>NC_057862.1:591853181-593171931 GCF_019393635.1 Dromiciops gliroides
TTCATATCCTTAGACCATTTCTCAATTGGGAAATGACTTGGATTCTTATAAATTTGATTTAGTTCCCTATATATTTTAGAGATGAGGCCTTTATCAGAAGTACTGGCCTCAAAAATTTTTTCCCAGCTTTCTGCCTCCCTTCTAATTTTGGACGCATTGCTTCTGTTTGTACAAAATTTTTCTAATTTAATGTAATCAAAATCATCCATTTTGCATTTTATAATATACTCTATCTCTTCTTTGGTCATAAACGGTTTTCCTTTCCAAAGATCTGATAGGTAGACTCTTCCTTTCTCTCCTAATTTACCTATGGTATCACCTCTTATGTCTAAATCATGTATCCAATTTGACCTTATTTTAGTTTAAGGTGTAAGATGTTGGTCTATGCCTAATTTCTGCCATACTATCTTCCAGTTTTCCCAGCAGTTTTTGTCAAATACTGAGTTCCTATCCCAGAAGCTGGAGTCTTTGGGTTTATCAAACACAACATTACTAGCATCATTTACTACTGTGTTTCCTGAGCCTAGCCTATTCCATTGATCCTGCACTCTATTTTTTAGCCAGTACCAGATAGTTTTGATGACTGCCGCTTTATAGTAAAGCTCCAGGTTTGGTACCGCTAACCCACCTTCCTGTGAATTTTTTTTCATTATTTCCCTGGATATTCTTGATTTTTTGTTTTTCCAGATGAATTTTGTTATTATTTTTTCTAGTTCTATAAAATAATTTTTAGGTAGTCTGATTGGTATGGCACTGAATAAGTAAATTAATTTAGGCAGTATTGTCATTTTTACTATATTAGCTCTGCCTATCCATGAGCAATTGATATCTTTCCAATTATTTAGATCTGATTTGATTTGTGAGAAGAGTGTTTGGTAGTTGTGTTCATAGAGTTCCTGGGTTTGTCTTGGCAAGTAGACTCCCAAGTATTTTATATTATCTACCATTACTTTAAATGGAATTTCTCTTTCTATCTCTTGCTGCTGGACTTTGTTGGTCATGTATAGAAATGCTGATGATTTATGTGGATTCATTTTATATCCTGCTACTTTGCTAAAGTTGTTAATTGTTTCAAGTAATTTTTGAGTTGATTCTCTAGGATTCTTTAAGTATACCATCATATCATCTGCAAAGAGTGATAGTTTTGTTTTCTCCTTGCCTGTTCTAATTCCTTTAATTCCTTTCTCTTCTCTGATTGCTAAAGGTAACATTTCTAGGACAATATTAAATAATAGGGGTGATAATGGACATCCCTGTTTCACCCCTGATCTTATTGGGAAGGCCTCTAATTTATCTCCATTGCATATAATACTTGCTGATGGCTTTAGGTAGATACTGTTTATTATTTTAAGGAAAGCTCCCCCTATTCCTAAACTCTCCAGTGTTTTTATTAGGAATGGGTGTTGTATTTTGTCAAAAGCTTTTTCTGCATCTATTGAGATAATCATATGATTTTGGTTGGTTTTCTTATTGATGTGGTCGATTATGTTAATAGTTTTCCTAAAACCTCATTATTATTAAGTAGAAAAATTCAATTCCATAAACATATATTAACTGTTTACCATGTGTCCTAAGCACAGGGAACAAAGGTAAAAATGAAAAACTCCCTGTCCTAAGGAGGTTATGTTATACTGAGGCTAGGCAGTATATAACAGTATATAACAGTATATAGTATATAACAGTATATAACAGTATATATAAGTATATAAGGAGGTTATGTTATACTGAGGCTAGGCAGTATATAACAGTATATAACATGTATATAGAAAAGGCTTCTATAATGTTCACCTCTCAGTCATATAAGAGAAGATTGGCTTTTTGGATGCTAACATCAGAATCAAAGAATAATCACCCACAAGGTCATGGTGCATATCATTTATATGCAAAGTGCCTCAGGGTCTAAATCTAGACTTTGAAGTTCAAGCTTTACAAATCCAAACCTATCCAAGAAAGACAAACATCATTAAAAAATGTCAAATTTGGTAGCCATCATTGACAGTTGCACTTTTCACTCTCTGGATTTTGCCACACACCCTCCAGCAGCCTGCTCACCCTGGAGATGCTTCTGCCCTTCATCCCTCTTCTATCTGATGTGTCCCTCAATTGGACCACCATTTCAGGAGATATACTAGCCATGCTTAATTCATTTAAAGTTTCACTTCTTTTTATCTGAACTTTTCTACTTGTTTTCTGGCATCCTTATCCCAGCACTGGCATCTCACACACACACACACACACACACACACACACACAAATATCTGCCCCTTTACATGTTTGCTTTCTCTTTTGGTATGTAAATGGGCATGGGTTTGTTTTACTTTTATTACAACTCTAGTACTTAGCACAATGCCTGGCATATATTAAGGACTTAATAAATGCTCAATCTATATTCCACAGAAAAAGAATGTATGTATGTGTATTTGGTACACATAATTGAGGTCATTTGCTGGCTTCCCTCTTCTCCCCTCCTCAACTTATACCATCCTAATGCCATATGCCACTATTTACTCCTTCACTTCTGCCTCATTTACTAAGGGGACCTTAATCATGTAAACCATTCTACATGAATAAGTGATTTAGTTCCATCTTGTCTTCTTTATATATCTGTGCATGTACATATGCATGCTGTGGCATTTAAAATAATATGTGGTCGCCTTATTTCTGTCCCAATTTTGGGGAAAATTTGCTTGTGTTTCTAATATACTGCTACTTATAAATTAGAAGCTTTAGCACCAGTTTTGAGGCATTAAGCATTTATTAAAGCATACCAAATATTAGCAAAGAGAGAACACTTGGCTCAGAATGTTAAGATGCATATCTAGCCACCATGAGTACTTCCAAGAGTATGTCTGTCACTCTAAGTGTTTTCTGGTCCAGAGGAGAGGCAGCCCTTCAACATTGCTCAAAGCTAATTGGCTAGCATCATTCAAATCTATTGGTTTATTGGACTTGAGGGTGGTCCATGAGCAGAACATGCTGAGGTCAGAGTTCAGAGAACACCCTTTGAAGGACAGGGTTTCAGGTAGGCGTGATTTTAATTAAGTTAACTTTAAGTGAGTTAGTCAGCAAAGTCAATCCAATCAATCTTAATATCATACCTGCAATTAGGGGCCTCTGGGTATCCCAAAACCCATTCTTTTCTCATAATGCATACATGTATATAAATGAGGAATAGATATGCATGTGTGTATATGTTCATGTTACTTTGTTGGTTTCCCTGCCACAACTTTCTCCCCACTCTAGTCCATCCTCCACTCAGCTGCAAAAATCATCTTTTTGATTTACAATGCTGGCCCTGCCTCTCTCTCACATAATGCACTCCAGTGATTAACCATCACTTCCAAGGATCAAATATAAAACCCTTTACTTGTCATTCAAAGTCTTTCATACCTTCCTTAACCCACTGCCTTTCCTGTCTTCTTATACCTTTGACCCACTACATACTCTTTAATTTGGTTGTACTGGTCTCCTTTCTGTTCCTTACAAAAAACAATGCATTAGCAGAGTCTGACCTTTTTCAATTGACAGATAACTAAGATATAAACAAATAGAAGCAGAAAATACATGCATAGAAACAATAATAGGTTGTAATGAAATTGGGGTAAGGAAGACTTTGGATTTTTGGTTTTTGTTGTGTTTTTAATTACATTTTGAGCTCTAAGTTAGCTTCCCTCCCTCCCAACCCCACAGCAGAGAAATCCAATATTTGCTATAGAGATATGTGGAACCATACAATACATACTTCCACATACCATTTCTTTCTCTGGAGGTGGATAGCACTTTTCTTCATAACTTTCTTTCATAAGTTCTTTGTAGTTGGGACGAATGTGCGTATTGCTCAGAATACCATAGTCATTCACAATTACTCTTCAAACAATAATGCTGTTACCATGTACAATGTTATTTTGGTTCTGATCATTTCACTCTGCATTATTTCACGCAAGTCTTTCCAAGTTTTTCTAAAACCAATCTGCTCCTCATTTCTTACAGCACAATGGTATTTCATCACAATCATAATCCACAACTTATTCAGCCTGTCTCCAATTGGATGGATAACCCCTCAATTTCTAATTCTTTGCCACCACAAAGAGAGCTGCTAGAAATATTTTAGAACATACAAATTATTTTTATTTTTTGTGACCACCTTGGGAAATAGATCTAATAGTGATATTGCTGCATCAAAGAGCATACATATTTTTCTAACACTCTGGGCATTAATTTAAAACTGGTCTCCAAAATGGTTGGATCAGTTCATAGTTCCACCAACAGTGTATTAGTATCAGAATTTTTCCACGTTCCCTTCAACATCTGTCATTTTCTCCTTTTATCATTTTAGATATTCAGATAGGTGTGAGATGGAAGCTCAGAGTTGGTTTAATTTGCATTTCTCTAATCAATAATGATCTAGAGCATTTTTTTATGTGTAAATAAGGGTTTAGTTTAAATGACCATTATAATCTGTGGAAAACTGAGCAAGTCATTCAAATTTTCTGGCCTTCAAAGATGTCTTTAGAGTTCAGCTACTAAGCCATATATAGGAGATAGGCTTTGTTGAAGAAAGTTTCCATGGTAGGAGTTTCATATACCAATGAAATCACAGGTCATTTATATATTTAAGTATAGATATATACTTTTATGTACATTTAAATAATAATTTATAAAATATTTGAGAGTAGGGACCATTCTTTATTTATTTGTACAGTTTTTCCAAAGTATATAACACCATGCTCTATACTTAGTAGGCACTTATTAAGTATTTTCTGAGTGACCAAATAAGAGTGTGTTTATCTCCACACATGTTCTCTATGTGTGTATGGCACACATGTGCATATGTTAATGTCACTTGGCAATCTATCTCTGGTGAAAATTACTTAAAACTGTCTTTCTTCAAGTGGCTGTTTTCAATGGGATTATCTTTATGATTCTTTGTAAGTGAGGGTCCTGCATGAGCATTACAAGTCTAAGGAGAAGAGACCATTCAATCCCTAAGTACAGGGCCTGAGACTGACTAAGGCAACTTGACACCATGCCTTTCAAAACCTGATATCTTCTCTTGTACCTTAACTCTCTCTCAGTTTCCACTGTATATCTCTTAAATGCAAAGAGTTGTTTTCTTGATATCTCTCCCATTATACTGTGAGCAACTTGCAAGCAAACAACTCTTAGCCTTCCCTTTTATACTCATTACTTAACAGAAAATCTGTCATGTGCTTATTGTCACATGCTTGAAACTGAAACATGCTTATTGATTGACTGATAATTAAGCCAAATTTTTAAATGGAAATAATCATTATGAATTCAGTTTGATACTGAACTCCCTCATTCAAATAAGGAACTTACCTTGTTCTCAACAAATATAATTTTAAATGGATTCCTTAGCACTGATTTAATATTTATTCATTTTTCTGCTTCTTTAAAAAAATCTCAGTTACTCACTAATTCCTCTATTTTTATATCCTAGCAGCTTTTGGCAGCATTGTTATTTCTAGGTGGATTTTTTGACAAAAGAATTACAAGGTAGTTAGTGTTGGGTGTGGGGCAGAAGGGAGAGGGAAAAGAAAAAGAGGCTATCATTTGGATTTACTCTGAAGTTTTCTTCAATTCACTAGATCTTTTTTTATTTTTAAATACATCATGAAACTACCATGAGGTAACATAATTTGCTTTTCTTTTTCTTTTAATTTTTCTTTTCTTAACAGAACACATATGATGTAACAAAAATTAAGCCTTTAGGGGCGGCTAGGTGGCGCAGTGGATAAAGCACCGGCCCTGGATTCAGGAGTACCTGAGTTCAAATCCGGCCTCAGACACTTGACACTTACTAGCTGTGTGACCCTGGGCAAGTCACTTAACCCCCATTGCCCCACAAAAAAAAAATTAAGCCTTTAGATTATAAAAGTTTATTATAAAGCAATGCCTTTAGGAACTATAAATTTCCACAGTTGTGTGTAGGTTACAACTTTCTTACGTCAATCAGTGTTAAGAGAGGATATGAAAAGCTCAGGAGATATGTTCTTAGGGGAAGGAAAGTCATTCTAAGAAACTGTCATTCTGATATCTCCCTATGGCTTAAAGAGAGTTTTCCAGCTAACTGGTGAAGAGATAGCAATAAAAAAATGGTAATGGGCAGCTGGACAATGAAAGACAATAAAAAAGGATGAAAGCATGTCAATTTTGAAGACAGGCATTTTAAAATCAAAACTAATAACTAAAGTTCTATTTGATAATCTCTTAATGTAGAATTGTATTCAATAAATCTAGATTAATCTATTATATGAAAAGGAGTGGTAGGTGATAGCGGGGACACTTAGATAAATAAGAAACAGTAAAATGGCCTTTGTTGATAGAGTAAAGATGGAAAATCTCATGATAAAATTTAAGAAGGAAATATTGTTATACAATCATATTCCCAAATTATACCCTCACACACATATATTTGAAGTTGCCTCTATGTATATATAATATATTTCTGATTTATAAATAATTGCATGCCAATGGTTTTTCCTTCTATTTTATTGTAATGGATATATGGATAATTTGTGTACTATATATAACATAGATACACATACATATGTGTATGCATATATGCACACATATATGTTCACATGTGTATATACAAGTGTTATAAAGATAGAAATATATGTATATTTGTGTTTATACACATATAAATAGACAAACAGACTGATGGACAAATAGTGAAGTAGTTCTGAAACATCAGTTCTCCTAGTTTTGACTCCTAGCTACTATAATACCTAATACTACAGATTAAGAGAGAGGAGGTCTAGTTCCAAGTCTCCTGTTAACTTGCTAGCTGCCCTTGATCAAATTGTTTCCCTTGGCTGGGCTTCAGTTTCCTCATCTATAGAATGAAGGGTTTTTGTCAGACTCCTTGTTTTCAGTGTAGTGGTTTCCTTTTAATCATTCCATGCCATTTTCATGAACATGATGGTGCAATATGGGCTAAATAATTGAATTGCTTAATTCAATTCAACAAGTCAGTCAACAATGATTTATTAAGCACTGACTTTGTGCTTGGGGTTGTACTAATCTCGGGGGAATATAAAAGCAAAAGTGAATGTCTGGATAGAAAAAAAAAATCAATGCCTTGATGTCAACTGGGAAGTACCCTTGGGATCAGCCTGTATTTGATCGCACTTAATATTTTTATTAGTAACTTGGACAAATTATACAGATCATGATAATTATCTATGAAGATAACACAAAGCTAGGAAGCCATACTGGATTTTAGAAACATTAGCCACAGTTATGTCAACAACTTAGAATTTGGGGTACAAGCATAAAAGTTTACAATTGAGTTCAAAAGATCAAATTCATACGTACAAGTTGTGAGGTGCATGACTATGCAGAAGTTCATATGAGAAAGATATCAAAGTTTTAATGGACTGCAACCTCAATCTGAATCAACAGTGTGATATAGGAGTTCATGAATTCATGGTCTGCATTAAGATATCCATTGTGCACTACTTGGTCCTTTCCAGAAATATTCTACTAGTCCTCAGTTGCAATAGCAGTGAATGAATAAATCTATTTCCTTACAATTCTATCTATCATTGAATTAAAATATGTTAAATTATGCTAATTTTATGATTGTGAGGTAGGATCTCAAAAATAATTTACCTTGCATTTCTTCAATAATCTATGATTTTAAAATTGAGCATGTTTGCAAGGGACAATAAGCAAATTTCTGTTCATAAAGGATAAATATTAAGGTTTCTTTTCTTTTTTTTTGGAATTCAGTTAGTATCTTATTTTTCCCCAATTACATGTAAAAACAATTTTAACATTTGTTTTTAAAACTTTGAGTTCCAAATTCTCTCCCTTCTTCCCTCCACAACACTCCCCTCATTGAGAAGGCAAGCAATTTGGTATATTTTATGCATGTGTAGTCATGCAAAACATTTCCATATTGGTCATGTTGTGAAGCAAAATATGAGGGGAGCAGCTAGGTGGTTCAGTGGATAAAGCACTGGCCCTGGATTCAAGAGGACCTGAGTTCCACAAAAATGAAACAAAACAAACAAACATAACAAGGGGGCAGCTAGGTGGCGCAGTGGATAAAACACCAACCCTGGATTCAGGAGGACCTGAGTTCAAATTTGGCCTGAGACACTTGACACGAGCTATGTGACCTCTGGCAAGTCACTTGACCCCCATTGCCCCACACAAACAAACAAACAAGAGGACCTGAGTTCAAATCCAGCCTTAGACACTTCACACTTACTAACTCTGTGACCCTGGGCAAGTCACTTAATCCTCATTACCCTTCAAAATAACAAAAACAACAACAACAAAAAAAAAAAACACAATAAAATATAGGAAAAAAACTCAAGGAAAATAAGTGAAAGAAACTATGCTTCTATCTGTTTTCAGACATCATCAGTTCTTCTCTGGGGATAGCTAGTGACATGGGCTTAGGATAAGTCAGTTTTTTCCTGTGAGAAGCAAAACCAAAGATGACCAGATAAAAAGACAGACATATTGAGGAATCAAGGGACTATTAAAGTTTAGATTGGCCAACTATATATCAAGACAGACACAACTAAGAAGTAAGAGGAGATAAAATTTGATAGCAGGAAAGTCACTTAGGTATGGCTACTAGCTGACCTGAGCTAGGAGACAGAGATAACCCCAGAGGTCAGGACTATCATTTAAAAAAAAAATCCCCTGACTCTAAGGAATATGACAAGCATCCAAGTTTTCCCATTCCAACCCCCAAAAAGGAACTTTTGATTTTCAGGTGGACACACCATATATCCTCCCTCTATAAAAACTTTTCCCTTCCTTCTGTTCTCAGAGTATATTTCTAATTCACCTCTTCTCTAGGGGTGAACTTGGTTACTTTCTCTAGCACCAAATAAAAGACCATTTTAATCCTAATTGGACTATGTGTGAGAGTGTAATTCTTTACAGAGGAAAACCTAAGGATCCCCACCCCTTTTCCCCCATGACAGATAGTATCTTTCATTATAAATCTGTCAGAGTTTTCTTGGATCATTGTATTGCTGAGAATAGCCAAATAATTCATACCTGATCATCTAGAATATTGCTATTACTCCATACACAGCACATTTCATTTTTCATCAGCTTCTATAAGTCTTTCCAAGTTGTTGTGTGTTTTTTTTCTGAGAGCATTCTTTTCATCATTTCTCATGGTCACATACCACAATTTGTTCATCCATTTCCAAACTGATATGTCTCCTCAATTTCCAATTCTTTGCCAACAGAAAAGAAATGCTATAAATATCTTATACAGATTGGTCCTTTTTGTTTGTTTTTATCTCTTTGTGGATATAGACCTAGTACTGGCAATGCTAGGTCAAAGCATATGCACAATTTTACAGCACTTTGGGCATAGTTTCAAATTGCTCTATAAAATTGTTGAATCAGTTCACAACTCAACCAACAGTGCTTAGTCTCCTTTTTCCCACATCCCCTACAAACTTTGACATTTTCTTCCTCTGCCCTGTTATCCAAATGTAATAGGTATTAGGTAGTACCTCAGAACTGTTTTGATTTGCAACTCTCCAATCAATAGTGAGTTAGCTTTTTTTTTAATTTGGCTATAAATAACTTTCATTACTTCATCTGAAAACTTCACGCCTTTTGATCATTTCTCAAATGGAGAATGATACTTATTTTTCATGAATTTGACTCAGTTCTCTATATGTTTGATAAATAAGACCTTTATCAGAGAAACTTACTTAAATTTCTTTCATAGTGACTATTGCTAACTGCATTTTCCTCCATCATATTTCTCCCCCATTTATTCTATTATCTGTCTCCTTTCACGTTGTCACTCCTTTAAAAGTCTTTTGCTTCTGAATACCCCTGGTTCCCAATCCTTCCTCCCTTCATTTTTTTTGGGGGGGACAGGGCAATGACGGTTAAGTGATTTGCCCAGGGTCACAAAGCTAGGAAGTGTCAAGTGTCTGAGGTCAGATTTGAACATGGGTCCTCCTGAATCTAAGGTGGTGCTTTATCCACTGCACCATGTAGCTGCCCCTTCTCCTCCTACTTTTCTATAATGTAAGATAGATTTCTATACCCAGTTGAGTGTGTATGTTATCCCCTCTTTTTTGGCCAATTCTGATGAGAGGAAGGTTCACTCACTCCCCCTCACCTCCACCATCTTCCACTCCACTATATAAACTCTTTCTTGCTTTTATGTGTGATATAATTTGCTTCATTCCACCTCCCCTTTCCCTTTCTCTCAGTGCATTCCTCTCTCACCCTTTAATTTTATTTTTAGATATCGTCCTTTCATATTCAACTCACACCTGTACCATCTATCTATGTATACTCCATCTAACTGCCCTAATAATGATCAAATTCTTATGAGTTACAGGTACCCTCTTCCCGTGGAAGAAGGTAAACAGTTTAACCTTATTAAGATCCTTATGATTTCCCTTTCCTGTGTACCTTTTGATGCTTCTCTTGAGTTTTGCATATGAAAGTCAAATTTTCTATTCAGCTCTGTTTTTTTTTCATCAGGAATGCTTGAAAGTCCTCTCTTTCATTGAATATCCATTTTTCCCCTGAAGGATTATATTCAGTTTTGCTGGGTAGGTAATTCTTGGTTGTAATCCCACTTCCTTTGCCCTTTGGATACCATGTTCCAAGCTCTCCAATCCCTTAAGGTAGAATATGCTAAATCTTGTGTTATCTTAACTATGGTTCCAAGATTCTTGAATCGTTTCTTTCTGGCTGCTTTTGCAATAATCACTCCTTGACCTGAGAGCTCTGGAATTTGGTGATGATACTCCTGGGAGTTGTTATTTTAGGTTCTCTTTTCAGAGGTGATCAGTGGGTTTTTTCAATTTCTATTTTATCCACTGGTTACAGAATATCAGGGCAGTTTTCCTGGACAATTTCTTCAAAGATGATGTCTAGTTTCTTCCTTCTTTCCTTCCTTCCTTCCTTCCTTCCTTCCTTCCTTCCTTCCTTCCTTCCTTCCTTCCTTCCTTCCTTCCTTCCTTCCTTCCTCCCTCCCTCCCTCCCTTTCTTTCTTTCTTTCTTTCTTTCTTTCTTTCTTTATCATGGCCTTCAGGTAATCCTTGATTTTTAAATTATCTCTCCTACCTCCATTTTCCAGCTCAGTTATTTTTCCATTGAGATAGTTAAATAATCAATGATCAATAATCATAACTATTTCCCTCCATCCCACTCCCTTCTCATGACATTTACTCTATCTTCTTTTTTACCCATTCCTCCTCAGAGGTGCCTTACTTCTAACTTTCCTCTCCCTCGCTCTGCACTCCCTTTTTTTCACCCTTCCTTCCTTCTCCTCTTCCTCTCCTATTTTCCTGAAGGGTTAAATAGATTGCTCCTCCCAATTGTGTATGAAAGCCATTCCCTCCATGATCCCACTCCAATGAGATCAAGGTCCCTGAGCTAATTCTGAGTTCTAAATTTTTCTTCCTCCCTCCCTCCTGAACCCTCCCTGTGAGATCAAGCAATTCAATATGTCATACTGGTGCAGTAATGCAGAACATCTTCATATTCCTTGAAAGTGTTTTGCTTTTTACTGCTCTCTTCCCCAATCTGCCCTTTCCTCCTTCCCTTCTCCCCCCCCTTTTCTTCCCCCCCCCAGGGCAAAAGTATATTACTATACCTACTTGAGTATGTTAGTCCTTCTTTGAGCAAATTCTGATGATATTAAGGTTCACTCACTCCTCAACTCCTTCCCCCTCTTCTACTCTTTTCCATAAGCTTTCTTCTTATTTCCTTCATGTGAAATACCTCTCCCCAGATCATCTCTCCCCTTCTCCCTCCCCCAGTTTATTCCACCTACACCTCAACCCTGTTTTAATGATGTCATCATGGATTATCTAGGTGGCACAGTGGACAAAGCACCAGCCCTGGACCCAGGAGGCCCCCCAAGCCCAAATCCAGCCCCAGACATAAGACACCCCTCCCCATCTGCCCTACAAAGAACAAAACATAAATATTTACAGATATCATCTCTTCATATTCAGTTCAGCCCTATCTTCTGTGAATTTCTTGTGAAAAATTTTCATTTTGTTTTGTTTTGTTTTTTTGTGAGGCAACTGGGGCCAAGCAACTTGCCCAGGGTCACACAGCCATCAATTGTCAAGTGTCCAAGGACACACCTCAACCCAGGTTCTCCTGAGTCCAAGGCCAGCGCTCTATCCACTGGACCACCCAGCTGCCCCTAAATTTCTTACTGAGATAGTTCTTATGATTTCAAAGTATTATCTTCCCATGTAGGAATGTAAACAGTTTGATCTTTTAATATCCCTCATGAAGTCTTTTTCCTGTTTACCTTTTTATGCTTCTCCAGGATCTTGTATTTGAAAGTCAAATTTTCTATTCAGTTCAGGTCTTTTCATCACAAATGCTTGAAAAACCTTTCTCACTGAAATCCCATTTTTGCCTCTGAAAAATTATACTCAGTTTTGCTGGGTACGTGATTTTTGGTTGAAGTCCCAGTTCCTTTGCCCTCTGGAATATCATATTCCATGCCCTCCGGTCCTTTAATGTAGAAGCTACTAGATCTTGCTTTATCCTTATTGGAGCTCCACAGTATTTGAATTCCTTTTTTTTTAGCTGTTTGCAAGTATTTTCTCCTTGACCTGGGAGTTCTGGAACTTGGCTATAATATTCTGGGAGGTTTTCCTTTTAGGATCTCTTTCAGGAGGTGATCTGTGGATTCTTTCAATTTCTATTTTAGCTTCTGCTTCTAGAATATCAGGGCAATTTTCCCTCACAATCTCTGGGAGGATGGTGTCTAAGCTTTTCTTTTGGTCATGGTTTTCAGGAAGTCCAATGATTTTCAAATGATCTCTCCTAGATTTATTTTCTAGGTCAGCTGTTTTTCCAAGGAGATATTTCACACTGCCCTCTATTTTTCATTCAATTGGATTTGCTTTACTATGTCTTGGTTTCTCATAAAGTCACTAGCTTCCATTTGTTCAATCCTAATTCTTAGGCAGTTATTTTCATCAGACAGTTTTTTAATCTCCTTTTCCATTTGGCTTTTCAAACTGTTGACTTTTTTCTCATGACTCTCCTGCATCGCTCTCATTTCCCTTTCCATTCTTTCCTCCTTTTCTCTACATCTTCTTTCTATTTCTCCTACTTTCTCTTCAAAGTCCCTTTTGAGAGCTTCCATGGCCTGAGACCAGTTCATATTTTTCTTGGAAGCTTTGGATGTTGGAGCTTTGATCCTGTTATTATCTTCTTCTTCTAAGGTTGTATTGTGGTCTACCTTACCCCCAAAGAAGTTTTCAATAGTCTTCTGCTTTCTCTGCCTACTCATCCTGGCTTACTATTTCTTGATTTTTAACTCCTTCTTTAAGTGTGGCGCTGCTTCCAGGACACATTGTTCAAGCTACAGTGTGGCCTGGGGGATGGTTGGGCTTCTTCTCAGCCTGCCTGTCCTCACTTTCATTTGATTTTAAACTCTCCACTGGGGGGTGTGTGGGGGTGGTGGGGCTGCTTCTCAGCTCCACTCCTGTTCTCAGCTTCAGAGGGTCCCAGGTGTTTTGGGTTGAAGGGGGACAGGCTTTAATCTCACCTAGCCTGTTCTCAGGTCTGGAGATAACCTCAGGCCTATTTACTAAGAAACCAACCAGCAAAGCTTTCTGTGGTGTGGTTCTCAGCTTCCGATGAGACTGCTCCCCTGCTCCCCTTCCCTGCGTGGGTCTCCCACCACTCAGGATTTCTTCCTGGTTGCCCGCTGAGGGGCAACAGTCGAATCCTTCCCCCCAATCCACTGGTACCCCTACACTTACCCCTCCCAGGCTAGCCATTCAGTCTGACCGCACACTTGGTTCCAGAAGACGCTGGTGCTTCAGCCAATTCAGAAGCACTGGGGCAAATTCCTCTGCCCGGTGTCTGTTTTGTCAGCCTGATTGCGGGTATACGCTTTATTCTTGGCCCAGCAGAGCCCTCTGAAATCTATCTATAGCTGGAGAAAACTCTCAGCCTGTATTTTTGTGTGTTTTTCTGCCCCAGAGGTTCTTTTATTGCTATTTTGGGGGTTATTGTATCAGGAGCCCTGTGAGCTTAATGTCTTTCCTCCGCCATCTTGGCTCCACCCCAGAAAATTTGATCTTAACATACAAGACTCAAGAGAAGTTTAAAAAGGTAAACAGAGGGGAATAAAAAAAGGTTACTCAATTAGTTTAAACTGTGTATATCCCTACACGGGAAGATAATACTCATAACTCTTAAGAACTGTAAATGTATTTGGGCAGAGAGAAGGACTTTACACAGAGGGTATAAATATAAATTGTCTTTGATGTGATGATACAAAGAAAATTAAGGGATTAAAAAAGAATTCTATGGGGAGGAGAGGAAACGGGAGGTGGAATGGGGTAAATTATATCATATGAAGAGGTGAAAAAAAAAAACTATTACAATAGAGGGAAAGAAAGGAGGGGTGAACATTGTTTCAACCCTACTCTCATTAGATTTGGTTCAAAGAGGGAATAACATAACATCAGGATAAAGAAACCTAGCTCATTCTTTAGGGAAGCAAAAGGGGAAGGGAAAGGGGGGACTGATAGAAGGGTGGAAAAAAGCAAGGGAGAACAGGGTAAAGAAAAGAGAGGGGGGTGATAAAAAGGGAGGGCAGATCGGGGGAGGCAGGGGTAAGAAGTAAAACGTTGGTGAGGAGGAATAGGGTGAAAGAAGGGGGGAAAGTACAAAGGGGGTAAATAGAATGGAGGGGAATAGACAGTAATAATAACTGTGAATGTGAATGGGATGAACTCTGCTATAAAACATAAGCGAATTGCAGAGTGGATTAAAAACCAGAACCCTACAATATGCTGTTTACAAGAAACACATTTGAAGCAGAGAGATACACACAGAGTAAAGGTAAAAGGCTGGAGCAGAATATATTATGCTTCACCTAAAGTAAAAAAAAGCACAGTAAAGTAAAAGACAAAGCACAGGCAAAAATAGATCTCATTAAATAAGGAAGGAAATTACATCTTGCTAAAAGGTACTATAGATAATGAAGTAATATCAATATTAAATATGTATGTGCCAAGTGATATAGCATCCAAATTCTTAGAGGAGAATTTAAAGGAGTTACAAGAGGAATTAGACAGTAACGCTATACTATTGGGGGATCTGAATCTCCCCTCTCTGGATTAGATAAATCTAGCCAAAAAATAAATAAGAAAGAAGTGAAAGAGGTGAATAGATTACTAGAAAAGTTAGACATCATAGATGTCTGGAGAAAATTGAATGGGGATAGAAAGGAATACACCTTTTTCTCAGCAGTACATGGCACATTTTCATAAATAGACCATGTATTAGGGCACAAAAACATCATAGTCATATGTAGAAGGGCAGAAATAGTAAATGCATCCTTCTCAGATCATGATGCAATAAAAATTACATGTAAGAAAGAGCCAGGGAAAAGTAGAATGAAAATCAATTGGAAACTAAATAATTTCATTCTAAAGAATGAATGGGCCAAACAACAAATCATAGAAACAATCAATAACTTTATCCAAGAGAATGACAATAATGAGACAACATACCAAAATCTATGGGATGCAGCCAAAGCAGTGCTTAGGGAAACATTTATAGCTCTAAATGCTTACATGAATAAAAAAGAGAAAGAGGAGATTAATGAATTGGGCATGCAACTTAAAAAGCTAGAAAAAGAACAACTTAGAAATCCCCAATTAGATACTAAATTAGAGATCCTGAAAATTAAAGGAGAAATTAATAAGATTGAAAGCAAAAAAAAAAAAAAGTATAGAACTAATCAATAAAACTAAGAGCTGGTTACATGAAAAAACCAATAAAATAGATAAAATATTGGTTAATTTGATTAAGGGAAAGAAATTAGCCATAGAACAACATCTTACAACTTATACTAAAATAAGGTAAAAATGGATACATGATTTAGACATAAGAGGTGATACCATAGGTAAATTAGGAGAGAAAAGAAGAGTCTACCTATCAGATCTTTGGAAAAGAAAACAGTTTATGACCAAACAAGAGATAGAATATATTACAAAATGAAAAATGGATGATTTTGATTACATTAAATTAAAAAATTTTTGTACAAACAGAAGCAATGCATCCAAAATTAGAAGGGAGGCAGAAAGCTGGGAAACAATTTTTATCGATAGTACTTCTGATAAAGGCCTCATTTCTAAACTATATAGGGAACTACATCAAATTTATAAGAATCCAAGTCATTCCCCAATTGAGAAATGGTCAAAGGATATGAACAGGCAGTTTTCTGATGAGGAAACCAAAGTTATCTTTTCCCATATGAAAAAATGCTCTAAATCTCTAATGATTAGGGACATACAAATTAAAACAACTCTGAGGTACCACCTGACACCTATCAGATTGGCTAAAATTACAAAAAAGGAAAATAATAAATATTGGAGAAGCTGTGGAAAAATTGGAACACTAATGCATTGTTAGTGGAGCTGTGAACTGATCCAACCATTCTGGAGAGCAATTTGGAATTATGCCCAAAGGGCGATAAAGCTGTGTATGACCCAGCAATACCTCTTTTAGGTCTTTTCCCCAAAGAAATCATGGAAAGGGGAAAGAGACCCACATGTACAAAAATATTTATATCTGCTCTTTATGTGGTGGCAAGGAATTGGAAGTTAAGGGGATGCCTATCAACTGGGGAATGGCTGGACAAGTTGTGGTATATGAATGTAATGGAATTCTATTGTGCTTTAAGAAACAATGAGCAGGAGGAGTTCAGAGAAACCTGGAGGGTCTTGAGTGGGCTGATGATGAGTGAGATGAGCAGAACCAGAAGAACATTGTACACAGTATCATCAACATTGAGTGTTGATCTACTGTGATGGACTATATTCTTCTCACCAATGCAATGGTACAGAAGAGTTCCAGGGAATTCATGATAGAAGAGGATCTCCAAATGCAGGAAAAAAAAAAAAAAAGAACTGTGGAGTATAGATGCTGAATGAACCATTCTATTTCTTTTGTTTTTGGTGTTGATGTTTTTCTATTTTGAGGTTTTTCATCATTGCTCTGATTTTTCTCTTATAACTTGACTAATGAAGAAATATGTTTAATGTTATTATATATATATATATATATATATATATATATATATATATATATATATATATATATAACCTATATCAGATTACCTGCTGTCTAGGGGAGGGGGGAGTGGAGGGAGGGAGAAAAATCTGAAATTATAAAGCTTGTATAAACAAAACTTGAGAACTATCATTACATGTAATGGGAAAAATACTTTATTAATTTAAAAAAATTTTAAAAATTAAAGATTAAAAAAATAGAAGTTTTAGCAAGAGTTTAGGATTTTAAGTATTTATTAAAGTGTATTAGAATTTAGTGAAGAGAAAGAGAGAGAGGTTTGGATCTGTTCGGTATAGCCAGAGAGAAAAACTTGCCTTTCCCTAACAGCTCACATGAAATTCTCTGCCCCCCCCCCAAAGTCTGGACCTGAAAGACCTCGCTTACCCATGGCTTCTCCCAGAAGACCCCTGTCAAACAGGAAACAGGGCTGTGAACACATAGAGCTGCAAACTAATTGGCTGGTAACTTTGATAGACAATACCCACAGGTGTTAGACATAACTTCCAGATGCCAATCTGACCTTCAAAACCCCAGAAAGGTCACTTCTTGACACCAAAGTCACATGCTTCCTTTTCATGGCAGAGCTTCCCTGCATTATCTTTCTCAACAGGTTGGTAGCATTCTGATTCTGATTCTCACAACTTATAGGTATGTTTATGCATATACATCTGGGCATATGTGCATGTATGTATGTTTATGCATATATGTATGCATTTATATGTGTGCATATATGTGTATATACATATGTCTATGTATATATGTGTATATGTATGTGTATATGTTGGTTCCGGTACTTTGAAGAAAAGGACTGTTTAGTTTTTGTCTTTTTATCTCAAGTACTTATCAAAATGCGTGACTTATAATAGATACTTAACAAAAACTTTTCTTACTTGTTTACTTATTCTAGCCCCTCCAAATCACAGAGAAGTTGTCACATTAGGAATTCACAAACATCTTCCCAATGTTCTATTTTCCTTTTGGTTTTGATTATATTGCTTTCAGTTACATAATTTTAATTTTAATGTAATAGAACACATATTTTGTCATTAAAATTTTTTTGTATTTGTTTGGTAGAACAGAGTCATCTCTTTTCCACAATAAAGATGTGTTTCTTATTCTATTTACTCTTATCTATTTTGTGGTTCTTTTCATATCTGTCATCCATAAACTAAATTTGCTTAAGCAATGGAGATAATTAACTTTTAAAAAATATTATAGTCATAAATGTTTGTGGAACTCTCAGAGGCCACATGACTCATTTAATGCCATATACTTAGTATGTGTCAGGGTACCAGGTTGTTATTATCCCCATATTGGATTTAAGGAAATTGAGGCAGACAGAGGTCATGTGACTTGTGCAGAGTCACACACAGCTAGTCAGTGGCTGAAGCCAAATTTGAACTTGGGTATTCCTGACTCTAGGCCCAGAATTCTATCCACATCACCACTGAGCTGGATCCTTTATTGGACTCTTTCTGTAAATTTCTAGCTACACCTACTGCTATTTTCTTCTCTATTCAAGAATCTGACTATCCCATATTATAACCCATAATCTAAAACTCCAATTCCCATCCTCAGATAGCAACTTTTTAGTCAACACTTCATTTTACAAATTATCCCTTTTGTTCTTATGGGTCTCTTGTCTTCAATGAGGAAAAGAAGAGAAAATACAACTTGTACCCTTGTAGCTTTCAGTTTCTTGACCAAGACTTCCTAATCATTGGTGATATTTCCTAAGTGTTTCCTGGAAGTCTTATTTGATGCTTTGTGAATCACCAAATTAATTGTCATCTATTTTAATATATTTTGGAAGATCCTTTGTGATGATGGGCCAGGAAAACAAGACTTCTCCACTGTTTTCATCATTTTAACTACCTTAGTACCTCTGAGGGGGGAATCATCACTTTACTCTCTTCTTCTCCCTCCCCTTCTTCTGCTCTTCCTTTCCTTCTTCCTCCTCCTCTATACTTTATCCTCCTTCTTCCTCTATTTTTTCTCCTTCTTCTCCTCTTCCTCTCATTCCTCTTCCTCTCAGTAGACATGATGTTTTCTGTGGCTTTATCTTTCTTAGAAGGATGAATATCTCTTCTTCAGTGTGTTCCCTTGTCTCCTCTTCAAGAGCCTTAAACCTATTTTAAAGCTTTAATTTCACAGGTATTCTTTCCTTTTTCTTCTCTTCCATTTTCTGTCATTTTACAGGGGCCAAGTGTCCCCTCCTACCCCTCAGAAACTTCCCCCACTTTTTTTTCCTATTGAAGCTTTTTCTGTTTCAATAGGAGTGCTTCATTATCCCTAACATCCTGGAGCACGGAAAGGCTGCCCTTTTAGCACAGATAACAGTCTCTCAGCTTGAGCAGAAATACAAATGCACACACTTAATGAATGTCACTGCACAATTTTTCCTACTATTCATAATTGTAGAGATTTTCAGCATATACAATATGTGGGTTTAGGTACCTGAATCCTACATACTGAGTTACATCATTTTTTACAACCAATGACTAATGTTAAAACATATTCAACCAATTTACTGTAACTCTAATCCATTCTAACAAGCTACTTAACTGCCAGTTTTTTCCACTTACCTTTTCTTACTTGCATTACCTTGTTTTTCCAGCTATATTCTCAAATCTACCACTTCTGGGTCTATTCCCTAATCTTATTTTATCCTCCTTAGTTATTCTGTATTCTCTTTAATTTCGTCTTGATATCAATTTGCTAATAATCCAGAAGTAGATTTGAGCCATATAAGAATCTGGAGACTGTTTTTCAGGTGTTCTTCAACTCATGCCAAATTTTCCAAATCCTTCCCCACAAATATTATCTCTATCCAGTATTCTGATTCTGCAAGTCTGCAGAAAAAAAAGAAAAAAACCCACTTGGAAGATAGTAAAAACAGAACAGTTGAAATACTTCTCATCGGTAACTATCTCTATTGAGGAAAAGAAATACATCTTCTTATTTGGAATAGACAGCCACCTGACTTCCCATTTTCTCTAAGACTTGTGAAAGACAAACCTGCAGGTAGATAGTGCTGCATTACATTTGTGAAGGAATATCATTAATACTATAGAAAGGAGTTTTGGAAGTGTAAAAGGAAAATCTCTATTCTAACTGTCACTTGCTCCAGAAACAAGCACTTAGAAATAGAGGAGAAAAAATGGCATGCCATTATCCCCTTCTACCTTCCATGTACTTTCCTCACCTATGAATAAAATCAGACTCCTATAACTGTAGGGTTGGGGTGGGGTGATGAAAACTGTATTCTTGAACCTTAAAAAACTTTTACTCATATCTCCCCTGCTCAAAATACTGATACAAAGCCAAGCATTCTGAGAAGGGAAATAGAGTTGCTTAAGAAATAAAACATGAATTATACAAAAGTTGACCAAGAGGGGGCAGCTAGGTGTTGCAGTGGATGAAGCACTGGCTCTGGATTCAGGGGGACCTTAGTTCAAATCTGGCCTCAGACACTTGATACTTACTAGCTGTGTGACCCTGAGAAAGTCCCTTAACCCTCATTGCCCCACCAAAAACAAAGTTAGCCAAGAAAAAGTGAAAGTTGTATAGTCCACAGTATCCTATTTTAAAAGACTGAATATTTTCATCCAGCATCAAACATATACCTGTCTAGATAGGACACATACTTTTTCCTCCTCTGAAGCATATCTGAAATATAAGGAATGAATAAATAAAAACTTGACTTATTCATAGAAACAAAATAATCTTCATTGTTCTTTTCTCAGGTCACTGATAATATGATGCTGTCTATGTCATCGAATAATTGAAAGGCCACTGGAACAGGAATCAGCAAACACAGGTTCTAAATCAAGTTTTGTCAAAAGTTAGCTATATAACCTTAGAAAAAATACTTAATCTATGTTTTTATAAAATCCTTTCTAAATAAGGAATCATAACTGTCCCACCTCATTACCTACTCCATTCCCAGGTCAATTTATTCAGTGGACTGCTTTTGTAATGTTAATTGACTGACTAACAAAGTAATTAAATACATGGGGTTTGGAAAGGAATTCAATAGAATTGGGGAGAATCATGAAAGTTTTCATGGAGAAGATGGTGTCTTAACTGCAACTGAATAGATCAGAGGAATTGAGGGGTAAAAAAAGAGGGGAGTACATTTTAGGCATGCAGACCAACAGTGAAAAAGTAAAACTATGATAGATGGAGTTCTGTGTGCAAGGAACAGAGAGAAGGTCAATCTTCCTGGGTCACAGAATATGAGAGGAGTAACATCCAATGATTCTGGAAAGATAATGTTGGGGCCAGATTTTGTAAGATTCTACAAGCTAAATAGAGGAGTTTCTATATTGTTGTAGAGTCTATAAAAACATTTAATTTCTTTGAGGTATGGAGATACATGATCGGATCTGTGTTTAAGAAAAATTACTTTGGATGGACATCAGTAATGAGAGACTTGAGGGAGGGAGAACAATTACTAGATTGCTACAATAAATTAGGTTAGAGACAATGAACATGTAAATTGGTGCCTATGTAAATAAAGAGGAGTCAGATATGAAAGATGTGAAAGTAGAAGCATCAAGATTTGGCAACTTGTTAGATATTTAAAGTGAGAGAGAATGAGAAGTCAAGGATAATGTCCCTCCCGTTATCATCTCCCTTCATGGCAACGTAGAGTCAAAGGTCCTGGTCAAGCTTTGGAACATATAAAGTGAGACACAGTATGATCTCACACCTGGGCTCGGGCTGGTTGGGTCATGGCCAGAGGGCATTGGAGTGGGGAAAGGGATGGTGTCTTTGGGAAGTAAGGCTATGTACTACTGTAAATTGGTCCAAGGCATCTGGAGCCAAAGAGAAATTAGGTAAGGGGAGAAATAGGAGAACTCAGTGGAAAGAAATTAGAGGAACTTTGGTTATAGGGAAGAGTGAGATCATATCTAGTTTTTGTTTTTATTTTAAAATTGCTTTGTCCAATTATTTATTTGTTCATTATTTTTGAGCTTTGACAGATTTTTTTTTTAGTGAGGCAATTGGGGTTAAGTGACTTGTCTAGGGTCCCACAGCTAGTAAGTGTTAAGTGTCTGAGGCCGGATTTGAACTCAGGTACTCCTGACTTCAGGACCGGTGCTCTATCCATTGTGCCATCTAGCTGCCCCCAGAATTTTTTTTAAATAGTTCAACTAAATGTCTAGAAAGAGTTGTAAGCACTTGTTTTGGGGATGTTGTTGTTTTTGTTTGTTTGTTTTACAGAGCATAACCAATATTTCATATAATAGTCATCAAATTATACACTGATAATTCTGTTAGGCAATAGGTGGTGAATATAGAAATAAAAGGTGTTGGTTTCTGGCTAAATTCTGCATTCATATAACACATTATATTGGAAACCCAGTTATTCAGAGATCTTTGTCCAGACAGATAGGTAGATAGATAGATAAATAGATAGCTATAGACAAAAATAAGTCAGCAAATAAGAAAAAATGCTAACCTGAAACAAAATAATAAATGTGTATGTGTATGTACACACATGTACATGTGTCTCTGTCTACATGTATGTACACATGCATGTGTGAATATATGTGCCTGTCATGTACAAATGCATATATATGTGCATGTATATGTCCATGAGTGTGTGTATGTCTATGCATATGCACATGTGTATGTGTATGCATGTATATTGTGAGATTTAAAATTGGATATAAGAGCATTAAACTCCCCTTTTAACTTTTCCCTTATATATCTCTGAGACCACTAAGAAAAAGAAGCCTCTGAACTTTAATCAGTGAGGGATTAGCTTTTATTGTTTGGGAATTAATTAGAAAACAAAAGGTGATACCAATTAGGGAAATAGGAAAGTAGAAATACAAATGAATAATCTTAGATCTAAGCTTAGTCTATAATGCATTATAAAACTCACCAAATCCCAAACTGCCTGCCAGGCCGAGAACCAGCACCAAATACCAGATGCATGTGTTGTCACCGCTAAGCTGAGAAGCCAGAGTGAGAGAGGGCCCACTTCCGTTCCACCCTCAGTTTTTAAACTGTCACCCCGGAAGTACGACGTGCTTGGCCAGCTCTCTGGGCAGCAGCAGGCGCATGGCCATTCATTGTGGTCTCCTCCCCTAAAGGGCGGTCCTTCAAAAGCTGCTTCAGTAGCATGCGCTCAACTCTCAAATGATTCAGCTAAAACTTCTATTTTTTACCACAATATGTATCTCTGTGTGTGTATATATGTATATGAATATACCTGATTTTTCCTTGACTTTATGTTTCCATAATCAAGAGGCAAAGAGAACAAGATTTTCATCATGTGAATATTTAGAGAAATAAGAGCCATAAAGCTAAAAACAGGAGAAGGTAAAAGAAAAAAAATTAATAAACAAGCTTTCTAATTACCAGCCCAATGTTACCTTCTGGCTCAATTGTTCAGAAATCAGATACTCTGAAGAGAGGGTGGTAGTTTTGAAAAAAAGTCCTTGATTTGTATTCATGATTTGATCCCAAAAGGAACAGTAGTAATTTATTAACCTTCTTCTTCCTTAGTTTGCCTACATTATATTACTTACTATGGTGACAAGATGGGGAATAGACTGAATATCCTTTTTTCTTCATACCATATATACTTTAATTGTCCAAGGAAACTCTAGAACAATCCATATAATCATTGGGCCCTATATGTGGAACTACCCTAAAATTCTCAAGTATGTATTATTCTATACTACCTACTGCCTGACTTCCAAGATGAGGCTGCTGTGATTGTTGTCAGGCAGACTACCTATGAAAGTCCATTAATGGACTTCCAAGGCTTAGTATTGATGGGAAAGTGGGTAGATAGATCCATATAGACAAATGTCATGTTAAAAGAATTACTTCAGTCCTTTTCAGAAGACAGCATAGTTTCAACTGAGAATGTTGAAAGGAAATCTAAAGTATAGAATTCATAACAAAGTAGACTTTTTACAGTATTGAAATTAAAATAATATAGCAATGCCTTTGTTAACTCCTTATTAATACCTTCTAAGATATCTATTTGCAAAATCACATGAAAACAAAACACTGAAAATTGCATAAATGTGAATTTTTCCTTTTCCACATGAAAGTTCTATAGATATCTATAGATATTGATAGATAAATAGACAGATGAGATAGACAGATAGATAGATAGATAGATACATACATACATACATACATACATACATACATACATACATACATACATAGCTTATTTGTCTCCCTCTTTAGATTATAAGCTCCTTTAGGGCAGGGATAGTCTTTTGATTCTTTTTGTATCCTGAAAATTTAGGACAGTTGCTTAGCATAAAGTAAGCATTTATAAATTTTTTTTTATTAAATGACTGAACTGCATTGAAATGGTTTCTAGCTGAATTGATTGTTGGGCTACTATATCAGGTAGCAAGTACCAAGAAAGACTGGAACTTAAGAATACCTCCAAGGTATAGCTTGCATCAAGTAATGTAGTGCTTTTTTATCCATAAGACAAAGAAAGTAGAAATAGCAGAATGGAATTTAGTTATTTTAAAGTAACATTATAATATTTGCTTGTGATTAGTACTTAAAGTGACTTGCAAAGGTAAGAGAAAGAAAATATTCATTTTTAATATATTTCTAGTAATTACTTATTTAGGTATCACATTTAGCAAATTTTTGGCATTCATTTGTTGCAAATAGATTCCTGCAAACAAAGATATATCTGTGGTTCTGTTGAAAAACTTTATAGTGTAACAAACATGGAGAATTTGTGCCAGAAGATCATCCCTCTCTTCAGTGATAGTTGCTATAATTTCCCATTGTCCATTTCTATAACTTCCTGTAAGCTCTTAACTCATTTTTGAGGTTATTTTCAATGGCTAATTTTTGAGTCACAATTGTGAACTGTATTATCCAGATATTGTTGAGGGCCACATCTAGAACATTTTAGAAAACATTTTTTGGTGATCTCCTACTCTCTGCTTTCACTGAGTATCACTTTGTCATTTGTTAAAGAATATCTACTAACTTATGCTTATAAAAAAATAGGATAGTATCTAAATTTTGCTTTCAGTTGCTCTCTGCTGGAACCTGCATATCTGTATGGAGAGTACTCACAATTATACTCATATAACATATTTGTCTTACATTAGTACAAATTCAGTGTCACTGTAGTCCTCTCTGTAGATTTCAAAACCAGAGCTTCATTTAATGGTCTATATGTCTTTTATTTTACTTCTCATAATTCTTTACAATTCTGATGAATAATCCCAACTATGCTGAACATTTGCTTTGCTAGTGTCAAGAAAAGATCAAAGGATGTAAAATAATTGCCAAGTTTCCATTACAAATTTTGTTATATAGTAGTCTCATAAGCTTCCACATTACATCTATAGATACACTGGTATTATTGTTTTTAGTGTTGTCTTTTACCAAGTAAAGCAATGCATTGAAGAAGTATTACTTATCAATGTCTACCGTGAACCAAAATTTCAGGCAAAATTTGTTATTTTTACATACATTAAGTAAACTTACACTGGACCTTGCAAGATCACATTTACTCATTGATTATTATTTAGACATACACATAAATCTAGATATAAACCTATATGTGTACATAGGTATGTGTGTGTGTGATCGCATACACATTAGGAACAAATGTCTTCTGATAATTTTCAATAAAAAAGATTTCGTATTGAGGATGCTAGACAAAACTTTTCTTGATATAGATTCTGTTTCCTGTTAGTTTTCAGATTAAAATGAAGGTAACTCATTGTATCTGGGAGTTGATTTTTTGGTATTGCTTTATTTTATTTTATTTTATTTTTTGTGGGGCAACAAGGGTTAAGTGACTTGCTCAGGGTCACATAGCTAGTAAGTGTTAAGTGTCTGAGGTGGAATTTGAACTCGGGTTCTCCTAACTCCAGAGCCAATGTTTTATCCACTGCACCACCTAGCTATTCCCAAGGTATTGCTTTATTTAAAAAAGGACAACCCCAACTGCTATTTCACACACTTTACTGAGTGGGTCTCTTGTTATCTATTGCATTCCTTGTATAACAATAAGACTAAATAATTTTCTAATTCATCTAATGTAACCGAATAGTTAATATAACTGTGACTTATTGACCCTCAGCATTTGTGCTTTTTTTTAAATGTGAAAACAAATAGGACTTTTCTCTCATGGTACAGAAGATGCAGTCAGGTCAAATAAAAGTGTAATAAAAATTAAGTTATTTCTTGAAAAGTAACAGCCCATTTCATTTTAATCTTTCCAACAATGTGGCTCTTTATCTCCTTTGTGGTAAACTTGGATTCAATAAGGTACTCTTACTTATTACCTTTTAGATTGTTAACTGTAAAGGGAATTCCACTGTTGCATTCATTGTTTCTAGTAGTAGAAGAAAAATATTCTTTCTCTGCTTCACACATTTCAGTTGTATCATTTACAGCATTGAGTTTACTAGCATAAAGTTAGCCATCACATGAATCTAATGGAGTATTATTAGCTTTAAAATCGGTTCATCAGTCTCCTAGACATTTTATCAGTAAGGATATAAGCAAAGCTATATTATTATGACAACCAAAGCATACATTGTTAAACTATGAAAAAAAAGAAAAATAAATGAATAAAATAGTGTAAATTACAGGCAAAAACATTTTTTTTTATTTTCTAAATACATTATTCATGAGATTTCATATATATTTGATGAATTCTACTGACGGTCCAAGTAGTAAAGACTAATAATATGTACAAAGAAATGATCCAATAAAAATAATTTCAGGAGCATCTCCTATTGTTAAAAACTACATATAAACTTTTTAAGGATATACATGTTTTGTAACTTTTGGTCCTTGTAAATAGAACAACATATATTATTTCTTTTATTATTTGAAAAACCTTTAGAATGCTAAGGAACAAGGATATTGAAATCATAAAATATAAAGTAGAAATATCTAATTTTTAATTATCTAAGGGGATTACATCAACTGATGTGCCTGGTCCTTCTTAAGCTTCTCTTAGCAACAGTGAGAGATTTAATTGTTTTATTTTTATCTATTTGTCATTTGGGGGGTCAAAATTTAATTTATATATTTTTCATTGAATCAACCATAATTGCATGAAGTTTCTTCTCATATTTATTCTTTCTTCTAATTTCATATTGATTGTAACCTTTGTTGTATCTAATCAAAGATAGGATTACATACAAATACCCAATTAAAAAATAATGGCCTGGGACAGCTAGGGGGTACAGTGGATAAAGCACTAACCCTGAATTCAGGAGTACCTGAGTTCAAATCTGGAGTCATACACTTGACACTAGCTGTGTGACCTTGAGCAAGTCACTTAAGCCTCATTACCCCACAAAAATAAATAAATAAATAAATAAATAAATAAATGATGGCCAGTTTTGTAATTGGTTGTATGGTTTCCACTAATGTGAAGTCAATGATCTTTAAAAATGATTAATGCATCCCATGTCTATTGCCTTTCAACTCACTGTTTGAAGAAAACATTCATTATATGTAGTTGTCTTCTGAGAAATCTATGAAACTTTTGCTTTTTAATTTAATGATCCTGAACCATACTTTCTATGCTTTCATGGGTCCACCTTTGCAATGAATTCACTAATTATCAAGAGACATATTATTGCTTTTTATTTATCTATGCTTCCTTCTTTCCATCTAACTACCTAGCTCTCAAAACTTGGTTGGAAAGAATTTTTCATGTTCTTTGTCAAATTATTTAATTATATTCATCCTTTGTAAGAGATGTTTGCATGCAAGTTATAACAATCATAATGCTAGGTGTGTTTTTATTTTCTTCCTTATATCATGTGTATACTAAGGAAAGTAACCAAATATAATATATATTTTTTTGTTGTTCTTTCTTTTCTTGGGGTGGGCAAGTCCATGACAAATTCTCCTGACTCTTCTAATTCTTTTGAGTAGAAAACTTTGAGCCACTCTTCAATTTACCTGAAACTTTTTTGTTTTCTGGTTTCATTTATACTGAAAACATCAGTAAATGTGTGGTCTACCTTCCAATAGTGTGTCAAAAATTATTCAATGGGTGAAGATTTCCCATTTAAACTACTAACAGTTATATTGACATGTGTGATTAACCTACTCTGTCCTCTTTTCTGACAAATGGTCCATGGAAGCAAAAACAGAGCACACAGAATTAAGGGCAATTTTGTATTTTAATCTGATTCATGAAAAATCAAAGGTTGTTCAGTTATATTGGGCATTATAACTTGTCATTTTCTGATTATGCTATTTTGTTAACACCAATTACTTCCCTGTTCTTTCTAGTTATGATTCTGTATAATAGCAACAACATATACGAGGTATCAGCAGCACACATCAACTCAGAATCTTAAGGAAAGCAGAACTGATCTTTAGCAATTCTCCACTTTTATGTTCTTGACTAAAATGTTTTATCAAGAAAGTATGAAATATCCTAAATAATACCATTATAATCAATCTGCCAGTAATGAGCCTTTTCAAATTTAAGGAACATGCTTCTTAGAAAGCACATAGTCTCTAGGATAATAATGAAATGTTTCTAGATTAGTAGAAACTATGAGGGTTCTCATATCATGGCAGAGTCTTAAAGAATTTAGCATTACTTGCATTCCAGAGTAATTTATTGGAATGAAATATTTGGATTACATATTAAAACTAAGATATAAGTAACTGAAAAAATCAATCATTAAATAAAAGGCTTTCTGAGATTTAGAGCACTACCAACCTGTTGAGAAATATATTTCAGGGAAGCTCCACCATGAGGAGAAATCATGTGACTTGGAAACCATGTAACTTTAGCATCCAGAAGTTACTGCCTGTTAGTTGTGTCAATCAATTAGTCTGGAGCTGTGTGTGTTTACAGCCCTATTTTCTGTTTCACAAGAGGTTCTGGGAGAAGCCACTGAGATGAGCCCTTTTTCGTTAATGACTTGGCCTTGGCAGGTAAGATTCTGGGCTCTCTTAGATAGTTAGATGAAGTTTGCTTTTTCCTTCTCTCTCTCTCCTCACTAACGTCTGATGCACTTTAATAAATACTTAAAAGTCTAAACTCTTGCTAAAGCTTCTAATTTAAGGTGACCACTCATTAGATTTTAGACATGATAGCTAGAATTGTAGGCCCTTACACTTCAATAAGAGAATCAAAGACAAAGGATTGTTGAAGATAAGCCCTGCCTCAAATGCCCAGCAGAACTCTATTAATGACAATGCAGATGCTTACACTTAGGTCCTGTTATAAAGGTAAAGGATACAACCAAAGCTAGTCAAATAACAATTTCTGATCAAGGTGACTTATAAAACTTGGTACAATTAAGAAATATGTACAAGATGGCGGAGAGGAAGCAGCAAGCTGCCTGAGCTCTCCTGTTCCCTCAAAACAAACATTAAATCAAGCCTCTGGACAGATTCTGAAACTACAGAACCTGCAAAGAGACAGAGAGACACAGTCCTCCAACCAGAGATAATTTAGAAGACTTCAGGAAAAGGTCGGTCTGACTCAGGCAAAAGGGAGGCCCAGTGCAGGGCAGCAACCCAGTGCCAAGGGGGTTGGGGCAAGTCAGCAGGAGCTGAGGGCCACAGCCGAACAACTGAGGCCCCTAGAACCTGGTTCAAAACTCTGGTGGCCAAGAAGGACAGTGGAAAAACCTACCTGCACTTGCCGAGAGGGCCATGAACGGATCAGACACCGGGGTCAGGAGCCTGGCTGGTCGAGCACAATCAGACATGAAGTGCAGGGCAGGGGATCTCTACACACCATAAAGGCCTCAGAGTAAAAATCCGGTCACACAGCACCTATACCCCTGCACAAGAACCCCAAAACAGGGACCCTGGTGCCCCCAGAGCAGACCTCAACTTAAAAAATAAATAAATAAGCTGCAATAATGAGTAAGAAGCAAAAAAGAGCCCTCTCCATTGAGAGCTTCTGTATCAATAGGGAAGAAGCCAACACAAACTCGGATGAGGACAATACCATCAAATTGCCTACATCTGAAGCCTCACGAGGGAAGGTGAATTGGTCTCAAGAACAAAAAGCCTTCCTGGAAGAGCTCAAAAAGGATTTTAAAAATCAATTGAGAGAGGTAGAAGAAAAAAATGGGGAGAGAAATGAAAGCAAAACATGAAAACTATGAAAAAAGAATCAGCAGCTTGGAAAAGGAAGCACATAATTTCACTGAAGAAAACAAAGCCTTAAAAAATTCATTTGGCCAAATGGAAAAAAAGGTACATAATCTCACTGAAGAAAACAATACCTTAAAAAATTCATCTGGCCAAATGGAAAAAAAGGTGTATAATCTCATTGAAGAAAACAATGCCTTAAAAAATTCACTTGGCCAAATGGAAAAAAAGGTGCATAATCTCACTGAAGAAAACAATGCCTTAAAAATTAAAGTGGGACAGTTGGAAAATAAGGAATCCATGAGACACTAGGAATCAGTCAAGCAGAATCAAAAAAATGAAAAAATAGAAGAAAATGTGAAATACCTCATTGGAAAGACAACTGATCTGGAAAACAGATCGAGGAGAGACAATTTGAGAATCATTGGACTGCCTGAAAGCCATGACCAGAAAAAGAATCTAGACACCATATTCCAGGAAATTATTAAGGAGAACTGCCCTGATATCATAGAATCAGAGGATAAAATCATCACTGAAAGAATCCACCGATCACCTCCTGAAAGAGACCCCAAAAGGAAAACTCCAAGGAATATTGTAGCCAAATTCCAGAATTATCAGGTGAAGGAGAAAATACTCCAAGCAGCCAGAAAGAAGCAATTTAAATATCATGGAGCCACAGTCAGGATTGCTCAGGACCTGGCAGCTTCAACATTAAAGGATTGCAAGGCTTGGAATATGATATTCCAGAAGGCAAAGGAGCTTGGATTGCAGCCGAGAATCTATTACCCAGCAAAAATGTGCATTTTCTTTCAGGGGAAAAGATGGACATTTAATGACATTGGGGACTTTCAATCTTTCCTGGTGAAAAGACCAGAACTGAATAGAAAATTCGATCTCAACATACAAGACTCAAGAGAAGTTTAAAAAGGTAAACAGAGGGGGAAAAAAAAAAAGGTTACCCTATTAGGTTAAACTGTTTATATCCCTACACAGGAAGATAATACTCATAACTCTTAAGAACTGTAAATGTATTTGGGCAGAGAGAAGGACTTTACATAGAGGGTATAAATATAAATAGTCTTTGATGTGATGATACAAAAGAATTAAGGGGTTAAAAGGGAATCTATGGGGAGGAGAGGAAAGGGGAGGTGGAATGGGATGAATTATATCATATGAAGAGGTGGAAATAAAACCTATTACAATAGAGGAAAAGAAAGGAGGGGGGAACATTGTTTCAACCCTATTCTCATTAGATTTGACTCAAAGAGGGAATAACATATACGTTCATTGGGATAAAGAAACTTAACTCATTCTTTAGGGAAGCAAAAGGGGAAGGGAAAGGGGGGGACTGACAGAAGGGAGGACAAAAGCAGGGAGAAAAGGGTAAAGAAAAGAGAGGGGGATGATAAAAAGGGATGGTAGATCGGGGGAGGCAGGGGTAAGAAGTAAAACGTTGGTGAGGAGGAATAGGGTGAAAGAAGTGGGGGAAAGTACAAAGGGGGTAAATAGAATGGAGGGGAATAGACAGTCAGTAATAATAACTGTGAATGTGAATGGGATGAACTCTGCTATAAAACGCAAGCAAATTGCAGAGTGGATTAAAAACCAGAATCCTACAATATGCTGTTTACAAGAAACACATTTGAAGCAGAGAGATACACACAGAGTAAAGGTAAAAGGCTTTTACAGAATATATTATGCCTCAGATAAAGTAAAAAAGGCAGGGGTAGCAATCCTTATCTCAGACAAAGTGCAGGCAAAAATAGATCTTATTAAAAGAGATAAGGAAGGAAATTACATCTTATTTAAAGGTACTATAGATAATGAAGTAATATCAATATTAAATATGTATACACCAAGTGGTATAGCATCCAAGTTCTTAGAGGAGAAGATAAATGAGTTACAAGAGGAATTAGACAGTAATACTATACTAGTGGGGGATCTGAATCTCCCCCTCTCAGAATTAGATAAATCTGGCCAAAAAATAAATAAGAAAGAAGTGAAAGAGGTGAATAGATTACTAGAAAAGTTAGACATGATAGATGTCTGGAGAAAATTGAATGGGGATAGAAAGGAATATACCTTTTTTGTCAGCAGTACATGGCACATTTTCAAAAATTGACCATGTATTAGGGCACAAACACATCATAGTCAAATGTAGAAAGGCAGAAATAGTAAATCCATCCTTTTCAGATCATGATGCAATAACAATTACATGTAAGAAAGAGCCAGGGAAAAGTAGAATGAAAATCAATTGGAAACTAAATAATTTCATTCTAAAGAATGAATGGGCCAAAGAAGAAATCATAGAAACAATCAATAACTTTATCCAAGAGAATGACAATAATGAGACAACATACCAAAATCTATGGGATGCAGCCAAAGCAGTGCTTAGGGGAAAATTTATACCTCTAAATGCTTACATGAATAAAAAAGAGAAAAAGGAGATTAATGAATTGGGCATGCAACTTAAAAAGCTAGAAAAAGAAGAAATTAGAAATCCCCAATTAGACACTAAATTAGAGATCCTGAAAATTAAAGGAGAAATTAATAAGATTGAAAGCAAAAAAACTATAGAATTAATCAATAAAACTAAGAGCTGGTTTTATGAAAAAATGAATAAAATATTGGTTAATCTGATTAAAAAAAAGAAAGAAGAAAACCAAATTACCAGTATCAAAAATGAAAAGGGTGATGTTACCACCAATGAAGTGGAAATTAAGTAAATAATTAGGAATTATTTTGCCCAACTGTATGCCAATAAATTTGACTATCTAAATGAAATGGATGAATATTTACAAAAATATAAACTGCCCAGGTTAACTGAAGAAGAAATAAAATCCTTAAATAAACCCATATTAGAAAAAGAAATTGAACAAGCCATTAATGAACTCCCTAAGAAAAAATCCCCAGGGCCAGATGGGTTTATGGGTGAATTTTACTAAACATTTAAAGAACAATTAATTCCAATAGTATACAAATTATTTGGAAAAATAGGTGAAGAAGGAGTTCTACCAAATTCGTTTTATGACACAAATATGGTGGTGATACCAAAACCAGGCAAAGCAAAAAACAGAGAAAGAAAATTATAGACCAATTTCCCTAATGAATATTGATGCTAAAATCTTAAATAAGATATTAGCAAGGAGATTACAGCAAGTGATCACCAGGATAATACACCATGACCAGGTGGGATTTATACCAGGAATGCAGGGCTGGTTCATCATTAGGAAAACTATTAACATAATCAACCACATTAACAAGAAAACTAACCAAAATTATATGATTATCTCAATAGATGCAGAGAAAGCTTTTGACAAAGTACAACACCCATTCCTAATAAAAACACTAGAGAGTTTAGGAATAGGTGGAGCTTTCCTTAGAATAATAAACAGTATCTACCTAAAGCCATCAGCAAGTATTATATACAATGGAGATAAATTAGAGGCCTTCCCAATAAGATCAGGGGTGAAACAGGGATGTCCATTATCACCCCTATTATTTAATATTGTCCTAGAAATGTTAGCTTTAGCAATCAGAGAAGAGAGAGGAATTAAAGGAATTAGAATAGGCAAGGAGGAAACAAAACTATCACTCTTTGCAGATGATATGATGCTATACTTAAAGAATCCTAGAGAATCAACTCAAAAATTACTTGAAACAATTAAAAACTTTAGCAAAGTAGCAGGATATAAAATCAATCCACATAAACCATCAGCATTTCTATACATGACCAACAAAGTCCAGCAGCAAGAGATAGAAAGAGAAATTCCATTTAAAGTAATGGTAGATAATATAAAATACTTGGGAGTCTACTTGCCAAGACAAACCCAGGAACTCTATGAACACAACTACCAAACACTCTTCACACAAATCAAATCAGATCTAAATAATTGGAAAGATATCAATTGCTCATGGATAGGCAGAGCTAATATAGTAAAAATGACAATACTGCCTAAATTAATTTACTTATTCAGTGCCATACCAATCAGACTACCTAAAAATTATTTTATAAAGCTAGAACAAATAATAACAAAATTCATCTGAAAAAACAAAAAATCAAGAATATCCAGGGAAATAATGAAAAAAATTCACAGGAAAGTGGGTTAGCGGTACCAAACCTGGAGCTTTACTATAAAGCGGCAGTCATCAAAACTATCTGGTACTGGCTAAAAAATAGAGTGGTAGATCAATGGAATAGGCTAGGCTCAGGAAATGCAGTAGTAAATGACACTAGTAATGTAGTGTTTGATAAACCCAAAGACTCCAGCTTCTGGGATAGGAACTCAGTATTTGACAAAAACTGCTGGGAAAACTGGAAGACAGTATGGCAGAAATTAGGCATAGACCAACATCTTACACCTTATACTAAAATAAGGTCAAAATGGATACATGATTTAGACATAAGAGTAGGAGAGAAAGGAATAGTCTACCTTTCAGATCTTTGGAAAGGAAAACAGTTTTTGACCAAACAAGAGATAGAGTATATTATAAAATGCAAAATGGATGATTTTGATTATATTAAATTAAAAAAATTTTGTACAAACAGAAGCAATGCATCCAAAATTAGAAGGGAGGCAGAAAGCTGGGAAAAAATTTTTGAGGCCAGTACTTCTCTGATAAAGGCCTCATCTCTAAAATATATAGGGAATTAAATCAAATTTATAAGAATGCAAGTCATTCCCCAATTGAGAATTGTTCAAAGGATATGAACAGGCAGTTTTCTGATGAAGAAACCAAAGCTATCTATTCCCATATGAAAAAATGCTCTAAATCTCTAATGATTAGAGACATACAAATTAAAACAACTCTGAGGTACCACCTGACACCTATCAGTTTGGCTAAAATGACAAAAAAGGAAGATAATAAATGTTGGAGAGGCTGTGGGAAAATTGGAACACTAATGCATTGTTGGTGGAGCTGTGAACTGATCCAACCATTCTGGAGAGCAATTTGGAATTATGCCCAAAGGGCGATAAAGCTGTGCATACCCTTTGACCCAGCAATTCCACTTTTAGGTCTTTTTCCCAAAGAAATCATGAAAGGGGGAAAGGGATCCACATGTACAAAAATATTTATAGCTGCTCTTTACGTGGTAGCAAGGAATTGGAAGTTGAGGGGGTGCCCATCAATTGTGGAATGGCTGGATAAGTTGTGGTATATGAATACAATGGAATACTATTGTGCTGTAAGAAATGATGAGCAGGAGGAGTTCAGAGAAACCTGGAGGGTCTTGCATGAACTGATGATGAGTGAGATGAGCAGAACCAGAAGAACATTGTACACAGTATCATCACTGAGTGTTGACCTACTGTGATGGACTATATTCTTCTCACCAATGCAATGGTACAGAAGAGTTCCAGGGAACTCATGATAGAAGAGGATCTCCAAATCCAAGAAAAAAAAAAAGAACTGTGGAGTATAGATGCTGATTGAACCATACTATTTATTTTGTTTTGGGTGCTGTTGTTTTTTTTTTTTTTTCTATTTTGAGGTTTTGCATCACTGCTCTGATTTTTTCTCTTGTAACAGGATTAATGCAGAAATAGGATTAATGTTATTATATGTATATATATATATGTGTGTGTGTGTGTGTGTGTGTGTATATATATATGTATATGTATATAGATATATAGATATAACCTATATCAGATTACCTGCTGTCTAGGGGCAGAGATAGGGAGGGGAGGGAGGGAGAAAAATCTGAAATTGTAAAGCTTGTATAAACAAAAGTTGAGAACTATCTTTACATGTAACGGAAAAAATAAATTACCTTATATGTAAAAAAAAAAAAGAAATATGTACAAAAAAGGCTTCTATCTCCCTTTCCCCATCCCACATTCTGCAAGAATTCCAAAGTATTTGATATAGAATGCTTCCTGACATTTATTATTCAATCTAAATGAGATATGTTGGGACTGAGATTGCTACCATTTAAATCACAGCTCAAAGCTTACCTCATCCAAGAAACTTTCCTTAATCATGCTCCCCTCTTCAAAATAGCAGCATAATCTCTTGAAAAACACTTTACTTCTTCATGTTCTTGGTCTTTATGGATTTGAGAATGTATTTCTGTTGGTTCCACTTTTGTTCTAATTCTCCATCCTCTGGGTCAGTGTTCCATCTTTGTTGACTAACAACAGTGAAAGTTAAGCAAGGTGATGATAACTGCATTACCACAAGAGAGAAGAAGCTAGGAGAGATCCTGGGCCAGAAAGGAAGTCTTATCCTTTTTTGGTGTCCTCTGTTCTTCTTCACTGATGGGTTTACATGGTAAATATTCAACAATAAAGGACAAGTGGATGTATAACTTGCCTAATCTATAACATCAGAGTAAAAGAAAAGGGCTTTCATGAAATTTTTCAGTATAAAAAGCAAAGTTGTCAGAAATTAAAACAAACTTTTTTACCTTTTATTTTTACAATTGGTAGCAAATTATGGAAGGGTTTGAGTATTTTATTTTGGAAAGTTCAGCTATGTATGTGCCTTCTAAGAGGCTTAACAGCCCTCAAAATGCCAGTGCTTTTCTTTTCAATCTGTGTTCAGCAATGGCCTGAGATTTTCTCAAATGTGTTTACTTCCTCAAGAACCAAGAATATAAACATAGCCCTTTTCTAAGAATAGGGTTTGTTCAAAGGACAGCACAAGCTATTTATAGAGTTCTTAATGGAGGTTTCTATGCTTTTTCAATAATTTAATACAATTGAATTTTAAAATCATATCATGGGCATTTAAATCACAAAAACTCAATATCAAATATTTAAATTGCTCCCATTCACCTGTCACTTAAAATAAATGTGAATGCCAACAGCCTAAACCCTTTCTAGCTAAACCTCTAAGTCCTGTCAAGTCCTTTCCCTGATGGCTAGATTACTTTGTCTGATTCTACTTTTCATCTATAAAATCCAATTTTTGCATAAAGCCTATGATCAGACCCCATAATGTATTCTGCACATTAACTAGACCCTTTAATATGCCTTTCAGTCAGAATTACATGATCTCTGTCTTTAAGCTTCTGTAGCTAGACCCAGAGACCCAACCTGTCTTTCTTAAGCTGTCAATTATCATTTAAATAGGAACCTTAGGAGTTTTCTGAATATTCTTTTCAACATAGTTCATCAGAGAATTGACATTGGTTGTATCCTCCTGTTACAAGTCTCCCCTTTCAGCTACACAATGCAAAATAGTCTGGAAGACTGGAAAAGTAGGTGTTCCAAATAGCAAAATTAATTTGTTTAATGCCGTCATTATCAGAATTTGAATGGAAGAGGAGAAAATAGTTTCAGAGTTCAGGATTCATTTCCCAGAAGATTTCTAGAAAAAAAATCCCCTCACAACCACTAGATTTTGAAGAAGAAAAACAAAAGAAAGAAAAGGATAAGGAAGGATGAAGAGACTCTGGATGTTAGAAGCACTCAATTTAGAGCATAATCTTCAATTCAGAAAATCTCTAGAGTTCAGTCAGCCAATAACCAAGATGGCCTTTTATAGTTGAACATTCTCCTAACACATCATGAGACAAAGATACTATTTTACTACTCCATTAATTGTTGTGTGTGTGCTTTTTTTCCTGGAAAAATATATATGCATTTTTAAAAAAATGAAACTGAGTATCCTTACAATTCCAAGTCATCTTTCTCCTTGTTGATTGTCACTCCTGTATAAAGAGCATCTCTCAAATAAGATGAAAAGTAACTATTATTCTAAATTAGATGACTCTTCAAATTTCAACTTGATATTACATACATTTATAAGTCAAGGCTTCAAGTAATATAATACCCAGTCAAGATAGGTATTCTATATCGTGTTTTTCTAAGTAGCCTAAATGAAACCAGAGTCTGTGATTTCTCCTTTTTGTATGTCATTTGTGTTTTTTTACAACCACCACATATTTATGAAACACCTTTTGGTTAAAGAGTTCTATACTAGACCCTAAGGAAAAAGAAAGAATAGTGTGTGAACTGGAATCCACCACAACTTGGGAAAATTGAGGTTAATAGTAACTTCTAGGGGCAGCTATGTGGCACAGTGGATAGAGTACCGGCCCTGGAGTCAGGAGTACCTGAGTTCAAATCCAGCCTCAGACACTTAACACTTACTAACTGTGTGACCCTGGGGCAAGTCACTTAACCCCAGTTGCCTCACTAAGAAAAAAAAAGTAACTTCTACATGTGTTTCTTCAAAAAAAGTTATCCTCTTCCTTTTTTCTTCAAGAAGTTATTCCTGCTATCATTCCCACTTTCTCTAACTTTTACTCTTTTACTTTCTACTGGCTTCTTTACTGATTACTAAAACATACCCATGTCTCCTGCATTCTTAAAAAAAAAAACAAAAAACCTCTTACTTCATCCTACCATTCCTGGTATCATCCTATACTTCTTCACTTCTCACCTAACCTCCTTCAAACCCATGGTACCTCTACTTCCTTTCCCTTCACTCTTTAAAACACTTTACAGAAATTTACATCAGGTTTCCCTCAAGGCAAACTGCTCCCTCAAAAGTTATAAGTGACCTTTCAATTTTCCAAATATAATGTCATTTTCTCTATTCTCATCCTTCTTAACCTCTCCTCTGCATATGATAGATGTTGATTACTTTCTCCCACTGGATACTTTCTAGTTCTTCTTGAAGGGTTCTTCTAGTTCTTCTAGTTCTGCTGACATATGCTTATCACCATGACATTAACTGTGACGTCTTTGACTGAAAATGATCTGAGTAGGGAAAACCTAAGGTAGTGGATCAGCATAAAAACTGGAGGCATCACATTTATTTTTTTCTGTGCCTTTATAGTTTAGAGAAAGGCATGTCAAGTTGGTAGAAACTACTGCTTTGCTAATTAATACTCTATAAACTGAAAAGGAGTAAGGCAGAGAGTCAACTCCATCTTACACACATACATACACACACACACACACACACACACACACACAAGGGGGTAGGGAGGGAGAGAGGGAGAGAAACAGACTGAGAGAGAGAGAGCCCAAACAACCCATCATCAGAATATCTGAATATCAGACTTACTGGGCTTTGTATCAGGCAGAGATTCTGAATGAATAATTTAATGACATGCATTTAGATGGAGACATTTAGTTTCTACATTAAAAAAAAAAACAACCCTACAACTAAGCACACTTTTATAAACATCTTAACTCTATACCCTGTATAACTCTCAGGCTGCCTGCCAGTTCAGGGAGATCACATCAATATGTACAGCACATGGTTCCAGCGTGCCTGTGTTCCACAGTCAGGGCAATTAATATGTGATATCAACACCAATGACAAGGCATATTTTATTTCTGTCAAAAAATAGAGGATTCTTGTCTGTCAATTGAATGTTCCATCCATTTATTTCTCACCATAAACCATCCAAACTGAAATCTAAAGGATAGATGTTGAAAAACACTCAGTATTTCAGATGGCTTTAAAACCTCATAGTAGATAGTAGATGTGAGCCCCATCCTAGCTCGAAGGAAACAAGGGTTTCCACTTTCCTAAGGTCAACTAGCAAGTGTTTGAGCATCTGCTATGTGGTTGCCCCTTGTAATGGAATTTATTAATTTGATCATTGACAATGCTATGCTAAGGTTTAATAAAAATGCAGCAATTCAAACAGTTAAAGAAGAGAATCCAGCTTTCCAGACCAGAGTCCAGAATCTAATTTCCTCCTGATGACATCTTACCACTTCAAGAAGACAAGAGAACTCAGAGACTTTATATGAACTGTTTTGTTTTGTTAGTTTTTACTATCTCCTTTCTGTTATAATATACACCATCTGTAACATGTACTCTCTGCAGAGGCTCTCCCTTTGCAAGACTAATGTCAAAGCGTTGGTTCATGAGGACAAAAAATCACCCCTCTGGACAAAACTTTCCTCTCTTCCTTTTCTATATTGTTGTTAACATATTATTAGTTAGCAATAGTTATTATATTCTGTTATTTTTTACTGTTCCGTCAAGGAAACATTTCCTTTCTTGAGGAAGCAAAGGGGGGAATGTGGTAAAAAGTGAAAGTTTTTAACAGTCATTAGCGATAACGGAAAGATGCCAGTTTTTTTGAAGGACCACCCTTTCAGGGAGGAGACCGTGATGAAGTACCAGGTCCATCTGCTAAGCACCCCACTTCCGGGGTGCAAGTTTAAAAGTCAAGGAGAGAACGGAAGTGAGGTCTTTTTGGTCGGCTCTCCTTGTCTGCTGGTTGCACTGCACACACAGACGCTGACTGAGGTTCTACTCGGCCCAGTTTGCCATAACAGCATGTGCTTGACACGGCTCTCAGCTTCAGAGGTGGCCTTGAGTTTTTGGTGAGCCCTATACGGTTTTGGTGAGTTTTATATGGAATATAGACTAAGCTTAGATTTAAGACTATTTGTTTGTATTTCTACTTTCCTATCTCTTTAATCAACATCACCTTGTAATTTCCAAACAATAAAAGCTCTAACTAGAGACCAGAGGCTTCTTCCACTTACTAGTCTGGGAGATAAATAAGGGAATGCTCTAGTATCCAATTTTAAACCTCACACCCTGTACTAGGTGTTCCATTAAATAGAGAAGAAGTAGGGGCGGCTAGGTGGCACAGTGGATAAAGCACCGGTCCTGGATTCAGGAGTTCCTGAGTTCAAATCTGGCCTCAGACACTTGACACTTACTGGCTGTGTGACCCTGGGCAAGTCACTTAACTCCCATTGCCCCACAAAAAAAACAAAAAAACAAAAATAAATAAATAAATAAATAAATAGAGAAGTAGGACACAGTGCCTTATGGGTCCTAAGGAGCTAAGTAGTAAGTTGAAGAGATGCAAGGAAAAACCCATGTAACAAAGACATCACAAGACAATATATACTTCTCTCTATAGTATTAAATGTAATGGCAGTATGCTGTAGTGGAGTCATGAAATCACTTAATGATTTTGTGCCTCAGACTATTCATCATGATAGGGGTCTTAAATTTATTTCAATGAAGTGTCTGGACAGATTCTAAAGGGTCTGTGAACTTGGAGAGGAGGGGTTAATTCTTTATTTTTGCTAACCTCTAACTGAAATGTAATGTTTCCTTTGATTATCTAAAACATACAGAAAATACATCTCATGCCTTCACTGCACTTGCAAAGGGATCCAACAAACACACACATACACACACACACACACACACACACACACACACACACACACACACAAACCATTAAGAAGCCTGGTTCTAGGGTGAAACTACACAGTCCTAAGTTGCTTGGGTGAAGAGATGGAATGAGTTCCAACAATGGGAATTACTCCAATTCCATTCTCTAGAGAAGAGCAGCTAGCAGCAGCAACAACTAACATTTAATTGCTTTACAAATATTCTCTCATTTAAACCTCACGATCACTCTAGAAGACAGAAATTATTATTACCTGATGCAAGTTTTATCTCTATGGGATCATAGATTTCAAGATGGAAGAGACCATATATTCCAAACTCCTAATTTTACAAATGTGGAAATTGAGTCAGGCAGAGGTTAAGTGACTTGCCAAGGGTTACAGTTAGGAAGTGTCTGAGGCAGCATTTGAAGTCAAGTCTTGGTGACTTCAGGTCCAATGCTACATCCACAGTACCTGCAAGAAATTACAGATCCTCAGCATATTAGAATATCTTACAAGTTAGCACTTTGCTGCCATATGGGGTCAGAAAGAAAATAATCATAGATTGTCAGAGTAATACAAAAACAGTTCCTACAGATGTTGGTATTGAGAAAAATATAAGAAACTATAAAATGAATTTGTAGTGTGCATTTTAGCCCTAGAGAGACTGAATGGGAGGCTGGAAGGACCATTCACCAGTTCTGTATTCTAATCCTACCAGTGTCATTTATTTCCTGTGTAACCCTTTGCTTCAGTTTCTTCATCTATAAAATAAGGCGGTTGACCTAAGATAGATAGATGAACCTTATCTGCCTAAGCAGGTGGTAATAAAATAAAATAAACAGGCTCTTTACAAATGAATCTTTGGGTGTTTTGAAAAGTGAAAGCACTTTTTAAAAAAGTAATGGGCAATACTGGCATTATTCATGGTCTATCTTTAGGTTTCTGAAGCTCAGTTTAGACACATCATCTGTAGAATACAGTCACTTATGGAGCACAGATTGTCAACAGTATGTACTAAGCACTGTGAGAACTGCTGAGGGAATACAGAAAAAGTATAAAACATGCCATTGCACTCAAGAGGCTTGTCATTGAAGACTTGAAGCACACAGGGAAATTCACCATAATGAAAAACTTTCCTGTATTTTCCAAGTTGTGAATGTCATCAACTCCAAAGAATAGAATACGAACAATAAGTGTTACAGGCAGTCAAGAAGAAGGAAGTGATCATGGGGAGCTGGGAGTATTGAAAATGGCCCCATGATAAAAAGAAATTATGGCACAGTGAAGAGAGTACTGGGCCTGGAGTCAGGAAGACCTGAATTTAAATCTTGTCTCAGACACTTCCTAATTTTGCAACCCTGAGGAAGTCATTTAATCCCTATCTTCCCAAGTTTCCTCATCTATGAAATAGCAATAATAATATTCTCTACTTTTTAAGGGTTGTTGTGATTGATAAACTGAGATAACTTTTATAAGGTGCTTTGCAAATCCTAAAGTACTATATAGATGCTAGTTATTATTCTTATTATTATTGAATGGAATCTTTATGTTTTGGAATCTTATGGCACTCAGGATTCAAGTACATTTTGTGGGATTTTCCCATTCTTTTGGCTTATATACCCTGCACATGCTGAACTTCTAAGAGCATCGTTAACACTATTAATCAATGAAAGCTGAATTTAATCATTGAAGAAAAATAAATAGGATGGGAGAGGCAGCAAGGGGAATTTAAACTTCTAAGGAGCAATTCTATCCCAATTCACAGCTACCATTAAACACATCACCCTCTCACTGTAGTTTCTTGTTACTTTCAACAGATGTCACTAGGTACAGCTTTCTGGATATCTTGCTTGGTCCCAAAAAGTGATGACATGGATTGTTCTCCATGACTCTTGGTCTTCACAGCAGGAGGTGACAGATGTCACTATCTCCTCCTCCCCCTTTCCAATCTCAAGTTTTGACTAGATAGAGACTGATAGTGTCCTTTTGGGCCCCAGGAAAAACTGTATAGCTGATCAGGCTTTATATGTCTATGTGTTTTCTCCCCTGTAAAAATGTAAAATCCTTGAGGCCAGGGAGTGTTTAATTTTTGCTTTCCACTTCCTACAAATAACATGGTACCCAGCATATAGGAAGTGCTTAATAAACATTTGCTCATTTATTGGTTGATTCACCCTCTGCTTGATTGAAGAAATTCAGTGAAATGGAACCCACTACTTCTTCATGCATATCATTCAACTTTTGGATAGCTCTAATTGTTAGAAAGTTTTGCTCTGTATTTGTCTCTTTGTAACTTTTACCTCTTGGCTAAACTTCTGGGGTTAGACAAAATAAGACTAATCTGTCTCCCACATGACTTTCCCTCAGATAATCAGAAAGATACCATTTTTTCACTAGGTTTTTTCTTCTATGGAATAAGCATCTCCATTTCTTTCAAATGACCCTCATTTCTAATGATCTTGAAGCTATCTTCCTGTTTCCTCCACTCCAGAAGCTCTCCAGTTTATCAGTATCCTACCTAAAATATGGTAACATTTATTTGGAAAGAGGTCAAAAGAACCTAGAATCGACTATATAAACGATTGATTAAATTTGGACAAACAATTACTACTGGAAAAATATATGAAAAAAATTTTAAATAGTGAATTTATCAGTGAGACTAGTTCAGTTATGTTGATACAATCATTTTATGTAACATTTCAGGTCCAAGATATTGAGTGAGACCAGCAATCTATTAGTCCTTTGAAGATACTTGGGTTCTAAAACTTTACCAAAAATTCTCTATTATGCATGTACCCCTTTTCAGCTGATAGTGATAGCAAAATTTTTAAGTAGCACTTTCTCTTTTTTTTTAGTAGCACTCTCTCAAAAAAATGATCCCAGGTCCATTCATGCATTCAATGAAGAGAAAGAATTAGAAAGAGAAGGGAAGGGAGACAAAGCTAATCATGCTTTTAGAATTTCTAAGAGACAGTGGTGATTGATCTGAGGGAAGAAATGCCCTGCGAGCAATGCTATCCTAAAAGTCAACTGTCAACTGAGAAACTACTGTAGATTGAATTCTGCTGTTGGACAAAACTGCTCTTAGGAAGGAATAAAGCCAAATGTCATCTACTCTAGACAGATCCAGCCACATGAATAGGAAGAGTGGTGGTTTAATTCGAGAGATGTAGGGCAGGCACCTAGAGACAAAGAAAGAAGGGAAGAAAGAAGGGAAGAAAGAAAGAAAGAAAGAAAGAAAGAAAGAAAGAAAGAAAGGAAGGAAGGAAGGAAGGAAGGAAGGAAGGAAGGAAGGAAGGAAGGAAGGAAGGAAGGAAGGAAGGAAGGAAGGAAGGAAGGAAGGAAGGAAGGAAGGAAGGAAGGAAGGAAGGAAGGAAGGAAGGAAGGAAGGAAGAGAAAGAAAGAAAGGAGGAAGGACAGAAAGCTCTCTCACTGACTATTGTTTGATTCCATAAAGCATATTATAAAATTCCATTATAACAACTCATGCCCGTCACATCAAGCTCTAGTTTACATAGATTGGGTCCAATCTTGGATTCAGTTTCTCTCCCTTCCCCACAAAAGTATTTATTTCATTGAATGATTTTGCCCATACCCAGAGTTCCCTCTGTAAAAATCTTAAAATAGATCTTGAACATGGCTCATGCCTAAGTCTTCACTGATGTAATAATAAAATTTATTAAAAAGTATAAAAATAAAATAATAAAATTTAATAAAATGTTGAATATACTAATGTCTATTTGGCATAAAGTATCTTTGTTCTTAAGCCTAAAGAATATGAATAATATGTTAAGGAATCACAGTAGCCCACAATCAATTTAATTCTCTTCATGCTCTGGTGCATCCCATCTCCCCACTCCTTCCTTCCCCCAGGTCTTTGTAGTTCTCCAGATTAATAAAACTACCTTAGACTTTAAATGCCCACAAAGATGGAAAAAAAAAAAAAAAAACCAAAAAACCTTGGAGTTACTAGAACAACTTGACCAGGGGCAGCTAGGTGGCGCAATGGATAGAGCACCAGCCCTGGATTCAGGAGTACCTGAGTTCAAATCCGGCCTCAGACACTTAATACTTACTAGCTGTGTGACCCTGGGCAAGTCACTTAACCCCAATTGCCCCACAAAAAAAAAAAAAGGACCTGGCCAAACAATAGAGTGAATCCTAGTGCTACTCCCAGAGATCCATGTAGGTATCCAACTTTATGGTACTGCTCTGAAGAAAGAAGCTCCCCCAGAAAATAAATACATTGTGTATCCCTAAACAATCTCTTTGTCATCAGATCTGTGATAGTGACCCCTACTTGATAAGCTCAGAAAGTGAAGATGTTGGCTCCAATTTATAATATGTTGAGACTATGAGTATATTGCCATCTTATGGAAAATCACCTGACAATAATTTCATCTCCAGTATATTAGATGTAAGGAGATGTCCTTATCATCCATGAGGTCTTACTGGATATTCCCCAAAGGATGTGTCCCAATCATCCTAAAGATACCTAGGAGTATGTCCAAATCCACCATTGTTGTTTAGTCATTTTTCAGTTGTGTACAACTATTTGTGATTTTAAAGGATTTGTTTGTCTTTGTGGGTATTTGTTTTCCTTTAGCAAAGATACAGTAGTTGTTTGCCATTTCCTTCTCCCAACTCATTTTACAGATGAAGAAACTGAGACAAACAGGATTAAATGACTTGACCAGGTTCACATAGTTAATAAGCGTCTTATGCCAGATCTCAGGTCTTCCTGACTCCAGGACTGGCCCGCTATCTACTGTGCCACCAAGCAGTCCTCAGATCCTACCCAGGAAAATACAATCACATTCCTAAACAGAAGCTTATTACCAAGTAAAGTCATGAAACTAATCAAGAGATTCTTTATGCCACCATTACTTAATTCATTCCATTAGGTTTTCTTAAAATGCTGTGCTAAAATGAAATCATTTTTGTAAAAAGCCATTTCTTAAACTGATAAATAAACACATCATGGAGGTGGGGAAAGGAGTCCAGGGTGAGAGTAGGGGCTTAAGGCAATTATAAGGGGTTTCTGTCCACAGGATAATAGGATCATAAAATTAGAATTAGAATAAATCTTAGAAGACATGTTATCCAACTCTCAGGTTTTATAGATGAGGAAATTGAAGGCCAGAGGGCTTAAGTGACTTAAGTCACCAACATCACACAAGTAGTAATTATTAGAATCAAAAATGGAACCCAAATCTTCCGATTAAATCTAGAACTCTTTGCATTATTACTTTTATTTTGGTGGGGCAATGGGGGTTAAGTGACTTGCCCAGGGTTACACAGCTAGTAATTGTCAAGTATCTGAGGCCAGATTTAAATTCAGGTCCTTCTGCATCCAGGGCCAGTGCTTTATCCACTGCACTGCCTAGCTGCCCCTGAATTATTACTTTCTAAGAGATAACTTAAATCAAGGGCCTCAGGGAGGTGGACACATGAATGTCACTAACCCCAAAGGAATTGAATATAGGATACTTTGGGGAGGGGGGAGGTAAGGAAGATGTGGACAACAAGAAGGATAAAAAGAGCATTCTTTTAATTAATTTAATAGTAATAAATATATCCCCACCCCTGGCCTCTCCAGATTCCTTTGAGCCTTAGTCCCATCTTCTTTATGAAGCCTTTCCCAGCTCTTCTTATCACCTTCTGCCTGAAATTTTCTCCAATTTATCCTGTAGATATCTTGTTTTATCTAGTGGTTTGCATGTGAGCTGTGAATTCCTTGACAATAGGGACTATTTTTTGCCTTTGTTTCTCTAACACCTTGGTCAGTACCTGTCACATAACAAATAGAATAATCATAGTTGATTTGACTACCACTGGCTTCAAAATATCAATTTCTCAAGTAAAGGATAGGGGAGGATTAAATATAAAGTAGTTCTTCTGAAAAAAAGCTCTCCTTATGTGTATAACGAATTATTATCTAAGAAAAGGAATAATTATTATCTGATAAAGAAAGTAAGCTTGTTCTCCTTCACCCCAGAGAGCACAAATAGGAGAAAAGAGTTGGTGTTGTAAGTTGTAGCTTCACTTATATCAGGAAAACTATATAGCTATTAGGGCTATGCCAAAGCAGAATGGGCTGCCTCTGGAAACAGAGGTAACTCCAGACATTATCTTCTTGTGTGGTTCTGTCACCTAGATAAGAGCAAAACTCTGTGTACTTTCTAACCAGGATTGAAATATCTGTTTGCCCTTGTGTTAAATACAAATCCTTGCATAAATGGATAACACCTGATAGTGTATGTTAGATGAAAATGCTATGGCTGATGATTCTAGCCCAGCTCGGTCCTCAAAATTTCTTCGTGTTAAAGGGAAAGTGGTTGGGCACCAAACAAACACATAATTATGTCCTGTGTTACACCTGTGCACAGGTAAGTTTTAAGGTCATTCACAACCTCTTTTTAGCCTGTCTATAAAATTATTCAGCAATGGAATAATGATTCACAGAACCACAGAAACTCAATGGGAAGAATCCTCAAAGCCCAATCTAGTCCGACCTATTTTTTTTTACAGGACAATGAGGATTAAGTGACTTGCCCAGGGTCACACAGGTAGTCAGTGTCAAGTGTCTGAGAGCGAATTTGAACTCATGTCCTTCTGAATCCAGGGCAGGTGCTTTATCCACTTCACCACCTAGCTGCACCCTCCCCAACCTATATTTGACCAAGAAGATTCTATACAGCACATTCAAGAAATGATCATTTCATAAGATGACTTGCCACTTTAGTCTGGGATAACACAAATGGATAGAAAGCCTTTTTTTTTTTTTTTAGTGAGGCAATTGGGGTTAAGTGACTTGCCCAGGGTCACACAGCTAGTAAGTGTCAAGTGCCTGAGGCCAGATTTGAACTCAGGTCCTCCTGACTCCAGGGCCGGTGCTCTATCCACTGCACCATCTAGCTGCCCTGAAAGCCTTTTTTTTGGTTTGTTTCTTTTTATTCCCACTTACTTTGATTTTGAACATGCCTATTTATAAAGTAAAAAAAAAAAAAGAATTAAGTAATATCGCTTCCACATGACCACCCTTTAAATACTTTAAGCTTCAAGACAACTCTCATGTACTCCCTAAAGGCATATCTTCCCCAGGTAAAAACTCTCAATTCCTTTAATCCATACTTTTAAAGAATGGCCTACAATCTTCTCAGTACTTTATTATCCCAAGTGATCCTAGTACAGTACTTTGTTCACTCTGTGTCAGTTCAACCAAGTCTTTCTTTGATCCCCCCTCCTTCATGAATTTCTCATAATTTTCATTTTGTAAAGCCAAATGCCATTACTTTCATAAACCACATTTTGTTGAACCATTCCCAAAACAATGCGCATCTACTTTGTATTTTTTTGCTACCCTAAAATATACTGTTCTGAATGCTTTTGTTGCATATGGGGCCTTCCTTTCTTGTTTTGAGTATTAGACTGGGAATCATGTAACTCTGGTTTTATATTCAGCTGAATTGTCCTGTTCTTCACACACTGCCTGCTACATACTAAGTACTTAATAACTCCTTGTCAACTTGGCCCTGCTCAAATTACTTAACCACTCTCAAGTTTCAGTTTTCTCCTATATCAAATGGAATAATAACATTGATGTTGATTTTCATTTACAATAGTACATACCAATCAGTGCATTGCAAATTGATGAAAAAAAAGTCCAAGTCAATAATTTTATCTGCAATAATCTTTGACCTAAGGAGATGTCCTTATCATTATGAGGTGTTACTGGGTATGCCCCCCAAGAGTCATACCCATCTTGGCATTATTGTGAAGCTTAAAGGGGATAACGTGCATAAAGTGCTTTGCAAATCTTAAAGTGCCTAGTAAATACCACTTATTATTTGTGGTTTCTCTAAATCAAAAGAGCATCAAGAAATTCAGTGACTTTTTCATTGTATTGTTGAAGCTATGGTGGCTCTTTGTAATAACTGTTTCTTTTTCTAAATATTCTAAGGATTACAGAATATTTTCTTAATATTATCTTTATTTACTCTTCAGTTTTGTGAGGAAGCAAAATCAGGCTCATTGGCCAGTAGCTAAAAAAAGCCGCTTCTTGAATTTGAAAAAAAATAAGACATTCTAAAGTACCTCCCTCAATCTCCACACATTTAAAAAAAATAATTGGCAGCTGCTGAGCAATCATATCTGCCAGCTCCTTTAGTGCCCTGGGAAATAATTTGCCCAGGCCTGGTGGCTTGAATTTATTGAGGACACCTAGGTACTTGCTTAAAATAAAGTTTTTAGCTCCCTATTAACCATTTTTGTTCTGTCCTTCACAGAGCAAATATCTGTCTTCTCAATAGAGAAAAGCAAACCAAAGTGAGACTTTATTTTTTCTTCACTCATTCATCTATTTTTATCATTCCATCCACAAATATCAATCAAGTCTTACCTGTCCCCTTTGATTTTTTGAGAGTAATACAGTGATGGTGGACTTTGGCACCAGTGAATCAAGGTTTAAATCTTGGCTCTATTACTTAAGATCTCTGTGACTTCAGGCAAGTCTCATCTCTTCAACTATAAAGGCCCATATGAAATGAAATGTTGAATTAGATGCTTTCAAATATCCTTGTCACCTTTAAATCTGTGATCTTATTGAAACATGACTAACTTTGGTCCATTCTTTTAGGGTCACATATATCACATTCCTCCAACCCTCCCCCCTCATGATTTTCAGGTACCCTAAGGGGATTTTGATGTTCATTTTCTCTGCTACATATGATTCTCCATGGTCTCCCCCAATGTAGCTAAAAATGTTTTATGTTGAATTTAGGATTTATCTGCAGGCTCAACTTGCTTTAACTTTTGGCACTCTTGACACTCTTCTTAAAACACCATGGGATTCTTCTCAATTATGTGTACATGTCTTAAAATCTAAGCTGGTGGATGAATTTCCTATGAATGGACATTTCTGTCCTTATACATCTCTTGCTCTTCTTTCTTCTTGGAATCATTTGAGTTTATCTCATTAATATTTCATTATCAAGAGCATTCCATTTCTTTATAGACTAACTTCTTTGTTGAATCCCAGCTCATCTCCTTACCTTGTATGTGACCATGGTAAAGCACTATACCTTTCAAGGTTTCAGTTTCCTTTTCTATAAAATTGAAGGTGGTGGGTCAGAATAGAGGATTCTATTCCATTGAGAATTTTTTCCCCTCTAAAACCCTTCTTATTTCTAATTCCTTGACCATTTGAATTTTAGACAATGTAATCCTAATTATGTCTTCTCTGAATCTTTTGAAATCTCTTCGATCCAAATCTGGGATACATCTCAAATCATCATTTCTATCTTCACAACATTTTTCATATGTGTCTACCTTCTCTCCACTCACACAGTCACCACCCTATTTCATCACCCCACACATGAACTATTGAAATAAACTTCTAATTAGTCTCTGAGCTGCCTCATGTCTTTCTTCACTCCAATATTATCTCCACTAAGCTGCCAAAGTGATGTCCAATTTTCCCTTCACCATCTATAATGAACTTTTAGACATAATGCTTAATTTCCTTCTTATTTTCTGTCAGAGAGGTGACAAAAATTCTAGTACCTAGAATAAGCACAAAAGAAATTGTTCCCAGGGCAAGAGAACGGACACTAGGGTGAGATACTATCTCCTAAAGATACAAAGCCTGTCTTAGGAAAGACTCTAAGAAATAATGATGTGGGAAGGAGATAGAAGGCCCAGAGCATCAAGTTGTTAAGACACCAGAGCACTACAGGACTTCTTGGGAGGTTGGTGTCAGAATAAGGAGACCAGAGAGTCTGCCATGGCATGTGGTTTGGGTAGAAGTAGATTCTACTACCTAGCTTTTGCCCCCCTTATTTAAGTAATTATTCTTGCAGAACTAAGTGGTTTTTACCTGCTGAAGGAATATGTATGGTAGCAGTGCCATATAAATTGTGATGTTCTGGAGAAAAGAACTGGTTGTGCTACTAGTTATAGCTCTCCTTTTTATCATTTCCTCAGTAGTAGTGACAGCAGCAGCAGGAGCACCAGCACCAGCACCAGCAGTAGTAACAGTGGTGGTGGTGGTAATAATAGCATTTATATAGTGCTTTAAATTTGCCCAATGCTATACAAATATTTCATTTTATCCACAAATTAACCATGGAAGATAAGGGAACTAAGTGATGTTATTATCTCCATTTTATAAAATGAGAAAACTGAGGCAGAAAGAAGTTAAGTAATTTCCTTAGGCTCACACAACTAGGAGGTTTCTAAGGCCAGATTTGATTGGTAATTAGCCTACCCTTACTTTATAAAATCAGTTGTAGACCAACAGTTCTCTTCATTTCTTCAACTACCAAAGAAGGCAAAGGTATCCATTCTCCATTTCACTATTCTGGTATAATAATACCTAAAAATACTTTATACATGATGTAAAGACCATTATATATCATTGACTTTGAACTCTAACAACCACTTAGGAATCCAGGCACCTTGTTTTCTCCTATACATTCGCAAATTAACACTCTTTTTTTTTTTCAGGGGAATGGCGGTTAAGTGACTTGCCCAGCATCACACAGTTAATAAGTGTCAAGTGTCTGAGGCCGGATTTGAATTCAGGTCCTCGTGAATCCAGGGCCAGTGCTTTATCCATTGCGCCACCTAGCTGTTCCCTGGCTCTTTTCTTTAAGTCAAGCTTTCTTATCCTGTTTTGTGTCCTGGTCCTCTTTGGCAGTGTGGTGAGGTATTTAAATCCCTTCTTAGAATCTTTTATTCAAATGTATAAAATACATAACATACATAGGATTACAAGGGAAGGCAATTTTATTGAAATAGAGTTATCAAAATACTTTAGCTCATAGGCCCCAGGTTAAAACTTCTGGTCCTGTAGGCCAGACGCTAAACTTTTATACTAGTTCATTCCAGAAAGACCTCATTAAAAGTTAAGGGGAAGGGCGGCTAGGTGGCACAGTGGATAGAGCACTGCCCCTGGAGTCAGGAGGACCCGAGTTCAAATCTGGCCTCAGACACTTGACACTTACTAGCTGTGTGACCCTGGGCAAGTCACTTAACCCCAATTGCCTCACTAAAAAAAAAAAAAAAAAAAAAAAAAAAAGTTAAGGGAACAACTTACAGGTGATCTATCTACTTGCCTACTAAGGGCTTATTAAGGCTCCTTAAGTTTGATGTGGAATTTTCCTAGCTAAAAAAATAACAGATTTTTCTCCTTCCCAAACACAGTTTTAGTGGAGTCCCTCCCCCTTTTACCTGCTAGCATTTCTACAGAACATAATCTTTATTATCAAGAAATCCAAAGGATAGCTGTGGCACTATGGAAAGAACATGGAATTTGGAGTTAAAGGAAATGATTTGAATCCTGGTTCTTTCATTTAACAGCTTTGTGACCTGGAGCACTTCCCTTAATCTATCTGTGTCTCAGTTTCCTTGTCTGTAATATGACAGGCTCAAACTAGATAATATTCAAGGATTTTTCATAGTATCTTATAAAAAATAAACCATCTCACAAATCTACTTCCATTTTTAAACACCCAAATCAGTTATGGTGAAGGTTGATGAGGCTCATGTCTTCAACCAATTTGTATTATATATTTATATATGGTGGACAACTTGTGCAAAGAGGAACATTAGGAGATTTTAAATGCTCTGCATTCTGACTTCTTTTTGAATACTTTTCATCACAATTGCATGTAGAAACAATTCTCAGCATTCTTTTTTTTTTTTTTTTTAGTGAGGCAATTGGGGATAATTGACTTTCCCAGGGTCACACAGCTAGTAAGTGTCAAATGTCTGAGGCCAGATTTGAACTCAGGTCCTCCTGAATCCAGGGCTGGTGCTTTATCGACTTCACCACCTAGCTGCCCCCTTAGCATTCATTTTAAAATAATTTTGTGTTCCAAATGTTCTCCCTTCCCTGTCCCCTCCCTTAGACAGTAAGCAATTTTAAGTCATGCAAAACACATTTCCATATTAGCCTCGTAAAATAAACCAAAAAACAGAACAAAACAAAGTTGTTTTTTTGAAAAGTATTCTTTGATCTGCATTCAGACACTTTCACTTCTTTTTCTGTAGGTGGATAGCATTTTTCATCACAAGTCCTTTGGAAATGTCTTAGATCACTGTATTGCTGAGAACAGCTAAGTCATTCACCGTTGATCATTGTACAGTATTGCTGTTACTGTGTACAATCTTCTCCTTTTTCTTTTCACTTAACTTTGCATTAGTTCAAATAAATCATTCCAGGTTTTTCAGAAATCCTCCTGCTCATCATTTCTTATAGAACAATATTATTCCATTATAAGCACATATTTCAATTTTTCTGCCATTCCCCAATTGAGGGGCTTCCCCTCAATTTCCAATTCTTTGACACCACAAAAATAGCTGCTATAAATATTTTTGTAGATATAAGTCGCTTTCCTTTTTCTTTAATCTCTTTGGGATTCAGACCTAGCAGTGGTATTGCTGGGTCAAAGGGTATGCACAGTTTTATAGTCCTTTGGGTATAGTTCCAAATTGCTTTCCAGAATGATTGGATCAGTTCACAACTCCACCAATATTGCATATGTGTTCCAATTTTCCCACATCCCTTCCAGCATTTATCACTTTCCCTTTCTGTCATATTACCCAATCTGATAGTCATGAGCTGGTACCTCAGATGTACTCTGACTTCTGACATCAATATTCCAATGAAATAGTTCTCTCCAAAATTATCAGATACCTCAATTGCTGAAACTAATGGCTTCTTCTCAGTCTGCATCCTGCTCCATGATTTCTCTGCACAAATTGACAAAGGTGTCACTCTCTCCTCCTGGTACACTTCCCTCTCTGAGTTCTCATTCCTTTGCTTTCTCTTGATTCTCATCCAACTTATATAACTACTCTCAGTCTTACTTGCTGAATTTTCATTCAGTTCATGTTTACTAACTGTATGTGTCTCCCATCTCTCTTCTGGGCCCTCTTAGAAGAGGGCCCAGAAAAAAATAGATTTTTTTTCTCTTTGTGCTCTTTCATTTAGTGATCTCATCAGATCCCATGAACTGAATTATTTATGGAGATGAACATAAGACACCATTCTCTTCCCTGACTTCCAATTTTGTATTACCGGCTTCCTTTTTGATGTTTTGAAATGGATTCTCATAGGTATCTCAAACAAAAACAAAAAATTAAGCTTCATTTTATTTCATCTAACATAACCCTCTTCTTCCTAGCTTCCCTATTAGTGTTTAAAGTACAACCATCTTCCCATAATCTTATAGGCCTGGGTGACTGCGAAGTTTACTTATCCTACATATCCAGTCTGGTGCAAAATTTTTCTTTTTCTTTTTTTTTCCTACATTCACAACATCTCTCATGTGTGTGTCCTTTTTTTCTAATCATACAGTCACTACTTGGGCCAGCAAATTAGGCCTTTATCACTTTCACCTGGACTACTGAAATAATCTTCCAATTAGCCTTGCCATGATCAAGTCTCTCCCCACTCCATTCATCCTTCAAAATGCCAAAATGATTTTCTTAAAGAAGGATTTTGACCATAGAATACCACCCCACCTACTCAGTAAACTCCAGTGGCTCCTTATAATATCTAGGATGAAATAGTAAATATTTTCTTTGCTATTTAAAGATTTTCACAACCTGGACACTTACTCCCTTTAGAGGCTCATTGTCCTCAATGATCAAGTCACAAAGTATATAGTTGCTGTTCCCCACAAACTAGAATGTCTATACAACTCTGTATCTATTCTCCATGTCTGGAATGATCTCATTTCCAATGCAAAACTGAGAATTACTGGCTTCCTTTAACTTAACTGCCATTTCCTCCAAGATGTGTTTTCTGTTGTTCTGCACATCAGTACCATCCCTTCTAAGTTTAACATCCTTCTACCCTATATTTATTTGTATGTATATATATATGTATGTATGTATGTATAAATGTATGTGTGTGTATATATATATATATATGTATGTGTATGTGTGTATATATATATAAGTATACATACATATTTCCCCCATTAAAATGTAGGCTTCTTGAAAACAGAGATGATTTTTAGCTTTTACCTTATATACCTAACATTTAATATGGTGCCAGGCACAGAATAAGAATTTAATACATGCTTCCTGATTGATTACTTGATTAAATAATTAGCACTTAAGCTTTCTTGGAACAGAGCGTGGGTGGGAGAGAGTGATATAAAAGGAATGAAAAAAAAAACAAGAGCCATATTGTGGAGAACATCAAGTGATATTTTAAAGATTATATATATTTTTCCCAGAAACAATAGGAAGCCCCTGAAAATTTATGTAGGGAGAATGATTTGGTCAGATCTTTATTTTAGAAATATAAATTTGGCGAATATTTGGCAAATGAATTAGAGATGAAAAGAAACTAGGACCAAGGATCAATTATAAAGTTAGTTCTGTAGACAGAGAGGAAATGAATGTTTGAACCAAAAATAAAAAAAATAGTTGTATGAATAGAGAAAAAGAATAACATTGCAAAGGGAATCACATGAATTGTGAATAGTGAAAACAATGAAATTTTTCAAATGATCAGATATGGGGAGAAGGGGAGGTGGAGGAGTTAAAAGATGGTTTGAAAGTTGTAAATCTGGATGACTGGATATTTGGAGGAGGGATGCATTAGGGAAGAAATATGATGAGATCCATTTTGAACTTCTCTATACAAAAAATAATGATAATAGATGTAATACCTTTTGTGATTGTACCTGATATAGCCAATGGTTTAAAACATACAATTATCTCATTGATCATTTTTAAAAATTTTTCATCCTATATGTCTCTTTAACTTTCTCATCATAGCAATTTCTTCCTAACTGTTATTTATTTTGCTTACTTTGTTTCAAATTATGAGTGGTCGATAATAAAAGTCAATTGAATTTGACCTCCTTTATTATATTTCCCATCACTAAACTACCAAAAATCACTCAGGATAGCTTTAAAAACCAAAGTGTTACTTCACTCAGTTGCCACTAGATGGAGATAAAAAATTTGAAGCACTATATAAACATTTCTTGGTTGCATTTCTTGTAGGCGCTATAAAGTGTCAAATATTCCCTAATTGTAAAATACCTATATGCATATAAACAATTATATATAACATATACCTATATTATACATGTATGGATACATATATATGTATATATGTGTGTATATATGTGTTTATATATATATATATGTGTATATATATATTTTTTTTCTTTTTGATAGTTCCATGACACTATATTTGTAGACTTACCTGAACAATAATAGGACCAAGAGATCAGTATTCTAATTTCTTTAGTATATTGATGAAAAAATCAGGTTAATAGACTTGTCCAAGTGTACCAAGGTAGGAGGCAGCAAAGTGAAGGCTTTGACCTAGGTCCTCTGACCCTAAGTTTGATGTTCTTTATATTACATTCATGCCTCTTAGTACAAATTTTGCCTTATCTGAAATATCTACCTTACTATACTTTAACAATTTGTTATTCAATGGGTCAATCAAAAAAAATTGGTATGACTTCATCCTGGTTATTCTCTGGACATATGAAAGTCATATAATTATACTTGGAATGCCCATAATGTACGATAAAAAAGGTTTCTAATATGTTATATTGTTATCACACCTAACCCCAGAGAAAATGTGAGGTAAATCAAGTTTTGATTAAATGTGTACAACCTTCTGTTTCCTTATGTTCTCCATTTTCCTTCTGTCAATATCTACTTTTGACAAAACATCGAATAAACTATTGTATCATCAACAGTGAAAAGCTTCTCAGGTAGTAACACTCATCTATGACTTGGGACCATAAGAGCATTGATATGATTATAGTCTTAGAGTTAGGGTGGTCTTCAGAGGTCATAGGCTTATAAAATCATAGTATCATAGGTTTAGAGCTAGAAGGGACCTTAGGGATGATTTATCCAAACACTTCATTTTATACCTGTGGAAATTGAAGCCTAAAAGAGGATAAAGGCTTTCCTTATCCAAGGCTACATGGAATGAAAATGCCAGAAGTGGAATTAGACTCTAATTCTAGTAGATCTACCAGAATTAGAGTCAGAAGAGCTAGGTTCAAATGAGTTCTGGTATTTTCAACCCATGTAGCCTTGTTTTGTTTTGTTTGTTTGTTTGTTTGTTTGCTGAGCAATGAGGGTTAAGTGACTTGCCCAGGGTCACACAGATAGTAAGTGTCAAGTGTCTGAGGCTGGATTTGAACTCAGATCCTTCTGAATCCAGGGCCAGTGCTTTATATACTGCACCACCTAGCTGCCCCCTACCCATGTAGCCTTGGATAAGGAAAGCCTTTATCGATTTTAGGCTTCAGTTTCCTCGGGTGTAAAATAAAGTGCTTGACTAAATCATTCCTAAGGTCCCTTCCAGCTCTAAATTCATAATACTATGGCCTCTATAAGCCTATGACCTCTGCGAACCACCCTAACTCTAAATCTATAATCATATAAATGGTCTATTGGTCCCAAGTCTTAGATGAGCATTGCTACATTTAAGTTTCAAAAGTGGATTTGAACTCATCTTCCTGGTTTCAAACATATTATAATGCCGCTATAAAATTAATCAGAAAATATATAAATGAGGGGCAGCTAGGTGGCGCACTGGATAGGCCACCAGCCCTGGAGTCAGGAGTACCTGAGTTCAAATCCGGCCTCAGACACTTAACACTTACTAGCTGTGTGACCCTGGGCAAGTCACTTAACCCCAATTGCCTCACTTTAAAAAAAAAAAAAAAAGTATAAATGATTGATAAGGAATTTCTTGCTATGCCAATGGAGGGATTTATATTTCAATAGGGATTAATCCTTGAGTTGAAGAAATACATTGTAATGGGATTTCAGGCTTAAACAAACTGATAGGGAAAATATTTTGCAGTACAGTTTGGTGAGAAAGGCAGGAAGGACTACCTAGGAAACCAGAGATGGTACCATGAAGTAGAAAGTAGGACCAGAGTACAATGCAGGGAAATTCACCTTTGAAAAGAACCTGTTGATGATATTATTCTGCAGGAGAGAATTTGTTGCAATGCAGAAAGCATGTGTGTATAGACTTGCAAAAACCTAGAGAAAGGTATTAGCTGCATCATGCTTTAAGAGTCAATAAGTAGAATAGCACTGATGGAAGTTCTCCTAAGTTAGAATATTGGTTTTCAATTCTAACACAAAACTAAATATAATATTTCACAAATTGGAATACTAGTTTGGTGGTTATGATGGTGAGGCACAAGTATAAAAATAGAAATTTAATTGACCCTAATAGTACATGAGTTTAGATTCTGTAGAAAAAGTAATTTCCACTAAGAAAAAGAGAAAGAGAATGAATCAGAATGGTGAAGATAATCAGAGAACTATCTCTTTACAGTGTGCAAGTGGTTTTTGGTGATACAGAAAACTGTTTCCTCTCCTCCCATTCACCCAACTTATTTAGTAAATGTTTCTGAATGCCCTTAGGCTTTGAGCAAATGAAATTCATTTTTGTCTTTTTATTGATTTCTCAAATATGCCATTTGAAGACCAATATCATGCTGGCAATATGTGAGGAAACTTTTTTCTTTTCTTTAAATAAATGCATATTAATAATTCTGATTAGAAGTACTTTGGAGAGAGAAGAGGGGGAGCCTGTTTATTTTCTCCATGTGCCAGAAAGATGTGAAATGCCCACTCACTGGACACTAACCCAGTATTGTTTTATATATTCCCACTATGTATTTTATTCTTATTAATTAGAAATATCTATCAATTATTAGTTCATTCATAGGTCTCAGTTTTGTCTCTGGTGGCATACATTTCTATAGATGAAAAGAAATGAAAGTAAACAGGTTGATGTTGGTAAAAAGGACAAATTGGTTGTGGTACAACCTAAATTTGTACATTTATATGAGCATTGGTGATACAGGGAACTAGGGATTTGTGAATTTCTTTCTACTGGAAGCTTCCTCTCTTTTTTTTCAAAATATAATTTATTCTGCATTTATTTACTTTGTTATTAGCTGTGCTGAAACCAAGTATAAGCTTTTCCAATGCTTTTCTCTATTAAATTTGATAATTCTTTTCAATAAACATTTGCTAAGCATCCATGGAACATGGCACTTAGTTAATAAATTCTTGTTGATTGACTGATAGAAGGATGGTATAATAAATTTAGCCGTGGCGTTGGGGCCTGAAGACAAGAATCTATTCTTGTATCTGTGTAACACTGTGCTTTGCAAAGCACAAAGTGCTAAAAATTTATTATTATTATTATTATTATTATTATTATTATTATTATTATTATTAGGGATAAGAACTGGACTTGTACTTTCATAAATATAGGGAACATCTTGGTAACGATATTCCCTTTACCAATGTAGATCGGCACCTTATCCTCAACTTATAGTCATAAAGAGTTGTCTACAGCAGTAAAAAGTTTAATGATTTTCTCAGCATCAAGTAGCCAGTGTGTGCCAGAAGCAAACTTTCTTGGCTCTGAGCCCAAACTCAACCTGCTTTACCACACATCCTGCTGTGTTTTTAGTAATAGGCACCATTTTAGATATTAGGGTTCACAAGGAGAGAAGAAAAAATTGAAAAGCTATACGTAAAAAGTTTATGATGTAGGGGAGGGAAAAAGATAGATGAACAAATAACTATGTATGGTACAGGAAGAATGTGATAAGTAGCCAAGATGGCTGAATAGCAAGAAGTAGTATAGTGAGGAGTTTTTCCCAGCTCTACCCACAATTCCACCAAAAAAAACCCCGACTCCAAACAGAGCTAGAGAACATATAAAACCAAATCCTGATGGGGAAATCCAAGGAAAAGTGAAAATGAGTCATTTTCCTGCCCAGGTTGGCATAGGAAGATAGAGAGGTCTGTAAATGCTGGTGACTAGGCCTACTATGAACATGCAGCATAGATAGGGAGAGCCTGTGAGCCAGAGCAAGAAAGGATCCCAGATATCCACCAAGGGACCCATATTGGGCTTTGTTGACTACTATCCAGTTCTGAGTTATACATCCAGAGTAGATTAAGGAAGGGAACTCAGCTACAACTACTACCTGCCTAATCCACCAGCAGTTTGAGCTAGGGGGAGTTAGACAGGCTAATATTTTTTTAAATTTTATTTCTTTATTTATTTACTTATCTGTTTATTTGTCTATCTATTTATTTATCTTCGTATTCATTCATTCATTCATTCATTCATTCATTTATTTAATTTAGTTTCCAATTATCCTCATCTTGCATAAGGGGAAACTGAAGCAATTAATGATTAAGAGGTTACTAATTTAAGCATTCTTCTAGATCGTCCTTTGCATCCCATGTCTGAAAAGCTTCCCTAAAGTTTTTTGTTGTTGTTGTTTGTTTTGGTTCTGTTTTTTGTTTTGTTTTGTTTTGTTTTGTTTTCTGGGCAATGGGGGTTAAGTAACTTGCCCAGGGTCACACAGCTAGTAAGTATCAAGTATCTGAGGCTAGATTTGAACTCAGTTCCTCCTGAAATCAAGGCTGATGCTTTATCCAATACAACACTTAGCTGCCCCCTTCCCTAATGTTTTATCATGCCTTTAGAAGTTAGACATTAACAAGACCTGTCCTGTAATCAATTATAAAAAAAAGATCTCTATGATATTACTCAAATCTTACAAAGCCTAAACCTTTTTCATGCCTGAAAATACTTTTGGGCATAGTATTCTATGTGGCAGTGGTATATAATGGTATATTCCATCTACATATGTACTTGTATATTGGAGAATTGGAAGGTTACTACTAAGCATCTTTATAAATCAAAGTTTTTTTTTAAATAAATAAAATCCTATTTTCTCATTGACTTTACATAATTTTAGAAATAATTTATTTTTGCTTCATTTCTAATTGATTGAGGGAATGGTTTATAACAGTGGTATTATCCTTTTCTGCTCTATAAACTGTCAAGTGGAAAACCAACAATTTAGTGCAGAAGGAGAGGTATGTCATTTGAATTGTCATGACTAGGGACAGTGTGGTTTGGCATGGCATGGGATTGTGTGACAGTCAGAGGGCTGAACTAAGAGCCAGGAAGAGCTGGGTTCAAATTGTAATTTTGCCATTTTGTTAGCTATGACCCTAGGCAAATAATTTAAACTCACTTTTCCTTTTTCACTTTTCCCTGGAAAAGTTTCTAAAGTTTTTCAAGATATATATGTATTTGGAGGGGCAATAAGGGTTAAGTGATTTACCCAGGGTCACACAGCTAGTAGGTGTCAAGTGTCTGAGGCCAGATTTGGATTCAGGTCCTCCTGAATCCAGGGCCAGCACTCTATCCACTGTGCCACCTAGCTACCTCCTAAGGATTTTCAAGTTATAGATAAATTGTAGTTACTGGCTTGTTGGAATGAGCAACCTCACACCCAGATCTTTTGGTAATTAATAATGTCAGGTGAAAAAAAAATTTAGATTTGCATATAAGACTTTCTTTCATGAGAGCAGGCCTGGCTGTGGTACAGTTAAGAAAGAGTACTGCGGGGGTCGGGGAGGGGGGGATAGCTAGGTGGCACAGTAGATAGAACAGAGGCCCTGGATTCAGGAAGACCTGAGTTCAAATCTGGCCTCAGACACTTGACACTTACTAGCTGTGTGACCCTGGGCAAGTCACTTAACCCTCATTGCCCCACAAAAAGAAAGAAAGAAAGAAAGAAAGAAAGAAAGAAAGAAAGAAAGAAAGAAAGAAAGAAAGAAAGAAAGAAAGAAAGAAAGAAAGAAAGAAAGAAAGAAAGAAAGAAATAGAGCACTGGGTTTCTATTTCTATAGTTTTCTAGGTAAAAGCCACAAACACACGAATATTCCCAAATAATTGATGAATAATAATACTTCACAAATGAGTAGATACACAAAAGGTTTTTTGTTGTTGCATTGTTTTAAATCATTTGTAGGAAATTCATGTATGGATAGAGAAGCTACAGATGTGAGTCCCAAAAAGTTGGCAGGGAATTAGATGCCCATAGGAGTAATACTAACTCCAGATAAAATTAATACATTATATATTTCCTACTTTATATGAGCAATAAGGAAAATACACACACACATACAAACTAAAGATCATATACCTAACTTATAATAACTAGAGCCAGAAATGACCTCAGAGGTCATCAAGTCCAATACTCTCATTTTACAGATAACTTTTTAAAGGTTGTACAGATAGAAACCATTAGCAAAAGAATTTTAATCCAGATCCTCTGACTCCAGTGCCCCAGGTATTAGCACTGTTCCAGGTTGACTTATATGGAACTATAAGGCTTGCAAATGAATTCATCTCTCTCTCTCTCTCTCTCTCTCTCTCTCTCTCTCTCTCTCTCTCTCTCTCTCTCTCTCTCTCTCTATCTATCTATCTATCTATCTATCTCTCATTTGAGCCTCCCAACAAGTCTATGAAATGGATGGTATCATTACCTCTCATTTTTTATCTATTTTTTTAAAGTTCATAATAAAACATTTTATTATTTTCTAGTTACATGTAAAGATCATTTTCAACATTTGTTTTTATTAGATTTTGAGTTCCAAATTTTTCTCCCTCCCCCTTCTCCAAGACAAAAAGCAACCTGATATGGGTTATATATGTACTATCACATTAAACATATTTCTGCATTAGTTTTGTTGTGAAAGAAGAATCAGAACAATAGGGCAAAACCTCAAAAAAGAAAACAAAAACAAAAAGTAGAAACAGTATGGTTCAATCTGCATCCAGATTTTGCAGTTTTTTTGTTTTGTTTTGTTTTTTGTTTGTTTGTTTGTTTTTTGTGGGGCAATGGGGGTTAAGTGACTTGCCCAGGGTCACACAGCTAGTAAGTGTCAAGTGTCCGAGGCCGGATTTGAACTCAGGTACTCCTGAATCCAGGGCCGGTGCTTTATCCACTGCGCCACCTAGCTGCCCCTTGTTTTGTTTTTTGATGTGGAGAGAATTTTCCTTCATGAGTCCTTTGGAATTGTCTTGGATCATAGTATTGCTGAGAAGAGTTAAGTCTATCACAGTTGATTATCACACAATGTTGCTGTTATTGTGTAGAATGTTCTCCTGGTTCTGCTCACTTCACTCAGCAGCAGTCCACTTAGGTCTTTTCAGGTTTTTCTGAAATCTGCCTGCTCGTCATTTCTTATAGCACAATAGTATTCCATGTAGCACTTTCATATAGCACAACTTGTTCAGTCATTCTCCAATTGATGGGCATCCCCTTGATTTCCAATGCTTTGCCACCACAAAGAAAGCTGCTATAAATTATTTTGTACATGCGGGTACTTTTCCTTCTTCTATGATCTCTTTGACATACAGACCTAGTAGTGGTATTACTGGGTCAAAGGGTATGAACAGTCCCATAGCACTTTAGGAATAGTTCCAAATTGCTCTCCAGAATGGTTGGATCAATTCACAATTCTACCATCAATGCACTAGTGTTCCAATTTTTCCACAGCTTCTCCAACATTTATTATTTTCCTTTTTTGTCATATTAGCCAATCTGATAGGTGTCAGGTGGTACCTCAGAGTTGTTTTAATTTGCATTTCTCTAATCAATAGTGATTTAGAGCATTTTTTCATATGGTAATAGATAGTTTTGATTTCTTCATCAGAAAACTACTTGTTCATATTCTTTGAACATTTCTCAATTGGGAAATGACTTGCATTCTTATAAATTTGATTTAGTCCACTATATATTTTAGAAATGAAGCCTTTATCAGAAACTGTGCAAATTGATTCCCAGCTTACTGCTTCCCTTCTAATTTTGGTTGTATTGCTTCTGTTTGTACAAAAACTTTTTAATTTATTGTAATCAAAATCCATTTTGCATTCCATAATATGATCTGTCTCTTGTTTGGTAATAAATTATTCTCCTCTCCATGATAGATCTGATAGGTAAACTATTCCTTCCTCACCAAATTTACCTAAGGTATCATCCTTTATGTCTAAATCTTGAACCCATTTTGACCTTGTTTTTGTATAAGGTGTAAGATGTTGGTCTATGACTAGTTTCTGCCATAATATCTTCCATTTTTCGCAAAGTTTTTGTCAAATAGTGAATTCTTATCCCAGAATCTAGAGTCTTTGGGTATATCAAACAGTAGATTACTATAGTCATGTTCTACTGTGTCTCCTGTGCCTAATCAATTCCATTGATCCATCACTCTATTTCTTAGCCAATACCAAGTAGCTTTGATGACTGCCACTTTATAGAATAGCTTGAGATTTGGTATGGCTAGCCCACCTTCCTGTGCATTTTTTTTCATTAGTTCCCTTGATATTCTTGACCTTTTGTTCTTCCATATTAATTTTGTTATTTTTATAGCCTTATAAAATAATTTTTAGGTAGGATGATTGGTATGGTACTGAATAAGTAAAGTAATTTGGGTAGAATTGTCATTTTTTATTATATTAGCATGGCCTACTGATGAGCAAATTATATTTTCCATTTGTTTAGATCTGATTTTATTTCTGTGAAAAGTGTTTTGTAATTGCATTCATATAGTTCCTGGGTTTGTCTTGGCAAATAGACTCCCAAGTATTTTATATATTGTCTACCATTACTTTAAATGGCATTTCTCTTCTATCTCTTGCTGCTGAGCTTTGTTGGTTACGTATAGAAATGCTGATGATTTATGTGGGTTTATTTTATATCCTGCAACTTTGCTAACATTGTTAATTGTTTCAAGTAATTTTTGAGTTGATTCTCTAAGTATACCATCATATCATCTGGAAAGACTGACAGTCCTCCTTGCCTATTCTAATTCGTTTAATTCCTTTTTCTTCTCTTATTGCTAAAGCTAACATTTCTAGTGTAATATGAAATAATGGAGGTGATAATGGACATCCCTGTCCACCCCTGATGTTATTGGGAATGCTTCTAACTTATTGCCATTACATATAATGTTTGCTGATGGTTTTAGGTAGATACCGCTTATCGTTTTAAGAAAAGTTGTATTTGCTCCTATGCTCTCTAGTGTTTGTAATAGGATTAAGTGTTGTATTTTGTCAAAAGCTTTTTCTGCATCTGATGAGATAATCATATGATTTGGGTTAGTTTTTTTTTTATTGATGTGTTTATAGTTTTCCTAATTTTGAACCAACCTGTCATTCATGGTATGACTCACACCTGGTCATAGTGTATTATTGTGGTGATGAATTGCTGTAATCTCCTTGCTAATATTTTGTTTAAAATTTTTGCATCAATTAATTTGTAACTATGTCCAAAGGGCTATAGAACTGTGCATACCCTTTGGTCCAGCAATACCACTGCTAAGTTTATATCCCAAAAACATCCCCCCCAAAAGAGAAAAATACATATTTGTACAAAAATATTTATAGCAGCTCTTTCTGTGGTGACTAAGTATTGGAAATCAAAGGAATTCCTATCAATTGGGGAATTGCTTTGCAAGCTGTGGCATATGATGGTGATGGAATGTTATTGTGCTATAAGAAATCACAAGCAGGATCATTTCAGAAAGGCCTGGAAATATTTGTATGAAGTGATGTATAGTGAAGAGAATAGAACCAAGAGAAAATTGTGCATAGACACACCAATATTTTTTCATGAAGAACTATGAAAGACTTAACTATTCTCAACAATACAATGATCCAAGACAATCTCAAAGGACTATTGATTAAACATACTATCCACCTCCAAACAAAGAACTGATATTGATGTAACACAGACTGAAGCATGCTAATTTCACTTTCTTTCATTTTTTTTCTTTTATTCATGTTTTCTTATACAAAATGAGTAATATGGTAATATTTTACATAATCATACATGTATAACCTATATCTATTGCTTACCACCTAAAGGAGGGGGAAAGGAAGGGACAGAAGAGGGGTAAAATTTGGAACCCAAAACTATAAATAAAAATGTATATTATTTTTTAAAATTTGTATAGATATTCATTAGGAGAATTGGTCTATAACTTTCTATGTCTTCGTTTTGACAGGTTTAGTTATCAACACCATATTTATGTCATAAAAGGAATTTGGTAGAACACCACCTATTTTATCAAATAATTTTTAAATATTGGAATAAATTGTTCTTTAATTTTTTTGGTAGAATTCATTTGTAAACCCATCTGGCCCTGGAGACTTTTTCTTAGGGAGTTCATTGATTGCTTGTTCAATTTCTTTTTCTAATATGGGGCTATTCAGGTCATTTTTTTTTTTTTTAGTGAGGCAATTGGAGTTAAGTGACTTTGCCCAGGGTCACACAGCTAGTAAGTGTTAAGTGTGTGAGGCCAGATTTGAACTCAGGTGCTCCTGAATCCAGGGTCGGTGCTCTATCCACTGCGCCACCTAGCTGCCCCATTCAGGTCTTTTATTTCCTCTTTTGTTAATCTGAGCAATTTATATTTTCATAATTTTTTTTCCATTTCATTTAGATTGTCAAATTTATTGACATACAATTGGGCAAAATAGCTCCTAATTATTCATTTAATTTCTACTTCATTGTTGGTGAATTCATCCCTTTCAATTTTGATACTGGTAATTTGGTTTTATCCTTTTTAAAAAAAAATCAAATTAGACAATGGTTTAAGTATTATATTGTTGTTTTTTTACAAAACCAGCTCAGTTTTATTTATTAATTCTACACTTTTCTTACATTCCATTTTATTAATCTCTGATTATCAGAATTTCTAATTTAGTATTTAATTGGGGATTTTTAACTTGTTCTTTTTCTAGCTTTTGTAGTTGCATGCCCAATCCATTGATCTCTTTCTCTATTTTATTCATGTGTGCATTTAGAGATATAAAATGTCTCTTAAGAACTGCTTTGGCTGTATTCCATAAGTTCTGATATGTTGTCTCATCACTGTCATTCTCTTGAATGAAGATATTTATTGGTTCTATGATGAGTTCTTTGACCCACTCATTCTTTAGGATGAGATTATTTAGTTTCCAATTAATTTTCATTCTAACTTTCCATGGCTCTTTATTGCATATAATTTTTATTGCATCATGATCTGAGAAGGATGCATTTACTATTTCTGACTTTCTACATTTAACTGTGAGGTTTTTGTGCCCTAATACTTGGTCAATTTTTGTATACATTCCATGTACTGCTGAACAAAAGTATATTCCTTTCTATCCCCATTCAATTTTCTCCAGATGTCTATCATATCTAATTTTTCTAAAATTCTATCCACCTCTTTAACCTCTTTATTATTTATTTTGTGGTTAGATTTATCTAGTTGTGAGAGAGGAAGGTTAAGATCCCCCACTAGTATAGATTTGCTGTCTATTTCCTCTTGTAACTCATTCAATTTCTCCTCGAAGAATTTGGATGCTATTACCACTTGGTTCCAATGTGTTTAGTCTTGATATTACTTCATTATCTGTGGTACATTTTAGCAAGATGTAGTTTCCTTCCTTATCTCATAATTACATCATTTTTTTTTTTGCGTTTTGCTTTGTCTGAAATAAGGATTGCTACCACTGCTTATTTTTTTTTTACTTCAGATGAACCATAAAATATTGTGCTCCAATCTTTTACCTTTACTCTGCATGTATCTCTTTGCTTCAAATGTGTTTCTTGTAAGCAACATATTGTAGGATTCTTGTTTTTAATTCGCTGTGCTATTTGCTTCTATTTTATGGGGAGAGTTTGTCCCATTCACATTCACAGTTATGATTACTAACTGTGTATTTTCCTCCATCTTATTTTCCCTTTGTTTGTACTTTTTTTTCTTCTTTCACCCTATTCCTCCTCACCATTGTTTTGCTTCTTCCCTTTTCCCCATACCCTTTTATTTCCCTAATAGATAAGCTAAGGTTTTTTGTTTTGATTTGTTTTGTTTTGTTTATCCAAATGAGTGGATGTGTTATTCCCTCTTTGAACTTAATCTGATGTGAGGAATGTTGAAACAATGCTCACCCCTTCCTTCTTTCCCTCTATTGTAAGAGGTTTTTTGCATCTATCCATATGATGGAATTAATCCCATTCCACCTCCCCTTTCCACTCCTCCCCAGATTTTCCTTTCCTTTTACCTCTTAAGTTTCTTTATATCATCACATCAAAATCAATTTAAGAACTATACACCCTATGTATACTCCTATCTGCCCAAATAGAGATATAGATCTCAAGAGTTATAAGTATTATCTTCCTGTGTAGGGACATAAATAATTTAACCTAATTAAATAACTTTTCCCCCACATACTTTTTTTATGCTTCTCTTGAGTCCTGCATTTGAAAATCAAATTTTCTGTTCAGTTCTGGTATTTTAATCAGTCAACCTTGAAAGTCCCCTATTTCATTGAATATCCACATTTTCCCTTAAAAGATAATTCAGAGGGGCAGTTAGGTGGCACAGTGGATAGAGCACCGGCCCTGGATTCAGGAGGACCTGAGTTCAAATCCAGCCTCAGACATTTGACACTTACTGGCTGTATGACCCTGGGCAAATCACAACCCCAATTGCCTCACCAAAAAAAAAAAAATTATAATAATTCTCAATTTTCCAGGGTAGTTGATTCTTGGATGTAATCCAAGTTCCTTTGCCTTCTGGAATATTATACTCCAAACCTTCTGATCCTTTCATTTTGAAGCTGCCAGGTCATATGTTATCTTGACTGTGGATCCATGGTATTTAAACTGTTTCTTTCTGGCTACTTGCACTATTTTCTCCTTTACCTGATAATTGTGGAATTTGGCTACAATATTTATTGGAGTTTTCCTTTTCATGTCTCTTCCAGGTGATTGGTGGTTTCTTTCTTTTTCTTTTTTTTTTTTTAGTGAGGCAATTGGGGTTAAGTGACTTGCCCAGGGTCACACAGCTAATAAGTGTTAAGTGTCTGAGGCCGGATTTGAACTCAGGTACTCCTGACTCCAGGGCCAGTGCTCTATCCACTGCGCCACCTAGCTGCCCCTGGTGGTTTCTTTCACTGACAATTTTATCCTTTGATTCCAAAGTATCAGGACACTTCTCCTTTATAATTTCCTGGAATAATGGTGTCTAGACTATTTTTTATCATGTCTTTCAGGTAGTCTAATAATTCTTAAATTATTTCTCCTGGATCTATTTTCCAGATTAGTTTTCTTTCCAATGAGTTGTTTCAGATTTTCTTCTATTTTTTTCATTCTTTTAATTCTTTTTAACTGATTCTTTGTGTCTCATGGAGTCCTTAGTGTCCATCTACCCAAGTCTAATTTTTAAGATGCTATTTTTTTCAGTAAGCTTTTGCACTTCCTTTTTCATTTGTCCAATTCCCCCCACCCTACCCCCATTGGCCAATTGTATTTCTTAAGGAATTGTTTTCTTCAGTCAATTTTTCTCTTTCCTTTTCCAAGCTGTTGATTCTTTTTTCATAATTTTCTTCTAGAACTCATTTCTCTCATTTCTTTTCCCATTATTTTCTTCTACCTCTTTCCTTTGATTTTTAAAATCCTTTTTGAGCTTTTCTAAGAAGGCTTTTTGGTCTTGAGACGAATTCATTTCCACCCTTGAGACTTCACGTGTAGGCATTTTGAAAATATTGCCCTCATCTGTGCTTGTGTTTTGGTCTTCCCTGTCTCCATAGAAGCTCTCAAAGGTAAGGGTCTTTTTCTGTTTCTTACTCATATTTTAGCCTGTTTTTTGACTTTTAAAGTTGAGTTCTGCTCCTGAGGCACAGGGTCCACTATTGTAAACTTCTTGTGTGGGAGATAGGAGCCTGGTCACTGGCTTTCTTCTCTCAGGCCTCTGTGGTTTGTGGATTCCTAACCACCCTGGGCTTGCTATCCATGCTGGGATAGTTTGGCCTAATCTTGCCTGTCTACAGATGCTTCTCTAACTGGCAGTTTGCCCACTCAGCCAGGGCTGAGGGGTTTCACAACTTTCCTGTTGAGCCACCAGTCTGCCGACAAGGACAAAGGAGCCTCAGGTGCTGATCTGTGCTGTGACTAGTAGCCTCCTGCTGACTTGCCCACATACTCTCTGCACTGTTGAGCTGTGCTGAGCTCCCCTTTTACCCAAGTGAGACAGACCTTTTCTGAACTCTTCTAAATTATCTCAAGTTGGAAGATTGTGTCTCTGTCTTTTTGCAAGCTCTTTAGTTCCAGAATTCATTTAGAGGTTTGATTTAAAGTTGTTTCTGAGGGAAATTTGGGAGAGTTCAGGCAACTTCCTGGCTTTTCTCTTCCATCCTGGCTCTGCCTCTAGCTCTCATTTTTTATGAGAAATTTGAGGCTCTAAAAAGTTAAGTGACTTACCTAGCATCATATAGTCAGATCCAGGTCCTCCTGATGTTGAGCACAGCATAATATCTACTTTGTCAAGCTGCTTTTCAAATGAAGAAATCAACTCTTAAACATTTATAGCATTAGTGAGAGAAAACTGGTAAGTGAAAAATGAATCTTACCTCAAGAAACCTGTCAACTACATAGCCCAGATGCCATGATTTTTAATATAAGATCTAATCTGGGGACCATTCATGTATTGCCTGTTGAAGGAAAACCTTGAATTTCCTCAAATTGTTTGCTAGACAAGTGTACATCAACTTCAGAGAGATTTTTTTTCCCAGTCATTCCCTTCTATTTTTCCTATTACTTCTCTCATATCATTATACCTTTAGCCAGTCAGCAACATCTGACAGTACTTCTGGAAGAATTGGCAAAACTTGAGTTTTTAATAATCTATGACATTAAAAATTCATAGTTTAACATGTCTCTAGTCACACTGAGCCAAATAGCAACTCTGAAATGCATATGTAATTTCTGTAGGTTTGCTTGGAGACTAAGAATGATTATTCAAGGACAAAACTTGGTTTATTGGGAGCTCACTGCATGCTGCAGGGGGCAAGGTTTGGCATGAGTATAAAAATAATTTAACAAATTAAGATGTATTTGTCCAAACATTATCTCAAGGGAAGTCCCACCATTTGACTGTCTTCACTAATTTTTCATATTTGTGTGTCATCCTTGTGCAGGGGCCATTCCAATCTTCTCTATATCATTCCAGTTTTAGTATATGTGCTGCCAAAGGGAGCACTCCACTAATTTTTCTTAGAAAAAATTGTTTATTTCAAAAGTCAATGCTGAAATACTCATTTTAGGAAATATATTTGCTTTCTTTTTTTCCTCTCCCATAGAAATACTAAGCTCCAAAAGAAATTACATTAACCAAATATCTTTCTTAAGAAATCTACCAATGTCACTTAGAAAAGAAACAAGCACTTTTTCCCCTCATTGTTAGTAATCAATTGCTCACTTATAAGCATACATCTCCCATCTCTTTATTTTCACTGGTTGTCTTAAAATGGTCCTCCTTCATCCCCAGAGGATTTCTAGTTTCCTTCAATATGCAACTAGATTCTTCAGGTTCTCTCTTGGTGTATCTCCATTGATGGTGTCCAGGAAGAAATAATATTGTTAAGGAGAAAGTCTTTAGGCTTGCTAAGCCCTATAAGGCCAACATGGAGTGGATGGAATATTCAGGAAGACTACCACCTCTGAAATGAGGTCTTACTGAGATTTTTATCAGGGCTGCTCAACCATCTTTGATGTCCACATATCAACCAACTCGCACCCACGGGTCCAAAAAGTTGTAGTATGTCCAGTGGCCACACCTCAGTAAACCATCTCAATGGACAGGCTAAAGCAGGTTGTGGGTAAACAAAGGTTCTCAAACCTGTCAGTGAGTTAGGGGTATGTCTACTCTAAGCATATGAAGATTTTTTCAGAAGAAATGAGCGGATGAAAACAATTTGTTCCAATATCTGTGAAAGTGGCTGAAAGAAGTGCTATGAAGCATTTAAGCTTTGTCAGGCATAAAAAATGTCAAGGTCATCCATTGCATCCTGGGCCATCACCAGTCATCTTGACTTTTGTCCTGCTACTGGACTTCAATGACCCAGAAAGAAAGAGGCTGAAGATTTTATGCAACTCTTCCTCACTTAAATTTACATACAAGTCAGGGGCAGCTAGATGGCGCAGTGGATAAAGCACTGGCCCTGGATTCAGGAGTACCTGAGTTCAAATCCAGTCTCAGACACTTAACACTTACTAGCTGTGTGACCCTGGGCAAGTCACTTAACCCCAATTGCCTCACCAAAAAAAAAAAATTTACATACGAGTCAAGACTAGGTGGGGCAGTGGATAAAGCACAGGTCCTGGATTTAGGAGGACCTGAGTTCAAATCTGGCCTCAGACACTTGACACTTACTAGCTGTGTGATCCTAGGCAAGTCACTTAACCCCCATTGCCCCACAAACAAACAAACAAACAAAAACAAAACAAAAAGGAAATGAAGGACAAACAATAAAACCAATATGATGTCACTTGAAATAGGCATTATTTCTTTGCCTAGGCATTCATTTCTCTCTTATTTCAACTGAAGGAATTGGATATTCTGACCCTGTAAGTTTCAAAGAAAGAAAATCAAGATAGGGTTAGCATTAGGTCTAAGAGTACAGTCCACTCAGCATTGATGCCTCAAAGAATAAGGACCCAGTTCAGTGATAGCTGAGAGGGAGGCTCATTTGGCAATTATACTGTGCTAAATCTGGAGGTGATCTTGGTAGAACCATTGCTATGTAGAAACAATGCTAAGAGGAAGTCCACTCCCCACAGAGTGAGATGATACAGGGAGAATGTGCCTTTGATAGGTTAGGATGGAATATTTGTATATTTGTTCTTGCCATTATTTAACAGTAATTCTTCCTTTGCCAAAGATAAACACATACACACACACACACACACACACACACACACACACCCCCCACAAAGCCTTAACTATAGCATCTCCTTCTACATGCAGACTTTCATGGTCCCTACAGCTGTTACTTCCTTCTTTTTCCAGATTACCTTGTATCTGCTTTATGTTTTATTGCCCACATCTATGTAGGTACATGTTTTCTATACTTAGGATTTTAAGTTCCTTGAGGACAGGAGCCATCCTATGTTTGTGTTGTGTCTCCCAGCACTTGGAACAGCACTCAGAATAGAGTACAAGGTAAGCACTTAATAAATGCTTTTTTGATTTATTAGTGGTTTAGAACCTTTTTATTTCTTTGTTTTATATAACAAATAGTTTATTTATCAAGAGCTAATAACAATACATAAAACAAACATGTTACTATGATATCAAAAATAAGAAAGACCCTAATTCAGTGTTTAGCCTTTTCTCAGTATGGAATATGAATCATGGCAAGGGAAAGAGAGTCCCCTTTGACTTTTCCCAAATTTGGTAGGGTTAGACAACACCAAAGCACACCCATACCCTGATCATATTTTAAATATACACTTTCTCTAAGATAGCAGAAATGACTACACTTGTCAATTATGCACAGGCTAGGCTTCCTACTCTCTTCCAAAGTAGACCTAGATCCTAACCTCTGGGACCTGATTGATTTACAATTAGAAGAATAATATCTTCACCTAGGCTGGGGAGCATAACTTCCCAGCATAGCTAACCATACCAGTGTTCTCTACCCACACAAGGCACTTTTCATCCATTCCCAGGGGAATATTGGAACTAAAGAGATGAGCTTTTGGTATTATAAAAGTTCACGATTATTCAAATCACTGAGTAATTTCTGTGCTGACTGGGAGGGAGCTCTGGACCTTGTACTACAGTTCCATTCATAATTTCCTTATGTCTTATGTCTCACCTCCCACTCACTTCTCAACCTCTTGTAATTTGTCCTTGCTTTACCATTTGCCTCAAACTATTCTCTCTGAGGTCAACAATGAACCCCTCCCCCCCTTTGGGGGGGAAGCAATCAGGGTTAAGTGACTTGCTCTGGGTCACACAGCTAGTGTCTGAGGCTGGATTTGAACTCAGGTCCTCCTCACTCCAGGGCTGATGGTCTACCCACTGAGCCACCTAGCTGCAAATGCAATGACTTTTTTCTCCATCCTCATTCTTTTTAGCCTCGCCATAACATTTAACTCTGCTTAACACCTTTTCTTCCTATATACTGTCCTTTCTGGATTTTTGTTTTACTATTTTGTTATAATTTGTCTCCTAACTGTAAGAACATCCCTATTGCATTTCTTTTGAAAGTTCCTCATTCACATCTGGAGCGCTGAACCCCAAGGACCTATCCTGGATTTTCTCTAGGTTCACTTTTTGGTAATAACATCAGGTCCCATGGATCCCAACCATCATGTTTATACACATGATTCACAAATCTCTATATTTTATTTCTATCCCTCTCTCCCAGGCTCCAGGATCATGTCACCAACTGCCTTCTTGATCACTTCACCTGGATGATCTTTTGACACCTGAAACTTAATACAATCTAATAGAGCTATTCCCTATAACTCACTATCTTTTTGTCTGTCTAGATCCAGGCTATTTTTCCAGAATGATTACATACTCACAATCTATGTTTTTGCCTAACCAGAGACCATTCAATCAACCTCTCATTTTCCTCATTTCTAAAATTGAGGGTAAAGGGATTGAATGAGATGGACCCTTCTGCTCTAAGTCTGTGAACCTATAATCTGTATTTACTTCTGTTTCTGATCATATTGCATTTGTTGGATAGAATATAAACTTCCTGAAGACAGAAATTCTCAGTATTTAGCACAGTGGCTGACACAAAGTAGGTAGTTAATCAATGCAGGCTGATCGATACAGGACTGTGTGAATTATGAAAATATAAATAAATGTGCTATCACAAATGTGAATAGGAAATATGTTACTGCCCAGGGGAACATATTTTTCACTTACTCAAAGGAAGTGATAGGAGAGCCTATTTCTACACTGGAATAAGTTATTTCAGTAGTAAAAACTAATGCAAAAAGATATCTTTCAGTACAGGTTCATGGAAACTTCTTAGGACAAGCTCAATGAACTTTGTATTTTGAAAATATACTTTGCATTTCTCCTTATGGCACTTACTCAGCACACATCATTTTCTTTTCTCCTGAAGAACTTGACTTGTCTTCCAGTTTTCACTTGTTTCATTTATTTTATTCATCCCCCTTCCCCAAACTATAGTGTGGGAAGAAAAAGAAATCAAGGAAGCTCTAGTCTATAAACTGATCATCAATCTAGGCATGAGAAGAGACTATGTCTACACTTTGTAAGTTTCCTGTTTATACAGAGATTATTGAGATGAATCTGTTAAAAAAAAACCCTCTGGTAGTTCTTGCATGGGAAATAAAGAAAGTCAAATTATGAGGGGGTGCTCCAAACTGCAAAGGGATATGGGTAGTACTTGATTTTGAGAATTTGGGCAGTATGGCATCTCATTGCATCTAATTCTGCTGACAGGTTATCTAAAGGCATGCTGATGATAAATAAACCCATTATCTTGCTTATACCCTTGCCTGAGATCATCTCATACTGATTCACCATCTCAAACCTTTCCAGAATAATTCCTTTCTCAGAGTGCAATAAGGTCTGTGTACCCAAGGAAGTAAATGACTGGAATAAATGGTCCTAAACATGGGACTATTTAATGCTCGGAAAAAGTAATGTACCAAGTGATCCCCAGGTACAGTGAACAAGTTACTTCCCCTAATAGAAATGACTGGCTCACAGCCTGAGAACCATCTGCACAGCCAACAGCACAGGTTCAGTCATAAAACCAGAAAAGTAAAGGAGAAGGAAACTCTATTTCTAAGTTTCTAATATTATGGATAGGGTTCCTGCTTCAGATATAGATTGAACTAGATGACTCTTTTCAAACTGCTTCTGCTCTCTGGGTCTAAACAGAATGAATCTAATCCTTCTTGCTCAGGAGACACCTTCACATATTTGAACAGAGCTATCATTTCATATTCAGTCTTCTCTTTTCCAGTCTAACCATCTCTATTTCCTTCAAATGAAATATGCACTCAAGATTATGTGCATGTCGATCGCCCTCTTCTGGACAGTCTTTAGCTTAATAATGCCTTGTACTGAACACAATGTTCCCAGTGTGGTCTCATTGGAACAGAGGACAGAGGGATTATCATTTCCTGACAGATAAGCTTCTCTCAATGTTGCCTAAAGACTATTCTTTGTCTGCTACATTATGTACTAAATTATAGCTAATGTGTAATCCACTAAATGACCCAAATATTTTCCAGAACAACTGGTCTCCAATTATGCCTTACTTGACTTGTGTTTATGAAACTGATTTTTTGTACCAAATTGTAGAACTTCTATAGTGGCTAAGGTGTTGTGGAGAAAATGTAACTCTGCATGTAATTTCCTTCAGAGAATCTACTCTGAGCAAGGTAAGTCTCTGAAAACAAACTACTTTAAGAGGCATTACCTTTGCCAATAATCAAGATTACTAGAACCATACCTTGTGCAGATAAAGATATCCATATTCTGATCATTTCAACTATGAATTGCTAAACCTTCCAGGAACAATAAGCAGAAATCTCAATGGAGGTAAAATGTAGTACTTATAGTTGTTATTTTTCAGTGGGGTTCAACTTTTCATAACCCCATGTATGATGCAAAGCCAATACTGTCTATGAGGTTTTTTCTTCAAAGATTGTAGAATAGTTTGTCATTTCATTCTCCAGCAGATTAAGGTAAACAGATATTAAATGACTTTCCCAGGGTCACACAGGTAGTAACTGTCTGAGGCCAAATTTTAACTCATGTCGTCCTGATTCCAAGCCCAGAGCTCTATTCACCAAGTCACCTAGCTGCCTCCAGCATTTATAGTACATGCATATAATGCTATCAAGAATTATGCCATCTATAGACCAACATCTTACACCTTATACTAAAATAAGGTCAAAATGGATACATGATTTAGACATAAGAGGTGATACTATAGGTAAATTAGGAGAGAAAGAAATAGTCTACCTATCAGATCTTTGGAAAGGAAAACAGTTTATGACCAAACAAGAGATAGAGTATATTATAAAATGCAAAATGGATGATTTTGATTACATTAAATTAAAAAATTTTTGTACAAACAGAAGCAATGCATCCAAAATTAGAAGGGAGGCAGAAAGCTGGGAAAAAATTTTTGTGGCCAGTACTTCTGATAAAGGCCTCATCTTTAAAATATATAGGGAACTAAATCAAATTTATAAGAATCCAAGTCATTCCCCAATTGAGAAATGGTCAAAGGATATGAACAGGCAGTTTTCTGATGAAGAAACCAAAGCTATCTATTCCCATATGAAAAAATGCTCTAAATCTCTAATGATTAGAGAGGTGCAAATTAAAACAACTCTGAGGTACCACCTGACACCTATCAGATTGGCTAAAATGACAAAAAAGGAAAATAATAAATGTTGGAGAAGCTGTGGAAAAATTGGAACACTAATGCATTGTTGGTGGAGCTGTGAACTGATCCAACCATTCTGGAGAGCAATTTGGAATTATGCCCAAAGGGCTATAAAGCTGTACATACCCTTTGACCCAGCAATTCCACTTTTAGGTCTTTTTTCCAAAGAAATCATGGAAAGGGGGAAGGGACCCACATGTACAAAAATATTTATAGCTGCTCTTTATGTGGTGGCAAGGAATTGGAAGTTGAGGGGGTACCCATCCATTGGGGAATGGCTGGACAAGTTGTGGTATATGAATACAATAGAATACTATTGTGCTGTAAGAATTGATGAGCAGGAGGAGTTCAGAGAAACCTGGAGGGTCTTGAGTGGGCTGATGATGAGTGAGATGAGCAGAACCAGAAGAACATTGTACACAGTATCATCAACATTGAGTGTTGATCTACTGTGATGGACTATATTCTTCTCACCAATGCAATGGTACAGAAGAGTTCCAGGGAACTCATGATAGAAGAGGATCTCCTAATCCAAGAAAAAAAAAAAGAACTGTGGAGTATAAATGCTGAATGAACCATACTATTTCTTTTGTTTTGGGTACTGTTGTTTTTTCTATTTTGAAGTTTCTCATCATTACTCTGATTTTTCTCTTATGACTAATGCAGAAATAGGATTAATGTTATTGTGTGTGTGTGTGTGTGTGTGTGTGTGTGTGTGTGTGTGTGTATATATATATAAAACTTATATCAGATTACCTGCTGTCTAGGGGAGGAGGGAGGGAGGGGAGGGAGGGAGAAAAATCTGAAATTGGAAAGCTTGTATAAACAAAAGTTGAGAACTATCTTTACATGTAATGGAAAAAAATAAATAAATATATGTTCAAGAAAAAAAAAACAAAAAAAAAGAATTATGCCATCTATGTTAACATATTGATGTTTGTATTAAGAGCCAATTATGCCTATTATTAATAATTAAGTCATACATCAAGAATTTATTAAGCATTCCTATGCACCAGGTGTAATGCTAAGTGCTAATCATACAAAGGCAAAAACATACACTAACACTAATGACCTTACATTCTAGTTGATGAGACAGGCATGAAAATACACAAGCATATACATGATATAAGCAGTATAGATGAAAGATAATATTTGAGGAAAAGCCAATAGCATTTGAGGAAACCAGAAAATTCCTCCTGAAGAAGGGGTGATTTATGGTCAGTTTTGAAAGAAGCCAGGGAAACTAAGAGGCAGAGATGAGAGGAAGAGCATTCCAGGCATGAAGGAAAGGCCCTATGAAGGCACTGAGATAGATAGGAGATAGAGTGAGGAAAAGCAAGGATTCTACTGTTAAATGGTCAGGGCTTAGCATCTTTGGTTTTTCATGGCTGTGGACCCAGAGTACTTAAAACCAGATAAACTTTGTGGGGGGAAGGATGTGGTGTATTATATGGGGATATTCCCAAGCTGTTGCAAGGATATTGATAATATCCACGATCTTTCCATTTTGGGGGGATTGTCTTCTCCCTGATGCTTCTTGCAAAAACTATCCTTCAAAGCATTAAACATTGTAGCATCTGCACCAAGATTTCTTCACTGCGTACTTAATTTGGTATAAATAAATAAATGAATGAATGAACAAATGAATGAATAAATGAATGAGTGAATTAGCAATAGCTTACATGTATACACAATAGGGCTTTACACTTAAATTATCCCCAAATCAATTCCATGAGCTAGAGAGTGCAAATATTATGACCCTCATTTTAGAAATAGAGATGATTAGGATCAAATAGGTTAAATGACTTTCCCCAGTGGAAATACCCAGTGGAGCCTAGATACCCTTGTTTTTCTCTCTTCAAATTAAGTAAGTCTGAATTACATCATAATGTCTCTAAACCAAGAATCATCCTCTCATTTTTGTTTTGTGAGTTAGATTTTTTTCAATGTATTGGAATATGTGTGTGTGTGTGTTTGTATGTGATTTTTTAAAGAGGAGACAAGAATTAGTTAGGGTTAAAGTTTTCAACAGCCCTAAAACATGAGAGATAGGTGGCATCTCACAGAATTTCATCTTCCTTATCACTTGCTAGCACAGAGAGATGGAATAAAGAAATCAACTCAGTGGTATGAGAATAACCATGAATTTGCTACCATTGCATTTCTTACAATTATATTACTCTTCATAGACTTTCATAATTCCAAACTGTACAAGATATAGTCAGAAATCAAGATGAAACATTAAGCTTGATCAACTTGACACTCAATGAGCATTTTCAACTTCTAAAATGCAGATTTCTGGATATGTATATTTATGAATACCCCAGAAGGACATGCCCATTTTCATGCACTGATGCTATTTGAGTCATCCAAATGTCTCTTCTGAATCTAGAAGAGGAATGATTTTATTTTAATGTTTCACTTTGTCTGGAGTTGAAAATAACTCTTCATCTGTTCCAGGATTATCCTGGAATATGTAGGCCTTTACAACTATTACCCTCCTTTCTGATAACAGTTGCTGTATTGAACCATAGCAATACTGACAATTATAATCTTTTCCAGTATAGTTGATATGCAATATAACAAAACTAAGGAAGTAGTGCTAGCATAAATCATAGTGAAACAGCAAATGCATAAAGAAGTTAAAAAATTTCCCTAAGCCTAATACTTGAATTGTCATAGCTTATCTCTTATTTCTGCTCCCTCCTCTTCCTAACAGGAAGAAAAAAAATGTAACTAAAAAAGCAGCATGTTAGAGCTGTACAATTCATCTTTTTCAACAAATATTTGATAGTATATCACATATTGGTAAGAACAACTAAACCAAAAGAATAATACTAGTCTGAAAAATTAGTATTAATTAGTGTCAATTGCCATATTTCTGTAACCACTGTGAGTTGAAAAAAGCCATGGTAGACTAATGTGTACCAACACATTTCTGGAATTTTACTAAAGTTTAAAACAACTAATGCTTTTTTGCTTCACGCAAAATGCTTCTTACAGTATTACCATTAGTGAAAAATGAAAACTCATCATTGAGATATAAAGCCTATCACAGTCTGGCTCCAGTCAACCTACCCAGGGTCACTGCAAATTTCTGCCTTGCAATACAGTCTATCTATAATTATCTCCTTTCTTTTCCTCAAACTGGGCCTATTATCTCCCATCTCTGAATTTGCACAAGCTATCCCCTCTGCCATTAATAAAATTCTTCCCCATTTTCTCCTTATAGACTTGCCACCTTCATTCAAAGCTTAGCTCCCACGGAAAAGCCTTCCTATTCCCCTTAGTTGTTAATGCCTTCACCCTCCCCAAACATTCATATATAAAATTACTTATTTATATACTGTATCACTCCCAGTTAAATGTAGGCTTCTTGAGGAAAAGAGCTATTTTTCTTTTTATATGTGTTGCCCCAAATCCTAGCCTACTACCTTGCATATGGAAGAAGATAATACAAAAACATTTGGTCAATGGGATTAATCAAGAGATCCAGTCACAAGATCCTTACAATAGATTTAAATTTAGAGTTTGAAAGGCTTTTCAGGTTTAGTTAAACTTCCTTACTTTATAGATAAGGCAATTGAGAACCAGAGAAAAGAGAATATGTCACTTGCTTAAGATTTACAGATAAGGAGTAGAAGAATTGAAATTTGGACCCATGTCTTCTGGCTCTAAATTCAATGGTCTTTCCACTGTACATGATCTTATCGATATGGCTATCACCTTTCATATGTAGTTCATAACTTATCCATGTCAGCCCATTCTGTATAACTCTTATCTACCCCATCCCCCCAATTTTTTCCAAGTGGGAGGACTCAAAATTCTGGGGCCTTTCCTCCATTTATCTCAACAATTTGAAAATGCTTTATTAAAATAATGGAAGCAGTCTATCAAATGGTCCTTATTTTCCCTATGTGACTGAAAAGGCTGAGGGAAAACAAATTTATATGATTGAGATAATATTGTATGCTGGTTTTCTTGAATGACTGGTTTCACTCAGAAGAGACTTTTCCCATTAGGCATTCTCTCCCTGAGGGGAATTTACAACAAAAATTAATTCCAAATGTTGTGGATACAGTTCTAATAGTCTATCTTAAATAGCACTCACTGTCAACATGCTTCATTTTCCATTTCTTCATCTCATTTCACTCAGCTTTATATGAGAACTTCCTATTATAATTGGACCAACATATAACATTAATTAGAAATGATCAGGTATGCTGTTTCTGTAAGTTTTCTATTGGCCAACTCAGTAGCTGTTGGAGAAATCCTGTCACCGATAATGCTTGGGAATGCACTTCAAACTGAAATTAATGGACCTCTCTCCCTGGGGCAAAGCCAGACAACAGCATAAAATTATAGAATATGCCATAGGCCAATAGTAAACTCACATGGTTTTCTAGTTTAACATCATAAAATTTTACCCACAAAACTATCTTTTCAGTTTGTGACTAGAAGGGGAAAAATGTGCTTGCTATGGAAGTATTCTTCAAGATCTTTTATTTTTAAAGTGAAAAAGATTTGAGCCTTTGGGTTTTTTTTTTACAAAAAAAAAATTTTTCTTACTCAGTACACTATTCTATTCTTCCAAAGTCATGATATCAGCTAAAGCTGAGGAATTTCCATGAGGGAATTTCAATCCTCTTCAGATAGGAGGAACTGATAGAAAGGATAGCCTAAAAATTTAGAGCCAGAAGGATCCCATAAACCTGTAGTAGAGTCATTTTCATTTTATGTTACAGGAGGTAGATTACTGAGCTTAGAGGTCTGGAGATCTAGAGTTGGAAAGAACCTCAGAAGGCCATCAAGTCTAATCCCATCATTGTGTAGATGAGGAAAATAAGGCTCAGAGAACAAGTATCTCAGGGAGGATTTGAACCTAGGTCTTCATTGTTGAGTCCTTTCAGTGCCATCCAACTCTTCATAACCCCATTTGGGATTTTCTTGGCAAACATACTAGTGGTTTGCCATTTCCTTTTTTAGCTGATTTTACAAATGAGGAACTGAGTCAAATAGGATTAAGTAACTTCCCCAGCGTCCCACAGCTAGAATGTGTCTGAGGCCATTTTTGAACTCAGGAAAATGAGTCTTCCTGTGTTTGAGGCCCAACACTCTATCCACTGTGCCATCTAGCTGCTCATGTCTTGATTCTAAATTGAGCAGTTTATCTTCAACATCACACAACATGAACAGAAGAGAGCATCCAGAGAGAAAACAAAATCTGAACCTGCATCACAAATAAATAAAAAAGAACAAATAAATGTGATTCAGACTGCAATTCCACTTCTATTGTTGTATCCCCAACACTTCTTGCAATGCTTTGCCCATAGTAGTCACTTCATCAATCTCTTATCTTACTGCTAATTTCATCCTTCTAAATATGAAGGAATCAAAATGGCAATATTATATCCTGAACATGACTCTCATCGCCATGGAGAGATTAATTGCTAGGGTGGAAATGAATGGAACTTTGAGTCAAAATGAGTACTACATCTAAGATTTTCTGATAGAGCCAAATAAAGCAACACAACACAATAGAATACAATAAACATTTATTATGCACCTGCTGTGTGGAAGGTACTATGCTATGATTTATTAAATGTTTGAGAGACATAATTTAATAATTAATCATTTTATGAATTATTGCTAGTGGACAATTAATCGAAGAGGTCAATAGCACTCTCAAATTCCAAAGACAGATCATGGCAGCTTCTTGATGCTTATATGCCTTTGGAAGTGTTCCCAACTGACAGCAAACAACTTTGATTGATTGAGAATTAATGAAAAGAATGAATATTATAATATAGAGGTTGACTTATCTAAATGAGGACCTGGGAGATATGACTGATTATGTCACTATCCCAGACTACCCCCAACCTTGGGCAATCTAGACAAAGGATCTACCAACCTCCTAAACCTGAGTAGAACATAATGGTCTGGAATGCACCCAGATTTTCTTTGTAAGGTTTTTTCTAGTTGCATGGGGCAACAAATGCATCTAGATAAGATGGTGTAGGTGGGGTAAATTCTGGAGCAAGGTCAGAGATCTCCTTGAAAGACTGGACTTTGAATTGGAAAATAGGAAAAAAGGAAAAAGAAAAAACCTGTATCTCCCTAATAATTGGTTATTTAGTAATCCTTTCTCTCAGTGCTAAGCTCTTTGAATACATATAAGAAGAAAAGAAAGACATTCCCCACCCCAAAGGAGCTTACAGTGTGATAGAAGAATACAATAACACACACACACACACACACACACACACACACACACACACACACCCTGGAAAGGGAGTTTTAGGGGAGAAATACCAGAGAATATCGGGGCAGTAGAATCATGGATTTGCAATCAAGCAAAGTTTCAGATGGAAAGTGGAGAATTTGCTGAAAAACCCGAGTCTCCACCCTATATAAAGAAAAGTTTGAGGAAGAATTTAGTGTTCTACCCTCGAGGCCTACAATCAGAGAGGAGAGAAAGTTGTGGGAGTTGGGAAGATATTGAGTATTCAGAGCTGAGTTGGCAGCAAGATGATGAGATTTTTTGTAACACCCTTTTCCTGGGATCCCCTTATTCTGAATAGAATATCCAGGTTTGTGGAGTTAAAACCAAGCAGAATTGCAGATGGAAAGTGGAAAACAGGGCATATTTCAGTATGCCCACAACATTAGGGGAGAAGCAGATTACAAAGGGCTAAAAGGAAATATGGAGACTTTCCCAGGAATTTAAATCAAATTTTCCAATTTCAGTGCAAAAGGTTATGTTACAGAATGAATTCTATAGGAGAAGGTTGTGAGAGAAGAAGAGAAGACAAGCTTCTTAAGAAGAAAATCATACAGATGTTTGGACTAGAGGAATAGGTCAGAGGTTGAATTTCAGAAAAACAAATCTGAAAAAATTTGGGAGAAGTAGAGGATAATTTGAAGAACAATCTCTAATCCCAGATGTTGTCCATTTTTTAAGTTAATTTTTATTTTTTTCTTAATTGAATGTAAACAAAAAATCTTAACTTTTTTTTTTACTTCTCTTCCCTCTTGAGAAGGCAAGAAGTTTGATATGGATTACTCATGTGTAGTAATGTGAAGCATTTCCACATTAGCAATGTTGCAAAAGAATATACAAAATAAACAAAAAACAAGAATAGTAAAATTTTTTAAAGTATACATCCATCTCTATTCAGTTCTTTCTGTGGAGGTGAATAGTATGCTTCATCACTAGTCCTTTGGGATTGTCTCAGATCATCGTATTGCTGAAAATAGCTGAGTTATTCATAGTTTATCATCATATAATATTTCTGGTACTATGTACTATATTCTCCTGGTTCTACTCATACTCATTTCACTTTGCATCAGTTCATGAATGTTTTCCCAGATTGTTCTTGTTGTTGTTTTCATGGAACTTTCCTGTTCATCATTATCTGTACTACAATAGTATTCCATCACAATCAAATACAACATGTTCCACCATTCTCCACTTGATGGGCATCTCAATTTCCAATTCTTTGACAACATAAAAGGAGCTGCAATAAATGTTTTTGCACATATAGATCTCTTTCCTTTTTTCTTTTATCTCTTTGGAGTACAGACCTAGTTAGTAGTGGTATTTCTGGGTCAAACAGTATGCATAATTTGTTAGCCTTTGGCATAGTTCCAATTCATTCTCCAGAATATCTGGATCAGATCAAAACACTACCAATGGTTCCTTAGTGTACTTGTGTTCCCTCATCTCTTCCAGCATTTGACTTTTCTCCTGGGCATGAGGTCACACCTCAGAATTATTTTAATTTGTATTTCTCTAACCAATAGTGATTTGGAGTATTTTTTCTTATGGCTACAGATACTCGGATTTCTTCTTCTGAAAACTGACTGTTCATATCCTTTCACCATTTATCAATGGGGAAATAGATTGTATTTTTTAATATAAATTTGATTCAGTTCTCTATATATTTGAGAAATGAAGCCTTTATCAAAGAAACTTGCTTTAAAATTTCCCCCGTTTCCTGTTTTCCTTCTAATCTTGGTTACATTGATTTTGTTAGTGCAAAACCTTAATTTGATATAATAAAAAATGTTGATTTTATATCCCATAATGCTTTCTATCTCTTGTTAGTTCATAAATTCTTCTTTCATACATAAGTCTGCCCTAATTTGATTGTGATATTTCCCTTTATGTGTAAATCATGTACCCATTTTAACTATATCTTGGTATATAGCATGAAATGTATGTCTAAACTAGTTTCTACAAAACTTTTCCAGTTTTCCCAGTAATTTTTTCAAAGATTTCTTGTACCAAAATCTCAGATGGTTGGTTTGTCAAAGACTAGATTACTATGGTCATTTACTACTGAGTATTGTTTACCTAAACTATTCTACTGATCCACTGATCTGTTTCTTAGCCCATACCAGATTGTTTTGATTACCACTTTGTAACACAGTTTGAGATCTGATACTGTTAAGCTACCTTCCTTTAAATTTTTTCATTGATTCACTTGATATTTTTGACCTTTTGTTCTTCCAAATGAATTTCATTATTTTTAACGCTATAAAATAATTACTTGGTATTTTCATTGGTATAATACTGAAGAAGTAAATTATTTTTGGTAGAATTGTTATTTTTATTATATTGGCTTGCCCAATATAATGAAGCAATAAATATTTATCTAATTGTTTATATCTAACTTTGTGTAAAAAGTGTTTTGTAAGTGTTTGTTTTTTCATATTTTCTGGATTTGTCTTGACATCTACACCACTAAATACTTGACATTGTCAGCAATTATTTTAAAAAGAATTTTTCTATCTCCTGTGGCTGGGCTTTTTTGATAATATAGAGAGATTCTGATGATTAACATAGGTTTATTTTATGTCTTGCAACTTTGCTAAAGTTGTTAATTGTTTGAACTACTGTTTTATTTGATTCTCTTGGATTCTTTTAGTATATCATTATATTATCTGCAAAGAGTGATAGTTTTGTTTCCTCATTACTGTCACAAAAATTTCTAAGTCCAACAAAGGAAAAGAAACAGTGAAGTCTCCAAGCCATAGAAAGATAGGTTTATTGAGAGAGGCTCTATCTCACAATAAAGCTGGCCAGTCAGGCATAGGACCTGGAAGACCTAAAGCCTAAGGATCCAGAGGGTTTTAATCCCCTTTTAGGGTTTCTAAGCATTTAGACACAAAATTTAGACAAATTCCTCCAATTAAATGATCTAAATGATATAGAAAAGAGAAATTGAGACATAGTAGTCATGACCAAAGGTGTACACATGGCTCATGGGGACAGGGAAGGGACAGGGACATGGGCACTGTTTTGCTCAGCAGACTGCCAAGTCGGGGATTTGGTCAAGTCAGTAAACCAAATGGGGTTATGTTTAGGGTTCTCAACACTGAATGGCTACTTCAGCTTAGAAGATACTATTTTTAGTCTTGTCATTAACCACAATGTACCTTGGAAACACGATGGAGAGGGACGTCAGTTAAGGACAAGTTTACAAGAAATCAACTAAAAATGTATGTGTCTATGCTCTAACCTAAAAGATTAGAGAACACTCAAAATTAAGTAAATCACCATTTGTAGTCTATAATACTGATTACTACCATAATTAAATAACTTATATCTAAGGGTTAGGGGAAATCTCACATTACCTACTCTAATCCCATCATTTTCTTTTTTTTTTCTTTTAGCTATAGCTAGTATTTCTAGTACAATACTGAATAATAGTGGTGATAATGGGCATCCTTGCTTCACACCTGATCTTACTGGAAAGGCTTCTAGCTTATCTATATTACAGATAATGTTTCCTGGTGGTTTTAGATAGATTCTAATTTGTTTAAGGAAAGCTCTATTTATCCCATTGCTCTCTACTGTCTTAAATAAAAATGAGTTTTGCATTTTGTCAAAAGGTTTTTTGTGCATCTATTGAGATAATCATATGGTTTCTGTGGGTTTTGTTGTTCATTATGGTCCATTTTGCTGATCATTTTCCTAATATTGAATCAGTGCATTCTTGGTATTAATCCCACCTGCTCATAGTATATGATCTTTGTTATATAGTGCTGTACTTTTCTTATGAATATTTTATTTAAAATTTTTGCATTAGTAGTCATTAAGTAAATTGGCCTATTATTTTCTTTCCCTGTTTTGCTTTCCCTAGTTTTGGTATCAATACCATATTTGTGTCATAAAAAGAATCTGATAGGACTTCTTTACTTTTTTTTCAAATAGCTTAAGTTTACATCGTACTGGGATTAGTTATTCCTTAAATGTTTGGTAGAATTTACTTTTTAATCTATATGGCCCTGGGGATTTTTTCTTCAGGAGCTTCTCTTTTTCTAAGACAGTATTATTTAAATATTCTGTGTCCTCTCCTATCGATCTGGGCAGTTTATATTTTTTGGAAATATTTATCCATTTCACTTAGATTGTCAGTTTTACAGTCATATAATTGACCAAAATAACTCCTAACAATTGCTTGTTTGCATTGTAAAAATATTAACATCCCCTTAATTATGGAAATTACTCTAATTTATAGAGGTCTTTTGTTATATAATGAAAGAGGTATGTCCTTTATATTTAACATACGCTATATTGCTCTGTTCTCTTTCTTTATATGTAGTCTTCTCCCACTTAAATAACTTTCCTCTCCCTCATTCTCCTTTGCCTTTGATCACTAACTTCTATTTCCTCATTATGTGGTATTGACCTTCCTCATACTCCCTTGTCTTTCACCATCAGTATCTATTCTTCATCATATATATATATTTTTTTTTTTGGTGAGGCAATTGGGGTTAAGTGACTTGCTCAGGGTCACACAGCTAGTAAGTGTTAAGTGTCTGAGGTTGGATTTGAACTCAGGTACTCCTGAATCCAGGGCCGGTGCTCTATGCACTGCGCCATCTAGCTGCCCCTTCATCATATATTCTTTTGCCCATATGAAGGGGAACGGAACAAGCATTTATTAATTGATTACTATGTGCCAGTCACTGTAATAACATGTTACAGTTCTTATTGCATGTGATCGTCACCACAACCCATATTATCCCCATTTTACAATTGAGGAGATTAAGACAAACAGGTGTTAAGGGGCTTGCCCAGAATTACTCAGCAAGCAAAAGCCTAATACTGGATTTGAACTCAGGTCTCCCTGATTCAAGGACAAAAATTCTATATACTGTACAACTTAACTGCCTAGGTGACTCTTTTCATTTCCTTTATTTTAGTTACATTTTCTTGCTTTTTTCTTTTTTTAAAAAATATTACTCATTTATTTCTAACATTCTTTTTTAAATTGAGTTTTAGATTCTCTTTCCCTCCAGCCTCTCCTTTACTCATTGAGAAGGCAATATCAATTATATGTGAAAAATTATAACATTTTCTATGTTAGCCGTGTTGCAAAAAAAAGCAAGGAAAATAAAGTGAAATAAATTATACTTCAATCTCCACTCAGAATTCATCAGTTCTCTCTTTCTTACATTGGATAGCATTTTTCATCATGAGTCCTTCAGAATTGTATTGATCATTCAGATCATTCTTTTGATCAGAGTTAATTACATTTTCATTGAAGTGTTAGAGTAGTATTTGGGAAAAATACTGAGCTACTGAACCTTGGATTCTAGGCTTATCTCTGACACAAAATAGGTGTGTGATTTTAAACAAGTGCTTCACATGAAATTTCCTCATTTGTTAAAGGAGAGTTAGGCTAGATGATATCTATTATTTTTTCCAGCTATGAAATTCTTTAAATAACCAGAAGTCTATATTTAGGATTATCAATCATCTTATTAAAAATATGGAATCCAGTTATATGTATATATCCATATGTGTGCATGCATGTATATGTATGTATATATCTATATATACACACATGGTTTTATATATATATGTGTGAGCCTATGCAAACTCTGTCCCCTATACACATATATGCATATATGCATGGATGTATATTTGTGTATATATGTCTATGTGTGTGTATGTATGTTTGTGTATGTGTGTATACATCCTTAAGATAGTACTTTCCAAGGTTCCAGAGATCCCCCCAAAGTTAGTCAAAAAGGATGACTACTAACCCTTTCTGGTGATTCACGGAGACACAAATCTTCCTTCCAGGAGAAATTTAAGAATAATTCTATTGGTTGTGAAGATAAGGCAGGCAACTGAAGATCATAAGGGTACAGATTTTTACTAATGTACATTGAGGGCAAGATTTACAAAAGGAAAAACTTGCTTTGAGAAGTAAGCAGCCTAAAAATGTGGCATCTCTAAATAGGACTGGGATTTCTGTATGACAGTTCATAATGTTGACATATTCTTGTTCAGAGGTATGAAACAAAGACTAGTAAGAATCTATATCATGCATATGTAATCAAAATGACTTTAATAAAAAAGAATAAGAGAGGGAGAAATGTATCTTAATGTGTAATTAAATATGTCTCCTGTTAGATATTAAAGGTATGAGCCACAAAGGAGTCAAAATAACACTTAAGAAACATTGAAATTCACAGGAGGCAAAATATGAGAAAAGACCTGGTAAAAAAGTGATGGCTTCATATGCCTATATAGCATTAGCTGAAGTTTAAGCTTCCAACAGAAAACTAGAATTCCTCATGAAATGGAAATTTGAATTCATAGGCATCACTGAAGCCATGATTAACTAATGACTGTGAATGGGTATACCTTAATCAAAAGAAACAACATAGGCAAATTGGGGCAGCTAGGCGGTATAGTGAGTGTATAGAGTGTTGGGCCTGGAGTCAGGAAAATCTGAGTTTAATCCAGCCTCAGACATATATACTAGCCGTGTGACACTGAACAAGTCATTCAACCTCTCTTTGCATCAGTTTCCTCTACTATAAAATGGAAATAATAATAGCACCTAGCTTCTAGGTTTGCAACAATCAAATGACATCATAATTTTAAAGCACTTAGCATAATGTCTGTCACATAGCAAATGCTATACATTTTTTAATGGAAGGGGATATCAGAGTCTATAAGAAGATATATTTATATGAAGAAATTGCAGAAATAGAGGAAAAAATCATAATGGAGATTTATATAGGTGAAATCAAAGGTGGGAAAAACTGAAGTGATTTTTTGGCTTCGGAGTATGGGATAAGTATAAACTGAAGCCAGTGAGGGAAGCTAAATAAAACAAGGTTTTTTGTTTGTTTTGTCTGTGTTTCATGAAAAAAAAAATAGGATCAAAGTGTACCTTTTCTTTCAAGTGAAAGGAATAATGATAATGGATAGCAAAATTATTATACCTAATTAACTTCACTTTTAATAAGATTCCTAAACTGCTAATTGAGGGTAATGCTCTGGATATAATTTACAAAGATTTATGTAAGCTTTAGATAAAGTATCTCATACTTTTATGAGATAGTATGAAATGAAGAAAATGGAGAGATGAATTAAAAGATGACACAATCAGATCTGGTTGGATAGCTGAATTCAAAGAGTAGCTGTCAATGGTTTGAAATCAATGTGGCAGAAAGTCTCCAGTGGAGACCCCCAGGAATTTGTAGATGACCCTGTTCTGTTTAAAATCTTCCTTCCTTCCTCCCTCATCATGCCCCCACTCCTTCCCTTCCCTTCCTTTCCTTCCTTCCTTCTTCCCTCCCTCCCTTCCTTTCCTCCCTTCTTTCTTTCTTTCTTTCTTTTTTTTTTTTGGTGAGGCAATTGGGATTAAGTTACTTGCCCAGGGTCACACACCTAGTAAGTGTCAAGTGTCTGAGGCTAGATTTGAACTCAGGTTCTCCTGAATCCAGGGCCAATACTCTATCCACTGTGCCACCTAGCTGCCCCCTTCCCTTCTTTCTTGTGCCTTTATCCTGTGTTCTGGAAACTCTGGGGCTCCAGCTGGTGCAGCCAGGTGGTGCAAAGCCTAGAGAACCGGGCATAGAGTTTAGAAGACCTAAGTTCATTTGGATCTGTGGGGGCCAAATTTAATATAGGCAGAATTAATTGAGTGGCTCACCATAATTTTGGGGTCCTGGAAATAATGAGGGACCTCTAGGTCCAAAGCTCCCTCCCCTCCAAACTGCCTTTTTAGATATTTCTCCCAGGCCAATAAGAATGGAGCCTAACAGCCTCTTTTCCACAAACAAATCAGGTTTTATTAATGGGAAAAAAATAAACAGCAAAGATGAAATTAATAAGGGAATAGGGAAAAAGAAATATGGATAATCCCCCTAACTCTAACCTAAGTCTTTATAATCCCCAAACTCACTTCCAGTTCAGCTAATTCAAAAGAGCAGGTCTCATAGACTAACTCACCACCTGGGGTCTGTAGCTTCAATGGAAAATAGCCAGGGCCTGCAGGACAAAACTGCTAAGAGAGAACCTCTTTCTTATCCACTCCTGCAGCTTGCCCCACCAGAAAGAAGGTGACTCTGGAAAAAGACTGAGCGTTTACTCTCCCTCCCCCAAAAGGGGAGGTCCTTCAAACTGCCTGTGGAGAGTGGGTTCACCTGCTGACATCAACAGCATACGTCACTCAGGACAGGCCAGGTGTGGCCCATCCCAATCAGCCTGCCAAATTCCATTATTTTACCACAGATCCATCTACTAGCTGTGTGATATTGGACAAGTCATTTAAATCCATTTGCCTTGGTTTCCTCAACTATAAAATGGAAATAATAACAACACCTACCTTGTAGGATTATGTGAGGATCATATAAGATAATATTTATAGAGCCCTTACCACAGTGCCTGGCATATATTATTCAATATAAATGCTTATTCTCTCCCTCCCTCCCACCCCAAACCTCTTGCTTTCAGCTCAGTTACTTCTTAGTTGAAACAAGCTCTAGAAATAGTGACATGTATAGTCTTATCCTTCCTTCCTTAGACAGAACCCTATGAACATGTGTGTATACACACACATACACATCCACAAATACACATAGGGCCTAGGGTTTGGCCCCAAAAACATTTAAAATAGCAACAATAGCAGAACAATTTTTGTTGCAGCTAAATTAAAAAGTGGGGAAAAAATCCCTCACTGCCCCAATCCAATCCTCCACCTAGCCAAACTTGTATCAGAAATGTATTAGTGTGCAAAAATATGTTTAACGTGATTATACATATATAATCTATATTAGATTGCTAGCTACTTGGGGGGAGAAAAAGGGAGGAGAGGGAGGGAGAAAAATTTGGAACTAGAAATCTTATAAAAACATATGTTGAGGGGCAACTGGGTGGCGCAGTGGATAGAGCACTGGCCCTGGAGTCGGGAGGGCCTGAGTTCCAATCCTGCCTCAGAAACTTGGCATTTGCTGACTGTGTGACCCTGGGCAAGTCACTTGGCCCCAATTGCCTCACTTAAAAAACAAAATAAAATAAAACAAAACAAAAAAACATATGTTGAAAACTATCTCTACATGTAACTAGAAAATAATAAAATACTTTCATTGTAAAAAAGAAATGTATTAGTGGCCTAAAGCTTCATACACACACACACACACACACACACACACACACACTCGCACACACTCGCACACACTTAAACTTATGCTTAAGAATCTAAACCAGTAAATGAAGATCCCAAAGATGGAGATCTTAACACCAGACAGTAGTTGAGTCAATCAATCAGTCTAGGAGCTGTTTTTGGAACATTTCCTATGTGCTCTGTCTGCATGGAACACCTGGCATTCAGAAAGAAACACAATGCCCATGTTATATGCTTCCAGTAAAACCCCATAAGGTCATAAAGCACAAAACAGGCTCTGCTTCTCCCAGCCATGGCTCAAAGCTTTTGTTTTCTCTAGCTGCCTGTAAAGGTATTTATTTCCTTCTTGCTAAAATACACCTACCACTGATCTTTAAGAAGCCAATATTTGCTTCAGCAGAATAAAATGACTTTTCAAGACCATGAGGTTATAAAGTGATCCCAGTGGAAATCTTGCCCCAAAATATTGTCTAAGACAGCAGATTGAAGAGTTCCCCATTGAGATCTTAAATTCTGTCACTAGCAGGAGACGAGGACTACTTTCTAACCTGCCAAACTAAAAGTACTGACCCAAAGTTTTCCTTCTAACAAGACACTTGGGCCTCAAGTCAACAAAAAGGTAGAGCTTCAACTATTAATGATTCTTCCTTGTTCAAATAAAATTTGTATCTTCCTAAGCTTACTAAAATAAGGTAGGACTTTCTTTATAAAAATAGGTCAACAGGATATACATAAGTGGAACAAAAAAAGTAATATTAAAACTATTCAATAAGCCTAAGAACAAAATGTTTGATGATGAAAAGAAAAAATAGGCTTGATGGGAATAACACAAAGAATTAGTTTTTTTTTTTCTGTAATTTGATTTGACAAGGTTCTGATATCAAGCAAAAAATTAGGTGTCTTAATTAACTGTGAATAAACAATGTGCTTATTAGATCTATATATGCATACAAAATATTAAGCATATATATTTCCCCTTTATAAGTGAATTGCTGGATTCATCAGTAAATCTTTAAGGAATAGGTCCATTAAAATTTCTTTGGTTAAAAATGTAGTCAGTCAAATTATAATATACATTTTAGAAGAAATATGTCCTAGCCCAGGAAGCCTGATTTAATAGAGATGCTGCTGCTGCTGCTGATGATGATGATGATAGCATTTTACATTTCTATAACTTCACTATGTGTCAAATATTGTGCTAAACACTTCACAAATATAATCTCATTTGATCCTGACAACAACTCTCCCACATAGGTGCTATTATTTTCCCCACTAAACAGATAAGGAAACTGAGGCAAAAAGATGTTAAATAACTTGCCCATGGTCACACAGCTAGTATTTGAAGTCAAATTTAAATTTAGGTCTTCATAACTCCAGGCCCAATAATTTATTCTCTGCACCACCTAAAAAGATTTCTATACTTGAAAACAGAATTTCCTACACTTATAAACTATGTGACCATAAGTAAGCAATAACTTCTATGAGCATCAGTTGAAATCACCATTTCCCCTCTGTGATTTGTTCTCTGACCTGCCAATTATTTAGTTTTAATTTTAGTTGCAAGTAATAGTTAATCCTTTCTTCCAAGGCCTTTTCCCTAGTTCGTGGTCAATTTTAGTAAAGGTGGTATGCACAGCTGAGAAAAAAAGTATAAACACATGTATATATATATATATATATATATATATATATATATATGTGTGTGTGTGTGTGTATATATATATGTATATGTATGTGTGTGTATGAAATTTATGCCAAGCATATATGGTCAATTTAATTGGAAGAAAATTATAAATATAACAAATCATATTAGAATAACATAATAATTAAAAACATAAAATCTTATCAAGAAATGTAGGAAAAGATTTTTCAAAATACAATACTGACTTCTATAAAAATGCTAAAAACATAGGAATAAATGGACACTTCTTTAAAATACCAAATAATATATATCTAAAATTGAGGCAGCATCATTGAGATAAACTAGAAACCTTTTCAGTAAGATCAAGGGTGAAGCAAGAATGCCTGTTACCAGCACTATAATTTGACAGAGTTCTTGAAATGATAGCTGCAGCAATAAGAAAAAGAAAAGCAATTGTGGTCAAAATATGAACAAAGAGGAAATGCAATTATCATTTCTTACTATTATTTTTAAATTGTTGATACCATTTTTACATCACACTCATTTCTAATATATCCTTCCCCTCCTCATCTACCAAGCAAGTCTTCCCTTGTAACAAAGACTACAAAAGAAAAATTCTTAAAAGAACATTTCAGTGAAATTAAAATATCTTCTACATCTGACAGCAAATTCATTCTTCCACACTTCTAGTCTCCCTCATCTTCAATAGAGGGAAATAAATACATTTTTCTCTATTTTTCTCTGTGGTCAAGTTTGGCCATTATGATTACACACCATTCATTTTTAATGTAAATTGTATTTCATTTTACTTGGTAATTAGCAAGCATTAATTTTCCCTTCCTCCCTACTTTCCTCCATTGAAAACAAGAAAAACAAGATAATTGTAGTCAGGGAAGCAAATTTTCACATTGGCCCTATCCAAAAATGCACATTTTACTCTGCACCCTAAGTCCATTATATCTCTGGCAGGAATTGGGTAGCATACATCATGATTTAAACTCTAGAATAATGGCTAGTCCTTGGATTGATTAGAATGCTTAAGTCTTTACTTCAATTGAAGCATGAGAGAGTTTCTTATTTTAAATCTATATGAACCTTTACGTTAGAAGTGTATTTCTTGTACACAACATACTGTATTCTGCTTTCTAATCCATTCTTCTGCTTCCATTTTATGGGTGTTCTTCCCATTTTATCAGTGATTTTAGTCAGTTTCCTCCAAAACTGGGGGGACAGATTAGGACCCACATTTAGAATTTTAAATTACACAGCACCAAAGGCCCATCTTTAGTATACACTGTTTCTGTTCCTCTCTTTCTCTAACTCATAGCCAAATCAGAGGTCCTTCACCATTTTTTTTGAAACTGGAGTTTGTTTTATTTAGATCTTCCCTTAGTCTATTGTCCCTCTTATTCTCCCTCTCCCCTATCCTTTCTATTTCCCTATTAAATGAAATATTATTTCTATACCTAACTGTGGGGGGAAAGTACTACAAATGACTAATGAAAGATACCTCTACTCCATAGTGTTACATATGCATTCCTAAAAATCACTACACTATACAAAATAAAAACAATAAAAAATATAAAAATTCCCATAGGATTTATGGGGGAAAATAATTTCTAGTCATATATATTTCCTTTATTTTTATAGCATTGTTCTTGATGGAAGAAAATGTGGATTCTTTTATGTGTATTGCTTGGAAGATATCACATGTTCTCATTTCTTTCAAAACATTTTATTATTTTATACTTCTCAAAGCTTAAATCTTTCCTTTTACATGCACTATGTGGCATTTTTGAACAAGGATTCTTAGACATGTTTGGGATATTGAATGAGTGGTTTTTATTTTGTCTTTTTGGTTTGGTTTGGTTTTGTAAATATGGAAAAGTTCACAGAATCTAAACAATAGCAAAAAATCGGGTCAGCTAGGTAACATAGCAGATAAAGCATTGGCGCTGGATTCAAAAGGACCTGAGTTCACATCTAGCCTCAGACACTTGATGCCTACTAGCTGTATGACCCTGGGCAAGTCACTTAACCCTGATTGCCCCCCACAAAAAAAAAAAGAATAGAAAAATATAATCATGTAAGAAGACATGTGAACTGACATAGCTGGCCGATATTTGAGGTATGCAGATATATTCATTCAGTGTTTTCCTACATGCCTTGGTTTAGCTAGGTGTACTTTTCTGAGTTCACCTAGTTTTTCTTGCAATCAGCAAACATGGAATTTATGTTATATTCAAACCGTTCCCTAAAATATCAATCTTATTGGGAAAAAATATTTTCAAAATAATTGTTATGGCAGCTATTTGCTAGCAGATATAACACTTATTTTGAAAGTGAGAATTTGCCCTGTGATATATATTTGCATATGCAAGTTCATTTTATACAAATGTATGATTGCCCTCTACCCCCATTAATTAGTTCCTCTTAGAGTATCCATTTTAAAGAGGGCCTAAGCTGGCCAACATTCAACACCCTCTACCCACATTCTGTTTCTAATTTTCTGGATATTGCTACTATGACTCATGGGGCAACTAAATGGTACAGTGGATAGAGCACTGAGCCTGGGAAATTGAAGACCTGAGTTCAAATCCAACCTCAGACACTTAACTTTGCTTCAGTTCCTCATCTATAAAATGATCTGTAGAAGAAAATTGCAAACCACTCCAGTATCTTTGCCAAGAAAACTCCAAACTGGGTCACAAAGAGTAAGACATGACTGGAATGACTGATCAACAACAGTAACACCATGACTCAAATGCTGTCTTACCCTTAAACAGTCCATTGACATGCCATCCCCATATCACATTGGAGTTCTTCCCAGGGCTTCTATTTTGTGGTAGGAGCCAAGGCTAGATAACCTTCCTTTTCTACCTGACTTTCCTTTCCACTTTCTAGACTTAGACACCTTGCCCCCCAAAAAGTATCTTCTGTTCTCCCTTGTTCTTTTTGGTGTTTTGTTTTGTTATTTTCATTTGAATATAAATTATTTGAGGGCAAGGGCAGTCTTTCTTTTTGTCTTGCATTTTTTTTGTATTTTTGTCTTGTAGCCTTGGCAGAAATCCTGGAAGATAATAAGTCCATAATAAATGTTTATTGTATTGTTACAACAATAGTCAAAAGACCTATATTGGTAGACATAAGAGGGACTATCCCAGGGAGGAGAATGCTATACAAAAAGGAAAAAATGAGCAAAAGTTATTTGCAGAAAATGTTTGTAAGATGAGTTTGCCCAGAAAAGAGAGTACATGAAAAAAAATATACTTGATAAATTGAAGTAGGAGGTTTGTATAGCAGACCTTGAAAATCCTAGTATGGAATTTGGATTAGATGAACTAGGTAAGCAAATTTAGTTCCAGGAAGCCTGCAGTAACTAATTAATCCTATCCTTCTTGAATCACTCCTTTTTGTCTTCTCAGCAATTAAGTATTCAGTTGTGTTAGACTTTTGCATTTATTGGTTTTTACTGCAAGGTTTCAGAAGTCATTTTCATGGATATAAATCTTGACACTGAAATTAGATTACAAACTAGTCAAAGATACTAGTTTCTTTCTTTTGATAGATAGATAGATAGATAGACAGACAGACAAACAGACTATATGATAGATCTCCCCACTAATATCCTTCTTGATATAATGCTTTACTGACAGTTGATGAAAAGTACAGCTAAATGACTTGAGTGACACAGAACTGTCCTTTTGATGAGAGGAATAGGATGTAATCTTGCTTCATTGTCTAGGGAGTCTCTCAGGATAAGAATATGAGAGTGAGAGAGAAAAAGAGAGAGAGAGAGAGAGAGAGAGAGAGAGAGAGAGAGAGAGAGAGAGAGAGAGATGGATATAGAGAGATAGACATATAGAGATATATAGACATATACATACATGTATGTATGTGCATGTATATTTCATGAAAGTCAGTGACTACAAGTTAGAAAGGGGATCAAAGAGATTGCTATTTTCCATTAGTTGAGCTTGTGTATAGACTTGCTTCCTATATGTTGTCCACATTTAGATTTTATTTTATTTTTTTAGAAAGAACTGGATGGAGGAAGAAGGGATTGTGAAAAGGTTACAATACATTGTTGTTGGGTCATCTTTCAGTCATGTCTGACTCTTTGTGACCCCATTAGTGGTTTTCTTGGCAAGGATACTGACTGATTTGCCATTTCCTTCTCCAACTCATTTTACAGAATAGGAATAGAGGTAAACAGGGTTAAGTGAGATAATAAGTATCTGAGGCTAGATTTGAAATCATGAAGATGAATTTACATCTTCTTGACTCCAGGCCCAGAACTCTATGCACTGAACCACCTACCTGTCCCACTAAATAGATAGATAGATCAATAGATCAATCAATCGATTGATCGATAGATACATAGATAGATAGACAGATGATATACAATGATTTAAAAAGCAAGTCTGCCTGAATTGAGAAAACATTAGCAGCTTCATAGATCTTTGTTGACAGATATACTTGGTTCAATTCTTTCATTTTACAGATAAAATGAGGAGCAGGGATAAGTGACTTGTTTAAGTTCACAAAAGTAAGAAAGAGAAAGAGAAAATAGAGAAAATGGAATAGAGATCCTCTGATTTTTAATCCCTCATATTCAAGGTAGAGAAAGCTATGGAAAAGACTTCCATTCTACTTTCCATTAATTGATAAAGTGTCTATGTGTCGCTTACATTTTCATCTTAAACAACAACCAGAGGGGAAAACATAAAGAAATATATAAGAGATAGGGACTAGACCTGTGGTTGTATTTGTATAGAGAACTCCCAAGTGAAGAAATTCATTTCAATAATATCAGTATGTGAAAAAATTAATTATTAATCTATAACTAGCTAATCTAATCTGAAAAATTATATAATTGGATTTATAAAAATTATAACTATATAAAAATTATAAGTTTAGAAAAATTATAATTGGGTCATACATCCCATCTGGGTTGCCATTCCAATGTAACAATAATTTGTTAACTTGCTGGCCTAATTTGGGAGGCCTAATCTGACTGAGGTACTTAATCTGGGGCTGTTGACTGTTTGGTTATCTGACTGCTATTAATTTAATATGGGCCATTTATAAAGTTCCATCCCATTGCTCCACTCCCAAAATTGATAAGCAAAAGATTAAGATGCCTCTTAACTAAATAATCAAAGCAGAGTTTATTTATGAGACACTATTTTAACATAAAAATACAGGGAAATAACATGTACAACCTGACTGTGTTCCGATGCGTCTCTTTCCACCTGCTGTGCCTGGAACTTTTTAGCCTCCTCCTGCATATCAACGGACCTTCTTCTAGCGTTCTCCTACTGATCCAGTGGCCCCCTGGCCTTCTCTACCAACTCCTGTTCTATCTATCTGCTCCCTCCTAGTCCTCTGGCGTTCCCCCTTAATGTCTAACTCCCCGGGATATATCTTCCTTCTCTCTACTCCAATCTCGGGGCTCCCTCCTTACATAGACTCAGTCTCCTTAGCATCCTTGTAGCAGCCTCCCTGTCTGTCTTTTCCAACCTCTTAACCTTCCAGGCTCTCCCTTCCTCCTAGTCCTTCGGCATTCTCCCTTTATATATGTTCCTTCTCACCCCTCAAATCTCGGGCTCTCTGTGCCCCCCCACACACACCAAGGTAATCCACCAGCCGAACTAGGGCTGCGGCTGGGGGGGACATTGAAGCATCCCGTGCCAAGTACACCCAGGGCTCCAGAGGCCCATGCTGCCTGCTGTGCGCCCAGGGACCTCTGCATGGGCTATGTCAGAGGCCGACCTGGACAAGCCCGGGATCTCTCAGATAGATACACTCAGGGCGGAGGGAGCTGGGGGTTTTTCCCCCAGCTGTCTGACCTGGTGTCTTGTACAACCCACAGGGCTTTTTTGGCTCAGCTGAAGCAGAGGGGAAGGGGCACCAGCCCCTCCCACACAGAGAAGAAAAACCTGAGGGTCTAAGGCTTTCTAATCTCAACCCAAACATAGGGTCCCCAAATCAAAATAAATTTCCACAAGTATAACCTCCAAAGAGTATAGCTTTGAAAAGATTCCTAGAGTCCTGAGAGGGTCAATGGTTTGCCCAAGGTCACACAAGCAGGATGTAGGCCAGTCTCTATCTACTAGGCCAAGGCCCCTCATCAAAGGTATTTTTACACTTTCAAAATTTATATCCTATCTTTACTGAACCCTGTTTGACACATTTGACTTCCTAAGGTACTAATTTAGAGTGATAAGAGGTACTTTACAAAACAACTAAATAAACTAATCTCTATATTAGGATTAGCAGATTTCCCCCAAGAGGAGCTTATGTATATGCAGACTGGTTCTCCATAAGTTTTTTTTCCTCTCTATATCAGCAAGATATATTTGCCTTCACTGAAGGATATAATTTATTTTAAAATCAATTGCATTTAGCACTGAGTATGATATCAATATTTAACACTTGTGTTAACTGGAATTAATATACAATTCTGCTGAAAGCTACGAATCTGATAAGTCCTTTCGCTAAAAAGTGAGAGAATATGAGAAATTCACTGAGGTGTATGAGGAGATGAAGCTGAGATGCAAATGCTTAAAAATCAATTAACTGACATGTAATACCTGATGGAATGACTGATTATGAGATTCTGACTTGGCTTTCTTCGAAACAGATTTTAATTGGTTTGTTTGGTAAGACTTGAGGTGGTTGAAGAAATGAAAGTGTAAAAAGGGATTTCTGGTAATAATACCTCAATCAAATAGGGCACTAAATATAGTATGTCTAGAGTGATTTGGAAATTCAATAAAGCTAGCATCTTCTTACAGTAAAGGAAACAACTCCTGGATTGTTCTGTGTGCAAGGGAATTTTATTGTTGTTGATTTTGTTTTGCTTTGTTTTACCAATTTCTGGGAAAGCTGAGTCACTGGGGATGACAGCATCACTGCCTAAAAGCCAAGAGCAGGAGGAAACAAAGCCTGGATCTTATATTCTGCAGCACTGGTCACAGCAGTTCCATTCAGCAGTGTTTGTTTGGGAAAATGACACTGCTTCTCTGAGCAGGGCAGTACGTTGAAGACAGGTTAGTGCTCTGAAGCTGTGCCACAGAGATGGAGTGACAATGGGTAGCTATTAGATTTCCACATGAGTAAGGCCTCTTTCCAATTCTCTCACAAAGAGCTGACAGATCTGATTATAGCGACAGGCTGCCCATCTGCAAGGAGAAATTGATGGGCACAAGGAAATTGCTAAAACATTTGCAGTCACCCTGCCAGAGGGAGAGAATTCTGTGTATTGTTCTGGGATTTTTTTTTTGAAGGGGTACTTAGGGGGGAATTCAGGTTTTCCCAAGGTTGTCATGCCAAGGTGAAAAATGGTGAGATTGATCTTCATTTAGAGAATTCAGTAACTTCCTCTTATCTCAGAACTGTTGGCATATATTATTCAGTCAACCCCTCTATCATTCAATTCCTGAGTAGAATATAAATCAGGCCTCCTTGAAGAAGGTTTTTTTTTTGTTTTTGTATTTTTGGGAAAAGGACTTTATTTTCGGTGCTTTTACATGTTCTCAATACCGAATGTAGCAACGAGAATAGAGTTACAAGTGATCTAACCCATCTATTCTCAATTAGATTAAGATACACTCTAAAATCTAAAAGAAAAGTCGGCTAAAACCAGAGCCACCTTATGAGATGTAAATTAGCAGCCTGAATAGAATAGCTGTACTAGGTGGACTTGCTGAAGACTGTACTTTCCACTATGTTGAAAAGGAAATAGCTTACTCTGGATTAAAGTGACTCTTCCTGATGTCATTAGAAAATGTCCGAAAGAAAGGCATCCTAAAACCTAGAACTAGAACAGGGATTCTTAATCTTCTTGGGGTTGTAAGCACCTTTTGTAGTCTTGTGAAGATGATGAAGTTCTCAGAATGTTCTTAAATGAATAAAATATAACTGGGTCTCAATTAGAACAAATAACAAATCCCCTGAAATGGTTGTATTATTCAAATTTACATTGGATATTTCTATTGGGCTGGAAGAAATTAACATTTTTATATACTTATCACTTAGAATAGTGTGAATTTAAATAGATATGACCACTTTAGAGTATTCATTATTCTTATCAGTTGGGACCTAGCTGCAAAATACATGGCATTACAAAGGAAACAAATTATATTAAAATAAGGATGGGGGTTTTCTCTATCCAAGTTCATAGACCCCCTTAAATCTATTGGATATCTGGGAATCCCATGTTTAGAAGCTTTGAACTAGAGCTTGAAATGTTATCAGAGGCCCTCATTTTATAGAAAAGGAAAATGAGATCTGTGAGGATTAAAAATATGAGAGATTCAGTTTCTGGGTAAAAATAATCATTCTATTAATTGGCCAGCAGTTTATTAATAAAAAGATGGTCAATGACCATCTCTCAGATCACTAACTGTAGGAGGTCCATCACACAGTAAACAAATTTAATTGGTTAACAGCAATCAAATATAATGGGTTAACAGCAATAAAATCTAATTGGCTGACATGATTGGAGGTGTGTTATAGTAAAATGAAGTTTGGGGATATGTGATTCAGTTCACTCAAATCTTCTTCAAAAAGAAGACAGAGAAAAGAATGCAGACCCTACACAATATGATAGGAGCACAATAGTTTTCACCCAGGAGTGGTTTGTTGCAGGCTAAATCTCATCAGTAAAGTCTTTCAATTATCTAGATAAATATATCTGTTTCCACGCAAGATTCTTTGTAAGCTTGGGTTGGGATTGACCCATATGAATTTTACTTTCAATGAGAACTGAACCTTGGACTGAGAGTGGGGGGAAGAAAGGACTAAGAAAGAAGGGTAGAACACTAGATCACCTCAAGATATCAGTTATAATTATTTCTTAGAGACCCAAGAAAGTAAAATTACTTACTCAATGTCACTGTTACCCAGTCAAGAAATATTTATTAAGTGGCCACTGTGCTAAGCATTGAGTACACAAATATGAACAAAAGAAAAACAGACCCTGTCCTTGAGGAGCTTACAATCTAATGAGGAAAGTCAGTACTCATAAGGGACCTGAAAAGGCAAGGGGTAGGGCATGGCAGGGAAGGTACCCAATGTTGGAACATGATGAAAAAATCAGCAAAGTCCCAAAGCAGTGCAGCCAAGTGAGAAATGAGGAGATGTTCTGAGCTAGTCTTCCTCCTTAAACAGAGATTTGGGGGTTCACAGCTTGCCCCTCCAACAGAGGTAGTAAATATCAGAGATAGGATTTTTTTCTTCTTCTTCTTCTTTTTTTTTTATTTTGCAGGGCAATGAGGGTAAAGTGACTTACCCAGGGTCACACATTTAGTAAGTGTCAAGTGTCTAAGGCCATATTTGAACTCAGGTCCTCCTGACTCCAGGGCTGGTGCTCTATCCACTGCACCACCTAGCTGCCCCCCTCCCTAGAAATAGGATTTTAATTCATCGCTTCTGAATCCAGAGTCAGTATTCTTTCCACTCTACTATGCTTCCTTGTAGGTAACACTAAGCCTAGAATCTCAAAGAGGGAAAGTGGGAAACTATCAGGGTTTCCCCAGCACTATGCAGAAAAGAAGATCCTCTGGTTCTACTATCAAGTCCTAGCTCTTTAGAAAGAAGTTGGAGAAAGAGAATTCATCAGGTTTCCAAACTTTGAAACAAATTTAGATAGACATGGATCAAGAATTTTTGAAGCCCTTTTGGAAAAACTCTATAATCAAGTGAATTAAGAAAATATTGATGGAAGAGGCTAAAAGGTTTAATAGATAGTTTATCAACAGTAGAGAAAAGGGGTTAACAGATAACCTACTTGATCAATAGTACCTAAAAGGGTTAATTAAAAACAACCCTAAGGTTTGAGATTTTAACTACAGTACAGTAATTGAGAGGGTTCAAGTTATTATCAACAAACTATATCAACAGAAGATTAAGGAAGGCAACCAGGGACCATTAACCATTAATAGCCATTAATATTCCCAGATGACAAGAAACAGCAACTGCACCTAGAAACCAGATCTTAAAGTAAAGAGTTATCATAAACAGAGAGACCCTCTGGCTCTGACAAGTTTATGCATGTCTTTATGAACATGTGCATTGATCACCAAATGTGTCCTTAGGTTCACCTTATGATATTTAAGCCTCAAAAACACATCCCTAGTGAGAAAGGTACCCACCTTGGAGGGTGTCTTAGGACACCAGGAAATCCAAATTAGGATATGAACGTCCCTAAGGAGGAGATTAATATAATGAGGAGATAACCTACTTTTTCTAACTATAAATATAACCATTTTTCCTCTTCCTATTCGAGACACCTATCTCCTTTCGGTGCTTTTCCCTGTGGCCACCAGTCTTCTAATAAAACTTGGGAAACTGAGGCACTGAGTCTTGTAGTTATTTGGGATGCCTTTCGATCAATGTGATCAATTAAGGCCACCTCCCCCACTTCAATATCAACAGGCTCATAGACAGGATTCAAGCACAGCTCCTTCAAATTTAGCTTTCTTTCCATTATACTTCACTGCTTCCAGAGGCAGCTACATGGCTCAGTGCATAGAGCACTGGGCCTGGAGTAAGGAACACCTGAGTTCAAATTTGGCCTCAGATACTCACTAACTGTGCCACCCTGGACAAATCATTTAACTTCTATTTGCCTCAAGTGACTGGAGAAGGAAATTACAAACCACTCCAGTATCTTTGGCAAGAAAACCCCATGGACTGTATTGACATGCTATTGTCAAGGGAGTCATGAAGAATTGGACACAACTGAACAACACATTGCTTCTACCTTTAACAACATCTAGTTCCATTTGATCAAATTCTGCACTCCCCTAAGAATAATATTCTGATATACAATGCTACCTCCTCAAGGGACCTACTCATCAAGAAAAGAATGGTGTATGCAAATAATGATCCTAATTCTTGAGCTAACTGCATTTCCCATTCTAAACTTACGTATTCACCTTATATTTATAAAACTATCCCTTTTCAATTGGAGTAGTATGAATCGCTGGTGGAGACTGATCATCAGTGAACTGATAGAGCCAAATTTATGACCTTCATTCCTAAGCATCTCAAATCTTAACCTTGATTGATAAGGGGATATTCTAGTGATTTATTACTGTTTATCTAGGACTGGGACATATTGGTCTAGTGAAAGAACAGTTGTAAAACAAGAGAAAGGAGACATGGGAAAAGATGACAATGAAGGTGAATGATAGCTATAGCTAAGAAAGAGGAAAATTAGAATACAGACAAAAGGGAGCTGAGGTTTTGAAATATACCACCCATTCTAGTTAGTATCTGCCCAGGACCCATGAGGCAAGCTTTCAGGGAGGAGTTTGAGAAATAGAGAAGTGGCATAGAAATGGAGTTCAAATTCAGCCGCAGACATTTACTATCTGTGCAACCCTAGGCAAGGTACTTGACAATGTCTACCTTGGTCTCTCATTTGTAAAATGAGGATAATAATGGCACCTTCCTTCCACGCTTCTCATTAGGATAAAATAATATTGACCCTGTGATTAGCACAGAGCCTGGCACATAGTGGGGGTTATTATTATTTTTTTAAAGGCATAGCTATAGGTATTAAGAAAAGGGACCAATGGCAGAAAGGCATTAAAGAGGGAGAATAGCAACCAGGGATTTTATAAGAGTACATCTTGTGAAAGTTGAAGAATGCTCAGTTATTCTACGTTTAGTATACTTCAGCTTAAGTAGTTTCTTTGCCCAGGGGAAATGCCCTCACAAGAATAAACAGTTTTAAACAGTACTCTTCAACTGGTCTAGTTGCCTTCAAGGTCTAATGTTTCAACTGGGTGTAATAGTTGAAGGGTCCTGGAAACAAGGAAAGGATTCAACTGAATTCTGTCTTTCTGGGAGCTTATTGTGAGGGTGGATAGGGAAAGGGCCTGAGAAACAAGTGATTTGGCTAGAGAACCTGGGAAAATATTTGAATGTGAATATAGTACAGTAAAGTCTTAAGTTTCAAGCGGCAAAAATGGGGAATCACAATCTACCTTAGATAGTTAATATATGAAGTTGTGCCTTGTCCTTAGAGAAGGGAGAGTATCGCCTTGGGAGTCATTATATGGCCATTTAAAAGTCTATCTGATATACACTGCAGGGCTTAAAGCTTTTATAGTCAGAGTAATGAGAGGAAAGGGTGCATTGAAGGATGGTTAGTGTGGCTAGCTCTGAGAGTAGGTCATCAGAGACACTGGCAAAATACTGAAAAAAAGGAACAACTGCGAGTGAAAAAGGAGAAATGGGATCAAGACCTAGGTAGGTGGCAGTAAGCCATTTTAAGCAAAAAACACAATGTTTCAAAATGGAATCAAAAGAGATCTTAACCTGGGGTGTATGAACTAAAAAAAAGATATACATACACACATATACATATACCTATACACATATGCATACATATATGCCTATACACATACACATACATATACACATACACATAGACACACATATATATGTATGTGTATATATATACATATTTAATAACTTTCACTATTATTGGTTTCCTTTATAATACTATGTATTTGATTTCATATATTTTAAAACATTCAGAGAAGGTAACCATAGGCTTTACCAAAGTACCAAAGAGGTCCCCTACACTAAAAAGTTTAGGAAACCATAAACTCAATGAAGGACATGTACTAACTAAAAATGGAGCAAAGAAATTGCAGAATATTAAGCAATCATTGGTGAATAAAAAGGGAAGAGAAAGGAATACACTTTTATTACACGTCTACTATATGGCAGACACTGTACTAAGTGCTTTTATAGATATTAACTCATTTGATCCTCTTAACTACCCCATGAGGTAAATGCTATTATTATCCACATTTTACAGTTTGGGAAACTGAGGCATAGAGAAGTTAAATGAGTTGCCCAAGGACACAAAGTAGTGAGTGTCTGAGGCTAGATTTGAACCTGAGTCTTTCTGATTTGACTATGCCACCTGGCTGCCCATTATTACATATTATATAAATTATGTATATGTAATGTTGCATATCATATTGTGTATTCATTTGTGTCTACCTCTATAACCCTATGTGAGGCTTTCCTGGAACAGATACTAGAGTGGTTTGCTATTTCCATCTCTGTTATTATCACATTGTATATCATCTATAACAATGTCAGTATGGAACAGGGTAAGAACAACATCAAGACATCAAGAAAATAGCAGCTAAGTGGAACAGTGGAAAAAATATTGGTCCTCGATTCAGGAGGACTTGAGTTCAAATCTAGCCTCAAGTACTTGACACTTACTAGCTATGTGACCCTGGGCAAGTCACTTAACCCTTATTGCACCACAAAAAAAAATACATCAAGAAAAAAAAACAGGAAAAATAAGAACATTTTTATTATGAGCCAACATTAAAGTTTGGACAATTGGTGAATTGTTTTGCTAAGAGTCATAGAATCATAGAATTTTGGAGATTGGAAGGGAAAGAACAAAGAAAGTAAACATTTATATAGCACCTACTATGTGCAGGCACTGTGGTAAGCACTTTACAAATAATATCTCATCTAAGTGGTCAAAGGATATGAACAGGCAGTTTTCTGATGAAGAAATCAAAGCTATCTATTCCTATATGAAAAAATGCTCTAAATCAGTATTGATTAGAGAGATGCAAATTAAAACAACTCTGAGTTACCACCTGAAACTTATCAGATTAGCTAATATGACAAAAAAGGAAAATAATAAATGTTGGAGAAGCTGTGGGAAAATTGGAACACTAATGCATTGTTGGTGGAGCTGTGAACTGATCCAACCATTCTGGAGAGCAATTTGTAATTCTGCCCAAAGCTGTGCATACCCTTTGACCCAGCAATACCACTTTGGGGTCTTTTTTCACAAAGAGATCATAAAACATGGAAAAGGACCCACATGTACAAAAATATTTATAGTTGCTCTTTTTGTGGTGGCAAGGAATTGGAAATTGAGGGGTTGCCCATCAGTTGGGGAGTGGCTGAATAAGATGTGGTATATGAATCTAATGGAATTCTATTGTGCTATAAGAAATCATGAGCAGGAGTTCAGAGAAACCTGGAAGGACTTGCATGAACTGATGCTGAGTGAGATGAGCAGAACCAGAAGAAAATTTTACACAGTATCATCACCATTATGTGTTGATTAACTGTGATAGGCTAGATTCTTCTCATCAATATAATGCTACAAGAAAGTTCCAAAGGATTCATGGTGGAAAAGGCTTTCCAAATCCAGGGGGGAAATAAGGAACTGTGGAATATGGATGCTGATTGGATCTTACTATTTCTTTTGTTTTTGGTGCTGTTGTTTTTCTTTTGGGGGGTTTTCCCTTTTGCTCTGATTCTTCTTGTGTAACATGACTAATGCAGAAATGTGCTTGATGTTGTTCTATATGTATAACCTATATCAGATTGCCTTATGTCTGGGGGAGACAGGGAAGGAGGGGAAGGAGGGAGAAAGGTTTGAAATTGGAAATCTTGTATAAACAAATGTTGAAAACTATCTCTACATGTTGCTGGAAAATAATAAAATACTTTTATTAAAAAAAAACAAATAATATCTCATCTGACCATCAAAAACAATGCTGGAAATTAGGTGCTATTTACCCTCAATTTACAGTTGAGGAAACTGGAGCAAACAAAAGTTAAGTGAGTTGCCATGGTTATACAATTAGGAAGTATCTGAGGCTGGATTTGAATTTAGGTCTCCCTGAATTCAGACCCAGTTTTCTACCCACTAAGTCACCTTGCTGCCTCATTAAGGAAGAGATTTCTAATCTAACTCATACCCAAAAGGAATCTCCATCATAATATACCCACCAAGCAAGTCATCTAGCATCTTCAGGAAGATATCTGATGAAGAAGAATCTACTACTTCCCAAAATAGCCCATTCCACTTCAGGCCTTAATTATTAGGAAGAATTTAATGACAATTATCCTAAATTTGTCTTTTTGAAACTTCTACTCTAGTCTTGGAGAAGCCTGCCTGAGTAAAGAGCATCATATAATCACAGATTTAGAATTATAATCGGTATTGTAGGCCATTAAGTATTCCCTCTCCCTTCACTTCACGATTAATGAGACTGATATATAGAGAGGTCAATTGACTTTCTCAAAACAAATCATTTAGCTCATTTGTATATAGTATTAAAGGTTTTGAAGTGCCTTACATACATTGTCTCATTTGTTCTGGGATGCAGGGAAGGGTAACATAAATAAACCTCTGGGGACATAGTTTTCATTGGATCCCTAAAAAGACAGATTAATTGATCTTTTTCCAAGAGAATATCTCTGAAGTGTTCTGACAGTGCTGCTGACAGGGAAGAGGAAAAGCAGAAGAAAAAGTCTCTCCTGAAAGCACAAGCTGTCTGTCTCCAACATGTGGGGACTTTAGAGCAAGAGACTGAATAAATAGTGTAGGGATTAGACAAAGCCAAGTAGAGTTAAGTATAGTGTTAAGACAGCCTCAGAATCTTACTGGGGCTAATGAAACACAGAAAGGAGAAGAAATGAGTCTAAGTCATGCTGACTCCACAGGTAGTCTATAATCCAATATTTCATACTGCCTCTTCCATATTTTTACATAATTTTATTATTTACAAAGTGTTTCCTTCATATCACATCTATGAAATAAGCATTGCAAGGGTTATTATCTCCTTTTCATAGATGAAGGGAATGAGAATTATCAAGATAAAATAATTAAGATATGGTCAAACAGTTACTAAATGTCACAGCTGGGACTTGAATCAAGGGCTTTCTGATTTTGAGTCTAGTAATCTTCATACTAAATCATGCTGCCCTTAATTGAATGGTCAAAATTGATTTGAAGGGGATTGAAGGGTTTTTTGTTCTTTATCTCTCATTTCAAAATCAACAATATATTTTCTGTGGTCTGGTGACTATGATTTATGTGATAAAATCCTGCTAACTCATTTTGGTCTATAATATTCTTTCTCTGTTTTGGCTCTTTGTGGTTTGGGTATCAGCACCATATTTGTCTCATAAAAGGAATTTGGTAGGACTCCTTCATTTATTTTCTCAAATAATTTATATAGCATTGCTACTAATTCATTTTTCAGACAAAGAAAATCAGGTCCAACAAATGGCTTAGTAAATAAACTCAAATTAGAAACTAAGCCAGATAGCACAGTTATAAATCATGACTTTCACCATGTGCTTACCTTCTCATCACATTTGAGTTGACAATATATTCCCACCTTCTTGCCTTTGCACAGGTTGTTCCACATTCCTGTCTTTCCTTTCCTTATAGCTCAGTTAAAGTACCACCTCCAAACAATGTCATTCCCTATTAAATGAACTTAGGAACCTGGCAACTTTAGGCTGAAGCAGTGTCATTTGTCTGCTCAGGAATATCTGCCCTATATACAACTGCTTCTTTTTTCACTGCTTCATGGTTGATCCTCACTACTCTTCATCTGGGGAAATTTTCTTCTTCTTTCTTCTTTCTTCTTTCTTCTTCTTCTCCTTCTTCTTCTTCTTTTTTTTGGTGAGGCAATTGGGGTTAAGTGACTTGCTCAGAGTCACACAGCTAGTAAATGTTAAGTGTCTGAGGCCAGATTTTAACTCAGGTCCTCCTGAATCAAGGGCCAGTGCTTTATCCACTGTGCCACCTAGCTGCCCCAATTTTCTTCTTTTTTATACTAGGATTTATATACTTCTTTTATATACTTCTTTTTTATACCTTTTAAATCTTTCAATTAACCATAACCCTTAAAAAGAGTATTAACTCTTCATGTAAATAGAAATTCTATTTAAGCTAAAGAACTGCAAAGTTCATCAAACTGGTTACCTCTAGATTATAGAGGCCAAACCAACTGGTTACTTTCTCATCCACTTGCTGTGTTTGTCCAATCAAAATGGAGGTAAGAGTCTCATAGTTCAGGTGCACTCTTTAAGCCAGATCACTAGGATCAAGCAGTGACAAAGTCCCCTCTGTTTTTTCCTTCTCAAACCAGAAAGAGAGCAAGAAGCCTTCATGAAAAACTTATCCTTTTTTCCAACTCATGGGGGCACAGAGTAACTGTCACTGGAGTGCTTGGTAAATAAAGTCAATTCTCTCTGACCAATTAGGAATCACTCAGCTAAAGTACTCTCTCAGCTGACTACTTCTAAATGCCACAACTGGAAAAGAACAACTTTTGAGCCCCTGCATTGTATCTTCAGCTTTCCTCTGCTTCATTTGCTGATGTTGCTGCCTTAATAGTTTTCTTCTGTTCAATGGCTTAAAACAGGATTTTCCCAAACAGTGAAAACTACCCAAATTTCTCCTCTCAAATTGATTAGTGCTTTCAAAGATCATACCTCTTTTTCCAAATGTTTATATAACTTCTCATCTTCTTACTTTTTTTTCCATTTTAATCACTATATATGTATATATGTTTGTCTACACACATATGTATACATATACATGGGGGGCAGGGGGAAGAGAGAGAGAAACTGGAATTTTCAACAAGGTCTTCCATCTCTTTGGAGCCATTGAAACTAGTTATATTAAAACACATTTAATTAGTTTATATTTTTTTAAATATATTTCTCTGCCTCTTTCCCAGAACGTCAGGTATCATTCTATATTGTTGACCAAGAGATCTCAGTCATCAATTATACACAACATACCATTGTCCCCCCAAAATTGTCCAAAATCCTACCTGAAAGCTATCAGATTTTTATTTTGGAAAATGTAACCAGAATAAGAAAAGTCTCTTCTTATGGCATCAAATGATTAAGATCCCAGGTTTTCCTAGCAGATCACACAAAGGAGTGAGAAGTCTCACTTCAGAAAGTATGGACTTTTATCTAAATATTACTTTTTACTCCTGCTATGAATTCACTTCACTAACTCCAGATTTCCCCCAATATGAACCAGGGATAAAAAGGCATTCTTGTACTACCTCACCAACTGTGGACTAGGTATATTTTTGTGCTATTTTCTGAGTAGATTTGCTCAGGAAATAGCATAATATAAAAATCAAGCAATTTTGGTTTGAGTCATGAATATGATTTTTCAGGGGCATAGTAGTTTGACCTTTCCAATCATGTATAGGTAGGGATAATATTAAAATCTGAATTTTCTGAGCATACATAAACTGGGCCAAAAATAAGTTATTATTAAAAATTGGTCAGTAGAGAGAAAACTGACTAAGGATTACAATTCCAATATACAAAATGGGCAATTGGCATTGATTTAATCAAGAACTGATCATGAATACAATAATGAAGAGTCCAATACCTCACCAGATCACTTAATTTTAATTGAAACTGTGGAAAAATACCAATGTCCCCAAGACTTGATACCGTTTAAGACTAACCAGCATAAACCAAGGTGACGACAAAGGGTACAAAAAATACATTTTCCAAAATATGTAGCATATGATAAATGTGAAAAATCCTGCACAGTTTAACATTATTCTTATGAAGCAAGCAACAGGAGGAGTGTGGTTGCTATGATAGCTTTCTCCCCCCCACCCCAAACTCAAAAGCAAATAATAGAGATGGAGAAAAATGTGTTTCTCTAATCCTGATGAGGTGTTAATTTGTTTGTCCTGTGAATCCTTATTCTTTCCACTCTGACTTTGACAATTTAGTCTGATTTCTCACCCACAGGCACAATCATAGGATCAAATTTGAAGTTCAATAGGTGTATAAATTTAATATAATATAGAAGGCACCAAGAAGCCTGGCTTCTGTTCCCTGAATTTTGTTGCCTGAATCATCATCATCTTTTTATTTATTATTATTTAACTGCAGACAGAGCCTTTGATCCTCAATGAATTCAAGATTAGACTTTAAATTAAAAGACTCCTAGAAACAAGAATATGGCATCATGAAAATAATGGTTAGATAGTCAACAGACATTCCTCATGCACTAACTTTGCCTGGTACTTTGCTGAACCCTGAGGATAAAAAGGCAAAAATATATATATAGCCTCTGCTCTCAAAGAGTTCATGTTCTATTGGAAAGGACAACATGCCAACAACTGTGTACATGCAAGACGTATTTGGTGTGTATGGAAGGTAATCTGAGAAGGAAGGGACTGGATCAGGTGGCAAAAGGGGAAAATTATCAGTAGAAGACAAGATTTGAGCTGTCTTGAAGGACATAAAAACTAGAAAAGGTAGGAATAGATGAGAGAAAAGAGCATCATAGGTCTGAGGTTAGCCAATATAAAAATGTGGAGTTAGGATATGTAATATTGTGTAAGGAACAGCAATCAGGCCACTGTAGCTTCACTGTAGAGTACATGGAGAGGATTAGCATGTAAGAATGCCAGAAAGGTAGGCAGGGAGGTCCTCTGCTGAGAAGGTGGGGAGGGAAAAGCTGTGGGATGATTAAAGAGTAATGAGAATATAGAGAATAGCATTTGTGCTGAATGGGATGTAAATTGATTAGAAATGTCTAAAAAGATTGCATTGCTGCAATGTAGGCAAAGATAAGATCCAGTATAATAATCTAATATCAGATTCTTTCCAAAGCACAGATTTTGATGTCAATAGTTATTTGAAAGTAGTGGAGAGAAAGGATGCCAATGTTATGAGTAAGCCAGTTTGTCAGCAGCATTTATCAAGTGTTTATTATGTACTAGAAACTCCACAGTGCGCACACACACAAACACACAAAAAGAAAGAAAAACAAGAACAAAACAATATCTGCTCTCTAGGAATTAACATTTTAATAGGAGAAACAACATTTAAACTTGTTGTTAAGTCGGTGCCTGACTCTTTGTGATCCCATTTAGGGCTTCCTTGGCAAAGATACTGGAATGGTTTGCCATTTCCTTCTCCAGCTCACAGATAAGGAAACTGAGGCAAACAGGGTCAAGTGACTTGCCGGTGTCATACATCTAGAAAGTATCTGATGCTTGATCTTAACTCAGGTCTTCCTGACTCCAGGCTGTTGCTTTATCCACTGTATCACCTAGCAACTCCCACCATCTAAATAAGAAGATATATACAAGATATATACAGATAATTAGGTAGAAGGAAGCAGCTATGTGGTGAATATTCAGAACTTAGAGTCAAGAAGTCCTGAGTTTGAATCCTGCCTCAAACACTTAGAGCATAGGCAAGTGGCTTAACCTCTCAACCTCTGTTTCTTTATCTGTAAAGTGGGGTAATGGTAACTGCTACCTCACAAGGTTGCTATGAGGATATAATGATATCATGTAATATGAAAAGTACTTTGTAAATTTTAAAGGCTTAATAAATGTTAGCTGTTAATCACTGCAAAATAGATGAAAACTAATCGCAGAGAAAAAAAAACACTAGTACCTGGGTAGATCTGGAGGGCATCCTGCAATTAGGTGGGATTTGACCTGTGTTAAAGGAAGCCAAAGAGACTAAGATGAGGAGGGTAAGAGAAAGGACATCCCGGATCTGGGAGACAGCCTGTATAAATGCATGGAAACCAAAGTTGAAGTTCCTGTGTGAGGAACAGAAGTAGACCAGTATAGATATATAATGTATCATCTGAAGGGAAATAAAGAGTAAGAGCACTAGAAGTCCAGCAAATTCACATTACCTGCATTTCCCTTAGAGCCTCCCCTGGCATGAGAACCACTGAAAGTATCCTATCAGTGGGCACCTTTGTCTCTACTTACTCAATTGCATCTTGGCAATAGAGGGGCAGTGAAAAGTTGTGAAGATCTTTACACATCAAATAGAGGATTTTATATTAGATATTGGTGGTAATAGGTAGCCATAAGAGTTTACTAAGTAGGGAAGTGATGTGCTAAGACCTATTCTCTAGGAAAATCACTTTGGTAGTTGAGTAGAAGGTAGATAGTTCTGTGGACAGACTTTAGGCAGAAATTAATTACAGTAGTCCAGATAAGAAAGCGATGACAATTTGAATTTGGGTGGTATCTGGGTGAGGAGAGAGGAGAGAATTACAAAATATATTTTGATAGTAGAAATGACAATATCTGACAATTGAATGAACACTCAAGGGGGGAGTTAAAAATGATACTGAGGTTGTGAGTGTTCATACCTGGGAAGATAGTGATAGTTTCGCTTCATAGTAGTAAGAAAGTTACAAAGAGGCAAGGGTTTGGGAGGGAAGATAATGTGGTCTATTTGGGATATATTGATATCCTTTGACCATATATTAATTGGGAAATAGTGCTTTTAATTTGAATAAGTTCTCTATAGTTTGGTGACCAAACTCTTATTAGAGACACTTGCTTTAAAAAAAAAAAGAAAAGAAAAGATTTTTGTCTAATTACTTGCTTCCTTTCTAATTTTAGAAGAAATTACTTTGTATGAAAATACTTTTAAAATTTTTATGCAAGTTGTCTATTTCACCTTTTGTGATCTTCTCCAATCATTTTTTTAGTCATGAACTATTTCCCATCCATAAATCGGAAAAGGAAATTCTTCCTTGCTCCTCTAATTTGGTTTACTAAATGCTGGCATTTAGTAAGTTTTTACTAGGCTCCTGGCACTGTTCTAAGTTCTAGCAAACAGAAAAAAACATAACAATTAGGCAACGTTGTGCTATAGAATCAAAATCAACACACATCTACACCTACATATGTGTATATATGTAGGTGTATACATAAGTTGTGTGTATACATGCATGTGTATGATATAGAAATATACAAACATATATACATAGATGTACAATTAGGATCAATGAGAATCTAAAGCATATACTCATATATAAAATGACAATTGCCTCTATGGGTATTTATACATACATATGAGTATATACATATATGTGTATTTATACATATATATGTAAATAAATACGTATATCAATCCTCAGTATTCATGGATTGCATATTAGTAAATTTTCCTATTTGCTAAAAATGTAATCTCAAAATTTGTACTGAATATATTTTAACAGCACTTTCAGACATACATAAAGCCACAAAAATGGGCATATTTTCAGATAAGGTCAAATAAGGTGACATTCTGCCTTTCTGTTCCAGCTCTACTACTATAAACAAGTGTGTCATTTTCATGCTTTATTTAGTGCCAATTTTTGCATTTTAATGCTTTTTGTTGGTGATTTGTATGTTTAAAATGTTCTCCAACTGTGATGCTGAAGTGCTATTTAGTGTTCCTAAGGACAAAAAGGCTGTGATGTGCTTTACTGAAATATTTCTATATATCTATATCTATAGATATATAGATATATATTTTAGATAAGCTTCATTCAGGCAGGAGTTATGGTGCTGTTGGCTGTGAGTTCAATGCTAATGAATCAACATTATAATACATCCCCAAAAAAGGAAGAGGAAATTCACAGATCTACATATGAGGCCTCTCTGGAAAGTACAACGATAAATTTGCAACCAGAGGCTCCTTTGAACCTAATCCTGTATTTACATTAGGAGCAATGATTCAATAATTCACTGTTCCAGATGACTTTATAAAATATAACTTCTGTGAACAGTGATAATTAACTGTAATACCCATGTATATGCAAGGAAATTGAAGTAAAAAGCAGTAAGTGACTTTCCCAGAGTCAAGTATCTGAGGTCGGATTTGAACTCAGGTCTTCCTGATTCCAGGCCCAGTGCTACCTAGCTGCCCAATTGTATGCATATACATACATAAATACACAGACACACATATAGACACAAATAAGCCCAAAATGTATTCTCTATAAATTTTAGTCATTTTTGCAATGATAAAAATATCGACCTATTCTATGCCAACTCCCTCATCATATATGAGCTGGAAATACTGGTGGCACAAGACTGCAATCCCTGCTCCTGGATAGAATGTAGCTGGAGGATCCATTGAGCTTGGAAAGGCTGAGCTGGAATAGTGCTGAAATCAACCAGGTATCTGCACTATCTGGAATCAATATAGAGAATTCTTGGGAATAGGAGGCCATCAGTTTGCCTAAAAGGGGACAAACTGGCCCAGGTTGAAAACAGAGTAGTTCCCATGCTGATCAATAAATAATAGTAACAGTCATGGGAATGCCCATGGCACTTCAAGACACTTCAAAAAGAAAATACTACATATGAGATAATTGAATATATCAGGAGATATTGATATTTGTGTGACTACTTGTTAATATTAATAGCATCTATTTAATGGGACAGCTAGGTGGCACAGTGGATAAAGCACAGGTCTTAGATTAAGGAGGAACTGAGTTCAAATCCAGCCTCAGACACTTGACACTAGCTGTGTGACCCTAGGCAAGTCATTTTGCCTTCATTGCCCCACAAAAACAAATAGCATCTATCTCATTTTCAATGTTTTTATTTCTTCCCCTCCTTCAGATATGTGTATTAATTAATCCTTTAAATAACCTCAAACTTAAGACACTTCTAACAATACTATTTTATGTACATTTGGTCTAATCTAATTGCTTTTGTCATCTTTGCTCTCTTAGTGCCCATTCCTACCTCGTCTACTTGCAAAAACAGTACCATGATGTCAGAGTCCAAGTTTGCCAGTTCCACTGGACTTGATGACCAAAAGCAAAAACAAAAACCAAACCAAACCAAACAAATAAACAAAAAAAAAATAAGCAAACAACAATAACAACAACAACAACAAACCTGGAAAAATTTAAACACAGTCTGGCAGAAATTAGGTATAGATCAACTTTCATAATGTATACCAAGATTGACTCTAAGTGGATATATGATTTAGACACAATGTATATTTGGATGATTTCTACCATTATGGAATAATTTAGTTGAGGAGAAAAAAGACCATGATGTAATAGGGCACAAGATTCTGAGTTAAGAAAAGCTGTAATTCAAATCCTACCTGAGAAATGTACTACCTGAATGACCAGTTTCCTCACCTGTAAAATAAGGGGGTTGGGTTCAGCTTTAAATATATAATTCAATGATCTATTAATTGAATAAATACATGAAGAATAAGCCAGTAATATGGAAATAAAATACAATGACCAATAATATGGAAAATAAACAAAATAGTCAATAATATGGGAAGCAATACAAGACTTCTATGTTTAACGATAAAGGGAAGATTTCAGTGAATGGAGTAATCTGAGTAATGTGTGATGAAAAAACAAGAAAGAACTTGGTTTTGAAAAGTTTTGATTAAGAGCTGTAATAGGATAGAAAATATGATAGATAGAAATCATACACTTCCTAAGGGTAGGAAGCAAATAATAAACCCATTGTTCTCTCTGAGCAATTAATAGATGCATATTGATTGATTGATAGTGACACTGGATAAAGAGTTCTAGGATTCCAATAAGTGAAATTTCCTCTACCATATCTGAAGAAAACTTTAAACTATGTTGGAAATATAGTTGTATTCTAACACTCCTTTTACTTCTCTGAGTGTGAGCCATTAACATAAAAAACCCCACTCAATTCAGCAATATAATTCAATCCATTTCAAAAATTGATCGGCCATCTACCATATATAGAACACTGTGTTAAATGACTGACAAAATTTAAAAAAAAAGTTTAGATAGCATATTCTGTCCCCTAATGAAGTTTAATATGGAGATATGATACATACACAAATAATAATTTCCAAATAGCTGAATAGCTTAATAATTAAATAGGGCAAAATGACAACTAAAACATTTTCCTTGACTAAATTCTCATAAAATTAGTTTTCAGGACTCTTGTTTCCCTAAGTGGCAGTGAGGGTAGTGGCCCTGGGCTCCAATTCAGTGTTCTCCCCCCCCCCTCACTGTGGGTAAGGAAGCAGTCACCCATCACCCCAGGCACTGGCCCTCCATCTCCCCTGAGCCTTCTGAGCTGATCCAGTGATGACCACCACACAATATTATCTTACACACAAATTCCCCTTCACTTAACACTGTTAGGCCCATTCCAACATTACCTTGAGAGCATTAAACAAAGTTATAAAAAAGATGCTTCTAAAGGTATTTTCATCTGAAATATGTACATGCCCCCAGGTTTCAGGATGGGCTGCAGGTACCACTGAAGTACAAGTGCCTCATTTGGTCGAGCCCAGGTGGATGAGAATCATGACAGTGGTATAGCTATGGAACGAGATATCCTTTACCTCATTACACTCCCTCAGGATGAAGTTTCCTGTGACTATTTGATCACACCCTTTCTCTCCATTTCCAAAGAAGCCAAAAAAGGGGACATTCGGGAAAAACTTGCAGAAGGTGTCTGCCTCTACGTTCCCTTTGGTCTGGTAGTACTGGAAGCCTCTGCCCATACGCGCGAACATGAAGCCAAACGTGTTGTGCTCAGGGATGTTGGCAGCTTTGAGATCCTCAGCAGTCTTCTCATCATTCACATCCTGGTTCAGCGGAACAGACACGCTCCAGATCTGGGGTCTGCTGAAAAAGAGGTTGACCACACCACAGGCCTTGTTAGTGGGGATGGGGCGGAGGGGTGTTACTCTCAGAAGTCAGTGAGGTCAAGAGTTCTACCTGACTACCAGCCAGCATGACACTCATTTCATTGAGAATGTTGACTACTTTTTGAAGAAATCCAGCAGCTCCTGTCTTCCAAGAATTGTAGCCAAATATAAGGACCATCCTAAGTTCAGGATTGTTTTTAAGACCTGCTTCAATTAATTTGCTTTCATGGATACATTTTCTCATATCTTTCAGAAAATGAAAAGTCTCAATTTTTACCCCATCGATTTTGGGGACCAATATTGCAAAGCCAGCTTCTCCATTTTCTATTTCTTGAGGCCGATTGCTACCTGAGCCCATTGGAGTTACTATGACTCCAAGAGTTATAACCCCGAGGACAAGGCAGCGTTTTGGAAACAGCTTCTCAATGGCACATGCAATTTCCTGGGGGTTTCTCTTTCAGGCTTTCTTGTGTCTATGGCTGTCCTCATCTCCAACAAAAGTGTCCTCATCAGCCACGTAGAGAATAGTCTATGGTAGCGAATGAAACTTCTCAAGCTCCTTGGCTAACACTTGGACCAACAAGTGCATCTCTAGGGGCCCAGGCTCCATTGTGGAGACCCAGGCCACGCTCTGCTGGGTCCTCCCGCCCACATCCCTTCCAAAACTGGGATACACCTGCCACCCACAGCAGCACCTTGATGGGCAGGAAGGTGAGAACGTGCTCCACTACTTCAGCCAGGTTACTCAGCACAAAGGCGGCCTGAGAGTCGACGGAGGAGCTGCCATCCATCACTGCCAAAATAAATAAATAAATACAATTTTATATGGTGGGTCTCTTACTTATTTCATACTGCTGCCATAGGATGGATGCATTTGCCCTTTGATATGTAAATTGCTCCCTCTCCCTCTGAGAGTTATTATGAATTATCATGCCAGAGCAACCCATATGCAGGTACACCACCTGTCATGTCCTACAAACCCTCACGGTGACAGATACAAGAATACTGGACATATGGTTGTTGTCACAGACAAATATTTCACTGTTTCAATAGTGAAAGTGAACACCTCAGTTAAAACCCAGCTGGAAACCAGTTATAAGGTAAGGGCCTCAAAGGTTCTGTGGCTGCTGAACATGAGGCCACTGGCACTGAAGGATAACACTAAACAATGCTGACAGCTCACATCCCTGTTCCAAACACCTTCAACAGTGCTTGAAAATTGTACAGGCAGTGCCTTAGAAATAGGTGTTAATATCTCCCCTACCTGCTTCCTCGTGCTTGAAATGTCTTTGCCAAATGAATGCATTTGAAGGTAAGCTTGGGGAATTCCACAATGTGGGATTTACCGAAACCAACTATGATTTAGATTGGAGGAAAGGAGTTACATATGAGAAACATACATGTCAAGTGAGTTAGGCAGAGTCACAGGATAATAAGGGTAAGACTCAGGATGCAAACCTTCCTGACTAAAAACCCAGACGTTTCTCCACCAGGATATGCTCCATAACATGATTAGACAACAGACATGGCAAAGGAGATACAAATCAAAAAAAAAAAAAAAAACCCTTACCTCAGGAAGATGACCTAAAACAAAGGCCCAGGTCTTGGGTAAAGAAGTCAATGATATAGTTGGTGTCTATATAAGCAAACTAAGGGGGAGTTTACTGAAATAAAAAAAGGAAAAAATTCTTAAGCAATACACAAGGACAAATACTGAGCAGAATTTCTTGACCTGATCTTCCTATTTCCCTGCAAAGACAAGCTTGATGACCACAGGTGAAGAATAAGGAGGGCCTCCTCATAAGTATATTAAGACCAATCTAATACTCATCACCTTCTCATACATGACAGGTTATTTCAAAATTATTTAAATAATTTTTCAGATAATTAGCATTTCTTTACTCTTCTGCTCACTTCCTCCCACTTCCTCATCATTAGAAAAAAAATCAAACAAAACTTTCATAATAAATATGCATAATCAAGCAAATCAAATTCCTATATTGGTCATGCATAAAAATTTTATCTTATTTTGTATATGTAGTCCATTGCTTTTCCATGTTATCATTTTTAATAATTAGTCTTCTAGAATTATAGTTGACCATTGCATTGATCCAAAGACTTGTCTCTCAATGTGGTCATCTTCAACTATGGTCATCAAACCTGTCTGCAAGGAAATAAGATCAAGTGAAATTTTTATGTTCTACATTTATCCTTGTGTACTCCTTAAGAATTTTATCCTTTTACTATTTCAGTAAACTACCCCTTAGTTTACATACCTAGACACCAATTACTTCATTGCCCAGTTATCCAAGCTAATGCTGGATTGAAACAGTCATACATGATTGGACATAGAACTTAAAATACAAATATGCCAGGAGGAGATAATGAATAAGAATACTGAGATTGAAACAACTGATATAAAATCCTTTTTTGAAAGCAGAAATCAAGAATACCTAAAGGGGGAAAAGGTTACACTATAAAAAAATGAGGAGGGGGAGTTAAAGAAAATGAAAACTGCAATCAACAAGGATACGTATCCATTATTTCATGATTTTTTTCTACAACTAACACTAAATATATATTTTCTCCAATTCTTCACTGCTATTTCACAAAAGGCCAATCATCTCTGTTTAGTGATATCTGAGAGATATTACTTCTAGAAGACGAACCAATGGTCTCTAACTATTCCCAGTAGACATCTGCTGATAACAAACTTTGACTTCTATTTTCCATTCCTCAAGTACATGAATGCATGAAAATCATTCATTTTTGGAGTAGTTTACAGGGTAATTTACTTCATTTTGCCAGTGTAGAAACTTTCTTGCACTGAGAAAATTCTTAGTAGCAGACTACATTTTTTATGGTTCAAAGAATAGTACATGTCACAATATAGATGTACAAAAGAGCTACATTGCTTCTCTTTTTAAAATCATGACATGGAAATAATGAGGTATCTCTCAAATTTGAAATGGGTAACATTTTAAAATGTTGCTTCCCAATAGTAATTGACAAGATGACTACAGAATTTCCTCATTATGCCTTCAGAGAAGTGGGGAGTCTTGGATCTCCTCTACTAGGATATGGCCTTTTTATGCAAGACTGAAATTAATGAGTGGTCTACAGAATGCATAAATAACCCAAACTTATTTATTCTCAAGCACGATCTAATCTGACAGAATATGCTTTGGAATAAATGCTCTCAATGAAGGGGGCTAGAATAATTTTTCTGAAGGCTGGGAAATGAAAATATTACCAGCTGAGAAATTGCTTTATGGGTCTTTGATGATGACTCTCAGATTTGAATAAAATATATGTAAAATGGAGAATAACGTCAATATGCCTTCCTCTGTCAGAAAGCAAAAGCAATGGCTCAGCTATGACAGAATGCATTTAAAATGTTTTGTTTTGTTTTACATGACCTGATATCAGACAGCTTATATTAGTAAGCTGCCATGTTGGAGCACTGGATTTTAACAACACATTGCTATACTTATTCATAATAATATACCCCTATGGTCAAGAAAACATTTTTCATGTCATATCCCCAAAGTATTTGCATACCTGGGCACACATTAGCAATTAGTTAAACATGGGATGTTATATCAAGACTTTAGACTGAACAATGGGAGTTATTGTAGAACAGTAGAAAGAACCCTGACTCTGGAGTCAGAAGTTCTGGGTTCAAGTCCCTATCTCTGCCATTTGCCAATTGTATGACTTCACAAAAGAACTTCGATTCTGTAGGCTTCAATTTCTTTAGCTGTAAAATGAAGAGATTAAATTAGATTACCTCTGTGGTCCCTTCCAATTGTGGTCATATGAACATTTTTAAATTCACTTTACTAGAGGCAAAAATTTATTCCCCTCCCCCCCAAAAAAGTCTTCAACCAACTATAACCCTTGACCCAAATTTCTATAAAAATGAAGGAGTTCCAGGTGTGATTTGTAAGTCATCTGGTGGCAATATCTCTTGCAATTCCAAATCTTCTCCAGGCTTTCATATTGTAGACAAGAAAAAAGTACCATTACCCAGAGAACTTTAGGAAGATTAAAATGAAAAATCAATAAATACCCAAGTTAATTCTAAGATTAACATTCTAATGAGCTGTAGGTCATGTTGAGGTTAGAAGGAATATTTGTCATTTAGGGACTTGGTTTTGATTTGCATTTGGGATCAGGTGAACTATGATTATTTAATGAGCAACAGGTGACCCAAGGGTAATAATAGATTTAAACTGAAAGGGATCATGTATTTCCCAGAGTTCAAGGCTTTTCCTATACAATGAGCAGATTATGTTAGTGAAGTCAAGCAACTTACCCAGTTTCACAAAAGCTATGCTGGCCAAGTCAACATTCAAACTCATGTCATTTGATTACAAATCCTGTGTTTTCCAAATCTACTTGCAAAAGAGTACTTATTATCACAAGACTAAATCCTTATCCTCAAGCATTTAGAATAGGGGAAAAGACATTTAAGTATCAACCTATAACTAACAGCACAAGTATGGAGTCACTGTAAAATGAATATTCCAGAAAATAAGTACTTTAAGAGTTCAGAAAAGGGAGTGATCACTTGGCTCATATGACAGCAGCCTGCTCCATTGAAAAACTGCAAGGTCTATCCTGTTACCTTAAGTTAGTAGAAATATCAGTAAATTGGCAATGAGGTTTCTATTCCAGAGTCTGCATCCATGATTATAAGCCACCTTGAGATAAGGTTCATCTTAAAACAGTACCTCATTTAATTAAGTTTAATTAAAGTTAATTAAGTTTTTGTTGATGCATTTTGTTTTTAACATCACTATAATTTCATTCAGAATTTCCCCTCATCCTACGAGACAGACATTTAATGTAACAAATATTGTTTTAAAAACCAAAAAAGAAAAAGAGGAAAACTCAGCATAATTAATCAATACACTAAAAAAAATTAAATTCAGCGTATGCTTTTTGATATCCTACATCTCCTAAGGAGCAGAATGAGTGTGTCTTTGGATCTCTCCTTTTGAGCCAATTTTTTTCTTCATAATTTTACAATATCCACATTTGATTTTTTTGGGGGGTAAAGTACTGTTTCTTTAAATTTTCATTATTGTAGTCATCGTGCATGTTGTTTTCTTGATTCTGCTTACTTTACTCTTCATCAGTTGATGTAGATCTTTTGATGTTTCTCTGTCTTTATCATATCTATTATTCATTGTAGCACAGTAATATGCAATTAAATTTATGAGCAACAATTTATTTAGCTAAAGATGGACATGTTTATTTCCAATTCTGTGTTAACACAAAAACTGCTGCCATAAATATTTTGGTGTATATGGAAACTTTCTTTTTGTCAATAGACTTCTTTGGGTATATGTCTATTAGTATATTCTCTATGTCAAAAGGTACAAGTAATTAGGTCAATTTGTTTGCATAATTTCAAATTGCTTTTAAAATTATTGTACTGAACCACAATTATTTTAGATTTATAAATTTATAAATTATTTTTATTTTATCAAAATGTAATGTCTACCAACATTACACCAGAGTGACTATCTTCTCACAATGCTGCAACATTGATTATTCTCATCTTTTGTCATCTTTGACAATTTGCAGGATGTTAAGCCTCGTTACGTGTTTTGCATTTTTCCTATTACATAATTGCTCATATCTTGCACTTCTTTTGAAAACTTGATTTTTTCATCATTTATCTATTACAGGACAACTTTTGGATGCATATGTACATGTATTTGAATGTATACAAACATAGGTAAACATATATGCTAATTCTTTCTATAGTTTGGATACCAGGCCCTTATATGAGAAATTTGATACAGAATTTCTGAATTCTATTCTTTTCCTTCTCATTCTTATTCCACAAGTTTTCTAGTATCACATAGACAAAATTTTCTGTTTTAGCTCCTTTAAAGAAGATGTCTCTACCCCTTATCTGGTTGAGTATATTTTCTTTTCCACTATTATGTGAAATATATGATCCCCTTCTCTTATAATATTTATAGTATGATCTTTAATGTTAAAGTCACCTGTCCATTTAGAATATATTATGGAATAAGGTGTAAGGTGTTGGTTTAAGCCTATATTCTTCCTGATTGCTTTCCAATTTTTCCTGTAGATTTTGTCAAATAGCGAGTGCTTTCCTAAATAATTTGTTTTAAAACATAGTAATTGAGTTCCACTGTTTCAGATTCTTCTTTTGTTAGTCTCATCTCTCTCTCTCTCTCTCTCTCTCTCTCTCTCTCTCTCTCTCTCTCTCTCTCTAACTCGCTCATTCCCCAATAATAAATGATTTTGGTTTTGTTGGGTTTTTTTGGTGATGCAGTTTGGCATAAGTGACTTGCTTAGGGTCACAGACATAGTAAGTGTTAAATGTCTGAGGCCAGATTTGGACTCAGGTCCTCCTGACTCCAGGGCTGGTGCTCTATGCACTGCGCCACCTAGCTGCCCCAATAATAAATGAACTCCATTCATTCTAACCTCTTTTATATACTACATCTTTTATTTTCTCAAATGACTTTTTATGATTTAATAATGTTCTTTAAAGTAGGCTTTGATAATTTCATTGTTATGGCATTAAAATTGCAAGTTAACTTAGGTAGTATTGGCATTCTTATTATATTGGCACAGTCTCTCTATGAGCACTGAATATTCATAACTGAATTTATACAATTTTTTCTTCAGTGAATTAGTGCCCAGATATTTTTATATATTTTGTATTTATTTGGAGTGGAATTTCTTTTACTGATATTGCATTTGGAGTTTTGTTATTATTATACAGAATTATTGTTGATTTTTGAGGATTTATTTTTATAGCCTGCAAATTTGCTGAAAAGTTTTTATTTCAGTTTAGTATTGCTTAAAGTTGTTTCATTTAGTATCTTTGCTGATTCCCTAGAATTTTCCAAGTTAATTCCTCTTTTACCTAATTGTCTTAAATTCATTTCTCTTGTTTTATTAATGTTGCTAGCATTTTCAGAATGATACCAAATTATCATGGGGACATTGAGAAACTCCTCCCATGCTGGGTAATTATCCACTTTCCATTTGCAGATCTGTTTGCTTTGATAGAGCTATGAAAGGCGAGCAGGTGAGCTTATATTTTATTATAGATTCCATAGGGAATCACTAAAATTTGCTTAAGAAAAATCCCTTTGGGGGCAGCTAGGTGGCTCAGTGGATAGAGCATGGGCCCTGGATTCAGGAGGACCTGAGGTCAAATCCAACCTCAGACACTTGACACTTACTAGCTGTGTGACCCTGGGCAAGTCACTTAATCCCAATTGCCTCACCAAAAAAAAAAAAAGAAAAGAAAAGAAAAGAAAAATTCCTTTGGCCAATGGGTAGAGAATAGTTGGAAGTGGGAAGAGATTTGAAGCAGGGAGACCAATTATGACAGCATTGCAAAAATAAAAAGGTAAATGTGATTGTGAATTAAGATGCTGATTCTGTGAGTAGATAGAAAGATTTAGAAGGGACATGTCATGAGAGTAGAAAGAACATTTGAATATTTCACATTTGATTGGATCTTCAAATTGAGGGTGTTGAACTAGTTGGCATTTGAGGTCCCTCTCATTTCTAGAGACCTATAACCTATAGTTGAGCACTTCTCGGTGCCTTAGGCAACTCTTTAAACTTCAAGTTACATATAAGTTTCATATCTCCATCAACTGAGAGTCTTTCTAAACCAGGAATTCCCCAGAAGACTGTAATTTTTTAGAAAATTAATATATTTTGTTACTTTTCTTTAAAAAATTTTGCTAATAGGGGAATAATATGTTAATAAATACTGAAGACAAACTTCTGAAATCAATATTCCAATGGCACATTATGGCATGGAAGTTACCTTAAATTTTTGAAGGCATACCAAGCTATACAGGATTCTACTATGGGCTCACCAATGGATGCGATATTTCAACTCTAAGTGGGGAAGGGAAGGGAAGGAAGGGGAAAGAGAATAAGTGTTCACCTAATTCCTACTATGTGTCAGGCATTGTGCTATGCACTTTAAAATAGCATCTCATTTTATCTTCACAACAGCTCAGTGAAGGAGGTGCTATTATTCTATTCATTTTACAGTTGAACAAAAGTTAAGTAACTTGTCCAGGGTTACATAGCTAGTGTTTTCTAACGACCACTCTAGTTAAGTACAGAAAAATCCTATCAAAGTAAGACTGGCCAAGTGATTCTTTTTTTTTTAGGTCACAGCAATTCATAAAGACCATATACTAAGGTATGGTAGGATAATAATCATCCTCCGAGTGATTAGACATACCTATGACATCTTATCTCTTTTTAAAATATGGATTTTTGACAATAAACGAATTTTCAGATATTTTCCTTAAAGAAAATTGGTACATGACAATTTTGATCTTCTATAAGGATCTAAAGATATAGATATATATATGGATGGATGGATGGATGGATGGAGAGAGATACATCTATGTACATATATATATACTTATATATGTCTCTGTGCATTTGTGTGCACATATAAGATACATTGTACACATACTTATAAATGTATATTTTAGATATAGATATTGGTATAGATATATACAACGAGGATGAAGATAATGCTCCCTTTAACATTTACCTCCTTGAGATTAATTTGTTTGGTAACAACCTACCACCAAATATCCACATAGAATTTTGTTTTGTAATTTTTAATGTAATTATCATGTTGTTTCTGTATATTATGACTAAATTTGTTAGCTATTACCCCCAGCTAAAGATCATCCTCTTGAAGGCAAGGCCCTATCTTACCTAAAGTTTGTCGTTGGCACATAGCAATGAATGTTTATTGTGTTGTATTGTATAAACTGGTTTTTATTGAATATGATCAGATATATGGAAGGATGGATGGATGGATGGATGGATGGGTGGATGATAGACAGATGATAGAGATAGATAGATAGATAGATAGATAGATAGATAGATAGATAGATAGATAGATAGATATAAAACTTCTGGTTGGTTAATTCCGTTCATTTTATCATCTAGTGTCCAGGCATGATGGTTACCCTCTAAGCAGAGCAGGCATTCTTCAAATACAAGTCAGTCCAGTATTTTGTAACTATATTTTGTCCTGGAGAAGAGGAATCCATGCCACAATAATGACAGTATAGAGACAGAGGCATACATTACTAATGCCTTTTTCTGCTTAGTCTACCTAGAAATATAAGTATTACAGTTTCTCCCTCATTTTCTGCTGCCCATCAGAAATATTTTAAAGCCAGTCATTTAGTCTCTTGCTACATCTTAACTGACTTTCTCCCTCCCTTCTTTTCTACAGTACAAGAAAATTTTAACCTAAAGTAAAAGCAAACTCTTGTAGGTTGAACTCAATTTGAAGAACTCAATTTTCTCTGCTCTCTATTTGCATTAATTCCTACTTAGTCAATCCTGGATCATTAAGGAGAACATAAAGATCTAATTCACTGTTGTTGCAGATTCAAATCTTCCCTTGCAAATCTCCAATAATGAAGGGGAAGGCATTTAAAACACTTTCTCTTTTTAAAATGTAATCTCAGATATGTACTTCTAAATTTAAGGCACATCCTTCCACAAGACTGGTGCTGCTTTTTTTTTTTTACTCTTTGTCCTCAATTTTTCTTCTTTAATGGGCACTGATTATTTAGTTTTTAGATTCCAGACCCTTAAACATTTCCTACCTTCACCATCTGGGACTAGATTGTTTATTCACTCTTTCCTCCTCCAAAGTGCAGTATCTTGCTAATGACCTCAGCATGACGAGCTCTAGGGAGGAATGAGAAAAGGTTGGAGAGGTTTTGGAACTAGACAGACAAAAGGAAATATACTGTTCCTTATGTGGAAAAGAAAGGATGGAAAAGAAAGAATAAAACAAAGTTATAGATCATGTGGATATTATAATCATAATGATAACATCAACAGTAATGATTTCTTCAGACATATATAGTACTTTAAAATCGACCAAATATTTTCCTTACAAGCCTATGACCCAGGAATGTATCATCAATAGGATTTTTCCCTATACTTTCAAAGAAAACAGTAATATATCATAAATTGTGTTCATTTACCTATTCCATCCTGCATCCAGAGTTAGAGTCTTGGCTCTACTTAATTATGTAACCTTGGGGAGTACCTTCATTTCTGTGAGCCTTAGTGGCCTCATCTGTTAAATGAAAAGGTTGGACAACATGAGCTCTAAGATCTTTTCTAGGTCTGATATTCAAAGGTTTTATGAATTGGATCTAGAATTGACAGGTGTTTTTTTCATAAATTGCATCAATTATAGGAAAGGCAAAATACTATAAGAAAAGGGGGCTGGGTTAACTGGATTAATTTTGAGAAATACAACAACAGCAATAACAATAATTTATTATGTGCTTATTATCTTTCAGACAGCAGGTTACCAAGTGGGACAAAAAGAAAGCAAGGGGCAGTTAGGTGGTGTGGTGCATAAAGCACTAGCCCTTGATTCAGGAGGACCTAAGTTCAAATCTGGCCTCAGACACTTGAAGCTTACTAGCCATGTGACCCTGGGCAAGTCACTTAACCCTCATTGCCCCATAAAATAAACAAACAAACAAACAAATAAATAAATACCCATGAAAAGTTAGTGGCCCCTTAATTTAAGGGGGCAACTGGGTGGCACAGTGGATAAAGCACTGGCCCTGGATTCAGGAGGACCTGAATTAAAATCTGGCCTCAGGCACTTGACTCTTACTAGCTGCATGACCCTGGGCAAGTCACTTAACCCTCATTGCCCTACCAAAAAAAAGAAAAAAAGAAAAGAAAAAAGAAAGGCAAAAGTAGTTGCTATACTTGATACAAAAATTACCTGATGGTCTATTTATAAGGTATTGCTTTCCATCATTAAATCAATGATACAGGGATAGTAACTGTAGTTTTATTCTTCTCAGAGCTCAAGCACAACTTAAAACTTACCAATTAATGAGTGAGTGCAGAAAAATAGAACATGAATACAAAAGCAACAGGAGAATAATGGAATTTTACAGAAAGTAGGAAGGGAGGGGCAGCTAGATGACAGAGTAGATAAAATATTTGTCCTGTAGTCAGAAGGACCTGAGTTCAAATCCAGCCTAACATGTTTTTAGCTGTGACCCTGGTCAAGGAACTTAACTGTCATTGCAAAGAGAGAGGGAGAGAAAATAGGAAGGGAATATAAAGGTATAAAGATCTGTAAAAGAAATGGAAAATAAGGCTATCTGCATATGGAAGGTCCCAGAACTAGCTGGTTAAAACTAAGGCTGTGATTTTGTTTCCCAGCTTTTATTTTCACAAACTTTAAAAGGTGGTATGACCTTGCAGCTTCCAGCAACAATTGCTAGAAGTTCAAGTTAGAGATTAGGGTAGTGTTTTTTTGTTTTTGTTTTTTTAGCACAGTCTGGGTAAGAAGCCTGAGCAAGAAATGTCCTTGTCACACTCTTAAGTAGATCAGAATCTAATGGGGGAGAGTGCATGCAAACAAGTATGCACAAGCGAGATATATACAAGATAAATTGGAGATAATCTCAGCAGGAGGCACTAGCATTAAGGTGGACTTAGAATAGTTTTGGGTGGTTTTTTTTGTTTTGGTTTGTTTTGGTTTGGTTTTTGGTTTGGGTTTGGTTTGGGGTTTTGTTTTGTTTTTATGGTTTTGTTTTGCTTTGTTTGCAGAAAGAATTTTAGCTGGGGCTGAAGGAAACTGGGGAAACAAGGAGAGAATTTGTTCTACTATTTAGTATATGTAGAACCTATGGCAAATTGCTTACCCTCATTTGTAGAAATGGGAAGATCAGATATCCTCCCATAACCCTTTCAGGTGGAAAGCTCTAATCCTATGATCTTGCTAGCTAGTAGGAAGAAAGAAAAAGAAAAACATTGCCATTGGTAGAAAGACAGCAAATACTCAATTCTCTGATCTTATTCTGTTTTGTGGGGAATAATATTGGGGCTAGTGCCATAATGAAAATAGGGGAAAAAATTAATCCCATTTTATTGAAAAGTTTACCAGCTGATACTTTATCAAACATTGCATATTTCAGTAAGAAATACAACATATGTCTACCCCAGAGTTAACATACTTAAAGGTTGTAAGGATGATTTTCACATAAAGACTATAAAATATTTACACAAAGTAATCTATATATAACTGTGCACTTCGGGCTACAATGGTTAGAGCATTGGGCCTGAAGGCAGGAAGATTTGAGTTCAAATCCAGCCTCAGACACTTCCTACTTATGTGAACCTAAGCAATGTACTCAATTACTCTGTTTCATACCTCACAGGGATATTTTAAGGATCAAATGAGATCTCAAATAGGATCCTATTTGTTAATCACTTAGCAGAGTTATGGCACATAGTAGATGCATCCACTCATTTTTTCATATAAAAATACATACACTCACTTTGAAAAATTAATAGATGAGATGGTGCATCACTGGGAACACATCAATGAGAGAGGTTGGTAGGTCAGATAATGAGTGGATAGGAGAGTTGGGAGTGAGCTAAGCAAGCATAGGCAAGTATAAATCTCTTTGTCTATATTTTTAAAGTCTCAAGGACTATCTAGCTTTGCCTCAGGGCAAAAGCCCTGTGAATGTTATGAAGTGAATAGGGAAGTAAAATGTAAGGTCTTGGAAACTCCTCACAATCTGTAATTCCCTCAATTACAGAAGCAATTCTGCTACTTGCTTTCCATTGTGGGACAACAGTCTGAATCCATATTTTATTGAATAGGATTTTCAGTAACATCTAAACAAGTATTAAAACATTCGGAGAATGACTGAGTGATCCATTATGTTTTGGCAACTACAGCTGCATTTCCTACCTGCTGTTCATTTTGTGGTAGCTTAAGAACCAATTATTTTGGGTAATGTGAAAGGCACACTATTTATGTGAGTATATTAAGTAATCATTACTGCTACTCAGAAACAATTCAGTCTCTTGAAATTGTCAGATTTGTTAAAAGCTTCATTATCACATTCAATTACTTATAACCTCTTTCATAATATTTGGACCAACTGGCTTTAACATACACACACAGATATAGATAGATAGATAGATAGATAGAGACAGAGGGAGATAGAGACAGAGACAGAGAGACAGAGAGAGACAGAGAGAGAGGGAGTATACAGTAACAACAATATTGTTTTAAGAACAACTTTGAGGGGGCAGCTAGGTGGCACAATGGATAAAGGACCGACCCTGGATTCAGGAGGATGGTTTCAAGTCTGACCTCGAACACTTGACACTTACTACTAGCTCTGTGACCCTGAGCAAATCACTTAACCCTCATTTCCCCACGAAAGAAAGAAAGAAAGAAAGTCACATCTCTATAACTTTATTATATATTTAAAAGATGTAGTAAATTATACATAATAGATTTATAGTTTCATGCACAGTTTTATTTTTTTAATTCTCCTATGTTATGGAAATGCTTGTTTTATTTCTTAATTTCAGAATAAAATAAGTTTTTAAAAAAATAGATATACAAATACAGGGGACCTCAAAATTCCTAGTGCAATTTTAAAGCCCATTAAAACTTAAAAAGAATAAGTGATTTTATCAGCACTTGGGAATCCCCAGTTTGTCAGAATTTGCTCCATAAATTAATCCCATGGGTCTTGGTGGATAACTTAATCTTAGGGACTTGCCTGAGGCATAGAAAGATTAAGTGATGTTTAGGGTCACATATCTAATGTGTTTTAGTCAAAATATTATCCATTAAATATGGATGACAAAATTTTCTTTTATTGTTGTAAACTGCCAGAATCAACAGATCTCAGCTTTTTATATACGTTCATCCAAAGAGAGTTAAAAGCTCCTTTTTCATAGAAACATATTACATTGAACTTACAAAATAATGCTTCAAAATAGAAGATACTAATTTCCATTAATCACCTCCTCACTCTCCAAGAAAGATTATTCAGTGAAATCTAGAAAGAAGGAAGGTTCTGAGAGTCCTAGAGTTCAGTGCCAGAAGAAAAAGTTGATAGAGTTCAGAAATCTGCATTTAGAATCTAATTACTCAAGTCTGCAACTTGGCTAAGCCATATACTATTCACATGGCCATGAAAAGGTCACTTATTTTCTGTTTCACTTTATACATCTGTATTTAACAAGTCTGTATGAGTTGAAAAAGGCAGGAGTAAACTAATTTTTCTGCCTTTAGCCTTTCTCATTTGGAAAATTAAAGGGGAAAGGGGAATGCAAGGCAGGACATACTCTTACAGGAAAACATTCATTTTTATATAATATTATATAGGCTTAGAGCATATGACCAAAATAGACTAAGCAGGGATTTTTAGGAAGAAAAATACCTCTAGAAAGAATTTGAAGATGTCTTTAGATGATGGCTAGGAAAAAAAAATCAGCCAGTGGCACTGGGTTGCCAGGCTACCTGCTAGGATTTAATGAGGTAATCCTAGAATTCCAGAAATATCTGGAAAAACTGAATCAAAACTGCAGACACAAGTAACTGAAGCAAGATGCAGTGGTAGAAGAAAAGAAAGCAGAAGAAGCCAAGAGCCAGGATAAAGGCAGCAAACACCATAGTGCATTGAACTGCGACTCTACAGAAGGCAGGGATAGAGAGGCAAAGCCCCAGCTGAACTGGGCCAAAGATCTACAATAATAGTTTATTCAAGTCACTTGGAAATGCCCTTTCATTCACTAATCTTTCCTGGGTCTCTGAGACCAAAGTATTTTTGGAAAAGAGAGCTCATAAAAGGTACCTGAAGATAGTGTGGATCGATCAATCAACAAATATTCATTAGGCAGCTACTTTGTGCCAGGAACTATCCTAGCTGATGGGGATACAAACACACAAATGCAAAAATGAAACAATTCCTATAGCCCTTATACTTTTATTAGTCAATTATCCTAACAAGACCATGAAATGCCCTTGAATTGGATCTATGATGTCATAGTCACAACCCATTAATTCACACTTCTACTGACCACCCTGTCTTCCTAGATATGCTCTCCTCACTGGAATTGTATGGCACTACCCTCTCCCAGTTCTCTTCCTATTTGTATGATTACCCCTTCTCAGTCTTCTTTGATGATTCATGAGGTATAGTATTACCCCCTAAGGTTAGGGTCTGGGAAGTCTTCTCTAAGATCTCTCTCAGTGACCTCATCATCTCCTATAGGATTAATTATCATCTCTGTGCAAATGAGTCCCAGACCTATATATCTAGCCTAGTCTCTCCCTTGAGTGTCATTCACCTATTACCAACTGTCCAATATACACTTCAAAATGAATATCCCAGAAACATTTCAAACATGTTGAAAATGGAACATATTACCTTTCTTCCCTAAACCAATCTGTCTGCAAAAATAAACACCTTACTTCATGTTTGTGTTTGTAGCTAATTATATCTGCATGGCTATGAGAAAAGTTCCACACATGTGACCTATTATGTGTCCTGACTATAAATGTCCTTCTTGTATATTCAATCCTTGTGTGTATACTGACCACAAATATTCACCACATTTGTCCCTCACCCCTAATCCTTATCTGTATCTATTCTTCATACAGATGGGGTGCATATTTGTAGAAGAGTATGCCTCATGTTCATGAAAGAAATGTCTTATTGACACATTTCTTACTATGTTATTTCACTAAATATCTTTGCTTTCAACTACTTATATCCTCTACCTGATTAGTAATAATAAGTACATTAGTGGGGGCTCATGAACTATGTCATATACACATACACAAATGTGCCAGTTGCAACCCAGTGAATTTGCTGAGGATTGTCAGGAGTCCTGCATCAGTGTAAAAAGTTTCCACTCTCACCCCTGAACTCTGAGTTGTGAAATTTGTGAAATCATATCTCTCTCTCTCTCTCTCTCTCTCTCTCTCTCTCTCTCTCTCTCTCTCTCTCTCTCTCTCTCTCTCTCTCTCTCTGCAAGTCACTTAAAAAAAAGAAAAAAAACAACTCTGTTAGGGGCTAACACAAGTCCCCCTTTTACTGTTCGAGCAAAGCTCATAGACAGAAACCCCCCTTCCAGAAAATATGCACTGATTCTTAGCCCTTGATAAAAGGGCTGTAAACCACAATGATCCTTCCTGGTTGCAGATGCATTTGCTGGGCAACAAGGATGATGCATTTGCATAGGCGCCAAGGAAACTTCAAAGGACAGAAACATGCTCCTTATCATAGATAAGGCCTACATGGCCCAAGGTTTAGGAACCAATCCCCTTATCCTGTTCTTTTGGCGCAAACTTCACACAAAGACATTCCTTTTGCTCACCACAGGTATAAAAATGTCAGACTGTCCAAATAAACTTTGCCTTTTGCCTCCACCCAAGTGCATGGGGCCCTTCCAATCCCGTCCTATGTCTCTGTGTCTTTTTTCTTTAACATCTTACCTGTAGCAGAGCCTGAACCTGTTCCAGCAGCCTCCCAGATCTGAAACTGTCACAACTCTGTTTACCTCAGCTGCCTTATTTCTAAAATAGGAATATAGGAATGAATTGCATCCACCTCCCAGGACTGTTGAGAGAATCAAATGAGATAATAATTGTATAAAACTCTTAGCATAGTGTCTGGCATATACTAAGAATTATATAAATGCTAGCTATTGTTATTATTAACTCAGACAAGGGAGCTTCACTCAGCTGAATCAACTTGAGGTGTCCTCAATATCTATTCTTGTTGAATGTTTTTCTCCTTCTGTGGATGGATAAGTAACTCTACTTTTGTTCATTGTAGAATGAACCGTGAGTGTCTCATTTGTTCCAAGATTGAACCAATATTACTAATGAAAGGTCTAAGTGAAGCTTATCCCAGAATACTGAACATAAAGTCCTTTATTCAAAATCTCTGCCATCACTACATGTATATGGACAGCAAAAAACTTTCCAGAATTTGGGCTGCTCCATATTTTGTTCCAGAAGCCCCAAATCAAACAATAAGGAGATCTCAGAAAATGATCTAGTACATATGTGCTTCTATTAGCTGAATTAGAATTTTGTGCAGATGCATTAATAAGCAGCTGCTTAATTTGTGCTGCATTCATGTAAAGAAGAAAACTATTCTTAAGGAGATAACCAAAGAGCATAATATTTAGGCAAGGTCATGTCAGAGGAAAACAATCTTTATTTCTAGCAACACAGAAAAGACTTTAAAGATACACTTGAAACAGGAGATAAAGCTCATTATGGCAATATTCACTTTGCTTAATTCATGAAGTACCAAGGGAACCTCATTATAAGGCAATATCAGCTAAAAGGGCACCCTGAAGCATAGACCTTGGGAACAACATGAAGTCAAGGCTCCTGTGTATTTTAATTTTTATCTTTGAATAATAAGCTAATATCCATCAAGCTACAATAGAAGTTTAAGATGTATTGTGAGATAAAAATTCAGCTAAAAAGCCAATTTATGTACTGTTCTACAATTCAATTTCTGTTTCTATGTCTCATGTATGCATTTCTTTTGCTGACAGCAATCCACACCAAGTGACTCATGAGAAAAGGAATGAGATAAGGGGTGAATGAAAAGATGATGGGAAAAGGAACAGAAATGGATATTTTATTTGTACTGTTTTAAGATAAAAGTTATAGATATGAAGGCCAACCTGCCATCAATTAGATTGTTAACAGCTTTCTAATTTTTACTGGTGTCTAATGACAAAGCAAATGTGGGTTATGAAAATGATTCCTAGTTCATGAAAATTTTTCATTTTATGTTTTTGTATTGATTTTTTTCATTCAAGGTGTGAGAATTGGAGTGCTAACCCTGCTGAGAAAAATATTGTGGGAACCAGGACAGCTCTGCCCTGAGGAGAAAGCATGTGACTTAGCATCCAGAAGGTCAGACTGGCATCAGGAAGTGATGTCTGCCACCTGTGGGTCATGTCAATCAGAGCTACCAGCCAATTAGCTTGGAGCTCTGTGTGTTGACGGCCCTGTTTCCTGTTTCAGAGGAGGCTTCTGGGAGAAGCTGCTGAGAAGCGGGTCTTTTAATTTCCAGACTTCAGCTTGAAAGCAGGGACAGGCAGAATAAGGAGAACTTCACGTGGGCTACTAGGAAAGGAAGGGTTTTTTTGTTTGTTTGTTTGTTTTTTCTCTCTGGCTATACTGAAGAGATCTAAGCTAGGATTTTCCATGCTATAAGGAATCTGTTTTCCTCTCTCACTCTCTTCACTAGCTTCTAATATACTTTAATAAATACTTAAAAGTCTAAACTCTTGCTAAAGCTTCTAATTTAAGGTAATCAGTCATTAGATTTTAGACATAACAGCTAGAATTTTAGATCTTACAAAGGTAAACTTCTTACTTCCATATTTCAAAGATTAAAATTTTCCTAAGGGTGGATATTTCCTCCATTGATGGAAACCATGCCCTCCACCCCCCATACACACAGACACACACTTAATAATAATAGATAACATTATATATCATTATGTGGCAGGCACTGCTAAGTGCCTTTACAGTTTTGATCACATTTGACCCTCAAACCCTTGGAGGTAGGGGTTATTATTATCCCCTTTTTTATGGATGAGAAAACTGAGGTAAACAGAGGTTAAATGACTTGCCCAGGATAACATAGGTAGTAAATGTCTAAGACTGAATTTGAACTCAGATCCTCCTGATTCCAGCCAAAGTTACATAAAGAAAATACACGTATGTGCAATGCAAGGTTCTAGGAATAACTCTGTGCTTTGAAAGCTAATATTTATTGCCTCCTAATAGAATTTCTCTGAAGAGTAGCAACTGGTGAACATCTGATGTCATCTACTAGGATGCTTTCTTCATTCTATTGCTCTCTCTAACTTTCTACTAAATGGCATTTAGTAAGTAGCCTTTTCCTGTAAGGGAACACTAGCAACTATTTTTTTATAAGTATGACCAATAGCCAAGGGCTCTTTTATCTCTTTTATGAGTCAGAACTGGTCTGCTATATCTAGCCAGGAGAGTGAATAATATTTAGGTAAAAATTATCTATTATACTTCATTTCCCTCAGGAGGAACTCCTTTAGTCCAGGATGATATTTGGTCTGAGTTAAAGAAATTCATTTTATTTCCCATGTTCCCACATAGTAGCGCCTCTGACATACATATAACCCTGGAACTTCACTTAATAAGAATAATAGGAGGGGAGTATAGCAAAGTCGTGACCTTTGTGGTGTGTTCGTATAGCTGAAATTAAAGTATTCATATCTCCGTGGCATAAAAACCATTGGTATGGGAAGGAGTTCTATTTACCACCACTGTAATAAATATACTTTGTAGTAGGGGATAAATTACTTGGACACTCTGTGCCTCAATTTCCTCATATGCAAAATAAAGGAAATTGATGAAATGATTACTAAGATATCTCTTATAACACTAATATATTTCATCATATAGCATAGCACTCTGCACATACTTTACTGGATCTCCAATCTTAGTAACAATATTTCCTAAACAGATAAAGATGCCAACTCATTTTAATCTGTGGAATAATTCTACCATCAGGGAACTATCTATCTCATTATACACCTTGCTTTAAAAAAAACAGAAACATTTCATCAATATGATTTCTACATTTAGCATTACACATATTACCCCCATAACCAAAACATCCCTTGTTTCCAGTCAAATAAGTTTTTGAAATTGAAAATTCTATTTCTCCTAATTCTCATAAATATTAGTTGACTGGTAATATATTAGAGTTTATTTATATCTACAATGCATCTTTCCCTAGCCTTTTGAGTCAATTGAAATTTTAATTCATAGATGGCAGAGAGGAAGCAGCAAGCTGCCTGAGCTCTCCTTCTGTTCCCTCAAAAAGAACATTAAATCAAGCCTCTGGACAGATTCTGAAACTACAGAACCTGCAAAGAGACAGAGAGACACAGTATTCCAACCAGAGATAATTTAGAAGACGTCAGGAAAAGGTCGGTTTGACTCGGGCAAAAGGGAGACCCAGCACAGGGCAGTAGCCCAGTGCTAAGGGGGTCGGGGCAAGTCAGCAGGAGCTACGGGCCACAGCCGAACAACTGAGGCCCCTGGAACCTAGCTCAAAAGTCTGGTGGCCAAGAAGGACAGTGGAAAAACCAACCTGCACCTCCGGGAGGGCCACAAACGGGTCAGGCGGGATCGCACGCCGAGATTGGGCGCCTGGCTGAGCGCACGCAGATGGGAAGTGAAGGTTGGCAAACTGCACACCCTATAAAGGCCTCAGAGTAAAAATCCGGTCACACAGCACCTATACCCCTGCACAAGAACCCCAAAACAGGAACCCTGGTGCCCTCAGAGCAGACCTCAACTTAAAAAATAAATAAATAAGCTGCAATAATGAGTAAGAAGCAAAAAAGAGCCCTCTCCATTGAGAGCTTCTGTATCAATAGGGAAGAAGCCAACACAAACTCAGATGAGGACAATACCATCAAATTGCCTACATGTGAAGCCTCACAAGGGAAGGTGAATTGGTCTCAAGAATAAAAAGCCTTCCTGGAAGAGCTCAAAAAGGATATTAAAAATCAATTGAGAGAGGTAGAAGAAAAAATGGGGAGAGAAATGAAAGCAAAACAAGAAAACTATGAAAAAAGAATCAGCAGCTTGGAAAAGGAAGCACAAAGATTGACTGCAGAAAACAAGTCCTTAAAAAATTCATCTGGCCAAATGGAAAAAAAAGTGCATAATTTCACTGAGGAAAACAATGCCTTAAAAAATTCATCTGGCCAAATGGAAAAAAAGGTGCATAATCTCATTGAAGAAAACAATGCCTTAAAAAATTCACTTGGCCAAATGGAAAAAATGGTGCATAATCTTACTGAAGAAAACTATGCCTTAAAAATTAAAATTGGACACTTGGAAGATAAGGAATCCATGAGACACCAGGAATCAGTCAAGCAGAATCAAAAGAATGAAAAAATAGAAGAAAATGTGAAATACGTCATTGGAAAGACAACTGATCTGGAAAACAGATCGAGGAGAGACAATTTGAGAATCATTGGACTGCCTGAAAGCCATGACCAGAAAAAGAATCTAGACACCATATTCCAGGAAATTATTAAGGAGAACTGCCCTGATATCATAGAATCAGAGGATAAAATCATCATTGAAAGAATCTACCAATCACCTCCTGAAAGAGACCCCAAAAGGAAAACTCCAAGGAATATTGTTGCCAAATTCCAGAATTATCAGGTGAAGGAGAAAATACTCTAAGCAGCCAGAAAGAAGCAATTGAAACATCATGGAGCCACAGTCAGGATTGTTCAGGACCTGGCAGCTTCAACATTAAAGGATTGCAAGGCTTGGAATATGATATTCCGGAAGGCAAAGGAGCTTGGATTGCAGCCAAGAATCTATTACCCAGCAAAAATGTGCATTTTCTTTCAGGGGAAAAGATGGACATTTAATGGCATTGGGGACTTTCAATCTTTCCTGGTGAAAAGACCAGAACTGAATAGAAAATTCAATCTCAATATACAAGACTCAAGAGAAGTTTAAAAAGGTAAACAGAGGAGAAAAAAAAAAGACAAAGGTTACCCTATTAGGTTAATCTCTTTATATCCCTACACGGGAAAATAATACTCATAACTCTTAAGAACTGTAAATGTATTTGGGCAGAGAGAAGGACTTTACACAGAGGGTATAAATATAAATTGTCTTTGATGTGATCATACAAAAAAAATTAAGGGGTTAAAAAGGGAGTCTATGGGGAGGAGAGAAAAGGGGAGGTGGAAGGGGATGAATTATATCATATGAAGAGGTAAAAAAAAAAAACCTATTACAAAGGAGGGAAAGAAAGGAGGGGTGAACATTGTTTCAACCCTATTCTCATTAGATTTGATTCAAAGAGGGAATAACATATACGTTCATTGGGATAAAGAAACTTAACTCATTCTTTAGGGAAGCAAAAGGGGAAGGGGGGGGGACTGATAGAAGGGAGGACAAAAGCAAGGGAGAAAAGGGTAAAGAAAAGAGAGGGGGGTGATAAAAAGGCAGGGTAGATCGGGGGAGGCAGGGGTAAGAAGTAAAACATCGGTGAGGAGGAATAGGGTGAAAGAAGGGGGGAAAAGTACAAAGGGGGTAAATAGAATGGAGGGGAATAGAGGGTCAGTAATAATAACTGTGAATGTGAATGGGATGAACTCTGCTATAAAACGGAAGCAAATTGCAGAGTGGATTAAAAACCAGAACCCTACAATATGCTGTTTATAAGAAACACATTTGAAGCAGAGAGATACACACAGAGTAAAGGTAAAAGGCTGAAGCAGAATATATTATGCCTCAGCTAAAGTAAAAAAAGCAGAGGTAGCAATCCTTATCTCAGACAAAGCACAGGCAAAAATAGATCTCATTAAAAGAGATAAGGAAGGAAACTACATCTTTCTAAAAGGTACTATAGATAATGAAGTAATATCAATATTGAATATGTTTGTGCCAAGTGGTATAGCATCCAAGTTCTTAGAGGAGAAGTTAAATGAGTTGCAAGAGGAATTAGACAGTAACACTATACTAGTGGGGGATCTGAATCTCCCCCTCTCAGAATTAGATAAATCTAGCCAAAAAATAAATAAGAAAGAAATGAAAGAGGTGAATAGATTACTAGAAAAGTTAGACATGAAAGCTGTCTGGAGAAAATTGAATGGCGATAGAAAGGAATATACCTTTTTCTCAGCAGTACATGGCACATTTTCAAAAATTGACCACGTAATACGGCACAAAAACATCATAGTTAAATGTAGAAAGGCAGAAATAGTAAATACATCCTTCTCAGATCATGATGCAATAAAAACTAGATGTAAGAAAGAGCCAGGGAAAAGTAGAATGAAAATCGATTGGAAACTAAATAATTTCATTCTAAAGAATGACTGGGCCAAACAACAAATCATAGAAACAATCAATAACTATATCCAAGAGAATGACAATAATGAGACAACATACCAAAATCTATGGGATGCAGCCAAAGCAGTGATTAGGGGAAAATTTATAGCTCTAAATGTTTACATGAATAAAAAAGAGAAAGAGGAGATTAATGAATTGGGCATGCAACTTAAAAAGCTAGAAAAAGAACAAATTAGAAACCTCCAATTAGATACTAAATTAGAGATCCTGAAAATCAAAGGAGAAATTAATAAGATTGAAAGCAAAAAATCTATAGAATTAATCAATAAAACTAAGATCTGGTTTTATGAAAAAACCAATAAAATAGATAAAATATTGGTTAATTTGATTAAAAAAAAGAAAGAAGAAAACCAAATTACCAGTATCAAAAATGAAAAAGAGGATGTTACCACCAATGAAGTGGAAATTAAATCAATAATTAGGAATTATTTTGCCCAACTGTATGCCAATAAATTTGACAATCTAAATGACATGGATGAATATTTACAAAAATACAAAGTGCTCAGGTTAACTGAAGAGGAAATAAAATCCTTAAATAAACCCATATTAGAAAAAGAAATTGAACAAGCCATTAATGAACTCCCTAAGAAAAAATCCCCAGGGCCAGATGCGTTTACAGGTGAATTTTACCAAACATTTAAGGAACAATTAATTCCAATATTATACAAATTATTTGGAAAAATAGGTGAAGAAGGAGTTCTACCAAATTCGTTTTATGACACAAATATGGTGGTGATACCAAAACCAGGCAAAGCAAAAACAGAGAAAGAAAATTATAGACCAATTTCCCTAATGAATATTGATGCTAAAATCTTAAATAAGATATTAGCAAGGAGATTACAGCAAGTGATCACCAGGATAATACACTATGACCAGGTGGGATTTATACCAGGAATGCAGGGCTGGTTCAACATTAGGAAAACTATTAACATAATCAACCAAATCAATAAGAAAACCAACCAAAATAATATGATTATCTCAATAGATGCAGAAAAACTTTTGACAAAATACAACACCCATTCCTAATAAAAACACTGGAGAGTTTAGGAATAGGTGGAGCTTTCCTTAGAATAATAAACAGTATCTTCCTAAAGCCATCAGCAAGTATTATATGCAATGGAGATAAATTAGAGACCTTCCCAATAAGATCAGGGGTGAAACAGGGAAGTCCATTATCACCACTATTATTTAATATTGTTCTAGAAATGTTAGCTTTAGCAATCAGAGAAGAGAGAGGAATTAAAGGAATTAGAATAGGCAAGGAGGAAACAAAACTATCACTCTTTGCAGATGATATGATGGTATATTTAAAGAATCCTAAAGAATCTACTCAAAAATTACTTGAAACAATTAACAACGTTAGCAAAGTAGCAGGATATAAAATAAATCCACATAAATCATCAGCATTTCTATACATGACCAACAAAGTCCAGCAGCAAGAGATAGAAAGAGAAATTCCATTTAAAGTAACGGTAGATAATATAAAATACTTGGGAGTCTACTTGCCAAGACAAACCCAGGAACTCTATGAACACAACTATCAAACACTCTTCACACAAATCAAATCAGATCTAAATAATTGGAAAGATATCAATTGCTCATGGATAATCAGAGCTAATATAGTAAAAATGACAATACTGCCTAAATTAATTTACTTATTCAGTGCCATACCAATCAGACTACCTAAAAATTATTTTATAGAGCTAGAAAAAATAATAACAAAATTCATTTGGAAAAACAAAAAATCAAAAATATCCAGGGAAATAATGAAAAAAAATTCACAGGAAAGTGGGTTAGCGGTACCAAACCTGGAGCTTTACTATAAAGCAGCAGTCATCAAAACTATCTGGTACTGGCTAAAAAATAGAGTGGTAGATCAATGGAATAGGCTAGGCTCAGGAAACACAATAGTAAATGACACTACTAATGTAGTGTTTGATAAACCCAAAGACTCCAACTTCTGGGATAGGAACTCAGTATTTGACAAAAACTGCTGGAAAAACTGGAAGATAGTATGGCAGAAATTAGGCATAGACCATCATCGTACATCTTATACTAAAATAAGGTCAAAATGGATACATGATTTAGACATAAGAGGTGATACCATCGGTGAATTAGGAGAGAAAGGAATAGTCTACCTATCAGATCTTTGAAAAGGAAAACCATTTATGACCAAACAAGAGATAGAGTATATTATAAAATGCAAAATGGATGATTTTGATTACATTAAATTAAAAAATTTTTGTACAAACAGAAGCAATGCATCCAAAATTAGAAGGGAGGCAGAAAGCTGGGAAAAAATTTTTGAGGCCAGTACTTCTCTGATAAAGGGCTCATCTCTAAAATATATAGGGAACTAAATCAAATTTATAACAACCCAAGTCATTCCCCAATTGAGAAATGGTCAAAGGATATGAACAGGCAGTTTTCTGATGAAGAAACCAAAGCTATCTATTCCCATATGAAAAAATGCTCTAAATCTGTAATGATTAGAGAGATGCAAATTAAAACAACTCTGAGGTACCACCTAACACCTATCAGATTGGCTAAAATGACAAAAATGGAAAATAATAAATGTTGGAGAAGCTGTGGGAAAATTGGAACACTAATGCATTGTTGGTGGAGCTGTGAACTGATCCAACCATTCTGGAGAGTAATTTGGAATTATGCCCAAAGGGCGATAAAGCTGTGCATACCCTTTGACCCAGCAATCCCACTTTTAGGTCTTTTGCCCAAAGAAATCATGGAAAGGGGAAAGGGACCCACATGTACAAAAATATTTATAGCTGCTCTTTATGTGGTGGCAAGGAATTGGAAGTTGAGGGGGTGCCCATCAATTGGGGAATGGCTAGACAAGTTGTGGTATATGAATACAATGGAATACTATTGTGCTGTAAGAAATGATGAGCAGGAGGAGTTCAGAGAAACCTGGAGGGTCTTGAGTGGGCTGATGATGAGTGAGATGAGCAGAACCAGAAGAACATTGTACATAGTATCATCAACATTGAGTGTTGATCTATTGTGATGGACTATATTCTTCCCACCAATGCAATGGCACAGAAGAGTTCCAGGAAACTCGTGATGGAAGAGGATCTCCAAATACAAGAAAAAAACAAACAAACAAACAAAAAAACTGCGCAGTATAGATGTTGAATGAACCATACTATTTCTTTTGTTTTTGATGCTGTTGTTTGTTTCTATTTTGAGGTTTTTCATCATTGCTCTGATTTTTTCTCTTATAACATGACTAATGCAAAAATAGGATTAATGTTATTATGAGTGTATATATATATATATATATATATATATTTATATATATATATAAAACCTATATCAGATTACCTGCTGTCTAGGGGAGGGGGGGAGGGAGGAGAGGGAGGGAGAAAAATCTGAAATTGTAAAGCTTGTATAAACAAAAGTTGAGACCTCTCTTTACATGTAACGGAAAAAAATAAAATACTTTATTAATTTAAAAAAAGAAGAAATTTTAATTCATCTGATATCATGGCATTCCATGATTCGTGATCATATAGTGTTGTCAAAAGACTTTTTTTTTTTTAGAACAGTAGACTTTGGAGGTAGAACCAAAATGTCAGAAAAAAAGCAGGAACCTGCATGGGATCTCCCTAATTTCCTTCCCAAACAATTTTAAATAATGCCTCAAAATTAATTTTGGACTCTAAGATCTTTGGAAAAGAGAATAGTTTATGACCAAACAAGAGATAGAGAATAGTATGAAATGCAAAATGGATTATTTTGATTACATTAAATAAAAGTTTTTGTACTGACAGAAGCAATGCATACAAAATTAGAAAGGAGACAGAAAACTGGGAAACAACTTTTATAGACAGTACTTTTGATAAAGGCCTCATTTCTAACATATATAGAGAAATAAGTCAAATTTATAAGAATCCAAGTCATTCCCCAATTGAGAAATGGTCAAAGGATATGAACAGGCAGTTTTCTGATGAAGAAATCAAAGCTATCTATTGCCATATGAAAAAATGCTCTAAATCACTATTGATTAGAGAGATGCAAATTAAAACAACTCTGAGGTATCACCTCACACCTATCATATTGTCTAGTATGACAAAATAGTAAAATAATAAATGTTAGAGAAGCTGTGGATAAGTTGGAACACTAATACATTGTTGATGGAGCTGTGAATTGATCCAACCATTCCGGAAAGCAGTTTGGAACTATGACCAAAGGGCTATAAAGCTGTGCATACACTTTGACCCAGCAATACCACTATTAGTACTTTTTTCCCAAAGTGATCATAAAAAGGGAAAAGGTCCCACATGTACAAAAATATTTATAGCTGCTCTTCTTGTGGTAGCAAGGAATTATAAAGTGAGGGGATACCCATCAATTGGGGCATGGCTGAACAAGTTGTGGTATATGAATGTAATGGAATACTATTGTTCTGTAAGAAATGATGAGCAGGTACATTTCAGAGAAACCTGGAAGTACTTGCATGAGTGAGATGAGCAGAACCAGTAGGACATTGTACACAGTGTCAACAACATTGTGTGTTGATCAAATGTGTTAGATTTGATTCTTTTCAGCAATACAATGGTCCAAGATAGTTCCAAAGGATTCATAATGGAAAATGCTCTCCAAATCCAGAAAAAAAACGAACTGTTGAATCTGGATGCAGATCAAACTATACTATTTCTATTGTTTTTGTTGTTGTTGTTTTTCTTTTTTGAGGTTTTTCCTTTTTGCTCTGATTCTTCTCTCATTACATGACTAATGCAGAAATATGTTTAATATGATTGTACATATATAATCTATAACAGATTACTTGCTGTCTTGGGGAGTTGGGGCAGGGAGGGGAGGGAGGGAGAAAAATTTGAAACAAGAAATCTTATAAAAATAAATGTTGAAAACTAACTCTATATGCAACTGGAAAATAATAAAATATTTATATGGGGGAAAAATTCTTGAGTTACAAAACCCACAAAAGGAAGGGGAGAAATAATTTTCCAGATGAAGATAACTTAAAAGGACTAAAGGAAAGGCCTGTCTCACTTGGCTAAAAGAAAAATACAATCCAGCACAGGCAGTGTCTAGGCACGACAGCCAGAGGCCACTAAGCCCAGTACACTTTAGCAAACAAAGCCTTGCTGCCCCATATAAGCAGGCCATCAACACAGTAGGGAAGTTGTGAGTAATCCAGTCCCTAGGCTAATGGTCAAGTCTATCAGGCCTAAAAACTCAAGCAACAGGCTAGACTAGGTTGGGTAACTCCAGAACAGCAGCTGAGCTGCCAGCTCAGGAGGACTAAGCAGAGCCAGTTACCAGACCCCTGGTTCCCCAGTGTAAGAAACTTAAGACAGTACCCCCTGTACCTCAAGAGCAGAGCACAACTTTAAAAGTAAGGAAATAGGCTGGAAAATGATCAAAACACAAAAAGAAAAAGATCTGACCATAGAAAGCTGCTATAATGACAGGGAAGATCAAAGCATACAAACAAACAATCTCATAAGAGGACAACAATGTAAATTCACCTACATAAGAAGCTGCAAAGAAAAATATGAATTGACCTCAGGTCAAAAATGTCCTCCTGGAAAAGTGTAAAAAATTTTTTTTTAATCACATAAGAGGGGAAGCTAGGTGGTGCAGTGGATAGAGCACTGGCCCTGGAGTCAGGAGTACCTGAGTTCAAATCCAGCCTCAGACACTTAACACTAGCTGTGTGACCCTGGGCAAGTCAATAACTCCAATTGCCTCACTAAAAAAAAAATCACATAAGAGAGGTAGAAGAAAAAATGGGAAAAGAAATGAGTTAGTCAAGAGAATCATGAAAAAAAAAGAGACAATGGCTTGAAAAAAGAAAACAACTCCTTAAAAAGTGGAATTGGTGAAATGGAAAAGTTGGTACAAAAATTCATTGAAGAAAATAATTTCTTAAAAAGTAGAATTGACCAAATGGAAAAAGCTAACTGAAGAAAATAATTGGAATTGGGCAAGTAGAAGCTAATATCTCTTTGAAATATCAAGAATCATTTTTTTTAAATCAAAAGAATGAAAAAATTGAAGAAAAAATAAATACCTCATTGGAAAAAAAATAACTGACCTGGAAAAAATCCAGGAGAGATAATTTACAAATTATTGGGCTACCTGAAAGCCATGATCAAAGAAAGAACCTGAACAGCATATTTCAAGAAATTATCAAGTAAAACGCCCCTGATATCATAGAAGAAAAAAGCAAACCAGTAAAAGAAAGAATTTACTGAGCAACTCTGAAAAGAAACTCCAAAATGAAAACTCTCAGAAATATTATAGCCATATTCCAGAGCTTCCAGGTCAAGGAAAAAATACTGCAAGGAGCCAGAAAGAATCAATTCAGGATTACATAGTACTTTAGCAGCTTCTATAATAAAGGACCAAGGGGTTTGGAATATGATATTGAGAAGGCAAAGAAGTTTGTGTTACAATCAACTACCCAGCAAAACTGAGCATAATCTTTCAGCTGGAAAAGATAAACATTCAATGAAATAGGGGACTTTCAAACATTTCTAATGAAAAGACTATAGCTGAATAGAAAATTTGACTTTCAAATACATGATTCAAGAGAAGTATAAAAAGATAAACAGGAAAAAATAAGTTATTCAATAAGTTTAAACAGTTTATATCACTACATGGGAAGATGATATTTTTAACATTTAAAACTTGTTTCTCTATTAGGGCAGTTAGAAGGAGTCCACATAGACAGAGGGTTTAGGTATAAATAAACTTGATTGGATGACATAAAAAAAAATTAAAGGGTGAGAAACATGATTGAAATGATAGAAGAGGGAGGGGGGACTCAGAATGGGATAAATCTTAACACATGAAGAGTTGCAAAAGGCCTATTCCAGTAGAGGGAGAGAGAGGAGGGGGAAGTGGTGATGACCATTGCTTACACCTTACTCTTACTGGGTTTGGTTCAAAGGGGTAATAATATACATATTCAGTTGGGTATAGAAATCCATCTTGCTCTATAGGGAAGTAGGAGGGGAAGGGGATAGAAGAGAGGCTGATAGACGAGAAGGAAAATTAAGGGAGGTGGTGGTCAGAACAAAACACTGGTGAGGAGCAACAGGACGAAAGAAATGTGAGAAAAAACTTATTAATAATAAGAGTCATGGGGGGACCTAGATCAGTTTTAGCCTTTTCTCTCCCCCTCACTTCAGAAAGGTCAATCCTTCAGAAAGTTCTAATGTCTTTCAGGGAGAGCCCAAAAGAACAATGGAAATAGAGATAGACTCTTTTTGAGTCCCCACACCCAGATAATGGACTTTGCCTTGAGCACCTTGGGGGAGGGTCTTTTTGGATATGCCCCCCTTATGTCATCATATAGATCATTTTAATATGGACCACCCTCAAGTCATGACAACCAATGGAATTGAATGACACGAGACAATTAGCTTTGATCAGTCTATAGTAACCCACCTCTATCTAAAGAGGATAAAAGCCAAGAATGTGTGAAGCTTCTGGCTGTTGCCATCTTGGAACACACTCTTGACTCAGGAAGCTCATTTGTGGATGAACACTCCCCTCTTAGGACATGATGCACTGGTAGGAATTGTGCTCTCTCTCTTAGAGACAATATGGCATGGGGGCCAGGGGGCAGGGGGTGGGGAGGAGGGGTGTTCTACTTCTGTTAAATGCCACTTGGTCAATATTTAATAATAAATACAGCCAAAACAGGTGCAATAGCCATTACTAATCATAATGGTGAATGTGAATGGAATGAATTCTCCCATGAAATAGAAGCAGATAGCAAAATAGATTTAAAACTAGAAATATGTTATTTATAAGAAACACATTCGAAGCAGAATGACACACAGAGAATAAAGGCTTGAACAGAAGAAATTTAGCTTCAGCTAAAGTATAAAAAGCAATGGTAGAAATTCTCATCTCAGACAAAGAAAGAGCAAAAACACATCTAATTAAAAGAGACCAAAAAAGGAAACTAAATCTTGCTAAAAGGTACCATAGACAATGAAGTAAAGCTATAGTAAACATGTATGCACCAAATGGTACAGCATCCAAATTTCTAAAGAAGTTAAGCTAGTTACAAGAGACAACAGACAGTAAAACTATCAGAGTTGGGGGGGACTACAAAAGTGGGAGATCTCAACTTTTCCCTTTAAGAATTAGATGAATCTAACCATAAAATATAAAAGAAAGAAGTTAAGGGGGAGAATAAAATTTTTAAAAAGTTAGATATGGTAGATCTATGGAGAAAATTGAATGGAGATAGAAAAAAGAATGGGAATACAGCTTTATCTCAGTGGTACTCAAACCTACAAAAAATTTATCAATTATTCAGATACAAAAAGCTCAATCAAATGCAGAAAAGCAAGAATATTAAACACATGATTTTCAAATAATAACACAATAAAAATTACATGTAATAAAGAGCCATGGAAAGATAGATTTAAAATTAATTGGAAATTAAATAATCTAACTTTAAAGAATGAGTGGGTCAAAGAAAAAAACATAGAAGCAATGAACAATTTCATCTAAGATAATATCAAAAATAAGAAAACATACCAAAATTTATGGGATGTAATCAAAGCAGTGCTTAAGGGAAATTTTCTCCCTCTATATGTTTACATCAATCATATAAAGAGCAGATCAATGAAATAGGGATGCAACTAAAAAAAAAAATCCTAGAAAAAAACCAATTAAAATCTCCAATTAAAAATCCCCAAAATTAGAGATTAATAAAACTTGGAAGTAAGAAAACCATTGAATTTTGGGAACAAAAACTCATTATTTGAGAAAAACTGCTGAGAAAACTGGAAAACAATTTGGCAGAAACTAGGTATAGATGAACATCTCACACCATAAATTAAAATAAGGTTAAAATGGGTACATTATTTACACTTAAAGGGTGATACCATAAGCAAATTAAGAAAGCCTGGAATAGGGGGCAACTAGGTGGTGCAGTGGATAAAGTACCGGCCCTGGATTCAGGAGAACATGAATTCAAATCCGACCTCAGACAGTTGACCCTTACTAGCTGTGTGACCCTGGGCAAATCACTTAACCCTCATTGCCCCGCAAAAAAAAAAGAAAGAAAGAAAGAAAGCATGGAATAATTCTTTTTTCTGTCAGATTTATGAACAGGGGAAGTATTTAAGACCAAAGAAGTTATAGAGAGCATTATAAAATGTAAAATAGATAATTTAGATTATATAAAATTAAAATACTTTTGCAGAAACAAAACTAAGATAGCCAGGTTTACAATAGATGCAGAAAAAATGGGAAAGGATTTTTGAAGCAAGTATCTCTGATAAAGGCCTTGTTTTTCAATTATATAAAGAAATGAGTCAAATTTATACAAATACAAGTCATTCCCTAATTGATAAATGATCAAATGATATGAACATGCAACTTTCAGACAAAGAAATCAAAGCTATCTATAGTCATATAAAAAACAGTTCTAAATCACCAGAGAGATACAAATTAAAACAACTCTGAGGTACCACCTCACATCTCTCAGAATGTCAGATATAATGAAAAAGTGTTGGATATGGAATAGATGAGGAGAAACTGGGACACTAATCCACCATTGGTGGAGTTGTGAATGGATCCAAACACTCTGGAGAGCAATTAGGAACTATGCACAAAAGGCTATAAAACTGTGCATACCCTTTGATCTAGCAATACCACTGCTAGATTTATATCCCTAAGATATCCCCCAAAAGAGAAAAATACTTATTTGTGTGTATTTATAGCAGCATTTTGTGGTGTCTAAGGAATAGAAATCAAAAGAATGCCCACCAATTAGGGAATTGGTAAACAAGCTCTGGTATGATTGTCATGGAATATTATTTTGCTTTAAGAAATATGGTAGGGAGGATGATTTTTGAAAAGGCCTATAAAGACTTATTTGAACTGTTGTATACTGAAGTGAGCAGAACCGGGAGAACATTGTGCACCGTGACAGCAATATTATTCAATGAAGTACTGTGAATGACTTAACTCTTCTCATCTATACAATGATCTAAGACAATCCCATAGGACTAATGATGAAGCATACTATCCGCCTCCAAAGAAAGAATGTATATTCATTGAACACATACCAAAGCTTGCTATTTTTCACTTTCTTTCTTTCACTGTTTTCTTTTATTTGAGTCTTCTTATACAAAATTACTAATATGGTAAGGTTTTATATAAATAAATATGTATAACCTATATCTTATTGCTTGCCACATCAAGAAGGATGGAGGGAAGTAAGGGAGGGAAGGATAGAATTTGGAAGTCAAAACTTTAAATAAAAATGTTTATTTAAAAAAGAAACAAATCCATTGAACTAATAAATAAAACTAAGAGCTTGCTTTATGGGGGGACAACAAAATTAATAAACCATTGGTTAATTTTCTTTAAAAAAGAGAAAGAAGAAATCCAAATTATCAGTATAAAAAAATCAAAAGGGTGAATTAACCACCAATAAAATTAAAGATATAATTAGGAGTTATTTTGCCCAACTGTATGCCAATAAATCTAACAATCTAAGTGAAATGGATAAATATTTACAAAAATATAAATTGCCTAGATTCACAGAAGAGGAAACGGACTACTTAACTTCATATTAGAAAAAGCAATTGAACAAACCATCAATGGACTTCCTAAAAAGAAATGTTTTTCAGGACCAGATCAGTTCGTAAGTGAATTCTACAAAATATTTGAAGACAATCAATCCCAATGCTACATAAACTATTTGGAAAAATAGGAGTCCTACGAATGTCCTTTTATGACTCAAATATGGTGATTATACCTAGATCAGGAGGAGCAAAAATAGAAAAAAAACCACCATAGACCATTTTTTCTAGTGAATAATAATACAAACATTTTAAATGATACTAGGAACAAAATTAAAGCAATATAGCACAATGACCACACACTATGACTAAGTGGGGTTTATACCAAAAATGCAGGTCTGGTTCAATATTAGGAAAACTATCAGAACAATTTACCATATCAATGACAAAATCAACAGAAATCATATTATTATCTCAATAGATTCAGAAAAAGCTTTTGAAAAAAATACAGCTTTCATTCCTATTGAAAACACTAAAGGACATAGGAATAAATGGAGCTTTCCTTAAAATGATAAGTCTATAAGGAGGAGGATTTGCCCCACTGGGGACTCAACTGGCCAGTTAAGAGTTGGGCAATGATGCTCCTTCTTTCCTTTTTTTCTTTCTACCTTCTTTCCTTCTTTCATTCCCTCCCTCTTCTCCTTCCTTCCTTTCTTTCCTCCTCTCCATTACTTCCTTCCTTCCTTTTTTCATTCCTTCTTTTCCCTCTCTCTATCCCTCTCTCTTTTCCCCCTCTCCTTCTGTCCACATAGGGAATCATGTCCTTACCTGTCACAGGGGAAATGATTGGTATAGGGGTCCTTGGGTATTCCTCTTTAAAGAATTACATTCTCTCACACGCAAATCCAATGAGAATAAAATATTTTATTTAGGCACTTGAGAAAGGAAAACAATAGAGAAGTCCTTGAAGTCCAAGGGTGATGGATCAGAGACTTCATTCTCTTGAGATACCAATCTCCTTGAGTAGAAGGGCAAAACCTTTTATAGAGGAAGGATTTTGGAAGTACTCATGGAGTACCCTTATTGGGGGTGATCACCCAAGAGTAGAATATCCCCCACTGGTGGGGGGCTGGAAAAAGTTGGGCAAGAGGCATCTATGATCCCTCAAGTGGTCCCCCTGGCACCACTCCAGCAGCAGCCACACCTAACGGACTTATCTCTCTTGCCTCAAGGTGTATCTGTCTTCTCAAGGAAAGTTACCTCAGACCCCTGTCCTAACCCTATAACATTACCTGGGGTTGTTCTGCCCAAGAGAATATAAATTTTGATCTCTGAAACCTCACAAGATATCTTGCAACTTATGGAATAGATTTCTTTTTTTTCCTCTTCCCTATGTATTTATTCTACCATTAAAAAAAAAACTGGGACAATTAACTGTTTTGACCCAAGTAGTTTCATTTATGATTTCTTGAAACACAGTACTGGAAAAGAAGGCTTTGATAAAACTCTTTGGGATTCACATCCACTTGACCATGCCTTAAACTGACTGGTCAACAATAGATCCTAGCCCAAGCGTGAACTGGTCATTGTCTGAGTTTTGATGGCTCACAGTCTAAATAGCAACTGTTTCTGTTCTGGCCAGAAACCACGAGTGTCTTCCCCTCCCAGACTGCTTTTTTTTTACTATGTAAAAGTGGTCATTTTTACCTCATTTCATACCTAGCCTTAATCACTGAATGGGCATTGCCTAGTACAAATTGAAACCTGGGAAAGACCTTATCTTATAAAAGTCAAGAGCTCTCACTGCATTTAGGCCATGTCTGGTCATCCTGATCTATATCTTACCACTAGACTCAGATGGCTCTGGAGGAGAAAGTGAGGCTGGTGACTTTACACATCCCTGCTTCACTTAAATCTAATTCACTTGCAAGTTAAGACATCACCTTTTTGATGTCATTGGTCCTCTTCTAGAAGAAAGGACAAATAACAACAAGTACTATTTACCTAAAAAAAACAGCAACCATTATCTGTAATGGGGTTAAGCTAGAAGACTTCCCAATAAGATCAGGATTGAAGCAAGAATGCCCATTATCATCACTATTATTAGATATTGAATTAAAAATGGTAAGTATAGCAATGAGAAGAGAAGGAATTAGAATAGGTAATGAGGAAACAAAACTATCATTCTCTGCAGTTGATATGATGGTATACATAGAGAATTCTAGAGAATCAATAAAAAACAGTTGAAACAATTAACACCTTTAGGTAATTTACAGGACATAAAATAAATCTACATAAATTATCAGCATTTCTATATATTACCAACAAAGTCCGCAGTAAGAGATAGAAAGAGAAATTGCATTTAAAATAACTGTAGACAATATAAAATATTTGAAAGTCTACCTGTGAAGACAAACCCAGGGATTGTTGTAGTAGTAGTAGTAGTAGTAGTAGTAGTAGTAGTAGTAGGCTTCCACCAGTCGCTGATGACCATGGATCAGCGCCTTGAAGAGCCACAGACCACAGTGTGACTGTGTGTTATACTCCGCTTGAGGAGTAGCTGGAGAGTCCTCTCCAGGGCACTGGCCTGGGCATATCAATATGGAAAACAAGCTGTTGCCCATGCAGCAGGTTTTCCCTCTCTGCAACATTGGTGGATCCAAAGGAGAGGCAGAGCCTGTACAGTTTTGCACCAGTACCACCGCAGGAGTTGCCAGAGGGATGTGATATCCAACATCCAACTGCCTAAGGGACTCCAACTCCTGATTTTTCCTCGGGGTTAACTCCTGAAGCTTTTCCCATATATGGATATAGCCGCAAGGTAGTGGAGGTTTGAAATCAGGGTTTTCCTGCCCCTAGGCGAGTTGCCTACCAAGGCTGACAAGCCCCCCCTGCCCAAAACGACTGGTTTTAAGGTGCCAGTGACTCGCCTTAGCCCCTTCTCCTGTTAGTGGAAACAGTTCTGCCATGAGAAGGCCAGGAGTTGAGCTTCAGTTGTCAGAGGCTATTTGAGACGCACGCCATTAGAGCATTTTATAGAGAGTGGGTGCTTATCCCCACTCCCACCCTGGCATGAAAACCTTGGGAACCCAGGGACTGTATGAACACAATTACAAAACATTTTTTACACAAAAAAGTCATATCTAAACAACTGGAGAAATATTAATTATTCATGAGTAGGCTGAGACAATATAATATAAATATCAATTCTGCCCAAATTAATTTCTTTATTCTATTCCATACCAAACTGAAAAAAAAATTATAGAACTAGAAAAAATAATAAAATTCATCTGGAAGAGGAAAAGGTCAAGAATATCAGGGAAATCAATGAAAAAAGTGAAGGAAAATGGCCTAGCATTTACAGATTTCAAAGTGATAATCATCAAAACAATCTGGTGTTGTCTAAGAAATAGAGGAGTGAATCAGTGGAAAAAATTAAGTACACAATAAACAGTAGTAAATGGCCACAGTAATGCAGTGCTTGATAAAAACAAAGATTTAAGCTTTTAGAGAAGAAGTCATGATTCGAAAAAAAACTTCTGGGAAAACTAAAAAAGCAATTTGGCAGAAACAAAGTATAGTAAATATCACATATTGTATACCAAAATAAAGTAAAAATGGATACATGAGTTCGATATAAAAGGTTATATCATAAGCAAATTAAGGGCTCATGGAATCGTTTCTCTGCTAAATATATGGATAAGGGAAGAATTTATGATCAAACATAAGAGAAAGAGCATTATAGAATGTAAAATTGATAATTTTAAGTACATTAAATAAATTTTAAAGATTTTACACAAACAAAACCAAGGAAGGCAAGATTAGAAGGAAAGTAGAAAATGGAAAAAAAAAAAGAGGGAATTTTTTTTTACAAATTTCTGTGATAAAGGCCTCATTTCTCAGATATATAGAAAACTGAATAAAAGTTATAAATCATTCCCCAGTCAATGAATGGTCAAAGGATATTAACAGGAAGTTTTCAGATGAAAAAATCAAAGCTACCTATAATCAAACCCCAAAATGTCATAAATCACTATTTATTAGAGAAATGTAAATTAAAGCAACTCTGAAGAACTATCTTACACATATCAGGTTGTCTAATATAACAAAAGAAAATATAAATGTTGGTGGAGATGTGGAAAAATGGAACAGCAGTGCATCATTAGTAGAGTTGTGAACTTATCCAACCATTCTTTTTTTTGGGGGGGGGTATGGGAGGGGAGCAATGAAGGTTAAATGACTTGCCCAGGGTCAGACAGCTAGTAAATGTTAAGTGTCTAAGTCCAGATTTGAAATCAGGTCCTCCTGAATCCAGGGCCAATCCTTTATCCACTTCTAACTATTCTTGAAAGCAATGTGGAACTATGCCCAAAGATCTATAAAACTGTCCCTACCTTTTGATACAGTAATGCCACTAATAAATTTGTATTCCAAAGAGATTTTCTTAAAAGAGGAAAGGACCTATTTTTACAAAAAATATTTATATAAGGTGGATCTTTTGTGGTGGCAAAGAATTGGAAATTGAAGAGATGCCCATTAACTGGGGAAGACTTGATTAGTTATGGTATATGATTGTGAAGGAATACTATTGTGTTGTAAGAAATGATGAGCAAAATGCTTTCAGAAAAAAACCTGTAAAGACTTAGATGAACTAATATAAATTTAAGTGAGCAGAACCAGGAAAACATTTTATACAATAAAATCAATACTGTATGATGATCAATTGTGAATGGTTTAGCTATTCTCAGCAATACAAAGATCCAAGACAATTCTGAAGGACTTATGATTAACAAAACTATCCACCTCCAGAGAAAGAACTGATTTAGTCTGAATGAAAATCAAACCATGCTTTCTTTTTTGTTTCTTTTTTTTTTGGGGGGGGGTCCTGTGTTTTCTTTTCCAACATGACTAAAATTGAAATATATTTTCCATAACTGTGCACATATGTTCACTTTAATTTTGTTAATTCATTTTCAGTTGTGTCTGACTCTTTGTTACCCCATTTTGGATATTCTTTGTAAATATACTGTAGTGGCCTGCCATTTCCTTCTCCATCTCATTTTACAGATGAGGAACTGAGGCAAACAAAGTTAAGTGACTTGTCCAGGGTCACAGAGCTAGTAAGTCTCTGAGGCCAGATTTGAACTCATGAAGATATCTTTTGATTCCAAGTCCTGTGCTCTAACCACTTTATCAACTAGTTGTCTCTTGGATAACCTATATCAAATTGTTTGCCTTCTCATTGTTGAGGGGGAGGGAGATTTGGAACTCAAAATTTTGAAAAAGCAATGTTAAAATTTATTTTTAGGGGCAGCTAGGTGGTGCAGTGGATAGAGCACCATCCCTGGAGTCAGGAGGATCTGAGTTCAAATTTGGCCTCAGACACTTAACAATTACTAGCTTTGTGACCCTGGGCAAGTCACTTAACCCCAATTGCTTCACTTAAAAACATGTTTTTACATATAATTGGGAAAAATATTTGAAAAAAAGAAAAAGAACTATGAATTAATGAAATATGAATATCAATTGAAGGAACTAGAAATGTGTAGATTGGAGAAGACCAAATGGAAACATGAAAGTTTGACAGGCAGCTACCTAGAATTGAAATTTAACTTGCTCTGCATTGCTACAGAGAAACAAACTAGAAGCAAAGAATGGGAATTCCAGAAACAAATTTTGAATCCAATTAAGGAAAAACTTGTACCCCCAAGGCAGAAAAGACTCTAAGGAGGTACAGTGGTGCTTTATTCCTTTTTGGAGGTCTTCACACAAAAGTACAAATGAGTGCAATCAATCTTCAACATTCCCTCCTTTAACTTTTGAAACTTCAAGCATTCCCAGGGTTTTATTAGCAACTTCATTTTCACTTTTTCCTTTGGTAACTGGCACATCTGCTACTATATACAGTAGAGAAAATATGAAAGGCATGTGGCATACAAGTTTGTGAAGTGGCTGATATCCTATCAGGTGCTTCACTGATCTTGTCCACCCTATCATTGTAAGGTAAGGAGTTCCATTGCATTTGTTACATGTTTTCATTATTTGCCTTTAAAACTCAAGTTTTAAGCTACAATTATGTTTGCAAAGACTAGCCAAAGTTCTTTGGGTTTTAAACCCTTGTGTTCAGAGTCAGTGATGTGGTTTAGGGAAAAAAAAAGTGTTAGATAAACTTTGCTGTAATTTCTGCAGCAGTTGTTGTTCTAATTGACCAGCAGGCTAAAGACATTGAGGCTTCCAATCCTATCACTGATAGCAGACTCAATGTTAAACTTCAACTCACCTCTGCTATGCTCCCATACAACCAGACCCTTAAGGATCTCAAAAGCTGACATAGTAGATGTATTATTTCAAGTTGGTCCATCCTTCATGACCTCCAACACTGTCCATCAGCTGTGAAGGACAGAGTATCAGATGTGATTTCAAGATGAGACCACCAATCTGGAACCTGCAGTGACTAAAGTCCCAGCAACCTCTCCCTTGGTTTTCAGAGGGTGGCCAAGGTAGAGAGATTTATAGCAATATAGTATACAGTATAATGCCCTCACACCACCATCTGACATAGGGGAAGGTAAGACTCAGATTCAAAAAATGTTTTAAGAATTTTATTGGCTGTACAGTATTTATGGTATATTAGATTCCACATGTTATAACAAGTGAATATTGGCTGAAATCAATGTTTCATTATTGAGCTTTTAACACAAAAGGTCAGAGAATTCTAGGATATTACTACTGAGAAAAATTTTTTCCAAGTAAAAGCTTTATTTTTTGTACTGCATTTCATGGGTTATTTGATGGTTACTGTGTTTTTAAAAGGTGCATATTATCAGATTAATGTTTTGTTATAAAGAATTTTATACAGAAAAGTGTATTTTCAGTAAGTTCTGGAAAAAATATTAGAGCTCTTTGGTGAGAAACTAATGCCCTATTTCCCATAGGTGCAATATATCAACATTCACATTTTTTTGCTATTTTCTAGGAAAGTTACCCCTGCAAAAGATGGGGATTGACTGTATCATATAGAAGGGGTTCAGTTTCAGGCATATATTGAATTAGATGGGGCTCTAAAATTGTATCTAGCTCTGAAATGTGGGGATTCTATAAATGAGACTATATAATAAATAAAACATTTGTATACTTTAAAGCACTATGTAAATATCAGTTATCATAAGAGATAAAATGTAGGAAATCACAAAATAACTGCCTGGTATGGACAATATTAAATGATGGTGAGCACCAAGAGGGAGTTAGTTTCCATAATTTGTGGTGTACATTCAAAATTTGTGGTCCAGCTGTCCAAAGAATGACAGAAAACTGGGTCTCCCTGGAAAAAGCTACATGGCAAAAGAATGTAAAGTCAGCAGAGCATGGAACACCACATTCTGTCAGTGATAACAATATGACCTTTTTTTTCCTTGTCATCTCCTATCAATGCTTTCTTGGTGCCTATGGGTGAGGGGAGAGAAAAATGGGGAGAGAAAATCAGCAACTGACTTTTTTTTTTTCCCCAGAAAGTAAAACCCCATGGGAAATACAACTTAATATCAGCTCCTTAAAGAATGAATGGGGCTGTTTCCATATGAGCATTTGTTATTCTGGATTATGATTTTTAGTGCTTTGTTTCAGGATCTGCTTTGGGCCTAAATTATCTTGCTTTAAAGGGGATTTAGGGACTTACAAAAGAAAGCACCAATTTAGCTGCTCATGAGGTCTTAATCACTCCAATAGTAATTCAGGGGGGATGAGCCATCACTAGACCACAAACATGGGACTTAGAAAACTTATGAAATCATTTCCCAATTCTAACAGCAATGATTTCTGATCAAAGGCTGCTCTGAGAATAAAGTCAAATTATACAGCTGCTTCCATAGACTATGTAAAGCAGCTCTGGCAGGGAGAGCTTTAGGGATGTTTGTGCTAATATTAGCTCAATTGGGACCTGAATATGACTCTCAGAGCCAGTTGCAGCTTCAGTTTGGAGAACTGCAGTATTAATGGTATTTTTCCTAAATGATGCAGCTGTCAAGCACTGCCCGCAGCCAACGTGTATAGCAGAGGAGTCCCGCCTTTTTGATACAGTGGTTACTTTTGTCAATAGATCTTCATTGTGTGACAAAACAATGTTTCCCAGTGCACATACCAAAATGATATTTTTCACATCCACATGCTGACTTCAAATCTGTCAGATCTCAACATTCATGGCTCAACTGTCAAATAAAAGTGATTTGTCGCCAGGGAATCTTCCCCCCCCCCCCCCCCCCCGTCCCTAAGGTTTATCAAATTGCAGGCACATACTCTGTAAAACTACTGACTGTATTCACACACAAAAAATCATCCCAGAATATCCGTGTGACTCAAATAAAAATGAATTTCTAATAAAAGTCTATCCGTATCTTGCATAAAAGGTGAACTTTCTGATTACTGCAAATCCTATTTTAATTGCGATATTGCTGTAGTGTGAATTTATTTTTATTTTACTCTACATCTTTGCTTTACATTTTCAGACAGCTTCATGTCTGATAGATGAAAAATATCTGAATCTCTTTCTCTCATGTAAAAAGTTATTCCCTGGCACAGATTAATCTTTTGATCCTAGAATTTGGTCAAGATAGCTTTCAGAGCAATAACTGAAACACAGAAGGGCATCAATAATTTTAAAAAGTACTAATTAAATAGGTAAGGATTCCTTATTCTCTTTCCCCTTTTGAAATGTCCTTGAAAAACACTGGAAAGCCTATATGACATTGTTCTCAAGGACAAATTTAAAGGCAAAGCCTCCTAAACTGAGGATATCAATCAAGAGAATCTGAATGCCTTTCAAGTTTTCACATCACCTGAATGCAGCTAGCTTATTTTTTTTTAAGTTACGCATGTGTAGTCATACAAAATATTACCATATTAGTCAGGTTGTGATACAAAACAGACAAAAAACCTCAAGAAAAGTAAAGTTAAAAAATTGTGAGGGACAGCTAGATGGCGCAGTGGATCGAGCACCAGCCCTAGAGTCAGGAGTACCTGAGTTCAAATTCGGCCTCAGACACTTAACACTTACTAGCTGTGTGACCCTTGGCAAGTCACTTAACCCCAATTGCCTCACTTAAAAAAATTGGGCTTCAATTGCTATTCAGACATCATCAGCTCCTTCTCTGGGGATGGATAGCATTTTTTGTCATAAGTCTATCAGAATTGTCTCAGAACATTGTATTGCTGAGAATAGCCAAGTCATTCATAGCTGATCAGCTTAAAATATTGCTGTTACATTGTACATAGTACATTTCACTTTGCATCATCTCTTATAAGTCTTTCCAGGTTTTTCTGAGAACATCCTCCTCATCATTTCTTATAGCACAATAGTGTTCCATCATAATTGCATACCACACTTTGATCAGCCATTCCCCAACTCATGGGCATTCACTCAATTTCCAATTCTTTGTCACAAGAAAAGAGCTTCCATAAATATTTTTGTACATATAAGTTCTGTAAGGGCTAAAATTCTAGCTAGTCTGTCTAAAATCTAATGAGTGGTTGCCAATAAATTATAAGCTTTATCAAGAGTTAGACTTTTAAGCATTCATTAAGAATAAGAATTTGGTGAAGAGAAAGACAAAGGCCTAGATTCATCTATTAAAGGGAGAGAGCATTCCTAGCTCTGCTCTCCGCCAGAGTCCACATGAAAGAGAGAGAGTCAGAGCGCCACCCTCCCCCTTCTTCCTCCCACAAGCAAACATCACTTCCTTACGCCAAAGAAAAGCCACATGGTCTTGCCCTCAGAGACCTTCACCTCATGGCGGGGCTTTTCTAGAGTAAGTCTCCTGCAGGTGGCATCATTCCAATCATTATAGTTCTTTAATCTCTTTTTGGGTACAGACTGTGAAAATTTCTAAGTCACAGAGTCAGACAAAGAAAAAAAAAACATCAGACAAAGAAAAAAAAACAGTCTCCAAGTTGAATAAAATAGGTGTATTTGAGAGAGGGATCCTGTCTCACAATAAAACTGGTCTCAGGTCGAGGACCCAAAGACCCAGAGCCTCAGGATTCATAGATATTTATACACAATAACTCCTCCCACAAAATAGACACAACCCAAGTGGTACATGTACAATAAGTTCTATAGTAGAGAGAAAGGAAATATGAGTCTTTCATCATCCAAGTGGCAAACCCCTTAGATTTTAGTTTGTCACCTAAGACACATTAGTTAAGGTTGCAAAAAATGCCACTAGTTTCAATTCTGATTATAGCAAAAGGAATGAGATGGTTTCTTAAACCTGATGGCAAGGTCCAGCTTTTCTCAGCTCAGAAATTACTGTTTTTAATATTTGAACTTTAAGCTGATTTGTAGATGCCTAACCACAATTGGAATTGAGTTGATGGTTTCTGAGTTATCCAAACCAGTTTACAATATAACATGTATATCAGTTCTAGCAGTATCTGTTTTACTCCATTATTATTTGCTTATACTACTAAAGAATACCTAAAGATAATAAATCACATTTTGTAGTCTATATATTGATTATTAACATAGTTAAATAACATATCTAAAGGGTGGGGACACACAAGACCTAGTAGTGGTATTGCTAGGTCAAAGAATATTCACAGTTTTATTGTCCTTTGTCCATAGTTCCAAATTGCTCTGCAGAATATTTGTATGAGTTTACAACTCCACCAACAGTACATTAATGTCTCATTTTCCCCATATCCCCTGTAACAGTTGTCATTTTCCTCTGGTATCCTACTACCTAATCCAATAGGTATGAGGTAGTACCTCAGAATTGTTTTGATTTGCATCTTTCTAATCAGCAGTTAGTAGTAAGTTTTTCATATGGCTTTGAATTTTTCATCTGAAAACTGTTCATATCTTTGATCATTTATCAATAGGGAATGGATCTTATTTTAATAAATTTCACTCAGTTCTCTCTGTGTTTGAGAAATGAAGGTTTTATCAGACAAACTTGCTTCAAAATTTTTTTTCACAGTTACTATTGCTAACTGTAACTCACTCCATCCTATTCCCTCCCTATGCAATTTACTCTATTCTCTATCTCTTTTCCACCTTTACCTCCTCAAGAGTGTTTTGCTTCTGACTGCCCTCTCCCCCAATCTGCCATTCCTTATTTCACCTCCCCCCCCTTATCCGCTCTACTTTACTACAGGGTAAGACTAATTACCATACCCAATTAAATGTGCATGTTATTCCCTCCTTGAGCCAATTCTGATGAGAGTAAGAATCACTCACTCCCTAGTACCTCCCCTATGTTCTCCTCCACTGTATAGATTTTCTTGCTTCTTTTATGAGATACTTCACCCCATTACACCTCCCCCTTTCCCTTTCTCCTAATGTATTCCTTTCTCACCCCTTAATTGTATTTTTAAGTTATCATCCCTTCATGTTTAACTCATATCTGTGCCCTCTTTCTAAATATACCGTATCCAGCTACCCTAATAATGATAAAGTTCTTATGAGTTACAAATATCACCTTCACATGTAAGAATTTAAACTGATTTTTAATCTCCTTTATGATTTTTTCTGTTTACCTTTTTATGCTTCTCTAGAGTCTTGTATTTGAAAGTCAAATTTTCAATTCAGCTCAGGTCTTTTCATCAAGAATGCTTCAAAGTCCTCTCTTTCATTGAATTCCCATTTTCCCCCTGAAGGATTATACTCAATTTTGTTAGGTAGGTGATTCTTGGTTGTAATCCAGTTCATTTGTCCTCTTGAATATCATATTACAAGTCCTCCAATCCTTTAATGTAGAAGCTGCTAGATCTTGTGTTATCCTAACTGTGGCTCCACAATACTTGAATTGTTTCTTTATGGCTGCAAATGATATTTTCTCCTTGACCTGGGAGCCCTGGAATTTGGCTATAATATTCCTGGGAGTTTACATTTGGGTATCACTTTCAGGATGTGATAGGTGGATTCTTTCAATTTCCATTTTACCTTCTGGTTCCAGAATATCAGGGTAGTTTTCCCTGAAAATTTCTTGGGAGATGATATCTAGGCTCTATTTTTGATCATGGCTTTTAGGTAGTCCAATAATTTTCAAATTCTCTCTCCTGGATCTGTTTTCCAAGTCAGTTGATTTTCTTCTATTTTGTCATTCTTTTGGGTTTGCTTTATTGTTTCTTGATTTCTCATAATAGCTTCCATTTGCTCAATCCTATTTTTAAAGAATTATTTTCTTCAGAGTTTTTGTACCTTCTTTTCCATTTGGCCAATTTGGCTTTTCAAGGCATTCTTTTCTTCATTGGCTTTTTGTACTTCTTTTGTTATTTGACCTAGTCTGTTTTTGAAAGTGTTATTTTTTTTCAGCATTTTTTTTGTGCCTCCTTTACCAAGCTGTTGTTTTATTTTCATGATTTTCTTGTAACACTCTCATTTATCTTTCCATTTGTTCCTCTACCTCTCTTACTTTATTTTCAACATCCTTTCTGAGCATTTCTATGGCCTAAGACCAATTTATATTTTTCCTGGATACTTTGGATGTAGGAGCTTTGAGTTTGTTATTTTCTTCTAAGGGTATATTTTGAGCTTCCTTTTCACCACGTAAACTTTCTATGGCCAGAATTTTTTTTTCCATTTGCTCATTTTTGCATCCTATTTCTTGACTTCTAACTCTTTGTTAAAATGGGACACTACTTCCAGGGTGGAGGGCAAACTGTCCCAAACTTTGGGGGTTTGTGCAGCTATTTTCAGAGATGCTTTAAGGGATTTGAAAGTTTTTCGTTCTTCCAAGATAGTTTGATTTAAGGAGAGGCATATGTACTACTTTCCTGGCCTGTGCTCTAGTCTGCAAGCAACCACATGCCTGCTTCTCTGCTCTGTAACTATGAACAGAATCCTACTCCACTATGGCCACGAGGTCCAGGATACTTGTGCTCCTCCCCTGCCTGGGACCACCACCAAAGACTATCCTCTCTTGCTCCTCTGAAGATGAAAGCAGTATTTTTGTATTTACACCAGAAAAAGAGTTATTCCCTAAGTCTAGTTCATGTGATTTATTGAGGATCACATTTTTTAAAATATTTTTTTATTTATTTCATTAAATATTTCCCAGTTACATTATTTTTTTAAAGTTAACTTTCATTTGTTTTTTATGTTAAATGTCAAATTCCCTCCCTCCTTCCTGACCTTCCTTCTTCTTTGAGAACGCAAGCAATTAAATATCAATTATCCATGTGAAGTCATGCAAAACATATTTCCAAATTAGTCATGTTATAAAACACAGAAAAAATAAGAAAAATGATGAAAGCTTTAAAAAGTATACTTTAATTCAGAGTTCATTAGTTCTCTCTCTGGAGGTGGATAGTATTTTTCCTTTATAAGAAGGACCATATTTTTCCTAATCAAGGAGACACTTCCTATGATTGATAGAAATTTCCATTCTTTCAAATCATAACACATTGCCTACCACTATGGTACTGCTGTGATCAAGTGTTGAATGAGCAGATTACTGTGTATCTCATATATATTAAAACAGTTAGACAGCTTCATTCCTTAACTATGCCACTACCAAGATTTGCTGAATTAATGAAGGTTCCTAACAGATATAGAAAAGGACTCTGGGGAATCCACTGGCTGTCTCCTGCTCTTAAAATTCTTTCTCCCTTTTCATCTATACTTCTTCCCTTCCCTGGCTTCCTTCAAGTTCTAACTAAAAATTTTTCTTTTTACAGTAAGCTTTTCCCAATCCCCCATATTCTGGTGCCTTCCTCCTGTTAGTTTACTTCAACTGATCATGTATATAGCTTGTTTGTACAAAGATGTTTTCATGCTGTCTCTTGCATTAGATTGTGACTTCCTCAAGATCAGGGACTGTTTTTTGCCTTTATGTCCTCAACACTTAGTACAATGCCTTGCACACAGTAGGCCTTTAATAAACATTTATCTCTTATTGCTTTTGAAGATATTCTGAACAAGATCCCTGGTATGAAAAATGAAAACCTGTAAAAATAGAGCAATTACAGATATCAATATCAACCAAAATGTAATGAAAGGCTAGTGATTTCTTACCTCTAATGATATAATAAGGATACTATGTATTTATATAATATCCTTAACTTTTAAAAGATCATTTGTGTACTACTTTTCTTTTAGCTTTAGAACAAGGCAATGTGGTACAATAGAAATTGCGTCAAACTTGAAGCAAGAAGACCTGGGTACCAATTCTGACTCTGATACTTATTAGCTGTAGGAATGGATACAAGTCATTTAAGGTATCTGAGTCCCAATATCCTTACGTCTAAAATAGGAGTCCTCTACAAAAGTTTTATACAAATACCTCATTGTGGTCTGTAGATGACCCTTTTGTATTTAAAGGTTTTGAGAGCAGAAAACCAGTGCTGAAAGTATCTTCCCACTAAAAAAGGTTTTGAGAAAAGGCCTAGCAATATGCTGTATGTTGCCTATCTGCCTAATGTCCAAGAATACCTGGTTTACCTTTCTATTATTTATTTATTTGTTTGATTTGCTACAGGCACTCACAGTTTCTGCCTACAGAGTTATGGGGGATTTGCGATCTATATTAATGAGGGAATTCCACCACCAATGAAGTCATAGGTTCTTGAAGTATGAAAGCATATAAAATCAGAATAAATTTGACATTTCTTTCACAGGGCTATTCTAAGGAAAGAACTTTATAAGCTGGAAGTTACTATATCGATATCGGGCTATTATTATCAACAGCTTTGTAAGATACCTAGGTTTATTTCTGATTTTTAAGTGAGGAAACTAAACCACAAAGAGTTCATATAACTTTAGCAAGATTATCTGCCAAGAAGTGACAGAGATTTTAAATCAAGGTCTTAGGTGGGAAGGAAAGACTATGGACCTAAAAATAAAATAATATTGATCTTTTAAAATTCAGTTCAATTAAAAAATTTTTTCATTTTATCTCTATGTGGTGGTAAGATAGTATATTAAAACTAAGCACACTGTCAGAGTGACTTAGTAACTTGCTCTTGGTCAAGTGGCTTTCCCGAACGCTTGTCTTCATATCCATAATTCCATAGTTCTTTTCACTACTTGCCTTACATTATTGACACCTGGTTTCTTAGACTGTGAGTATTGCAGAAAGCACATGATGAGCCACAAATTTCCAAGTGGGGAAGAAAGGAGAGATTTTTAGGATACAGATATTACTATTTGAACAGTTCCTTGAACTGAAATTTACAATTGTAGCCACATATTCTTATTTTCACAATAAATTGAACTGCATTTAGAAAAAAAAAAGACATGGATATACAAGTAGTCAGAAGAATAAACAATGGTATGGTTCAGAAAAAACCAAAGCAGAGTTATTTTATACTTGAAGTATCTTTTCTCTTTAAAAAACTAGTAAGAAGTTTTAATACTTTAGACTAAGAATTCTTAACCTTTTTTTAATATCATGAACCCCTTCAGCAGTTTAGTTGAACCCTATGGAGCCTTTCTCAGATTAATATTTAGTTGTTGTTTTTTTAATTCATAATTTTAAAAAATACTAAATGTCAGTTAAAGGTTGGTAATGTATGCACATATACACTACATATATACATATATGCACACATATATGTGTGTGTATGTATAAAATGTCTGTGTATGTATCTTTCCATTCAAGGCATCCTTTGCTTTGATTCCTTGGGAATGCAAAAACCTCAGATTAAAAACTCTTGTCTTAGGTCACAGATAAATGGTGGCATTTAATCAAAATTCCCCATTGTAATAGACTAGAATTGATCTACTAAAGAAAAAAAGCCCCATGTAAATAGGCCTTGATTTCCAAAGGTCAGAGTCACCCCAGTGGAGTCCAGAGAAACTTTACACTCATCAGCAATATTCAGGAAATGTGAATGAGAGGTTTAGCAGCGATTCAGAAGAGTAATGTGTGCAATGACTCCACCTTCCAGAAAACACTTGAGAAAAGAACACAGACACTTAGGCAGTTAACATGATCATCTGGCATCTGATATTCAGGAGTTGAATAGTAGCATACTTTCAAAATGGATTGCTCTTAGTCAGCCTGGGGCCCAAATAAATCTCTATGCAAATACACCCCTTGGCTCTGTAATTGGCATAATATAACCACTGTTTCAAGTTTACTATTGAACTGGACTCATCCAGGGTAGAAGTTAGAAAGTGTTATTTTCTTTTTAAGTTCTGCCTGTCATTTAAGAGAAATAAAAATAGACCTGAAATTGGAAAGATTTCTATTCCTGTTCATTTTGGCGGATCATACAACTTTCAACCAAGCAAAGTAGGTTAAAATATAGCAATGACTATGAATTATTAAACCTCTTTCTATCCTTGGCTGGCCTATAGCAGACTGCTGTGCTCTTCACCCACAAGTATTTTTTTTCCTTTTCTACTTCATGAGAAACCCAGCAAAGCAGATAATTTATATACCTCTCTCTTATTGCCAAAATGATTTTTTTAATACTGTAGCTATGCCATCTTCTTCCTCCAGTTATAGTCAAATGGAGTCTTAGAATAAAGTTCCTGGGCTTATTTGAAATTCACTTGTCATAATTTGGAAACCAGGTATATTTTGTTTCCCTGGTTAGAAAACACTGGGAGAGGGGACAGCTAGGTGGCACAGTGAGTAAAGCATTGGCTCTGCATTCAGTAGGACCTGAGTTGAAATCCAACTTCAGACACTTGACACTTACTAGCTGTGTGACCCTGGGCAAGTCACTTAACACTCATTGCCCTGCAAAAAGAAAAAAGAAAGAAAGAAAAGAAAAAAGAAAAAAAAAAGAAAATATTGGGAGAAATGCAAAGCCAATGATAGGAAAAAATGAAGGTATATATAATTTCTCAGTTATACAACCCATTTTTGTTTCAGTCAACATTTTCAATTTAGCAATAAATCATTTTCTGATAGCTATAAGCCTCTGTCTTCTCAATTTTTTATTTTCTCTGGTCGGTTTTAGCAGTTGTTCTGATACACTTGTTCTTGAATGTGCTACAATTAAGTAATGAAAGTCTCTTGCCAGATGGTACCAAAAACTCTAATTCACCTTAACAAATCCTCCTCCTCTACCCAGTCTGTGCAGACCCTGGGTCACCCAGACCCTCTCTAAAATAGAAACAAGCCCTGTGCAATGCAGCTCATCTTAGAACATAAGACATGATCTGTGTGCTCTGCATAAGTAATACATTTCAGACTCAAAAAGGTTGAGGAGAGTAACAACAAAACTCAATCCTAAATTAAAATTTCCCCAAATCCATTCCCCTAATGAGTATCTTCTTTGCCCTCTCTAAATTACAAGGTGGGAGTTCAGGAGAAAGCTTTATGAAGTCTATGACAGTGGAACAGCATGGTACTACAACAAGAGTAGCTAGCAAACATTCAACCTTGTCACTTAGAATTAGTAAAGATAAGCCTGCTGGTATCCCTAGCCCAGATAGGAAACATCCACATTCAGAAGGTGGAATGATTCTTGTTTGTTTATTTTTTATAAATAATTTTTATTGGTATCTTCTGTTTCTTACATCAGTATACTTAGTCCTAGCATCCTCTGCCTCTTAGAGAGCCATCCCAAAAACAAAATTATATTTTTAAAGAAGGAGAAGAAATCAGTACAACTGATTAATACAATGAAAAAGTCAGAAAACATGTGAATACATAAAACCTATACACCTCCCACCTCCATAAGATAGTGGTTTGGAGAGGGTTCTCTTACATCTCAAGTCATGTTTAATTTTTCTGATTTTGTTACGTTCACTTTTTATTTTGTTTGGGTTTTTTTTATTTTATTGGCTCTGCTTACTTCATTTTGCATCATTTTATGTAAATCTTTCCATGATTCTCTGTATTCATTACATACATAATTTCTGATAACATCTTAATATTCCATTTAATTTATGTACCACAATTTGCTTAGCTGTTTCCCAATCAAGGGGTATCTCTTTTGTTTCCAATTCTTTGCTATCAATGAGGGGGTGGAGCCAAGATGGAGGAGGAAAGACAATAAACACACAGAGCTCCTGACTCAGTTACCCCCAAAACAGCAATAAAACAACACCTGGAGCAGCAAAACCCACAAAAAGACAGCTGAGATTATTTTCCAGCCAAAGACAGATTAAAGGGGGCCATGCTGGGCTGTTAGAAGATTCCAACCCCACAATCACACTGATATAGACCCCAGGCATGCTGCACCAAAGGAACTTACCCCCCACACCCTGAGCCTCCTAATCAGCTGCAGCACCAGCATCTTCTGAAACTAAGCTTACCGTTAGGTGAGAGGGCTGAACAGCTGGGGTCAGGGGAGGGGGTGAATACAGGGATGTCTGCAGGACCTAAAGATTTGACTAGCCCACCCCAGGAGGGAACCAGGAAGAAATCATGAGCAGCGGGATGCCTAGGTGGGGGAGGGGTGCAGGCTTGGTGGCTCTAAGAACCACCGCAGCACACAAAGTTCTGCTGGCTGGTTAATTAGCAAGTTGACTTGAGGTTTTCTTCAGACCAGAGAACAGGCCAGGTCAGAGAAAAACCTGCCCTCCCTCAAACCTGGGACCTTCTGAAGCTTGGAACAGTGTAGTTTGGAAGTAGGGCCCCACTGTAAGAGGGAGTTAAAAGTGAGGAAAAAGATGGCAAAATGAGCAAGCAAAGAAAGTTGAGAAATATTGAAAGTTTCCAATTCTTTGCTATCACAAAAACTGCTGCTATCAATATTTTGGTGTATATAGGATTTTCTCCTTAAGGATATCTTCCTTGGGATTTAAGACCAATAATGGAGTCTCTTGTTCAAACAATGAGGGTGTTTTATTCACTTTGCTTGCGTAATTACAAATTGCTTTCCAAAGTAGTCCTAGCATTTCACAACTTCAGCAATAATGCATTAGGGTGTCTTTCATTCCATGATATCTCCATTATTGATTATTACCATTATTTGTCATTTTGGCAAATTTGTAGGGTGTGATATGAGATCTCAGGTTTATTTGGATTTGCATGTTTCTAATTATACATGACTGGCCCCAGCTAGCATCACTTCACTCCCAACTCAACTCATTCTCCAGACTGCTCCACCTCTTCACCAGCAAAACTTCCTCCAAATCCTTCTGATCTCCAGATTTCTTTTATATTTTATCATTCATTATTAGAATGCAAGATCTTTGAGAGTAGAGGACATTTTTTTTTCATTATATTTGTATACTCAGAGCTTAGTACAGTACCTGACACAGAGTAATCACTGGATAACTTTTTTAACATCTACCTATCCATCATTCTAGCTATCTAAAATGTTGGTTTAGGTGGTATTTTGCCTAACATCAATAAAGTGAACCACAAGACCTCAAAATGTAAGTTTCAGGGTTATTATACTCTAAATCTTATGTAACTTCTCCCATAGCTACAAATAAACATTCTGTAATGATTGCATATCACTCCTCAGCTACTGCTAAATTCCTCACCTAGGAAACAGTGGTTATATTATCCACTAATAATCTATTTGTTGGGGCAGCTAGATGGCGCAGTGGATAGAGCACCGGCCCTGGATTCAGGAGTACCGGAGTTCAAATCCAGCCCCAGACACTTAACACTTACTAGCTGTGTGACCCTGGGCAAGTCACTTAACCCTAATTGCCCCTAAAAAAAAAAAAAAAAAAAAAATCTATTTGTTGTTGTTCAATCACTCAGCAAGGTCTGACTCTCCATGATGATGTGGACCATACTGTGATAAAATAATGGGATTTGGCAGATGTCCAGGGGCCCCACCTGAAGATTGATTTGGAATTGATTGAATAGGGTGAGTGAGACTGAGAAACTGAGAACCTACTTAAGAATGATTAAATTGAGACCACACCTGGATAGCCCTGAGTGGAGTGTTGTTCTCAGAGGCTGTGGACTACAACATCAACAGGAGACCACCCTCAAACAATAAGCTTGAAGGACTGCCCCTTTTGGGGAGGGAGACAGGAACTAAGAAGCTGAGGCTCACTCGCTGGATTTCTCTCTTTTCATTCAGGAACCTGCATGTGGCAGCAAGGGCGGAACAGAGTAGAAAGATCTACTCCACATGTTCTCTATAGAAGCATGGATAGCTAAATAAAGGTGGCTTTCTCAACTTCTCTATCTTCACTAACGTCTAATACACTTTAATAAATACTTAAAACCCTAAACTCTTGCTGAATTGATCAGTAAATCTTAGTTAGTTTCTCCCCCCCACTGGGGTCATGTCAGAAGACCACATATTAGAATTTAAACATCACAATATCATGTCATGTGGTTTTCTATGCAAAGATACTGGAGTGGTTTGCTATTTCCTTCTCCAGTGGATTAAGGCAAACAGAGGTTAAGTGACTTGCCCATGGTCATTCAACTAGTAAGTGTCCTGACTTCAGGCCCAACATTCTATCCACTGAGCCACCCAGCTATTCATGGTGACCTATTAGACATCTATAATTGACAAATGGATCACAAAACAAGGGGTATTTGATTCCAGCATTTCATCAACAACAGTCGTTATACCCTCTCCCTGACAGTTTGGAAAATCTCAATAGAGCTCATGCATTTACAGTGAGGCCTAGTTGATTTGTGTTCATTCAATTGGGACATCATCTCTAGATGATTAAAAAAAAGGAAAAAATGCAGAAACATAGTAGAGAATCCAGGAACTTTAATCTATTTTTAATAAACATTAAGGGGAAATGTTTCTGGGACATATTATCCCAAAGTGCTGTGTATCTGCAATGCACAACACTTGAAAAGGCAAAAATTGAATCATCTAAGCAGTTAGAGGAAACAAACAAATAATTCAAAGGACATATTTGGAAAACAACTAATATTTCCCCTTACTTCACTTCTGCTCTTCCCCCACTCTGTAGTCTAAACTCTTTATCCAAATAAGAACAGGGAAAAGAACAATGATGAAAAAGAATCTGTCACTACACACAATAATATGGAAGCAGGATGTTAGAGTCAAAAGAACTCCAACTCTGTACAAAGAACCTGGATTCAATTTTTGTCTTGCAGGTACATTGAATGACCTTAGGCAAGAATCTTAACTTTCACTGACCTCATTCTTCTCATCTGCAAAAAGCAGAGATTTGATGAGATGGCCTCTGAGATGCTATCCAGCTCTTCATCCATGATACCTAAGTCTTATGAATGTACTTAATTCAGTAAGACATCATTCCCCAGACCACAGGTAATCCATGAGGTCTATTCTCATGGAGATGTAAACTGAACATTCTAACAGATTTTGGAATTGTCAGGAACTCCACCACCTCAGACTTGAAATAATTTTATTTGACAGGAAAATATATATGATTCATTACTAAGTACAGAATAGTGGATACTTGTAATCCCAACCACTTGGAACCCTGAGGTTCACAGAATTCTTGAGCTTGGGAGTTCAGAGTTAGAGTGGACTAAGCCAATCATGTTCTAAACTTTTCACAGTGTCAATATGATGAACCTCCAGAAATGAGAGGCCCCCAATGGGTTGTCTAATAAGGGGTGAACAAGGCCACTTCAGAAATGGAACACATCAAAGCTACCATGCTGATCAATATAAGGATCAGACCTATAAGTAGTCTTTACACTGGCAGCCTGAGAGAAAAGGGCCCTTTATTAAAAAATAGAGAAATATAAACACATGGATTCATAAATAAATGAACTATGTTAATATAGAATTTCACAGTATGTGACAACCTGTGAAGGGGGCAGGGGAGGGGCTCACAGGAAGAAAGGGTTCAAAATGAGTTGGGCAAAAGGTTCTCTTCCATTTCAATTTGTGGTGCAAAATTTTAAATTCCAGTGATGATTATTTTTGTAAGAAGGCTTCTTTCAGAAGAATTTTAGCCAAGACTTCAAGGAAGCCAGGAGGAAGAAATGAGGAGGGAGAGAATTCCAGGCATTGGGGACAGTCCATAAAAATTCATGAAGCCGGGACATACAATGTTGTGTGTAAAGAACAGCACGAATGCCATTGTCACTGGATTTCAAAGGGCACAGAGAAAAGTAAGATATAAGATGACTAAAAGTTCTTTCTAGGAAATGGTAAGATTATGAAGCTGTTTGTTTGTTTGTTTGTTTTGGTGAGGCAATTGGGGTTAAGTGACTTGCCCAGGGTCACACAGATAGTAAGTTTTAAGTGTCTGAGGCCGGATTTGAACTCTGGTCCTCCTGACTCCAGGGCAGGTGCTCTATCCACTGTGCCACCTAGCTTCCCCTATGAAGTACTTTAAAAGCCGAAGGATTTTATATTTGATACTAGAGGCAATAAAGAGTCATTGAATTGGAGAGGAGGGGTGATCAGACCTGTTTTTTAGAAAGATCACTTGTATAGCTGATGGAAAATGGACTGGACTGGAATCTCCACTGTTAGGGGGGAAAAAATAGTTTTGGTATCAGAAATACAGAACATTAACTTGTGGGCAATGGTTGGGTATGTAAATAATTAATTGTTATTTGAGGTTTTTATGACCCCATTTTTGGCTAGAATTAAAAAAACAAAACAAAAAAACCTCAGCACATGCACTGGCCTCTGGGCCTCCGAAAACAGCACAGTGCTCCACCCACTGGTTGTAGCCGTCAACATGGCGCTGGCACCTCACTTCATCACCACTCGCTGATGCCTATATGGGCCCGGCAAGATTATAATGATTGGAAGCCCAGTGAGGGCAGTCACATGACTGTCAGAGCGGCCAGCCAATTGGTTGTGGGCTGTGTGTGGTCAGCCTGGGGTCTGCTGGGAAGAAGGGAAGGGTTTTTGACCATTCTAGCTTGAGGGTGGAAGGTGACAGGATGCTGCTGTGTGTTCTCAGCATCCCAGATTCCTGGGTGGTGGTGTTGTTCAGGTTGTATAATTTCCCTTTCCCCATTTTATTTCCTTTCCCTTAATCCTACTGATCCCGTTTGTGGGTTTTTTTGTTTGTTTGTTTGTTTGTTTGTTTTGTGAAGCAATTGGGGTTAAGTGACTTGCCCAGGGTCACACAGCTAGTAAGTGTTAAGTATCTGAGCCCTGATTTGAACTCAGGTACTCCTGAATCCAGGGCCAGTGCTTTATCCACTGCACCATCTAGCTGCCCCTGTTTGAGTTTTTTTAAGTTCATTCTTGTTAAATAAATCCTGCTCTGTTTTGAGGGAGGCTGTCTGTCTCCTTCCTTGCCCCAATATTGTGGTGAGCTGCCTAGCTAATACTCCCCAATTAAAATTTGGTCCCCACAGGTGGGAGGTAGGGAGTAGGTGATGGAAGGGAACATATGGGTGTGGATGATAAAAGGGCACATATTCATTTGTACAGATTTATATTGACATGGATAAGAAGGGTTAACATACATAGGTATCTGGCATTCAACTAAATCCTCAAGGACTTTTGACGTGACTAGAATCTTGCAGTTGGCTCTGTTACAGAGAAGGGTGATGTCATTTCTTACACTTGCTATTTCTAGTTCAACTGCTGCAGTGAGACCATTATAACAACAAAACCTCTAGTAGGACCAAAACTCCATGGGCCCCCAAGAAAGGAGCATATCTGTTCATTTCCTAACAAAGACAATAAAAACAGTCTCTTCTAACAACATGCTGTTTTGACTTTGAACAAGTAATCTTGTTTTCTGTTGCTTCATCAGGAGTGCTGCTTTTCATCCCTTTTCATTCTCAGAAGCAACATTGCACATTGAATTCTGAGAAAGACAGGAGAGGAGGGGGAAAAAAGAGAAGAGGATAAAAGGGAGAGAGTTAGAGATAGATAATTATATCTATTTGTCTATTTAAATAAAACATGATGATCAAATGAGATAATGAGTTTATGTAAGCAAATTTACTTGCAATCTAAAAGCGCTGTATAAATGTAAGTTATTATTACTACTATTATAATCATGTCTATGTAGATACAGATAAAGAGTCTATTTATAGGCATAGCTAATAAGATATCATAGTATAATGCATACAGGGCTGTTCTGAGTTAGAAAGACCTGATTTGGGGTCTAGCCTCTGATAAATACTAGCTTAGAAGTAATGAGTAGATATTTTAACCCACTAGGGCCCCCAGAGAACTAATATTGTACTTGGAGACAAAGGGTAGATCTGTGTTGGTAAAAGAAGTTTTCATACCAGAAGTTCCCCATACACATAAGCAGGGGAAGGAAAAAAAAACATAATAGATTAATTATAGTTTATAATTGGAGTAGGAAAAGGCAAACCACTCCAGTATCTTTGCCAAGAAAACCCCAACTGGGGTCACAAAAAGTAAACGAGGCATATTCCTCAGAATAGCTCTTTGATAGGTAATGCAAATATCACCATTATTTTACAGATAAAGAAACTAAACTAAGGCTCACAATTTTTTTGTTTATTTTTTTTATTTTTTTCATAACTATTTTATTATTTTCTAGTTATATGTAGAGATAGTTTTCAACATTTGTTTTTATAAGATTTCTAGTTTCAAATTTTTTTCCCTCCTCCCTCCCCAAGACAGCAAGCAATCTGATGTCGGTTATATATGTATAATCACATTAAATGTGTTTCTGCATTAGTCATGCTGTGTAAGGAGAATCAGAGCAAAAAGGGGAAAAAAGCCTAAAAAAAGAAAAACAAATGTAGATAGATATAGATATAGATATAGATATAGATATAGATATAGATATAGATATAGATATAGATATAGATGATAGATATAGATATAGATATAGATATAGATATAGATATAGATATAGATATAGATATAGATATAGATATAGATATAGATATAGATATAGATATAGATATAGATATAGATATAGATATAGATATAGAATGGTTCAGTCTGCAGCTAGATTCTATAGTTCTTTTTTTTCTGGATTTGGAGATCATTTTCCATCATGAGTTCTTTGGAACTACCTTGGACCACTGTATTGCCGAGAAGAGTCAAGTCTATCACAGGTGATCAACACAAAATGTTGTTGATACTGTGTACAATTTTCTCTTGATTCTCCTTATCTCACTCATCATCAGTTGATGCAAGTCCTTCCAGGTTTCTCTGAAATCTGCCTGCTCACCATTTCTTACAGCACAATAGTATTCCATTACATTAATATAGCACAACTTGTTCAGCCATTCCCCAATTGATGGGCATCCCCTCAATATCCATTTCCTTGTCACCACAAAATCAGCAGCTATAATTTTTTTGTACATGTGGGTCCTTTTCCCTTTTCCATGATCTCTTTGGGGAAAAGACCCAAAAGTGGTATTACTTGGTCAAAGTGTATGCACAGCTTTATAGCCCTTTGGGCATAATTCCAAATTGCTCTCCAGAATGGTTGGATCAATTCACAACTCCACCAACAATGCATTAGTGTTCCAATTTTCCCACAACTTCTCCAACATTCATTATTTTCCTTTTTTTGTCAGATTAGCCAATCTGATAGGTGTCAGGTTATATCTCAGAGTTGTTTCAATTTGCATCTCTCTAATAAATAGTAATTTAGAGCATGTTTTCAAATGACAATAGATAGCTTTGATTTCTTCATCAAAAAACTGCCTATTCATATCCTTTGACCATTTCTCAATTGGGTAATGACTTGAATTCTTATAAATTTGATTTAGTTATGCTTATATTTTAGAAATGAGGCCTTTGACAGAAATACTGGCTATAAAATTTTTTTCCCAGCTTTCTACCTCCCTTCTAATTTTGGATGCATTGCTTCTGTTTCTACAAAAACATTTTTAATGTAATCAAAATCATCCATTTTGCATTTCATAATATCCTCTTTCTCTTGTTTAGACACAAACTGTTCTCCTTTCCTTTCCATAAATCTGAAAGGGAAACCATTCCTTTCTCTCCTAATTTACCTATGTTATCACCTTTTATGTCTAAATAACATACCCATTTTGACCTTATTTTAGTATAAGGTGTAAGATGTTGGCCTATGCCTAGGTTCTGCCATACCATCCTCCAGTTTTCCCAGCAGTTTCTGTCAAATATTGAGTTCCTATCACAGAAACTGGAGTCCCTGAGTTAATCAAACCATAGATTACTAAAGTCATTTACTACTGTGTCTCCTGTGCCTAACCTATTCCATTGATCCACCACTCTATTTCTTACCCAGTACCAGATAGTTTTGATGACTGCTGCTTTATAGTAAAGATTCAGATTTGGTACAGCTAGCTCACCTTCCTGTTCATTTTTTTCATTAGTCCCCTATATATTCTTGACCTTTTGTTTTTCCAGATGAATTTTGTTATTAATTTTTCTAGCTTTATAAAGTAATTTTAGGTAATCTGATTGGTATGGCACCGAATAAATAAATTAATTTAGGTAGAATTGTCATTTTCATTATATTAGCTTGGCCTATCCACAAACAATTGATATATTTCCAATTATTACGATCTGATTTGATTAGTGTGAAAAGTGTTTTGTAATTTTGTTCATAGAGTTCCTGGGTTTGTCTTGGCAAGTAGACTCCCAAGAATTTTATATTGTCTACCATTACTTTAAATGGAATTTCTCTTTTTATCTCTCACAGCTGGACTGTGTTGGTCACGTATAGAAAAGCTGATGATTTATGTGGGTTTATTTTATATCCTGAAACTTTCCTAAAGCTGTTAATTGTTTCAAGTAATTTTTTAGTTGATTCTCTAGGATTCTCTAAGTAAACCATCATATCAACTGCAAAGGATGATAGTTTTGTTTCCTCATTACCTATTCTAATTCCTTTAATTCTTTTTCTTCTCTTATTTCTAAAGCTAACATTTCTAATACAATAATAAATAATAGAGGTGATAATGGACATCCCTGTTTCACCCCTGATCTTACTGGGAAGGCCTCTAACTTATCTTCAGTACATATAATGCTTGCTGATGGTTTTAGGTAGATACTGCTTATTATTTTAAGGAAAGCTCTACTTAGTCCTATGTTCTCTAGAATTTTTATTAGAAATGGGTGCTGTATTTTGTCAAAAGCTTTCTCTGCATCTATTGAGTTAATCATATGATTTTGGTTAGTTTTCTTATTGATGTGGTTGGCTATATTAATTTTTCTAATGGTGAACCAGCCCAACCTTCCTAGTATAAATCCCACGTGGTCATAGTGTATTATCCTAGTGATCACTTGCTGTAATCTCCTTGCTAATATCTTATTTAAGATGGCTCACAAATTTTAAGTGAGTTTTGCAATGTGCTCCAGGTGGCAGAACCAAGGATCACTCAGACAGAATCTTAGCTCTAGAAAAATACTCATATACAATCTGGCCAAGCCCACTCCAGCAAGAATCACCCCTCCACCACCCCTAACATATAATTATTAAGGCCATAATAAAAAGTATCCAGAAATGTAGAATATCCCATCTTCCAAAGCAGTCCATTCCACTTCTGGATAGCTCTAAGTATGAGGTAGTATTTCCTTATGGTGAACACCAATCTACTTCTCTGCAGCCCCTGCCACCCCCATTGTTCCTAATTTACTACTCTGGGTCCAAGCAGAACAATTATAATCCCTTTTCCATATGACCATTTTTCTAATACTAGAAGACAAATAAAATACCCACTCTAAGATTTCTTTCTCTCAGAGTTAACCATTTTTAATTCCTTCTACCCATTCTTCTATACCAAGGCCTCCAGCAACAGTTGCAGAACTAAATCCTATAGTGTAAGTTGCTTTATATAACTTAAGGACTCCAGGAGCTGCCATGTGAAATATCATGTACTAAAATGTTAAGAACATCCACATGCCTCTATATTATGAGATTTGTTGTTGCTCAGTCATTTTCAGTTGTGTCTCATTCTTTGTGACCTCATTTGGTGTTTCCTTGGCAAAGACACTGGAGTGGTTTGCCATTTCTTTCTCTGTTTCATTTTATAGATGAGTAAACTGAGGCAAAAAGATTTAAGTGACTTGGCCAGGGTCACATAGCTAGTGTCTGAGGCCAGATTTGAACTAATAAAGATGATTCTTCCTGACTCCAGGCCAGGTTTCCACTGTGCCACCTATTTGCCCATATATGTCCAATGAAAGGAATTAATTGTAATTTGGAGTTTTTATAACTCCATCTTTTCTTCATCATGATCAGACTGAAAAGATGCAAACTTTAAAAGCCTAAGAGAAGATGGGTGTGTACTTTAAGAGATTATAGGAACAAACCACACAAAGAACATTTATTGAATCAAAGTGTCAAAGTAAAGTACCTAGGAGTTCCCCCACACCCACATGGCCCTGGCCAAATTATAATGGGGACAGCCCAGGGGGTATGTTAAACCAATTGGAGATTCAGCCTGGCTATAGAACCACCCTTCCTGTGAGAGAGTCAGGAAGGGGGTGACACTCAGAGAGGGAAAGGGAAAGAAGGGAGAGGGAGAGGGAGAGGGAGAGGGAGAGGGAGAGGGAGAGGGAGAGAGAGAGAGAGAGAGAGAGAGAGAGAGAGAGAGAGAGAGAGAGAGAGAGAGAAAGAGAGGAGTTGGTAGTGTTTGATCTTCAGAACTAACCAGGAGACACGGCAAAGCTGATTTTCCTTATAAGTGCAGATTTCAGGTGGTGATAAATTTGTGTTATTGCAGTGAGGCTGGCTCGTTAAGCCAACTGAGCTGGAAACAATTTGAGGGTTCAAGTTAGTTTTTGCCAGACCCAAACTGTTTTGAGTAGCTGAGGAAGCAGAGCTTATTGTAAGTACCTGGGGGCTGTTTTTGTTTGTTTGGTTGGTTGTCGTTTTTTACCCAAGAGATTTAGATTCTATCTGTAAAGTGGTTCATATTTTTCCTTTTCTCTATCCCCTTTCTTATTGTCCCTGGCTTTATTAACTCCACTTGTGTTGTATTATTGTTCCCATTAATAAAACCAGATTTGTTTGTGGAAAAGAGGCTGTTAATCTCCTTTCTTATCAGTCTGGGAGACATAACTGAAAAACAGGCAGTTTGTATAAGGAGAAACTCTGGACCTAGGGGTCTCTCATTATTTTCTGAACCCATAAATATGTTATAATTTTTGGTGGCACTAGTAGTTGGGGGGAAGGGCTGTTAAGGCCTTATTTAGGAGATAGCTTATGATTTGTGTTTTTTAAGGAAAATGGGAAATCAAAGAGATAAAAGTGAAAGGGGAATAAATTCCAAGAATAGGAATATGCAAAAAGCAGAGATGGTGAATTGAAAGTCATGTGAATGAAACAACAAGAAAGCCAATTTATTTGTGCCAAAAAAGAAAAGAGAATAATGTATAATAAGAAAAATGTAGCTTGCATGTGATCCTAGAGGAAATATGAAACAACTGAAGCTTATTGAACATGAGAAGGAAATGATTAGACTTTATCCTTTAGGAACACCATAATGGCCTACATTTCATGTTAACATTGGACACAATGTTCAGTTTAAAAGAAGTTTTTACAAAACCCTATGTAACCACACAATCTATTTGGAGAATTTACCCACAATCAAATTTGGTTCAAAAAGATCTATGTGGGTGACAATTCAAGGTAAAGCATCTTAATGGATCAAAATATATTTTTATGCTAATTTCAAGTCATTTCTTTGATATTGTAGCCCTTTCCTAAGATTTTTTTTAACTCTGACTCATATCCAACTATAAAAAGAGTAGAACACTTGAAGTTTATCTATATCCTATGAAAATACAAAGGATAGGAAAATCACAGGATTTAGAGCTTGAAAAAGACCTTCAGGGATCATTTAATACAAATTCCTCCTTTTACAGGTTGAGAATCTGAAGGTTAGAGAGGTTAAATGACTCCCTTCAAATCATACAAGTCAGTCAATGGATGAGTCAGGCTCTGTGGCTCCATATTGAATGTTCTTCCTGTTGTAGATAAGGCTAAAGGGTATGTTATAACAATCATTTTGTGCAGAGCACTATGCTGGAGAGTAGGGTGAGGAAGAAGAGGTAGAAGAATTAGTATTTTTGACAAGGACCTCCTGCTTATAAGAAGTTTACAGATTTAAAATTTACTAACTCATTATAGAGTGCTAGACCTGGAGTTAGGAAGACTCATCTTCATGAGTTCAAATCTAGCCTCAAGTACTTAGTTACCCTGAGCAAGTCACTTAACTCTGTTTGCCTCAGTTTCCTCATCTGTAAAATTAGCTGGAGAAGGAAATGGCAAACCACTCCAGTATCTTTGCCAAGAAAACCCCAAATGGTGTCACAAAGGATTTTTATTACACTAAGCTTTAGAAAAACAAAAAAAAGGATAAAATATAACAAAGAACACCAAGAAATATAAGCCATTATCCCTGCTTTCAAGGGGCTTAAATCTAACTGGGGAGAGGATAGAACCAACAAAAGGGGGAAAAACAGTTTCTAGTTCAGAGAAGGAAGTGATCATTAAAACAAGATAGAAGAAGACTTAATAAATGAGATTAGACTTTTTCTTACCCTCAAAAGAAAAATAAGACATTCATGGAAGCAGAGAGTGATCAAGAAATGAGGATGGAATGGCTTGAGAGAAGGGGCACAGACAGAAATGTAGCAGAAGGCATGTTTGGGAATGTACTAGTTTAAATAGAACAGATTGCTGCTGCAATAGAAAAAATTGAAGGGAAATTTATAAACCAATAGGTAAGGATCCTAGTATGTTAGGTTAAGAAGCTCAATCCCTTTAAGATCCATTGGAGGTTTTTATAGGTTTCCAAGGCAATATTGTAGGCATGTAATTGGACTATTTTAAGGATTTGGAAGGGAGACAGGCCAGAATGAAGACCACATAAAACAGAGATTCATAACCTTTTTATGTGTCTTGGACCCTTTTGACAGTCTGCTGAAGTCTAGAGACTCTTTGGAATAATGTTTTAAATGAATAAAGCAAAACACATAAAACTATAATGGAAACAAATTATCTTTAAATATACGTAACTAAATATATTCTTTAAAGTACATAAACCCCAGATTAAGGATCCCTGTTTAGATTAGATTATGATTATTGCAGTTTTCTAGACAAAAATTGATGAAAATAAAAGGCTTATCACTAAAACATTGGCAACTAAGTAGAAGTTGTTGTTTGTCCTTCATTCTCAAGGGAGACCATGACATCAGGGTGATAACATGACTTGCAGTGAATTGGTTTTAAGTGAGGACAGGTCTGTGCAAGGTCACCAACCTCACTGTCTCCTCAAGAGCATTCTGGTCCAGTGGCAAGATGTACATCAGGATGACTGGAGATGTCCCTGGATGTTTTAAGGTAATTGGGGTTAAGTGATTTGCACAGGGTCACTCAGCTAATAAGTGTCTGAGGTGAGATTTGAACTCAGATCCTTGCAACTTCAGGGCCAGTGTTCCATCCATTGTGACACCTAGCTGTCACAGGTAGTAAATTATTTAACAAACTAACAACAATAAAATGTAATCCAGCCTGTGTAAGTACTCTACACTTCTTCAGGGACTATGAAGGAAAATGGATAAAGGCATTAGAAATCACAGTTTTTAAGCTGTCTATAAACCAAATTTTAAGTCATTCATAATCTAGTGTCCCGGAACCCTTATTTATATATAGAATACAGATTCTAATATCACCATCAAAATCATCATTATCAAGCATTTATTAAATATTGATTGTATGTTAGACACTGCATTAAGTTAAGGAGGATACAAGAAAGGCAGGGGGCAGCTAGGGCACATTGGATAAAGTACCGGCCCTCAATTCAGGAGGAACAGAGTTCAAATCTGACCTCAGACACTTGACATTTACTAGCTGTGTGACCCGGGGCAAGTCACTTAACCTTCATTGACTCACAAAAAGAAAGAAGGAAGGAAGGAAGGAAGGAAGAAAGGAAGGAAGGAAGGAAGGAAGGAAGGAAGGAAGGGAGGGAGGGAGGGAGGGAGGGAGGGAGGGAGGAAGAAAGAAAGAAAGAAAGAAAGAAAGAAAGAAAGAAAGAAAGAAAGAAAGAAAGAAAGAAAGAAAGAAAGAAAGAAAGAAAGAAAGAAAGAAAGAAAGAAAGAAAGAAAGAAAGAAAGAAAGAAAGAAAGAAAGAAAGAAAGGGCAAACATTTGTTCTTTGCTCTCAAAAAGCTCACATTATAATGGGGAAGACAACAAGGAAACAGCTCTTTACATAAAACATATATACCATGTAAATGGGAGTTACTAGAAAAGCCCTCATGCAGAAGGTAAGATTTAAGGTCGGTCTTGAAGGGAATTCATTTATAACAGGAAAATTAATTTGGAGCTAGAAAAGGCCCTAATTGTCATCTTGTCCAACACCATCAATTGGCAGATAAGAAAACTGAGACCTCTAGAAATTAAGAGATTCACCAGAAGCCAGACAGGTAATGACAGAGACATGATATGAAGTCAAGGCCTCTAACTCCAAAGTCATTGCATGTTTTACTATAACCATATTGCCTGCCCCTGTAACATTTATTGAAGAGTGTAAGGATATACAGAAATGCTATAAAGAACTCTGCTTAATATTATAGTCAATGCTATTTCTGTTGTTCATTTCCCATTTTTAAAAATGCAATAACATATTTAAATAATTCAAAATTGAATCACTTTAATTAATTTCCTTTTTTCTCTCATGACACCTTTCTTTTTTAACAAATTCTGAACTCAGCACTTACGAGTCAATGGTTTTACTATAAACAGATGGCTGACTCAGAGACAGCTCCCATGATAATAAGTCTTTTCCTCTGTTAAAATGTTAAATTTTTGTTCTTTGTGGTGTCATTTGGTGCTGCCCATGTCCAGCATCTACAAAGAAATCAATAAAAGCAATGTAAATGATATTACACCCACTGAACATCAAGTATGGAAAGATGAAAAAAGTAGGTAAGAGAGACACTGAGGAGAATCACTTTCGCACTTTATTTTAGGATCTTGTGACATGAGATTTTCACTATTATTAACTAGTAAACTCCAGATATCCTGACAGGACAACTTAATGTAACATTCGCCAGCTATACAACTCTGAAGATGAGTTCATTGTGGCACTCACTTTAGGGTATTCGAAAGCTTTATGGTGCAAAAAAATTATAAATTGTTTCTCATAAATGGGGGGGGATATCTCATAAACTGGGAATTGGATTACAAATAATAATCTTCATAAAACTGAATACTTGTAATCAAAATGGGCATATGTCCTGGTATGACTGCATAGATCTGGAAGGCATGTGCCTAGTAATGATACTTAAACCCATGGATGTTGATGAGGTTACTGAGACTATAGAGACAGAAGAAAATAAGTCTGGGGCAGAACTTTATAGTTTACCTGCAGTTAGAGGGCAGGATATGGATGATCACATAGCAAAGGAAACTGAGAAAGAACAAATAAATAAGAGGACAAGGTGGTCAATAATGCAATAGGATGTCACATGCTCTCCCCTATGCTTGGAATGCTCTCTCTCTGCTTTGCCTCTAGAAGTCCCTAGATGCCTTTAAGAATTAATTCATGAGGAGAAGAAGCCAAGATGGCAGAACAGAAGAAGCTCTCCCAATTTTCCCAAAATTTCCCTCTCAACAACTTTAAAATATGCTTCAAATCAAATTTTGGAGTGATACAGCTACTCCAAAAAGTGAGGATGAGACATTTTACTAGCTGTAGATAACTTAGAAGGTTAGAAGGAGAGATCTGTGACACCAGGATGAAGACTGACTCAGAGGTTAGGTAGTCCAGGGGTAGGACTTGGTGGTGGCAACAGAATCAGCAGCAGTTTTAGGAGCTCTTAGCCTAGAGACAGTTGGGGATTGGTAAACTAGTCAGAAAGAATTTACAGGGGACCATTGTGCTAGCACTGAGTGTAGGACCAGATGCTGTTTGGCACCTCTACTGCCCAAAGCCACTTTTGAGTTGCAGTTACAGAATGGAGAGAAATGCTAGCAATTGTGGTCACAAAGAAAACAGGGACGCTGAGGAGCAATGATGTTTGTGGCCCTTACTGAATTAGAAATAGAAGGCTGACCAGGAAATTATATCTATCCTAATATTTACACCAACTTGGAAGCACTGAAAACTTACAAACTCCCAGAACTATCTGTGAATGTCTTTTTCACTAGTACTTCTAGTTTCATGGTTGTGAGATTTGAAGTTGTTCTATGTCTGACTCTGAAAAAATAAATCAATAGCAATCCCATAGCCTTAAACTTTAGAAGTCTAAGGAACTCTTTATAATGTAGGAGTCTTAAGCGAACCTCAAAATGTAACTCAAAATGTGGTGATATGGAGTTGGGACTGTGGGAAAAGCTGATTGAAGTTGTCTGGGAAACAATTAATGTCTGGGAGGTGAATTTCCACTGGGAGAAGGGTCATGTCGGGGAGGAGTTTAGAGGGTTGTTCCTACCTTGCCTCTGAGGAAGAAAGGAGGAGTTTAGAGGACTGCACCTTTGACTATACTACAGTCTGACTGGCTAGCATTTGGCACCAGTGTCTTGGTGAAAAGATTGTAACTGAGGAATAATGGAGAGGCCAGCCTGATTAAGTGATAAAAGGGCTCCCAAGTCCCACAATCACAGCCATTTCCATTAGGGAGTTGACGCCTTCGTGCTTGAATGTAAATAAAGACCTTTGTTAAATCTCCAACATTGAAATCAGAAATTTTTAAATGGGTTTTCTCACAGGACCTATTGAGGAAATAAGGGATTATTAAAATTTAAGCTGGCGGGTGTGGGGGGGGGCAGAGGAAAGACATTAAATACACAGAGCTCCTAATACATTTACCCCCAAAACAGCAATAAAAGAACCCCTGGAGAAGAAAAACACACAAAAATATGGGCTAAGATTATTCTCCAGCTATAGATAGATTTCAGGGGGTTTTCTAGACCACAAGTATAGTCTAACCCCTTGATCGTGCTGACAGACACACCAGACACACCGCCAGGGGAATTTACACAAGAACCTCTGAATCGACTACAGAACTGGAGTCTTCTGGAGCTGAAAGTACAGTCAGGTGAGAAGGCAGATTGGCTGGATGGGGGCAGACAGAAACTGAAAGGGTACTAGTGGGATGGGGTAAGAATTCAGCTGTCCCACCCCAGCAGGGAACCAGGAAGAAATCCTGAGTGGTGGGAGGCTGGTCCAAAGCTAAGTACCACACCACAGAAAGCTTTGCTGGTTGGTTGTTTAGTAAGTAGGCTTGAGGTTATCTCCAGATCAGAGAACAGGCCAGGTGAGAGCAAAACCGGCCCTCCCTCAAACCAAAACACTTAGGACCCTCTGGAACTGGGAACAGGAATGGAGCCAAGAACACCCCCTCTCCCAGTGAAGAGTTTAAAATCAATTAAAAGATGAGCAAATAAAGAAAGTTCAGAACTATAGAAAGATTTTTCAGTGACAAGGAAGATCAAGGTACAGCCTCAGATGAGGAAATCAACCAAACGACCCCTATATCCAAAGCTTCCAAGAAAAATATGAACTGGTCTCAGGCCATGGATGCTCTCAAAAGGGACTTTGAAGAGAAAATAGGAGAGGTAGAAGGAAGATATAGAGAGAGAAAAAGGAAAGAATGGAAAGAGAAATGAGAGCAATGCAGGAGAGTCATGAGAAAAAAAGACAACAGTTTGAAAAACCAAATGGAAAAGGAAATCAAAAAACTGTCTAATGAAAATAACTGCCTAAGAATTAGGATTGAACAAATGGAAGCTCATGACCTTATGAGAAACCAAGACACAGAAAAGCAAATCCAATTGAATGAAAAAATAGAGGGCAATGTAAAATATCTCCTTGGAAAAACAGCTGACCTAGAAAATAAAGCCAGGAGAGATAATTTGAAAATCATTGGACTACCTGAAAACCATGACCAAAACAAAAGCTTAGACACCATCCTCCAAGAGATTGTGAGGGAAAATTGACCTGATATTCTAGAAGCAGAAGGTAAAATAGAAATTGAAAGAATCCACCAACCACCTCTTGAAAGAGATCCCAAAAGGAAAACCTCCAGGAATATTATAGTCAAATTCCAGAACTCGCAGGTCAAGGAGAAAATTTGGACTCTGGGCCTCCTGGGCCCAGGGCTGGTGCTATCCACTATGCCACCTAGCTAACCCATGATGACATCTTTAAAATAAGGGTGAGGGGTGGGAGGAATGGACTGGGGGATGTGGGAGGGGAGAGGTGGAATGGGAAGAAGTAGCTCATAGGAAGGAAACAAGAAAAAATCCTATGGAGGGGAGGGGAAGAGAGGGAGTGAGTGAATTTCATTATCATCAGAATTGGATCCAAGAGGGAATAACATACATACTCAAGTGACTATAGTAATATATATTTTTCCCAGAGGAAAAGTGGGAGGAGAAGGAGATGGGTAAAGGAGATGGGGAGAAGAGGGGAAGGAGAGAATGGAAGTTTGGGGGAGAGAGCTGTAAAAAGCAAAACACTTTAGAGGAAGGTGAAGATGTTTTGCATAACATCACATGTATGACATATATTGAATTGCTTGATATCATAAGGAGAGTTGAGGAGGGAGGGAGGAAGAAAAATTTAGAAAACAGAATTAGCTCAAAGGCCATAACCTTATCAGAGCAGGCTCAAGGAGGAAATAACACACAAATCCAATAGGGAAGAATAATCTATTTAACCCTTCAGGAAAGTAGGAAGGGAAGAGGATTAGGAGGGAAAGGTGAATGAAGGGAGGGTAGAGCAGGGGAGGGGGCAGTCAGTAGCAAAACACTTATTTTTTTTTCTGTTTTTTTTTAATTTCTTGTATGAGGTATTTTATTTTTTCCATTACATGTAAAGATAGTTCTCAACTTTTGTTTATACATGCTTTACAATTTCAGATTTTTCTCCCTCCCACCCCTCCCTCCCCCCTCCCCTAGACAGCAGGTAATCTGATATAGGTTATATCTATATATCTCTATACATACACATATAGATATATATATATACACACACACATATATACACATAATAACATTAATCCTATTTCTGCATTAATCCTGTTACAAGAGAAAGAATCAGAGCAGTGATGCAAAACCTCAAAATAGAAAAAAAAAAACCAACAGCACCCAAAACAAAAGAAATAATATGGTTCAATCAGCATCTATACTCCACAGTTCTTTCTTTCTTTTTTTTTCTTGGATTTGGAGATCCTCTTCTATCATGAGTTCCCTGGAACTCTTCTGTACCATTGCATTGGTGAGAAGAATATAGTCCATCACAGTAGGTCAACACTCAATGTTGATGATACTGTGTACAATGTTCTTCTGGTTCTGCTCATCTCACTCATCATCAGCTCACGTAAGACCCTCCAGGTTTCTCTGAACTCTTCCTGCTCATCATTTCTTACAGCACAATAGTATTCCATTGTATTCATATACCACAACTTGTCCAGCCATTCCCCAATTGATGGGCACCCCCTCAACTTCCAATTCCTTGCTACCACGTAAAGAGCAGCTATAAATATTTTTGTACATGTGGGTCCCTTTCCCCCTTCCATGATTTCTTTGGGCAAAAGACCTAAAAGTGGGATTGCTGGGTCAAAGGGTATGCACTGCTTTATCGCCCTTTGGGCATAATTCCAAATTGCTCTCCAGAATGGTTGGATCAGTTCACAGCTCCACCAACAATGCATTAGTGTTCCAATTTTCCCACAGCCTCTCCAACATTTATTATCTTCCTTTTTTGTCATTTTAGCCAATCTGATAGGTGTCAGGTGGTACCTCAGAGTTATTTTAATTTGCATCTCTCTAATCATTAGAGATTTAGAGCATTTTTTCATATGGGAATAGATAGCTTTGGTTTCTTCATCAGAAAACTGCCTGTTCATATCCTTTGACCATTTCTCAATTGGGGAATGACTTGGATTCTTATAAATTTGATTTAATTCCCTATATATTTTAGAGATGAGGCCTTTATCAGAAGCACTGGCCTCAAAAATTGTTTCCCAGCTTTCTGCCTCCCTTCCAATTGTGGATGCATTGCTTCTGTTTGTACAAAAATTTTTTAATTTAATATAATCAAAATCATCCATTTTGCATTTTATAATATACTCTATCTCTTGTTTGGTCAAAAACTGTTTTCCTTTCCAAAGATCTGATAGGTACACTATTCCTTTCTCTCCTAATTTACCTATGGTATCACCTCTTATGTCTAAATCATGTATCCATTTTGACCTTATTTTAGTATAAGGTATAAGATGTTGGTCTATGCCTAATTTCTGCCATACTATCTTCCAGTTTTCCCAGCAGTTTTTGTCAAATACTGAGTTCCTATTCCAGAAGCTGGAGTCTTTGGGTTTATCAAACACTACATTACTAGTGTCATTTACTACTGCATTTCCTGAGCCTAGCCTATTCCATTGATCTACCACTCTATTTTTTAGCCAGTACCAGATAGTTTTGATGACTGCCGCTTTATAGTAAAGTTCCAGGTTTGGTACCGCTAACCCACCTTCCTGTGAATTTTTTTTCATTATTTTCCTGGATATTCTTGATTTTTTGTTTTTCCAGATGAATTTTGTTATTATTTTTTCTAGCTGTATAAAATAATTTTTAGGTAGTCTGATTGGTATGGCACTGAATAAGTAAATTAATTTAGGCAGTATTGTCATTTTTACTATATTAGCTCTGATTATCCATGAGCAATTGATATCTTTCCAATTATTTAGATCTGATTTGATTTGTGTGAAGAGTGTTTGGTAGTTGTGTTCATAGAGTTCCTGGGTTTGTCTTGGCAAGTAGACTCCCAAGTATTTTATATTATCTACCGTTACTTTAAATGGAATTTCTCTTTCTATCTCTTGCTGCTGGACTTTGTTGGTCATGTATAGAAATGCTGATGATTTATGTGGATTTATTTTATATCCTGCTACTTTGCTAAAGTTGTTAATTGTTTCAAGTAATTTTTGACTTGATTCTCGAGGATTCCTTAAGTATACCATCATATCATCTGCAAAGAGTGATAGTTTTGTTTCCTCCTTGCCTATTCTAATTCCTTTAATTCCCTTCTCTTCTCTGATTGCTAAAGCTAACATTTCTAGAACAATATTAAATAATAGGGGTGATAATGGACATCCCTGTTTCACCCCTGATCTTATTGGGAAGGCCTCTAATTTATCTCCATTGTATATAATACTTGCTGATGGCTTTAGGTAGATACTGTTTATTATTCTAAGGAAAGCTCCCCCTATTCCTAAACTCTCTAGTGTTTTTATTAGGAATGGGTGCTGTACTTTGTCAAAAGCTTTCTCTGCATCTATTGAGATAATCATATGATTTTGGTTGGTTTTCTTATTGATGTGGTTGATTATGTTAATAGTTTTCCTAATGTTGAACCAGCCCTGCATTCCTGGTATAAATCCCACCTGGTCATAGTGTATTATCCTGGTGATCACTTGCTGTAATCTCCTTGCTAATATCTTATTTAAGATTTTAGCATCAATATTCATTAGGGAAATTGGTCTATAATTTTCTTTCTCTGTTTTTGCTTTGCCTGGTTTTGGTATCACCATCATATTTGTGTCATAAAACGAATTTGGTAGAACTCCTTCTTCCCCTATTTTTCCAAATAATTTGTATGATATTGGAATTAATTGTTCTTTAAATGTTTGGTAAAATTCCCCCGTAAACCCATCTGGCCCTGGGGATTTTTTCTTAGGGAGTTCATTAATAGCTTGTTCAATTTCTTTTTCTAATATGGGTTTATTTAAGGATTTTATTTCCTCTTCAGTTAACCTGGGCAGTTTGTATCTTTGTAAATATTCATCCATTTCATTTAGATTGTCAAATTTATTGGCATACAGTTGGGCAAAATATTTCCTAATTATTGCTTTAATTTCCACTTCATTGGTGGTAACATCACCCTTTTCATTTTTGATACTGGTAACTTGGTTTTCTTCTTTCTTTTTTTAATCAAATTAACCAATATTTTATCTATTTTATTGGTTTTTTCATAAAACCAGCTCTTAGTTTTATTGATTAATTCTATAGTTTTTTTGCTTTCAATCTTATTAATTTCTCCTTTAATTTTCAGGATCTCTAATTTAGTGTCTAATTGGGGATTTCTAATTTGTTCTTTTTCTAGCTTTTTAAGTTGCATGCCCAATTCATTAAACTCCTCTTTCTCTTTCTTATTCATGTAAGCATTTAGAGCTATAAATTTTCCCCTAAGCACTGCTTTGGCTGCATCCCATAGATTTTGGTATGTTGTCTCATTATTGTCATTCTCTTGGATAAAGTTATTGATTGTTTCTATGATTTCTTGTTTGGCCCATTCATTCTTTAGAATGAAATTATTTAGTTTCCAATTGATTTTCATTCTACTTTTCCCTGGCTCTTTCTTACATGTAATTTTTATTGCATCATGATCTGAGAAGGATGCATTTACTATTTCTGCCTTTCTACATCTGACTATGATGTTTTTGTGCCCTAATACATGGTCAATTTTTGAAAATGTGACATGTACTGCTGAGAAAAAGGTATATTCCTTTCTATCCCCATTCAATTTTCTCCAGACATCTATCATGTCTAACTTTTCTAGTAATCTATTCACCTCTTTCACTTCTTTCTTATTTATTTTTTGGCTAGATTTATCAAATTCTGAGAGGGGGAGATTCAGATCCCCCACTAGTATAGTATTACTATCTAATTCCTCTTGTAACTCATTTAGCTTCTCCTCTAAGAACTTGGATGCTATACCACTTGGCGCATACATATTTAATATTGACATTACTTCATTATCTATAGTACCATTAAGTAAGATGTAATTTCCTTCCTTATCTCTTTTAATGAGATCTATTTTTGCCTGTGCTTTGTCTGAGATAAGGATTGCTACCCCTGCCTTTTTTACTTTAGCTGAGGCATAATATATTCTGCTCCAGCCTTTTACCTTTACTCTGTGTGTATCTCTCTGCTTCATATGTGTTTCTTGTAAACAGCATATTGTAGGGTTCTGGTTTTTAATCCACTCTGCAATTCGCTTCCGTTTTATAGCAGAGTTCATCCCATTCACATTCACAGTTATTATTACTGACTGTCTATTCCCCTCCATTCTATTTACCCCCTTTGTACTTTTCCCCCCTTCTTTCACCCTATTCCTCCTCACCAACGTTTTACTTCTTACCCCTGCCTCCCCCGATCTGCCCTCCCTTTTTATCACCCCCCTCTCTTTTCTTTACCCTTTTCTCCCTTGCTCTTGTCCTCCCTTCTATCAGTCCCCCCCTTTCCCTTCCCCTTTTGTTTCCCTAAAGAATGAGTTAAGTTTCTTTATCCCAATGAACGTATATGTTATTCCCTCTTTAAGTCAAATCTAATGAGAATAGGGTTGAAACCATGTTCCCCCCTCCTTTCTTTCCCTCTATTTTAATAGGTTTTTTTCCACCTCTTCATATGATATAATTCATTCCATTCCACCTCCCCTTTCCTCTCCTCCCCATAGACTCCCTTTTTATCCCCTTAATTCTTTTGTATCATCACATCAAAGACAATTTATATTTATACCCTCTATATAAAGTCCTTCTCTCTGCCCAAATACATTTACAGTTCTTAAGAGTTATGAGTATTATCTTCCTGTGTAGAGATATAAACAGTTTAACCTAATAGGGTAACTTTTTTTTCCCCTCTGTTTACCTTTTTAAACTTCTCTTGAGTCTTGTATGTTGAGATCAAATTTTCTATTCAGTTCTGGTCTTTTCACCAGGAAAGATTGAAAGTCCCCAATGTCATTAAATGTCCATCTTTTCCCCTGAAAGAAAATGCACATTTTTGCTGGGTAATAGATTCTCGGCTGCAATCCAAGCTCCTTTGCCTTCCGGAATATCATATTCCAAGCCTTGCGGTCCTTTAATGTTGAAGCTGCCAGGTCCTGAGCAATCCTGACTGTGGCTCCATGACATTTAAATTGCTTCTTTCTGGCTGCTTGGAGTATTTTCTCCTTCACCTGATAATTCTGGAATTTGGCTAAATTTTCCTTGGAGTTTTCCTTTTGGGGTCTCTTTCAGGAAGTGATGGGTGGATTCTTTCAATGATGATTTTATCCTCTGATTCTATGATATCAGGGCAGTTCTCCTTAATAATTTCCTAGAATATGGTGTCTAGATTCTTTTTCTGGTCATGGCTTTCAGGCAGTCCAATGATTCTCAAATTGTCTCTCCTCGATCTGTTTTCCAGATCAGTTGTCTTTCCAATGAGGTATTTCACATTTTCTTCTATTTTTTCATTTTTTTTATTCTGCTTGACTGATTCTTGGTGTCTCATGGATTCCTTATCTTCGGAGTGTCCCACTTTAATTTTTAAGGCATTGTTTTCTTCAGTGAGATTATGTACCTTTTTTTCCATTTGGTTAAGTGAATTTTTTAAGGTATTGTTTTCTTCAGTGAGATTATGCAGCTTTTTTTCCATTTGGCCAAATGAATTTTTTAAGCCTTTGTTTTCTTCAGCTTCCTTTTCCAAGCTGCTGATTCTTTTTTCATAGTTTTTTTGTTTTGCTTTCATTTCTCTCCCCATTTTTTTTTCTACCTCTCGCAATTGATTTTTAAAATCCTTTTTGAGCTCTTCCAGGAAGGCCTTTTGTTCTTGCGACCAATTCACCTTCCCTTGTGAGGCTTCAGATATAGCCAATTTGAGGCTATTGTCCTCATCTGAGTTTGTGTTGGCTTCTTCCCTATTGATACAGAAGCTCTCAATGGAGAGGGCTCTTTTTTGCTTCTTACTCATTATTGCAGCCTATTTATTTATTCTTTAAGTTGTAGTCTGCTCTGGGGGCACCAGGGTCCCTGTTTTGGGCTTCTTGTGCAGGTGTATAGGTGCTGTGTGACCGGGCTTTTACTCTGAGGCCTTTATGGTGTGTGGAGATCCCCCGCCCTGCACTTCCTGTCTGAATGTGCTCAGCCAGCCAGGCGCCAGACCCCGGCGTCTGATCCCGCCGTTTGTCTCCCTCCCGGCCGGTGCAGGTAGGTTTTTCCACTGTCCTTCTTGGCCACCAGATTTTTGAACCAGGTTCTGGGAGCCTCAGTTGTTTGGCTGTGGCCCGCAGCTCCTGCTGACTTGCCCCAACCCCCTCGGCGCTGGGTTGCTGCCCTGCGCTGAGCCTCCCTTTTGCCCGAGTCAGACCAACCTTTTCCTGAAGTCTTCTAAATTATCTCTGGTTGGAGGACTGTGTCTCGCTGTCTCTTTGCAGGTTCTGTAGTTTCAGAATCCGTCCAGAGGCTTGATTTAATGTTCGTTTTGAGGGAACAGAAGGAGAGCTCAGGCAGCTTGCTGCTTCCTCTCCGCCATCTTGGCTCTGCCCCCCCTCGCAAAACACTTATGAGAAGGATTAGGGCAAAATAAGATAGACAATGGAATAAATGTTATTCGAAGGCAATGGGATGGAATGAAATAGTTATGTTGATTGACTACAATATCAACATATATGGTACCTATTCTGCTGGGCTATTGTGAAGAAAATTCAAGGTAATATATGGAAATTGTGATGAACAGGATGCTATCAGAAAAACCTGGAAAGACACACATGAACTGAAGCAGAGAGAAATGTACTGTATACAAAATAACAGCATTAGTGTAAGTTGATCTGCTGGGAAGCACGTGGTTATTTTCAGCAAGGCAATGATACAATATAACTCTGAAGAACCTAGGAAAGTTGCAGTACATCTACAGAGAAAGAACTGATGGTATCTGAAAACAGACTGAAACACATTTTTTTTCAACAATTCCTTAATCTGAAGTTTTGTTTTTATCTGTTTCCACTCACAACCTAGATATCGTATAATTGTTTGCCATGACTGCTCATGTATAATTAATTGTTTGAGTTCTTAGGGTGGGGATGGGAGGGGAGGGAGGAAGAGAAGTTGGAACACAAAGTTTAATAAAAATTGTCAAAATTTGCTTTTACTTGTAATTTGGAAAATAAAAAGTCTAAAATTAAAAAAAAATAATCTGGCCAACTAGCTATCAGGATGGATACACCTAAGAAGTAAGAGATTAAATCCTATAGCTGGAAAGTCAGTTAGGAGTGGCTACTACCTAAGCTAGGAGACAGAGATAACTCCAGAGGACAGGACTATCATTCCAAAAGAAAATTCTCCCTGACTCTTAGGTATCTTTCCCCCACCCAACCCCCAAAGGAAACTTCCATGGTAAGATGGTCATCCTATGAAACCCCCCAGCATCTGTCCACTTTAAAAGCTTTTGCCTTTTTTTCTGTTGGACAAGCAAGATGTCTTTAAGATATCTTCTCCCCTCAAGGGAAGACTTCCCTCTTGGTCACTTTCTCTAAGTGCTTCAAAATAAACAACCTTTATTCCAATCAGATTTGAGTGTGAGAGGTGTAATTCTTTAAAGAGCATTACCTAAGGATCCTCATACCACCTCTTTCCTCCATGACACTGTGATTGCATTTTATATAAAAATGCAAAAGAAATTGAGCTTCTTTGACTTTGTATGAATAACTTCACATTACAGAGCAAAACAAATTTTTGTTTAAATGGATATATGATCCCTTATGTCAGAAAAGTGAACTCCTAAACTCTCAAGTACCCATCATTATATTCCAGGATCATGCTTGGTCAATACCTACTTGACACAGGCTTCTATTCCTTTAAATTAAACTTAATTCAATAATCACTTATTAAGCTAATACTTATTAATCCATTTATGTGCATTAGGAGCATAATGGACACAAGAAGTCAGTGTAATCAGGGGCAATTATCCATCAGGAAAATGAATCTAGAAGAGTTTTTTTTAAAATGAATTTGTTGAGTGTTACTATTGAGAATTTAAAAGAATATAAGATATTAGTCAATCAATAAACATCTATTAAGTATCACCTATATGCTGGGCACTGTGATAAATACCAAGGATAAGAAAAAAGATGAAAAACAGTCTCTTCTCTCAAGGATCTGATGATCTAATGGGGAAGACAACATGCAAATAATAAACAAGTTACATACAGAATAAATTGGAGAAAATCAACAGGAGGAAGGCACCAGAATTAAGGAGGAATGGACAAAAGTTTCTTGTAGAAGATGGAATTTTTGAGTGGGACTTGAAGGAAGCCAGGGAAACCAGGAGGCAGGGATGAGAAAGGAAAGAATTTTAAACAAGGAAAACAGTCAGTGAAAATGTCCCAAGTATCTTATGTAAGGAAAAGAAAGGATGCCAATGTCCATTGATTACAGAATATATGGAGGTAGATACGGTGTAAGAAGACTGGAAAGTAGAGGTAGGTGGGAACTGTTCTGAAGGGCTTTGAATGCCAAATTATTTGATATTTGATCCTGGAGGTGACTGGAAACCAGGGGAGTTTATTGAGTAGGGACTGGGCTGACATGGTCAGATCTGTGCTTTAGGAAATATTACTTTGGCTGCTGAGTGGAAAATGGATTTTAGTAGGGAGGGACCTAAAGCTGGGAGACCAATTAATGGGCTATTGCAATACTCCAGGCAACTGTAAAGATATGTGTACTCTGGAAGTAGCCAGACCGTTGTTGATATGTTGATATGTTGTTGTCTATATGTTGATAGAATTCAGTGTACTAGTGGAATGAGTCAGGACTGTTCAATTTCCATCTGCCTTGGCCACTTATGATTTAGTACTGAACAGATCAGTTCACCTTTATAAGACTGGGCTTTCTCATCTCTCTCTCTCTCTCTCTCCCTACACACACACACACACATATATACATACACACTACACATATGTATACATACATATTCATACATATATTACCTGCATGTGCCAGAAACTGCAAAATCTGAGAAAAACCAAGACAAAATAGAACCAGTCCTGGACTACCTTTAAGTAATATCCATTCTATACTCCAATAGTCAGTGCAATTTTAAGCCACTCTCATATAAATGTCCCAGGTACCCAGATGGTGATACTTCCCCACTTCAGCTTTCTAAGAGAAACCTAACCTTAAGGAGTTTGTAGTTCTTAGGTAAATTAATTTAGGTCTCACATTAAGGGCCCCACAAGTAAATCTGCTTGAAAATATGGCATGCAGATGTAGAGAATGGGTTTCTTCTATGTTAAGTGTGAATCTGAATTAAGGAGAAGGAAGCCAATATAGCAAAAATTATGATCTTTAGTTGGGACAAGGAGTTGCAACTGGGGTTCCATGCAGCAGCAAGTACTGGGGTGCCCACAGAGGGGGCAGGACATAATGTTCTTATAAACTATTTGGGGAGAAGAAAGGAGCTGCAGGTGCAATGGGTTTGGCACATTGCAGATTCACAAGGTAAGCTATTTTTTTTTTGCACAATTACTGAAGGTCCATAGAGAAAGTTTGGGAATTTGGGAGTGGGAAGTTTGGGAAATTTATTGTTATTGTTTGTACTTTCTTCTCCTGAGAACAAATGACATCAGGAAGGTAATGTCTTGACTTGCAAATAAATTGGATTTAAGTGAGGCAAAGTTATGCAAAGTCATCAGGCCCCACTCTATCCTCCAAAGTCATAGAAGTTGTGAGAACCAGGGTGCTGCCCCCTGACAAGAAAGCATATGACCATCCTTAGTTTTCTAAAGGTCAGAGCATTCTGGAAGTTGCCTCTATTCATAGAACCAACTGTAAGTGATGTCAATCAATGGACCAGCCAATTAACTTGGAGCTGTGTGGGGACTTCCCTGCTTCCTGGTTTCACAGGGAGCTTCTGGGAGAACCAGCTGGAACTCTTGTCTCTTTTTGGAAGCCTGAGCTGCTAGGTAAAGGGCAATTTTTCTATCTATCCCACATAGATATGAGCTAGGTTTTTCCATTCTTTCAGAGACCTGTGCTCACTCTCTCTCTTCACTAACTTCTAATATACTTTAATAAATACTTAAAAGCCTAAAATGTTGCTGAATTTATCAGTAAATCTTAGCTAGTCCCCCCCTCCCCACACTGGGAGGCAAGTAAGACAATCACTAATTAGATTTTAAACATCACAAAGTCTAGTGGCAAGGCATAGTTCAGGACAACTGGCCTATGCCCTAATTAGGACATTTTCAAAATAGACAAAGGCTGGGAGTAATAATGTCTGGTCAACCTCAGGCAATTCATAAGTCTGGGAATAGAGATAAGGTCATCTTCAGTCTGCTATGTTCCACATAAGTATATAGAAGATTCAAAGAGTGACTCGCTAGTGCCTCAGCACTAGAAGTCTGTTTCTTCTTTCCTAGAGTTCTTATGAAGTTTCCCTTAGGTTTAGCTCCCTATTGGTACTTAGTTTCCTTGTAGTGTTCTGAATCTGCCTTTCATCAATGTGTCTAGCCTGGCCCAGGTGTGTCTCTAAGTACCTGATAGGGGCCCTGCCATCACACACTGTTGCTCAAGAGACAGTGAGAAATCAGAAAACTCAATCACATCCCACCTGCAAAGGACAATTCATTCAACCACTCCTAGCCTGACCAGGTTCCAGAATCCATGCAGGAATGCTCTTGCAGAAATTTGCAGTCACCAATTGGCTTGATGTAAAATACATAGATCCAGAAGTGATTTTGATTCCTTGATCAATTCCAACATATTTCCAGTGTGACCAAGATCTGATTTCATTCACTGATCAACATATTTTACTTCTCCCAAATTAATAAAGGCCTTGATTTCACACTAGTTTATATTTGTGATTAATTGTTGGATGGAATAGAGGTATTTAGAACTTGTTGACTCCTAGTTTAAATCTTTGATTCATTCAAAAAGTCTGGCTCCCTTTTTTAAGTGGGATGTGGTCAACCTTCACATACAAAACAGATTCAAGACAACCTTAGGGCTCAGCAGGAGGCACTAGAAGCTGACAGGATCAGCAAAAACCTTTTGTAGAAATTCCAACTTTAGCTAATTCTTGAAAGAAGCCAGAGTGGAAGTGGAAGAAATGTATTCTAGGCACATGGGACAAACACTGCAAAAGGATAGGGAATGTTTTTATGTGTAGTATATATGTCCTACTTCCATGGCTGTGCAGTAAACTCCTTGAAGGTAACTTTTTTTTTTAATGCCCTGTGCAGTGCTTGGAACACAGTATAAGAATTAGCCTGAGACATTTAAATGAGATTTGGAGTCAGAAGATGTAGGTTAAAGTCCTTTTTAAGTAGTAGAAGTCATGAGTTCTGGGGCAAGCCACTTAATCAAGGAGCTTATACTCCTAGAAATGGTTACTGGAAAGAAAGCAACATGTAAATTTTATCAATGTACTTCTACTACATGCTATTTGACTGATTTCTTATTTGATCGATTTTACTATTTATACCTATACTAGTTGCATACTTGGTGCCATTTTGGGACTAGGAAGAAGGGAAACATTTTTGAGAGATTTTTCTTTCTCTGGATACTCACTTACCTGGGCACACTGATATTGAAAGGCAGAAGTTACTCCTTTTCCTAAGAAAAGTACTTTATAAAAGGGATTGTTGGTTGCAGTTTAACAAACCCTTGCATAGAACTGTTTGAATGGTGTAGAGAGGAGGAATGCAAAATGTCAGCCATTTAGCAAGGCCCTTTTAATTTGAATTACAATTGAAATTTAAAAACTAGTGAAGATGATAAAGGCATTGAATATGCTTATCAAGTTTAAGCAAGGCTGTCTTTCAGGACTTCAAAGGATTTTATTTTTATTGTTATGCAGCAGCTTTCTGTCCTAAGAAGGGAGAGTGGAAGGAGGAAAAAAGAAGCAGTCTTTTGTCAGTACATAGCACCACTGATGCATTCATTCTCACTGTATAAACTGCTTTTGTTAAAAATTTCCAGTTTGATTTATGACTGCAGATCAGATCTCACAGCGCAGCCTTCCTTGTTTTCTGATGGTAATATGCATAGAGGGAAAACAGACCCAAATTTTAACTCTCAAAAATTGGCCACAGTGTTCTTTTTTTTTTTTTTTTTGCAACCAAAGTGCCAGAAATCTCATCTTTTGTCTGTAAATTTTGGGAACAAAGAACATTCTATTTTTGAATCAAATGAGATAATGAATGAAAATCACTTTGCAAACATTAAAATAAAATGTAAATGTTTCTTGTTATCCTCATCTTCACCAACATTATGATCTCAGGTAAGAGGAGGTAGCCATTCTCCTTACCTAGGTAAATCTTGTGCATGCCACAGCCTCCAGCAAATTGTCTCCTACATCATGACCACCCTCACTTCAATATTTTTTTGTCGGGCTGCTTCCCTACTACCTAAAAACATGTCCATGTCTCCTCTGTCCCCACAAAAAACTTAATTTTATCTGTCAATTCCTACTATCTATCATACCATATCTCTTCTCCCTTTCGTGGCTTAACTCCTGAACAAGGCAGTCTGCAATAGGTACTGACATTCCCTTTCTTCTCACTATCTTCTTAACTCTCCACAATCCAAAGTCTGACCTTATCATTCAACTGATACTAAGTTACCAATGACCTCTTAATTGTCAATTCTAATGGCTTTTTTTTTTTACTTGTCATCCTTCTTGACCTCTCAGAAGTCTTTGAAACTATTGATCAGCCTTTTCTCCTCAATACTTTTCTCTTTAGGTTTTGTGACAGTATTCTACCCTGGTTCTTCTCCTACCTATCTTCTCCTCAGTCACTTCTGATTGATCTTCTTGCATGCCCATTAAAGGCAAGTCTCCCATAGTACTCTATCCTGGGACCTCTTTTCTCCTCCCTCTCCAGGGGTAGACAATCTATGGTACCTGTTTTTGTATGGTCCTGTAGCCAAGAATGGTTTTTATAATGTAAATATGAAATGCAAAAAACAAAAACATTCTTAGCCTTACAAAATAGACAGCAGGCTTGATTTTTTCCCCATGGGCCATCTTTTTTCCAACCCTTGCTCTATAGCTATTCCCTGGAGGATCTTATCAGCTCCCATGCTTCAATAATCATCTCTGTGCTAATGATTTTCACATCTACTTATCTGTAAGTGCTAACTTTAACTGCTTATTAAACATCTCAAACTGGATGTCCTACAGACATCTTAAACTAAATGTGTCCAAAACTGAACTTAACTTTTCTTTCTCTCTCTTTCTTTCTTTCTTTCTTTCTTTCTTTCTTTCTTTCTTTCTTTCTTTCTTTCTTTCTTTCTTTCTTTCTTTCTTTCTTTCTTTCTTTCTTTCTTTCTTTTTTCTTTTTCCTTCATTTTTGTGCAGGGCAATGAGAGTTAAGTGACTTGTCCAGGGTCATGCAGCTAGTAACTGTCAAGTGTCTGATGCTGGATTTGAACTCACGTCCTCCTGAATCCAGTGCCAGTGCTTTATCCACTGTGCCACCTAGCTTCCCTGAACTTATTATCTTTAATCTAAATGCTCGCTTCTTCTAAACTTCTCTATTATTCTCAAGGGCATCATGATCTTCCTAGTCCTCCAGGGTCCCAACCTAGGTATCATAATGGATTCCTCTCTCTTAACCCCAACATCCAATCTGTTGCCAAGAACTGTCAATTTTACTTTTGTAACTTCTCTACTATAACACCACCACTACCCTGGTGCAGGCTCACATCACCTTATGCCTGAACAATCAAAATATCCTTCTGGGGGACAGCTAGGTGGTACAGTGGATAAAGCACTGGCCCTGGATTCAGGAGGACCTGGGTTCAAATCCGGCATTAGACATTTGCCACTTACTAGCTATGTGACCCTGGGCAAGTCACTAAACCCTAAGAAAGAAAGAAAGAAAGAAAGAAAGAAAGAAAGAAAGAAAGAAAGAAAGAAAGAAAGGAAGGAAGGAAGGAAGGAAGGAAGGAAGGAAGGAAGGAAGGAAGGAAGGAAGGAAGGAAGGAAGGAAGGAAGGAAGGAAGGAAGGAAGGAAGGAAGGAAGGAAGGAAGGAAGGAAGAAAGGAAGAAAGGAAGAAAGGAAGAAAGGAAGAAAGGAAGAAAGGAAGAAAGGAAGAAAGGAAGAAAGGAAGAAAGAAAGGAAGAAAGAAAGAAAGAAAGAAAGAAAGAAAGAAAGAAAGAAAGAAAGAAAGAAAGAAAGAAAGAAAGAAAGAAAGAAAGAAAGAAACAGCCTTCTGGTTCATCTCTCTGTCTGAAATCTCTCCCCAGTCTAATCTATACTCTACTCAACTACTAAGTGATATTTCTAAAGTGCAAATCTTACCATGTCACCTCCCTACTTAATAAATTCCAATGGCTCCCTACCATGTCCTAGATCAAATTATAAGACCCATTCTGGGCCATTCAAAGCCCTGTACAACTTAGCCCCTTTCTACATTTCCAGTGTTCTTATATCTTAACCCCTAGCTTTTTACTCTGATCCAATGACTCTGACCTCAGTCTTCCTCAAACAAGATTTTCCAACTATTAATTCTGGGTACTTTCTTTTTTCCCCATGCACATGAATTTTTAATAACTGTAAAAGAAAAACATACAAAGAAGCAAGAAACAAAAAAACCAAACAACCCCCCCCCCCAAAAAAAAGGTCCCACATAAAACACTGCATTGACAATGTTCCTTTTGCATTGCACGCACATGAGAAGGGGCCAAGTCGACAGGAACAGGACGCCAACACCAAAGAATGGGGGGAGCCTGCCAATGCTCATTTCTGCCTAATTTCCATGGGTTTAGCCATTTTTTTTTGCTGTTGCTTCCCAAGCTATATTGATTTGGGTTTTTTTGCACCTAATGCATTAACCTCCTGTTAATGGTCACAGTCACCATGGTGGTTAGAATGGGTTCAAGCATAGAATTCTGGTAAAATCTTATTTCTTATGTAAATAAATAGTATAATTTTAGGATGCCAAGCTGCCTTCTATCTACTGGAAAATTGCTTTCAAACTGTACTGTTGATAGGTATTTGGGGTTTCAGAGGGGGAGAGTCACAAGTCAGTCTTGAATGTATGTGACATTTTAAGTCAATCTGATTGATAAGTGGGAGGAAAAGGCACAAGGAAATTTCGACAAAGTGCAATCTAAGGATGAGTTCAAACAAACAGACAGACGGAAAACAGCCCCAAACAAAACAATGATAATAATGCTGAGTTTTGTTCTGGTGCAGGGGTGGGAGGTCTCAGTGGATCTCTGCCTACTTTCACTAGCTGTTCCTCATGCTTGGAATTCTCTCCCTCATCCTCTTAAATTCTTGTTTTCCATGGTTCCTTCAGTTCCCAGCTAGAATCCCATATTATCTGAGAAATCCAACTTAATGCCTTATTTTTGGTCTTTTTAGTATTTTATTTCATTTTTTCCAATTATATTTAAAGAAAGTTTGCAACATTCATTTTTTAATATTTTGAGTCTTAAATTTTTCTCCTCCCCTCGTGAAGCCAGCAAGCAATCTGATGTTATACATTGTATAACATATGTACCTGATTGTACAATCATGTTAAACATATTTCCACATTAGTCATGTTGTGAGAGAAGAGTCAGAATATAAGGGAAGAAAAATGAGAATGAAGAAACAACAACAAAAATAAAGTAAAAATAGTATGCTTCAATCTGCATTAGACTCCATAGTTCTTCTTCTGGATGTGGATAGCATTTTCCATCATGAGTCTATTGGTATAGTCTTAGATCATTTTATTGCTGAGAAGAATCAAGTCTATCAGAGTTGATCCTCACACAGTGTTGTTGTTAGTATATACAATGTTCTTTTGCTTCTGCTCATTTTACTCAGCATTACTTCATGTATATTTTTCCAGTTTTTTCTGGAATATACATGCTCATCATTTCTTACTGGACAATAGTATTCCATTAACATTCATATACCACAACTTGTTTAGCAGTTCTCCAACTGATGGGCATCCCCTCACTTTCCAATTATTTGCCAATACAAAAAGAGCTGCTGTAAATATTTTTGTACATGTTTGTCCTTTTCCCTTTTTTATGAACTCTTTGGGATATAGATCCTAGTAGTGGTATTGATGGGTCAAAGGGTTTACACAGTTTTATATCCTTTTGAGCATGGTTCCAAACTACTCTCCAGAATGGTTGGATCAATTCTCACCTCCACCAACAATGCATCAGTGTTCTAATTTTCCTACATCTTCTCCAACATTTATTATTTTCCTTTTTTGTCATATTAGCCAATTAGATAGGTGTGAGGTGGTACTTCAAAGTAGTTTTGATTTTCATTTCTCTAATCAGTAGTGATTGAGAACTTTTTTTTTCATATGGCTGTAGATAGCTTTAATTTCTTCATGTAAAAACTGTCTATTCATATCTTTTGACCATTTCTTAAATGGATAATGACTCATTTCATTCCATATTTCTATTGATTATCTCAAATTATATATATACAGCTTGCTTGTACTTAATTGTTTGCATGTCATGTCATCTTTCTCTCACATTAGAAAGAACTCATTGAGAGCAATGACTGTCTTCTGCCTTGTTTCACATCACCACTGCTTAGTACTGCTTAATACCCTGGCACAGAATGAATGTTTATTGTTTGTTACCTAATCTCTCTCAATCTCTCTCTGTCTCTCTCTTTCTCTGTCTGTTTGTCTGTCTCTCTGTCTCTCTCTCTCTGAATTGGACATAAAAGCAATAAGAATTCCTGGAAGAGCCAAAAATTATTTTCAAAGGCAAATAAGATTGCTAGAAGAAAAATTTGTTAAATAAATTAAAACAAAGGCAGAAAATTATGAAGACAATTAACATATTGTTTAAAAAAAGAAAATGAAGGAAGAGTGAGGTAAAATATATATACATGTATATGTACATTTATATGTATATATGCATGTGGGTATGCACATACATACACATACATACATACTCAACTGTTAAAAGAAATCTATCTTACCTAACAACAAAGTAGGAAGGAAAAGAAAGGAAAAGTTATAAAAAGAAGGGCAAATAAAAGAAGACATTCATAAGAAGCAAAATAGGTTTTAGAGGGACAGGATAAAGAGAGGGAAAAATAAACAGAAGAAAATATGACAAAGGGATATGCAGAGTTAGTAATCATAACTGTGAATGAGACTGGGATAAACTCGCTCATAAAACAGAAGTCAATAACAGAATGGATTAGAAACCAGAATCTAACTTTTTAAAAAAAATTTATTTATAAGAAACACTCTTGATACAGAGAGACACACACAGAGTTAAAATAAAGGGTTGGAACAGAATCTATTATATGTCAACTTAAATTTAAAAAAAAGGCAGGAATATCAATCATGATCTCAGACAAAGCAAAAGTAAAAATAGAACTAATTAAAATGGAAAAGCAGAGAAAATGCATCTTGCTAAAAAGGAATCATTGACAATGAAGTAATATAAATATTAAACATGCATACACCAAATGGCATCGCATCCAAATTCTTAACTAAAAAGTTAAATGAATTACAAGAGGAAATAAACAATAAAACTACACTAGTGGAGAAACATCAACTTTCCCCTCTCAGAGCTAGATAAGAAATAAGGGGGCAGCTAGGTGGCACAGTGGATAGAGCACCAGCCCTGGAGTCAGGAGTACCTGAGTTCAAATCCAACCTCAGACACTTAACACTTATTAGCTGTATGACCCTGGGCAAGTCACTTAACCCCAATTGCCTCACTAAAAACAAAAACAAAAACAAAACAAAACAAAAAACATATAATAAATAAGAAAGAAGCCAAAGAGTTGAATAAAATCTTAGAAAAGTTAGATATAAAAAACTTCTGGAGAAAACTGAATGGAAATAGAAAGGAGTATACCATTTTTTTCTCAGCTGTACATGGCATCTTCAAAAAAAATTGGACATGTATCAGAGCACAAAAACCTCATAATCAAATGCAGACAAGCAGAATTATTAAGTTCATTTTTGGACAATAATGCAATAAAAATTCTATTCAATAAAAAACCATGAAAGCAAAGATCAATAATTGATTGAAAACTAAATCTTCTAATTTTAAAGAATGAGTGGGTCAAAGAACAAACCATAAAAATAATCAGTTTCTCTAAAGAGAATGAAAACAATGAGAAAATATAACAAAATTTATGAGATGCATCCAAATTAGTACTTAAGGGGAAAAGTATATCTTTAAATATGTACATCAATAAAATAGAGGAAGATAAATCAATGAGTTGGGTATATTACAAAAAAAAACTGGAAAAAAATTAAAAATCATTAAAGTTAAATCCACATAAATCATCAGCAATAACAATAAAGTCCAAAAGCAAGAGATCAAAAGCAAAATGCAATGTAAAATCACTGCAGACAACAGAAAATACTTGGGACTCTACCAGCCAAACAAACCTATGGATTATATGAACACATACTTTTCACAGAATTCAAGTTAAATCTAAACAATTAGGGAAATATTAGTTGCTCAGGGGTACATGGAGCCAATATTATAAAAATGACAGCTCTGCCTATCAAATTTACTTATTCAGTGTCATACCAATTAAAGTATCAAAGAATAATCTTAACAAAAGTCAAGAATATCAAGGAAATAAAATTTTAAAACATATGAAGTAAGGTAGCCTACCAGTTCCAGATTTCAAAATATATTACAAAGAGGTAAACATCAAAACAATCTGGTACTAAGAAATAGAGTGTGGGATCATAGGGATAGATAAAATACACAATACACAGTGGTAAATGTCCATATTAGTTTACTTTTGATAAACAAAAAAATCCAAGTTTTGTGGGTAAGAACGCACCATTTGACAAAAATTACTGGGAAAACTCAAAATCAGTTTGGCAGATACTAGGTTTAGACTAACATCTCACACCATATTCCAAGTTATGGTCAAAATGGATGAATGATTTAACTATTAAAGGGGATACCATAAATAAATTAGGGAAGCATGGAAAAATATATCATTCACATCTATTGATAAGGGAAAAGATTATGGCCAAACAAGAAATAGAGGAGATTATGGGAAGTAAAATAGATAATTTGATTATATGCAATTAAAGGGTTTTTAATATAATAAACACTTTTATTTATAGTTTTGGGTTCCAATTTTTATCCCTCCTTCCCTCCCTATCCTCCCCCCTCCCTGAGGTGGCAATTAACCAGACATAGGTTATACATGCATGGTTATGTGAAACATTACCATATTTGTTATTTTGTACAAGAAAACTTGATTAAAAGAAAAAACAATGAAAAGAAAGTGGAAAATAGCATGCTTCACTCTATTCCATCAATCAGTTCTTTCTTTGGAAGTAAATCATATGTTTCATCAATAGTAATCAATGAAAGAAATACAAAAAAGGTAGTCTAGCAGTGCCAGATCTCAAACTGTATTATAAAGTGGTAATTATCAAAACACTATGGTACTGGCTAAGAAAGTGAGTGGAATAGAAAGAAATTACACTATAGTAAGTGACTAGAGTAATCTAGTGTATGATGAACCCAAAGATCCAAGCTTATGGAACAAAAACTCATTATTTGACAAAAACTGCTGGGAAAACTAGAAAACAGTATGGCAGAAACTAGGTATAGACCAACATCTCACACCATATACTAAAATAAAGTCAAAATTGGTACATGATTTATATATAAAGGATGATACCATAAGCAAATAAAGAGAATATGGAATTGTTTTTCTGTTAGATTTATGGGCAGAGGACAAATTTAGTACCAAAGAAGATATAGAGAGTAAAACAAAATGTAAAGTAGATCATTCTGATTATATAAAATTAAAAAGCACTTGGACAAACAAAACTAATGTAACCAAGATTACAAGGGAAGCAGAAAATTGGGAAAGAATTTTTTAAACAAATGTCTCTGTTAAAGGGCTTTTCTACAAACAAAACTAATGAAACCAAAATTAGAAGAAAAACAGGAAACCGAGGGAAATGCAAAAAGTTTCTCTGATAAAGGTCTTATTTCTCAAAAATGTATACAACTGAGCCAATTTTATAAAAATAGGAGCCATTCTCCAATTGATAAATGGTTAAAGTATATGAGCAGGCAGTTTTCAGAAGATAAAATCTAAAGCTATCAATAGTCACATAAAAAATGCTCTAAATCACTACCAGTTAAAGAATTGCAAATTACGGCAACTCAGATACTACCTTATACCTATCAAATTAACTAATATGTCAGAAAAGCAAAATGACAAATAATGGAAGGGATATGGAAAAGTTGGGACACAAATACACTGCTCATGGAGTTGAGAACTAGTCCAACCATTATGGAAAACATTTTGGAACTACTGCCAAAGAGCTATAAAACATTGCGTACCCTTTGATCCAGCAATACCACTACCAGGTCTCTATCCCAAAGAGATCAAAGAAAAGGGGAAAGTATCTATTTATACATAAATATTTTCAGCAGTTCTTTTTGTGGTGGCAAAGAATTATAAATTTAGGAAATACTCATCAATTGGTGAATGGCTGAACAAGTTGTGATATATGGTTTTGATGAAATATGATTGTTTTATAAGAAATGATGAGCCAGGGACAGCTAGGTGATGCAGTGGATAGAACACTGGCCCTGGCGTCAGGAGGACCTGAGTTCAAATCCAGCCTCAGACACTTGACATTTACTAGCTATGTGACCCTGGGAAAGTCACTTAACCCCCATTGCCCCGCAAAAAAAAAAATAGAAATGATGAGCCAGATGGTTTCAGAAAAATGTGGGAAGACATATATGAACCCACACAAATGGAAATGAGAACTAGGAGAACATTGTACTTAGTAACAGCAATACTGTAAGGGTATTCAGCTGTGAAAGACTTAGCTACTCTGATCAAGACCATGATCCAAGATAATTCCAAAGACCCCATGATGAAAAATGCTATTCTCCAGAGAACTAATGACGTCTGAATACCAATTGAAGCATAATGTGTTTTTTACTTTATTTCTTTTATTTTTTGTCTGTTTTCTTTTGTAAAATGTCTAATACAGAAATATGTTTTGCATAACTTCACATGTATAATTGATTGTAAATTGCTTGCCTTCTCAAGGAAGGAATGATTTTGTTATAATGAGTGTGAAAAAATTTACATGTAATTGAGAAATATTTAATGAAATAAATAAAAAAGATTATAGGTATTTAGCATTGCAATTCCTATATAATTTACAAAATGTTTATGGCTCCATGTCATGCCTGGATGATTATGGACAACAGTTTGTCTGTAATGATGCTCCATTCTGGTGTGGTTTAATTTTTGAATTCTTTAGGATATGTTGATTTTCTGGGTTACAATTCAGGCTACTGATTGGTAAATCCCATTTTATTAGGAGCTCCAGACATGTTTACTTCATATCTGGCTGCATGCACTCTCTCCACTTCTCCTTTTTCTTGTCACCACCCCCTCCCTACATGCTTTTTAGGCCCCCTTTATACATAGTATTATTCTTATTTCTTTATGAGATATTGGAGCAAAGACACAATCATGTTTGCATTTGTATTTCTAATGCTTATCACAATGCTTAGCAAGTTCTTAATAATAAATGTTCTTACATTCTCTCTTCTATTCTTCTTTTCTTTTCTCGCTCCCACCCTCCCTCCTCTTTCTGTATCTCTCTGTCCCTGTCTCTCTCTGTCTCTCTGTCTCTCTGTCTCTCTCTCTCAGAACCCATCTCCATGCAGATGCATTGGCTATCTTTCTTCTTTAGAATGAATTCCATACAACCAGCTCCTTAATCTCTTTAAAGCTTAGCGCCTGCACTGTCTTCTACATGAGACTTTTACTGATCTTCTAGCTGTTAATTTCTTTTATACCAAATTATTTTTTAATTTATATTGCACACATTTCTTTACACATATATGTATATTCTGGACAAGGAATAACCTAGTCCAGTCCAGTGATTCAGACTCAAGGATTAAAGTGCAATGAGGCACTTTTAGACCTTAACATGCAATAAAAATAACTTTACTAATCACAAGAAATTAAAAGAATATGACTTCAAAAGTTGAAAAAGATATAAATTGCTACTCTCCTCCACTTCCATAATTACCATGGCAACCAGCCACATTAGGTCAGGAAAGCATTCCCTTGAGGCAATAGGAGCCCAGATAAAAATGCTAACTCCAATAAATTCCCCTAAGATTGAGCCTTTTTATGCTTCAGGCATCAAGGAATCCAAATAACTTCCCTGCCTCCCTAAGAAAAGACCAAGACATCAAATGTCCCTACAGCCAGTCCCTGAAAAAGAAAGGAAGAGCTAAAACAAAAGAGAAAGGAAGAGAAACCTCATTCTGGGGCTAGTTAAAGTAGGAGTCTGGGCATACTCCCACCATAAGCTATGTAATGCACCAACTGAGCCCCTCCACTCTGCCCTATTCACTTCCCCAGACCTCCACCTATATCTTTCATCCCTACTGTGGTCATTGAACAAAGCAGTAGCAAAGCAGGTGTGGCAACAGCAGTAGAAAATTACAATTGTTCAAGCTATAATACTCACATTTTCCCCTAAGAATATGTGAACTGCTTGAGGGCAAATACTGTTCCATATTTGTCTCTCTTTTCCTAAGGTCTAGAAAGGTGTCTGCTAAATATTAGGAACTTTATGAACACATGTTGACTGAATGAATGTCATAGCAGCATGAAACTATTTTCTACATTTCAACTCACCTTTTCCCCCTGAACCTATCCCACACCCCATCTTTTCTATGTTTTGTGAATCTTTCACTCTTATAACCTTCTTTAACCTATATATCCAAGTAGCTAGCAAGTCTTATCTTTTCTAAATCTATAATATCTCTTTTATCTGGCTCCTTCTCTCCATGCTCATTTGACTACCCTAATTCAAGCCATCATTTCTTCTTATTCAACTACTGTGATAGCTTCTTAATTGATCTTCCTTTTTCTTGTCCATTCCTTCTCCATTCTACCTTCCAATGCTACTTGTTATGTTTCTAACAAATCATTGGGATTATGACATTCTATGCCACTCTGCCTCACTTAAACCCAATTTATGCACAAATCAAAAAACATCACAGACCATTTTATCATTTTTACCTATCTCAAAGTCCTGTAGCAATAGGCAAGTGATGAAGCAGCAGGTGCAGATACACTGAGAGTTATAGTCACAACCCTGCACACAGGAAGCCCAAACCAAAAGGTTATCTTCTCACTGGAAGCAGCAGTGGGATTCAGCAACCACCTGGGTGTCTGAGCAGCCTTTTAAGAACCACATTGATTATCTCCTGGTGTGAGGAAGGGGCTAGAAAAAAGTGCCCTAAAAATTGTCTGTTTCCCCAATGCTGGCCTGTTTACCACAGAAGAAAGGGATATCACCTTGTGTTCAAAACACACACACACACACACACACACACACACACACACATGCATACAAAATGTACAAACACTTCTGAAAAGAGAATTCCACTTACCATTGGTACATGAAATATATGCACACTTAAAGACAACATAAAATCTAGTAGACCTGAAGGACAAATCGCTTTGCAAGAGAACTCAGCAGGTATTGCATCCAAATAGCAGCTTTGAGTGGAACATGGCTGGCAAATGCAGGCCACCTTACCTAAGTCAGAGCTGAATACATGTTTGTTTCTTTGTTTGTTTGGCTTTTGTTGTTGTTTTGAGTTTTTGTTTTTTGTTTGTTTTTGTTTTTGTTTTCCTGGAGTGGCTATAGTGAAGGGGAGTGCTACAAATCTGGTCTTGGTTTTGCAATCAAAACTAATCTAGTCGAGGACTCTAGGTGGCACAGTGGATAAAGCACTGGCCCTGGATTCAGAAGGACCTGAGTTCAAATCCAACCTCAGACAGTTGACACTTACTAGCTGTGTGACCCTGGGCAAGTCACTTTAATCCTCATTGCCCCACCAAAAAAAAAGAAAGGAAGAAGAAAACTAATCTAGTCAACTACCTTGCATGCCTACCAAAAGGAAGTGAATAACAGGCTCATGACAAAGATATTGCTACTCGCAGGAAAGTGCCACACCACCATCATCTGGGGTATGCTCCCACCATGACAAATTCTGATGAGGTAAAAAAAATTATGAAGACCTGGAGACCTTCATAATCAATGTTCCAAAAGAGGACAAGCTTGTAATTCTGGATGACTTTAATACTAGACTAGGCACAGACTACCAGACATGGCATAGAGTCCAAAGGAACAACGGATTTGGAAACAGCAGCAGAAATGGTCACTTACTGCTGAAGACTTGTTTGTTGCTATCTCTGTCTTTCATTTACCTAAATGCAATAAAACTTCATATATGCACCCTCATAGAAAACATTCACATTTAGTAATCTATGTCATTGTAAGGAGAAATGAAAGACAAGGTATGAGAGTGATGAAGACAATGTATGACATAGAGTGCTAGACTGATCATAGATTTATCTTCTCCAAGCTAAATATTTGTATTCAACAAAAGCAGAGGCCCCAAGGCAAGATATCAAAAGACTTTACTGTCAACAGGTTAGGGCACTTCTCTGAGCAAGAACACTGTGCTGCTAACTTGAAGGAAATTTGAGCCAATATGTGGTTGGCAATGGGGGAGCAGAAAACAAATGGGCAGCTTTCAAAGATTTGGTGTACAGCACTGCATTTACTTATTTGGATCAGAACACTAGGAAACATCAAGACTAGTTTGATGAAAATGATGGGGAAATTTAGAAGCTGCTACACAATATAGTTATTTGTCTCTAAGAAAGCAACATTTAACTTCATCAGAAGCAAAGTACAAGTGAAGTTTAGAGAGATTCAGGATTTTTGGCTCAGTAAGAAGGCATATTAAATTCAGTTTTATGCTGATAGTAACAATCCAAAACCCTTTTATGATGTCCTAAAGGCTATTAATAGGTGAAAGACATATGGTGCATCTCAACTACTCAGTGCTGATGGAGCCAAATTGATAAGTGATAAGGACATGATCCTGGAGAGATGGGCTGAACTCTTCCATTTAGGGTTCTCAACAAACCATCGTCATTCAGGTTCTAAGTACTCCACAGTGCCTGCTTCAGTCACCTTCATGGCCACTGGAACAAATGTTTTTTCTCATACATCCATTCCACTAGGGGAAGTCTTCACATGCTTGGAGTGGACACTCCCCCCAACTCACCAAAGAATTTGAGACCCCTCAGTTACCCTCAATCTGATTTACCCATGTGCTGAAACTGTTTGCAAGAGTGTGACTGCTGCTCACACTATAGCTTCTGGGAGCAACAGATAAGAGTTAAGTGGATCAAGTAGACACCAAAGATAGGAAGCAGCCTGAAAAGGGCTTGGCAGCCCTCACACCAGAGGTGCTAGTCTTCCCTGAAAACATCCTACATCCTAATACAGGAGTATTATATGATTAGGACCTGTGATTCTATTGGCATAGGGAACTCCCAATTGAAAAAAATTTCCTTTATCAATATAGGTATTCATTTGTTGATTTTTTTTTAGTTTCTGAGTTACTTTATTTTGACAGTCACCACATAAACATGTTGAAGAAGAGCCAAGCCTGGGTTTCTTCACAGTGGCGACTCTAGTGGCTATGATAGCCAGTTAGGAATAATTCAAGCTATTCTTCCTCCTCTTAACAAATAATCAGCAATTCATTAGATTGTAAACTCTCCTAACTTTCTTTCCAATGATATTATTTACCAAATTCCATGCCTCCCTGTATCCTCCACCTTCATTTAATTACCTAAGAACACATAGAAACCAATACTTCAGAAAAAATTATTTAGACAAACAAGTTTCTTTTAAAACCTTTGGTGAAAAAGAAATCAAAGCAAACTTTTAAGAGGAAAAGATTGGGGATATGAGAATAAAAGCAAGGAAGGTTTGGGAAAAAAGAATCTATACAGTTCTATTTTCAGAAACAGGAATTCTCAGAACAGAAACTTTATTCGGTTTTCAGAAACCTTCGGTAAGTCGTTTCCTTAAAGTCACATTCTTAGTCTTAGAAGTAGCATCAACCCAGCATACAGGGCTGAATGGGCAATCATAGCAGATGCCTGGGCTGTTTTTGTCTGTCCTTCATTTTCAAAGAGAACCAAGGACGTCATGGGTGATATCTTGACTTGCATGTGAATTGTATTTAAGTGAGAGTTGTGCAAAGTCACCAGACTCACTCTCTCTTCCTGAGTCATCAATGTCCTGTGGCAAGACCAAAGTCAGGAAGTCTGGGATACAATGGATGACCTTGGCCTCTTTGAAATCTGAACAAGCTCTAAGTGCTCCACAATGCTTACTTCTGCAATCTTCATGACCATTGGAACAAAATTGTTCTTAGCCACACATTCCACTGAGGGATGTCTTCACGTTCTTGAGGTAGAAATCCCTATAACTTACCAATGGGCTTGAGGCCTATTGGTTAACCTCAACTTCATTTCATCTGTCTATCAAGATTGTTTACTGAGGTGTGGTCACTGTATATGCTGCAGCTTCTTGGAGTCACTGGTGAGAGCTGGATGAAAGTAGACACCAAATGGATGAGCAGCCCCGACGAAGTCTCAGCAAGTCCTCACACAAGAGGTATTAGTCCTCCATAAAAATCCCATATACCACAAACATGGTTAGATGTCAAAGAGTAGGTGGCAATACCTTAACTGTATATACATTGTAAATGCCACTAGGACCTCTTCTATCATTTTCAAAAGGAGTGCTAACCTTCTCTCTTTTCATATAGCACAAGTGCCTGGGTAGCCATGGGCTGTAGAACCCTACAAAAGTGACTGTAGCTCTCTCCAAAGCCCAGCACACCCCTGTCTATCTTTCTAACACAGTAGCCTACTTCTAGGCTTCTTTCCCCCCTTCTCTTTAGGAAATGGGAGAAAGCAAAATTCTCTTCTAACTCAAGCAGCTAAGCATTAGGGAATTTTTATTCATCAGCATATGGTTACACTTTATTATACATCCTGGTAAACTGGTTTAGGTACCAAACCCTTTTGCATCTAAATCCAGGATAACCAAATATGGTGAGCTCTATCCTGAATGAATTTATAATGTGGCGATTACAATACATTCCTTTCCCTTTTTTTAGGACTGTTATTTATTTAGGTTTAAAGTGGAATTCTTAGATTATCTAGTCCCCTGTATTTTATAACTTAGATTCAAACAGAAGTTCTTTCAATTACTACCTATACTGACTTTGGGCAATTTAGTTAACTTTTCTGGATCTTAGTTTCCTCAATTGTAAAAAAAAAAAAAAAAAAAAAGTGGGGATGTGGGTATCAGATGCTATCTAACCTCTTTTGCCTCTTAACCCTGTGTTTCTTAGATGCAGATAATAACCATACAATATACAAAAGTAGTCTATGAGACCTAAGGGGAGTACATTACCCGCAAGTGTGTTCAGTCAAAGTTTACTGCAAGAAGTAGCATTTATATTGATTTTAAAGCCAAATATAGTTCTTGAACAGGAAAAGGAAGGAGGAAGAACATTATAGTTCTAGGCTATATCATGAGTAAAGGGAATAAGGCAATGTATTTTTCCCAGTGGCAAAAAAAAAAAAAAAGATCAGCTTGGCTTGGAGGCAGGGTACATGGAGGGAAAGGGAAGAGTGCCTTTCCTTCATGTATTTATACAAAAGTGATTTTGACTTAGAGAAACTTTAGCAGCCACTTTTCATAACAAGTATTTGGTTTTTATGATTAGTGAAGGCAGAGAAACCACAGTTCTTGGGTTTTGTTTTGTTTTAAAGATGCAATGTTATTAACTTTTTATATTCCTGCTCTGGGGGAAAATCAGCTTACTTGGAGAATTTATATTCATTCTTAAAAGTGGCTGTAAGGCTTTTAATTCTATTACACATAGTCAATGATAGGTATGGATAGAGCACAGGATTTGGATTCAAAAAGACCAGTGTTTGGATTCTTCCCTAGATGCTATTAGCTACAGGTCCCTGAGGCATCTTTGGCCTCAGTTGCTTCATATTTAAACTGGATGCAAAATATCATCTACCTCACTGGTTTATTGTGAGGACTGAATTGAATAAGAGATAGAGATATAGATGATATATAGACAAATTATATATATGTGTGTGTGTGTATGTGTGTATACATTTATGTACATATGTATGTATGTGTGTATATATAGATACATATATGCATACATACTTTGCAAATATCAAAGGATTATATGTCACCTGTGCAACCAGCACATTATAGCCCATTTGTATGGCTCACTGTTCATTGGTGGCAATTGATTATTTAATTCTCTACAACTACTTGAGGAACAGATTTAGCAACAGTTTGAGAGACAGTAAGAGTCTTCTGGCTTCCAGCTTGGAAAAAGAAGACACAAGGCTCCAGACTCTCTTCAGGTCCTTGATAGGTGATAAAGACTCTGGGAAGAAACCAACATGTTGAGAAGATGGCATTTTATTCATATACCTATCTCCAGCTTACTACACTAAAGATTTTGGGAAATTTCTTCTTGAACGGGGTCTGGGACTCTTCCTCTCTCTCTTAGTTGAGCTGAGATTTTTTTTTGTTCCCAGTGGAAGAGTTAATTATTTTTGTGTATTATCTGGTATATATACTCATCAGAATAACTTCCCTTATTTGTTTCCTGATAGCTTGGATAAATGTTTATTTGCTCTTTATTACATGTTTTCATTGTGGAAGTAGTATTTTGTGAGAAGGAAGTCAAGCTTTGGCTTTATAGTTTGGGTCATCCCTTCCACATTAAGAGATAGAAATCAGAAGCTCAGCTTGAATCTAAAATTTATTTTCCCTAGACTAACAATATTTGACATAGCAGAGAGATATAATTCTAGTCCCTCTGTGAGAAGAGTAGACTGGCCAACCTTTGGCACTAACTTTTTGTTCTGCCCCTGACACAAATAAAACCTCCCTTGGACTAGGTTAGAGAAGGGAGACTCCTAGAAATAGTCTTTCCTCCTTGCATGTGTACACACATAATCTACATGGGCAAAAACACTGCATATACCTTATACCTATTACTATTATAACAAAATAACAATTCCCACTACTTTAGTTCTGACTTCTGACTTCTGTCACACTATAACAGTGATATCACATTGCTCCTTTGTACAGTATCATATTGTATTAAGTATATTCATTAATAATTAATTCATTTTTAAAAATCAGTATTTGCCAACTCTTTGGAAAATGTCCAGTAAATCACTACAGACAATGCTTTCCATCAATTCACATTACACAAATTCAACTTTAAATGAAAAATCCTGAAATTTCCATTCTAACAAAACACCTATAATAATTTGAATATATAGTCCTATGCTCTCTCTTTCCTTCTCTCTCTCTCTCTCTCTCTCTCTCTCTCTCTCTCTCTCTCTCTCTCTCTCTCTCTCGTTCTGCCTCTCTGTTCCTCTGTCTCCTGCCTCTCTGTTCTGCATACTCTGGCCTCCCACCCTACCTCAACCAAAACAACACTTAAATAAACAATTGTCTCCTCCAAATGAAAGCAAAACATGCTGGATTGGGGGCTTGGCTTGAGACCTCCAGTGCAGAAAAAGGAAATCACTGGCCCCACTGATCCGTTGTTTGACCGGTCCTCTCCTATCCAGGTCTGTGTATGGCCCCCATGTGTCATTACATATTCATGTGTATTATTGTCTGGTCTCTGCTTGAAGATCTCCAAGGAGGTAGAACCCACTACCTCTTGAGGTAGCCCATTTCCCTTTAGGATAGCTCTAATTGTTAGGAAGGTATTTTTTTTCTTTATATCAAACTTAAATTTGTTTATTGTAACTTCCATCCATTACTCCTTGTTTTGTCTTCATGGGCAAAACAGAAAATGTCTTATATCTCCTTTGTATCAGTCCTTCAGATATTTGAAGACAGATGTTGTGTCTCCCTTATTCTTCTTCAGGCTAAACATTCCCAGTTATTTCAACTATTCCTCATAGGACATGGTCTCAAGGCCCTTCAGCTTCATAGTTATCTTCTTCTCTGTCTTATTAATGTCCTTTCTTAAACCATGATGCCCACCACTGAACACAATATTCCAGATGAGGTCTGATAAGGGCAGAATACATAGGGACTCTTACCTTCCCATTCCTCTAAATTATGCCTCTCAAAGAAGCCTTGGAACATATTTGATTCTTTTGGCTGTCACGTCACACTAGTGATATATTAAACTTAATGGAAAAATATTTCTTCAGATCTTCCTTCTAACCATGCCTTACACATCTTATACTTGTATAGTTCATTTGTTGAACTAAAGTGTAAGACTTCAACTCAATTTAATCTTTATTAGATTGAGCCTAATATGTTAATCTGTCAAAGTGCTTTGGAATACTTACTGTTATCCATTTTGTTAGCTATCCCGGCCAGATTTCTGTTTTTGATTTAAAGATCAGCCCATCAATGAGTTGAATATCTGGCATCTGAGGGCCATACTAGCTAAGTTCGGAGAGACAGGGTTGGCATTTACCAGTTTCACAGATGATACAAAGCAAGGAGGGATAAAAAAAACCCACACATGACAAAATTAGGATCCCAAATGTTCTCAGTAGGTTAGAATGCTGGGCCAATTTTAATAAGCTCTAATGCAATAAGAATAAATGTAAACTCCTTCACTCAAGTTCAAAAACTAAATTTTAGTAATATGTAATGGGGGAACAAGATAATAGTTTATATGAAAAAGTTGTAGGTATCTAATTGGATTATAAACACAATTGAAGGTTCATAACCTTGGTCTTAATCTTGACTCCTAACTATCCCTCATGTACCATATCTAATCATCAGCCAAATCATTCTATTTATACCTCCTTTACAACATCTCACACAGCTACCACCTTAGCTCAGGCCCTCAGCACCTCTCAACTAGATTACTGCAACAGACTCTTAATTGGACTCCCTACATTAAGGCTTACAACACCACCACAGTCTAACCTACCTATTGTTGCCATGTCATTTGTCAATTTATTCAACTCCAGTCACTCCCTATTGCATCTAAGGTAAAATCTAAATTCATCTATTTGCCTTTTAAGGCCTTCAATCTTGTTTTCTTAAAGGTTTCAATCCATTTTTGTAGCATATGTATTTATGTATGTGTATATATGTATGTTTATGTATCTATATGTATATGTATACATATGTGTATATACGTGTGAGTATATATATATATATATATATATATATATATATATATTTATAAAAGTTTTCTCCTTTCCATATTTTGTGATCTGACCAAATTTCCTTCCCTCTATTTCTCACATACATCTGTCCATTTCCTGTTTTCCCGCCTTCACACTGTCCTTCTCCCTTATCTAGAAGTCACTCCCTCCAAACCTCTATGGCACAGAATCTTTCTTATTTGAAGACACAGTTTAAGCATGACCTTCTCCATGAAACCTTGCCTAATCCATCCAACTGCTCCTGCCCTTTCTTCTTTTTTTTCACCTTGTCATAACAGATTCTCTTTAATTCTAGCACCCAAAGCTCCACAAGGGTATACAATTTACTTTCACAACTGTATGGGGCTGTTGTACACATTCCGTAGAGTGGCAATTGTGCAATACCACCACTTAGCATCTCAAAATCAGGAAGCATACTGTTGAATTGTTTAAACACAATCAACAAAAATTAAGAAAAAAAAATCAGAAGCCATCCACAGTTAAACAGTGAGTTAGTTAAGAGTTGTACAGTTTAATACTTCATAGTAAGGGCTACCAAAAGTGATTTTGAAATCCACCTCCTGGGAGTTGTACCTCTGACAGTGTCTTGGCCAGGGATGTATTTGGCCAAAAGATCCCAGAAAAAAAAAAGAGAAGTTTTACCACAGTTGCTGCAGCTTCCACATTTGTTTTGGAGTGTCAGAAGTGAAGTGTAAAAATTAAATACTCATCTTTACATATATACACAAGTTATGCTGTGAAAGCATATTGCTATGCCCTCTCTTCTAAACCACATTATATTTAATTTCTTTGTATTTATGAAGAGAATAAATACAAAATGCACTAATTCTCTGCCCAGAAAAATTAAAATATGCATTTCCCTTTGACCTGGGTTTTTAATTAGCAGAGCAATAACCAAAAGAAATCAAAGAAACAGGAAAAGGATCTCCATTTATTAAAATATTTACAATAGCTTTTTTCATGGTAGTCAGAATTGGAAAGTAAGGTAATGTCTTTCTATTGGGAAATAGCTGAAAAAATCTGATAAATTAAAATAATGGAATATTGTTGTTCCATAAGAAATAACAAAATGGGTGGTTTTGGAGGAAATCAGGGAAATCTTTATAAACTGATGCTGAACAAAATGAGCAGAATTAGGGTAACAATTCTAATAAAAGTATAGAGAGGGGCAGCTAGGTGGAGCAGTGGATAGAGCACCGGCCCTGGAGTCAGGAGTACCTGAGTTGAAATCCGGCCTCAGACACTTAACACTTACTAGCTGTGTGACTCTGGGCAAGTCACTTAACCCCAATTGCCTCACTAAAAAAAAAAAAAAAGTATAGAGAAAAAACCTTCAAAAGACCTTAGAATTCTGATCAATGTAATAATAAACTATGGCTTAATACCACTACTTGTTCTGTATCCCAAAAAGGTTATAAAAGAGGGAATAGGACCCATATGTGGAAAAAGATTGATAGCAGCTTTCTTTGTGGTGGCAAAGAATTGGAAATCAAGGGGATACCCAGCAATTGGGAAATGGCTGAATAAGTTGTGGTATATGAATGTAATGGAATACTATTATACTGTAAAAAATGATGAGCCGGGAAATTTCAGAAAGACCTGGAAAGACTTAAGTGGACTGATGCTGAGTGAAGTTAGGACCAGGAAATCATTGTACACAGTAACAGCAACGTTGTGCAATGATCAATTGTGACAGACTTAGATTTCCTCAGCAATACAATGATCCAAGACAATTCCAAAGGACTCAAGACTGAAAATGCTCTCCACATCCAAAAAAAAAACAAACTGTGGAATCTGAATGCAGAATGAACCATACCGTTTCTACTTTTTGTTTGTTTGTTTGTTTTTTGAGGATTTTCCCTTTTGTTCTAATTCTTTTTTCACAACATGACTAATACAGAAATATATTTAATGTTATTGTACATATATAACCTATATCAGATTGTTTTCTGTCTTGGGGAGTGGGGAGAGAGGGAGAAAAATTTAGAATTCAAAATCTTAAAAAACAAATGTTGAAAACTATCTTTACATGTAACTGGAAAATAAAACACTTTTAAGATAATAAAAAACAATAAAATATGGCTTCAAAAAATAAAGATGAGGGCAGCTAGTTGGCGCAGTGGATAAAGCGCTGGCCTTGGATTCAGGAGGACCTGAGTTCAAATCCAGGCTCAGACACTTGACACTTACTAGCTGTGTGACCCTGGGCAAGTCACTTAACCCTCATTGCCCCTAATTAATAAATAAATAAATAAATATGAAACATGCCACCTATCTCCTGAAAAGGGGGTGATAAATGCAGAGTGGGAGGGACAGATTCATTTAAAATATTTGTAACTTGAAAAAAATTTTAAAGTAATATGCTGTTTTATCTTTTTATCTCCACAATGCCTACCACAGTGTTATGTACTTCTTATATTGCATAATCTCTGACTCATATAACCTAGTATTGAGAAAGAGATCTGTGGCTTTGTTGCTTTCATTCATGCTTTTCCATTTTTGGTATAAGTAGAGTACAAACCACTGAGTCAAGAAGTCCAAGACTGAGTGTTGTAACCAGTCCAGCAAGGGAAGTTCTGAGTTGAAAGAGTCCAGGACTCTATCTCAATGGAGTTTGGGACTTGAACTTGGTTGGACCAATGCTGTGTAGGAACTGAGCCAAACTTTAAACCTAATCGCACTTCCCTCCTCAGAGACCAGGAAATGTAGAGTAGAATGAGGATTTATGTTCCCGAGGTATTGGGGGAAATGCTGGTATGTTTGTTTTTGTTAATAATCCCTTTGTAAAAGCTAATCTGATGCTAAGTATTAATATAGAAGTGGAGTGCTGGTTATTGGGCCCCTGAAATGGAGGAATATGATCAGCAAGAACTAAATCCAATGGCAGAAAAGAGAGATTCCCCAATCTCCATAGGGTACTAGAAAATAGTGTGTGGGAAATAAAATCTAACAGACCCAGCTCTCAAGCAAGTCAGTCTAGAATCAACCTATGTTACACATGACCCATCATTCACCAAATTCTTTATTCTTTCCTTCAAAATGTCTTGTTGCCCATTTTTCTCTCCATCATTATTACTACTACTGTTGTAATGATTCAGCTGTGAGAAAATGAGCTCCCTATTCCAGGCCATTAGTAACTTATCTTTCTACCTCCAGAATGCTTCCCATCTCATGTTTCCTACATTTTCAAGTCCAAACTCCTCTAATATAAATAGAGTTTTCAAAGTTTTTTTTTTTAAATTAGGCCCAAATCTATATTTCCCCAAAGTATATCTTCTCATATCTGGTAAGGTTAACCTACTTGCTGTTCTCATTTTTGCCATCCATGCTATTATCTTTCTTTCTTTCTTTCTTTCTTTCTTTCTTTCTTTCTTTCTTTCTTTCTTTCTTTCTTTCTTTCTTTCTTTCTTTCTTTCTGGTGAGGTAATTGGGGTTAAGTGACTTGCCCAGGGTCACACAGCTAGTAAATGTCAAGTGTGAGGCCGGATTTGAACTCAGGTCCTCCTGACTCCAGGGCTGGTGCTCTATCCACTCCGCCACCTAGCTGCCCTATCCACGTTATTATCAACTCGGTGTGAATTTGTCTTGTTTCTCATGAAAAAAGAACAATTTAAGCCTTGTCTCTAGATTGTCATAGTAGATGAAGATGCAAACAGTGGTCACAACATAAGATCTTGTCCTAGGAGAAAGGAATGACATACTTTGGGCCAAAAGAAATTTGTGTAATGTATTACCTTTGACTTCTAACCTGATGTGCCTAATTTTTATTCATAAGTGAATACAATTCTCCAAGTATCACCATTCTCCTTCCTATTTAAATACAACTACCACATCACCACCACCCCAACAAACTTTTCTCAGTAAAGGAACTTAAAAAATCATTCTCAGGAAAGTATAAAATGCCTATTATGACTTATGCAACTGCTTATTCCAAAGGTATGACATTTTTAATAGTATATAAGCCTGGAGCCAAAGGAATGGATCTCTAACTGTGGGATTTATAACAAAGGACCTCAGGCTTTCTACAAGAATTCTTTCCCCTCTCCTAGTACCTTCCCTCTGAGATTACCTATCATTGCATGTTGTCCATCACATTAAAATATGAATTTCTTGAGGGCAGCGATAGAGTTTTTGACTTTCTTTATATTATAACCACTTATTACAATGTTTGGTACATGGTCAATGTTTAATAAATGCTTGTTGCCTCACTGACTAAAGTCTTTTTCTGATGTTTTCATGGGGTGGAGTTGACCTTGGGTTTTCAAAAATGATGCTAGTGGGCTAGAGGAGTACAGGCTCTTCCAGGTTCTACCAAACTGGTAAGGCTTTGAGTTTAGGCCTCACCAATGTTGGGACATGGAAAGGGAGTTCAGGAAGTAAGACAGGATAATGGGAAAAGCATGAGATTCTGACTCATATAACCTAGGTTCAAATCCATGGTCCACCACTTATTAGTTTTGTGACCTTACACAAATCACTTTATTTTTCTTGCTATTAATTTCTTCACCTGCATCTTATGGCCAGCCTAGTTAAATTCAGAGAGATTCCTTATCAACTAATCTTCAGGGTGATAACTTTTGTCTGCTATAGCAGCTCTTAAAGACTATGTACCAACTGTAACCTTGAGCTCAAGCCTGGCATTTGCATATGGCTCTCCTCATTAGCATAGAGAATGATTACTCGGGGTTGCATAAGGTGCCCAGTTGCTGAGAACTTGAGGGAGGAGAAATGTTCTTTTGGATTCTAAAGAGGATACATTCATTTAAGGATCTCTTTAGAAAGAAGTCCCTGAAGGAAAAGAAAAGATCCAGGAAGAAGCTGACCTATGAAGGACCATGTTGCTATGAGATTGCAAACTCTCTTAATTGAACTGAGATATCTCATTCCCAGCCACAGAGTTCATTCACATTGCATATGGTTGAGTATATGCTCACGTGTATAACTTTTTTGATTTCTGCTTGCTATCAGCTTGGATAAATAGTGTGATCTCTTGAGTAGCTGGCAGTTGGTATGAAGGGAGTCAAGTGCTTAGAAATAGCTTAGGGCACTCCTCCGTTAAATGATAATGACTAAGAGTATAGATTGAACATAAAAATTGTTTCCCCATGACTAACAATATTGAGAGGGTAAAGAGATATAATTCTAATTAGTTAATCCCTCTTTGAAGACATCAGAGCAGACAGCCTCATAGACTGAATCTCCTGTTCCCCACCTAACAAGTATCAGTCTCTCTTGGAGAAAGGTGGGTGGAAAAGACTGGAAAGATACCTATTTATATTTTCCTGAGAGCCACGTATAGACAAACCAATGTGGACACACATAACCTACCTGGGCATCACAAAAGATTTACACAAGTCACGGTGGGGTTGTCAATTGTATTGGAGGAGAGAGCTTCCATAATGACAAAAAATCATAGATCTTAACCAAGATACTAATTGTTTTAGGATGTGAGAGTTTTTTTAAGGCCCCTGAAACCAAACTACAGAGGCAGCTAACTGAACCTACATTAGAGTAGGTACTGATTTTAAAGATTGATCCTCTTCAGTTTAATCTGTGCAAGAGTAGTAACAATTTAATTCAATTTAATAAACATCAAATGCCTACTTTGTCCAAGTCCCTCTACTGGGAATGCAAATACACATGCACACACGTGTGCGTGCGTGCGCGCGCACACACACACACATACACACACACACATGCAAACACAGGAGTTCCTGTCCTCAAAAGGTTTACATTGCCAGATAAATAAATCATGTCATTCATAAAAAGGAAGTGTATTAAATTTCCAAATATAGTCCACAAAGACACATGTAATTAATAGATGGCCACTACTTAAAACAATATACTGTGGAATGTTATTCATACACATCATTAATTTCTTTCTAATTACTGACAGATAGTCAGGTCTTTTGTTCAGTAACTGTAAAAAGGAAATCAATTTGACAAAAGGAGCTTCTCACAATATGTCACCACCACTAGCACCCCTTATTTCCCCAGTCTGGGAGCCCAGCCAGAGCTTAGTCCAAATATTCTTTGCTGTCGCCACAGAGCAACATCTCAAAATTTGTTTTTGATCCTCTCTCAGAGTCAAGGAGAAAATTGTCAAAGTCTTTTGTTACAAGGGTCTGCCATCTCCCCAAAAACAATTTCTTCTTGGACACAGGCCGATGCCAGGATCCATAAGAAAAAAATGGAGGTAGAAAATAAGTCTTGTTCTTCCAGGAACATAGGAAAGTACTTTGAAAATAGTGAAGGGCCAGCAACCACAAAGACAAGTCATTTCAACCTAACACATGCAGAGAAAGGATAAAGAACTCTATTGACCACTGCATGCTTTTCTCCATAAACCAAGACCTTTTGGCTCAATAAATAATTAGATATAGCTAAAAGATGCATGCACTTGACAAAGAGTACATAATTTACTCATTGGTGTAATTAAGATCCCATTCCACTTCCATGTAACTGGCTAAATCGTCCTAACTTTCTAAAAATAATTTAACCAGCAATGACATATATAGAAACTGACCCAAAGACATGGGGATGATAAGTAGCTCACTGCAGTACTAAGAGAGCAAATGAATTAAATGCTTATTATATGTCCAGCACCATGTTAAGTGTTGGGGGTGCAAATTAAAAAGTGGATCAGTTCCTATTCTTAAGGGTCTCAACCTAGAATTGAGAATAAGTATAGTTCCAGAAAAGGTAGAAAGATCCATAAGTCTCAAGGGTTGAACATGTAATAATTGTTCCTTAGGACTCTCAAGACTGAGCTAGAGAGATATTTGACTAAAAGACAATCAATCCCATTAACTTAAATGGTTAATATTTGTGAATGATGTTCATTTTTCTACAAATCAATGAATAGAATTTATAAATCACACAAGCTAAAATAATATTTGAATGAAGCCGTGAAACTGCCAGAGCACCAGCAAGATAGTCCCCAGTTCTGAGCCTTCTCTTCACCTGAAGGACCTCAAGTCACTGTGAGGTTGACCACACAATTTGAAGGTTGACTATTTTGCTTGACTATATTCCAGAAGCAAACTCCATGCCTAGGCCACTATGCATTTCCTAAATCTGTCCTTTTTTCTGAAACAAATAATTGAACCTCTTATTTATACAATTTTCCTTTACCAAGGTGTTTTACACACAACAAATCATTAGATTTTCATCATAGCAATTTTATGATAAAGGTAGTTAAGTGTAATAGCCACGGGGCAGCTGGGTGGCACAGTGGATAAAGCACCAGCCCTGGATTCAGGAGGACCTGAGTTCAAATCCGACCTCAGATCTCAGATACTTGACACTTACTTGCTATGTGACCCTGGGCAAGTTACTTAACCCCAATTGCCTCACAAAAGAAAGAGTAATAGCCACAAGGAGTAATTTTGGTGAACAGGACAAGGAGCATAAAACGTATACATCAATCAACTCTAAAAGATAAAATCATTGGAGGAGAAGGGAGGAATGAATAGGAACTGGGATGGGAAGGAGTTCATTTAGGGTCTGGCTATTGGACTAAGAGGAAGAAAGTTCACCTCATTGTTTCCTATTTTAACTAGTATATATACAAACATACATACACACACACACACACACACACACACACACACATATATATATATATATATACATATACATATACACACATACACACACACACACATATATATATATGGATATACAGTTATCCCTTCCATAGCACAGGAGTTAGGGCTACAGTGCCCCTGCGATCTGGAAAATCCAAAGTAACATTTTTGGCCTTCCCTTCATACTAGAGAAGAAATCTGATTTTCTTCTCTTTTTCTATTATGGGGGCATTATACAGTACTTTATTGTAAAATTTGGGTAAAGTATTTGGTTATAGGCTCTGTGCCATCTGCTGTGCTTTGTGAGTCATCTGCAGCTTCCTCAAAACTCCCCTCAAATTCCCATTTTTCTTATGCTAACCCATGATATGTCAAAGCCTGGATGGGGAAAGGCATGATGTAGAAGGGATAACTATATAGATATATAGACAGAGAGAGTATATAATAATAGAGACTAGCAACATAAACTTATACACATACATACATATATAAATAAATACATACATGTTGCTAGTTTCTATTAATGTCCATCCTGTTGCTCCCAAGAGAATATAAGATCACTGAACTCAGAGGCAATTCATTTTTTCTTTGCCTCCATCTTCTAATTCTATACTTTTGACCTCACTATGCCCCATGTCCAAGATGCCCTTTTTCTTCAATATCACTTCACAGAAACCCTCTCTTCCTTTAAGCTATGGCTCAAGCACTACCTTCTACGGGAAGCCTTTTATTACCTGCCTTCCCTCCCTACAATTCCTGCAGCTTTCTCTCCCTACTTTGTAACCAGCTGACTTATAATTACTTGTATTTATACTTTTGTTTATTCCAAAGATACTTCATTATTGGATCCTCCATTATAATATAAGCCTCTTTAGAGAAAACAGTATATTGTTATTTGTATTTGTATCCCTAGTTTGTAGCATCAGTGCCTAATAAACAGTAGGTCCTTAGCAAATGATTATTAACTGAATGACTTACCAATTAATAAACTTATTGATCAGCTGATAATTACTCTTGATAACTAATTGCTAAGCTCAGTTGTTTCTAGCTGATAGGGGACTTCAAGTGCTATCTATAAAATCTAAATTTCAATTCCCTTGTAACACCCTCTCCCCACCCCAGCTTCAGGATTCTGGTTAAGATTTGTAAGATTTTAAAGTGTACAAAACATTTCTTTCCTAAAATAGGACTGCTACTTGGCACAGTAGATAGAGCCCTGAGCCTGAAGTTTGAAGGAACTGAGTTCAAATATGACCTCAGACACTTACTAGCTTGTGTGACCCTGAGCAAGTCACAACCCTAATTTCCTTAAGCATCAAGGGCCATTTCTAATCATCCTGATATATATCTTGCCACTGAACCCAGATGGCTCTTGAGGAGAGAGTGATATTGGTGACCTTGTACAGCCCTATCTCACTTAAATCCAATTCAGTGCAAGTCATGTTATCACCCTGATGTCATGGTCCTCTTTGAGAAGGAAGGACAAACAATAACAAAAAGAAATATAAGACCACAGGACAAATCAATCAACAAAATTTGGGAAAGGGCAGTTACTCAAATGGTAAGGAAAGGAAGACAGAAAAGAAATAATTCATCAAGGGCATCTCCAAGGTCAAGGATAAATGAGGACATGCCAATTCATTGAGGAAGCTGCCCAAATTTGAGAAGGGTGAGCAAAAATAAACCTATACTTTCTGGCTTCTCTCCATTTCGACAAGCATCACATGTGAAGCTATGACCCCAAAGCTGGTGATTTGTTTTCTGAAGTCAAAGGTTTTCTTGATGAACATGAATGTTGACAGTTTCGGCCTAAAAGGAAGTTCAGGAAGCCAGAAATTGCTCACTCAGCTATGACACATCTGACAAAGATCTAGCAAGACTGGAGCATTTGGTCACAGAAAAATCAGGGATTCACAAATAATTAATATGATCAACAGTCTTTTCTGAAAAGCAGAGAACACAAGTCAGGGGAGAATGAAGACTGATCTACTCCCAAGGGATGAAATCATCAGCTTTTGGTTCCCAGAGCAATGTTGAAATTTACAGGCACATTTTTTTTTCAGGCTTGCCTTGACCATTAATTATATGTCCCTGGAGGACATTTACATTAAAGTTGGAATAAGCACAATTTCTATGGTGCATATATACAAGGGGGAAATATCAAACCAAAGAGCTTTCCTTCCAATTTCTTCTATCAGTAACAAAGAAACACTAATATGTTCATTCTACCCTTCTGGAGCTTACCAATGTTAGTTATTATATGTTGGCGTTTTTCAAGCTATCTCAGACTTGTAGCAAAGTCAATCAACACAATTCAACAAACATTTGTTAAATGCCTATTATTTTCAAGGAGTTGTAATATACACTGAGGATACAAGAACAAAAATTAAATGATTCCTGATCTCAAGGAGTTTATATTCTATTGGGGGAGGAAGTTAATATGTAGCTAGGACTAGGCAGAAAGATTAGAGGGAGATATATAGATGTGGGAGTCAAATACATGAAGATCTAAACATATTAGAGTAGATGTATAAACCCAGTGTAATTCTGGCATTTGAGGATTGGACAAAGTAAATTTTAAAACATCTAAATTTAAGAGAAATGAAATTTATAATTCCATCAGTCAGTTTGCATTTCTAGGCAGTAAATACAAGTGAATGGGATCAGTCTCATTAACCTTGGAGATATAATTTCAGCTAACTGAATGCAGGTAATTTTGATAACTAAATAGCCAAGACATTCAGCAAACATGTTTGTCCACCTACATCCACAGGTTTCTGAGATATAAATGATGGTAGCATTCATCTGAAAAAAATGTCTATGTTCAACATCATTGACAAGTAAACTTCCAACTATTAATTGCACACCTCCAGTGAAATTTAACCCATTGATTCCCAAAGCAACCCAATTCCACTTTGGATAGTTCTAATTATTAGGAAGTTTTTCTTTCCATGAAGATTACAATTGTATCTTTGCAACTTCCACCCATTGCTCTTCACCTGGTGCCAAGCAGAACAGTTTTTTTTAAAAAGAAGGTTTTAGTACTAACTTTTGTTTTTGCATCCCTGCCCTAGTTCAAGAGAGTAAACCATTATTAAAAAAGAAGCAAAATATGTTTGAAAGAATCAGGGCCTGAATAGGTCCAACTCTAGATAGAATTATGAAGGTGAAGTTGTTTTGTTTTTGTTTTTTCCCCATGGACCTATACTCCTCATTTTCTACCTTTCCCGGCTACACAATGCCCTCTGGCCACTGATCAAGCCATTTTCCTGCCACTATATGACAATCATAACATGCCAGTCCTGGATGAGATTTCTTCAATGTTTTACTAAATGGCAGGAGATAATTTGATAACTTAATTCCTGCTATATTTCTTAGGGGTGATAAAGTGATACAAGCAAAATTTTAATTACTGTGATAATCATCTCACAAAATAATTTGCATTTAACAGGACCATTCACTTCTTCATAGAAAGAATTCCAAAGGTGGGCATTTAAAATAGAAAAGTCAAGGAGACAGTTTTGAATGAAATGATCCTTTTTGTATCCCTCAAACTACTACAAAGGCTGTACTGATGAAGGGCTGGTCTTATTCCTGATTCTACTCACAGTCTGGACTTCTGTACCCCATATTCTAACAGTTTTCTGACCCTGATATACCTCTGCCCCAGGGCCACATTTCTGATTGATACCCTGCCCCCTCCTCCTTCCAGGTTCCTTTTACTTGCTCCCCATTTGAATCTAAGCTCCTTGACTAGAGAATGCCTTGTTTGCTTGTGTTTGTACTCATAACCTCCCAGTTAAGTGCCTAATAAATGCTCTGGGGGCAGCTAGGTGGGACAGTGGATAAAGCACTAGTCTTGGATGCAGGAAGACCTGAGTTCAAATCCAGCCTCAGACACTTGACATTTAACTAGCTGTGTGACCATGGGCAAGTCACTTAACCCTCATTGCCCTGCCCCCCCCAAAAAATGCTCTACCAACCATGGATGGATGAATGGATGTATTCATCTATCTACCTATAAATCTATGAATATGTATCTGAGGTAACCTACCTATGAGAAGAAACATCGATCTATGATACTATTTTAAGAACTCAGCAAAGCCAGGTGATATCATGTGTAATGTTTTATGATTTGCACAATTTCAGAGGATGGATGATGAAGAATACTACCCTGCTACTGACAGAGAGGTCATAGACTATTATCCCTAATGAGTCACCCAGTTTTGGACATGGTTACTATGGAAATTTTTCTCCCAGGGCAGGAAGTCAAAGGGAGAAAAAAAAGTAAATATTTTAAAAATGAAAAAAAAATGCAACTTAAAATTTTAAAATATCATTTGTTTTAGAGTTGAAAAGGATCTTAGAGGTCTTTTGGTACAGTGTGCATTTTTTTTTTTTGCTGGGCAATGGGGGTTAAGTGACATGCCCAGGGTCACACAGCTAGTAAGTGTCAAGTGTCTGAGGCCGGACTTGAACTCAGGTACTCCTGAATCCAGGGCCAGTGCTTTATCCACTGTGCCACCTAGCTGCCCCCTTACAATGTGCATATTAATAGATGGGAAAGTTGAAGGTAACCAGCAAGGTGACAGGCCTGAAGCTCATACCATATAAGGATCAGTTGAAGGAACTGGGAATATTCAACTTGGAAAAGGGAAAGTTTGAAGGCACATGATAGCAGTCTTCAAGGATTTGAAGGATTGTCAAGTAGAATCATTAAAACTGTTCTGCTTGTTCCCACAAGGCAGTACCAGGAGCATTAGGCGGAAGATGCCAAGATTCTCGAAATTAGAAAGAAAGAAAAAACCATCCTGGTGTTTAGATTTATCCATAAATAGAAAGGTTTGCCTCAGGTGATAATGGGTTTCTCTCCTTGGAAGTCTTCAAAGGGTGACTGAAAAAACATTCAACTGATACATTGCAATAAAGTCATTTTCAGGTATGGACTGGACCAGGAGGCCAACTAGGTATCTTCCCTCTATCAAATTCTGTTATTTTGATTTCCATACTAGCACTACCAGATGCAAAACCTTTGCTGTTGTTCTTCAGTCACTCAGTTGTGTATCACTCTGTAACTCCATGGACCAAAGCATGCCAGCCTCTTCTATTCTCTACTATCTCTCAAAATCTAGCCAAGTTCATGTTTGTTGTTTCCTTGATTCTATCTATCCATCTCCTCCTCTGCCATCTCCTTATTTTCCTTTTGCCTTCAATATTTTCCAGAATCAGGGTCTTTTTCTAGGAGGCCCATTTTCTTATTATGTGGCCAAAGAATGTAAGAGTCAGCTTCAATATTTGAACTTCCAGTGAACACTTTAAATTAATTTTTTTAACTATTGACTGATTTGACCTCCTTGATGTCCAAGGGACTATCAAGTCTTCTGCAGCACCATAATTTGAAAGTGTCAATTCTGAGTTGCTCAGCTCTCCCTATAGTCCAACTCTCAGTCATATATTGCTACTGAAAAACCCTGCAGCTCATAGTTTCATAGAGCTAAGGAAGCACAGCTGCCACAACAAAGCAGAACATACCCAATAGCAATTTGTACTTAAAGCGTCATTTATATAGTGCATTCAAGAAATGCTTTCATTTTTCTGAATGGATTCATTCATCAAAGGGTTGGTGATCATTACTAAGAGCCAGCATAGCATAGTGGTGACTTGGAGTTGAGAAGAATTGGATTTGAATCCTATCTCAGACATTAATGAGCTATATGAGCCCTCACAATTCATTTAACCTAATCCTCATAATCTCATCTATAAAATGGAGTTAATCATACCGCCTACCTTACAAGGGTCCTGTGAGGAACAAATAAGATGGTACATGCAATTCACTCTGTAAACCTTAAGTCTTATAGAAATGTGACCTGAGAAGAAAGAACAAAGTTGTTAAGAGAATGGTATTTTGGTTGTGTCTTAAAGAAGAAGGAAGGACTTTAACAAAGGAGGAAGAAGTGGAACAAAATCCATCCTAGCAAAAGTAAGGTGGAACAGTGGATAGAGTATTAGGCCTGGAATCATGAAAACCTGATTTCAATTCTAGCCTCAGATACTTACTAGTTGTATGACCCTGGGCAAGTCATTTAGCCTCTGCTACCTTACTCTCTTCATCTATAAAATGAAGATAATAATAACTACCTCCCAAGGTTGTTATGAAATAAAATGAGATATAAGAAAAGCTATTTGGAAGTACCAAAGTGCTATATAAATATTAGTTATTATTAGTACTGTTGTTGTTAGTAGTAGCAGCAGCAGCAGCAGTAGTAATACTACTGCTACTATTATGAGTAGTAACCTTTGTCCCAAAACACATCTGCATGGGATTCTCTCCTAATTGGTGGAAATGAATACCCTGCCCTGCATGAGGGACAGATAGAATCAGAGGGAGTGGGAAAGCTCCTGCCTTCTTCAGTTGTCTTTAGGACTCTTCAAACTTTACATCTGTTTGGAGCTTCTAGTTGCTTTGGATACTTTTGGCTTCTAGCTTCAAGAAGGAATATGGAAAAGGCCAATTCTACTTCTGGGTGTTGAAGAAAAAGACTCTGGAAGGACATGAGAAGCTAGCAGACTTCATCATGTACCTGTACACAGAATGCTGCATTAGAGACTTTGGGCAACTTCTCCCTTGGTTGAGACTTTAAACTTTCTTTCTTGGTTGAGCTGTTATCTCACTTCCAATGGGAGAGCTCCTTCCCTTTTGTATTGTCTGGGAGAGAAAGAGAAAGTGGGAGACAGGGAGGGAGGGAGGAAGGGAGGGAGGGAGAGAGAGAAAGAGAGAGGGAGAGAGAGAGAGAGAGAGAGAGAGAGAGAGAGAGAGAGAGAGAGAGAGAGAGAGAGAGAGAGAGGTATATGTATTATGCATGCATGTATGTATGTATATGTGTTTAAATACCTTCTCTGATTTCTGTTTGCTAGCAATTTAGATAAATGGGTTTTCTTTGCTAACCATTATGTGTGTTCATTGTAGAATGTGTATTAGGTAGAAAGGAGGTCAAAAGCCTTGGATATAGAGCTCAGGGTCCCTCTTTCCGCCAATAAAAATGGCAAAGTGATCAGAATTAGATTGAACCTGATAGACAAATAACATTTAAGCAAGAAGATAGATGAGATTCTAGCCTGGTCCCCCCTCTAAGGATAGCGGAGAGGTTTCCAGCTCTAACTGCCTGATTCCCATCCTAACAAGAATTTAAGTTTTCTTTGGAGAAGAGTAGAGCAAGAAAAAACTAGAGATGTCTATTCCATATCCCTTAAAGTCACATGTGAACACCTGCAACCCATGAGACATCACTATCCACGGAGGCCTCTTTCATCATGTATAATTTTTATAATAAGAATGATTGTCATTTTTCTAGGGATGAGGCACATTTTGAACAAAGGTATGGAAATAAGAGAGAGCAGAACAATAATGGCTAGCGACAATCCATTAGTTCCATTAGACCATATTATTCATGAAGTATAGCCAGATTGTGGGGGGCTTAGTGATACAAACGGGTGGTTAACATCCCCTTCCATTTTATACACAAAACCTGTAAAGGTTCATATCCTTTCCCAGTGTCATGAAAGTTTTACATAACAGACTCTGGATCCAAACCACAAGATCATAGACTTGATGTTGAAAGGGACCTTAGAAGTCATCTGATCCATTTTACAGAGGATAATATGGAGGCCCAGAGAATTGAAATGATTTAATTAAGATCAAAGAGGCAGTGGGTAGCAGAGCCTGAGGTCCTTTGACTCCTTCTGCTACTGCTTCCCTAGTCACTTGACTCTAAAAACTATATTCTTTCCACTACAACAGGCTTTGAATGATAGTATACTTAAAAAAAAAAACAGTACCCCCAGGGCTTTGTCTATCTGACAGAAGAAAAAAAAAGGTGATTTCTATCCAAAAGACAAACAATGAATCAACTATTCATTTGACATCATGTAAATGTAAAAGAAGTAAGCTACTTTTCACTTTGTAACTCACTGGGTTGGCATCATGTACACATTTTAAACAAGATAATATATGTAAAGAACTTTGTAATCCCTCAGATGCTACATAAATGTCAGTTGTTGTTGCTGTTGCTGTTATTATTTAATGGAAATCCTGAATTTTGCCTCTTCTGCCATCCTTACTGTAGGCATCCTTCTGTTTGCACACTCTACAGAATGTTAAATAGGATGAAATACATAGAAAACCATTCTAAAAAGTAATTCTATCAACTCTAATACTATAAGGAACAGTCAAGTTATCTGCATGTCTTCATGGAGGATGTTCCCACGCTGGGAATGACCCTCCCTAAGGAATGATGGATCTGAAGGAAAGCAAAAAGCAACAACCACCAAAATTCTATCAAGAATTTTAAGGCCATCTGAGGTAAGAAAGGAATGCTGTGGCATTATTAGTTCAAATTGCTGACTAGGTCTGATTCAGGAAATTTTGAAGGTCTTTACATTATTTCGACTGTTTTCTACTTTTGAAAAGGCTTTTCCTCCGGGAAATTTTTGTTTTTTCCATTTATTATTCTGACTTTTCATTTTGGGGAAATTTGATATTACTAAGTTTTAAACAGAGAAGGGAGATAGGGCATCTTGTTTCTGAAATGTCAGTAAATTATGTATGTTGGTCAAATAAGGTTCTCCCTATTATTGATTTATCTCTCCTACATGATCAGTCTTGCTGATCTTTTGGAAAGCAATGTCTGACAGATGGTCCTAAATGATGGAGAATGGAAATACATTGGGAGCAGGCAGTGAAACATGGAAAATAATAAAACTGTCCAAGTGCAGACCCTAGCCACCGCCCTTAGCACTCAACCCAGCTTATTTCCCTTGCATTCCCACAAGAAGTTAGAATTGGGAGCCTAGATTTGTTTCAGACCAGGAAAAAAATAGGCTATAATTCTGTCTGCTTTCATTTTGCAATGAAATATTCAAGCAGAAAATTATCCCATGATTCAAATCATCCATAAATAATTCAAATTGTCAACTTTCAGCAGATCAAGTCTCTGCTAAAAGCACATTGTTTTTATTTGGGAAACAATTGAACAATGTAATACAAAGCAAAATCCATATCGTAAGGGAAATCCACCCACTGTGTGTTAAAGAAAAGTATGTCATGCAGTCTTATAATGAGAAGGAGCATTCTATGATAGCTAAAACAGAGATCTAAATGCTGACACTCTACATAGGACTAGTTATTGCCAGTTTAGGAGAATAGATATTTAATTAGCACAAAGTCATCTAATGAAAAAAGAAGAGAGCTACTATTTATACGCATCTAGAAATATTACTTAAGTTAGAACTAATAATAAACAATAGGAATACATAATCTGCACAACATTAGACAGAAGGAGCAGCTAATGTTCATTGTCAAGACATGAATAAGCAAAAATTTACTAAATATCTGAAGAAATTATGCTCAACAACTCAAATATAATCACTAACTGTTCCCTTCAGTTACATATAAACTGGAGAGGTGGAGCCAAGATGGCAGAGGAAAGACATTAAATGCATAGGGCTCCTGATACAATCACCCCAAAAATAGCAATAAAAGAACACTTGGGGCAGAAAAATACACAAAAATATGGGCTGAGACTTTTCTCCAGCTATAGATAGATTTCAGAGGGTCGTGCTGGGTCACAAATAAAGCCTAACCCTGCAATCAGGCCGACACACCAGATACCTGCCCAAAGAATTTGCCCCAGTGCCTCTGAATCAGCTGCAGCACCAGCGTCTTTTGGAACCAAGTGGGTGGTTGGGCTGAATGGCTGGCCGGGGGGGGGGGGGGGGGGGGTGGTTTAAGTGCAGGGGTACCAGTGGACTGGAGGGAAAGATTCTACTGTGACACCTCAGGAGACAACCAGGAACAAACCCCGAGCAGCTAAAGGCCCAGATGGGGGAGGGGAGCAGGTGAACAGGTTCATCAGAAGCTGAGAACCACACCACAGAAAGCTTTGCTGGTTGGTTACTTAGTAAGTAGGCCTGAGGTTATCTCCAAACGTGAGAACAGGCCGGGTGAGATTAAAACCTGCCCCACCTCAAACCAAAACACCTAGAACCCTCTGAAGCTGGGAACAGGAGCGGAGCTGAGAAGCAGCACCACCCCCACTCCCCCACCCCCAGTAGAGAGTTTAAAATCAAATGAAAGTGAGGACAGGCAAGCTGAGAAGAAGCCCAACCATCCCTGGGCCACACTGTAGCTTGAACAGTGTGTCTTGGAAGCAGAGCCACACTTTAAGAAGGAGTTAAAAGCCAAGAAATAGTAAGCCAGGATGAGTAGACAGAGAAAGCAGAAGACCATTGAAAACTTCTTTGGGGGTAAGGTAGACCACAATACATCCTCAGAAGAAGAAGATAATAACAGGGTCAAAGCTCCAACATCCAAAGCTTCCAAGAAAAATATGAACTGGTCTCAGGCCATGGAAGCTCTCAAAAGCGACTTTGAAGAGAAAGTAGGAGAAAAAGAATGAAGATGTAGAGAAAGGGAGGAAAGAATGGAAAGGGAAATGAGAGCAATGCAGGAGAGTCATGAGAAAAAAGTCAACAGTTTGAAAAGCCAAATGGAAAAGGAGATTAAAAAACTGTCTGATGAAAAATTAGGATTGAACAAATGGAAGTGGGCAATGTAAAATATCTCCTTGGAAAAACAGCTGACCTGGCAAATAAATCTAGGAGAGATAATATGAAAATCATTGGACTACCTGAAAACCATGACCAAAACAAAAGCTTAGACATGATCCTTCAAGATATTGTGAGGGAAAATTGTCCTCATATTCTAGAAGCAGAAGCTAAAATAGAAATTGAAAGAATCCACCGATCACTTCCTGAAAGATCCCAAAAGGAAAACCTCCAGGAATATTTTGGCCAAATTCCAGAACTCCCAGGTGAAGGAAAAAATACTGTAAGCAGCTAGAAAAAAGTAATTCAAATACTGGGAGCTCCAGTAAGGATAAAGCAAGATCTAGCAGCTTCTACATTAAAGGACCGAAGGGAATGGAATATGATATTCCAGAGGGCAAAGGAACTGGGACTACAGCCAAAAATCACGTACCCAGCAAAACTGAGTATAATCTTTCAGAGGCAAAAATGGGATTTCAATAGGAAAGAGGTCTTTCAAGCATTTGTGATGAAAAGACCTGAACCGAATAGAAAATTTGACTTTGAAATTCAAGACCCTGGAGAAGCATAAAAATGTAAACAAGAAAAAGACTTCATGAGGGATATTAAAAAATCAAACTGTTTACATTCCTACATGAGAAGATAATACTTTGAAATCATAAGACGTATCTCAGTAAGAAATTCAAAGAAGACACATGTCTGAACTGAATATGAAGGGATGATATCTGTAAACCATTTATGATTTGTTCTTTATGGGGCAGACAGGGTGGGGTGTCTTATGTCTGGGGCTGGATTTGGACTTGGGGCCTCCTGGGTCCAGGGCTGGTGCTTTGTCCACTGTGCCACATAACTAAGCCATGATGACATCATTAAAACAGGGTTGAGGTGTAGGAAGAATAAACTGGGGGAGGGAGAAGGGGAGAGATGGTCTGGGGAGAGGTAGTTCACATGAAGGAAGCAAGAAAAAAGCTTATGGAGGAGAGTAGCAGAGGGGGAAGGAGTTGGGGAGTGAGTGAACCTTAATATCTTCAGAATTGGCTCAAAGAAGGACTAACATACATACTCAAATAGGTATGGTAATATAGTTTTGCCCTGAGAGAAGGGAGGGAGAAAAGGGGAGGGGAGAAGAAGAGAAGGAAAGGGCAGATTGGGGGAGAGAGCAGTAAAAAGCAAAACACGTTCAAGGAAGATGAAGATGTTCTGTATTACTGCACAAGTATGACATATTGAATTGCTTGATCTCATAGGGAGGGTTGAGGATGGAGGGAAGAAGAAAAATTTAGAACACAGAATTAGCTCAGGTACCCTGCCTGATCTCATTGGAGTGGGCTCATAGAGGGAATAGCTTCCATACCCAATTGGGAGGAGTAATCTACTTAACCCTGTAGGAAAGTAGGAGAGAAAGAGGATAGGGAAGGAAGGGTCAAAAAAGGGAGTGCAGAGCAAGGGAGAGGATAGTCAGAAGTAAAACACTTTTAAGGAGGAATAGGTAAAAAGGAGATAGAAAATAGAATAAATATCATGGGAAGGGAATAGGATGGAGGGAAATAGTTATAATGGCAAAATGTATGGTACCTACTTTGCTGGGCTTTTATGAAGAAAATTTTCTGTCAAGCTTAAGGTACTATATACAGCTTATGATGAACAGGATACTATCGGAAAAACCTGGAAAGACCTACATGAACTGAAGCCAAGTGAAATGTACTGTATACAAAATAACAGCAATAATGGGGGATGATCTGCTGGGAAGCATGTGGTTATTTTCAGCAAGGCAATGATCCAATATAACCATGAAGGACTTATGCAGATTTCAACCCATCTGCAGAGAAAAAACTGATAGTATCTGAAAACAGATGAAAACACATTAAAAATTTTTTTTTTCTTTTCCTCTTTGACAATTCCTTAATCTAAAGTTTTGGGTTTTTCTGACTGTTTTCTCTCACAACTAGCTAATATGGGAATTTTTCCATGACTACTCATGTATAACTTATTTTGAATTGCTTGAATTCTTGTGGGTTGGGGGTGGGAATGGAGGGGGGAAGAGAAGTTGGAACACAAAGTTTTAAAAAAATTGATGTTAAAATTTTGTTTTTATGAATATTTTGGAAAATAAAATATTCAAAAAATAAAAATAAAAAAGAGTTACATATAAACTTCTTTGCCTAACATTTGTGTCATTTGAAATATTGGGGGGGGGCAGCTACATCGTGCCGTGGATAAAGCACCAGCCCTCTAGTCAGGAGGACCTGAGTTCAAATCCGGCCTCAGACATTTGACACTTACTAGTTGTGTGACCCTGGCCAAGTTACTTAACCCTCATTGCCCCGCAGAAAGAAAGAAAGAAAGAAAGAAAGAAAGAAAGAAAGAAAGAAAGAAAGAAAGAAAGAAAGAAAGAAAGAAAGAAAGAAAGAAAGAAAGAAAGAAAAATACTGGGGGGAACCTGTCTCTGTTCTAGGTTATTGGGGACCTTAGCTGGGGTTGCTAATATATTGCTACTTATAAATTAGAAGCTATTGCACCAGTTTTGGCAGCAAGCATTTATTATTAATTTGACTTCATTCACACCCAGTATGGAGTACCAGAAAGGGGTGGGGGGGCTGAGGAGAGCCAGCCCCAGGGTAAGAGAAGCAGTAAGTGAGTATCAGGGACAAGATAGGCAAAAAGAGCAAGCCCATGCCTAACTCAAGTGGGTTCCTGGCACTAGAGAGGCAAGAGCACATGGCTCCAGAGTTCAAATGCCCTACATTACTGAGAGAGAGAGAGAGAGAGAGAGAGAGAGAGAGAGAGAGAGAGAGAGCAAGCCAAGACTGTGTGGCTGGTTGGTTCCCTGGCTTCCCAGCAGAAGAGAGCATCAGCCTCCTGTGGCATTTTTCTTTTCCTCTGCAATCAGCATTTCTATGGCCCAAAGTCCAAGTACTCCAAAGACTGAAGCCATAACTAAGATATTGTGGGTATATATATATGTGTGTGTGTGTGTGTGTGTGTGTGTGTGTTCTCATGAGAAATATAAAAAACACAGCCTGAGTCAAGGGATATTAAGTGGGTGCTCAGTGAGAATAAGAGAGGAAATAAACATTGCCCAGATCAGAGAGACAAAAATGCTTAAACATTTGCATGGGTCCAATGCTGAGAAGGCTGTAGGCTGGGGTGAATGCAAGGCAGGGTGGAAAGGAGCTCCTCCTAACCCATCTGGAAACTTACTATTTTAAATATTTTCTTCTGAGTGGCAAGTTTTGTTGTTCCTAGGCAGCACAGTGAAGGAGATAGGGCACTAGACTGGGAGGTTGTTGTTCATCCTTCATTTTCAAAGAGGATCAATGACATCATGGATGATGTCTAGACTTGTACACAAGTTGGATCTAAGTGAGTCAGAGTTGCCAGACTCACTCTTTTTGAGTCATCACAGTCCAGTGGCAAGACAAAAATTAGGAAGACTGGTGACATCCTAGACAATTACCAAATGTCTGCTATAGATAAGATCTCACTTACAAGCATTTAAAGAAAAGCAATGACTCATTGGTCATCTTAAATAGTTTCTTTTTCTATCTCTATTTAAATGATAAAATTCCATTGTTCTAACAGTCATAAAAATTAGGTAGTTGGAAATATAATTGTTTACTATACAATGATATGAATACTGTTTGTAAAGACAATACTTTTTGATGCTTACTTACTAAATCTTTAAAGCAGCATAATCCAGTTGCTACAAAAAAGGAAAGGCATTAGAATAATCCTTTCAATTAAACTACTGAAAATATAAGGAAGACATCTGATCTAGGGGGGAGGGTAATAATGGGTATGGTAAAATCATACTATAAGTGTTCATGGTAAGAAGATTCTTAGACATGTTGAGTGGTTTGTGAATTACTTGAGAAAAAATAAAATAATTTAATTTATTGGTTTAAACAGTAAATCTTACAACTTTTTGCATTTTAAAAAAATTCTAATATATATATATCATCATTTAGCTACAATCACTTGTTTTACAGGATCTGACACTGAGTTCACAAGATTTTTTTTTTGGTGGCACAATGAGGGTTAAGTGACTTGCCCAGGGTCACACAGCTAGTAAGAATCAAGTATCCCAGGACAAATTTGAACTCAGGTCCTCCTGAATCCAGGGTCAGTGCTTTATCCACTGTGCCACCTAGCTGCCTCCAAGTTCACAAGATTTTGACATATATCCTTTAATTCCTTATCATTGAGCTGTACTTTTATTACAGTGAATGTTAACACCTTTTGTGAGAAGGTGATTTTTTTTCAAAGTCTAGCCTTGATTAATATTCAATGGTTTTCAGTGGTGTTTAACTTAGGCAAATTCCCAAGCCACTCAAACATGTTTATCACCATCTCTTGGATATCACCTTTCATGGCATAATAAAAAGTCATGTTGCATTGTTCCATCTCCATTTTAGGATTCTCATAATTTTCAAAAAATTCTTACTATTGTATTGATAGTTTTACCAGAGTTTATCATTCTTCCTATGGGAGAAGACATCCAGGCATACTGGAAGTTGGTGGGTTTTTTTTAATTTCCCAAACATTTATTTGAGTAGATGTTTTACAATCTAATGAGAACTACTAAATTTTACACACTCACCTGGATTTCTTCTAACAAGTGTTTTCATATAGCCTTGAAAGGAAAAAGGGGGTTCATTAGCAAAAATTACATTTTTTCCAACTCTCAGTATTTGTCTTCATATTAATTATTACTACATATTACTTCATGCATACTTACTGAAAGGGAAAACTGCGTCAAGACAGTTTGATCTAGGAAAGTTTAAACTTCTTGAATTAGTCTAGTTATCAGTAGGAACACAAAAACCATTATAATTTACATACCTCAGTACTATGTGACCCTGAGCAAGTTACTAAACTTCTCTTGCTATAAGTTACCTCAAATATAAGATGTAAGGTCATTTACAGCCTTAAATTTCTTATTTTATGAATCCTATGAAGGAATCCAAGTACTGTCAGCATTCACTGAAGTCTGTTCCCTCTAATTCCAAGTCCTCTATATTCTGTTCTCTTTAGGAAAGGCAAGGCCATGCTTCCCTGGCTAAAGTTCTAAGTAATAGAACTTCATCAAGTGATTCAATTCAAGCCAATGTGAGAAAACTTAACAGTTGATATTTGAAGGAGCATGGTTTTCTTATTGATGCAAAGAAGATTCCCAAATGATTTCTTTAGAAGCATTTTTATGCTTGAAGGAAAACCTCTTATTTGACAAGAATTTTTGGGAAAAGTGGAAAGCAATTGAATAGAAATGTTTAGAACATCTTACATCATATATCACAATAAATAACAAGGTGTATTGGACCTAAATATTAATGTCATCCCATAAAAATACCAAAAGACAAGCAGATAAGGTACTTTTCATGGCTATGACTAGGGAGTGAATTCTTTTTTTTTTTTTTTAGTGAGGCAATTGGTGTTAAGTGACTTGCCAAGGGTCACACAGCTAGTAAGTGTTAAGTGTCTGAGGTCGGATTTGAACTCAGGTCCTCCCGACTCCAGGGCTGGTGCTCTATCCACTGCACCACCTAGCTGCCCCGGGAGTGAATTCTTAACCAAAACTAGAGATAGAAGTGGTCACAGAAGATAAAATAGATATTTTCATTTATATGAATTTGAAATTATTTACTGTGAACAAATTTATCAGGTATTATAACAGGAAATCACCTAACATCTGGTCAACCTTGTTCAGAGAGTAGGAAGAGAGCCATGTTAGCAACACCAGCATGCCTAGTGAGGTGGAGTAGCAAGCTGAGTTCAATATGGCTGAGGCTGGGAAATCTCTCCTTTGTAAAAGGAAATACTAATGTTAATTTTTACCAAGGTCAAAATAACAAAAATGGACATTTAAAAACATATATAAATATGTATATTGAAGTCCCCAAATATAAGGGCCGGGGGCAGATTGGAGAACAAGTCTAGGAGCCAGATTCTTCTCTTCCAGAAAGGAGGAAGATTTGACCTATTGGAGTGGGGAGACAGAGGGCAGAGGAAGAAGCAATAGCTAACCACAAACAGTATTGGGATGGTAATAAATCTGGATGGGATGAATCTCAAAGAAGCAGAGAGTATGAGTAAAAGGTATAGGAGGGACAAAATGAAAGATAAGAGAGTTTGAAAGCCATAATATGGTAGATTGCCATATCCTACTCAGTAAGCCACAAAAGCTCCACACCAGTGCCCCCAGTTCCTATTGTCTATTTTCTCTCAACTGGAATGGGTAATCTCTCAGCTTTCCAGATCTTTTGGTATCCTGGTATATTGTTTTTGTTGTGTTGTTTGTTTCTTTGTTTGTTTGGGTTTGTTGTTTTTTCCTGGCTCTGGTCCTTTGAAGCTCAGTTCCCTTGATTTTTAACTCTACTTTGATCACTTTTGTTAAAATTTACTTTCAGATTTAATGTACATTATTACATTTTCTCCATCACTTTCTTAAGGCCAGACAATCAATGAAAACATAATTCAAGCCCTTATTTGTAGCATTTGCCAATGTCAAGTGTATAAATGTTCAAACTAAAAATTTAACAATCAGATGTCTTGAACCAGTACAAGCTGGCTCTAACACATAGCCAAGAAAAATCATATGATATGTTTTTGGGTTTTTGGGTTTTTTTTGTTTTTTTTTAGTGAGGCAATTGGGGTTAAGTGACTTGCCCAGGGTCACACAGCTAGTAAGTGTTAAGTGTCTGAGGCCGGATTTGAACTCAGGTACTCCTGAATCCAGGGCTGGTGCTCTATCCACTGTGCCACCTAGCTGCCCCAAGTCATATGATATGTTGCAAAGACTGTTGGACTAAGAAACAAGAGAATTTTTGTGAGAAATTCTGGCACTCCCTAGGTATATGTTCATTTGAGCTTTAATAGCCCTGGCCCTCAATTTCCTCATCTGTCAAATGGGACAATTAGATTTTTTGTTGTTTAGTCATTTTTCAGTCATGTTCAATTCTTTGTAACCCCATTTGGGGTTTTCTTGACAAAGACACTGAAATGACTTGCCCTTTCCTTCTCCAAATAATTTTACAGATAAAGAAACTAAGGCAAACAGAATTAAGTGACTTTCTTAAAGTCACACAACTAATCAGAATCTGAGACAAGATCTGAACTCAGAAGGATGAATCTTCCTAATGCTATGCCTGGCACTCTATCCCTTGTGCCACCTAGCTGCCCCATGATTGGACTAGCTGATCTTAAAACAATCATTATAAGTAATCAATTCTACATCTGACACAGGATGGTCAATGTGGTCCTTATCCTAATAGTTTTGGATAATAAATTCATGTTAGATTTGTGTCCTACATTTACTCTCGCAGCTTCTGGTCCAAGGCTCCCTTCTAATTCTAAATCCAACCATACAAATAAAACAGAGGAGTGATTTCCATATCATCTAAACTTCAAGTGTGTTTTGGGTTAAGTTCATTCAAGTCTTTATTTAATACTTTAAAAAGGATAAAATTCTTGTAACTATTCAGAATTATCTTCCAACTCTATCAGAGTGTGGGAGGCTCAAATAAATGAGAAGTCTAGACTACTGAAGGGAGCAAGCATTAGCATGATTAAAAAATAAACTATCCTGTGTTTGAGGCATACAGGAAATGAAATCCTTCTGCCTTCAGAAAGGATGTATTAAACTGGAAGTATATTTAGAAGCTAGTCAATATTTTGCACACTTGGGATGATAGGATCAAAGTTCCAGGTCCATAAAAGTTCTTAGGTTTTATTAGAGCCACCCTTCATTATTTTAGCTTAAGTTCACATTCACAAAGACTGGTTAACTGATGAATACAGGAAAGTAGCAGGAATAATGAAGCAATCTTTCTAATGCCCCAGATTGTTCCCATTGTTCTTTTGACTGTGGAATTCTATATTAATTCCTTCAGGGTTGACTGAGAACCATATTCATTTTGTACATGAAGCAGGTGCTGGGGAGCCTGGTCAGGCATCAAATTCACCAAAGTCATTCACTGCATCCTGAACCATCCCCAGTCAACTTGACTTTTGTCCTGCCACTGGATTTCTATGACTCAAGAAGAAACAGTGAGGCTGACAACTTTCAGCCTCTCTGCCTCACTTAAATCTAATTCACAAAAGTCAAGACATCACCTTTGATGTAACTGGTCTTCTTTGAAAAAGAAGGACAAATAACAACAACAAGAGCCATCCCACCATCTTCATTTTATATATAAGGAAACCACAGTTCATTGAAGTTAAGTGACTTGCCCAAGTTCACACAGGTAGTAAATAAAAGTGCCAAATTTTAAAATCACATCCTGTGACTTCATATTCTGTGAGATTTTTTTCACTACACCAGAATAGAAATAGTACCAAAAGAACTGAATTCCAATTTCAAGCGTGATAGTCACTCATTATACATAGCAAGTCGTTAATAATTTTGTGCCTTGAATACAGCTAAGTGGAGAAAGAAAAATATTGCTATTGTCAATTAGAAAATGTGCATGTGTGTGTGTGTGTGTGTGTGTGTTTGTGTGTGTGTAGAGCTCTTCTCAATCTGAGCCTCTACTACCTTGTTGCACACTTTGAGTGGGATTTGGGGCCAATTAAGTGGCTCAGTGGATAAAACACTCAGGAAGACCTGAGTCTAACCCTAGACCCTTATTAGCTGTATGATCCTGGGCAAGTCACTTAGTATCTGTTTGCACGGGTTCCCCATCTATAAAATAGAGGAAACAATAGCACCTACTTCCCAGGAATATTGTGAGAATCAATGAGATAATCATTTTAAAAAGGTTTAGCAGGATGCATGGCATAAAGTAAATACTACATACATGTTTTTATTTTTACTGTTTGATTTGTGGTGGCAATTAGAAGCGAAGAGGGTGATACATTTTCTGCAGATGGTGCTTCAATTAAGTTCAGGATTAGAATAGGGAGGTTAGCTGGATCAGCAGTGTCAGAACCTAGGAGTTCTGGGTCTCTTCCTTGTCAGAGATGGCAGTCGAGTCTGTGCACACAGTACCATCAGTACCATGATAGGTTATCTATGCCTAGAAGAGGTTAGAGGCTGTTACCAGTGATGAGGTAGCCATGACTGTCTTTCATCCCACTGAAGAAACTAAAATCCTGAAAATTCCCCTTTCAAACTGGATCCAAAGTCCTAAGTCCATTTCATATGCCATGAGTCCCACGTCCATCATTCATTCAGAGTTTATACTTCTTTTGCAGAGTTGAGAATTGGAATGGGCACTTGATGTGCTTGAAGGGAAGCACCGTGGAGAACGAAGCAATCACAAAATGTAGAGATGCTAATGGATGGTTTCGCAGAACTCCTGGATCTAGACCAATACTTGGTCTGATGAATTTCCAGAATCTCGAGAGTGTTAGTCCTGTAGCATTTGCAGCACTAGTAGATGTTTTATACATTTATTATACATTCACGTCTAGTTGTTATAGAATGTTTACTTGCTGGTTGAATATGGACTGAGTAATTATACTTATGGTACTGAAGCATATGTGCCTAATTCTGTAGAGAACCAGTTCTACTATACCAGGATCCTGTGAACACAGCCCACTGAAAAACAGTGTAACTGGAGTATGGGTCAACTTCATTCACTTAGCCTACAATTTGATACATTATCACATTCATTCACATCATACCAAATTCCAGGGTCATGAGGAATATGATATACTATTATTAACTAATATAATTTATATCTCTTATTAATCATTTAACATGGGTCTGATTTATTAAATATTTATCTGATGAAGTGATACAACATTTAGTTCATTAAATCTTCTAATTAGCATTCATTCATATATTTCTCAGACCTAAACAATTAATCTCCTTGTATTAAATGAATATTAAAGTTACTGGTTATGTGATTTAATAAAAATGTATTCCCATAATAACACAAAGACACAAATAATAACTTATAATAGTTTGATTGTAAAAAGTTCACAGCCAGATTCCACTCAAATGGTCACCGTAACTATAAATGAATCCTCCTAAATGCAAAAACCTATCCTCAAGTTTTATTCACTCAAGGTAAAAAAAGCAAATTCTCTTCTCAAGAACTCTCCTTATCCTGGTGTGTGTGTGTGTGTGTGTGTGTGTGCGTGTGTGTGTGTGTGTGTGTGTGTGTGTGTGTGAGAGAGAGAGAGAGAGAGAGAGAGAGAGAGAGAGAGAGAGAGAGAGAGATAAAGGTTAGAATAGTTCCATCAAAAAAGATATAACTATCTTCTCTAATTCTGTTTTTGCCAGCTCCCCTCCAACAATGACCATAAATAGCGTCTTCACCTTCTCCCAAGCCATCGTTCTCACTATTCTCTCCAAAATGATAGTTAAAAACTGTCATTTATATAATAGCCTATTTGGGTCTAAAAGATAAGATTATTAGCAGAGTCTGTAGGAGGGCCTAATGAAACAGGTGATACAACAACAAATTTTGAAAAGAAGGCAGTGTTTGAATAGTGGATAAGGGCTCAGTGATAAATTCTAATTGGACAAACTGAAGCAAAAAACAAATAAAAATTAACAGTGCTTCTTGAGGTTATCCTTTACTTGAAGAAAAGCATCATAATCAAAGCAGCCCAACACTCCCTCTATGTTGTTTTCCTTGCTCTGCTCTATGTGCATACTGCTTGAATTTGGGGCTGCATTGAATTCTTGACAATGTTTTCCTACCTAGCTACTGGATAAGTAGTTTGATGATTGATGAATGTCTGGTTTTGCCGTTGGGAGTATTACTTCTTATTCTGCTGATTGTCCCCTATCTCAGCCCCACTCTGGCATTATGTTTAAATGAAACCAACCTTAGATAAACTGGGTCATTGGCTCTCACCTGTTCATAACTCCCTATGCACAGCCCCAAACATATACACCAGCAATTACTCTCTTCCAGTGAAGAAGGTGAAACATCAAAGCTTCTTACATGGAAGACAAGTGAGAACATGCATGTAGCCACATTCCATACCAGCCCAAGAACCTTAGCCCAGAGAAAGACTTGCACAGAGTCAGAATTCTCTCAGTCTATCCTAATCAGCAAATAAGTAATCCCCTTGACCTGATCACTCACTGGGTTGGTAATCAGCTGCTAAAAACTAAAAATCTGGTTAAAATTAGGCCAGTGGTCCTTGAATAGAGCTTTTTATTTTTTCTTTTCTCTTCCTCTTTTTTTTTCTTTTCCTGTCTTTCTTCTCAACTCTCCCAATATATCTAGTCTATGAATGGCCAGTAGATACCCAGATAGCCTAATGAACATGGGTATTAGTTATACCTTTATTCATTTAGGATGGCCCTAGGATAGTATGAGAAACTTGTATTTGGCAGGCAATGAGACAGGTTGGGACTTTCATTTCAGAAGTCCTCTAGCAAAGTCTTGTTTACCTTGGAAAAGTTTGAAGGGGAACACCTCATCACCCATAAGAACTGCTTTGAAGCAGCAAAGAACGGGAGCTTAGAAGGGTGAGGAAGACTAATGAAAGACATAAAACATCTCTCCCAGCTATCTCTAATATTAAGCAGGGACTTATTCTCACTGACTTTTTGATTAGGTTTTCAGTGGGAGATAAGGAGAAAAACTGCATGAATTCTTTATTTCTCTCTGCCTTCACTACCGTTGCCAAGTTGGATATTGACAGGATAAAGACAAACAAGAAAAGGAACAAAATATTTTTACTGATATATAGATAGATAGATAGATATAGATATATGGTATTACAACTATAGACTAAAATTGTAAATAAAACAAAAGATCTTTACTAAAAATTTCCAAAATATGATTTAAACATCTTTATAATTGCTAAAACATCTTAATATCTTAGTGGATTTGGGGAGATTTGCAGTTAGGATTAAGATTAAGCCCAAACAGTGATACCATAGATAGGTAAATTAGGAGAGGAAGGAATAGTTTAACTCTCAAATCTATGGAGAAGAGAAGAATTTATGACCAAACAAGAGATAGAGAACATTATGAAATGCAAAATGGATGATTTTGTTTACATTAAATTAAAAAGGGTTTATACAAACAGAAGCAATGCAGCCAAAATTTGAAGGGAAGCAGAAAGCTAGGAAACAATTTTTACAGCCAGTGTTTCTGATAAAGGCTCCATTTCTAAAATATATAGGGAACTAAATCACATTTATAAGAATGCAAGTCATTCCCCCAATTGAGAAATGGTCAATGGATATAAAGAGGCACTTTTCAGATGAAGAAAACAAAGCTATCTATTGATATATGAAAAATGCAAATTAAAACAACTCTGAGGTACTATCTCACACCTATCAGATTGGTTAATGTGACAAAAAAAGAAAAATAATAAATGTTAGAGAAGATGTGGAGAAATTGGAAGACTAATGCATTGTTGGTAGAGTTGTGAACTGATCCAACCATATTGGAGATGTAACAATTGGAATGATGCCACCTGCTGGGGACTTACTGTAGAAAAGCTCTGCCATGAGGAGAAGGCCTCTTTGGGCAAGCCATGTAGTCCTTGGCAATTTGGAACATTGTCCAAAGGGCTATGGGGCTATGCATACCCTTTGACCCAGTCAATATCCTAAAGAGATCATCAAAAAGGGAAAGGGGCCCATATGTACAAAAATATTTATAGTAGCTCTCTTGATGATGGAAAAGAATTGAAAATTAAGGGAATGTCCATCAATTGCGGAATAGCTGAATAAGTTGTGGTATTTGAATACTATTGTACTATAAGAAAAGTTGAGCAGGAAATTTTCAGAAAAACCTGGAAAGACTTAAGTGGACTGATGCTGAGTGAAGTGATCAGAACCAGGAGAAGATTGTACACAGTAACAGCAAGATTGGGTGATAATAAACTTTGAGAGCCTTAACTCTTCTCATCAATACAATGATCCAAGACAATTCCAAAGGACTCATGATGGAAAATGCTATCCACATCCAGAAAAGGAACTGTGGAATCTGGATGCAGATTGAACCATGCTGTTTCTACTTTGTTTTGTTGTTTTGTTTTGTTTTGTTTTTCTTTTTTGAGGTTTTTCCCTTTTGTTCTGCTTCTTCTTTCAAATCAGGAATAATGCAAAAATATGTCTGATATGATTATACATGTGCAACCTATATTAGACTGCTCTCTGTCTTAGGGAGAAGGGAGGGAAGGGAGAGAGGGAGAAAAATTTGGAACTCAAAATCTTATAAAAACAAATGTTGAAAACTATCTTTATATATAAGTGGAAAATAATAAAATCCTTTTATGATTAAAGAAAAAGATTAAGCCCAAACAGCACACAACTCTCTCCCCTTCCTGGAGGGTGATGGGTATATTATTCTAGTAAAAGTTGATTTCACCTACTAGAGAATAAATAGAACTCAAGCTAATTTAAAATGATTTAACAGAATTTAATGGTTAGATAAATTAGTAGCCAAGTCACCTAAGTTGAAATAGATGATACAATGTAAGAAGTAAAAGTAAAAGTTAATTGGTATTGTATAAGGAAATCTGTATAGGAGAGGTTCAGTGGGATGTAAGAATAGAATATGATTAGGAAATAAAATGAAGTGGACTGAAGAACAGTAGCAAAGGTAAAGTGAAGTGAGGAATCATAATGTGAACAGAAAGACCAGTTTAGAAGTTGGTAGACTTTAATCAAAGTCCACTGGAAGCAAAAAGGAAGCTACAAGAGAGAAAGTTCAAATAGAGATAGAAAGAGAATGGGTAGAATATTAAAGAAAGATGGAATCCCTTTGCACTGACAGTGTGAATGGACAGTAATGTAAAGTCAAGCATTTGAAGTTTTGAAAAGAGTTTGAGGGGCAGCTAGGTCTTGCAGTGGATAGAGCACCGGCCCTGGAGTCAGGAGTACCTGAGTTCAAATCTGGCCTCAGACACTTAATACTTACTAGCTATGTGATCCTGGGCAAGTCACTTAACCCCAATTGCCTCACTAAAGAAAAAAAAAAGAAAAGAGGTTTGAGGAGGTTTTTTTCATGGAGATAAGAAGGATAAAGGAAACGTTTTGGAGAAATACTCCAAAAAGAGAGTACTCTACTGAAGTTATAACATTTACATAATGGAAGCTATATAAATAAATTTTCAACTCCCCTTGAAGTACAGAGATTATTTAAGATTTTGTAGTTTGTTCTCCCAAACAACACAAACATTCACGACCATCAGAACTTCCAAGAGAGTGTTTGGGAATTCAATTTTTCCAAATTTTTCGAAGTACAAAAATGCTAGATTTTTTATGTTATGCTCTGCACAGAAAGCCTTCATGAAGTAAACACTTCTGTAAGGTAAAAAAGGGAAGAATTCCATTTTGTACCTTAAAGTACTATATAAATTATTGTCATTGTTTATTCCATGGTAATAATAAAAGTGGTAATATGAGCAAGAGAGGATCACAACGATTATAGGTAGACTATAAAAACACATCAGAGTTTTAGCCTTAACTTGTTCGGTTGTTTCAGAAATTTCCAACTCTTTGTGACCCTATTTGGAGTTTTCTTACCAGAGATACTGGAGTGGTTTGCCATTGCCTTCTCTGGCTCATTTTACAGATGAGGAAAGTAAGGCAAACAGGGTTAAGTGACTTGCCCAAGGTCCCTCAGTAAGTAAGTATCTGAGGGTGGATTTGAACTTATGAAAATGAGTCCTCCTGATTCCAAGTCCAGTGCTCTTTGTACTGTACCACCTAGCCACCCCTTCAGCCTCAGCATATTATCATAACTAGTTCTTACCTAAAGCCTTCCTGTTGAGTTCATTCTGTGACTACCTTGAGGTTCTGTTCCAATTAAACTAATCTAATATGCTTGACTGGCTATGTATTTAATATGATGTATTACATTGTAGTAAGTGTTGTGAGATAGGACAAGGAAACGTGAACTAAGTATGTATCTCTTATTAGTAATATTTACTTATATTCCTGAAAGCATGATTGAATGAATAGTATAATTACGACAATAAGGTTCATATGAGCCTTTTTTTTTCACATCAGGTTTCTTAAAAATGTGGTTAGCATTTATTTTTTCATCAAAAACATTTCCCAGTGAACCACTCCTTTTACCAAAAATAACAAGAGGAAAAACATAAAGTAAATCAGCAAAACTACCTGGAAGAATGCTAGTGTAGCTGGTAGAATTAGGGAAGTTAGAAAAATGAGTAATTTTGGAGAAAAGATATTGAAGTTGGTTTTGGACATACTGATTTGGGGATTTCTGTGGAACATCCCCAAGGAGATATCCAACCAGAAGTTGTTAACATGGAATTGTCATTCAAGAGAGAGATAAGGACTAGATATTAGATGATGATGATGATATTTATATAGAACTTTGAGGTTTGCAGAACTGTGTATATCCATTATCTCATTTGACTCTTATAACAACCTTGTGAAATACATGCTGTCATTATCCTCATTTTTTAGATAAATAGACTTTGAGAGATTTGCCCATAGTCATAAAGCTACTAAGTGTCTGAGAAAGGATGTGAATTAAAGTTTTCATTACTCCAAGTCCAATACCCTATCAAGAAGTAATCAGCATTAACGAATATAATTAAAGCAACATGATTTAACAAGATTATCAAGAGTGAGTAGAGAAATAAGAGAAGAGATAATAGGATAGTCTTAGGGCATACCCACACATAAGGGATGGAGATAGGTAATAATACAGCAAAGTAGCCTGAGAAGGAGTGGTTATACAAAGAGGAGGAGAACCAGCATGGAAAACTTTCCCCAAAACCCAAGGAGGTAAGAGTATCCAATCATTATAATTTTGACAGTCCCATGTAGGCATCCTCAAGTGGTGATGACATGGGGTGCCAGTGCCATGGCAACGGCTACAACCAGTGGGTGGAGCTCTGTGGGGTTTGTGGAGCCCCAGGCTGGTGAGCGCACCAAGGTTTTTTTTTAAATTCTAGCCAAAAGATAGGGTCATAAAAACATAAAATAACAATTAATTCTTTACATGACCATGCACTTATAATGATTGGAAGCCTAGTGAGGGCAGTCATGTGACTGTCAGAGCAGCCAGCTAATTGTCTGGGGGCTGTGTGTGGTTAGTCTGGGGTCTGCTGGGAAGAAGGGAGGTTTTTCCGCCATTCTAGCGTGAAGCTGGAAGGCAGCAGGATGCTGCTATGTATTCTCAGCTGATTCCTGGGCATTGGTGTTGTTCAGGTTGTATAATCTCCCTTTCCCCATTTTATTTCCTTTCCCTTGATCCTACTGATCCTGTTTGTGGTTTTTTTTGTTGTTTTTTTTTGTTTTTTTTTTAGTGAGGCAATTGGGGTTAAGTGATGTTTGTGGTTTTTAAAAGTTTGTTACTATTAAATAAATCCTGCTCTGTTTTTTTTTTTTTTTGCGTGTGTTTTGTTTTGTTTTGTTTTTAGTGAGGCAATTGGGGTTAAGTGACTTGCCCAGGGTCGCACAGCTAGTAAGTGTTAAGTGTCTGAAGCTGGATTTGGACTCAGGTACTCCTGACTCCAGGGCTGGTGCTCTATGCAATCCTGCTCTGTTTTGAGGGAGGCTGTCAGTTTCCTTCCTTGTCCAAATATTGTGGCAAGCTGCCTAGCTAACACTCCCCAATTAAAAATTGGTCCCTACAGTCAGAAAAAGTGGTCAAGGATGGTGAAGACTGGCAAAAGTCCATGTTCTCAAATAAAAGTTGAATGTTCTCTTATTAGGGACATTGTTGATGTAATTCCTCTTCTGGTATGGGTTGGGCAAAATGACCCTTTGTCTAGAGTCTCAGATCTTTTCCTAGAAAGAAATTGCTTTATAAGTGATAAAGCTATGTTCCTACCAAACCTGTTTTAGAGAAGCCATCTAGAGATTTTTATCATCATCCCTACCTCTGCTATCACTTTCAAATCTTCAGTGTTTAATTCCTCTCACACAACTCCAGGACAAACAAATCATAGTTTCATCTGCTATTCTGTCTTTTTTGTGGTCAGAATGAATTAATGGCACAAAGAGTAACTGATTTTTTTACTCATTCCCATCTGTATAAAAATGTCATGGCACAATTAACTCTTCAAGTATTCATACCCCCTTAGACAAAAGCAAAACATTCTCACAGGCTTATATTTGAGAAGGATTGTGTTGCTCATTTTTCTTAATTAGAAAGAGCTGGTGTGAGTTGAATTACAGAATTTCAACCTCTTAGATTTTCAAAATTCCACTTCCCAAGACCCATAGAACTCATGTCATAGTCAATGAATGGCTTCTAGAGTTTCCAAAGTCTCCTGAGAACTCTTCTGTCTCCTCAAAAGTCTAATCGCTGACATAATCCATCTGCTCTCAAACCACCTTTTCTCTGTGATTAAGCTAATCAAAAGCTACTGTTGGCCTACTTTGAGACATTATCAGCACTTGAACAGGAGCTAAAACAGATGCTACTGTACATGTAATTAATCCATGTAAAAGATCATGTGAATCCTTTACACTCTGAGTTTTCATTCTTTGTCTTGCTCCCCAAATATATCAGGAGACTGCTGAGAAAACAAGAAGTACCATGAAGAGCAATTTCTTCTACCTTCTCAACAACTATCATCTCATTTAAATACTATAGGAGCCTGAAGCTTCCACAATGCATTTTTGTAAACCAAAAAAAGTGAATATTTACAGGGTATATAATCTCATTAAAATTTAAAGATATTCTATACCTTCTAAAATTGCCAAAGTTCACCAAAAACAATAAATAAATAAATAGATAGATAAGTGAATGAATGAATAAATCAATCAATCAATCAATAAATCAATAAAAATGGGGCAGCTAGATGGCACAGTGGATAGAGCACTGGCCCTGGAGTCAGGAGGACCTGAGATCAAATCTGACCTCAGACACTTAACACTTACTGGCTGTGTGACTCTGGGCAAGTCATTTAACCCCAATTGGCTCACCAAAAAAAAAATAAATAAATAAATAAACAAATAAATAGATAGATAAAATTGCCAAAGTTAAATTTCTTTATAAACAGCTTTGTAAAACTACGTGATATATAGAAAGTACAGGTTGGGGGAGGAGTTGGGAAAACAGAAGGTAGAGTATTTTCTTGTTTTAGCATATTTTCCCCTATGTCACCAGAATCAAATGCTACCTTGTAGGATTTTACTTTGTTTAGAAAAGTTTTATCAACTACAAATACTAGGAAAATTCATACATTTTAATTTTAGTTTGGCACAATAAATTGAAAAACATTCTGCAAAAAGAAAGAGAAAGAAAGAATGAAAGAAAAAGCAAGGAAGGAAGGAAGAAAATCTACCAGCTCAGAAAACCTGGAAATAAGTTTTATATAGTTTCATTGCTTCTAATTTATCCAACTGCTCCTAAATCTAGCAGATTTGGTGACTACTTTGCTTTTATTTCACTCTGAATGTGATCTAGTCTTAAAAGAAATCTTGGTTTGAGCCTTGCTCTGGTCAATGAGACAAACTCAGGAAAAGAAAGGCAAAAAAAAAAAAAAACCCCACAATTATCAGTATGCCAAGGTAGGGAGCAATTGGAGTGTGGTCAGCTCAGGTTTCAAACTGCATGGAGCTTTTATAGATAGGAGCAAATGACTTCCATATAATAGAACAAATGTGTGCTGATTGGTACACATCTTATGAAAAGACAAGTTTTGTGCCACTTCAGCTTTCCCCCCAAGTCTAAGTGCACATGTGTACCATCTTCAGGCTGGTTGCACATGTACCCAAAGTTTAAGCAAGATTTTAAAATGGTGGTCATTCAGACTGACTCTGTACAAATGGCTGACTTGGCATACTAGGATTACTTTCAGTGCATAGTTAATCAGCTGTTCTACAACTCTTTGACTCATAGTCTCTTTAAAGAAATCAACTGATGTTCAGATCAAAAGGAATGCAATGAAATTGCCTTTATATGGTACTCTCTTAATAAGTTATTTATAGCATACCTTTACAAAATGGTTAAGATCTATTAATGCATGACAGAGCCTTTGAAGACATAAAACAACCAACCATAAAATACTATGTTAAATTATAGCAACATAATAAAAAATGATAGTATAAGTATTTCATTATTCTTTCTTTTTTTAGTATTCCAAAACAGCATAACACAGTAAGGAAAGCACTGGATTTTTGAGTCACTAAATCTGGCTTTAAAGCCCTCATCCAACCACTTTATGGAAGGGATACTCTGAAAATTGCTCAACTTCTCAGTATCAGTTTTGTCCTCTGCAAAATGGGAGCAAGAATAATTTCTCTACCTCATTTATGGGGCTGTTATGAGGATCAAATAAGTGAACATAGAGTACTTTATAACTGTAAAGTGCTATACCCACAGGAGTTATTATTATTCTTTGGAAAACAGTCATAGAATGCTTCACTTAAGGATTTTAATGTTCTTACTTGTGTAGAGGGCAGACTCTTACCCTCCCAGAAGATGTTTGTTAATTTGCTCAGTAGGGTACTGAAGAAGGAGCAGTAGACACAACAGAAACCTTGCTTGTAAGAGCATCATTTAATAAGAAAGGTCTAGAAACATAGGGCAACAAATTTAAAGTCTAAAATCATGGCCTAACAGATTTAAGAATCATTGACTTCAACATGGAAGTGATGTCTGGGGCTACCTAGTCCAATCCCTTCATTTTTTTTTTTTTTTTTTTTTTTAGGCAATGGGGGTTAAGTGACTTGCCCACGGTCACACAGCTAGTAAGTGTCAAGTGTCTGAGGCAGGATTTGAACTCAGGTACTCCTGAATCCAGGCCGGTGCTTTAACCACTGCGCCATCTAGCTGCCCCCTAATCCCTTCATTTTTACAGATGAGAGGATAGAGTACCAAGAAGTGAATGATCCAATGTCACTCTGGCAGTATGTGGTAGAGCCAGGATATGAATTAGGGTTGGCTGATTCCAGAGGCTCTTTTCACTGCACCATGCATGTTGTGTGATCCAACCCTAATGTGCTAAAGACAGTTCAGACTGTCTCTCAAGAACCACTTGTTAAATTTTCCATGTGTATATTTACACCTCAGAAATTGGCAACTGCTACAAATTAGGGTTTCCTTTATTTTTTTCCTTGGTTGCCTAAATTTAAGAAAATGATGCTGAAATATGAATAATGCATATTAAACTTTAAAAAGTATGCCCTGAGGGGCAGCTAGATGGTGCAGTGGATAGAGCACTGGCCCTGGAGTCAGGAGTACCTGAGTTCAAATCCGGCCTCAGACACTTAACACTTACTAGCTGTGTGACCTTAGGCAAGTCACTTAACCCCAATTGCCTCACAAAAAAAAAAAAAAGTATGCCCTAAATGGTTTCTTTTCCTTGATAACTAGCTGTTAAACATTTTCCAATGAACCCTTGAATACCTCCCCCAATTTTATATGGGAATAAACTGAGGCCCAGAGGTAAAGTGACTTAATCAAGATTCACACAAGCATTCTGTAACAGAGCTGGGGTGTAACCCAGGTCCTTTGACTGTAGAAGTCACCAAGCTGCCAAAGTTAGTGATTAAAAAAAAAATGGAATCAGGTGCCAAACAGCAGGAGAATTACAACTTCAAAGAAGAGTCAGAGTCACACTCCAATTCAGCCAAAATTAAATTCAGAAATAATTAAATAATGCTTTATGGTGATTGAGAGCAAAATTAAGTGCTTTGGATTGGAAGTTACATACTTGACACTCATTTAGATCCTAATTTAAAAGTGTACTGGGGGAAGGGAACAGCAAAGAAGGAAGAAATCTTAATGTCACACTCCTCTTTACACAACTCAAATTCACTGAGATATTAAAATTTAATCCAGATGCAGAAGGAATTAAAATTCAATGTTATTACTGATCAAAATGGTCAACCCTATATGAGCAATGTGTCAGCAATGTGATCCTTTTTCAGGTATAGTATGGATTACATGTATCCTAGGATTTTTGATATGGAATTGGAAAAAAAAAAACCAACACCAGAGATCATCTAGGCCACACTTCTCATTTTACAGATGAGGAAACAGAGTCAAGTAGATTAAGTAATAGCCCAGGGTCACTGATTCAGGATTCAAATCTAGATCCTCTGACTTCACAGTCCCTTCCAATACTGAAATTCTCACATTCTTAGAAACCACATCTAATCAAAAGGAAGCCAAGTCAAAGCAAGTCAACAATTACTTATGAAGTCAGGAACTGCTGCTAAAGAAGTATCCAGTAGCTACCATGAGCAGCTTTCAACAAATCTAGCCTGCTTGAGTTTATTTTTGTTTTTGTTTTAACTTGACTTCTGATTTCACTGGGGAAAAGATCTCCCAGGAAGCAAGTTCCCTCTGTTAAGTCAGATCAATAATTTTCTATAATCGTTAGACAAATAATTGCCTGAGACATTGAGGCGTTAACTAACTTGCCTTGCATGGATCAGAAGCAGGATCTGAACCCAGGTCTTCCTAATCCTTGAGAGTACTTCTAACCACAGTACCATACTGATTCACTACTTCAAAACTGAAAAATCTGGCCAGAGATGATCAAAAGAAACCCCAGCTCTAAGCAGTGTGGTAAGACCATTAAAATGACAATGTACTTTCTGCCTGGGAATTTATGCCACCCACATTCAAGCTTTAGCTTGTAAACAAAAGTTACTTAGTGAGGCTCTAATACCATTTTGCCTTTTTTTATATCTTTGTGATGATCCTGCTTGGGCTTTAAATAAAATCAACAGAATTCAAGCCCTTCATACAAGATCCATCTTGGACTGAAAGTGTTTAAACTAAGCATGAATATTCATAGTCTTTGCAGTTTATGATTTCCCATTTTATTAACTCACTGCATTCTGATCCATTTTAAAGGTTTTCTCCAATTAATTCTTCCTAGAGGATAAACAAAGTAAATATGCAAATCCCTCCCTCCCCCCAACTTCCTTTCTTGAATATCAAGAGTTTATGTAGTGAATACTTTAAAAATCAAGAAAATAGAGGGGAATTTTTTGAGTTAACTCTAAAAGGCATTTTATTAACAATCTTGGGAAATCATCATAAAACAGCCTCACTTATTCACTGTCACATGACCTATAGTCTGCAGCCTCATTACAACATTTCCAATGTCCTATTTCATTAAGACTTGAAATGCTATAGAAGTTTGCAGAGTTGCAAAACAAAATGAGCCAACTATTTAATTAAAACATTAGAAAATTGAAAAAGAAAGCAACCTAAGGCAAGATAAAAGATTACTTGTAGCCTTTGAAGATTTAGAGAATACGGGTTTAAATACTGCCTCATATAGATTGTATCTATGTGACTTTGGGAAACTGTCTGCCCCAGTTTCCATATACATTAAAAAATTATCTCTAAGTATTTATTCAGTTCCAAATCCAGGACCCAGTGATACTATATGAGTTGTATCATGGAATAGCGTGCAGTGTACTGTATATAAAACCAGAAAGATCTGGGTTGTCATTTGTAAACTAGCTATGTGACCCTGAGGAAGTCAATTAATCTCTCTGAGATTTTTCCTCACCTGCAAAATGAATATGATAATACCGATAGTAATATTGATGTGTCCCTTTATTGTATACTATTTTTAACTCATGTTCCTTTCACTTTCTGACTTACAGAGACCTCCCTTCATCCTACATGACACTGCTTCTCAGGCCTTCCTTTCTGGTACTACAGACCTTTTCTCATAACCCTCAACTCACTGAGCCTAGAAGTCCTGTCAACCACTCCTTTCAGATTCACTCTTATCAAATGTTATCACCCATTCCAGGTCCTGGTGACCTCTACAACCCTCCAAAACATTTTCCCTTTTATCAATTAGTCCAGTGCCTGTTACACCATTTCTCTCTCTACTCCAGTATCTGCTTTCAGACAATGAAATTTGAACACCACTGCCGCCACCACTACCAGCACCAGCATCATCATTAAAAAATATCAAGAGTTAGTATTTATGTAGAATCTATTATGTGCCAGGCACTGTGCTAAGTGCTTTACAAATATGTTCTCCTTTGTTCCTTATGATATGGGGAGAAAGCATGTGGGTCCTTAGGATTCCTCTGTATAGAATTACACTCTCACACAAGTCCTATCTAGGAATAAAAGAACAGGTTTATTGGGATACAAGAGAAACTGGCCAGGAGGAAGGTTTAAAAAATGCTTTCCTCCCCAACTAGCTTGGGGAGTGCTCTTTTATAGAGCCAAGATGGCATGGATAAAATGTCCCTTACTGGGCGGTGGGTTGGAAGTCTTCTGGTGGTGGGTTGGTGTAGTTTGATGATGGATCCTGAGCAATCTGGTGATGGGCTTTAATGCCATCCTGGTGGGTCAGAGCAGTCTGCTGGTGGGAGGTTCCTGGGTCAATTCCTGTCATAGCCATGCCTAACAGGATTACCTCATCCAGGTGGTGAGGGGAACTGGAATGTAGGGTGGTGGTCCTGGATCTTGCTCAGTCCAATCTGGTGCTGCTTATCTTTTTTGAGTGTATCTGTCCTTGGTTGAGCTCAAGGAGAGGCCTCCTTGATCTCAGGGGAGAACTCCTGGGATTTCAAGGAAAAAGTTCCTTGACCTCCCCAGACAACTTCTGGGGCAACCAGGGCCCATAATCCTCCCATAACACTTACAACAACCCTCAGAAGTTTGTGCTCTTATCAACCCCATGTTATAGATCCAGAGCTAGAAGGAACCTCAAAGTTAAAGATTAAATCAATTAGGACCATTAAGTCTAGAAAGACTTCTTCACACAACAATCCAATGGCCACAGCCTTAGCAGTAACATTTAAACAAAGTATTACATAGGAAGTTTTGAAAGGTTTGGAAATTAAAGTGACACTTCAAACTATTTAATAAACTTCTGGGTCAAAATAATTTTATGATCTTATAAAATGCTATTCTCATTGTTGTTATAAAACCATAGGGGAGGAAGGAAACTGCAAGAATAAATTGAAATGGTTATCCTACCCTCAGGTATTAAAACATCTCTGTGACCCTAATCTGAAAGCAGAATCAGATTCATGGTTTGGGTCTGTTGAAGGTACAGAGCACCCCAGAAGTCCTCTGGGGCACACCAAGGAATCTTGTCCTTGAGGCACTAAACCAGAAGACAGATACACCTAGAGAGATAAGCGGAACCAAATGGGACTGAGCTAGCTTCGGATCTCCACCCTTCATTCTGGTCTCCCTTACCCCTGGGGAGATAAATTTGGGTAAGAATTTTATTTGTTGGCAGTGACATCAGATTACTGTATGTCTAAGTCATTCTAGATTTAGTGTACCCAGTTGATTTAATCTTTTACTTTAAGTGAAGGGCATCAATTTGAATTGACTTCAGTCTCCTTCCTCCCAAAATATAATACCTTTTTGTGAATAAAGTGATATCTCAGGTATGAAGAGGTTTGATCATTTACCTGTGTCAGCCTATATGAAAAGAATGTGTTGAAAGATTACCTACAATGTTATAGGGGAAATAGTGTGGGTTTGGGGTAGGGGTCCTTAGGAATTCCTCTTTTTTTTTTTTTTGACAGGGCAATGAGGGTTAAGTGACTTGCTCAGGGTCACACAGCTAGTAAGTGCCAAATGTCTGAGGTCAAATTTGAACTCAGCTCTTCCTGAATCCAGGACCAGTGCTTTATCCTCTGTGCCACCTAGCTTCCTTCAGGTATTCCTCTTTAAAGAATTACACCCTCTAGCACACAAATCCAATTAGAATAAAATAATAGTTTATTTAGGGGCTAGGGAAAGGAAACCAAGAGAGAAGTCCTTGGACTTCTCATGGGGAGAAGGCATGGCACAGAGGTGTGGCTCTGAGATACCTTTCTCCTCCAGCAGGAGACAGGCAGATACTTTTATGGAGGACTGAAGGTGGTTCCATGAGGTGACTATCTGACTGTGGAAAGTTCCCTTATTGGGGGAGGACCATCCCCAACTGGTGGTGGCTCCATCTCTCTCCCCCTCAAGCCACAAAGGCAGCAGCTACACCTAATCTTATCTCCCTGAGAGGTGGGGGAGGCTGGAATGAAGGGTGGTGATCCTGGAGCTGAGTCAGTCAAAGTTGGGTGCCGCTTATCTCTTTAGATATGTCTGTCCTTTGGTTTAGTTTCTCAAGAAGAAAGTTCTTTGATTCCCCCTAGAAAACTTCTGAGATACCCCAAGCCCATATTCATATTTACATGAGATATTGGGCCAGATGGTCTCTGATGTCCCTTCTAGCTCTGGATATATGACATCATTATCTTTGGTCTCAATGTTGGGGGCACTTGTCACCTGGAGGGGGAGGGGGCTAGCTCATCAAAAAAAATGGAGGCTCATCACGAATCTAGTAAAATAAAAAGATTTATTAGGAGAGAGGAATATATGGCCAGGAGACAGAATCACTCTGGAAAAAAAAACTGTCTCTCTGGGTCTTTTGTATATTTACAAACAAAAGCTGTATGCAAAGCAGCTAGGAGGGGAAAAGCAACTGGAAGGGAAACAACTGGGAAGGAATACCTGGGTATGAATAGCACTCATCCATATCAATATACCATCTTTATTCCTTGCTGAGCAGGGTCTTTATGCTCAGCCACATTCTATTCCTGAGATGGGAGGCAGAGCTGTTTTTCCCTTGGGAAAATTTAAGAATTCCTTGGGGTTTGGATGTCCCTACTCCCACATCATCAAGAGTCAGAAGATGTAAACAATAAATAATAACAATAACAACAACAACAACAATAATAAAATCAGAAATGATCTTATGATTATATTTGCTAGAGAAGATGCTATTTTCTATCATCAAAAACTAGAGTGTACCACCCTCTTTGTAATGATCTATTGTGACCAGCTCATCTTTCTGCTTGGAATTGGCTTGGGCTCCTCACTTCTGTGTTGCCCTTACCAGTGGACTCAAACAAGAAATCAACATATTTACTTATCAACTGCTACAGTTTTAAAAGGAAGTACACTTGGAGATAGAGAGAATCAGGAAAGACATCATGTAGAAAGTGACACTTGATCCTGTGTCTCAAAGGAAACCAGAGAATCAGAGAATAGAGGCAAGGAGGGAGGGCATTTCTAAGCATCGGGGCAAGCCAATGCAAAGGCACAGAGATGTGAGATGGAGAATCATGTGTTCAAAGGACTGAGTAGGCACATGCAGCTAGATCACAAAAGTAAATAATTGTAAGAAGACTAGAATGGTAGAAAGGTATCTGGTTGTGAAGAGAATTTAATGTCAGGTACACAAGTATAGATTTCATCTTTGAGTTAATACAGTGAGTGGAATTTACTGAATGGTGTTGTGGGGAAAATAGGGTAGGGGGGTTGGGAAGGGGTAGGGATTTTGGTACTTAGGAATTCCTCTTTAAAGAATTATACCCTCTTGCACACAGAAACAATTAGAATAAGATAGTAGTTTATTTAGGGGCTGGGGAAGGGAAGGGAAACCATGAGAGAAATCCTTGAACTTCTCATGGGGAGAAGGGCATGACACAGAGCATGGCTCTGAGATACCAATCTCCTCAAGCAGGAGATAGGCAGATACATTTATAGAGGACTGATGGGGGTCACCATCTGACTGTGGAAAGTTCTCTTAGTGAGGGAGGACCATCCCCCTCTGGTGGTGGGGGAGTTGGGTGAGGGGTGGCTGCAGATCTCTCAAGCCATCTCTCCTCAGGACACAAAGGAAGCAGCTACACCTAATCTTATCTCCCCAGGGTTGAGGGAAACTAGAATGAAGGGTGTAGGTCCTGAAGCTAGCTCAATCAGATCTGGTTCCACTTATCTCTTTAGGTGTGTCTGTCCTTTGGATTAGTTTCTCAAGGATAAGGTTCTTTGCTGTGCCCCAGAGAACTTCTGGGGTGCTCTAGGCCCATAACAATAGGGTGGGGGGAGATGACATGATCTGATTTTCATTTTAAAGAAAATCATTTTGATGACTGTGGAGAAGATATTTAAGTAGGGCAGAGGATTATGGTAGAAAGACCAAAGAGCAAGTTGCTATTACAATATTCCAGATGAGCAATATTGAAGACCTAAACTAGGTAGAGTAGTTGTATAAGTGGAGAAGAGGAGAAGAATGTGAGAGATGACACAGAGAGCAAAATGACAAGATTTGAAAATTGATTGTGTTATAGGCCTAGCATATGAGGTAAATCAAAGAACCTTCTCCATGAGAAACTAAACCAGAGGACAGAGACACCTAACCAGTCTCCCCCACCCCTTCCAGAGATAAGATTGGGTGTGGCTGCTGCCTTTGTACCATGAGTAGCAGAGAGATGGCTGGACAGATCCAGAGCTGCTCCTCACCTAACTTCCCCCAGCCTCCTGGTCCTCCCCCTAATAGGGAAACTTTCCACAGTCAAATGATCACCTCATGGGACCACCATTGGACCTCTATAAAAGTATCTGCCTGTCTCCTGCTCAAGGAGATAGGTATCTCAGAGCCATGCCTCTGGGCCATGCCTTCTCCCCATGAGAAGTACTAGGATTTCTCTCTTGGTTTCCTTTCCCTAGCCCCTAAATAAACTATTATTTTATTCTAATTGGATTTGTGTGCAAGAGGGAGAAATTCTTTAAAGAGGAGTTCCTAAGACTCCATACCCCTTTCCCAAACCCTCACTCTATTGCCCCGTAACAGATTGCATATATGTTATGAGTGAGAGATCTAGGAGGAGATTGAGGTTATGTACTTGGTTGACTAGAGGATAGTGTAGTTCAGGAGGGGGGAAGATCTGGGGTGAAAATATTTAGTTCTGTTTTAGACATGTAGAATTTGAGATGCCTCTAGAATACCCAGTCTGAACTATTAAACAGGGAGTTTCTGATGTGGGCCTAGAGTTCTGGGGAGAGTCTAACTGAAAAAGTAGATCTGAAAGTCAATTGTCTCTGCATAGAGCTGTTACTGAGAGTACAAAGATAAAGAAGAAGAGAAGGCATAGGACATAGACTTGGGGTACACCTGGAGTCAGTGATTGGAATCCGGATGATCAATAAGTATAGGAAACTAGGAAAGAAGAGGTCACATAGAAGTCTGAGTAGAAAAACCAACATACTATTTGAATAGCAACCAGTTCAGCTTAAAAAGTGTTTACTAAATGGTCTCTGCCTGGAATCATCTCGTCCGCAAAGTCCATTCAATATACTTATATAAAGATTTAAAATAAGCATTTCCTCAAAGAATATGAACCTGCAGACTAGCCAGTAGGATACAGAGTCTTGGTAAGGCAATACCTTTCAATCAGTTTCATTCATTTGCCCATCAAAAAGGAAATACAAGGCATCAGAGCAGGAACAGGTGGGGGAATTGTCCAGTCTTGGTGCCTGATGAAGAGGGTCTGAATAACTTGTTTTTATTCTATTTAATACACCATTTTATCTTTGTTTTCTATATTATATTCCCTTAAATATATACTTCTTCCTCTTTCACTTTCAGTCTAGTTTGGAGCCATTATGTTGACACAGTCTCAGTTTTTGTTGTTGTTGTTGTTGTTGTTTTTGCTCTGCCTTATGTTTGAAGCCTTATCTGTTTTATCTGTATGACCTTGGGAAAATCACTTAACCTCTTTTAGCATCACTTTTGTCACCTGTAAAATGAGAATGATAGCACCTATCTCAAAGGGTTGTTTGTGGAAATCAAATGAAATTTATGTAGAATGCTTTGCAAGTCTTGAAGTGATATATAAATGTTAGTTAAAGGTGAAGCAGTGGATAGCTAAGAGTTAGAAAGACCTGAGTTCAAATTCAACCTCAGATACTCCCTAGTCACTTAACCTTTGTTTCCCTCAGTTTCCTTATGATATGCAAGCTTCCTCACAAGGATACTGTGAAGATCAAATGAACTAATTTGTAAAGTACTTTGCACAGTACCTTGCACTCTACTGGTGATGGGTAATGATTATGATCATCTAGATGATTTGTTTCTCCAAATGAATTTTATTGTTGTTTCTGTTTCTATAAAGTATCTATTTGGTAATTTAACTGATATAAAATTGAATCTCTTAGTTTATTTAGTATCATCATCTTTATTTTATTTGACTTGCACAAATACAAACAACAAATAGTTGTCCACTTATTTGTCTTCCTTTAATTCTATAGTGTTTTGAAGTTTTAAATAAGCCTTGCATATATTTTGAAATGTTAACTCTTAGATATTTCATACATGTCAAAATGAAAAGGAATGAAATTCTTTTATAATATCTTCCAGAGTTGTATATTGCAATGTATAGAAACTGTATAGAAATGGTGGTAATTTTTGTGGAAAAACTTATCTTTCACAAAAATTGTTAATTATAACTGATTCAGGTATTATTTTATTTTTTTAATTATAACATGATATCATTTTTAAAATATGGTTAATTTTTTATCCTCTTTGTTAATATTCTTGCTTTATTTTATGTCCCTTGCCATTACTATAATTAATATATCTAGAATTATATCAAACAAAATAGTTGGGAAATAGGGACATATTCTTTTTTCACTTATCATTAATTTGTACTAGGAAAGCTTCTGACATTTCTCAACTATAAATAATACTAGTTCTTTATTTTATACACACACACACAAACATATACAAAAACATATTAAAGTAATATCCTCCCATACCTAAGTGGGTTTTTTGGTACAAAAATAGGCAAAGGCTTTTCCCACATTTATTGAAATTGTCAGGAAGGGTTTTTTATTATCTTTATTTTTATCATTAAAAATTTGGGGGGGCAGCTAGGTGGGTCAGTGGATAGAGCACCAACCCTGGAGTTAGGAGGACCTGAGTTCAAATCCAGCTTTAGACACTTGATACTTAATAGCTGTGTGACCCTGGGCATATCACATAACCCCAATTGCCTCAACAACAACAACAAAAAAAAAATCTTAAAAAAAATTTGGCTAATGGTTTTACTAATTATGAACCATCCTTGTATTCCTAGTATGACTCCAATTTGGTCATAATGAATTATTTTCTGGACATATTGCTTTAGTCTCCCTGCAAGAGTTTTATTTATAAAGTTTGAATCAATATTCATGACTGGGAACAGCCTCCTAACTCTTGGATTCAGCTTATACCCCTCCCATTTTGTCTTACCAGAGGCATAGCTTTGGGGAGGGAAGCTGTCGATTTTGACAACATTTCTGCTTCTACTGCTCAGTGTGTCCAAGGGGAAGCTCTAGCACCTCTCTCCACCTCCTTTCAGTGTAACCAAAAACTTCATCCTCCAAGCCGACGTTAGCCATCTGTCTTCCTGAGCAGAGAAGAAACACAACTCCCAGTGTCTTTGGTGTCTTGCCCCCACCTCTACCCTCTCACCCCTTTTCAGGCAGACAGTACAAGCCTTACCATAAGGACTGTTATATTCACAATATAAGAAACTGCAAAAAAAACCTAAGAAACTGCATTTGAAATAAATAGATTCATAAAGAGTTAAAATCAAAGGCAGGGGCAAAGTCTATTTGCTTCAGCTGAACCCCCCAAAAAGCAAGTGTGGCAATCATGACTTCAGAAAAGGCAAGCATAAAATAGAATGGTAAAAAGAGACAAGCAGGGAAACCATATTGTGTTTGAAGGCCAAATGAATTCATATCAACATTGATTATATAAACATCCATTGGGATATTGCTACATAAGACCCTCAGTGACCACTGTATTGGGACTTATTTTCCACCTTTATCACATCTGTTCTGACTTTATGTTTCTCTGTCCCTAAGTTGGCCTGTGTAGAAAGGTACTGAAGGAGTTTGGAGAGGGCCTTCCAATGCCCCTCTCAGAAGGGGTACATTAAGAATCCTTTGTACTTGTCTCTCTTTTTCCCCTTTCTTTCCCTCCTTCTATAGGCTGCTTTGTCCTCCTGTTGTAAACAGTGCTGGATTTCTGTTTTCTTCCCTTTAAAATCTCCACACTTCAACAATAGACCCCTTTCCTTCTTCTGGAGCCTTGTCCAGAAGGCTCTACCTCCCTTCTGGAAAGGGACACTCTTTCTGACAAAGGGTTGACAAAGGGTTAATTCAGAAAGGTTTTTTTGTTTGTTTTGTGAGAGACTGAAATTAGCCTCAGAAGCCCCTCCTGCTCTGCTTCAGTGGCCAAGCTAAGAAGCCTAGTGGGCCTTGGAACCTTCAGGGTGGCCCAGAAAGCCCCAGCTCCATCTGCGCTGAGGGGATAGGACCTGGAGATCCTGCACTCACCCAGGCTAGCCCACAGTCCATGCAGAGGCCCAAGGAACACAGTGGGGGGCACGGCTACCTCAAGCCCTGGGTGTGGTACATGTGGTTTTTCTAGAGCCCCAAGCCGGCCTTAGGTGCGGCCTGGAAGGGCCAACAAATTAGCTTGATGTAAAGTGGGCAGTTCAGCCCGAGTTTCCGGTGAGAGAGAAGGGTTTATTATTCGGAAGCCCAGACCTGGAAGGAGGGCTGACAGTGAAAGTGGAGGAGAGCTAGTGAAGAAGTAGGAGACGCTGAGGGGTCGCTATGGTGAAGCGGGGTTCACTACAGAAAGAGAAGTTAGAAGAGGGGGTCACAACAGGAATGCTACAGAGATGCTACGGAGAAAAGAGACGCGTGGTTGACAGTCAAAGTGCCAGGTCAGGGAAGGGGTTCGTGGTGGCAGGTGAGAAACCCCAGCGGGATAAACAGCAGCAAAGTTTGTTGGCTGATGTTTCAGGTTGTATATCTTACTTTCCTGTATTCTTATTCCAAAATTGGAATCAATATGGGAGAAGCAGTTGTGGGAATTTATAAACAGCCCATACTGAATTTAAAGCAGTCAGATAGCCATCCAAGAGTTCACAGATTAGGCACAACAGTTAAAATTATTTTTACAGTTTGTTTTTTGTTTTTGCGGTGCAATGAGGGTTAAGTGACTTGCCCAGGGTCACATAGCTAGTGTCAAGTGTCTGAGGTGGGATTTGAACTCAGGTCCTCCTGAATCCAGGGCCCATGCTTTATCCATTGTATCACCTAGCTGTCCCAATTCAGAAAGTTTTCAACCAAAACGTTTATAAACTTTATGGTGATAGGGCACTCAAGACAGCATATGGTAAAGCAGGAAGGAGGGCTGACTGAGGAAAGAGGCAAAATGGGAGCATTAGAAACAATGGACTCATGAGTTGATCTTCAGTTATTGTTTTTTTTTTCTGTAAAAATGCCCTTGTGTCAGGTTCTTTTGCTCTTTTCTCCTTGGGGGCAGGGGGGTGTAGTCCTTTTGCTGCATATTATGGTGTGTTGGGGGCCTCAGTCTGGGATCTATCCAGGGTTCTCGTGTGGATTCAGTATTAAACAATAAGCTGACAAAATAACCTTTGTAAATCACATTCCTTCTTACTACACCTGCTAACCAGAAAATCAATAATATGGATTTCCTGACAGTTAAAATGTATAGATACATATTTACCAACCCTAAATTGAGCTGGGGAATAGGACAAAAATGCAGGCAGTGAGGTTCAATGTAAGAAGGGGCAATCTAATCAATACAGAACTATATGAAGATTTAGAGATGGAGGCAAAAGACCAAGAGTCAGATGGTCTCCAACCTGTACAGTACTGTGGCTTAAGCAAGTTACTCAAGTTCCTATAGCCTTGAAAATTCAAGCTCAAGGACTGGGCAGAAACACAATAATAATAAGAACAATGATTTCTATTTTGATAAAGTCTTAAGACTTACTAAGTGCTTTATTTCCAGAATGACCATATAATGAAGGTCTTTCAAGCACTGTTATTTCTTTTTTGTATATATAGATAAACTAAGTGTGTGTTAAAGTGACTTACTCATATTTATATATCCAGTCAATAGCAAAGCTTAGATTCAAAACCAAGTATTCTGATTCCAAATCCAGTATTCTTTTACGTAGAAAAGTTTAATGACAGTCATAAAATGAGCTAAAACATACCTATAATGAAGAGTCCTAAAAGGAATAACCTCTGACTTCTATCAGTTATAGAGCCTGCTATATCACTAATCTGTTGGGGAAATGATTCCTGAGATCTGAACACAGCCCAAACGAACAAATGAATAAATAACCCTCCAAGTAAAGAAAAAAAGTCTCTTTGATCTGTGGTCAGGCTCTACCAGTTCTTTCTCTGGCGATGGATAGCACCTTTCATCATAAGTTCTTCAGAATCATTTTGGTTCATTGCATTGCTGAGATGGCTAAATTATTCACAATAGATCATCATACAATATTGCTGTTACTGAGTACAATGGTCTCTTAGTTCTATTCATTTAATTCTCCATGAGTTCATATGAGTCCTTCCAAGTTTTTCTGAGAGCATCCTACTCACCATTTCTTATAGCACAATAGTATTCCTTCACAATCAAGTATAAAAACTTGTTCAGCCACTCCCCAATAGATAGACATCCTCTCAATTTCCAGCTCTTTGCTACCACCAAAATAGCTGTTATAAATACTTTTTTTTTTTTTTTTACAAATTTTTGTTTTTTATCTCTTTGGATACAAACCTAGTGGCATTCCTGGATCAAAGGGTATGCATGGTTTTATAGACCTTTGGGCATAGTTCCAAATTGTCTTCCAGAATGGTCGAATCAGTATACAATGTCACCAATAGTACATTCATGTTTTAATTTTCCCACATCCCCTCCAATGTTTATCATTTTCCTTTTCTGCCATATTAAGCAATCTGATAGGTGTACGGTAGCAGCTCAGAGGTGTTTTAATTTGCATTTCTCTAATCAATAGTGATTTAGAGTATTTTTTCATATGACTATAGATAACTTTGATTACTTCATATAAAAACTGCCTGTTCATATCCTTTGACCTTTTATCAGTTGAGGAATGTCTAGAAGAGTAACTTTCTAACCACCTTTTTTGCTTATGAGCGATATGACTCTTATCTTCCAGTGCTCTATTTTTGGCAGTTGAGCAGCCAAGGATAGGAAATAGGTGACTAAAAAGACAAAGGAGAAATCAGAAAAATGTAAAGATTCTATTGCTTTCTTCATTAGTCAGAAGGAAGAGAGAATTAAGACTGATCTTAATTCCCCATTCACTACTTCTTGTCAAGTAAAATCACACATTCTCCTTCATTTCAAGGTTGTCCCTAACTTCTCCTAAGGATTAGACAGCACCTCTGGCTCTTCCAGAGAGGTCATTTAGAGTTTAAAGGTGGACTGACTATTCTCCAAAGACACCTACCTTCTCAATTTAGATCTAATAATATACTGGGAACAATAGTTACAAAGTTAAGGGGTACTAGCCCCTTCAGGACCAAAAGTCAACCACTTAAACTGTGACCACTTAGACAACCAGAAGAAACTCACTGGGATAAGAGAAACCCTTTCCTTAGATGTTTATAATCCATGCTCCTAGCCTCAGGAAAAGTTTATCAATTTGTCTCTGCAGCTTTTACCTTATAACTTAGCTGAGTAAAATGGTGACATAGTGAAAACTAGTCCATTTGGCCAATTATATCTACTAGTTGCCTCTTTCTAGTAACAACAGAACACGAGGTGTGAGTTGTAGACACAACAGGTCATAGCTATCCTTTTCTCTGCCAACTTCCACCCTCAATATCCCCAATATATGCAAACATTTTTTAAAGTACTGTCAAGTATCAATGTTCTTGCTTTGAAATAATTAGATATTGTTCCTGGCACTGAACATATTAATATATAAAAATAAATAAATACAGATGCCCTGGAACCTAAAGAAAAAAAGCTGTTATTCGCCACAATGAAAGCAGTAAAGGGATAGATCTATTTAATGGCTAGGCAAGAACAAAGAAAAGTATCCCAAGAAACTATTTCCAATTCCCAAAGACAGGACTTCTTCCAACTTGGAAAGGCATATCCTGTTTTTTTTTAAAATGTGTTTATTTGTTTTTCTGTGTATCTCAAGTGCCTAGAATAGTACTTGACATATAATAAGAATTTAAAGAATGGTTGTTGAACTGAATTGATACAACATATCCCAATATATTTCAACAACTCAAATGATACTAAGACATTTGGGAATCTGGGAGAATCTCCTTGCCCCTTCCCATACTTTTCTTGACATTTCCCAGGGATGAGAAACAAGAATTTGCACAACTCCTCCTGCTAAGTCAGGAGAGCAAACATTAAACATGCCACTCTTTAGTGTCCACCTGTACCAAATCGAAATCACGATGCCAATTTAATTCTGCAATGCTGATATCCTCCCCAGAAATATTGGCTTAGGGAAACACAGCATAGCATTTTAGTTTCTTGTCCATAAGGATCACTTTATATATTAGCCACAGGCAGCTAAATTAGTGAAGCATAGCCAACATCAAGTAGCTCATGCAAGTGCCTTCAGAAGGGAGGAAACTAAACATATGTATTCAAAATTGAAAGGGAAAGTTAGGAGAGCAAAAAGCAATTACTTGAGTTGGCATCTGACCAGAATTCTTAGGTTAAATAGAATTCAATGAGGAATCTTGCCCTTGCAGGATACCCTTAGTTTAGCAGTGATCTAGGTTTCTCTGTAATAACAATCTATGCATGCAAACATATGCTTGAAAATGTCATAAAAGAAGCTCTAGTTTTCTAATCTTCTCTAAATGAATTATCAATAACTAAAGGCAATTGTCAAATTGCTAGGCCATAATCTAGGGCAACTAGGCATCACAGTGGATAGAATGTCGGGTCTGGAGTTAGGAAGACTCATGTTCCTCAGTTCAAATTTGGCCTCAGACATTTACTAGCTGTGTGACTTTGGGCAAGTCTCTTACCACCAAATGGCACCACAAAAAGTCAGAAATGACTGAAAATGACTCAACAACAACAAAAGGAGACAAAGAGGAGCCAAGATGGTAGATCAGAGGCAACCCAACTGAACTCTCAACAACAACAACAAGCTTATATTTCCCCCAGATATTTTCATAAGTCAAGTTCTTAAGTCCTCTTACTTTCATGGGTACCTTCTTCTAGACTGGTGGTCCAGCTTGGCTTCTTTCCCTGAAGTGCAGTATCTAGAACTGAAGGCAGTACACATCCAGAGGAATGTCATCTGATCAAGACAGATGATAGTCAAAAGATGACCTCCATCATTTGTGGTACTTTCTAAATGTAGACTGGGTTAACCTCAGCTTCTGGGTCTTCCATGTCATTCTATTTATTCATGTGGAGTTTATCGTTCACTAGAAATACATCTCTTACCATTTCTCCCACTAGAACTCTTCTCTAGCCATTTATCTTCCATTACACATACATGCAATTGACTCTTTGTGCCCAGATGCAAACAAAACTGTACATAGTATGTGTGTATGTGTATGTGTATGTATGTATGCATACATGTATACACACATACATGTACACATACAAATACACATATTTCCTTTTGGGTTACATTGTATTCAATAAGGCCCATCAGTCCAACCTATTGAGCTTCTTTGGATCCCACTTTTATTATCAAACTTGTCAGCACAATCTGAAAATCTGGTGACTGTATTGATAATCCTCTAAGTCACTGATAAAAATGCTGAGCAGCCCAAATTACTTGAATTGTTTTCATAAACTACAAAGATTTCCAGAACTTGTATATAGGGCAAACAATGCTTGCATTGCTGCACTTGAACAAATGTGCTATGATCCCCCAATTCACATATCTTATAGGGCATGTATTACTCAGAGGTACTTGTCCCTCATGGTTCTTGGTGAGTGAGTCACCTCAGACATTTATTGTATATTTACTATATTATCAGTTAATTTTTAATCACATGGAACTTAATCAGTATAAATTGTGCCCCTTTTCCTTCTTCTCTAGTCACCATTGCACTTCAGTAACAGGACTGCCCCCTTCTGGCTTTTCTGTCACTTCTAGAGGACTGCCTTCCATGCATTTAGATTGTAATGATCCAAAGAAAAACTGTTGTCTTTCTGCGGTCAGAAAGGAATGTGAAAAATAATTCATTTGGACCCCTACTCTATTCCAATCAGTATTAATCAGTTTGATGTGGTTTCATAGGGGTAGTGATTATAACTTCTGTGTATTGGACCCCAGAACTATGAATTGTAGGTTGTAAGTTTACTTGCTTAAACATAGGAAGCTAACTAGAGGCCCTCCACCCTTGTTTTTCCCTTTCATGGTGACCAAGTCAAGTGTGGCAGAAGTAACTCAATTACATGGAAAGTCCTCAAAATTATTTTTGTACCTCCAGACCTTTCTCTCTTGTCCAACATGGACAAATGATCATCTTATGACCACTTAGTGGAGACGCCACATGTTTCACCCAATCTGTGACCCACCTCTGATGTCATTTTTGTCTGTCAAAAATAAGGTCTACCAACTAATGAGATTTTGTATTTCACCATGCTTCTTTTACATATTTTGGTACCAACCCCTATAAAAACAAGGTCCCAGAATAAAGGGGGCATCTCACATCATGAGGGAGATCAGAGGTACACTTCATTAAAGGGGATGATGGACCCTTGAATAAAGTGCCATTGACTTAGAAAAAAATTCTGAATATCATAAGAGGCAGATCTCTGGGACATTCCACTGGAAAATATTTCCAAAAATCAAGCCATTAATCCTTGCTCTTTAGATCCAGTCATTTCACCAGTTTCAAATCTACTTAACTATATAACCATCTAGTTCATCTCACCATATTGTCCATAAGTATAACATGAAAAAATATATATGTATGGTTTACTATGATGTGAACATATTGTTCGACAATAGTCCTCTGGTCTGCCAATCTAGCTTCCATGTCAGAAAAGGAAATAAGGTTAGTATGGTATGGCCTTTTCTTTAAAAAGCCATGCTTTGTCAAAATAACAATCTCTGGTGATTAAATCTGCCAATTTTTTTCTGTAACCCATGATGTAGCTGGTCTGGAGTTATGATTCCTATCAGGAGCCCCATGCCAAGACCACCTCTCTCCCGTTTTACTCCTTTTTACTATTAGGAGACACCCTGTTTTCCAGAACTAAGGCCCAGCAAGCAAGTTGTGGCCTGACCTTCACATAACAATCTTTCCCACTCACACTCTAGAACATCTCAGCCACAGCAAAATCCCAGAATTGTTTCACACCATCACCAGGTGGTCTCTGAGCTCGGATAAGCACCTGCAGTACCCATGTTCTAATCATGAAGTCCTGCTATGAATCACACTTGTCTAATTGTTTCTGTTACCCCTCATTGTCAGCGCTACAGCTCGCTACTTAGCCACTAGTGTATTTACTGAGATTTGCCCACATTAAAACAGATCTCCTACTAAAGTGGGCCTTGGCACATGTGTCTAGTTTCACTCCCCCAACAGAATAAAGAAAGCTTTTTGACTGCTGTTATCTCTTTGGTTTTATTTTGTTTCATATTTTATTTGTCAGAGTTAACTGAGGTTACAATAACCTCTGACTCTTTGGTCATTCGTTTTCAGGATTGACACTCCCCAGTCTTTTTACAACTCCAGGTTTGCTATCTTCTGACTTATAGTTGACTTCAAATCCCTGTCAAACTATTTCATTCTGTGCCTTCTAGACTAAAATTATACACTTTGGGAGAAAAAGACAGAAGGACAATGAGAGTTGAGTAGTTTGGCCTTCTCATTGTATTCATTATCATTATTCTATCCATCCTAAGCTACATTCCTTCCTTTCTTTAATTTTCCTTTTTAATTACCACATAATGATCACTGCTTTCCTTGAACAAAAGATTCATTGATACTCTTTTAGACATTAGTTTTATTTTTCAATATTTATTTCCTCTCCAATAAAATTCTCCCTTGTGACAAATTTTAAGAAAAAGAATCAACAGATTGTCTATGTCTAATGATAAATGCTTCATTTTGCACCAACATCCCAACACTTCTCTAACAAGAGTCATCATATACTATTTCATTTTCTAAGTGCTCACATATAATTTATTTAGTAGTGTTTTCTAGAATTGGGTTAAAATTTCAAATCAAGTCCTGGAATTCCTGAATCCTTCATGCACTAACTGTCCCTGGTGTGGCAGGTAAGAAATGAAATGACTGAGGAAAAAGACAAACAAAAAAAAGGTTTAAGTTCACAAGCATGTCCATATGGTTCCTTCAAGACTCAGCTCAAATCCCACCTCCAGCAAGAAGCCTTTCAGTACCCACCAGGAGTCTTCCCCTCCCCCACTATTAGTTTCCTTTCCCTGAGATTACCTCCTATTTACCTCCATAGACCTTGTATGTAAGTAATTGTTTGCCTGTTGTCTCCCTAATTAGAAGACCAGTTCCTTTAAAGTAGGGAAGGGAATCCACATTGATATAGCAACTATTATGTACCATGCTTTGTGCTAAGTGCTTTATAAATATTCTCTCATTTGACCTTCACAACAACAACCCTACTGGTAAATGTGATTATCCCTATTTTATACCTGAGACAATCAAGGCAAACAAAGATTAAGTGATTTTTCCAGAGCTATGAGTGCCCAAGGTCCTATTTGAATTCAGGTCTTCCTGACTGCAGGTACAGCTCTCTATCCACTGAGTCACCTAGATGCATATTGTCTTTGGCTTTGTTTTCCCAGCACTTAGATCAGTGCCTGGCACATAGTAAGTGCTTAATAACTGCTTGCTGTTTAGGAAGAGGGGGAAGAGAGGAAGGAGGATAATGATGATTAATGGACCTTGTGAGCTGAACATCCTTTGAGAGCTGTGGTGTATTTCCTACAATCCTTTGTCTGCTTTCAGAAGCTATAGGATGAGTAAACAAACTAAAGAGTGACTTTGTCTAGAATTCCTGTATTTGTAGTAGCCTATGTACCATCAGATGGCACCCTAAATAAAGAAGCTACAAATGTAAAATGTCACATACAACATCCAAGCAAGATAGCCAGTTCCTTATTCCTGGAATTAAACTCCAGATGACTACAACTCAGTGAAATATAGGAGTTTCAGGTAGGAGTCAGTGTTTGGCCAGTAGGTATGTGTTCAGAGATAATTTTGATTGCGCAAATCCACACTTACTCCATGTCTTAGTCTGAAAGAAAGAGATGGCACCAGGGAATAGAATAGCATTAATTCTCTGGGAGTCATAGAGAATAAGGTAGTTATTTGCTATTTCTCGTCAACAGGATAGAGCATAGAATAAACAAGGTAACCATGCAGAGCTTGGATTCTTCTTGTTGAAGAAGAACAAGAGAGCAGTAGACTCATATAAAGTGCTTAGCACTGTGACTGGTTCATAGTAGGCACTATTCACTGCCCTAACTCTCGGTTAAATCTGCCAATTCACTCAGTAACCCGGGATATAACTAGTCTGGGGCTGGTGACTTTTAACTCCTTGAAAATCGCTAGGAGTTCTTATTATCTTCTTATATTTAACTTCAACTCCCTGTTGACTATTTCATTCTGTCCTTCGTAGAATAAAGATCATATTCTTTAGGAGAAAAAAAATGAAGTACAATAAGAGTGGAGTAATTTAACCTCCTTATCATATTTTTATCATCATCTCATCCACCCTGAACTATAGGCCTATTCTTTCTTTAATTCTCCTCTTGCTTCCAACATTGTTAATAAGCTAAACCTTTTTGGAATTGACATTAATCACCATCCTTAACTTATTTTGTCTCTGCAAAGAGGCAGTCTAATGGGCATATTATCTACTCTTAGGTTTGTCCTAAATTGATGTATTCATTAAACAACCCAGAAACAAAATACCTAGACCACATATAATCAAAGTAGCTCACATTTATTTAGCACTTTGAGATCTGACAAGTAATTTATGTATGTTATAGCATTTGATCCTCATGCTAATCCTATGAATTATCTCCATTTCAAAGATTAGGAAATTGATGTGGTCAATCTGTGAGTCTAAGCATTCATTAGGTACTTCCTAGTACTGTGCCAAGCAATGGAGATAAACAGAAAGGCAAAAGAGTGTTTTTGTCCTCAAGGAACTTGCAGTCCAGTGGGGTGCACAATACACAAATAATTATGTGCATACAAGCTATATACAGGATAAATAGGAAATAACCAAGGGAAGATACTAGAATTAAAAGAGATTGGGAAAGACTTCCTGGAGAAGGCATGATTTTACCTGAGATATAAAGGAAGCCAGCAAGGCCCAGAAGCTTTCTCAGAGTCACACAGAGGATGTGTCTGAGGTTCTTTGAATTGAGGTCTCTCTGAATCCAAGCCCAGACAGAGCATTTATCATTGCACTATTGCATCCAGTTTAAAACTTGTCCCAGTGTGAGAGGGGCATCTAATTAATTAATACAGCTTTTACTTTTGGTGAGTACAGCTCTCTGTTGAATAAAATTCAGTAGGGAAGTTGGAAGAGTGGTATGAGTGAAAGAGAAAGCAAATGTGGTAAATAGGGGACTTGTTCATCAGAAACACTAGAGATATGGAAGAAAGGGAAGGATTTTTCTGGACAAGTTGGACAGTCTCTCTCAAAGGGATGAGGTAGACTGGTTTGGGTAAAGCACTGAACAGCATTTTAGTTAACCTTTCTTTCTACTAGGTGGGTCATTGTTGAAACTCAAATCTCTGAAATCTTATCTGATCATAATCTATTGGCTTTCCACCTCTCCCTCTGTCTTCCTCTACCAAATCCTACTCTTCATCTACACTTCAACTTCCAATCCCTTGACTCCTCAATTCTCATCTAAGCCATCACCCCTACATTAGCCACTCTCTCCTCCTTTCCCCATCTTGACATCTTAGTAAATCAATTCAACTCTACACTGTGTACCTCTTTTAAATCCCAAACCCCATTATCATTTTGCTAATCATGCCCTGAAGGGCTTCGGTATTGGACCACTTCCAAAATCCACAAACTTCACTCCTACCAATGTGCTGCCAAAAAAAAGTGGAGAAAATCATAAAATGATTCTGAGTGAATCCACTACAAATTTATATAACACAACCTCAATTGAGCCCTCACTGCTGCCAGGTAATCCTTTGGCACCTACCCTATCAGTACCCTATCCCACCCTCCACAACAGATCTTCCAAATGTCTTCATCTTTCATCAAACCTCCATGGCTTCTCCTCATCTGCCTTCAGCTGAAATCCTCACCTCATATTTTACAGAAAAACAACAAGGCCATTTAGGGAGGGTTTCCTCTTTCCCCCTTTCCTTATCTCATTGCACAGAAGTTTTCTACCACGTTCTTCTTCACTCCTGTCTCACGTGAAGTGCCGTTTCTTCTCACCAATGAAAACTTCTCTAACCATACAGGTAGTCCCATCCCATCCCCCCTCCTCCAAAAGAGGCTACCCACACTATCATATCTACTTTATCACTTTATCATTTCTATTTACTAATTCCTTGCCATAAAGCATACACATGTTACCCCATCCACACAAACCCCTCACTTGATCCTCCTACCCCCACTATTATCCTATATCTCTTCTGCCTTTTTGGCTTGACTCCTTGAGAAGGACATTTACAATAGGTACCTCTGCTTCCTCTCCTATCCCTCTCCTCTTAACCCCCTAGAGTCTAGCTCTTGACCCTATCATTCCACCAAAACTGCTCTCTCCAAAGTTGCCACTGATTTCCTTAATTGCCAAATCCAATGGTCTTTTCTCAATCCTCATTCATCTTAACCACTCTGTAAGCTTTGAAACTATCGGTCATACACTTCTCACTACTCTCTTCTGTTTAGGTTGTTAGGACACCACTCTTTCCTAGTTCTACCTACATAATAACTCTTTCTCAGTCTCCTTTGCTAGATCTTTATCCAGGCCTAGATGTCCCACAGAATTTTGTTCTGGATTCTCTTCTCTTTTACAATGAGGGTCATGAAGGCTTTCCAACATATCCATAAATGAACTCATTTTTCTCCAAAAAACTTCCCTCTTCCAAACTTGCCTATTACTCTCAACAGCATCATCATCTTCCCAGTCCCCCCAGGCCCACAATCTACTCAACTCATTACTAAATCTCATACTCCATCCATTGCCAAGGTCTATTGCGTTTACTTTTTCATTATACCTTTTTCTCTCCCCTGATATTGACACCATTCTGTTACAGGCCTTCATCATCACTTCATGCCTGGACTATTGCAATAAATTGCTGGTTGGTCTGCCTGCTACAAAGCTCTCCATGTTCTAATCCATCCTCCATTCAGTCACCAAACAGATTTTCCTAAAATGCACCACAATCAACACCATAGTCAACAAACTTCAATGGCTTCCTATTGCTTCCAGGATCAGAATCCAGTACAAAATAATCTCTCAGGTATTCTAATTCCTTCATAACCTAGACCTCCTCCACCTTTCCAGTATTCTTACACTCTACGTTACTTCTTACCCCCACAAATCTTTTTTATTCAGTGATACTGAACTGCTTATATTCCACAAACAAGACAATCCATCTCTTAGCTCCCATCATTTTCTCTGATTGTCCCCCATGTTTAGAATTTTATCCTTCCACATCTGCACCTCCTTGTTTCTCTGAGTTCCTTCTATGTGAATCTTTTCCCCATCCCTCTTTATTCGAATGCTTTCTTTCTGTCAGTTATTTCTTATATACCCTATATAGGGCTTGTTTTTGCATATTTGTTGGCTTATTGTCTTTTATAATATTGTGAGTTCCTTTAGAGCAGGGATTTCTTGTGCCTCTCTCTGTCCTTAGCTCTTAGCAAAGAGCCTAACACATAGTAGGTGCTCAATAAGTGTTTATTGATTAACTGACTATTTGAGGAATTTGGCCAAGATCTAAGGGAAATAGGCAAATTTTTTTAAACTTAGTCATGGCTCAGGAAACCTTGTAATAATTTTTTTTTCCCCACTACTAGGGAGAAGGGGTACCTTGGGGGCTGAATGGATTTGGAGACCACTAGGAACACTCTCTAAGGGATTCTTCTGTATTTTTTTCAAGACAACTACCCAGTGATCATCAGTTGTCATATGTTATTACCTCCAGCCATAAGAGACTTGATTTCACTCAGTTACAATTTAATGCCATACCTTTGAAGCCTAATTCATAAACTTTTTGAAGACAAGGCAACTTGAAGACATTGCCCAGTATGTCATCCAGTGTCCTGTATAAAAAACATTAATATCCTACATAAGTTATTTTTGTGAAAAAAAAAAACATTTTCCCTACAGATGATATTTTAGGCTTTCCAATATAAGAAATTAAAAACTATGTGACCTCTTCCCTGAATATTCATAGGATCATATGTTCATATCCAAGAGGGACTTTAGAGAACATCAAACTGTTGGATTTGAAAATTAAGATAAATTGAGAGATAAAGTTCTGAGCATGATCAATATATTAGTTAGGCTAGTAGTGACCAATAAATTGGGTCAATGTTCTCTTTCAATGGCCCAAAACCATGAAGTAGTGATTACCAGCCTTCATGTAGCTTTGGAAAGTACAAGAGAACAAAGAACAGATTTGGGTAGGTGGGGAAAACTAAGATTTATTAGCCAAGATAGCATCAGGTGGGTGGAGACAACAGGATTGGTTGGAAATTCTAAATAAGGGGCTAGCAATAACTCACTGGTTGTCTCCTGTGACTAAGAAATGTTCATTGTTTGAGTCCACATGTAACGTTAGAGATTTATTTGGATAACAAACCAGATATCCTTGAAGGATAGCTTGAAGGTGTAAAGATAGTAGAGTAGACTCCCTGGTGTCTACCTGCCTCCTTCAAGGATAACAGATTTCCTTGATGGAAAAATAGATCAGTAATTAACAAGTAAACTGGATTTCTCAGTTTAACTCTTTATAGGACAACTGAATTTCTGAAATAAGTTCAAAGAAAAAGAATCATGACTCAGGCAGCTACAAGACAAAAATCAATTATCTATAAATAGGATCATTTTTTTTTTCTTTTTTTTTTGAGGCAATTGGGGTTAAGTGACTTCCCCAGGGTCACACAGTTAGTAAGGTTAAGTGTCTGAGGCCGGATTTGAACTCAGGTCCTCCTGACTCCAGGGCCGGTGCTCTATCCACTGCACCATCTAACTGCCACCGGATCGATTTTTTAAAAGACACAGAACCAATTTGATCATTTCAAAACCAAATCTCCTTATTTTACAGATGAGGTAACTGAATCTGTGAGAAGAAAGATGACTTTCCCAGGACTACACTGATGATGATGATTACGATGCTGCTGCTGCTCATGACGACGATGATGACCATTTTTATATGTGTCAGGCAGCTGATAATTATTATCTCCTTTGATCCTCACAACAAACTTGGGAGGTAGTTCTTATTATGATCCCCATTGTTCAGATGAAGAAACTGAGGTAAAGAGAAGTTAAATGACCCTTATTAGGGTCATACAGCCAGTAAGTATATGAAGTAGGATTGGAAATCAGGTCCTCCAGACTCTAAGTCCAGTGCTCTGTGTACTGTATTATGGAGATACTTGCATTTACTTTTTGATCTTAGCCAGAAAATTTAAAGCCAAAGTTATTACCCAAGTATTTTAATCTACTCAGTTCTGGTGCCTGGAGGCTTCTACTCTTTTTTTCATTCCCAAGATGGCTTCTGTTTAGTTGTACCTTTAATACTTAGTTTTAATGATCAATCTTCATCTCCAAGCCATAACCATTCCTTTTGTAAGAAGGAAGGGTGCAAATCTTAAATAAACCAAAATAAATGTCACATCTTTTGAGATGACACAAAGGTATCATTTAAGTAGATGGAAGGCAGTAATGTTGGGCGATTGGTTGACCCAGGGATTTGATTTGATCATCTTCTAAAAGGCATTGTTCCTTAGACATGAAAAGCATTAATGTTTCATGGCATCTGGAAATGAGTGAAAACCAAATACAACTGTTTTATTCCTATAATGGCATTTCAAACACTATGTCCCCTGGAGAGATATTGCAATATAATGGGCACAGATTTGAGCTAAGTTCAGGCAAGTGCAAAGCATACTGAAAAAAAAAAATCAAGACAATTCACATGATAAGGCCATTATGGTACACTCATGACTGATAGCATTCAGCATAATGCCTTTTCACTGAAGCAGTGCTACTCTTCAAGTACCTTTTTTAGATGAAAATACTCTTAGCATTAACCCTTCATTAGAAACTTGCAAAGCATTGCAATTCAAAGCTAATAATAGACAGTGTTTTTCCTAACTCCTTCAGATTTCCCTCTTACAATATTATATTGTACTTTCACAAAAACCCTTTTTCTTTTGATTTCTCTTTGTTTCAGACACTTCGGAGCCTGTTATTTAACACTTCACAATCAGGCTACTAGACTCTTTTCAAGACATTTCACATGACTCACCTTTATTCACTATATCCCAACCAAACTGGGCTTCTTGCTATTCCTAGACTATCATTCCATCATGCACCCCCCATGTCTATGTGGAGGCTATCTCCTATGTTTCGATTGCACTTCCTCTTTACCTTGTATCCTCCTTCAAGGCTCACTTTTTTTTTTTTTTTTGGTGAGGCAACTGGGGTTGAGTGACTTACCCAGAGTCACACAGCTAGTAAGTGTCAAGTGTCTGAGGTCGGATTTGAACTCAGGTCCTCCTGAATCCAGGGTCCGTGGTTATCCACTGCACCACCTAGCTGCCCCAAGGCTCACTTTTGATGTTACCTCTTAGGAAAAGATTTTCCTTTTCTCCCCAATTATTATAATTCTTCCTTCTCAAATGTTCTCGTATTTACTTATTTGAATACATTGTATTCCTCCAGAAAGAAAAATGAACTCCTTGAGGGCTGGGACTGTTTTTCATTTTGTCTTTGTATCCTGAGCTTCTAGTACATTGTAGAGACTGAATAAATCTTTCCTGAATGGAATTGATGAGTTTACCTTGGTTGTTAAAAATTGATCAGTTTTTCCTGCTTATTCCCCAACATTTAGTAGCATGCCCAAATGGAAGAAGAAGCTACATTCTCAGAAGACTAAGAGGCTCAAGAATTGGCAGGAAGAAGATGAGGGAGAGGATAATATAGGAAAACGGTCATGCCCTCTTTCAGGGGTACCATCCCGTATCTTGTTAGAAGTAGCAAGGTAAGTTATACATAACAACTACAATAGTAATAACTAGAATATAAGTAGTGCTTTAAGGTTTGCAACTTCACAACAATGATGTAACATAGATGCTGCTATTATGCCTATTTTATAGATGAGGAAACTAAAGTTGAGAGACCACGTGATTTGCCTAATGCTACACAGATAGTGAGTGTCTGAGACAGGATTTGAATATATATTTTCCTTACTCCAAGTCCAGCACTCTCCACACTGCTCCACCAACCTGCCTCAATTATAGTCAGCCTGTGTAGATGTCACGCAGTGGAAAACCAGTTGAAAAGGTTCTATGACCCCTAGGGTATTATAAACCCCAGACTGATCAAAAAATTAAGAGTGGCTTTTTTTTAGAGAGGCCATCAGTGGAAGATAACACTGATAGATCTGAAGTAACCCTGAAAACTCCATGATCATTGGCACAGAGAATCCAGGCCAAGGAGGTCTAATGAGGGAATTGGTAGTAAGTTTTATCCAGGTCCTGAAACTTAGTTTGTGGATATCCCTTTGATCCATAACTCAAATTTATTAAGCACTTATTATGTGCCAGGCATTAGGCTAAGTTTACAAGGTAATGGGAAAGACAAAGTGCAAATAATTATGCCCAAACATGCTATATACAGGATAACTTGGAAATTATAGATGTAAGACATTAAAAATTAAAAGGGATCAAGGAAAAGCTTCCTATAAAGGTGGGATTTTAGCTGAAACTTGAAGGAAGCCAAGAGGCAGAAGTTCATGGAGAACATTACATGCATGGTGGACAGATAGTGAAAATGCTCAGAGTGGAGAAGGGTTTCATGTTTAAGGAAGAGATAGCCAGCCAGAGTCACTGGAAAACAGAGCATGAAATAAGATTTAAGAAGATGGGAAATGCAGAGAGGTGCATGTTTTGAAGGTCTTTGACCATTAAACAGAGGACTGTATATTGGATTACTGGAGCTGCTTTCTCCTTATAAGTGTAACATTTGGTTTTTGTTTTGTTTTGCTTTGACTTTTTCCCTCTTCAGAAACAATATAATTTCTTAGAGTAAAGCTTGCCTCAAGATTTTATGCTTCAGTTGTTCATTTGAACATGAGACACTGGAAAAATTACATTATATATTATATGGAAATTATAACAGGGGAACTGTGAATCCCAAAACTATTTTATGATTATTGAATAAATGTACTTTGCCTGATTATGTTTTAGTAGGTAGAAATGAGAAAGGGAGAGCATAGCCTCAGGTAAACAAGCAACCTCTGGGGAACAGACCACCAGGTGTCTCAGTGTTGCCCCCAGGAAAATGCAGAAACACCTCACCAGGCTCAGCATACACCAGAAAAGAGCACTAGGATCCCATCTCAGCACCAGGTAAGCTGCCAGACCCCAGGGCCTCCAGTAGCACCAGCCACCCCATACCCCACCTCTTCAGCACAGTATCAAATAAGAAAGTCCCTTGTGGGCCTCAGGGCATAATCAGTTCAGCACCAGGTAAACAGCCAGGTCCTGAAGCCCCTAATACAAGAAGCCTGAGACAGTGCCCCTTCTACCCTGGAAACAGAGCTCAAATTTAAAAGAAAGGAAAAAATATTTTTGAAAGAAAGAATCAACAATAACAACAACAACAACAATAACAAAGAATCTGACCATAGAAAGTTTTTATGGTGACAGGGAAGATCAAGACACAAACTCAGAAAAGGACAACAAAATCGAAACACTAATGAGGAAAACCCCAAAGATAAATGGGAAATGGTTTCAAGCCCAGAAAGAACTCATGGAAGAGCTCAAAAAGGAGTTTAAAAATCATATTAAAGAGGTGGAAGAAAAATTGGAAAAAGAAATAAGAATAATTCAAGAGAATTATGAAAAAAAGAGTTAACAGCTTGGAAAAAGAAAACAACTGCTTAAAAAGTAGAACAAGTTAAATGGAAAAGGAATTACAACAGCTAACTGAGGCAAACAACTCTTTAAAAGTTAGAATCGGGCAAGAGGAAGCTAATGACTTCAAGACATCAAGAATCAATCAAACTCAAAAGAATGGAAAAAAAAGAGGAGAAAAAATAAACTACCTCACTGGAAAACCAACTGATTTGGAAAAATAGATAAAGGAGAGACAATGTTAGAAACATTGGACTACCTGAAAGCCATAATCAAAAGGAGGACTGTGACAGCATCTTTCAAGAACTTATTGAGGAAAATTGTCCTGATATCCTGGAACTATCGGGCAGAATAGACATTGGAGGAATGCACCAATCACCTTAGGAAATAAATTTCAAAATAAAAACTTCAAGGAACATGATAGCCAAATTATAGAACTATCAGGTCAAAGAAAAAATATTGCAAGTGGCCAGAAAGAAACAATTCAAATACTAGGGAGCCACAACCAGGATTACACAGGATTTAGCAGCTGCAAAAAGATCAGAGGTCATGGAACATGGCATTCCAGAAGGCAAGGGAGCTAGGCCTACAACCAAGAATCATGTACCCAGTGAAATTTAGCATAATACTTCAGGGGAAAAATAGTCATTCAATGAAATAGAACCATTTCAAGCTTTCATAGGGAGAAGACCAGAATGGAACAAAAAAAAATTTATCTTCAATATGAAGACCAAAGAGAAGCCTAAAAAGGGAAAGGGGGGGAGGGAGGGGAAAGAAAACAATGAATTTAATGGAGCTGAACTATTTGTATCCCTACATGGGAAGATGATGCTTGTAATTCTTAAAAATTACACTACTAATAGTACAGGTAGAAGGAATACATAGATAGATGGATGGATGGATAGATAGATAGATAGATAGATAGATAGATAGATAGATAGATAGATAGATAGATAGATAGATAGATAGACAGACAGAGCAGGCATAAAGTGAATTTGAGGGAATGACAGAAAAATAAATAAGGGATAAAAAAGAGAACTACACTGGGTGCAGAAGAAAGGGACAGGTAGAATGGGGTAAATTCTTTCACATGCAGAGGCATGAAAAAGCTACTACAGTGGAGAGAAAGATTGGAGGATTGGACATGGGCATCAATTGATTATTACTCATTTATATTGATGAAGCAGGAATAAAATACATAGTTGAATATAGAAATCTATCTTACCCAACAGTAAAGTAGGAAGGAAGAATATCAAGGAATAAAAGGAGACTAACAGAAGAGAGGGAAGACTGGGGGAGGCCACAGAGAGAAGCAAAACACTGTCAAGGAGGAATAGGATAAAAGGAGGAGGACAAATGGGAAAAAAAAAACAGGAAGGAGGGAAATACAGTTAGTAATCATGATGTGAATGTGAATGGGATGAACTCTCCCATAAAACGGATGCAGAGGGGAACAAAAATCATAAACCTACAATAGGTTGTTTACAAGGAACACACTTGAAGCATAGACATACACAGAATAAAGATAAAGTACTGGAAGAGAATCTACTATGCTTCAGATTAAGTTTAAAAAAATTAAAATCAGACCTAGCAATCCCGATCTCAGATGAAGCAAAAGCAAAAAGAGTCCTAATTAAAAGAGATTAGGAAGGAAATTACATGTTACTAAAAGTATCATATACAATGAAGTAATATCAATACTAAACATATATACACCAAATGGTATAGCATCCACATTCTTAAAGAAGTTAAGTGAGTTATAAATTCATGACCAAATGAAAGTGAGAAAGTGAGGGGGGCAAGGGGATTGCAATATGCAAAATAGATAATTTTGACTATATTAAATTAAAAAGCTTTTGCCCAAAGAAAACCAATGAAACCAAGATTAGAAGGAAAGTAGAAAGCTAGGAAACAATCTTTATAGCAAGTATCTCAGATTAAAGTCTCTCAAATATATAGAGAACAGAGTTAAATTTATAAAAATACAAGCCATTCCCCAATTGAGAAATGGTCAAAGGATATGAACAGGCAGTTTGCATATGAAATAATTAAATCTATCTATAGTCACATGAAGAAATACTCTAAATCACTTTCTATTAGAGAAATGTCAATTAAGACAACTCTGAGGTACCACCTCATACCCATCAGCCTGGCTAACATGACAAAAAAGGAAAATGATAAATGTTGGAGAGGATGTGGGAAAATTGGTACACTAATGCACTGTTGGTGGAGTTGTGAACTAATCAAACAATTCTGGAAAGCAATTTGGAACTATTCTCAAAGGGCAACCAAACTATGTATGCCCTTTGATCCAGAAGTACTACTAGGTCTGTATCCCAAAGAGATCATAAAAAAGGGGAAAGAACCTACATGTGCAAAAATATTTATGGCAGCCCTTCTCATGGGGACAAAATACTGGAAATTGAGGGAATTCCCATTAATTGAGGAACAGCTCAATAAGGTGTGATATATAAATGTAATGGAATATTATTGAGCAATGAGAAATAATGAATAGACAGATTTAAGAAAAAACCTAGAGAGACTTGTATGAACTGGTGCAAAGTAAAATGAGCAGAACCAAGAAAACATGTACACAGTATCAGCAACATTGTGTGCTGATGAACTATGAACGACTTGGCTCTTCTCAGCAACAAAATGATCTAAGTACCAAGGACTCAGGAAGGAAAATGCTATCCACATCTAAATAAAGAATTGAAAGACTCCGATTGCAGATCAAAGCATACTTTTTCCACTTACTTTATTCTTTTTATGATTTTTTTTCCTTTTGATCTGTCACTTCTTTCAAAACTGTGACTAATATGGAAATATGTTTTAGATGATAGCACATGTATAACCCATATTAAATTCCCTACCATTTTAGGAAAAAAGATGGAGAGGAAGGGGAGGAGAAAAATTTGGAACTCAAAATTTGTAAAAATGAATACTAAAAATTGACCTGATGTAATTTGGAAAAACAGAATACTAGTGAAGGGGAAAAAAATAAATGAGAAAGAGAGAGAGAGCAGTAAAGAGAGAGGGGAACAAAGAGGGAAAACAAGGAATAAAACAAAGAATGAAAGATGGAGGAAATGAGCAAGAATAGAAAAATAGGGGGGAAAGAAGAAAGAGAAGGAAAATGAGAAAATTATTTAGGGGGAAAATTAGAGAGATAAAGATACTGGATCTTCCTCCCCCTACATCATCAAAGTCCATGTTATATTAGTAACTGTCTTTTATTTTCCCCTACTCAACCATAAGCTTCAAGACAAGCAGGGTCTATGTTTTAAGTAATGTTTTTATCACCCTCAGGTGTCATGCACAATGTTCTTAATAAATAAGCCTTAATAAATGATCATAAAATTTAATGGATTGATATTTTTAAAAGCATAGTTTGACCTTGAGAATACAGTATGTAAAATATTACGTTTTGGTAGTAAAAGGGGTGTGGGGCTAATGAAGTGAGAGTTACAAACACCTAGAGTTCATGAAGAGAAAAGGTCTGAAATATAGGGGTGACTGGGCAATAGGAAATAATGACACCAAGTATTTATAGGGCCACCAAAAAAGCAAATTTTATGTATGACATAACTATGCACAGGGCATGTTAGGACAAGATGACAGGGATGAACTCAGACTTTGTTTACACAAAATCTTCTGAACTATTTTGCCTGAAACTGACTATTCATCTAGTTTGGTCTTTATTGTATTCTCCATCATTTATTTATTTATTTTTGCTTAATTAGCTATTTGAGTGCATAAACTGGTCATTTCTTTAATTTTCCTTCAGCCTTTCCTAGCTTAATATTGAAAAGACAAATTTAGAACCTGGATAATTTAAAATAAAGAGTGCCACACTAAGACATTATGCATTTTCACACCATTTTTAAACTATCCTAAGGGAAATAAAATTCCATATCCATTCTAATCCAAATCCTGGAAATAGTTCAAGTTTCAATTCCCAGATCTATGGCAGAGATAAATTGCTATATAAGTAGAAGAAAACTGAGATGTGTTTCTGCTACTTTTTCTGAAAGCTTCATTAGTAGAGTATACCACACAAATCATTATCTGCTCTCTAATGATCTCATATGTCATTGTAACATTAATTTGTACTGTGGAGCCACAAAGCCAAAGGAAGACTCCTATCTTGACAGATTTTTCTTTCATTTGCCTCATCTGTGGCATGTGAACTCAGTTGACATTGTAAATACTTAGAGAGTAGGGATTGTGTTTGTTGTAATGGCTCTGATGCCCTGCTAGTGCCATTTACAAGGAGGGGATTAAGACGTAACCTTAGTACCAAAATGAGTACCTGAAGCCTTTGGTTTGGGCTTCAAACATTTCACTACTCCCCCAGCCTATATAATTAGGATGGGAATATTAGGACTTTATCCCAGACCACCAAATTTAGATGAAGCTGATATCACTTGAAGTTCTTTTTCAACACAGAAAGAAGAGAATTTAGAAAGGATGTTGCACTTAATTGCTTCTGGTTTCTAGCAAACTAGATCTATGATCATATGTGATACTATGGTATAGAGAAGAGCAATCAGTTAAAATAGAATGCTACAAAATAACTGAGGTATGTTCTTTCCCCACCCTCCCATGCAGTGGCCTCCCCAGAAGTATCTTTATTGTTCCAGGGTATTTACTACCTTGCCTTTCCCACCAATGGTATTCTTCCTGTCATTTGCCTTGGGGTATTTCTTCTAGACCCCAAAATTCCTAGTGACAGGAATTGCCTTCCACTAAGAAAGACGTATGCTTCTCCCTTTAGAAAATGACTTGACATTTGTTAATATGATTTATTTTTTTCTTCTTTCTGATATGGTAATTTGAATTAGACATTTTGCCAAATACTCTTCATCATGAGATTCTTTTTTCAAAAAGCTCCCTGCCCCCATTAAAGGATTTCTCTTTTCCTATCTTGGCAATCCTTCCTGAAAACACATGTGAAGTTCACAGACTCTGACATTTTTTAAAATCTGTGTTGTTTTCATTATCCATAGGACTTTAAGTGAGAAAATGTTTAATTCACAAGCCCCCATTTCCTCACGGAAAATTTCTAATTTTGCATCCAGCTTAAAATACTGTGATCACATCACTTAACTGAGATGCCAAACAAATCACAGTACTAGAAAGGGCCTTATTTTAAGCCTATGTTTCCTCATTACTCAATTTCACGGCTGGGTTTGGGTTTTTTTCCCCCTACCACTTACTAAAAGATTGCATTTTGGGTATAATTATCTCTAAAACACAATAGCTTATCCTACTTGCTTCTTTTTAAAGGCACACTATTTCAAATAGTATAGTCTACTAAAGGATTTAGTGTAAAGTAAGTGAAGGTATTTTAAAAGGCATGCACACATTTATTAATAACATGTAGAGTCCTAATTAGTCTTCTTTACTTCTAAGGATTTATTTAGTCTAATTTGACTAGTTTGTCTTGATAAATTGGAGAGGAAGAAGGATTTCAAGAATGGTCTTTCTTCATATAGCTCTTTTCCCTATCTTGCCTCAACTCTTAATCAATATTCTTTCCAGATTCTCCTACATCCTATTTTCACATTAGGATTACATTCTTAGCCTCAGGTCATTGGTAGACAATCAGGACTTCTCTGGAATTAATGAAAATTCCCTTTGAGGATATGTGCAGGATACCGCACATAAACTGCACATAACTCCTCTGGTTCAGCCTCTTACTCTCCCCATCTCTGTATACTACCTCCCACCCACAAACATATTTACTGACATCTCTGATTCCTGCAGCATGTAACTAGCCACAGTAGCATGCTTTCTGTTAGCATTTACTAGTTTGAAACAAAGGCAGGCACCTGCTGTGCTGAAATTTTAGCTAGACAAAAGAAGAGGTCTGCATTCATTATAGTTTTTGCTCCACACCAATAAGACAACCAGTTTAACAAAGGAAAATTTGTTGCATCCACTAGTTATCTGATGTTTATGGCACCACATAACTGGTTTGATTGATTTGATTTGAATAAACTGATCAACTTATGTTAATATGAAATCAAAAGGAAAGGAAAAAATATTGCAGATATCAAGGTAGTCTTAGAGTTATGAAGATCTGGATTTCAATCCTAGTTCAGATAATTGTTAGACTCTGGATGAACCACTAAAATTTCCTAGGCATGTTTCCTCATCTTTAAAATGGAAAATAATAATGCTTGTAATAATTAGTTCACAGTTATAAAGTAAAATAGCACTGGGCCAACTAGGTGGTGCAGTAGATAAAGTGCCCTCCCTGGAGTCAAGAGGACCTGAGTTCAAATTCAGAATTGGACACTTACTGTGTGACTCTGGGCAAGTCACTTAACCCCATTACCTCCAAAAAATAAAATAAAATAGCACATACAAAGTGAACCTTAAAGTGACATTATGACCAGAATATCAAGTCAATTTAGAAAAATAATCAGACGAATTGTCTATATGGTATGATGTCATGAAGATGACCACCTGATTTTTGGATTGAGCTTAATTTGGCATCACATAAACACAGCCTTCTTTAAAATCATCATCCTAAATTCTGATGTGAATTGTCTTCTCTTTGATTTTACAAGATCTCTCCTTGGTTCAAATAGGAATTTCTTTTTTTTTCTTTTTTTGACAAATAAGTCCTTATATTGGGTGAGGGGAATTAAGTTCATTTCCAAACATGATAAAAATTAATTATAGAAAGTTAAGATTACCATGGTCTTTTCCCATATTTTCATTTTGGTTATTCCCTCAAGATACAGAGGGAGAGAGGAATTTTTTTTAACAGTTTGCTGGTTTAGGGAAATTAGGATCTGTATTCTTCCAGGAAAAGATTAAAAACCAAAAGGTACACCTCTTACTGTAACACAGCTCTCTAAAGTGAGAAAAACTATTATATTTATATGATTATGAAGTCAGATAAATTATGAAATCCTCTATCAAAGACCCCAGGAGAAAGGGTGAGTTTCTTGAGGGTCCCCCACCATACACACACACACACACACACACACACACACACACACACACACACACACGCATACACACACACCCTTCATCCTTGCTTCTAGTTTTTAAACCTCTTACTTAGACCCTGGTTTCTAGTTACTCCATTCTCCTTCCTTCCTTCCTTCCTTCCTTCCTTCCTTCCTTCCTTCCTTCCTTCCTTCCTTCCTTCCTTCCTTCCTTCCTTCCTTCCTTCCTTCCTTCTTTCCTTTTTTTGGGGCAATGAGGGTTAAGTAACTTGCCCAGGGTCAAGTGTCTGGGGTAAAATTTGAATTCAGGTCCTCCTGAATCCAGGGCCAGTGCTCTTTACCCACTGCACCACCTAGCTGCCTCTTGGAGTTTTCTTTACAAAGGTACTGGAATGGTTTGCCATTTCATTCTCCAGCTCATTTTAAAGATGATGAAGCAAAGTGTTAAGTGACAGAATTAGGTGACTTGCCCAGGGTCAAACAAGCTAGTAAGTGCTTGAGGCCAGAATTGAACTCAGGAAGATGAATTTTCCTGACTCTAAGCATGGCACTTTATCCATAGCACCACAGAGCTGAACTTATCCCCAAATTTAGTTCCTGGATTGTGTTGTTCCACTTTTCTAAACCTAACCTCTGATATCTGTTGCATAATTTATCTGTTCCTTTTTTGCAGATTATTGCTTCTCCATTAAACTGTTATATCTTCCTTAATAAGTGCTTTTATTTCCAGTCTTTATCCTCTCTAATCTATCCTCCAGATAGCTGCTAAACCAATCTTCCTGAGATACAGTTCTGGCTAGAGCTTCTTAACAACAGAAACTCTCTTTTGCCTTTCTTTATCTCCTCAGTACTTCCCATAGTGAGTAGCTGGTACATAGAAGGCACAAAGTTACTTGACTGACTGAACATGTCACTTCACTGCTCAAAAACCTTCAATGGATCCCTGTTGCCTCCCTCTCTCTGTCTCTCTCTGTCTCTCTTGTTTTATTTATTTGTTTGTTTGTTTGTTTATTCATTCATTAATTTAATTATTTTTTGTTGATTTATCCATTCATTCATTCATTCATTCATTCATTCATTCATTCATTCATTCATTCATTTGTGGGGCAGTGAGAGTGACTTGCCCAGGATCACACAGCTAGTAATTCTCAAGTGTCTGAGGCCAGATTTGAACTCCGGTCCTCCTGAATCTAGGGCCAGTGCTTTATCCACTGTACCACCTAGCTGCCCCCTCCCTGTCGCCTCTTGAGTAAAATACAAACTCTTCCACCTGATATTTAAAACCCTCCAGAAGTATATCCCCAAAGTGCCTTTCTAGTTCTATTTTACATTACTTCTTTTCATCTACTCTATCTTCTAGCCAATCTGGACTATCGAACTGGACTATTAGTTTTCCTTGAAAAAGCTTTGATTTTTTCTTCTGAAAACTGCCTGTTCGTATCCTTTGACCATTTATTAACTGGGAAATGGCTCTTATTTTATAAATTAGGTTCAGTTCCCTATACACTTAAGAAATGATATCTTTATCATAAAAACTTGCTGCAAAATTTTTTTTCCCATTTCTTGTTTTCCTTGTATTTTGGCTGCATTAGTTTTGTATGTGCAAAAGAATTCAAATTTCATAGAATCAAAATCATCTATTTTACTTTCTATAGCTCCTTCTATTTCTTGTTTGCTAATAAAACCTTCTCTTATCCATAGATCTAGCAGGTATATTTTCTCATGCTTTCCTAATTTACTTATGGTATCACCCATTATGTCTAAAACATTTCTCCATTTTGACCATATTTTGGCATAAGGTATGAGATGTTGGTCTTTGCCTCATTTCTGCCAAAATACTTTCCAGTTTCATCAGCAATATTTTTTTTTTCAAATATTGAGTTCTTACCACCAAAGCATGGATCTTTGGGATTAACAAACTCTAGATTACTATGTATCTAATCTATTCCACTGATTCATCCCTCTATCTCTTAACTAGTACCAGATTGTTTTGATGATCTTAACTTTGCAATATATTTTGAAATCTGGAATTCCTAGTCCACCTTCTTCACGATTTTTTTAGAATGATTCCCTTGATATTCCTGACCCTTTGTTCTGAGTGAATTTTGTTACTATTTTTTCTAGATCTACAAAATAAAATTTTGGTTGGTTAATGAGTATGGCACCAAATAAGTAAATTAATAGAGGTAGAATTGTCATTTTTATAATATTATCTCTGCCTGACCATAAGCAATTAATATTTCTTCAGTTGTTTAGGTCTAATTTGATTTATGTGGAAAGCATTTTGTAATTGTCTTCATACAATTCCTGAGTCTGTCATGACAGTTAGGTTCCCAAGTATTTTCTGTTGTCCACAGTTAGTTTAAATGGAATTTCTCTTTCTATTTCTTGCTGCCGGCTTTCTTGGCAGTATGTAGAAATGGTGATGATTTATGGTGGCTTATTTTATATCCTGCAACTTTGGTAAAGTTGTCAATTGTTTCAACTAGTTTTTTATTTGATCCTCTAGAATTCTCTAAATATACCATTATCTTATCATGAAGGAATTACAGTTTTGTTTCCTCGTTGCCTATTTTTATTCCTACAATTCTTTGTCTTTTCTTATTGCTATAGCTAGAATTTCCAGTATGATATTGAGTAATACTGATGATAATCCTTGCTTCACTCCTGATCTTATTGGGAAGGCTTTTAGCTCATCCCAATTATGGATAATACTTGCTTTTGGTTTTAGATAGATTCTACTTATTATGTTTTATCCTCTTTTGATAGAGGTAGGTCCTTATACATAGATCAAAGGAAATTTGTTAGCATCATTCAATTCCATTGGTTGACATGACCTGAGGGTGGTCCAAATTAATGAACTCTACAGATGACCTAATGGAAGAGAGTCTGCTGGAGGGCAAAAGTTAAGTCCAGTATCTAGCTCAGTTCACTGAGCTAGACAAAAGAATCAATCTCCATTCCTTTGTTCCCTCAGCTTGTCCCAAACAAGATTTGGTGGAGTTCCTGGACTTTCTGGAGTTAGGGGGGAGGGGGTAGAGAAGGGACCAAAGCTGATCTCTGGGTCCCCCCAGGAAATTCATTATTAATAATTATTTCCTCATATGAGGGAGGAGCCATCAAATCAGAGGAAGGGTCTATAGGAGCTAAGAGTACTTCTGCAGTGTGAATTCCAGAGCTAAAGTGATCTTCCATGATGAGGAGTTTTCTGAGACATTGCAGCCAATTGAGAAATAAATTTTATATTTATGAATTTCTTTGCTAAATCATGATTTGTTCAGATATTCCCAAACCAATGGACACCCACTTTGTTTCTATATTTTTGCTACAACAAATATACTGTTATGGGTGTTTTGGGAAATATAGAGCCTTCTTTTTTTCTTTGACCTCTTTGGAATATATGCTCCTGAGTGGGAAAAAGGGAAAAAAAAACTTGGTTTTTCTTGTTAAAGATGTTATTTGGCATGATAGAAAGTTCAGAGTGCAGCAAGATCAATAATTGACAAAAGGTCTTTTCTCTTTCATTATAAGAATTCATAGTGTTGCTTCTTAACACAATTAAAAAACATGTGCCTCCAGTAGACCTTTAAGAAGTGATATTAATAGTGATACATTTAAGCTATGACCATCACCCTATGCTAGAACTTGCAATTGTCTACCAGTCTTCCAGGGTCATGTAATTGTGGTGACTTCCTTCCAGGACTCACCTTTCATCTTCATCTCTTCTCTATCTTTCTATGATTTCACCACTCACAGTGACTGACCCTCCTTGGACTTTTCTGAGGTGATGATGATTCAGCCAAGCATATAATGTTACGTGAGAACATTAGAGGCTAAATGAATTCACTGCTAAAGTGTGCTATAGAATAATGATGTCAGAATGAGGATCAGGTAGAGGGTGAATAGTGTTTAGGGTGAATAATCTCAATTTTTGAAATGTTCAGTTTGCAGTACCAGTGGAACAAGTTAGTAGAGATGTATTGAAGTCACCTATAGAAATAAATATATATGCATTTCACAAGAATCCTTCAACATAATAAAGAAAATTGGATAGATATTAAAAACAGAAAATATATGTATTTTACAGAGACATGTCAAAGAACAAAACAACATTGTTTTACTTCAAGGAGACATGCTATTAATGTAAAAAGAAGGGAGCAAAATATATACCATATAATGATCAGAGCTTGAACATTAAGCCCACTTTTTGCTGCTCTTTAAACATGCTTATATTTCTGACTAACTAGTGTGCAATTTAGAGACATATCAGTGATTCCATCCAATGATATTCCTCTTCGTTCCTTCATTATTATTTCAATGAACAGACTTTTTGTGTGGCTGTTTCTCCCAATAATATCTTTGAAACTGCTGGTTTTTGTTACTGATACTTCATAAATACATATAAAGTTCTATATCCTTCCCAAAGTATTTCATTCAAGCTTTAATCTTGTATCCAGCTCATGATTCCCTAGTGGCGTCTCCAGTTCAGGGTAATTTTCATTACCAGAAGCTCTATTTCTATGCACTGGAGCAATTCAGTCTCCAGTAAGCATTTTATCACCTTCATTTTTACCAATCCTCTTGAATCTAAGAATTGAAAAGTATCTAGGTCTAAAAGAGGCAAAATCATCAGATTTATTTGTGTAATTCATTGACCTATAGAACAAACCATATATGGTGCTTCCTATAACATAATTGAAGAAACATCTAATATTAATTTTCAATGTGGTTAATTTGAATAGGGATGCTTCTACAGAGATAGAAGGACGTTGGTTACTTTTAGTCACAGATGATTTTATTATTCCCAATTTTGTGAATAGTCTTTTATAAATGACAAGAATCTTTATTTTCAGGAATTGAACCAGTTCATTTTGATTGTTCATGAAGAGACAAGAAATTGCAACGTGATTCAGACCACTTTTTTCTATTTGCTAAATTGTAAGTATGACTGCACATCCCGAGATGCTAACACAAAATAAGTGGGATTTAAATGTTAATAGGAAGGATTTGGGAGCAGATATGAAAATTTTAGGGGCAGCTATGGCATGGAGTGCTGGTCCTGTGGTTACACCCTAATCTTCCTGAATTTAAATTTAATCTTAGATAATTATTGGCTGTGTGACCGTAGGCAAGTCACTTAACCCTATTTGTCTCAGTTTCCTCATCTGTAAAATGAACTGGAGAAAGAAATGGAAGAAAACATAACTCCAGTATATTTACCATGAAAATTTCATATGTGGTCATGAAGAGTTGGACATGACTGAAATGACTCAACAATAACATGAATTTTCCTGATAAGAGGAATCGCAGAAGTTTATTTTGGTTTTGCTGATTGTTTTAAATCATAGGAATAATAAATGAATCTTTCTTTTACATCTTCAATGATAGCCCTACATTTAGTAAACAGTTATCTTTGTGGCATAACTAAAAGAATATAAAAATTCAGTGGTGAGTGCCTAAATGCATCACACTTAATATCACTTCTCAAAGCTCTGATTAAGACATGTACATTGTAACTGAGTAATAAGAAAAGGCAAAACTCAGAACTCTTACACTTTGGATGAATTTATCTGAGAGAAGGAAGTTAATGGTAGGGCCATGGGATATTCTGTACATAGGCAGAGTCATACCTGGAAGATGTGATGATCTATCTCCTGAAGGTTGGGTCTCTACCACTACATGGCCTAAGGGCTAGAAGGAGAAAGGTGGATCCTGGAAAGAAGGCATCAAAGTGAAGGGATCATGGCAGACTGGTAGACAACTGCCAGGTCATGCATGGGCAAAGCACAGGTTCACAGAAATAAAGTATAGGATGGTGAAGAACTACAGAGTAAGGAAAAATGAGGCAGGGACAGAAATTGCCATAGAAAAAAGTGTCTAACTCCCATATAAGAACTGTCAAGTAAAACCGATTATGTATGGTTCTGGTAAAGGCATGTTAGCTAGTTTAATAAAGTGTTACTTAACACAGCAAAAGATATGAGAGATAGGTGGATTATATTACTAATTTGATTTTCTTAGCACCATCCACATTGATTCAGAAGAAAGCAAAATTCCAAAATTAGGACATCTAAATCCCTAAGTTTGTCTAAAATGGGTAACGTGGGGGCAGTTAGGTGGCACCATAGATAAAGCACCAACCCTAGATCCAGGAGGACCTGAGTTCAAATCCAGCCTCAGACACTTGACACTTATTAGCTGTGTGACCCTGGGAAAGTCACTTAACCCTCATTGCCCTGCCCCCTCCCAATAAAATAAAATAAAATGGGTAACAGTCAATTTTTATAGTTTTAGGCAACTGTGCAACCCTGGACAGCCTAAATACAGTAAGAAAGCAGTCTATCAGTCAGCAAATACTAAGGTTCACAACTTAGGTGTCATCCTTCATACCCAAACAGTTGCTAAGTCCTGTGATTTCGACCTTTTCAACATGTCTCCCTATCTAACCTATATCCCGTTCTCTCTTGTGACACTGCCACCACACCATGCTAGTACAGGTCCTCATCACCTCAGACTTGGACTACTGCAATAGCCTTTGGGCTGTTCACCCTATTCCAGTCTGTCCTCTATTCAGCCTTACTCCTCTGCCAAATGCTCTGTGATCAAATGACAGCAGCTTCCTTGTTGTTTCTCAAATGAAAAGCTCCATCTCCAACTCCAGGGATTTTCACTGTCCCCCTTGCCTGCAACTCTCTAATGTGCTCTCTCTCTTTTTCTGTCTCTCTCTCTGTCTCTGTCTCTATATCTCTATCTCTCTCTCCACCATTCTATTTCCTACCCTGGCTTCCCTCAAATCTCAGCTAAATTCAGGCCTTTAATAAGAATCTTTTCCTGATTCCCCTTAGTCCTAGTCCTGTCCCTCTGTTGATTATATTCAATTTATCTTATCTAAAGCTTCTTTGTACATAGTTGTTCACATTTTCTCTTGCTTATTATATATACCTTAGGAGCAATGACTATCTTTTGCCTTTCATTAAATCCCCAGTTCTTGGCACAGTGCTTGGTACATAGTAGGTGTTAATAAATCATAGCTGAAAAACTGATTCCCATACCCAGGCCCCATGTGCTCAGTGCTGGGGATACTGAGAAATTATGATGAGAAAAGTCCTCTTGATCAAGGTGTTCACAATCTAATGAATACTGGACACCTTGGGAGAAGGGAACTGAAAAGAAAAGAAAAAGAGGGTTACTTATTCATAGAATTGTTCAGGACAAGTCCAGGATTCAGATATAGATTACTTATAGTATCTGACTTAAATTTTGTTTGGGAACTATTGAAGCTATCTCAGTATAGGTATATATTTATGAATAAACAAATAGGATTTAAAGTTTCTGGTTGCAAATTTAGTCAGTGATGAAATTACTCAGTTGATGGATCAGAGTAACAGAATAGACTATCTGCCCCAAAATACAGGGCAAAATGTTGGGAAAGGTAGCCAGATAAAACAGTGTTAATTCAAATAATGTGTTTTCCAAAGGACAATATAAAAGCATCCCTAAAGGGTAAGAGTGAAAAAGACCAAGATATTCTTCGTGTTTTAAAATAGAAAAAAATAGAAAGCCATTCACAGTTTATGTTAGGAACTGTGAGGATAGGAGGAGGCATCTTAGTCAATTAAGTAAGGGATCAGATGCTCCATCTTGACACCTTTGTTAGGTGGGAGTACATTTCTATTGAATTGATCAGCAATGGGCTTTTGGGCTATAGGGGGCAAAGTCATTATAAAAATCTACCTACATAAAATATCTTGAAGACACTAGCAAAGGGTTCCTAGGAGCTGTGAAATACTCATTTGCTGTATGTGCTATTTAAGATTGAAACTACTTTCCCCCGCATTCTTTATGTCCTTGTTGGAAAATGTATCACAGAGTTTTCAGAAGAGGTTGTTTTATACAAATTATTCTTATTGAATCTCCTTAGAAAATAGCACTTTTTAGAACATAATTGAGAATGATTGACTTATTGATATCAACTAAAAATCATGGAGAATTCACAGTAGCGGAGGCCCATTATCCTTAGTACTAGAATAGAGACACTCAATACATGAGGGGTATCCCTAGAGCCCTGAGCATCACTGGGACGATGACCTGCTAATGTGAATAGGGTTTGAGAAAGTCTTTCTAAAACATGTGTTACAGAACCATGTGAAGATATTGAAAGTATGCATTCCAAAAGGGAAGACATATTTTCTCTACTTCTCTCTTTATACTTTCCTATGTAACAAAAATAGAGAATGATACACTCAAATAAAACAGTGAAATTATCTTGATAATTTTGGATAAAAGTGCCTCTTTGCCTTTAAATAATAATGACTTGGATTGGGTTATCACGCCTATTGTCTTAGCTCTTTCATTTCGATGGCTTTAATCTCTATTTGCACAATTTTACTTTCATCTTGACCAGTAATAAATAGCCCTGTGACCAGAGATAATTATCAGAGAATTTCATAGTTTGAAGGCAACTCAATGACCATTTAGTCTAACCCAAAGTTCTTCCTCCCCTCCCACCCCCGTAAAAGAATCCCCTATAATATACCTAATATATCTAATTAGGTTGGATGACCACAACTTTTATGTGAAAACCTCCAATAAAAAGGCATTCAATGATTCCTAGGGCTGCCCATTCTGCTTTGTAAAAGCTCTCATTGCTAGAATGTTTCCCCTCCCATGTCAAGCAACAAAAATTTTCTTCTTTCTAGCTTTTACTCAGTGGTCCTAGTTCTTCTTTATGAAGCCCAGAGTTATTCCTTCATGCATATGGCATCCCTTAAAATGCTTGAAGAGTTTGCCTGCTCCCTAAGTCTTTCCCTCTTTAGTCTAAAAAGCAACAATTCAATTAAATTATCTGTGCCTCTGCATTCTAATATATAAAGTGTGTGTGTGGGGGGGGAGGTGATTTAATATCTTTTCTATCTACCTCACTGGATTTTTCATAATAAAAATAACATAATAAACAAAAAATTCTCCCCCTCCCAAAATAAGTATAAAAGAGCTATATTAATGTTAGTGGTTTGTTTTGTTTTTGTAAAATTCAACTGCAATTCATTAAAAATGGCTTTACTAGCCTGTTTATTCTATAGCAAACATCACTTCTTTTCAAGTTTCCTGGTCTTTCCCTTGAAATGTAAAAGAAATGAAAATAAGCTGCTTTGTAAGAAATCTTTTGTTTAATTGAAATATAGAAGATAGTTAAATAGGTTTGATTTCATTACTGGGACTGATAAAGATATCATATAGATTTGCAGCTAGAGGTAATTAGAGAACCCACTTTAATCATCATCATGGCCAGGAAAGGAACACAGTGTAAAACCCAGAATATATTAGAAAGAAAATACAAAACCTTGTTTCTCAGAAGTATTTGACATTTTCTTTCTTTCTTTCTTTCTTTCTTTCTTTCTTTCTTTCTTTCTTTCTTTCTTTCTTTCTTTCTTTCTTTCTTTCTTTCTTTCTTTCTTTCTTTCTTTCTTTCTTTTTTTTTTGGTGAGGCAATGGGGGTTAAGTGATTTGCCCAGGGTCACACAGTTAGTAAGTATTAAGTGTCTGAGGCCGGATTTGAACTCAGGTCCTCCTGAATCCAGGGCCAGTGCTCTATCCACTGCCCCACCTTGACATTCACTTTCAATCCCTGACCCAAATCTAAAATTGCAGAACTGACTAAAAATTAATAAGAGGAGGAAAAAAAGGGAAGAAGAACTTGGTAATGAAATTGTAAAAGGTTATGTCAGCAATAAAGTAGGTGTATGCTTTGATACATTAATACATTCCTGGAGTATCTATGCTACAGAATTAGAAACTTCATTTACAATTTTGAAGAAAATCCAGATTTTTTAAATGGATTTGCATGTTTCTAGAAATACTTTTCCAAATCTTTTTATTCAACTTCTGTCTATCTACTTTTTTCAAACCCAATTAAAGCAAAAAGAAAAAAACAACCCTCAAATTGCCTTTTATCAACATCCTATAGTGACATCTCTTCAGTATATTTAGGTATATATGTCACTTAGGACACCAGCAGCCTCTGTTTGTAGGTTAATAAATATTGGTCAAAACTAGCAACTATTGTTCCTGAGGAAAATTAATTGTATTTAGAGGGGAGAAGGTAGGGACAGTAGCTATGGCATAAAGAGCGATCTGACTATTGGTAGAGTCCTTTCAAGGTTAGAGTTGGTACATCCTCTTCCCTTGCCTCTACAAGGCTTTGGAGGGAAGAGGTGTGGGAGAGAGGCTTCCATAATGACAGGACCTTGGCAATGACAACTGAATACTATCCCCACCCTACTGAGGAAGTTGAAGCCCCCATTTGTGTGCCCAGGGGCGAGGTACCCTTCACCCTGTGCTAGCTACAGCTCTGCTGAATGTTATAGGGCCCTGAAATCCTAGAAGTCACAATTCTCTTCTAATAGTTTCTCTCAAACACTGCCAAAAATTCATGTGGCAGCTACTCCTAAAAAGTGAAAGCAGTTTTAAAGCATTATCCTTAAAATATAAATGTGGGTTACCTAGAAATTGGGAAAACCAATCTCAGGAATATTTTCAGTGAATGTAGATCACAGGAGAGCAAAATCAGAACTATAATTTTCACTTTTCCCCTAAAGAGATTTAACACAATTATCGCTGGAATTTGCCCTAGTTTTCTCGTCAGCTGCTGCTGGAGAAAAATAACATTGTCAATGGAGTTAATTAAAACTCCTGTTAATAAACTACAGCAGAGTGAAACAAATGCAAGCAATATTTTACAATATTTCTCATTGGGCAATTAAATTTATTTTAAACATATGCAACCCCAACCAACACCATCCATAATTTCAAAGTTATAGTGCTTTCCTTCCAAGAAGGCCAAGAAATTACAGATTGATGTTTCAATATGATTTAAAAATAGCATGGCAAGCCAAACAACTTGTAAAAATGGCATTTCCACTGTCAACAAACTGATACCACCACCTGGCACTCAATATGTTTCAAAGTGTGCTATTTCACCTGTGATTATTCCTTGTGAAATTTGGGGGTCAGTACCCATTTTCTACTTCTCTTTATTGCTAAGAGACAATAAGTCACATTTTCAGTAAACCTTTCTATTAGTTTTATAGACACTTCCAGAAATAAAGAGTCCATATAAAAATAAGATCCTTCTAACAATTTGTCTGCTTTTGATATTTCTTTTGTGAAGTTACAAATCAGACCATTTTACTTACTGTATGAGTAATCCTACCAATAATATGGCCTATTATGGAGCATGTAATAAATCTTCTACTATATGGAAAGAACTTTCTTATGTGCTGGAGGAAATATAAAGTTTAGATAAGCCATAAGGTCCCTAGGAACTTGCAAACAGTGGTAGATAAAACCCCAAGCAGTTAACATATTACAAAGTATTAACTGATAAATACATGAGAAAGTAGTAAAGGGGGCAGCTAGATGGTGCAGAGAATAGAGCACCAGCCCTGGATTCAGGAGGACCTGAGTTCAAATCCTGCCTCAGACACTTGATACTTACTAGCTATGTGACCCTGGGCAAGTCACTTAACCCCAATTGCCTCACCAAAAAAAAAAATTATAAATAAATAAATAAATAAATGAAATTTTTAAAAAATTGATGTTGTGTGAAGTATGAGGAATAAATATATGTATGCAGATATATGTGTGTGGGTGTGTGTGAGTACTCAAATAATCTTCCATGTACCCAAATTTGAACACCTGAAAATCACTCCAGAATTTTTCCAAATTCAATGCTAAGAACAACTAATGAGCAGTATCAGAGAAGAGGAAATGCTTTCCAAATTCCCAAAGAGGAAAAATTCCCAGTTTCCTAAAGGATGAAATCTACATTCTTTCTGCTACCATTCTTTTCCTGATCCAATGAGTTGTATCTTCCATATATGCTCTGCATATGCATTCATATGTGTATGAATGGCTTCTTCATTAGAATGTATGTTCTTTAAGGGGAGGGACTGTATCACATGCATATGTGTATTCTCAGGGGCTAGCACAGTGATAGGAAGGAAGGGAGGGCGGGAAAGAGAGAGGGAGGTAGAGAGGAAAATGAATGAATGAGGGGCAGCTAGGGGACACAGTAGATAAAGCACCAGCCCTGGATTCAGGAGGACCTGAGTTCAAATCCAGCCTCAGACACTTGAAACTTATTAGCTGTGTGACCCTGGGCAAGTCACTTAACCCTCATTGCCCCACAAAAAAGAAAAGAAAAGAAAAAGAAAATGAAGGAAAGAATGAAATAAAAATATTTATTAAGCATATTAAGTGCTTTTAAGTGTTTTAAGATCTATACTAAGTGATCTATTCATGAAGTAATGGGAATGCACAACTTTAGGTAATTACTCCTATTTAATGAATCTATAATGCTTAACAATTAGATTGTCTTAGGTTAGATTCTTATCTTTCATTCTTGCAAAGGACCAAAATGACATCATTCTGTTGGGGTAAAGGAACACTATGTCTGATGGTAGCTGATCAGACCAATATGAGTTCAAAACACTCTACCACAGGGCAGGCACAAATAGTCCATATGACTGTTTGGAGTGGAGATATTTCTAAATTTTCTCATCTCACATTTCTTTTGAGCTACTGCAATTCTGCTTTGTGCTTGGAGCACAGAACCTTCTTTTATGCGGGTACATCATGCTTGGAAGTCCTGTGCTAGTGTCTCCCCTGTCTCACAATCAATCCTAAAGTTCTTCAGAGAGATCTTTAGTGGGTCATTATATCACTTCTTCTGACCTCCATGTAAACACTTGCCTTGTGTGAGTTCTCTGTAATATAGTCTTTTAGGCAAATACACATTTGATATTCAAACAATGTGGCCAGCCAATTAAAGTTGTACTCTCTGTAGTATGAATGCTTGGAAGTTCAGCTTAAGAAAGTATCTCAGAGCCTCGTACCTCATCTTGCCAGGAGATCTTCAGAAACTTCCTAAGGCAATTCAAGGGGAAACAATTCTGTTTCCTGGCATGGCATTGATAAACTGTCAGGTTTCACAAACTTACACCAATGAGGTCAAAATAGTGGCTCTGTAGACCTTCAGTTTGGTAAGCAGTCTAATACCTCTTCTTTCCCACACTTTCCTTCAGCACCTACCAAACACTGAGCTGGTTCTGGCAATGTGTGTCTTAATATCATCATCTATTTGTACATCCCTGGAAAGTATACTACCAAGGTAAATTAGCTTTTCCATTGCATTCAATTTTTTCCATTTCCTGTAACTGATGGTTCCACACATGGTGCTGGCTGGTGTATAACCTGTTGTCTTGGTATTAATTGTTAGACCAAAATTAGTACAGTGAGTGAGATTTTCCCTACCCCTTAAATTTCAATGATTTAATTAGGATAATAATCAGTATATTAATTAAAATTATGATTTAATATATTTAGATATCATTATTCTAGTAGATTAAGTCAATAATAAATGTTTAGGTAAGACAGATGTTAGTAAGGCAATGCACATATTACATTGAAATGTTTCTGCAAAGTCTATAACTTTAAAAGGTCAACTACCAAGAATTGTAACTTCTGAGATAGATAGACCAATCAGGAATGGTCACCCACTATTTGGGAGACTTTCACAAGTGGAAGCCTCACTTTGAATCACTTTATGTATGTTTGCCTTGCAGAAATGACTTATTTTGATTATATTGTGTACCTAAAAATACGTATAAGCCTTGATTCTGTATAAAAACTCTTAGGACCTATTGCTCAGGGTCTTTCAGGTCCTACCCCTGACTAACCGACTTTATTGAGAGACAGGTACCCTCTCTCAATAAATCTATTTTCTATGGCTTGGAGACTGCTGTTTCTTTTCCCTCGTCAGATTTAGAAATTTTCATGACAGTACAAACAGCAGAGACTTGCTCCATACTTTGCTGCATCTTAGCCCCAGAGGCTGCATTGAATGCACAATTATTTGGAAACATAAACTCATGCACTATCTTTCCCTCCACTTTAGTCTTGGCTGGTAGCCTTTTCAAGTTAAATAATTTACTATCAGTACAGTAGCTGACCTTTATGCCATTTTTATCCTCATTGAAGATGTCTGACAATATTGCTGAAAACATCTTGCAAGTATGGGAGTAATGATGCCTCACTCCATTGGTGACTGAAAAACCACAAGAACATCATTCATTCTCCAAGACCTGCAGAAACATGCTGCTGTGAAAATGACAGGTAGTACAATGGATAGAATATGGAGCTTGGAATCAGGAAGACTCATATTCCTGAGTTCAAATCTGACCTGAGATACATATTAGCTGTGTGAATATGGGCAAGTCACTTAATCTTGTTTGCTTGCTTCAGTTTTCTCATCTGTAAAAAGAGCTGGAAATGGCAAACCACCCCAGTCATTTCTCAGCTAGGACATAAAAGCTACTAGAGCCAACCCCTCATTGAGATAAATAACTATACCATTACCAAGTTGGTTGAGAAATTAATTTTCAGTCACAATCAGACAGGTTTCAAGTATTTTGAATAAATAAGTTCCATTCAACAAATATGTAGTGATGATCTCCTATATACAAAGTAGAGTACAGATTCAAATATATTGCTATACAAACAGTGCAACAATTGGAACAACATGGAATATACAGGGCTCAGTGAGTCTTTGCTTCAAGCCAATAACAAATTCATGTCAAAGAATCACACCTCAGTGGCACCTCATCTGTCTCTTCTGGGTGTCTAGTGGCCTTATCCTCTCTTCCTCTATTAAAAGCCAATTTCAAGATCTGATGTCACCCAGTTATGCCTTAGCATAAATTTATACATCAACATATAATTCCTCAGAGAGGTGGCTGCACTTTAAGTATTTTTCCTAATTGGGAAGTTAGTTCCCTGAGCTTTGTCCCTTGATGAAGAGGATTTTGGTCATTACCAAGCATCTGGTGCAGGTATTTTTGAGGAAGCATGGGGTTAGTGATTCATGAAAATCCTCCTCCCAAATTACAACATATCAACAGCTTTATAGAGTCACAAAATATCAGTCAAAAAAAAAATTCAGAGATTACCTTGTAAAAGAATTCCTCAGATTTCCATTCTAGAAAACAGTTTAAGATTATATCACAAAAAGTCACTAAATAGTGCCTGTCTTTCACCCAAATATACCATTGCTATATCTGTACCCCACAAAAGATCAAAGAAATAGGAAAAGGTGCTATATGATCAAAAAAAAAACTTTAGCAGCTCTTTTTGTAGTAGCACAACAACAAATAAAAAACCCTGGATATTAAAGGGACGCCAATCAACTGAGGAATGGCTGAAAAAGTCATAGTATATACTGTAAGAAATGAGGAAAGAGATAATTTCAAAGAGTTTTTAACCAATGCAGAGTAAAGCAAGATCAAAACATCTACACTATAACATTAATATTATAATATATTTCATTCATTCAAAACGAATAATTTTAGACTTACAGAATTATGAAGAATATACAGAAATATATGTATGTAGACAATATATACATGTAGTTATATGTAGTCAATGAGGGAATATGTTTTGCTTGACTACTCATATTTGTTACAAGAAGTTTGTGTTTCTTTTCTTTTTTTTCCCCATGAGGTGGGAGCATGGAAGAGAGAGAAAATAAATTTGTTAATCAAAAAAGTAAAAAAATAGAGAGTTAGGGGAAGCAACAGATGTGTGATATTATATGCACTTTCAAGTTACTGAATTATTAGTTTTACTTTTAATTGTTTTATTCTGTTGCCAGAGATACCTCACAGAGTAGGTAGGGGGTAATCTGTAAATGTAGAATAAAAACCAAAATACATAAATAAAACTTTTTTTTTTAAATCCCACTAATAAGTAACAGGGGTAATTAGGTGATCCAGTGGATAGATCACTGGGTGTAAAGTTGGGAAGACCTAAGTTCAAATCTGGTCACAGACACTTACTAGATGCATGACCTTGGGCAAATCACTTAACCTCTCTTTGCCTTAATCTACTGGAGAAGGAAATGGCAAACAATTCCAATATGTTTTCTAAAAAAAGCCCATGGACCATAGTGGTGTCCATGGGGTAAAAAAGTATAAGATATGACTGAATGACTAAAGAACAACAACAAGTAGTAATCCAGTTTTTGCTTTAAGTCGTTCAATGACGGGAAATAATACTACTCCAAAGGCATCTTATTAGATGTTTGCATAGCTGTAACCATTAGAAAAATGTTCATAGAATCATGACTAACACTATCTATTTGCAACATCCTTGCTGTCTTGGCTTTGCCCTCTGGAGCAAAAACTTCTATATGACATCCCTTCAAATACTTGAAGATAGGTAGTTAGAGAGAGAGAGAGAGAGAGAGAGAGAGAGAGAGAGAGAGAGAGAGAGAGAGAGAGAGAGAGAGAGACACCACATGTCTTCAAATTTGGTGTCCAAAACTAAACAGAATAAACAAATATGGTCAGGAAAGAGCAAAATATAGTGAGACTACCACTTCCTTAAGACATACACTCTCAGACTCATATAAGATTAACTTAGGTTTTATTTGACTGCCAAAACCCCAATATCTTTTTGGAAATTAACTACTATATAGCCCCAGATATACAAAATCTCCAATCTTCAACTATCACAATTGTTTTTTGTTGTGTTTTGGGTTTTTTTTAATCCAAGAGTAGAACTTTATATTTAACCCTATTAAATTTATCTTTTAAGGTTGGGCTCAAGGTTGATATCACTTGTTGATATCTTTTTGGATACTGATACTGTTTTCTAAAGTATAGCTATCCTCTCAGCTTCATGTCATTCAAACATGCCATCTATACTTTTAAACAAGTTATAACTGAAGCAAGCCCTTGAAAAACGACCTGCTGACCTCACATTGGCCATTTCCCTCACAGAAAACAACCCAAACTAAAAATATAAAGGCTGGTGATGTCCATACAGTTCTATGCTTTTATTCAGTGAAAGTTTTCCAGTTTAAGCCTTATTCTCCTGAAACCATTATCTGAATCAATGCTAGCCCATAGACTCAGGACGACAGTGGAATCAGATGAAACCTTGAATAAATTGTATAGTCAGAAAGGAAATATGTTAACAGAAATGGAAAATGCAATTCCCATAACCCTTCCTATATTTCTTTGGGTCTCTGTTGCTACCTAGCATCTAATGCATCATTGTTGAAATACTTTCAAGGATCATGACCATTAAGCAATATTTTGCAGGTCACAAAACCTTTTTTATCTTATCTTTGAATCTACATCAAAGTCTTTTTTCTGAAATGCAGTCTTCAAAAAGGGAAAAGGACTTCTGGTATATAAAATTCTCTCTGCAGCATATTATAGCACTATTTTCTACCTTAGATCACTACTGACTGGATGATTCATTTTTCAGCTGGGCTTAACTTGCTCTACAGAAAAGATCTGAGTACCTTACCCTTTGCAGATGATGCAAAAATGAGTGATGGAGGAGTGGGCAGATTTATTTTCCCTTTGGCTCACATGGCATACTTTTCAGCTAATATCAAAAGTAAAGTGTATTCAGGAGAAATAGCAGTGGGTATATTCATTTTTTTCCACTACTCAAGCATAACCAATTCAAAGCTGAGTCTAGTTTGGAGTCAAAAGCAATTAAATGCTCTGGAGATGAACTTAAGCTCATCCTATTTTATAATTTTCTCCTTCTGCATCACTATCTATCATAATGGTGCAGCTCCATATGATGGTTCTATATCATTTGCTCAACTGTGACAAAGTAGTGTACAAATTCATAGCCTTGTGTTAGGGCTGATGTGATAAGATAACATTGTACCACTGCTTTATTATTTTTTTTCTGGAACAACATATAATATATCTGAATTATCCTGGAAAAGAAAACGCATTTTTTAAAGTCCATCTATAAAGTCACAGAATTGGGAATTTCACATCTGAGTAACCACATTAAGAAATGCATTACCTTCCCTTCCACGTAATTGAATAGCAAAGGTGATATAGAACAAACCAAGATTCCCAACTTGCACTGTTTACATATTCATTCTATATTCCATTGCAAACCCTTTAAAACCTAGTTAAGATTGGGAGGTTTTAGACATTGAAGAAAAGAGCATAATCACTTCTTAGAAAATATGTTTTCAAATTTGTGCTCTCAGAATGGATCTGCCCACCCTTTATTGGGTCGGGTAAATGAATATATTGAAATATTTTCAAATGGGTATCCATTTGCACTCAAATTAGAAATATGTGGAGTTGTATCGGTTTATAGTTTTAGACTACACAGAAGAGCAATAGACTTTTAAAGATTTGGAAATACAACTTCTACATAAAAGTGAATGTCTTTCAGCATTAGCAGGAATTCTCGACTTGCTGTCTATGAATTAAAAAAAATTTTCTCAACTAATTATAATTTTTATATTCATATATTTTCTCCATCAAAATGTTACTCTGAGACATGGTTAAAAGGATTCACCATCCTATCAAAGGGAGTTGTGACACAAACGAAGGCAAAAATCCCTGACTTAGAGTCTGATGCCTTGTATTTTGTTTGGTTTCCATTTGGTCTCATAGTTAGTTTATTCCTGCAAACATAAATGATATTCAAAGTAAAACTTTTAAAACTTATATAAGCAAAATAGTTTGTCAAATTTGTGATTCCTGCAGCCTGGGAATGTTGTTTTTGTTTTCATTTTTAATTGTATGAATGGGAGCCATAATAGAAAGTAATTTTCTTGCTTGTACCATCTGGCTTAAGTTGATTTTTTTCCACCACCGGTTTCCTATAGCTTTCCAAAGCATCATGGTCTGAAGGAGAAATGGGCTTTTTTCATTTTGAATGTGTTTTTAACCCTAGGTGTCTACAGCAAAATGCAAATCAAAAACAGATCCAGATTAAAAACAAATTACAACTGGAAATGCAGAACTTTTATAAAGTTAGCGAGTGGAAATACAGCTGTTCTTACAAACAAATAGAATGCCAGTTGACAACATTTGAGAGACTAGGGACAGGAAATAGAGGCTGTCTCATAGGGAAGATCAATGAGAGCTGCACAGGGTCAATGAAGTACATTCTTTTTCTTTTTTTGTAAATATCCTCTGCTAAAGTTCTACCTTGACATTATTGGGTAGAGGTCACTGAGTTCTCACAGTTTATGCCAGTAGTTAAACTTTGCCAGATTCTACCGCGTATGAAGGAGGCAGCTAGGTAGCTCAGAGTTCTGGTCCTGGACTCAGAAAGACCTGAGTTCAAATCCAGACTAAGACACTTACTAGCTGTGTGACCCTGGGGAAGTCACTTAACCTCTGTCACCTTAAAATCCACTGCAAATGGAAATAGCAAATCATCAGAATCTTTGCCAAAACAAAACAAACAAACAAACAAAAAAACCCATACAGGATCAAGAAGAATTTGACACAACCAAACAACTCAACAATACCAACAAACCCAGTAAGATAGGCTTTGAGGTGAATCAGCAAGACCTTGAAGTTTTACCTTATACCTTACAAACTGGCAAATATGAAGATAAGTCAGAATAGACAATTGCTGTGGTTATTATTTGTAGACACACTAATGAATTGTCAGTGAAACTGTGCATCAGTATCACCATAGTAGAAAGCAATTTGGGATTGTACAAATAAAGTGACTAAAATGTTCATGCTCTTTGACCCAGAATTTTCATTATTAGACTTATAACCAAAGGAGATTATGGAAAAAAATGTTGTCACCATATAACCAAAATACTTATAACAATACTTTTTTTTGTGACAGCAATGAATTGGGAACCATGTATAGGACAACCATCGATTGAGGAGTAACTAAACAGTGTTATAGAAGAATGCAATTCCTTAGCTGTAAGAAATAATTAATGTGATTAATACAAAGAAACTTGGGGAAATTTACATGATCTGATGCAGAGTGAAGGAGAGACAAGAAAACAATATACACAATAGCTACAACAATGTAAAAAGAATGAATAACCTCAAAACAAGCAAAAGTGGATGTTATATAATTACAAAGAAAAAAGCAAGGCTCCAAAGAAGAAATAGGAACATTCACCCCACTGTATTCCTTATAGAAGAGAGAGGCTCATTCATGTGGTGCATTAGACACACTTTAAGACTATTTTGATGTATTGATCAGTTTTGCTTATTTTTTTTCGTATTTTCTTGTGTTTTATTTTCTTTAAAATTTCTTATATGAGATGGCTCTCTGGGAGGGGACTGGGAAGGATACTGAAAAAAGTTTGTGATTTGAAAAAAATATCAATAAAATGTATTTTTAAAAATAGCAAGAGGCCTTCAGTTTCAGAAATCCATTCCAGCCTTGTATCTCACTGGCATTAGTGTCCACCAGCTATCTGATAGTCTAAGCTATGGGACCAGGGCAGTGTAGATATTGGCAACTGGAGTACAGACTATCTGCTCTCCCTACTCTACCTGCAGCACCTCAGGCAACCCTATGCCTGTGCTTCTTCAGAAGCTTAATTAGCTTCCTTCTCTGGTAGGAGTGATTTTCAGGTCATTGGACCCTCTAGGAAATACTAATTGTCTTCTTTTCTCCTGCTTTTCCAGAATCATGAGACTAGGATTCAGGCTTAGGAAGGACTCCTGTTCCCAAGTGAGTCTTAGCCACATCTCAGAAGTCCTTATTTCAACAACTTGTCTAAACAAGTGCTGAACAGGAAGCCAGGAGATCTGGAGTCTATATCTTACTCTGATACTAATGTTGTTTTATCCATTAAAATGAAGAGTGTGGATAAGGTGTATCTAATAACTCAGACTACGAACCTGTTATTTTGTCTCAACTCAAACCCAATTTCAAATAAGAGCTGAAGTTTTCCTTTCAACTCCATCCCCACTTCACCCCACTCAAATTAATTGGTCCTTGCCATAGGTACAACAATCCCTTATAATGGCCATGTGTCACATTAATTTTAAAAAATGCAATCCTCATGAATCATAAAATTATTTATTATGGCTAAAAGGGAACTTAGAGGTCATAATGTCCAAGCCCCTTATTTTACAGATGAGGAGAGTAAGGCCCTGAGAAATTAAGCAAATTATTTGCGGTCACAGAGGTAGTAAGTATCAAAGAGGGAATTTGAACCCCTACCTTATGACTTTAAAAATTCATGTTTTAACCCAAGAAACTCTGTCCAACCCCAAATCTCTCAAAAAACATCCACTATTCCTTACAGTTGCCCTCTCTTAGTGGGAGCGGGAGCAGAAGAATCACTTTGACAGCTCTCTCTGGCCAGGTATTATTTAGGTTTGAATTTAGGTTTGCCCATCATTTTACCTCTGCACCTAAGACTCAGACAGTAACATCAGTAGAGCTGACAGCTGCCGTTATCATATCTCACAGGGTTGTCATGAGGGAAGCACTGAATGAGCCTTCAAATAATATATAGATGTGAGCTATTGTTATTAATAAGGAATAGTAATCCCTACTCCAGGGAGTTCAGCTTTGCCTGCTTATTGAGTGAAATCTCAACCTTTTCTGTTCAAACAACAAAAGCTCAAAATATCAATCTCACCACTTAATGTGTAAGCAAAAAGAAGTGCACTGCATATGACTGACTTGTCCTAATTCACGCAGCAGAGGGAGGAGGCTGAGATAGACTTCCATTCTATGACTCTCTCCCTCCCCCTCCCCCCAACCTCAACCTCAGTTTATCACTCAGTTCTTTGGGCCGCTAACTCAGTCAACCTGGGCAGCTCCCCTTAAGCATAGAATGGGATTAAATAAGAGGAATCAGGGAAAGATGTGAAAACATCTTTTTTAAATAATAAAAGTATTTTATTATTTTCCAGTTACTTTATATAAAGCTATTTTTCAACATTTATTTTCATAAAATTTTTAGTTCCATATTTTTCTCCTTCCCTCCCTTCCCTCCTCCTCTCCAATACAGAAAGCAATCTGATATAGGTTATATATGTACAATCACATTAAACATATTTCTGCATTTGTCATGTTGTGAAAGAAGAATCAGAACAAAAGGGAAAAACCTCAAAAAAGAAAAAAAAGTAAAAACAGTATGATTTAATCTTCATTCAGAATCCACAGTTCTTTTTTCTGGCATGTGGATAACACTTTCCATCATGAGTTCTTTGGAATTGTCTTGGATCATTGTATTGCTGAGAAGTGCTAAGTCTATCACAGTTGGTCATCACACAATGTTGCTGTTACTGTGTGCAATGTTCTCCTCATTCTGTTCACTTCACTCAGCATCAGTCCACTTAAGACTTTTCAGGTTTTTCTGAAATCTGCCTGCTCATCATTTCTTATAGCACAATAGTATTCCATTACATTAATATACCACAACTTGTTCAGCTATTCTCCAGTTGATGGGCATTCCCTCAATTTCCAATTCTTTGGCATCATAAAGAGAGCTGCTATAAATATTTTTGTACATGTAGGTCCTTTTCCCTTTTTTATGATTTCTTTGTGTTACAGTTCTAGTAGTGGTATTACTGGGTCAAAGGGTATGCACAGTCCCATAGCCCTTTAAGCATAGTTCCAAATTGCTCTCCAGAATGGTTGGATCAATTCACAATTCCACCAACAATACATTAGTGTTCAATTTCTCCACAGCTTTTCCAACATTTATTATTTTCCTTTTTTGTCATATTAGCCAATTAGATAGGTGTAAAGTGGTATCTCAGAGAAAATATCTTTTAAGAAGCAGGCACAGACAGTGGAAGAAGAAGGAGCCTGGACCAGGTTAAGGTCAAGTTTATAGGCAGGCCTAGTTATGTGACCTAATTCATGTCTTCATTTCCATCTGATCAGATCCTCAGTGTTGCCTTGATCCTCCACCAGCACTGCACACTTCCCTCCCTCGGCACCTCAAGTTTTTCACCTCGGTTGGCATCAATATATTTGCCAAGGAGAATTGAGATTGATTCTAGAAGGACCATCCTGAAGACTCATGCTTTCCAGATAACAAAGACTTGGGAAGACACTACAGCAGTGATACAGTCAAGCTTCCAAAATCAGAAGAACAGTCGTACAATGAGTATGAATAGTTCATCATGGTCTTGTTATATGGAAACAGGATAAGAAAGCATTAGGCACTTTCTATGTGCTAGGCACTTTACAAATATTATTTCATTTGATCTTCACAACAACCCTGGGATGCAGGTGCTGTTATTATTGTCTTTGTTCATTTGAGGAAACTGAGGAGGACAGAAGTTAAGTGATTTGCTCAAGGTCATACTACGAGTAAGTGTATGAGGTGAAATTTGAACTCGGGTCTTCCTGACTTCTGGCTTCGGGCTCCATCCACTACACCACTGTCTCAAATGGTGTGTAACCTCAAAACTTTTGAACATTAAGGCAGGCTCCTCTCAATGGATTTTTCATGATAAGCATTCAAGAATGTTTGAGAGAATATATTACAATTAGTTTTCACTTTCTGAAGAAATGAGTGGAGGATATATATATATGTGTGTGTGTATGTGCATATATATGTATGTATATATGTATATATATATATGAACCCAATTTTATAATTACAATAAAAACAAAAGGCTGTTTATATTGTTGTCTAGCTATTTTCAGTCATATCCAAATCTTTATGACTTCATTTGAGGTTTTCTTGACAAAGATACTGGAGTGGTTTGCCATTTTCTTCTCTAGCCCATTTCACATATGAGGAAACTGAGGCAAACAGGGTTCAGTGATTTGCCCAGGGTCACAAAGCTAGTAAGTATCTGAAGCCAGATTTGAAATTAGGTCTTCCAGACTCCAGGACCAGTACTCTATCCACTGTACAACCCAGCCGCTCTGTAGATTGTCTACAATTCACAGTAAAAAACCCTAAGACTGCAACCACATCTACATAACTACCATTCTCCAAAAGTATCTGACACAGAGTGATAAGCTAAAATCCACAAATAAAAATCTGTACATTTGCTCAGCCAGATGGGTCCTACCCAATATAAAAGATAATTGTGGTCTGTCCATTCAAAACTATAAGGACTATTAGCCCTAATTTGGGCTGGGGGAGGGGGGCGGAACTTTATTCTGAGTGTGGGAAGGGGAGATTCTGCAGCTTTTTAAACTCAAAGCAAAGTTCCTAATACCTAAACTTCCAATTATACTTTCTATATATGGATAGACATATGTGTTTATATAAATGCATAAAAAAGCATTCATTAAGCACTTTCTATGTGCTAGATACTGCAGTAACTCCTCATTATACCAAAAAGAAGCAAACAAAAATAAAACAAGAAGATAGCCCCTTCCCTCAAACAGTTTAAATTCTAATAAGGGAAGACAGACAGCATATGTAGGGGAGTGGTAGTCAAGGAAGTGAGTTTTGATCAGAGAAGTCACTAGAATGGTAAATGGAGTCATGGGGCAGTTGATCTACTTTTTCTTTCCAGGAATGGGAGCATTGATTTGATTACTGTTCCAAGAGCTGGAAAAGCTCTACAGAGGTGGAAAGGTGAAGGATTCAGGGGATTGAGCATGACATGGAGATGCTAGGGAGTTGTGCTGCTGAGTTTGAATCAGACGAGTCATGTTTCTGTCACACCTGAAGGAGACCAAGGTATTTGTTGATACCCCTGTGATCCATTGGTTCAATATTACCCCTGGATTTAAACTATATACCTTCAATCCATCTTTCCTTGGTGAATATTAAGAATTTCATGCTTATTGAGTCAGAATAACATTTCGATACCACTAGAGATTTTCAAGAGACATAGGAGCTGTTTAATAAGTGTGTTTGTGTGTGTGTGTATTGTATTTGTAGAGCCATTTAACTTAAAATATTCCATATATATCAAATTAATAATAGAAGGGTGGTTCAACTCACCCTTTAATGTGGAAGGCATCTTTATTTCTATCTAAATAAAGAATAAAGGATTTAAATTTAGGCAGAATTATATTGGGCTTAAAAGGCCTTCCTGGAAAAATGCCCTATTTTATATCACTTGTTCTTTTTTTTTTTTGAGGGGCAATGAGGGTTAAGTGACTTGTCCAGGGTCACACAGTTAGTAAGTGTCAAGTGCTTAAAGCCAGACCTGAACTGAGGTCCTCCTGAATCCAGGGCCAGTGCTTTATCCACTGTGCCAACTAGCTGCCCCTATATCACTTGTTCTTGATATTTTTTTGATTGGTAGCATGTCTTAAATAGAGAACTATTCTCCAAGAGGCCATCAGATGTGCTGCTATTCTCACTCTATTTGAGCTAGCTTTAAATATTTGTAGTGGAGGAATATGTGATGATTGCAAACTGAATCAAAGCCTTTGCAGTTATCAAAGGCAGTTTAAATGTTATAGCACATTCAAGCTGCTTAGTCAATAATTACCAAATCAATAACAAATTGGTCTTTATACTCCTGGGACTTTTGAGTTCACACATTTTGTTTCTTAGCCAATATATTGTTTTCTTATAAGAATTTATAGTTTTAAAAAATAACTATATCATATGTGAATTATTTGCATAAATACGTGAATACATAATTGGCCTGTATTTGGAGGGATCACTAGTGTTCTCATATTTTGGTAATAAATATGTGATATCTTCTCTTAAGAAAGGTAGGATCAGGGGCAGCTAGGTGGCGCAGTGGATAGAGCACTGGCCCTGGAGTCAGGAGTACCTGAGTTCAAATCTGACCTCAGATATTTAACACTTACTAGCTGTGTGACCCTGGGCAAGTCACTTAACCCACAAAAAAAAGAAAAGGAGGATCAGGCTTACCCATGAGAGGAAGTTGTTACATGCTAAAATGAAAAACATTTGAGTCAACAGTTATGAATATTATTGTACCTGCCATCTTCTAGATTTGTACAAACGCTAGCGTTTCAGTTCCCTTTATGTTTCAGAACTTGAAGCCTGTATTTATTGGGCAGAGATTTAGAAAGGGTATGCCTTAGGCAGTTGATAAGGAGGCTATGAATGAGGTAGTCAGAAATAAGAAGGGGAACTGAATGGAGCATGACCAAGGCCTTCCTCAAATAATGATTTAGGAGAGGAATTCACTAATCAGGAGAGTAGAAAAGCATGGAAGAGGCCCATCCAGGGCCTTGTGAGCTTTGGAGGAGGTGGCCAGAGAATGTGTCATTTATCTCTCCTAGATTCGAGATAACTGCGAGTTTGAAATCATTCCTTTTGTGCCATTACTTAGGTCTCTGATAAAGATTTTAACATATAGTCAAAACAAAATCTAATATATCTAATAGGAAAGAAATCATGTTCCTAAAGAACATGGAACATAGTCCCTCTATATTCCCCTGATCAAACCATTTGTGTAGTGTTGTCTTTCATTCTGAGTACTACATTTTAAGAAAGTTATTAACAAGGTAGCATCCAGAAGAATAAAAAACAAAGACGGTCATTAGAGAAGCAGTTTTCAGTGCCTTTAAGAATAATTTCCCTATATAATTTGAGCTATACAAATTAAAGGAGGTAGGAGGAAAAGCTTAGGAGGTAGGTGTTATTATTATCCCCATTTTACAGATGAAACTGATGCAGACAAAGGTCAAGTGATTGGTGCAGGGTCACACAAGTTAGTGTCTAAGTACAGATTTGAACTCAGGATTTCCTGACTCCAGATCTATCACTCTATCCTAGCTGCTACTAGGTTGCAAGGTATTGAGGAAGGAGGCAATGAGTTCCACTGAAAATTTTAAGCAAAACTGGATTACTATTTGTGGTGGCTGGGAGAGGTTATAAAACAAGGGTTCTTAAGCCAGAGTCCATGAACTTTTAAAAAATATTTTACTAAGTGGATTTCAGTATAGTTGGTTTTATTTCTTTTATTTTGTGCATTTTAAAACACTATACTGAGAAAGGGTCTACCAGTTTCACCAAATGCCAAAGGGGTCCAAGAAATAAACAGAAAGAAGGTTAAGAATCTCTGTTGTGGAGCATATTTATGTTCGGGTATCACTTAGAAAAGATGCTCTTCAAGGTCCCTTCAACTGCAAGATTCCATTTATCTATATTCCCAGCAAAAAACATGAGATAAGTTCACCTGTTAACTGAGAATATAGGGAATATGTATAGTAAGGTATGTTACAGGGAGTTGAGGATGTTGCTGGGCAACAAGAGGAGCCCACCTGAGGTTATGCAACAGCAATATACAACAAATAGAATCTTCTTGGTTTTCTACAAAGTGCTTGGCTGCCTGGGAGCAAGAGGAAAAAAAAAAGGAGAGGTTGGAGCAGCTAGCCTCTAAGCTCTGTGAAAGCAGAGATCACTCTGTACCTCCTCCAGTGTCCTCTCCACACAGCAGGAACTTTCAGAAATGCTTAATCAATTGAATTGAATTGAGGTAAACCAGGGATGGGGGATACAAACGCAAAAACAGGAAATTCTCTAAACACTGTAGTGGTGTTTCAAAAGTCATCTAAATCAATCAATTAATTCAAAGGTTATTTTGGAATAAGAAAATAGGCAAAGAAACGGGAAGCAGTCTAGCTAAAACAGAAATCCTCCAATTTTTTTCAGTCAATTTAAAGAGCATTTATTAAGTATCTTTTGTGTGCATGATGTATTAGGTACTCAGGATTCAAAGACCAAAACCAACTGTTTCAGTATTTAAGAACTTTATATTTTACTCTGGGTAGAGGGCCAGAGGAGAGATAAAACATGGAAGCAAATAAGGAAGTACAAATTAAAATATTTAAAAATTTAAAAAAAACAATTAGCAACTGTAGGGAATGGGGTGAAGGTCAGGAAAAGCTTCTTGGAGGCAGTAGTTTCACTATCTTGAAGGATATCTGTGGTTTCAAGCAGCAAAGGAGAGTACAGAAAGAATTCTGGATATGAAGAACAACCTCTTCAAAGATAAAGAGGTGAAAAATTCATTGCTATGTATGGGGTCAAACTAGTCTGAAAGAAAAAAGTGTGGATGGGGAGATATGAAAAAAATACTTATAAGGTTTTATTTTTTCCCATTCTAGTTAAGATCCATTAGATTGTAAGTTTCTTGAGAACAGACTGTTTTTTATATAGTTTTTTTTATTATTTTCTAGTTACATGTAGAGATCATTATCAACATTTGTTTTTGTAAGATTTTTAGTTTCAAATTTTTCTCCCTCCCTCCACTCCCTACCCCCTCCCCAAGACAAAAAGCAATCTGATATAGGTTATATATGTACAATCATATTAAACATGTTTCTACATTAGTCATGCGGTGGAAGAAGAATCAGAACAAAAGGGAAAAACCTCAAAAGAGGAAAACAACAATAAGTAGAAATAGTATGGTTCAATCTGCATCTAGATTCCACAGTCCTATTTTTCTGGATTTGGAGAGCATTTTCCATCATGAGTCCTTTAGAATGATCTTGGACCATTGTGTTGCTGAGAAGAGTCATGTCTATCACAGTTGATCAACATACAATGTTGATACTGTGTACAATGTTCTCCTGGTTCTGCTCATATCACTCAGTATCAATTCATGTAATTCCGTCCAGATTTCTCTGAAATCTGCCTGCTCATAATTTCTTTAAAATGATTTTTTTTTAAACTTTGTGTTCTAAGTTTTCTTCCTCCCTCCCTCCTTAGCCCTCCCTATGGAATCAAGAAATTCAATATAAGTCCTACATGTGCAGTTATGCCAAGCATCTTCACATTAATCAAGTTGTGAAAGAAAATAGACAGAAGAACTTTAGAAAGAGGAACTAAGAAAATTATACTTCAATCTGTATTCAAATACCATTAGTACTTCCTCTGTTGATAGTTTGCATTTTCATATGTCCTTCTGATAGTATCCTGCTCATCATTTCTTTCACAGTTAGTATTGCTAACTGTATTACCCTCCATCCTATTCCCTTCTCTTGTTATTTACTCTATTTCCTATCTTCTTTCACCCTATCCTTCCTCAAAAGTGTTTTGCTTTTTACTGCCCTTTTATAAATGTCTTTTAATTTTTTTTGTAACCCTGGTGTTTAGCATAGTACCTGGTATGCTGTAGGTGCTTAACAAATATTCACTGAATATTTATAATATTCACTTAATAATAAATATTCACTGAACTTGATGATGGCTTTCAAGGCATATTTACTTCTACTTAAAGGAGGCCTCTCTATCAAGAGGAGAACAAGAATTTCCTCAATAATGGCTCACATCAAGTTACAATAGGAAGGCTAAAACTCCATTAGATCACTAGTTTTTAGATCCACTAACTCTGGAATGTAGGACAGCTCAGAAATACATAAAATTCTTTCTTATTTATGGGTGGAAAATTGAGCTTGTCAGCACCTTGCATATCCATCTTTCATCTGATAGTTTCTTAGGTATCAAACAAGAATAGCAAGAAGCCACCAAATATTATTCTTTTTAGAGTAGGAATTCTTAAACAGGGGTTCAGGTGGTATGTGGATTGATTTCAAGGAGTCTGTGAAATTTGATGGGAAAAAAATTACACCTTTATTTCAATAGAATTGATTTCATTTGGTTTATTTCAATATAATTGGCATCTAGCTGGCTCAGTGTATAGAGCACTGGTCTTAGAGACAGAAATATTTAAATTCAAACCCTACCTCAGACACCAACTGCTTAGCCCTGCGCAAGACACTGCAGCTCTCCTAGCCTCACTTTCCTCAATTGTAAAATGTTGGTAAAAAAATAGCACCTTCCTCCCAGGGTTGTTGTGAGGGTCAAATGAAATAACATGTTAAGTGTTTTGCAAACTTTAAACTACTATATATAGATACTGCTAGTATTCCTTTGTAATCTATATATTATACTTTATGTATTTGTAAAGTATTATGTAAAGTAGCGCATAAGCTTTATGATATGGGGTAGGGAATTTGGAACTATTAAAGTTTAAACTGGCCAGCTAAACACAAGGACAGACACACCTTCAGAAGTAAGGGAGATGAGCCTATTAGGTACAACTACTGCCTGAGTGGTGTCAAGGGGACAACCACCCCTCACCCAACTTCTCCCAACCCATCCCCAATAAGGGACATTCACCCCCATGTACCATTTATAAAAGTTTTTGCCTTTCTCCTGTTTGAGGAGACAGGTATCTCAGAGAACCAGGTCTCTGGAATTATCTCCCCTCAAGATTCCTCTCAAGGTCTCCTTTCTCTAGCACTTAAATAAAAGATTATTTTATTCTAATTGGATTTGTGTGCAAGAGGGTGTAATTATTTAAAGAGGAATACTTAAGGATCCCCACCACCTATTTCCCCCGTGACACTTTACCAGACTGCCAAAGGATTTCATGACACAAAGAAGTTAAGAAATGATGTTTTAGTGGAAATCAGAGAATTATACTATAGAAAAAAATCCCTGGCATTGTATTAAAAGGACATGGATTCAAATCTCACCTTTAATGTTTACTACTTGTATAACAATGGGCAAGTCATTTTATACCCATAGGCTTCAGTTCAACCTCTGTAAAATGAGATGGCTAAACTAGACATTTTCTGAGATCTCATCCGGCTCTAAATCTGTGATCACATGATCCTATGTCCAATGTTTTCTTAAAAATGGAAAACAAAAACAAAAAACAAAGGCACTTGTGGCCCACTTCAGCTAGAAGTATCTTCCCTGGGACCATCTATCACACCTTGCCCTCAGCATGAAGCATTTAGAGAAAATAACATGGCACTATTACATTTCTGCCATACTACCAAAATCAACATCTCTGCTGAAAACCCCAAATACGTTAAAACCAGTTATATAGAACAGATCTTCTAGGTCCTGTCTGCACAGAAAAGGAGTATAAGAGTTGCAAATGTTTGGCTAATCAGATGGGGATCTACAAACAACTTGCTTGACTGGGGACAGAATTAGTCATTATCTTTCTGAACTAGCCAAATTGGCTTTTTCCTGAAGTTCATCAGACCTATACAACTCCATCCTCCCTTTAGGTCATACAAGGTAAAGTAGAACTGGCTTCTCCAATTACTTGGTTTGTAAGTTTAAAACAGTTGTTTAAACTCCCTAAAACTAGAGGAAAGGCAATAATCTCTCAGACCTCCCCTCATGATCAAGCCAAAAACCTCTAAATAATGCCATAGGACAATTCCTGGAGCAGCAGAACCCAAAAGGGACAGGGTGAGATTGTTTTCTATCCAGAGACAGTTGAGAAGGTTGGCAGGAGGGGGCTGCTATGCCAGGGTGGGAGTGGAGTCCAACCCTGCAGTCGCAACAACACATATCCAGACCCAGGCCATGCTGCGCAAATCTGGCCCAGGCAGGCCACCCAGACCTAGCTACACCAACACAGATCCAGACCCAGACCAAGCAGGCATAGATGCAGCAGGCCACATCAGAGAAAGAGACCCCTGGAGTCTCTGAATTGGCTACAGTGCCAATATTTTCTGGAACTAAGCTCAAGGTCTGGTGAGAGGGCTGAGCAGTTGGCCAGGGTATGTGTGTGGTGGGGAGATTGCAGGGGTCTCTGCTGGTACTGATCCATGCAGGGAAACAGGAAACAGTCTTGAATGGTGGTCGCGGTCCAGGTCAAGGAGGGGCACAGACTCCCCAGAGCTCTCTCAACCTTAGCGATAACCAAAGGGTGATTTCCTGGTTGAAGAGGAAGTAGGCCTGGAGTTATTTACAGACTAGTGAACAGGCCAGGCAAGTGAAGAACCACCTCTTATTAAATCTATCCACCTAGGACCCCCTGAAGCTTGGGACAGTGCATCCTAGAAGCAGTGCCCCACTATAAGAAGGAGTTAAAAGTCAAGAAATAGCCTGGCAAGATGAGCAGGCAGAAAAAAGGTGCGGACTATAGAAATTTTCTTTATTGACAAAGAAAATCAAGGTATACCCTCAGAAGAGGATAGCAACATCAGTGCTCCTACATCCAAAGCTTCTAGGAAAAATATGAATTGGTCTCAGGTCATAGAAGCACTCGCAAAGGACTGTAAAGATAAAGTAAGAGAGGTAGAAGAAAAAATGGAAAGAGAAATGAGAGTGATGCAGGAAGTCATGAAAAAAAAATGTCAACAGCTTGAAAAGACAAATGGAAAAGGAGATGCAAAAGCTCTCTGAGGAAAATAACTGCCTAAGAATTAGGATTGAACAAATGGAAGCTAATTATTTTATGGGAAATCAAGACGCAATAAAGCATATCCAAATGAATAAAAAAAACTAAAATTTAGTTCCCTCATCTGTAAAATAAAGATGATAATACCTGAACTACAAACCACACAAGAATGTTGTAAAGAAACTGTAAAGTATAGTGTAAATGTGAGTTATCATTATTATCATAAACTGTCTTGAAGTGAGTAAGCTCACTTGGGGGAGGGGAAATTGAAAACATCAATCACCTAGGTGCTCATCTAAGACTCTGGTTGGAAATGAACGCAGGCCATGATGTGTTTAATCTCTCATCAGTACTTCAGTCCCATTAAATTTATGGTGCAGGGTTCCTCCTCACTCAACAAAGCAATTTGTGTATTAATTTGCATAACATTGCACAGAGAGTTCAGGAAGCCCTTGCTCTAAGCATGCAAAATAAAATAAAAACAAATTTTATAGTTCTCACCATAGGTGTATCCAAACCCAGGATTTAGGTCATGACATGTAGAAAAATAAATTAGTAATATATAGTCAATTTAATCATATCTTTTTGTCTTTTTTTTTTGGTGGGGCAATGAGGGTTAAGTGACTCCTCTGTTCAGAGACCTTCACAGGATTTCAGAGTTGTGGGGGCCAGCTAGTTCATTACCTGAATAAGAATCGTCTTTATAATCATCCCAGACCAGTGATCACCAAGTCTTTGCTTGCTTAAATACTTCCAAAGAATGAAAACCCATTACCTTCTGAAGGAGCCCATTCTGCTTTTGGATAGTTTTAATTGTTTCAAAATATTTCCTTACTCAAAGACAAAATCTATCAATTTACAACTTCTACTCATTGCGGCTAGTCCAACAATTTGTTCCAATGGCCATGAAGGCAACTGAAGGGAACAGCTAGGTGATACAGTAGATAAAGCACTGGCTCTGAATTCAGGAGGACCTGAGTTCAAATCCAGCCTCAGATACTTGATACTTGCTAGCTGTGTGACCCTGGGCAAGTCACTTAAACCTCATTGACCCCCGCCAAAAGGCAACTGAAGCAGGTGATGTAGATCAGGCAGAACTTTGTCAAACATTAAGAATGAGAAGATCATCACCAATTATCTTGATTTTTGTCTTGCCAGTGGACATCAATGACTAAGGAAGGAAGAGAAAGTAAGGCTGATGATTTTGTGCAATTCTGCCTCACTTACATCCAATTTGTGAGCAAGTCAGGACATTATCCCCCCAAAATCAAAGGATAAACAACAATGATGACAGTGGTGATGACAATGCTTTGAAGACAAGAAAACAAGCTTAGACCTTCTACACAGAAGTTTTTAGAATGCCTGAGGACAGTTATGATGCTTCCCCATGTTTTCTCTTTTTCAGGCCAAGCATATCCCCTTCCCTCCAATAATTCTCATATAGCATGAAGTCAAGGTCTTTGACTCCCTACATGTCCTGCTCTGGAGGGTCTCCAGATTATCAATAACCTTCTGAAATGCAGGGGACAGAACTAATGTGGCAAGCTACAAATCAGGGCAAACTCCAAGATTATTAGCACCCTAAATCCTGAACTATTGTTCTTTGTATTGTAACTTTCTTAATACAGAAAATAATACATTAACTTTCTTAGTTGTAATATAACAGAGTGAGTTTTTATTCCACTACAACTCAGACTTTTTAGATAAAATTCTGTCCAACCATGCCTCTATTTTGCATTTATGAATTTTATCATTAGAAACCAAGTATAAGATTTTACATTTATTACTATGAAGTTTCAATTTGGTCAGTTTGATCCAATGTTCTATCCTGTCAGGAGCTAATTTGATCTGTAGTCTGTCTGACAGTGTATTAAATACTCCTCCAACTTTTGTGTCATCTGCAAATTAAATAGGTCTTCCACCTTTACCTTTATCCAAATCATGATAAAATATTAACCAGAAAAGATTCCTGGGCAGCTTCCCTGAAGGCTTCTTTTTAAATTGACCTTTAATTTGTCCATGAGTATTCTTTGTCTCTGGACACTGGGTCTAGGGAAAAAGGAGTTGAGGATATCCACAATATCTGCTCTACCACTTCTAAATCTATCTACTCATGCTATTATATAGACTACATCTTTTATGTAAAAATAGTCAAAGAAATGCTATCAAACGTCTGGCTAAAACATGGGTAAACTGTATTTATAGCAATCTCCTAACCTACCCAATAACTCAGTCAATAAAAAAAATAAGGTTAGTATGGCATATCATGCACTTTGTGGAGCTATGCTGGCTCTTTGAGATAACTTTTTCTCCCATACGATTGCTAACCATTTCTTTAAGAATATGTCTAGAATTTCCCCCAGGGACATTAAGACAAGCTGACTGGTCAAAAATTTTTACAGACTCCATTGTTGAGGGGTTTTTTCTCTTTTCAAAACTAGAACGTTTGCCCTCCACTTCTGTGGTGTGTAAAAGATAACTGGAAATATACAAGATAACTGATTCTAGCTCAGCAATCACATTCCCCACTTCTTTCAGTATTGGAGTATGTACTCTGTAATTTGAACTTATCCAGGGCAGGTTGATGTTCTCTTCATATCCCTGTACTTATCATTGCTTTACACTTCTATTGGCACTTTTTCCCCCTTTTCTTTCCAACCCAAAGTTAATAGCCTTTAGCAGGAAAAAAATGTAAAAGGAAAGTACAAGTTTGAGCAACTAGGCTTCCTTTCTCTTTGTTATCATTATCTGATAGATGCTAAGCAATCATGTCTAGTCTCTTCTGTTTTCACCATTCTTCCCCATTGTAGCCTACAAAAAAAGCCTTGTTGTTCCCCTTAGCAATTATTTTTTTGCCAGCCTCATCTCATTCTAAACTTCAGTATTCCTGAAACTCTTCTAATAGTGCCACATAATTCTTTACTCCTCTATTACATGCCCTTGATCTCATCATTTGTAGATGTCATTTTTTAAATCTAAGTTGAATTATTAGGTCTCTGTGCATTCATATTGATGTCTTTAGATAACTCCCTCTTTCTGTCTTGACAATTGTTTCTTTTAATCTTCAGAATTTCATTTGTGAAAGCTTCCAAATCCTACTGGGTTGACTTCCCCTATACAATGATAGTTCAGAATATCCTGTCTAATCTATCATGGAATGATGTGAACTCTGCTTTCTATAAATAAAGGATACAATTATCCTCTCCTCCATCACGAATTAAAAGAAGTAGTCACTATTCCCCATGATTTACATTATTTCTACCCCAGCAGTTTTTCCTTATTTGTAATAATCAAGTGCAAAAGAGAATTTCCCTGTTTTTGGTGCTTCTATCTTATGGAAGATGAAATTATTGTGAAGGTGAAGCAAAAAGTATTAGATGCTCTGCATAGGGAAGAGAGCTCCAAAAGGTGTCCCTTATCACTACTATATCATGCAACTGTATCAAATTTGTAATGTTTTGCAAAGTCATTATTTCTTTCTGTTCTGGTAGTCTGCAGTATATTCCAGTGGCAATATTGCTGCTATTTATGACTATTTTTATCTTTATTGCATTGTTCTACACCATATTTTTCCCCAGCTTATTCATAAATCTTCTCATAAGTATATCTTCTTAATGGCAACTAGATGGCTTAATGGATAGAGTGTAGGGCCTGAAATCAGGAAGACTCTTCCTGTGTTCAAATCTGGCCTCAGACACTTGCCTTCCTAGGTAATCCTGGGCAAGTCACTTAACCAGGTTTACCTCAGTTTCTCATCTGTACATGAACCGGAGAAGGAAATGGCAAATCACTCCAGTATCTTTGCCAATAAAATCCCAAATGGGGTCACAAAGAGTCAGACGTGACTGAAAAGACCAAACAAGGACATCTTCTTGACATGCGGTGTTAGTGAACTCTCGGTATCTTTTACCTTTCTTCTTTCTTTTAAATACAGTATATACTTCAAGAGTCATAATCCACTTGTGGGCTTCATTTTATCATGTCTTAGTGATATCTGAGATCAATTTGCCATTTTATATTATGATATCTGGTTTATCTTGTTTGTTACACATATGTTGTGAATTTTCGTGAACACATCTGAGGCATTTTTTTTTTTGGCTTGGGACTACTGTATCACTCTTGCTATCTTTCTTCCTATATAGTAACAGCTCTCCATGTCATCTTACTTAGTGGAACTATATAAGCAATTTTCTCCCTTCCTCTTCATTGTCCTTTGCATTTTATTCTAGAAAAAAAAGAAGCCACTTAGGTTCCCAAGTGAGAGCAAGGATCTTCCATCTACATGCTTTCATTCAAGATCTTCCTTCTCATTTTGAGTATATTTGTTGTCAAAGTGAGTGGTCCCCCTCACCCATTATCTCTGACTTGGAAAAATCTTATCTTTCTTTAAGGTATATGCTAAGCTCAGATGTATGTTCTTCATATAGCTTTCCATCATTCTCACAGTTTAAAGTGTTCTATTTCATATAAAATTTCCATAGAACAGAAGACTTTCTAGGTGGGCAGTTGGAAGAGGAGGGATTGAATATATTCAGGAATGAACATGATGTAAAAAATCAAAAGCACTGATGGTATACTAACAAAAAAGAAAATTTCCTTGGAGCACATTTTTTCCTGGATATTTTCTTTGTTTCCATCATTTCTGATGCCGTATACCCTTTCCCCACTATGCTGTAATCTTCTTGACATCATGTATAATGTTTTGAATCTTTACCCATTCATCACCTATCGCAGTGTTTTGCACATATTATGTACTTAATACATGTTTGTTTGCTTGAATTGGTAATGAGAGAATTGTCTTTCCCGCATTCTCAACACTGGTCCAGGCATAAAACTCATTATACACAGGGCTGGTCCTAATTAAACATGTGAAGTAGATGACAAATTTGACTTCATAGGTATCCCTGAGACTTGATGGAATGAATATTATGAAAATATAATTCTTAATGGGTTCACCTTATTCATAAGAGATAGAAAAGAATGAATGGATTTGGCCAGGATGGGCAGGGGGTGATGTGGGCAGGGAAAAATATATACTCATTCAAGGAAATCCAAGAACTGGAGAGGGTAAATATGGAGAAAAGCATTTGGATGAAGGCTAATGGGAAAAAACAGAAATGATTTTTGTTATCCAATTATAATATAGTCCACCTAGACAGAAAATACAAGGATAGAGGAAGGAAGGAAGGAAGGAAGGAAGGAAGGAAGGAAGGAAGGAAGGAAGGAAGGAAGGAAGGGAAGATAGAGAGAGGAAGGGAAGGATGGATGAAGGAAGGGAAAGGAGAAAGGGAAAGGGAAAAGGGAGGGAACAAACAAGCATTTGCCATGTATGAGAGCTAAGTATGGGGAATAAAAATTCAAGAAAAAAGAAAAAAATTAGCATATATTTGAATGGGCTAAAACAACATATAAAAGGGAGCTGTAAAGGAGAGTGCGAAATGCTTTTATAATCCAGAAAAAGTCATAAACATGGTCAGAAGACAGACAAGAATAGAACTCTCCACAAAAGGATAAACTCAGCAACTGGAGCCTTTTGAAAGGATATTTATGTAGTACACAGCACACATGGCACATAGTATGCTCTATATGAATATTAGTTATTACTATTATTAAGGGGGAAATATTGCATTCAGTTTTGGTCATGTTAAATTTAAGATGCCTACTGGAATCTGGTTTGAAATATCCAAAAGGCAATTGGGGATTAAAGACTGGAGGTCAGCAGAGAGATTGGGGCAGGATAGGTACCTGTTAGAAACAACAGCATAGATGAGAATAGTAAATCTATGGGAATTGATGAGATCACTAATTGAAGTAGTGTAGAGGGAGAAGAGAAGGGGGCCCATGAAAGTCTTGTGGAACACCCATGGTTAGTAGATATAAATATAAGAGCATGGAAAAGTCCTGTAAAATAGAATCAAGAGTGCAAAATTTCACAATGAGATGAGACTAGTGGAAAAAAAGCAAAGGACAAGAGAAAAGATTTTTTTTTGTTTCTTTTGTCTGTTTTGCTTTGTTTTTCATTATATTAAGGGAAAGAGGAAGATAAAAAATAATAGGAATACCTTGCTCAGGTTAGAAAGGACAAAGATAAGGGGCAGGTAGGTGGCACAGTGGATAAAACACTGGCCCTGGAATCGAGAGGACCTGAGTTCAAATCCAGCATCAGACACTTACACTCACTAGCTATGTGACCCTGGGCAAGTCACGTAACCCTCATTGCCCCACACACAGAAAAAAAAAGACAAAGATGACCGACAAGAGAAGACAGCTGTTTAATTCTTATTTTGTTCTGTTTTCTCTACCAAGAAAAATCAACTTTAGATTGAAAAGACAGTGACACGAAGTGGACTCATGACTTCATTGCTAAAATTAACAAATTTGAAAAAAGCAGAGTCAAATAAACTAGGGTTTAGAAATTGAGCACATTAGCACCCTAGGACATATGTAAGACAAAATTTAATAGGAATGAATGGAAATAAAGTATTGGGAACATGGATAGGAGTAGGTCATCCAAAAAAGATGGATGGGGTTTTAATGGCTTACAAACTTGATTGGAGTCAAAAGTAAAAGAACTGCCCAAAAAGCTTATGCAATCCTGGGAAGCATGGGGAACCATAAATGAAGGAAAAGAGAGTTGATAGTTGCTCTGTACTCTATTTAGTAAGATGACATCTGCAATAATGTGTTCAGTTCTGGGAATTCATTTTAGAAAAAGCTGATAACCTGGACAGTGCCCAGAAGATTGGTAGAATCATTGGTAGGTTGGTAGGTCATTTGAGTTCATGCTATGTGAGCATCAACTGAACGGACTGGGGGTGTTTATACTGGAGAAAAGAAGGTTCAAGGAGGACATGATCATAACCTAACCTCCTCCTACTGTTCTAGTCTTTTAAAACCTTACTCCCCATCATGTACTCTTCATTCCAATGACACCGGCCTCCTGGCTGTTCCACATAAACATAGTTCTGGGCATTTTATCTGACTCTGCTCCATGCTTTTAACATTCTCTCCTCTACTCTGACTACTAACTACCCTAGATACCTTTAAGTCTCAACTAACATGCTACCTTCCATAGGAAGTCTTTACTCATTTTGATTATAGTTCCTGCTTTCTTTTAATACTTTCCTATTTATTCTGTATATAGCTTGCTTCGTATATATTTGCATGTTGTTTCCCCCATTATATTATAAAGCTCCTTGAGGGTAAGGAATAACTTTTGCCTCTTTTTATATGCCTAGCACTTAACAGTGTATAGTAGGCAATTAATAAATGTTTATTGAATGATTGACCATGTGTTTTGGAAGGCTGTTCTGTAAAAGATTGCATTTGTTGTATGTGGCCCTAGAGGGAAGAACTAGAAGCAATGTATGAAAGTTAAAGAAAAACAAAATAGTACTTCAAATCTTCCTTACAATTAGAGCAACCAAAAAGTTGGATGGGCTACTTTAAGAAGCAGGATATCCTCCTTCACTGGAGATCTACAGTCAAAATCTGGGGCTGACCCATTGTTGATATAGTAGGAATTCTTTTTATGAAAAAAAAAAGAGAGACAGCTAGGTGCCTCAGTGGATAAAGCACCAGCCCTGGATTCAGGAGGACCTGAGTTCAAATCCAGTCTCAGACACCTGGCACTTACTAGCTGTGTGACCCTGGGCAAGTCACTTATCTAGCAAAAGAAAAAAAAAAGAAAAGAAAAATTTAAAAGAAAAAAAGAAAAAAATAGGTGACCACTTAGGTCCCTACCAACTCTAAAATGTTGTCACTCTGAGATCTCATATGTTCAAAGTGGACAATAAGAAAAAGATTCAAGCTAGTTCCAAAGTAATGAATGAAAAAGCATTTATCAAGGCAGTCACTGTGCCTAATGGTAGAATTTCAGGCACTTTTACACTTGGGTATGACTTCTGTTGTAGGAAAAAGAAGCCTTCCTGGATACCATCAAATCATACCAAGTAAGTAACTCTTTAATATGTATGTTGTGTGGTTTGTTAGGTTTTTTTTTTTTGGGGGGGGGGTCGGTCATTTCAGTCACATCTGACTTTGTGACATCATTTAGGATTTTCTTGGCACAGATACTGGGGTAGCTTGCAATTTCCTTCTCCAGCTCATTTTATAGATGAGGAAACTGAGGCAAACCAGGTTAAGTGACTTTTCTAGGGTAACAGAGCTAGAATCTAAGGCCAGATTTGAACTTAAGTCTTCCTGATGTTATGACCTCCACTGCTCCACCTAGCTTCCCTCAGCTGTATACTCATTAGGAAATCCCTATTTACAATGTAAGAAAGACCAAGGAATGAGGTAGAAGCAGTATTCAATATTTCAATTCATGAGGGTTTGCTGTGGGGGCAAGATATGCCCTAAGAGAATGACTACCACACCTCCACATTGATAATGATGATAAAGAAGAACAAGAAGAAAGAAGGGGAAGGGAATAAGTATTTATATATAATTCCTACTATGTGCAAGGACATAGTGCTTTACAAAACAACCCCTGCCCTCAAGGAGCTTGCATTCTAGTAAGAGAAGACAATAATTAAAAGGGAGCTGAAAAGCAAGATGGTAGAGGGGAAGATGAAGAGATGTTCTGGGTCATCATGTGCTGATCCATGTTAGAAGAGAGCATGATGGCTGGCATGACCACTTCTTCCATTACAGGTCTGGAAAGAAACTCATCAGTATCTACCTTAGCCTCCTTGCCATACTGTATGTCTTATGCTCATCCTGTTCTCCACAAATTCACATTTCTATGAGTCTGTAAGAACAGCATCCCTCTTGCTCAGAATGTCAGTACATTATTTCCTCTGCCAGATACAACAGGAATGTTAGCAGCCGTGCACTGCAGGGTGGGGAGGAAAGACAGGCACCAACAACAGCTGTGCAAAGAGATTCATCAGTCCCCAGAGCCAAATTTCAGTGAGAATCAAAATCCACCTACAGAATTTAAGTTGTTTTTGTACCGATGTATGTATTTTAAACATAACGGGACAGAAACCACTTGCAAACAACAGAGTCCTCACTAAGGTTTGGTTCCTCCTCTTCCTCAACCACATAAGGCTTGAAAATACCCTCAGGTATTATACACATTCCATTTCCATGTCTGCTGCATCCTTTTATATTCTTGAGAATTGCCTCCTGGAGAGAAAATGGCAAAATATCAATTTAATATCTAAAAGCGGAAAGAGATCCAGCCAAGGTTGTAATGCCTAATGCATGCTGAAAAGGAAACTAGCGAGTGTGACTACCATGACCTTTCAATATTTAGACTTGTTGGCATTTCTTCTCTTTCCTCATATCCTAGATTAGGAAGGCTGTAAACAGAAGCAATGGGGAATGACGGAGTTGTAGGGAAAGGGCAGATGAGAAGATATTTACTAGAAACATGCAATCATGCTCAATAATGCACCCACACACAGCCAAATAAATTAAAAATATTAGACTGGTTTTTACCTAAAATCACATCAGATCTCACAAAGAGGAAAATGAGCCTGCAGTACTAGGTTTTCAGTTTGAAACATGAAGACTAATGCTGTTGCTCTTTTTCCCCCCTAGTAATAGTTATTTATCATGTTTCCTTTTCTTTAGATGCACATTACAATTTTGAAGAAAAATTTCTTCACCCCCAAGTCAGAGCATACCTTTTAACGCAGTAAATATTTATTCCTATACTTTCCTTTCACCTGTTATTTGTTCCTCTGGTCCCACCTTGTACATTAGAATTCTCTGCTCTCTGCTCTCTGCTTTTCTTCTCCCCAATCTCAAACTAGGCCTAATTAACCAAGGAAAAGTCATCACATTTAAGTCTTATGAAGGACATCATTTTATAAGGTCTAAGAAAACAAATTTTTTCTCTTAGTGAGTGTTCTATTAAAAGGAAAAAAGCGAAAGTATTATGAAAGATTTCAAAATAGAATACATGTCCTCTTCTACCTAAACTGAACTAAGGATAAATACAAAAGAATTCAGTTTCAAATGAATCATAAATTAATCCAATGAACATTTGTTAAGTGGATACTATGTGCAAGGTATTCTAGATACGATTGATATCGATCAAAGCATTACACCTCAACTCCACGAGTTTGGAATCTACTCTAAAGATGACATGAACACAAACATACTAAAATAAAAGCTAGCAAGTGATACACATAAAGGGGAAAGTCAGAGTAAGGCAAGAGATTTGAAAATGGAGGAAAGGTAGAGAAAAAGTTAGCTGATCAATTAATCATCTATGAAACTCTTACTATGTGTCAGACACTGTGGTAGGCATAGATGCAAAGAGAAAAATGAAATCAATTCCTACCTTCAAGGAGTTTCCTTCTATCAGGGAAGACAATTAAAATATATGTCTTTAAAATATTTTTTTAAACCTAGGTAATTTAGAGTTAAATTTGAGTTTAAGGGCAAGATGGGAATCTGAGTTTTGAAGGAGATCAAAGATGTTAAAGTTGAGAGGGAGTATGTTCCAGGCTGAACAGATATATCCAGAGCAAAGGCATAGAAAGAAGAGTTAGAGAGTGATGTGTAAAGAGCAACAAACAAGTTGGCCAGTTTGGCTGAACCACAGAATGTGGGAAGATGGGTAGACTATACCATCTATAAAGGTTCAAAGAAAGTTTCATGATAGACATACCACCTGAAAAAAGGGTTTGAAGGGAGAGGAGAACTTTAACAGAAAGAGATGAAAGGAAGTTCATTTCAGGAGTGGCTTGCCAAATTAATGGTAGTGGAAAGAACTGGATAATATTAAGGAATAGCTGGTATTCTAGTTTGCCTGGAACGTAAGAAAAATAGCATTAAGTAAGACTGGAATGATCATTTGGATCCATATTATGAGGGCCTTGGATAGCAATTATTGGAATTTTTAGTTTGTAGAAAACTATCGAAGGTTTTAGAATATGGGAATAATAGAAATAAATGTGTTTTCAGGAAGATAAGTTTCAAAATAGTGCAAAAGATGGTATGAAGAAGGGAAAACCTGGAGACAGAAATATGACTTAGGAATTTATTAGAACGGTACAGATGTGAGGTAATGAGGGCATTCGTGGAATGGTTGAGTGAAAAGGAGAGATGTGAGAGAGGTGTTTGAGAAATAATAAACAGGGTTTGATGACTCGTACACATAGAACAAGTGATTAGATAAGAAGAGGGAAGAGTAAGAAAAACTCTAAGATTACAAATCTGAGTGATTTGGTGCCATGCACAAAGATAAATATGATAAGAGGAAGGTCAAGTCTGGACAAAAAGTGAATGAATTCACTTTTAGATGCAAATAGAACATTCAGGTGGAGATGTCCAGCAATTATCTAGAAAAGTGGGGCTGGATTTCAGGGGAAAAGCTAGGACTAGATATATGCATTTTGGCATGATCTACATGAAGATAATGATCAGGGGATGGACAAAGCTAAAGAGAGAGGGCCAAAGATCTCATTGCTGAAAAAAACGTCATGATAAGAGAGAAAAACCAGGCAATCCTATTTTCACAAGCTTCTTCCCCTGAGAATCTAAGGTCTCCAAATTACCCTAGATTTGCAGAAAGCAGTTTCCAATGTGTGAATCTGTAGAAAGACTTTTGTTTCTTTATCTTAGAGAAAAGACTTAGGGAATTACTATAGTTATCTTCAAATATTTGAAATACTTTCTGATAGAAGAAGGTTTAGATTTTAAGGCCTCAATCTGCAAATGATGTTTAAGCTCGATTTGGGAGTAAAGGGAGAAGAGAGGAGAAAACTAATATGGGGCTATCCAAAAGGGGAAATGGACTGCCTTAGGAGATGGTGAACTTCCCATTATTAAAAGACTTCAAGCAGATGATGGATGACCACTTATTGATGTTGTAGAGAGAATTATTGATCATCTTTGCATTGGGTTCGATGGGCTCTAAGGAGGGGTGTTGTGAAGTTCAAATGAGTTCATGAATGTGAAACACTTAAAGTGCTATAGAAATGCCTATTATTATTGTTATTAACCTATATAGCACCAGGCCTCCAGTCTGGTGATGACGTTATTCCCTGAGTCTTCTAACTAGCATTTCTGATTCACAACCAGACTCTCTGGTCAAAACAGTATACATATTTTTAAGTTGAACCTACATTATTAACACTTTCTTAAGTGTAGACAAAAAAGCAAATCAAGCCCTGATTTGTAGCAATTGCTGAATGATAAGATATAAATGCTCACACTAAAAATGTAACAGTGGTCCAGTTTGAGCTAGTGCCTCCCAGCCCTTAGATTCTATGGTGTATACATCTCTACTGATGCTGTCTCATAGCTACCCAGAATCCTAATTTCAAGTTGATTATAGATAGATAGACAGATAGACAAATAGAGAAATAGAAATAGGTATATGGAAATAGCATTCAGACATGAAGATAATATTTTCTAATGCATAGGAATGGCATCTCCAAAACAGAAATGGCAATACAATTAATAAAAAGGACCGAAATCAGTACATTTAAGGAGGAACTAACAAAGAACAATTTCAGAAAACACAGTAAGTATTCTTACAATACTTAGAAAAGAGCATACATGGTCTATTAACTCACCAAATTTCTCTTGAAAATATGTTTTCCTCTCCTTCCCTACCAACCAAAAAGAATGTAGGTCCAGATAGACTACTGAGCAGTGAATATGCTCTGTTATATATTATTTTCCAAAACATTTGTCTAGGTCACTGGAAAGTCAATGAACCCAGGAAAATAACACCAGTGTCTGAAGTCAAACTTCAGAAAGAAGATGTACTTGGCAACTCCTCAGAACCCATAATGCTCTGGAGTCCTTGCTTCTTCAGCCCCCACCCCTCATCTGTACATAGCCAGAGCAAGGAAAACCAAATGTGTTGTGAAGACCCAGATGGTATAATGGGTTCATCATGGAGCACACATGTGCTTCTATATCATGTTGATGATACATGATTCTAGAAAAAGAAGACTCTTCCTCTCTTCATTATTGTCCACAGATAAATGCAGGGAAAACATTGCTGAAGTGCAATGTGAAGAGATAGCATTTGTTCCAGGTTGATGTTGGCTGCATTTGTTATACTTCCATTGCTGCTCCTGCTGCCTCACATCATGTCCATTTGGCCACTTCAAAGCCAAGCTGGACAGCTTGGGCCCCTGGCCACCATGGCACAGAACAAAAGACAATGCTCTGTCTAGAGAGGTCCAGAATCTGAAATCAGCTCACGAAGTAGCAATAGTTTGGCTTGGTGGCTATAGAGCTACCCTCAAAATCAGGAAGACCTCTATTCAATTCCCACCTCAGATAAATTTTGGTTCCAAAGGTTGTCATGCCGGAGTAGGATTGGGGATAAACTCCCACTCTCTATAAAATGCTCCAATGGTGTGCGTCTCAAATAGCCTCTGACAACCAAAGCCCAACTCCCGGCTTTCTTGTGGCAGAACTGTTTCCACTAACAGGAGAAGGGGCGAAGGCAAGTCACAGGCACCTTAAAACCAATCGCTTCAGGTAGGTGGGACTCTGTCAGCCTTGGCAGGCAACTCGCCTAGGGGAAGGAAAATCCTTATTTTTAACCTCCACTGCCTTGCAGCTATACCCATATATGGGAGAGGCTTCAGGAGTTAACCCTAAGGAAAAATCAGGAGTCGGAGTCCCTTAGGCAGTTGGATGTTAGACATCACAGCCCTCTGGCAACTCCTGTGGCGGCACTGGTGCCAAACTGTATTGGCTCTGCCTCTCCTTTGGATCCACCAATATTGTGAAGAAGGAAAACCTGCTGCATGCGCAACAGCTTGTTTTCCATATTGATCTGCCCAGGCCAGCGCCCTGGAGAGGATACTCCAGCTACTCCTTATGGGGTAGATACAACACGGGATGCGGCAGTTACCAGTTATGTTACTTGCCCGATTGACATAGGGCTTGACGCCAGGGGCTGCATTCAATGATGGGAGGAATGATCAAGTTCCACTGGACAGCTACCACCCGCCTTAAACTAGACAAACCGCAGCCAGTAAGGTGTTGTCCCATCAAGGTTCGTCTTCCTCGTTGGGTGCATAGTGATTAAGGTTATGGCCTGACAGGTGAACTGATGCATTAGCACCAGCAAACAATAAAGTTAACTCACATTCCAAGCCACCTGCCCTAAAGTTGGGCAGTTGGAATGTCCGGACTATAATAACTAGACTCTCAAATGACATACAAGCAGTCAGAGACTTTCAGAAAACAGCGGTGATAAACAACAAACTACGGAGACTAAATGTTGACGTGGCAGCTTTGCAGGAAACGAGAATTACAGACTCAGGAAGGCTGAAGGAAAAGGATTACACATTCTTCTGGAAGAACAAAACTTCAGCAGAACCATGAGAACATGGTGTGGGTTTTCCTGTGAAAAACACATTGCTGGAAATGATTAAAGTGATTGGCGACGGTACTGAGAAACTGCTCACATTTCTTATGAACACAATCAAAGGCCCTGTGAACCTTATCACTGTATACGCTCCGACGTTAACAGCTTCACAACAGACCAAAGATGAGTTCTACAATAAGTTGAAAGCAGCGCTAGGAGCTATCCCCAGATATGAATTCATCATTCTTCTGGGTGATTTTAATGCAAGAGTTGGCTCTGACCATGTGTCCTGCCCAACATGCCTCGGGCCATGTGACATTGGAAAGATTAATGAAAATGGGCAAAAACTGTTGGAATTTTGCACTTACCACGTTTTGTGTGTATCCAACTCATTTTATAAGTCCAAGCCACAGAACAAAGTATCATGGAGACATCCCAGATCGCAACATTGGCACCAGTTGGACTTAATAATAACCAGGTGGTCTGCTCTCAAGTACATTTTTTTTATTTTTTTTTTTTATTTTTTAGTGAGGCAATTGGGGTTAAGTGACTTGCCCAGGGTCACACAGCTAGTAAGTGTTAAGTGTCTGAGGCCGGATTTGAACTCAGGTGCTCCTGACTCCAGGGCCAGTGTTCTATCCACTGTGCCACCTAGCTGCCCCCTCAAGTACATTCTTAACACGTGGTCATACCACAGTGCCAACTGTGACACTGATCGATTGTTAGTTTGTTGTAAAGTGCGGCTCCGGCCCGGGACATTGCATCACCTTAAACGAACAGGGTGATCTCATATTGACACTAGCAAAACCATGAATCTCAGCAAGGTGGATCAATTTTTGAGATCTCTAAAGAATGCATTGATCGTGTCTTCTTCTGCTACATCAGCTGCTGAAAAATGGAAACAGATACATGAGAGTGTCCACAGACTTGCTCTTGATGTCTTTGGGAAGAGGAACAGCAAAACGAACGACTGGTATGAAGTCAAGTGCAGTGAAATGAATCCTGTCGTTGAGGCCAAGCGCAGCGTACTCATTGAATACAAATGCTCCCCGAATGAAAGTGCTCTTCAGAAACTACAGGCTGTGAGAAGAAATGCTCAGCAAATCATGAGGTGGTGTGCAAATGAATATTGATTGGGTTGAGTTCAGTGAGGAAATACAGGTTGCTGCTGACATAGGAAACATCAGAGGAATGTACAAAGGCATCAAGAAAGCTTGCAGACCCACTCAGAGCAAGACAGCTCCCCTTAAGTCCAGCACTGGAGAGTACATTATAGACAGTTAAGCAAATGGAAAGATGGGTAGAGCACTTTTCTGAGTTGTACACCATCAGAAATTCTATCACAGAATCAGCTTTAAACATCATGGAGTCCTTCCCTGTACTACAGGAGTTGGACAATGTACCCACACTTGAGGAACTTGAGAATGCAATTAGCTCCCTAAGATGTGGAAAAGCTCTGGGTGTAGACAGTATCACAGCTGAATTGATCAAATCCTCTAAAAACATCCTATTAAAGCCCCTGTATGAATTGTTGTGCCTGTGTTGGAAAGAAGGTGAAGTGCCACAGGATATGCGTGATACCCATATTGTTACTCTTTATAAGAACAGTGGAGACAGGAGTGACTGTAACAACTACAGAGGAATTTTACTTCTCTGTGTCTTTGGGAAAATGTTTGCCAAGGTCATCTTGCTAAGACTGCGTAAACTTGCTAACCGTGTTTACCCCGAATCTCAATGTGGCTTTCGAGCAGTGAGGTCAACTATCAATATGATTTTTTCACTTCATCAACTGCAAGAAAAGTGCAGAGAACATAGAAAACCCCTCTTCACTGCCTTCATAGTCCTGACCAAAGGGTTTGATATGGTTAACAGAGAAGGTCTTTTCGAAATTCTCTCAAGAATTGGTTGCCCTCCTAAACTCTATAGCCTCATTCACTCCTTTCATTGCAACATGCAGGGTGTTGTACAGTTCAAAGGCAACACCTCTGAAGCATTTAGTATAAACAGTGGCTTCAAGCAAAGATTCGTGCTTGCTCCCACACTGTTTGGAATTTTCATCTCCATGCTGTTGCATCATGCTTTTGGTTTGTCAACTGATGGCATCTATCTGCATTCCCAGTTGGACAGAAGCCTGTTCAACGTTTCACGTTTGAGATCCAAAACCAGAGTGAGAGGTAGCACCCTTAGAGATCTGCTTTTCACTGATGATGCTGCACTTGCCTGTCACTCAGAGTGTGAATTGCAGACCTTGATGGATCGCTTCTCCCAAGCTTGCACAGACCTTGGTCTAATCATAAAACTTAAAAAGACAAAAGTCATGTGTCAGAGTACTATGTCGCCTCCATTGATACACATCGGTAGCTACCAGTTGGATGTTGTAAGCCAATTCTTGTATCTTGGATCTATTGTCAGTGACAATCTGTCACTTGATTCTGAGATCAATCAGAGGACTGGGAAAGCTACTTCAACCATGGCTAAGCTTGCCAAGCTTGTCTTGGCAAACAGTAAACTGACAAGACAAACCAAATTTGCTATCTATAGAGCATGCATCCTGAGTACCTTACTGTATGACTAGGTATACTAGACAAGAGAAGAAGCTTAACAGCTTCCACACGTGCTGCCTTCTGTGCATCCTTGGCATATCTTGGTCAGATAGGATCACCAACACAGAAGTGCTCCAACGCACAACTTCCAAGCATCTACATGCTACTGAAACAAAGATGGCTGCATTGGCTCCGTCATGTGTACCACATGCAAGATGGACGTATTCCTAAAGATCTACTCTATGGTGAGTTAGCCTCAGGCCAAAGACCTGCTGGACGCCCCCAGCTTCCCTATAGAGATGTATGCAAGTGAGACTTGAGGGCCCTGGGAATAGACATAGGCAGCTGGGAGGAGATGGCCAAGGACCACGCCCGATGAAGTTCAGTACTCAGGAGCAGCTTGCACGCAGCTGAGATGGGCTTCCAAGCTCTGGAGGAAGAAAAATGAATGAGATGCAGGAACCGATGGGCAACAGAGAGCGCAATTGTCCAATGTCCTCATTGCGGCAGGAGTTGTGGCTCCTGTATCGGACTGCACAGTCACACTGTGGCCTGTGTCTCTTCAAGGCACTGATCCATGGTTGTCTGCGACTGGTGGAAGCCTACTATTCTACATATGTACATATACATTTATGTATGTGTGTGTATAGGTATATATGTATAAGTATTTGTGTATATATATGCAAACACCTATATGTGTGTGTGTATGTGTATATATATCCATATGGGTACATGTTGTATACCCCCATTCTCCCTTAGATTATAAACTCCTTAAGGACAGTGACTGTTTAGCTTTTGTGTATATAATCCTATAGGAGGTATGCCTTTCTTTATGAAAAGTTCACTGGTTGAATGATTTTCTTTTTTACTGTGGAATGAAAAATTATCCTGAAATCTCAGAGCAGTACGACTTTTGGAAGATTATTTAAACTATTCCCTTGCCCTTAAGCAAGATTATGCTAGAGAACTGATAATCTAAATGATCTGAAAAAATCTTTAAACAGTTTTCACAAGGCATTTTTTTTCTTGAAACCCATTTCAGTGTAAAAGAACTCGAATGAAGGAATTTCTTAATATTCATGTAAATTCGGGGACGGCTAGGTGGCACAGTGGATAAAGCACTGGCCCTGGATTCAGGAGTACCTGAGTTCAAATCCAGCCTCAGACACTTAACACTTACTAGCTGTGTGACCCTGGGCAAGTCACTTAACCCCAACTGCCTCATTAAAAAAAAAAATTCATGTAAATTCTCATGATGAAATTCCAACCTATTTCCTCTTATTTTAGTCTCAATGGATTCTAAGGATTGGTCTACCAAGTTGTGAGCTGCTGTAACCATTCTGGAGAACAATTTGGAACTATGGCTAAAGGGCTATAAAACTACTCATACTCAGTAATACCAGTAGATCTGTATCCTAAAGAAAGAGGGAAAGGTCTCATACGTACAAAAATATTTATGGTGGCACTTTTTGTAGTAGCAAAGAATCAGAAATTGAGAGGATGACCATCAGCTGGGGAATGGCTGAACAAGTTGTGGTACATAATTGTGATGGAGCATAACTATTGTGCTATAAGAAATAATGGATAGGATGGTTTCAGAAAAACCTGGGAAGACCTTTAAACTGATACAAAGCAAAGTAAGCAGAACCAGAATAACACTGCATACAATAATACCACCATGATAATGATAAACCGTGAAAGACTTAGCTACTCTGATCAAGACAATGATCCAAGAAGGATTTATGATCAAAAGCAAGGCAGGTTGGTGGTACGTTGTATAGAGTGCTGGGCCTGAAGACTGGAAGACTCATTGTCCTGAATCCAAATATGGCCTCAGACACTTTCTAGCTGTGTGATCTACACATCTTAGAATCCCTAGTTCTGTCCTTCAAAATTCAGTTCAAATTCTATCTTTTGCAGAGGTCTTTCCCTATTGTTCCCAATTTTTGGTGCTCCTCAGCCCTGAAACTTAGTAGTTATTTTTATTTTGTATTTACCAAATATTGTATGCACAAATGTTCCCCTACACATAAAATGTAAGGCCTTTTAGGGGAAATAGGAGATGATCTTTATGGCCCTTTTTTTAGTTTGTCAGCTTTGAATTCTAATCCACTTTGGGAATGAATCCCAGATAACCTATGCCCCCATATAGTACCTGCTTTACACATAGACACAGTAAAAAGCTGCCTATGGGATGGCATCTAATTGCATGCCCCCATCTGTTTCCTTTTATCTGAAATTTCTTTCATAGGACACATAAGAGACTGTAGCTACTAACTGCTAAGCAAAACCCTTGAAAGAAGTAATTAGGCCGACATGGAATTCATACAATGGCAGAGTTTCTTAACTTATAGTACATAGCTGCCCCACCCCACCTCTGTAAAGGGTTCTTTGATGGATTTCAGAAGGTTCATGAACTTGGATAGGGAAAAAAAAACAAATCTTTATTTTAATATAATTGGTTTTCTTTGTGATCCTATACATTTTATTTTGTTAATTTAAAAACATTATTCTGAGAAGGGATCTATGGGTTCACCAGCCTAACAAAGGAATCCACCTTTCTAACCCCATTCTTCCCTCTCTCTCTCTCTCTCTCTCTCTCTCTCTCTCTCTCTCTCCCCCGCCCCTCACACACACACACCACACACACACACACACACGTTAAGAATGCCTGCATTGGGTCAGTTTGGTGGCCCAGTGGATAAAATACCTGTCCTGGATTCAGGACGACCTGAGTTCAAATTTGACCTCAGACACTTGACACTTACTAGCTTTGTGACCCTGGGCAAGTAACTTAACCCTCTTTGTCTGACCAAAAAAAAAAAGAATACCTGCACTACAAGGTTAATGGTGTAAGGATCATATATTGAGCCTTAGAGGTCATTTAATCCATCTCCTTTCATCTTACAGATAAGGAAGTTGAAGTCCAGAGAGTTTGAGTAAGTACTTAACTAGACATGTTATATCCTCCAAGGAGTATGTAAACTCTTTGAGGTCATGGGATGCTTTATTTGTCCTAGCATCCCTAATACCTATCACAATGCCTTGCATATATAGTAAGTACTTAATATAAACAATTGGATAGAATTTAAATAAGTGACTTGTCTAAGGTCACACAAGTAGTAAATGTCAGAGTTGGAATATTTTCCTGACAGAAGGTTTGAAAGGGGAAAAGGGGAGATAATACCCATAAAGTACTAGGAATGTGAAAGGGGATGAAGTAAAGAAAAAAGGTATCACGGAAAATAGAAAAATGGGAAGCAGGACATTACCTGCTCACCAGTTTCTTTGCCTGTAAGTATTACTTCTGCTGGTATTTACTTTTAAAATCCAGTGCCATGTCTATAGTATTCCCTGATAAATAGGTTTCTAGACAAGAATGACAGCATTGAGCTCTGCAACCTAAAATTTTTTTTAAAGAAAAAAATCCCACCTAAAGGCATACAAGAGGAATTCAGCTTCTGAGAGTGACAAAGACTTATTGCAACTATTATGGCCCACTATGGACTAATAAGCCTAATAATGTGACCAAGATGTTCATGGATCAGGGAACACTAGATTCACCCCTCCCCCCAAAAAACAATAATAACCAAAAAATGCACACATATAACACAAAAAGTGACAGAGATAAAAGGGCCAGGATTCATAATAAGTTCAGATTTATCAAGGGAAAAAAATCTGGTCTTCAAATAGGGGAAGGGAAAACTAAATTTGTTCTTGATCATGGAAGATTAGGCAGCTTAATTTCATCTTTTAGACACAAAGCAAGGTTCCTAATTCCATTATAGATCCTTGAGACAAGGTTACCCCCTGGATAAGGTTGCCATGGCAATTTAAGTGAAAATGCCAAGATCAGTGATATAGCATAAAGCCCTACTCCCACAAGCAAGTGTTCATGGGTATTTTTATTCCTTGCTTTTAATTGGACAGGGCAAAGCCAGAGACCCATAAGTATGGGTTAAAAAAGAGGGTGCTTCATGGAATGTGTCCTTGCCTTGGAATGTGTCTTAAAGGTGGAGATATTTCTGATCCCTCTGAAAATATATATATATATATATATATATATTTTACCTTTCATAAGCCCTTGGTCTTGAAAAACCATTCGATCACAGCATGGGAAGCATTTGTTAACTGGCAATTATATAACTGCCACAGGGCTGGGACAAGATTTAGTTTCAAAGCTAGAGAGCCTCTACTTACAGAAAAAGAGCTCTGTTACAAATTGAAAAGTGTTAGCAAGAATAGCACCCAATGCAGGGAGAGCCTAGAAATTGGAAACAAGACTTTTCATTAAATGTCCTACTTTGACCAGGGGGCATCTTGAGCAAGAATTTTCAGTTAAGACCAGAATTTGCTACTTGTCTAAAACCTCCTACCTTTGCTTTTCACTCTTCAGACATGAAGGAAGCAATCTACTAGAAAATGCTTTGAAGTGGCATCAGGACAAGTTTAAGGAAGTATATACAATAGCTGCCATGTGAAAGTGACTGAGGTCCCATCTGTAGGACCCACTTTGAGTCATTATGCTGATAGCTGTATGGGTTGATTTGTACTGGTTTACATAGACACTCCCTGGCCCAGGGCCTCATTGTGACCACTGGTACTTCTTATAACATGGCTGGATGGAGATATGTTAGCAGAGTTAACCAGTCTCATAATTTAAAAAGCATCAGGCTCCTAAATGGATCATTGTGTCATATATTTAGGGCTAAAATGAACATTGAAAGTCACTTAGTCCAACCCCATTATTTTATAAATGAGGAAATTGAATCCCATAGAGGTTGCTACTTGTCTAGGGTCACACAAGAGACAGGTGACAGAATAAGCATTCAAACCCTTGTGTTCTGACTCTAGATACACTGCTCTTTCCACTAAACCACACTGCCTGCTACAAGGGACTGTCATAAAAACGAATACTAGAGTTAGTTTCAAAGGAGCTGAGTCTGAATCCCACTTCTATCTGTATGATATTGGTCAAGCCACAGAACTCTTTAGTCTCAATTTGGAATATTGGGAGATTGAATTAAGTCAGCATCCCTAAAATGTTATCAGTGGATACTTGGGGATCCCCAACACCATTTCAGGTGATCCATAAGGTCAAAACTATTTTCATATAGGTTTCATAATATTATGTGTGGAGATGAAAAGAATATATGACCAGAAAGGAATCTAAGTGCTCAAAAGACCATGAGTCAGGCATTTTATTACTCACAGGAATGCAAGTGTGTGCAAACTTCCCCTTACAGCCCTATGTGTCATGAAGAATGATAGGTTGGCCCTACAGTGGGATGCATACCATGATGGAGAGCCCAGATCTTCTGAGTCTTTGCCTTATATCTTATTATTGTTGCTAGACAGATCCCTAGAAACTGAATGAGAGAGGGACCCTAGGGGTAGTCAATCGGTGGGTGATCCTGATTGCAACCCCCTCCTCCTTCATTGACCACAATACCATCGTGATTGGGAAAGTTTGCTATCTTTGCATATCTAGGTTACACAAAGTTTGCTAAACTGATAGTTTGCTCACTTCTCATTCCTAACCCTAAATTTAGGTGATTAAGTTGGCTATCAGGTTCATAGGAATTCCTGGTACATAGGAAGATCAATCAGGAATCAAATAGGATTCACTTGAGTCAGATAGAACTGAGCAATAGACCAATCTTAACATAACACATAAACATTTGTCCATTAAAGTACTTTCCCCTTTCCAGGTACATATCTGTGTAAAGAAGAGATTTTTTCATACATTTTAACCAAAACAACATATCACGATAGGTTGAATGCAGAAGCAGATATGAAAATCCAGAAATTTGCAAAAATGTGTAAAAGAATACTATTCTCACTAGTTTTGTTTTGGAAAATATAGTTATATTCATAAATATATGCTTATGTGTAATAAGTTCATTTGCAATTTTTAATGAATTAATAAAAAATTGTTTTAAAATGTACCTGTTTTAATCTCTAATATGGTGAATGTCAATAGCTCTAGCCAATACAAACAAAAGCTCTCTGGGTTCTTCAATCATTTTTAAGAGTGTAAAGGGGTCCTGAGGCCAAAAAATTTGAGAGCTGATGAATTAGGTCTCTTCCACCTCTAAGTCTGATACTATGATACAAAATTTAAGTAACATAATCCCTACTTTCAAATAGCTAATAGTTCAGGAATAGGAAGAAACAAGTACACAAAAATTCTGACATAAGTTAGATAATAATTAAGTGCATGGAAGAGTTCAAAATAAGAAATGAGACATTCAAGGAGAAAGGAGACATATCTAAAAGAGTTGGGAATATGAAAACCAGGGCAGAGATCATAATGTTAAGTTTCTTTAGTTTCTCACTCCTAGTTGGAAATGAATATAGTACAATGTGACATACCGGGTAAAACAGGAAAAAGGGGGAAAGGGAAAAGCAAATAAGAATTTATTAAGTACTTACTATATGCCAGTTACTGCATTATGTATAATTATTAATAATTATAATTATAGTATTTACATAGTACCTATTATGTACTAGGCACTGTGCTACATGCTTTACAAATATTTTATTTGATCCTCACAACTCTGTGAGATAGGTGCTATTTGTGTTCCCATTTTACATTTCAGGAAACTAAGTCTGGTAGAGGATAACTGACTTGCCCAGGGTCACATGGCTACTAAGTGTTTAAGGCCAGATTTGAACTCAGGGCTTCCTGACTCCAGTCCTAACCCTCTATCTGCTGTGTCACCTAAATAGTTCATTTTTTTTAAAAAAAGGAAAAGAGAATAAACCGGTTATTATACTATAGTGCCAAAATTGAAAGGAATACAGAAGTTATGTATAATGTTGCTGTTAACTGATAGAAGTTGCCTCATCTATTGGCTGGAGGAATATTTGCATGATTCATATAAGGCTGATTTCTTCTGAATGATCATGGAACACAATATGACATTTCTTTCAATATTTATTCTGGCACTGTGTATTACCAGCATGCCAACTGCACATGAAAATATCTAAAGAATTGTCCTATGTATGAGAAATCCCTGTAGTATTTGGATCCCATCTTCTAGGATTATAGAGAACACCTTTGTTGATCGATAATCAGATGGTCTTTGTTCGCAAATTTGGGGGAATCCTGCAAAATCTTAGATGAATAGGTGACATTTTGCTGGATGGGAGTCTATAAGGCTGCATTTTGCTAAAATAAATCAAGTTGGATTTTGTTGATTAAAACAAAAAGAAATATTGAAGGATCTCCTATTCTATATCTTTCATTCTGTTGTGTGACTAAAATGATTTTCTACTGTCAAAATGTTCTATAAAAGCCTTTCTGTTCCCTTTTCATATTTTCCATAAAGTACACCTTCAATGTGTTTACAATAGATTATGCTCATAAAGATTTTACAGAGATAAGAAAGTAGACAAGTGGTCCAGTAGTAACTGATTCCTTCTATACTACCTTTCATAGGTATTACTGTTAATCATTTTATTTATGGTTTGGGGGGGTTGGGGAATCTTCCTCCTTTGTATATAAGTTTTAAAAATGATTATGCCTCAATGCTTTCAAAATTGCATCATCTCCAGTACTAATTTCTTCTGTGTATACTTGACCTGATCAAATTGCCCTTCCTGACTTCATTTAATTGTCATCCTATTTTCTCATATAGCAAACGGGGAACTTAAATGTTTGACTCCCTTGTGGTGGTTTTGCTGTCATCAATGATAAAGTTAGCAATCTACAGAAGCAGTGAAAATTCTATTCCAGTTTTCATTTTGTTTTGTCTTCTCCTTTTGTGGTTTTGTTTTAACATCCCCTGTATCCCCAGCACTTAAACACAGTTCCTGTCAGATAGTAGATTCTTAATAAAAGCTTTTGTCTAACTGAATGAGTTTAATCTATGGATAGTTCCAACTTAGGTGGATCTCATCTCAAGCTTTCTGTAGACTTCCTTTCCCTTTCACTTTTCTTCATTGCTTTGGGAAGCAAACAGTCTTCCACTATCCTCATAACATTTTGTGGCTAAGTTGTTATTTAGTGTCACTTTTTATGATCAAGGGTTTGCTGGATGAGATAGTTTCTAGACTCTGTTAGCCTCCTCATTCTATATATTGATTTGTATAAGTTATACTTCTGCAGAAAGTGGTCATATCGTTCTGTAGAGTGTAGTGATATTATAAAATAGGATTAATGAATCATTCTTTAACATGGTAAATAATATCTATGTGAAACTAAGAGCCAACATTATTCATAATGAATAAAATGGTAGGGGGTTTTTAACATAAAATCAGGATGAAAGAAAGGATTTCCATGATCAACATTTGATAAAATGCTAGAAATTTTAGCTAGAGTAATAATACAAAAAGATATTGAGTTAAAAAGTATATGAAATATATATTTTTGCAGATGACATGATAGTCTCCAGAGAGAGCACTAACTTGTGTACTTAGTTTACATATTCAGTACCAAGCCAAATGAACAAAAAATTATGTTATAGAGCCAGAAAAAAAATCAAAATTCATCTGGAAGAAGTAAAAGTCAATTATTTAAAGAGAAATGATGACAGGGAAGGGGAATTGTCAAGGAAGAGGATGTGATTGTGGTGGTGGTGGTTCAATCAATGAAACCATAGAAAAGGGAAAAGGACCCACATGTATAAAAATATTTATAGCAGCTCTCTTTGCAGTGGCAAATAATTGTAAATTGAGGGAATACCCATCAACTGGGGAATGGTTGAACAAGTTCTGGTATATTAATGTAAGGGAATACTATTGTACTTTAAGGAATGATGAGCAGGAAGATTTCAGAAAAACATGGAAAGACTTAAGTGGACTGACGCTGAGTGAAGTGAGCAAAACCAGGTGACCATTGTACACAGTAACAGCAACATGGTATGATAATCAATTGTGATAGACTTGACTCTTCTCAGCAGTGCAAGGATCCAAGACAACTCCAAAGAACTAATGATGGAAAATGTTCTGCACATACAGAAAAAAAGAACTGTGGATTCTGAATGAAAATTGGACCATACTGTTTATAATTTTTTTTTGTTTCCCAGCTTTCTGCTTCCCTTCTAAGTTTGTCTGCATTGTTTCTGTTTGTATAAAACTTTTTAATTTAATGTAATCAAAATCATCCATTTGGCATTTCATAATATTCTCCATATATTTTTTGGCCATAAATTGCTCTCCTCTCTATAGATCTAAGAGGTAAACTATTTCTTCCTCTCCTAATTTACCTATGGTATTACCCTTTATGTCTAAATCATATATCCATTTTGACCTTATTTTGGTATATGGTGTAAGATATTGGTCTATACCTAGTTTCTGCCATATTATCTTCCAGTTTTCCCAGCGGTTTTTGTCAAATACTGAATTCCTATCCCAGAAACTGGAGTCTTTGGGTTTATCAAACAGTAGATTACTAAAGTAATTTACTACTGTGTCTCCTGTGCCTAACCTATTCCATTGATCCACCACTCTATTTCTTGGCCAGTATCAAATAGCTCTGATGACTGCCGCTTTATAGTATAACTTCATATTTGGTACAGCTAGCCCACCTTCTTGTGCATTTTTTTTCATTAGTTCCCTTGATATTCTTGACCTTTTGTTCTTCCAGATGAATTTTGTTATTATTTTTTCTAGCTCTATAAAATAATCTTTAGGTAGTCTGATTGGCATGGCATTGAATAAGTAAATTAATTTAGGTAGAATTGTCATTTTTATTATATTAGCTCAGCCTATCCATGAGCAATTGATATTTTTACAATTATTTAGATCTGATTTGATTTGTGTGAAAAGTGTTTTGTAATGGTATTCATAAAGTTCCTGGGTTTGTCTTGGCAGGTAGACTCCCAAGTATTTTTATTTTCTACAGTTACTTTAAATGGAATTTCTCTTTCTATCACTTGCTGCTGATCTTTGTTGGTCATGTATAGAAATGCTGATGATTTATGTGGATTTATTTTATATCCTGAAACTTTGCTAAAGTTGTTCATTGTTTCAATTGATTTTTTAGTTGATTCTCTAGGATTCTCTAAATATACCATCATATCATCTGTAAAGTGTGATAGTTTTGTTTCCTCCTTGCCTATTCTAATTCCTTTAATTCCTTTTTCTTCTCTTATTAGCAGGAAGAGTTAAAAAGAAATACCATTCAATATAGCTATAGAATGTATAAAAGATTTAGTATTCTATCTACAAAGAAATACATACAAGCTTTATGAATACAACCACAAAACAATTTTTCAAGAAGTAAAGATAGTCCTAAATGATTGAAGATATAATAATCATTAATATTTGGATCATATAAAATAATGAAAATGGAAATATATGTAAATATTTTAATTATTCAGAGACATGCCAAACTACCAAAGGATTATGTTATATAGCTGGGGAAGAATATAAAAATGTATCTGAGAATCAAAGGTCAATAATTTAAAGAAAAGTAATAGTGAGGAGAATTGTCAGGGAAAGGAGCCCAGCTCTACCATATCTCTAATTTTACTACAAAAGGTAATCTTCAAAAGGATTTTTGGTACTGGTTAAAATATAGAGAGTTCAGTCCATAGTACACATTAAATACAAACAAACAAAAGCAAAGGAACATAGTAGCATAATTTTTGATAAATCCAAAGGCATGTGACAAAAAATTCTAGGAAATCTGGAAAACAATCTTGCAGAAATTAGGTTTAGACAAACAACCTACAATAATCTCCAAATGGTACATGACCTATACATAAAAGGTGACTTAAATTATTTTGACATTACATACATGTATGTATTATATTAAATTAGAGGAAGAGAAAAAGGAAAAAAAAAACCCTTTTACAACTTTGGACAGGAGAAGAATCCATGAACAAATAAGGGATAAAGAGTATTGCAGATGACAAAATGAATGTCTTATCTCAAAATTGAAAAGTTTTTGCACAAACAACATCACTGCAATTAAAAATAGAAGTAAAGAAATTAACTGGGAAAAAATTTTCCTGGAAGTTTCTTTCATAAAGGTCTGAAATGGAAGCTATTATGAAAAATGATTCAAATATTTAAGAACAAGAGCCAATTCCCAACAGATAAATAATTAAGGAAATAGAATAAGCAGTTCTCACATTTTCTATCATCTAAACTATCAGTAGTCATATGGGGAAAGTGTTTCAAATTATTAATAATAAAAGAAATGCAAATTAACTATGACAATTCTGAGGTGCCACTTCATACAAATCAGATTGGCAAAGATAACAAAAGGGAAAATGTCAGTTATTGGAAGAGATGTAAGAGGATAAAGGTGAAAAAAAATGCTGGTTTTTTTGTGTTGTTAGAATCAACAGTGATTGATTGAATATGAGGTAGAACAAATACAATCCAAAATTATGAAGAATGATAACTGGTTAATTATTATGCCATAGACCAAAACAAAGAAATTAAAAGAAGGCCAGGTTTAGTGGGAAAGGCAATGAATTTGGATTTGGTTACATGGAATATGAGGAAAGCAGAGAGATATCCAAGTAAAATATTGACAACTGAATATGTGTTTTCTGGAACTCAGTATATTGATCATGACTAGAGATATAAATTAGGAGTCTATCACATAGGGATGGTAATTAAAGCCATGGGAAAATATACTTGTTAAGGAAAACAGGGTAGAGATCTAAGGATGGATCCTTAGATACCATAAAGGAACATCAGTTATAAATCAACAAAGAAGAAAGAGAAAAAACAATCTAAGAGGAAGTAAAGGAACCAGGAAAATATATTATCTCTGAAAGTGAGAGAGAAGAGAATATCCAATAACAGTACTCCAAAGATATAGTATCAAATAAGATCCAGTGTTGAATCTTGATAGAGATCAGGAAAAATGATGATTAGAAAGTGAGGTCATTATATTTGTTATTTAAAAATCATCAGGTCATGGACTTATAACTAAAAGCGACTTTAGCAACCAATTCTAACTCCATAATTTTACATGTGAGGTAACTGAAGCATAGGGAATTTAAATGACTTGCCTAGGTTTCACAGCTAAGTGTCTAATGGTAGAATTTGAACCCTGGTCTCCCTGAATCTAGTTCCAGTACCCTATCTACCATACTATTCTGATATTCTATTTTATTAGTGATCTCATAAAACACCCAGTTTCAGTAATGTGGTAGGTTTGGAGACCCTTTGCAAGGAGAAAAGGAGAGAGCAATGGCAAAAGGAGGGAGTATATAGCAAAAAAGTGGAACATCAAATATAGACATCTTATTTTAAATGATGAAGGGGTGGGGATAATGGATGGCCTACTGGAGATATTGGATGGTTTATCAGGGATACCCAATTTAGAAAACCTGAATATATTTGTACCATGATCGTAAGGAGTCAGTGACAATGGAATGATTGGCAGTGTCATCAAAAAGGGATTGACTACACGATCCTAGAGGAATGGCACCAATAGAAGAATTAAACTTATTTCCTAATAGCGCTAGCTCTATTTCTGTGGTTAGATGAAGCAAGTAAGAAAAAATGATGATGTTGAGAATGTTTGAAAAGTAGAGGAAGGAGGCTAAGGAAGATCATAATGGTTAAATTACGATTGGTTAAATAATTTGTTGTATGGGGACAGTCAGAATGGAAGCAAAAAAAAAAAAGTTTTGGAACAGTGACAGTGATGAGTGAAATGAAGCAATATAGGAAGAGGACAATTGTTGAGCCCCAGAAAGCGCCCATCTGAAATAATAGAAGACAAATTCTTAGTGAAAGAAATCAGCTGAAATTCATGATTTTCTACCCTTATGGAGTCTCAATAAAGAAATGAGCACTTACAATAAAAAAATTAAAACACATACAGTACTTCAAAGTTTGCAAAATACTTTACATAGTGTTACACAAGGATGAGGATTCACAGGTTGAGAATACTGTGAAGTTAGAGAACAAAGGATTCTGGGGGAGTATCTATGAAAACTAAAACTAACCTTTGCCCTTGAGGTCTTTGGTTCTTTAAACTCTAGCTTCTAAAACTGTGGCTTGCAATCCCATATGGGGTCAAATAACTGAATGGGGGGGGGGGGTCACAAAAATTTTGGCAAGAGTAAAAAGTTATGTATACACATTTTATATGTCTATATAACCAGCGTCATATAAAGGGTTCCAAACTAGCTTGTGGTTAATGAGGATATTGGATTTTTTTTTTTTTACCATAGTGCTTTAGACTTGGTTAACTGAAACAATGAGAATCTAATGCTTGAGATATGTAAGGTAGATAAACACTGAGGACATAAATACCATCTCAGTCAAACTAAGGATCCATCCAGTCCATGTAGTGCTTTTTCTCCACCACCAGGATATGGTGCTGACTAAGCACCATAAAAGATCAGAGTAATTATTCAATCAACTATACAAATCTATGTTGACACCCTATCACGTAATCAGGTAGTAACTTAACATGCACTTAGTACCACGATTATTATCTTCATTTTACAGGTAAAGCTCAGGGAGGTTAAATGATTGTTTAAGGTCAGATGGCTAGTAAGAGAGCTTGGAATTGAACCAGTATCTTCAGACTCCCAATCCAGTTCCCTTCTAAGGGATGTCTGTTGGTCAGTCAACAAGTATTTATTAACCATCTACAACATGTGAGGTATTGTCCTAAGTGCTGGGTATACAAAAAAGGCAAAAGACAGTTCCTGTTCGCAAGGAGTTCAAAATCTAATTGGGAAACAATATGCAAATAGCTATGGACAAACAAGCTACATACAGGATAAATCAGAAATAATCAACAGAGGGAAGGCACTAGAAGTAAGAACGATCAGGAAAGGCTTCCTATACGTCAGATTTTAGCTGGGTCTTAGAAGGAAAGCAGGGAAGCCAGGAAGTAGAGATATGGAAGAATGGGAAACAGTCAGTGAAAATGTCTAGAGATAAGAGATGGAATGTCTTCTTTAAGGAGCAAAAAGGCCAGTGTTACTGCCTCACAGAGTCTATGGTGCTCTATGTCTATGGGGAAGAGGAGAAATATTTAAGAAGACCATGAAGGTAGAATGTGGCCAGGTTACAAAGGCCTTGGCTCCCACACAGGATTCTATATTTAATCCTGGAGGTGATAGGGAGCCAGTGAAGTTTATTGAGTAGGAGAGTGACATGGTCAGATAGACACAATAGGAAAATTACTTTAGTGGCTGAATGGAGAATGGGAGAGACATGAGTCAGTGGACCCACCCCTAGGCTGTTACAATAGTCCTGGTATCAGGTGATGAGAGCCTGTACTAGTGGTGGTAGTTAGTATCAGAGGTGAGAAGGGGGCATATATGAAAGATATCATAAAAGGGAAAATTGATAGGCCTGGCAAAATTTATACTCCTAAGCATTTGTTATTCCCCTTCAAAAGCATTTTATGAAGCTATTGTCCATGAATTTATGTAAATGTCTCTTAAACTTGCTTATAGTTTCAGGAGAGAAGGCATTAAATTAATTTCATGTGTTCATTATTCATGTCAAGAATATATTGTTATTTCTTTCTATTTTGGTGATTATCATGATAATTCAGTTTGTGGATGATACAGGCCCCAGGCTTCTCTTTCTTGTCATCTCTGCTGCTTGTATCTTTCCATGTTGGCTTATTCACTAGTTAATAGCATGGCAAAGGAAATTTAAGGGGTAAAGGGGGAAGTAAGTACATAGTGGATAGAGTGTCAGGCCAAAAGTCAGGAAGACTCATCTTCCTGAGTTCAAATCTGGTCTCAGACACTTAATAGCTATGTGACCCTGGGCAAATCGCTGAACCTTGTTTGCCTCAGTTCCTCAAAAAATGAGTCAGAGAAGAAAATGGCAAACAGCTCCAGTATCTTTACCAAGAAATCCCCAAACGCAGTCACGAAGAGTCAGACACAAGTAAAATGACTGAACAGAAACACCAACTTAATGGGTAAAAAGCCTGAACTTAATATTGAAATGGAGAATTAGGACACAGCGTTATAAGATGATAAGATGGAAAGAGAAATGGTTCTAATATCAGAAGATCTGGGTTTGAGTCTTTTTTTTGGGGGGGGGGGCGGGCAATGAGGGTTAAGTGACTTGCCCAGGGTCACACAGCTAGCAAGTGTCAAGTGTTTGAGGCTGGATTTGAACTCAGGTCCTCCTGAATCCAGGGCCAGTACTTTATCCACTCTGCCACCTAGCTACCCCTCCTGGGTTTGAGTCTTGGCTTTGCCCTTATTACCTATCTGACAAAGTTACTCCCTGTTCTGGATGTCATTTTCCATTTTCTGAAAAATTAAAATCTTGCACTAGCTTGCCTTCTAGATCTATAATTCTTTGTAAGGGCAGCTAGGTGGCCCAATGCATAAAGCACCAGCCCTGGATTCAGGAGGACCTGAGTTCAAATCTGGCCTCAGACACTTGATACTTAATAGCTGCGTGACCTTGGACAAGTCACTTAACCCTCATTCCTCTCCCAAAAAAAAAGAAAAGAAAAGAAAAAAGAAAAAGAAAAATGCTTGATAATTTTATAAAAAATAAAATGTATAATTCTTTCTAAAATCCACCATTTGGGATGCTCTTGTCATGGCAAGGAAGTTCATATGCATCTGACTTCTCTCTAATTTGGTAAAAATGAAGATCTTCTACTTTCTACACACAGGTCAAAGACAGATGCTACCAAAGATTCTGTCTGCTTCTCAGGACTCCCCAAACTCTTCCTTGTTCCTAGTAGATCAAGGCAACAAAAAGCTCAAACTCTGGCTCTATTACAACATTCTGAGATGTTTCAAACTTGAAGTGTGCCTACAATCCTATCTGAGTTTGGAATCAATATATGTTCAGAATCATAAAAAAATACCATGATGATGGCAGGCATCCATCTCAGGAACATATTTAAAGATTCTTTTTTGCAAACAAAGTGTTCAAAAATGTACTACCTCGGCCTTGTAAAAATGAGTATCTCAGGAAAAACAGAGAACTGGAAAAGCATTCAAAATGTTAAATATAATTCTTGAAGGGTTTTGCCTTTTCATAATCACATTCAAAAATAGTCTTTCCTAGCAACTGTCAGAATTTAGGGAAGTTTGGGCATGAGAGAATTCTCCATGATATTGTGTACATAATTGCTCAGATTTCCAATCTTTTTGACCAAGCTCTCTATAGGCCTAAACCAAAGATGTCCAGACAAACAAACTCAAGACTATTTCAAGAGGTAAGAAAGGAAGCAAAAACTACCACATTTATTCATTGTTTATTCTCCTGACTTCCCTACATGAGTCAACAATCCCTTCTCAGAAAGGGGCAAGAACCAATTATCCAGTAATACAGGAGTTGTGTAGGCTCTGGGTAAACCTGGCCCTTCCAGCAATTAACTTAAGTATGGGCAAAGGAAAGGGAAAAATAGAAATCAATTTCATTGACCATTTTAACAAAGTTTGGCAGTAGAAAAGATTAAAATCACTGCCTCCCCACCCACATCCAATTATGGTTGCCAAATCTTGTTGATTCTATTTTCACATCCCATCATATCTGTTTCCTCCTATACACTGCCAACCACCCCAGTCACCTGGACCACAGAATTCCCTTCTTGACTAGCCTCTTTAACTTATGATCTCTCCCCTCTCTAAATCATCCTTATCAGAGCTGACAAAATAAACTCTCTAATGTGAATTGCTATTACTCCCATCCTCAATAAAAGGAAATGTATAAGGCCCTCCACAACCCAATTCCAGCCAACCTTCCCAGCTTTATTTCGTATTTCTTTCCTTTCACATACAATAGTACTGTTGGACTTTACTTCTAACTATAGAGACAATGTGTTACCACGTCCATGGTGCCTGAGGTCCTAAGTTTGAGTCTTAGCTCACTACTCACTAGTTATGACACTTGGCAAAATATTCAGCCTCTCTAAGCCTCATCTTCCCCATCTGTAACATGGGGGAGGGGGGATTGGATTAGATGACCTTTGCTCCCTTCCAACTCTAAATCTGATACATCTAGTCTTGTCTGTTATTATTCTATATATTCATGCAAGTTCTCCCAGAACTCACTCCTTTCTTGTCACCATCTCAGAGGCTGTATTCCCAATGAGTCATCCCTTTTCTGATCCTCCCAACTGAAAGTCATATCTTCTCTAATTTTCCAGCAGCACTTTGTTTAATGTTTCAATTTTTGTTTTTATTATATCTTTTTCATGTGTAACAACTGGACAATACATAATTGCAAAATCTCTAAAAGATTCTGAATTTCCATAGACATGTTTTTGAGAACTCTTATTGTTGGATTTGGTTATTGGCAAAGCTATTCAAAGTTGTGTTAAGATCATTTTTGTAAGAAACTTTCCAGCAGCATGGAGAACCAGGCAATCCCCAGTGTTCCCTGGGTACCTGATTCCAAATTCCATCCACACCTGAGATCATGCCCAGCATTCAGAGCCGGAAACCAGAGCGCACCCCAGATGACATCCCAAGAATCATCTGAGAACAGACTTCCAAAGACTTCAGTGAGCATTTTACTGTGCCCCTTTTCCTATTGCATACACTATTAGTAACATCTACCTCCTAAAGGAGACTGCCCCCTTTAGTTTTTGTCACTGTGTCACTCAAATTCTTTTTTCTCTTTTCATTCAATGTTAACATTGCTAATCATAGAACCCTTTAAAATTATTTTTTGTTTTAATTGAATAGATTTTTAGTTTCTAAAATATATGTAAAAACAAATTTTAACATAAATTTTTAAAAAAATTTGTGTTCCAACTTCTCTTCCTCAATCTGAAGTTTTGAGGTTTTTTTGACTGGTTTCTCTCACAACCTAGCTAATGTGGGAATGTTTTCCATGACTACTCATGTATAACTTATTCTGAAATGCTTGAGTTGTAGTGGGCAGGGCGGGGATGGAGGAGCACTTTGTTTAAATCTTTATGTTGTGTTGTGTTCACACAACAAAATGGATAGAGCACTGAATCTGAAGTGAGGAAGATCTGAGTCCAAATACTGCCTCAGATATTTACTAGCAATATGATCCTGGATAAGACACCAAACCTTTCTCTGGTCTCTGTTTCTTCCAGAGACCCATGCTCACAGTAAGCTTTGGGTTGTAGGATTCCTGCAGACATCTCAGAAGTGATCAGGGCTTGCCCCAACCTGTTCTTGTTCTTAGTTCTCAAAGAGGTCCATGACATCAGGGTGAAGTCATGACCCACTGAATTGGATTTAAGTGTGAGATGCCTGTGCAAGTCACCAATCTCACTCTCTCCTCCAGAGCTATTTTGGTCTAGTGGCAAGATATAGATCAGGGAGACTGGAGATGGCCCCAGATGTTTAAGACAATTGGGGTTAAGTGACTTGCCCAGGGTCACACAGCTAATAAGTGTCTGAACTCAGGTCCTCTTGACTCTGGGGCCAGTGCTCTATCCACTGTGCCACCTAGCTGCTCTGCCTTAGAGAAAAATCCTTTGAGTGGTCAGCCATGTGATCTTCATACACCCCAAAGTTTCCTTTCCTCTTTCTTCCATACCTCTTCTTCATGGTTAGCTCCTTCTAGTACCAGCCAGATCACAGAAAGCCCACAAATGAAATATGATTCTTAGAAAACCTAGAATAGGTGAACTCTGAGAGGAAGACAATGGGAGTGAAACGGAGTGTACATACATTTTCATATGTGATGCAGAGATAGTTTATTTTGCTTAACAGTGCCTCTTTGTTACAAGGGAGGGTTCTTTCATTGGGAAGTGACAATACTACCTTTTTTTTTTTTTTTGCAGGGCAATGGACGTTAAGTGACTTGCCCAGGGTCACACAGCTGGTAAATGTCAAGTGTCTGAGACCAGATTTGAACTCAGGTACTCCTGAATCCAGGGCCAGTGCTTTATCCACTGCGCCACCTAGCCACCCCAACAATAATACTTTTTTAATTAGTATGATATTTTACTTAAAGAAAGAGATTAAGGTCTCTAGACCAGCTTCTACTTCATCAGTTGCCTTTCCAAACATTCTTGACTTCTTGATTACTGGGGTGTTACAATTTACGCCCTGGAGAGGACACTCCAGCTACTCCTCATGGGGTAGATACAACAGGGGATGTAGCAGTTACCGGTTATAAGTCACTCAGGAGCTGCGGCTCCAGTATCTGACTGCAAAACCACACTGTGGCCTGTGGCTCTTCAAGGCGCTGATCCATGCTCATCTGAGACTGGTGGAGGCCTACTACTACTACAATTTACATGAATTATCTGACAATAGAAAGAAGCTTTTCATATTTGTAGATTTCTCCTTAGTCCAATAATTCTCCCTTTATCCTGAAGTCCTCCCTGGACTTAAGAATGACCCCCTAAAATTATACAAGAGCAGCACTCTGACCTCTTCACAATGACCCAGAATCCTCTGCATGCTGAAAGATCTCTCCAGACCTGGGATTGACTCCTTGGAAAATACCCTTCTCTACTGTGACCCCTCTCTCTGATTGGATGGCTCCTCCCAAAAACTCCTTTTGAAGAAGGCATATAGGTCAGTCATGTCTTCATTTCTTACAAGGCTGCACTTCAGACTTTTCTACAATAATTACATCCATCTTTCAGTTGCCTCTTGAGGGCAAGGACTGTCTCTTTTTTTTATTTGTATTTGTGTCCCCTGAGCTTAGCACTGGAAGGAGACAAGCAGTTCTGAGAAGTGACAGGGCAGGAGAAGGGCACAGAGAGTCACTTACATAACTGCAGATTGGAGTTGGAAGCACTTGGGAAGCAGAAATCCTTGTCATACAGGGAAACATACTTGGAAATAAAAAGGGAGAAGTACTCCAAGGGCAGGATTTGAGGGTCTTATTTTTATAGAATTTTGGTAGTTGAGTAGAACCTAATTCCTGTCCAGACTACCTTAGGCTTTGTTCATTAACCTATCAACATCATCCCAAAGTTATCAGTGTCCCAAGGGAGCAGTTAGGTGGTGCAATGGATAAAGCACTGGCCCTGGATTCAGGAGGACCTGAGTTCAAATCTGACCTCAGACACTTGACACTTACTAGCTGTGTGATCCTGGACAAGTCATTTAATCCTCACTGCCCCCCCACAAAAAAACAGTTTTCATTGTTCCTAATATACAGAACATTTTGCTGGTTCTTCTACCCATGTCTGGAGTTTATCTGCAGCTCATAGATCAAGGATGGTTAACTGGACAAAGGGGCCGTAGCATTGGTGCCTAACTGGCTTTTCCTAATTTAGCACATAGTCTCAGGTTGTATTCTCAGTTAATATACAAGACAGTTTGCAAATGAATTCTGTGCTCTCCTTTATGCTCTTATTTCCTATTAGTGTTACTTTATACTGGCTATTTATATACTTACCATACTATGGGGTATTCAGAAATATATAATTTCAACACACCTATAAGGCTACTTTTTCATGGAAGATAAATCAGAAAATATTTCTAATTCACCCAATTCTTTCACAAGGGATTGTTTTCTTCCCTAAATATCATTCTTGCTAGAGTTCACAATTTTGTATTTCATGCCTCTTTCTGCTTTTTTTTGTTTCCCAACCAAGTCTAACAGATAATAATATCCAGCTTCCTAACAGTAACACACACACACACACACACACATTAAATTAGGAACCAGAGATATATCAACTGAGTTGATAGAAAGTCTCCTACCAAATAATAATGTCAATAACAACTCACTAAAACTGAGCCCAGAAAACTGCTGGGACTAGATTTTTCCGCATACTAATGCTGTCGAGCATCTTGACAGCTATTTAATTTCCTATGCAAAAACAATCTCTCATCCAAGCCTCTGTAATACTAACACTGAAAATTAAAAATTGGGTCCCAGTTCTGTATGACTGTTCTAACTTGCACCTGTTCTGAAAGTGGGCTCTGTGCTGGGTTGGCTCTTATAGCTGGGTGACCAACTATAAATTGTGTCCTGCCACCCTACACCTGAAGACCATTTACGGGTGTGGGAGAAGTAGACAAAATTACCCACCTCATATTGTTGCAGAGACTGACTCCCAAATTTCTTGAGATTGGCAGCTTTCAGTAAGCTCTCTCTCTACCCTTGCCTTAATATCCCTTACCAAACCCCATATTTCTGCATGAACTTCTCTGACATGTTTGTAAAATACATAGACAGCCTCCCTTAAAAACAGTCCTGCTGCAAAACATGCAAACTCCATCTCACTTGGTATCAGCCATTTTGTTATAAATGACCCTATAGGACCAGCTACAGTAGCCAGTGTCCTTCAGTTTCTCCTCTTATCAACATAAAAAGGCTTAGCTGCTGAAGGTGGAAGATTCCAGAGTCCTGGGAAAGTTCTCCCAATCTGACTTGCCAAGCAGATCTTTTGGATTTTGTGAGCTATAGATAAGCTATAAGATAATAACTCCATTGTCTTCTATAATAATATACATTTTCTTCAACATATGTGCTATTTTTGTATAACCATGTGTTTAATGAATAGCCATCTTTCTTTGTTTCACACAATGATACACTGAATAATGTTTAGCTTATGAAAGTTAACCTTAAAACTGTATATAAGGAATCTTTTGTACCAGACTCATTTTTTAAAAAGTATTCTTATTTTCAGTTACACATTCTCTCTCTCCCTCTCTCTTTACCTACCTACTGAGATGGGAAGAAATATGATACCCATTATACATATAAAGTCATACAACACATTTCTGCATTAGCCATGTTCAGGGTGGGGAAGAGGGGGAAGGAGGGAGAAAGACAAGAAAAATTTAAAAGGGAAAAAATAGGCTTTAATCTGCATTCTGAATCCAACAGTTTTCTATCTGGAAATGGATAGTATTTTTCATCATTAGTCCTTTGAACTAATGGTGAATCATTGTATTGATTCAGGTTACTAAATTTTTCACAGTTGTTTATCTTTGGAATATTTATATTACTATGTATGTTGTTCTCCCAGTTCTGCTAACTTCACCTTGCATCAGTTCATATAAGTCTTACCAGGGTTTTTGAAACTATCTCCTTCACCATTTCTTATGCTACAGTACAGTAGTATCCCATCATATCCATATACCATAGCTTGTTTAGTCATTCCCCAATTGATGGGTTATCTCCTCAATTTCCAATTCTTTGTCACCACAAAAAAAATGTTATGAATATTTTTGCACGTATGGCTCCTTTTCCTTTTCTTTTGATACCCTTGAGGAGTAGTGTGTAATCAACCTTAAAAGATAGGCTGAAGACAGATTGTGAAGAGCTTTAACAGAATTAAGTTAGGCTATGTCTTAAAATATTGGGTAATAAAATGCTAGATAGATATAAAGATATAAAATTAACTGGATGAAGTGGCAGAAATAAGAAGTCCACTAGTAGGACATCAAATTAGGTGTTTGAAGGAAAACACTTTTTCGTAGATAGGATTGGAACAGAGTGGCATTAAAGATTTCATGCTATAATCAATATTTACAAAGTCCTTATCAGCATAAGCCAATCTCTGTCCTAATGTAATTAGGTGCACTTCACCAAGCTTGGGTGTTCATGAGTCACATGCCATTTATTCCTCTTCCATATTATAATATATCTAGGTGCAATAACACAAGGAGAGTCCCACATGGTGTCTGAGGAGCCAGATGCTATACATTTATATCCAATATTAGTTGATATTTTCCATATGGCTGAAAGGAAATACCAAAAATTTTAATTTGGAAATCATTGGTTTATTAATGTACAACATTACTATGTGTAAGGCAAGACAATAGGAACTCCCCTGTCCCTCTCCTCAGGATGATTCCTTGATAATTGCTAGCATTTATATAGCTATTTTTAAATTTGCAAAATATTTTGCAAGTTTTATCTCATTTTAATAGATGGTATTATTACCCCCATTTTACAATTTGGAAACTGAGGCAGTGAGTTACTACATGATTTGTCCACAGTCAGTGTCTAGGGTTTGATTTGAACTCATCTTCTTTAATCCAGATCCACTGTGCCACCTAACTGCCTTCCGACCATGTGTATGCCCATATCAGCAAGCACATAGATGGATGTATATGCACACATATGGATGGATAGATGGATGTGTGAATGTATACACACATACATATGTATATACACCCATAAATAGGTTTTAAATAAATATGTTATTAATTGTGTGCTGTTGCACCTCCTATTAGGCATCTATGTGGCACAGTGGATAGAAAGCTGAATCTTGAGTCAGGCAAACCTCAACTAAAACCTGTCCTTAAAAACTTAATAACTATGTGATCCTGGACAAGTCAATTAACCACTATCTGTCTCAATTTCCCCATCTGAAAAATGGGAGTAATAATAATAGCACCTACATCCTAGGATTGTTGGGAGGATCAAATGAGATAATATTTATAAAAGTATTTTGCAAACCTTATATATGCTATCATCATCATCTAAATATGTGGCAAAGGAAAAGTCCTCATAGGGCAGATAATTTATAAGGTGAATCAGTCTTAATTAAATACCTGAATTAATCAGATTGGTGCCATATTATGTCATAATTATGTTACCCTCTGAGGTAGCACAAGATTATACATACAAAAGTCAGAAAATGGATTAGGGTGGGCAGTGATTGGACTCTGTGCTTTGAGATGAGACCCTGTGCTTTTCACCAGTTAGCAAACATTGCAAAATAGAATGAAGATACTAATCCTGTGTTTTTTACCAAGTAGACACATATACCACGTTGTGCATTCTCTTTGCCCTCCATGTAGCTGATAAGAGGTTGCCTCACATCCCAAAGTGTGTGAAAGAGAATCCCAAGAAGGAGAGGAGGAAATTCCCAGACCCTCAATAAATCTAGCAAATTTGATCCCTGTTGTGGCCATTACATCACCCTGGCCACACTCTCTGCATCTTCCATTGAATAAACACTTTCATGCCTTCAGATGAATGGAGTCTGACCTTCCAATTCTTTAGGTGGGGAACCTACACATATCTATGCTCTCCCACAACAAAATCTTACCCTTAACAAGAACACTAAAGTCTCCTTCTCTCTGCATGACTGAAAACTCTACCCATTTCACTTAAGATTCATGATGAGTTGATTCTAAATATCTTCCCTTCAGGCAATAGAATGGTGTAAACACAATCCAACCTCTCCAGGGGAATTGACTAAATGACCTCTTGAAATCTCTCCCCATCCTGTGATTCTATAATCCATGATAATCAACAGAGTATTTTCCTAGGATCCTAAGTGTTTCTTTTCTTGTAATTACTATGGTATAAAACCTCCAGAAAGTTCACACTATGGAAAAAAAAAAGTAGTTCCTTCTGCCAAAAAGTTACCCTAGGAGAAGGAATATAAAACACACACACACACACACACCAAAAACACACCAAACACTGCAAATTGGAAAGGCTCTTATATTATCCTATTCAAGAAAGCTTCCTTCTGATGCTTTATAATAGAATGGAAGACTATTTATCTCATTGCCATCTACAACCCTACTGACTTTATGTTTGCCCCTACTGTTACAATTGGCTGCCTAAGCTTCCCCACTTACCATTGGGTCATAAATAAGAACACTTATATTTGTAAGCATACTGGGCTGAGATCATATCTAACTCTGATTTCAAGCCACACGAGTTTTCTTGTTCCATCACCAGCTGTGCCTCTGAAATACCCATTAACCGAAGGAGAAATAGAACATTTAACCAGTATCCAAATGTTCTGAATGCATTATGAATATCTAGAAGCACCTGAAAAACTAAGTCAAGGCTGCACTTCATCTTCTTTTTGGGCATCATGTAGGCATGAGCTGGGTCTGGGTACTTACAGATCATATGATGAATTGTCTTTTTTTTTCCTCTCAAAGTGTTGTCTTAGAGTTGGGCTTCAATAAATTTATTCTAATTCAATCCAATGAGCATTTATTCAGTACCTTCTATGTGCCCGGCAAGTGATAAAGACACGATAAGGAGATAGTTCCTGGCTTAAAGGAGAGTACAATCTAATAGATGAAATGAAAGGAGCAAGAGCAGCAAGCAAAGGAGCTAGAGAGGGTCACTTTCTTTCTTTTTGTTCCCCCTCCCCTCACCCATCACATATATACCAACCAGTAATCGTAATCCCTTTTTAATGTCCAAAATATTTTTCTCAGAGAACCTAAGTGACTTGACTTATTCATGATTGTGAGATGATCAGAAACATAACTTAAATTAGGTCTCCTTACTCTTGGTCCAGAGTTCCTTCTACTATGCTAAGGATTCCTCACCTTTGTGTCTGTGTATGTGTGTGTGTGTGTGTGTGTGTGTGTGTGTATGTGTGTGTATGTGTGTGTATGTGTGTGTATGTGTGTGTATGTGTTGTGGGCCCCCTTGGCATCTGATGAAGCCTGTGGACTCCTCAGCATAATGTTTTTAAATGCACAAAATAAATCAAATGGTATTACAAAAGAAAGTAATCATATTGAAATTCAGGTATCAAAATCTTTTTTTGTTGTTTATTTAGAATTTCATTTTCCCCAATTACATGCAAAAACAATTTTAACATCCATTTTGAAAATTTTGTGTTCCAAATTCTCTTACTTCCTCCCTTCCCATCACTCATTTAAGAAGGCAAGCAATTCAATACGAGCTATACTTGTGTAGTCACGTAAAGCATTTCTATTTTTCTCAGGTTGTGAAAGAAAACAGACAAAAACTCAAGAAAAAATAAATTTTAAAAAATTATGCTTCATTCTATACTCAGCATCACTTCTTTCTCTGGGAATGGATAGCATTTTTTCATTACAAGTTCTTCAGAGTTGTCTTGGATCATTGTATTACTGAGAATAGTCAAGTCATTCATAGTTGATCATCTTACAATATTACAAATCTCTAAGACTTAAAGATACAGAGAAGTTGTGGATCGACTTTGGTAAAAGGAATTTGCTCAACAGGAATTTCTTATACCATTGAATTCAGGAATGGCCCAAAATGCACAGTACCCACCTTATACATAGTTGGTTCTTAATAAAGACATATTGAATTTAAAAGTGTGCGACTAAAGATCTATTTACTCAGCAGCTATCTAAAGGAAATGAGCTTCTTTGTAAATGTTTGGTTAGGATGCTGCAAATTTTAATTCAGGCCACCTCTATATCAATCTAAAGGGGTTGAACATTGTGTTTTGCATGGGACCTTTCAAATTCCAAGCCTGTTCCTCAATAAAAGTATAGGGAAAGTACAGGTAAGCAAGGGTGGATTGGTAAGTACTGATTGAGAATAACCTGAATCCTATGGGGGTCAAAGGGAATCAATGAAAGCTTTGAAGGTGGTAAAGGTTATTATCATAAGGGAAAGTAGGAAAATAATCTGTGAAATATGCATCACAGTGAAGCTTAATTAAAGCACTATTTTGTTTATGCTAAGTAAGTCTTTACTGGACAATAATCTTTTGGCTTCATAAAGCCCTGTCAAGCTTAGAAGGAACAAGGGGGGAATATGGAAAGAACTAAGCTCATTAGTGGAACAGGTGGGTATGTGACCAGCTGAATAAGCAGGTCACTCTGGGACTGACATAAAGCAGATGTCTTTTCTTTAAACTCCTGCTAAGATTTTTCTTTTAGGCAAATGCAAATGTGGATCTTAAGTCATTTATGTCATTTGTAATATATTGTAAAGTATCATTTTAGGATTTATTAAAATTCTGAGGCAGACAATGGTGGACTCCTTTTGTAGTATGAAGTCTGTGTAGAGCTTATAAAATAAACATTTAAATCATTTTCATTTGTTGTGCTAAACTGCATATCAAGGAACAGTTTGATCTATGGTGAGTATCAGCATGTTTTAAAGAGACACATGCTGACTTGCACAACTTGTCAGTGCCACAAAGGATGTCCCCTTCAAAGTCTAAGATTCTCTAGAGAAGTTCAGGTTCTCTAAAATCTCCTATTTACAGATAATGTTGAACTAAATGAAATTAGATCATACATAGTATAAAACTCTCAATGAAACCCAAGTTCATTAGAAAGAAATTGGTTTGGTAGAGTCTGTGAAATCAAAACTATATTCATAATAATACTAAGAAATTTTAATTTCTAATATTACAAATATCAATAGATGTGATTCAAATAAATAAAAGATGTTTGTCAGGTGCTTAATAATTTTTAAAAGTATAAAGTGAAAGGTCAGAAGGAGGGAGCTACTGGGCTGAGAGAGGAGTGGAGTCCAAGCCCGCAGTTACCCTGACTCAGATCCAGTCCTGACCAGAGAAGGAAACCCCCAGAGCCTCTAAATCAGCTGAAGCACCAGTGTCATTTGAAACTAAGCTCACAATCTGGTGAGAGGTCTGAGACCTTGGCAGGGGGGAGACTACAGGACTCTATACTGTTGCTGAGGAAGAACTTGGGTTTTTCACCCCTGCTGGGAACCAGGAGGTAGGCTTGAGTAGCAGTGACCCAGGCAGGGGAGGGACACAGGCTCATCAGAGCTGACAACCACAACACACAAAGCTTGTTGATAAGCAAGTTGGTCTGGGGTCATCTATGGACCAAGGAACAGGCCAAGCAAGTGAAGAACCTGATCTTCCTTAAATCATACCACCTGGGACTTCTGAAGCTTGGGATACTGCAGACTGGAAACAGTGCCCCATTTTAAGGAGCTAAAAGTCAAGTAAAAGAAAGGCAAAAGGCAAGATGAGCAGACAGAGAAAGGTGAGGACCATAGAGAGTTTCTTCACTGACAAGGAAGATCGAGGTGCACCCTCAGAGGAAGATGTCAACACTGGGACCCCTATATCTAAAGCTTCCAAGAAAAATATTAATTGGTCTCAGTCCATAGAGGTGCTCAAAAAGGACTTTGAAGATAAAGTTACAGAGGTAGAGGAAAAAATGGAAAAAAGAAATAAGGGTGATGCAAGAAAGACATGAGAAAAAAGTCAACAGCTTGAAAAGTCAAATTGGCCAAATGGAAAATGAGGTGCAAAAGCTCTCTGAGGAAAATCATTGCCTAAGAATTAGGATTGAACAAATGGAAGCCAGTGACTTTATGAGAAACCAAGACACAATAAAGCAAATCCAAATGAATAAAACAAAACAGAGAGCAATGTGAAATATCTTCTGAGAAAAACTGCTGACCTGGAAAATAGGTCCAGGAGAGAAAACCATGAAAACCATGATCAAGGAAAGAGCTTAGACATAATCTTCCAAGAAATTGTCAGGGGAAATTGCCCTGATAATCTAGAAGCAGAAAGTAAAATAGAAATTGAAAGAATCCACAAATCACCTCCAGAAAGAGATCCCAAAAGGAAAACTCCTAGGAATATTATAGCCAAATTCCAGAGCTCTCAGGTCAAGGAGAAAATATTGCAAGCTGCCAGAAAGAAAGAATTCAAGTAATGTGGAGCCTCAGACAGGATAGCACAAGGTCTAGCAGCTTCTACATTAAAGGACTGGAGGGCATTATTTCAGAGGAAAATAAGGAAAAAGAGGACTTTCAGGTATTTGTGATGAAAAGACCTGAACTGAATGGCAAATTTGACCTTAAAATACAAGAAACTAGAGAACCATAAAAAAAAAAAAATAGAGTTGTGTGACATACCTGGGGTCATGCAGTGGGTGACTGTCTTGTGTCTGAGGCTGGGTTTTGGCTGGGATCCCCCTGGGTCCAGGGTGGATGCTTTGTCCACTGTGTCACCTAGCCTCATGATGACATCTTTAGGGTTAAATTGAGGGGTGAGGGGAATGCACTGGGGGAGGGGGAAGGGCAGAGGTGAAATCCTACATGAAAGAAACAGGAAAGGGTTTATGGAGTGGGAGAAGAGATGGGGGAGGAGCAGGGAAGTAAATGAATTTTATACTTATCAGACAAGGCTCAAAGACCTTAAACTAATTAGAGTTGCCTCAAGCAAAGATTAACACACACACACACACACAACTGGGTGGAGTAATCTATTTAATCTGGGCAGTAAATGAGCCTAATACTCATCAAAATTGGCTCAAAGACCTCAGTCTAATCAGAATTGGCTCAAGGATAGAATAACATACACACTCAATTGGGTGGAGTAATCTCTCTAACCCTGCAGGAAAATAGGAGGGGAAGGGGATAAAGAGAGAGGGGCAGAGGCAGCTAGATGGTGCCGTGGTTAAGCACTGGCCCTGGATTCAGGAGTACCTGAGTTCAAATGCGGCCTCAGACACTTGACACTTACTAGCTGTGTGACCCTGGGCAAGTCACTTAACCCCCATTGCCTGCAAAAAAAAGAGAGAGAGAGAGGGGGGCAAAAGAAGGAAGGGCAGATTGGGGGAATGGACAGACAGAAGCAAATCCCTTTTGAAGAAGGATAGGATGAAAGAAGATGGATAGTATAATAAATATCATATGGAAGGGAAACAGTTAACAATACCAATCATGAAAAAGAGAAAAGGGGGAAAAATTGTACAAAAATATTCATAGCAACTCTTTATGGTGGCTAAGAATGGAAGGAATGACTGAAGAAGCTGTGGTATGTGATTGTAGTGGAATGGTATTGTGCTATAGGAACTGACAAACAGGATGATCCCAGAAAAACCTGGAAAGACTCATAAACTGATGTATATTGAAGTGAGCAGAACTGGGAGGACATTGTTCATACTGACAGCAGTATTGTTCAATGAGCAATTGTGAATGACTTTACTCTCAGCAATACAATGATCCAAGACAATCCCAAGGGACTGATGATGAAGCATACTATCCACCCCCATAGAAAGAACTGATAAAAGAGCATTTGTGGATTGTACATATATAACTTGGTTGCTGTCTTGTGAAGGGGGGAGGAAAGGGAGGGAGGTAGGGAGAAAAATTTGGAACTCTAAATCTTATGAAAGTGAATGTCGAAAATGCCCCTTACTTGTAACTGGAAAAAATAAAATAAATGTTTGTTCAAAAAAAAAGTATAGGGGGCAGCTAGATGGCACAGTGGTTAAAGCACCAGCCCTGGATTTAGGAGTACCTGAGTTCAAATCCGGCCTCAGACACTTGACACTTACTAGCTGTGTGACCTTGGGCAAGTCACTTAACCCCCATTGCCTAAAAAAAAAAAAAAGTATAAAGTGACAAAAAAGTTTGAGAATCACTGTCATAGATATGCAGTTCCATCAGAAACATCAAAAAAATCAAAATTTTAAAAAGAAACATTAAGGAATTTTAGATTTGGAAAGAACCTCATTTTCCAACTGGTCTAACCTATTCCTGATAATGAATGTTTATCACAAGTTGTCAGTCAGCCAGCTTCTTCTTGAAGACCAATCATGAGGAGGAAGCTGTCACATCTTGTGGCATCCCCAACTCCTTCAACCAATCATCATGTGGCATGGACACAAGACTCTTCACCACCCTGACAGCCAAACCCTAGATTATTCTTCAGCTTATCAATGTCCCTAAACTGTGATGTCTAGAACTGAAGAGAAGTTTCCAGAAGTGGTCTATAAGGTCAAAGCAAAGCAAAGCAAGACTGTAACCTCCACATTCCTGGAACTTATCCCTCTCTTAAAGTAGATGAAAATCCCATTAACTTGTTTGACTGCTATAATACACTGATGACTTATATGGAGCTTGTGGTCCACTAACACCAACTGTTTTTTTTTTTAGAACTATCCTTGTTCCATGTTGAATTTGTGAAGTTGTTTATCAAACCCATTTGTAAGACTTTACATTTATCTATATTAAATTTTATCAAGATATATTGAGTTAGCTTTGGATAACCTGAAAATCTTATAACTAAAACATTTATGCCTCTCAACAAGATATTATTCTTGTTGTACTCTACTGGAAATCTCCTGAACAACTTAACATTGAACCATTAATGCTTATTTTTTAGTCTTTTAATTTTTTAGTTTTTTAATCAACAAATTCCAATTCTATCTAACCATATTATTGTCTTGTCCATATCTTCCCATTTTTTTACAAGTTACTTTAACAAAATATTTACTAAAATGCAGGTACTCTGTATCTTTGACATTCCCTTGATATACCAATTTACAGGAAAGAGGATTAGGACAAACCTGTGATTTTATTGGTACAGAAAACTCCAAGGTAAGGAGATTCCCTCTACTAAGACAGGTCAATACTTTATTTTTTTTCTTTTCTTTTTTTTTTCAGGGGAACAAGGGTTAAGTGACTTGCCGAAGGTCACACAGCTAGAGAGTGTCAAATGTCTGAGGCAGGATTTGAACTCAGGTCCTCCTATATTCAGGGCCAGTGCTTTACCCACTGCACCACCTAGCTTCTCCTAGGTCAATACTTTATCCATAACTTATATGGTTAGACCTAGAGCACTGAGAAAAAAAGTGGCATGGATTTTCTGCATTCTTTCTCTTATTCCTTTAACATAAGTGTTTAGAAAATTAGATTTTTATCTTAGTATGTTCTCCTATGAATGATCATTTGTCCTCATCCTATTGTAAGAATACACATAAAGTGTGTTACTTGTGGTTTTCTGGAAGGGAGGAATTTTTAGTGATTCTGGAAATAGTAGAATCAATTTTTGAGCTAATTCCTCCAATCTCCCGAACCTACCTTTCAAAAAAAGAATAAAAAGAAAGACAGCATTAGTTGAATAGAATTATTTGTTCTTCCAATGGACTTCTAGTAGTAAAAATTACAGCTTTTCCATACCTTTTCCTTATGTAAGATTCATGCTGACAGTTCCACAGAGAATTTATTCAAATCCTTGGAGGTTTTGTTTTAGTTCTTTTAATATTTTGTGTGTAGCATACCTGATGTCTACCTACTAATTATACATGACTGGGATATCTGTTTCTGTCCAAAAACTAAACTAATGCTGGGGGGCAGCTAGGTGGCACAGTGGAGAAAGCACCAGCCCTGGATTCAGGAGGACCTGAGTTCAAATCCAGCCTCAGACACTTGAAACTTACTAGCTGTGTGACCCTGGACAAGTCACTTAACCCCCATTGCCCAGCAAAAAAAGAAAAAACAAAACAAAACAAAACAAAAATAACCAAAAAAACTCAAAACAAAACAAAACCTAGTGTTGTCCTGGGCCCCATAGTGTCCAATCAGTCAACAAACATTTGTTAAGTGCTTCCTTTGTGCCAGCATTGTATAAAGTACTGAGGATACAAAGAAAGGCAAAAGGGAGTCCTTACCTTCAAAGACCTTACATTCTAATGAGAGAGACACCATTTAAATAACTAAGTACATACAAGTCATACACAAAGAAGATGGGACAGTCTCAGGGGGGCAACCTTTGATTCCTGGAAGCCCTGAAGTATAGGAAAGTTCTTCTTTCTAACCATCCCCACCTACACCCCCAGTTTTTTAATTGTCATTAAATGAAATATAAATCCAGAGAAAGATGAAGATAGGCCATCAGAATTAGTGTTGAAAGCTTTCTTTTAGACCAAACAACCAAAGGGTGGTCTAGTTCATACTGTGAGCTTAATTTCTACGAAAAAAAGAAAAGTCTAGAGTTTAAAAAGGAAATAATAGAGTACATGGAGATACTATTACTCTCAGTCATTCAATTAAAGATAGACTGGGTGCTAAAAATAAAGTGATTATCTGCTTCTTTTTGCCTCGAGGCCATTACAAGTAAGATTGAGGCAGCTAGGTGATACAGCGGACCTGGAGTAAGGGAAATTGGAGTTCAAATGCAACCTCAAATTTTTACTAGCTATGTAACCCTGGGCAAGTCACTTAACCTCTGTCTGTTTCTGATTTTTGTGTTTGTTTTTTTTAATATGTAAGGTGTTGGAAATAGTAGCTCCTATCTCCCAGAGTTATGAAGATCAAAGGAAATATTGCTTATAAAGTATTTTATAAAACTTAGAACATTATACAAATGCTACTAGCTATTATTATTATCAAGGCTCTTTTATACAAGCCTGATCACATACTAGACTAACAAATGGGTAAGTTTTCCTTAGATTCCCTACTTCCCTGTTCTATATTTTTTACTCCCTTAGTGACACTCTGATCTCTCCTCCACCAAGTTCAGAAACTCAAGGCCTTAATGCCCTCAGACAAGTTCATCAAAACCTTTACTAAAGGTCATGATTCATATTGCAGTGTCATTAATAATAGCTGGGATTTATATAGCACTGTGAGGGCCTCAAAGCTCTTTGCATCCATTATCTCACTGGATCCTTAAAAAACAACCCTGCAAAGTAGGTAAGTACTATAGACATCGTTAGTCTCATTTTAAAGATGAGAAAACCAGGATGGGGAGGGGCCTGAACATGCATCTCACTTTTGACATTTGTTGTTTGTTCATGAGCAAGTAACTTTTCTGCTTTAAGTCCCATGACATACTGTTTTTCACTGACTCACAGACAAAAGTGTTATGTCCCTAAAGCTATTTTTTGTTACAAACATGGATCCAACATCTTAAATATAAGGAAGAAGCTCTGAAAGCTGGCATTTCATGCATCAGGCAGTGAATAGTTATGGAGATTAAGGAACATTTGATCTTTCATAGATCTCTGAAATCACAGCACTGAAATGCCAACAATGCAACAATGGGTGAGTCACATCATCTACACATCAAGCAGTTCTACTTCTATCTAATCTAAATTCTTCACAAAGCTTTCAAGCTTTATGGACTTGTATAATCCTATATTTTATAATATATACATATGAATATATATATATACACACACACACACACACACACACACACATACTTTATGGGGGGGGGCAGGGTAATGAGGGTTAAGTGACTTATCCAGGGTCACACAGCTAGTAAGTGTCAAGTATCTGAAGCCAGATCTGAACTCAGGTCCTCCTGAATCTGGGGCTGGTGTTTTATCCACTGCACCACCTAGCTTATCCATAATATTTTAGAACTAGAAAATGGAATAAGAAAATATCTTTGGGCAGATAGATGGTATGGTGGATAGAGAACTGGCCCTGGAATCAGGAGGACCTGAGTTCAAATCCAGCCTTAGACACTTAACACTTACTAGCTGTGTGACCCTGGGCAAGTCACTTAAGCCCAATTGCCTCCAAAAAAAGCACAAAACAAAACAAAACAAAAAAACCCAAATATGTCTTTAACCCAAAGAATGGAGAGATTTTCTGACATTGTTGTGCATTTCTAGAGGTCTATATGGAGGAATTTGGTTTCATATTGAGTGATTATGTTCTATAGTGCATGGATGACCTTCTAAAAGACAATCTTTGGTACAGAGATGAATGGAAGAGGCCACAAAGAAAAAGGAGTAGTCTAATTAACAAGGAGAACTTTGCAAAGGTGGAGTTGTCTGTGGCCAGAAATACTGAGCTCCTTTTAATTTGAGATCTTCAAAGCAAAGCCTAGATGACTATTCACTGAATAAATCATTTTCAGAGAGGAAGTTTGTAGTTTTTCAAATGAGGGTCAGACTAGATGGCTTCCAAAGTCCCTTCTCACTCTGTGATTCCATGAAAATGAAATTGATCTGTATGATCAAAACTTCACCCACCCTAAATTTTCTATAATTTATATAGGACATTTAACAGATAATGAAAAACAAATGGAAGTCACCAAAGATTAGATGTGGAAAAACAGAACTGAGTAACAAACATATGTAGCGCTCACAACTTACATGTGACTTTGGAAATAAAGGTAAATATAGACAAATATTTTAATATTGCTTTTCCCAAAATATATACATATGAACAATTGTGTGTATGTGTGTGTGTCAGGGGGGGGGATTCCAATACATAAGTTCAGAGAGAGCTTATAATTTCCTACAATTAAATAAAATGTATGATTACAAAATGTCTATTATAGATTTATAAATCTAAAGCAATAAGAAAATTCAGAGACCATGTAGTACCCAAACTCTCATTTTACAAACTAAAAATTTTGGCTAGCCAGGGAAGGCAAGTAACTTCCTCAAGATGACAAATAATAAGCATGAAAGATGGGATCTGAACTCAGGTATTCTTTCCCTTTTGTCATATCAGTAGTCAAGATCTTGCCAAGTCAAGTCAATTAGCCTTGTTTCTGTATACTAGATACCAGGAAATGAGCTAAAAACTGAGAGGAAAGTCAGGTAAAACCAATCCCTGCCATCAAGGAGCTCACAATCTAATGATGGGAAGTATTGAAAACAACTATGTATGATATAGGGAAGATAAATTGGAGATAAGCTAAGAGAACAGGCACTTGCATTCAGAGAGAAGGGCCATGGAAACTATGCACTGGAAAGTAAGAGAGACAGAATTCCAAGAATGAGGGACATCCAATGAAAATCCACAGAGTTGGGAGATAAAGTGTCTCATGCAAGGAGTAACAAGGAGGCCAGTGTCATCTAATCAGAATAAGTGGAGGGAAGTATTGCGAAAGAAGACTAAAAAGGTAAGCAAAGGCCAGGTTATGAAAGGTTTAATAAAAAACAAACAAAGGTCTTTATATTTGGTCCTAGAAGTCATGGGGAGCCACCATGGTTTAATGAAAAAGAGAATGACACAGTCAGACATTCACTTTAGAAAGATCACTTTGATCACAGAATAAAGAATGACCTGGAATTTGCAGTAGGAAGACTAAACAGCAGGATATTACAATGGTCCAGATATGAAGTGATAAGGACCTGCATCAGGATGAAGGTAGTGTCAGATGAGAGAAAGGGGCATATAGTAAAGATGTTTCAGATATAGAATTGACAAAAGTTATGTCAACAAATTACATATTTTGAGGGTGAGAGAGTGGACTCATTGATGAAATTTAGGTTATTATCCTGAATGACTGAAAGGATGGTAATGTTCTCAACAGTAATGGAGAAGTTAGAAAAAGGAAAGGCATTCAGGGGCCAGATAATTGGTTCAATTTTGCATATGTTCAGTTTAAAATGTCCATGAGACATCCAATTCAAGATGCTCAATAAACAGTTGTAGTTGCAGGACTAGATATCAGGAAATAGCTTGGGCTAGATAAATTGATCTTAGAATCATCTACATAGATATAATAATTGATTCCATGGGAACTTATGAGATAACCAAGAAAAATAATATAAGAGTTCAGGTCAGAGCCTTGGAGGACAGCTATAGTTAGTAGGAATGACCTGAAAAGATTGATAAGCAGAGGTAAGATAGATAGGAGGAGAATGGGGAGAGAGTAGTAGCTCAAAAATACAGAAATAACAGGGTAATCAACAGTGTCAAAGGCTACTTAGAGGTCCAAAAAGATTATTTGAGAAATGGTTATTAGATTTGGCAGTTAAGTGATCATTTTTAACTTTGGAGAGAGGCATTTCAATCTCATGATGATGCCAGAAGCCAAAAACAAAGAGCTAAGAAGAGAGCAAGAAGAAAGGAAGTAGAAGCACCAATTGCAAATAGCCTTCTCTAGGAATTAAACCACTAAATGAAGAAGAAATATAAGATGTAAGCTACTAGATCTAGATGGATCATGGAAGAGTTTCTTGATGATATAGAGACAGAGACATGTTGGTAGGTCAAAGAGAAGATTAATGAAAGGGGGATTATAGAGAGAGAAATCTGCTAGAGAATGGGTTGGAATGGAATCACTAGTATATGTAGATGGGATGGCCTTGGCAAAGAAATGGGCCACCTCTTCATGTGAGACAGGGAGAAAGGAAATAATGGCAGAAGTTATCTGAATGAAGGGAGAAGAGGGATCTCTCAGAAAATGGATTTTTTTTTCAGTAAACTACAAAGCAAGGTTCTCAGGTGAGAAGGCAACAGAAAAGGAACTATGGGGGATCTGAGGAAAGATTAAAAGGTTTGGAAAAGCCATTGTAGTGAGTAGGATGGTTAATAGGGAATTGTATTCTTTATTATAGGGATATTATAATAGGTGAATTAGGGAAGTGTGAAAGGATTATCTAAGTATAGTGAAGGCCCAGTTGAGTTATGTAATATAATTTGGAACATGACAGCACAGTTTTGTGATTTTCTCCAGCTTCATTCAGTAGCATAAATAGAAGCAAAGTCAGTGGATGATGAAAATAATGCAAAGCTGAGGCTTGGTAGGTCAAGATTTGCAATAGGATAAGAGGGCAAATGACTAGACAGAAGAGAACAATGTAGAATTGTTCGCCAAAGAGTGAAGATGGAGAAAGGAGGCAAATGTAGCCATTACAAGAGTTAGGACTTTAAAATGTGGAGGGAGAAATTCTGGGGGCAGAGCCAAGATGGCAGAGAGAATCTAGGAAATCGCCTGAGTTTTTCGGTATTTCCCTCAAAAACAACATTAAATCAAGCCTCTAAACAGATTCTGGAACTACAGAACCTAGAAAAAGAGAGACACAACCCTGCTACTTGAGATAATTTAAAAGACTTCAGGAAAGGTCTGTCTCACCTGGGTGAAAGGGAAGGGTGGCTCAGCACTACTCGTCTCAGCTGACAGCTCACCTCAGCAAAGCTCAGATCAGTGGGCAGCTCAACACTGCTGCAACTCAACACAACTTACTGAGGAAAATAAGGCCTTAAAAATTAAAATTGAGCAGATGGAAGCTTATAACTCCATGAGACACCAAGAATCTGTCAAGCAGAATCAAAAGACTGAAAAAATAGAAAAAAAAATGTGAAATACCTCATTGGAAAAACAACTGATTTGGAAAATAGATCCAGGAGAGGTAATCTGAGAATTATTGGACTACTTGAAAGCCATCATCAAGAAAAGAGTCTAGAAACCATATTCCAGGAAATTATCAAGGAGAACTGCCCTGAAATTGTAGAATCAGAGGATAAAAGCATCATTGACAGAATCTACCAATCACCTCCTGAAAGAGACCCCAAAAGGAACACTTCATGGAGTATTGTAGCCAAACTCCAGAATTATCAGGTGAAAGAGAAAATACTCCAAGTAGCCAGAAAGAAGCCACTTAAATATCAAGGAGCCACAGTCAGGATTGCAAAAGACCTGGAAGCTTCAACATTAAAGGATTGCAGGGCTTGGAATATGATATTCAGGAAGGCAAAGGAGCTTGGATTACAACCCATGATCCACTACCCAGTAAAACTGATCATTCTCTTTCAGAGGAAAAGATGGACATTCAATAAATATGGGGACTTCCAAGGCTTTCTGAGAAAAAGACCAGAAATGAACAGAAAATTTGATCTCTAATACAAGACTCTAGAGAAATATAAAGAGGTAAACAAGGGGGGGGGGGAGGTTGTTCAATTATGTTAAACTGCTTGCATCCCTATGAGGGAGGATAATACTTTTAACTCTTGGGATCTGTATCTCTGTTAAGGTATTAGTATTAAATCAACTTTGATGTGATGATATAAAGAAATTTAAGGGGCAGAATAAAAGAAGACTAGGAGGAGGAGAGGAAGGGGGAAGTGGAATGGAGTTAATTAAATCATATGAGGAGACAAAAAAAAGAACCCATTACAATAGAGGGAAAGAAGGGAGGGGTGGGCATTGTTGCAATCCTACTCTCATCAGATTTGGTTCAGGGAGGAAATAAAATACACTTCCATTTGTATGAAGAAATTTATCTTACTCTTTAAGGAAACAAAAAGGGGAGGAGAGAAAGGGTGGTATTGATAGAAGGGAGAGCACAAATGAGGGAAAAGGGGCAAGAAAAAGAAGGGCAGCTGATAAAAGGGAGGGCAGATTGAGCGAGGCACTGGTCAGAAGCAAAACACTGGTCAAGTGGAATAGGGTGAAAGAAGGAAAAAAGAGTACAAATAAAGGGGAAAAGAAAATGGAGGGAAATAAACAGTTATTCATTTTAAGTGTGAATGTGAATGGTATGAACTCTCGCATTAAATGGAAGAGAATAGCAGAGTGGATTAAAAATCAGAATCCTACAATTTGTTGTTTACAAGAAACACATTTGAAGCAGAGAGATACAAACAGGGTAAAGGTAAAAGGTTGGAGCAAAATATATTATGCTTCAGCTGACATTTAAAAAGCAGGGGTAGCAATTCTTATTTCAGAAAAAGCAAAAGCAAAAATAGATCTAATTAAAAGAGATAAGGAAGAAAACTACATCTTGCTAAAAGGTATGATAGATAATGAAGTAATATCAATACTAAACATGTATGCACCAAGTGGTATAGCATCCAAATTCTTAGGGGAGAACTTAAATGAGTTATAAAAGGAAATAGAGAACAAAACTATTCTAGTGGGAGATATGAACTTTCCCCTCTCAGAATTAGATAAATCTAACTGCAAAATAAATAAGAAAGAAGTTAAAGAGGTGAGTGGAATATTAGGAAAGTTATATATGATAGATATATGGAGAAAACTGAATGGGTATAGAAAGGAATATACCTTCTCAGCAGTACATGACACATACTCAAAAACTGACCATGTATTAGGGCACAAAAACTTCATAGTCAAATGTAGAAAAGCATAAATACTCAAAGCATCCTTCTCAGATCATGATGCAATAAAAATTACATGTAATAAAGAGCCATGGAAAGGTAGACTGAAAATTAATTGGAATCTAAACAATCTCATCCTAAAGAATGAGTGGGTTAAACACCAAATCATAGAAACAATCAATAACTTCATCCAAGAGAATGACAATAATGAGACAACATACCAAAGTCTATGGGATACAGCCAAAGCAGTGCTTAGGGGACATGTTATATCTCTAAATGCTTACAATAATAAAAAAGAGAAAGAGGAGATCAATGAATTGGACACCCAACTAAAAAAGCTAGAAAAAAAAACAAAAATTACCAACTAATTACTATAATTACAAATACTGAAAATCAAAGGAGAAATTAATAAAATTGAAAGCAAGAAAACTATAAAACTAATTAATAAAACTAAGAACTGCTTCTATAAAAAAACAAATAAAATACATAAGTCTTTGGTTAATTTGATTAAAAAAAGAGAGAAGAAAGCCAAATTAGCAGTACTAACAATGAAAGGGATGATTTTACCACCAATGAAGTGGAAATTAAAGCAATAATTAGGATCTATTTTACCCAACTGTATGCCAATAAATTTGACAATCTAAATGCAATGGATGAATATTTACAAAAATACAAATTGCCCAAGTTAACTGAAGAGTAAATAAAATCCTTAAATAGGCCCATTTTAGAAAAAGAAATTGAATAAGTCATCAATTAATTCCCTAAGAAAAAATCTCCACAGTCAGATGTGCTTGCAAATGAATTCTACCAAACATTTAAAGAACAATTCATTCCAATACTATACAAACTATTTGGAAAAATAGGTGAAGAAGGAGTTCTATCAAATTTCTTTTATGACATGAATATGGTGTTGATGCCTAAACCAGGCAGAGCCAAAACAGAGAAAGAATATTACAGAACAATTTCCCTAATGAGTATCCAGGCAAAAATCTTAAATAAAATATTAGCAAGGAGATTGCAGCAAGTGATCACCAGGATAATACACTATGACCAGGGAGGATTTATACCAGGAATGCAGGGCTGGTTCAACATTAGGAAAACTATTAATATAATCAACCACATCAGTAACAAAACTAACCAAAATCATAGGATTATCTCAATAGATGCAGAGAAATCATTTGACAAAATACAACACTCATTCCTATTTTATTTTTTTTAATGAGGCAATTGGGGTTAAGTGACTTGCCCAGGGTCACACAGCTAGTAAGTGTTAAGTGTCTGAGGCCAGATTTGAACTCAGGTACTCCTGATTCCGGGCCGGTGCTCTATCCACTGCACCACATAGCTGCCCCTAACACTCATTCCTATTAAAAACACTAGAGGGAGCAGCTAGGTTGCACAGTAGATAAAGCACCAGCCCTGGATTCAGGAGTACCTGAGTTCAAATCAGGCCTCAGACACTTGACACTTACTAGCTGTGTGACCCTGGGCTAGTCACTTAAGCCCCATTGCCCTGGAAAAAAATAAACAAACAAACAAACAAAAACACTAGAGAGAATAGGAATAGGTGGAGCTTTCCTTAAAATAATAAACAGTATCTACCTAAAACCATCAGCAAGCATTATATGTAATAGGGATAAGTTAGAGGCATTCCCAATAAGATCAGAGGTGAAACAGGGATGTCCATTATCACCTCTAGTATTTAATATTGTATTAGAAATGTTAGCTACAGAAATAAGAGAAGAAAAGGGAATTAAAGGAATTAGCATAGGCAAGGAGGAAACAAAACTTTCACTCTTTGCAGATGATGTGATGGCATACTTAGAGAATCCTAAAGAATCAACTAAAAAACTGCTTGAAACACAGGAGACACAGCTGTTAATGACTATAGTAATCTACTGTTTGATAAGCCCAAAGACTCCTGCTTCTGGGATAGGAACTCAGTATTTGACAAAAACTGCTGGGAAAACTGGAAGATATGGCAGAAACTAGGAATAGACAAACATCTTACACCTTAAACATAAAGGGTGATGCCATAGATAAATTAGAAGAGGAAGGAATAGTTTACCTCTCAGATCTATGGAGAGGAAAACAATTTATGTCCAAACAAGAGATAGAGAATATTATGAAAAGCAAGATGCAAGACTTTGATCATATTAAATTAAAAAGCTTATGCACAAACAGAAGCAATGCAGCCAAAATTAGAATAGAAGCAGAAAACTGGGGAACAATTTTTACAGCCAGCATTTCTGATAAAGGCCTCATTTCTAAAATATATCAGGAATTAAATCAAATTTATAAGAAGCCAAGTCATTCCCCAATTGAGAAATGGTCAAAGGATTTGAACTGGCAGTTTTCTGATGAAGAAGTCAAAGCTATCTATTGCCCTATGAAAAAATGCTCTAAATCACTATTGATCAGAGAAATGCAAATTAAAACAACTTTGAGGTACCACCTCATACCTATCATATTGGCTAATATGACAAAAAAGGAAAATAACAAATGTTGGAGAAGCTGTGGAAAAATTGGAACAGCAATGCACTGTTGGTGCAGCTGTGAAGTGATCCAAGCATTCTGGAGAGCAATTTGGAACTATGCCCAAAGGGCTATGGGACTGTTCATACCCCAGTTTATACCCAGTGGTACCACTGTTAGGTCTGTATCCCAAAGAGACCATAGAAAAGTAAAAAGGGCCCACATGTACAAAAATATTCATAGCAGCTCTCTTTGTGGTGGCAAAGAATTATAAATTGAGGGAATGCCCATCAATAGGGGAATGGCTAAACAAATTGTAGTATATGAATGTAATGGAATTCTATAATGCTGTAAGAAATGATGAGCAGGAGGAGTTTAGAGAAACCTGGAAGGACTTACATGAACTGCTGATGCTGACTGAGAAGAGCAGAACCAGGAAAACATTGTACACAGTAACAGCAACATTGTGTGATGAAAAATGGGGATAGACTTGGCTCTTCTCAGTGGTGCAATAATCCAAAACAATTTCAAAGAACTCGTGATAGAAAATATTCTCAACATCCAGAAAAAAGAACTGTGAATTATGAATGCAGATTGAATCATACTGTTTCTACTTTTGGACTGTGCTCTGATTCTTCTTTCACAAAATGACTAATGTAGAAATATGTTTGAGGTGACTGTATATATACAACCTATATCAGACTGCTTTCCAACTTGGGGCAGGAGGGAAGGGAGGAGAGAAGAAAAGAAAAATTTGGAACTAAAAATCCAGTGTAATCAAATGTTGAAAACTATCCTTATATGTAATATGTAACTAGAAAATAATAAAATTAAATTTTAAGAAAATTACTGCACACACACAAAAATATGGAGGGATCAGAGGAAGTAGTGAGGACAAAGAACAGGGTTAGGGCTTGTAAGTCAGAGGCAAAAGTGGGATGCCAAGATATTAGCCTCAAATAAAGTTTTGATGTGGTTCTAGTAATTGCCCAGATCACCTACAATGGATATAACCCAGCTGGGAGATGCCAGAGACCAGGTTTTGGAAGAAGACATTCTGAGTTTGCCTATCACTTGAATGAGAAAATCTTCTTTCCTCAGGTTAAATAGGCAGAACTTGTTCAATTTTTAAATCTACCTGATTGAGGCAGAGTTCCAGGGCAGATGTTGCTTCCATTCTGAGAGGGAAACCCTGGGGAAACATAATTCTGAGATTCAAGTTTAGAGTTACTTTGGACTTGGCATTTGCTAAGACTAATGTTACATAGGAATTGAACTAAGCATTTACCTTTATCATCCCTCTACATCCCAGAGGATAAGGGACTATAGAGAGATCATATCCCCCAGGTGTTGAGGTGGGGGAGAAATGTCTGTATGTTTGCTCTGATTGTACCTTTTAAGTAAATATCATTTCTTAGTAAAATCTTATCTGACTATTAAGTGGTTAAATGAAGTTGGGATTCTGGGGACCCCTAAAATTGGGGAGACAATCAATACTGGATAGAGTAAGTTGTAGAAACTAGACACTCTCCAATCCTCTTAAGAGTATAGAGGAACCCTAGAGAAGAAGTGAAATGTATCAAACCTAATCTTTAGGCAGCAGGAGCCAGAGTGTCACTATTACAAAACAATTTCAGAATTCATGAACGTGGAAGGAGAATATTCATTAATAATGGCAAGACCAAGAGTATGACCATATCTGAGGTATAGTGAAATATATATAGTAGGTCATAGGAAATGAGTAAATTGAGGAACTAGAAAACTTGACTGATTAAGGGAACATCTATATGTATGTTGAAGTCCTTTAGTATGAGGATAGGAGTTGGGGGAGAAAAGAAAGAAAAGTTCAGCTAAAGTTTCACCTTCTGCAAGGGTCCCACCTTTTGAAGTCCCACCCTCCAGTCTTCCTTAATACTATTGCCCTCTTGGGTAGCTATGTGGTACGGTGAATAGAGCACTGGCCCTGGAGTCAGAACGACCTGAGTTCAAATCTGATATCAGATACTTGATATTTACTAGCTGTGTGACCCTGGGTAAGTCATGTAACCCCAAATGCTTTGCAAAAAATCTGGGATTACTCCCAATTTACATTGTATATATCTTGTTTATACATATTTACTCATGTTATTTCTCAAGGACCATTTTTTACTTTGTATCCTTAGCACTTTGGACACATCCTGGCACATAGTAGGCACTTAATAAATGTTAGTTGATTGACCAACTGAAGGAGAGTGTCCTAGAAGTTGGTAGATAACAACTACTAGAATCTTGATTAGGTGGTATATATAGATTGAATATGAATTAAACCTCAAAGGAGAAGGGGTTAGTGAGCAATGGTGCTATATCAAGTGTCTCAAAGTGGCAATGGGGGACAATGTGTACTAACTCTCCCACCATGACCAGTCAATCAAAGGGTATGAGTAAAAGGGCAACCAGTACTGGAAAATGTGGCCAGGGAAGTAATGTCATCAGGAAGAAGTGAGAGCTTTTCCTAGTTCGTAGGAAAATCATTTAAGATTAATTTATTGGGGCAGTTAGGTGGTGCCTCAAAAAGTTACTAGTTCTGTGACCCTGGGCAAATAACTTAACCCCAATTGCTTCCAAAAAAAAGATGAAACTACTGTCATCAGGAATTATGGTGGAAGAAGCAGGTAGATCTTGAGTAGGATGTTGGGAGAGGGGTTGGATTAAGGAGGATGGGAATAAGCAAGTGGAAAGTGGGAGGGGGAGAGGAAACAGGGTGAATACAATGACAACCAGGGTTTAAGCATCACTGAGATAGGTAAATTATGATTAGATGAGAGCATTCTAACCTTTGAGGAATTATTTCAGGTAGTTTATCATTGTCCCCACAAAATCAGGCAGCCAGTGAAAGAGCTAGGGCAGGCCAGAGAGCGAGATGTTGGTGAATGAGCAGAGAGACTAGGTCTTCTCAAGATAGGTAGGTTCTAGGCAGAGACTCATCGATCAATGTGTTGGACTTAGAATATAGTAATCTTTTGATGCCAAGCAAGAGTGTGTAGGTGGAAAGGAAAGTAAGTATACTCATATGGTGGCATTAAGTGGACAGGTTAGAAAGTATATGGAGACGGCTAATGAAATGACAGATCCCAGCAGGTACCCTCCCTAACCCCACCCCCACCCCCAGCAAAACACATAATGGAGAGTTGCAGCATCCTGGTGAGTTTTCACAGAAAAGAGACAGACAGATGCAGACACAGAGACGGACAGATAGACAGACAGAAAGTGCCTTTACTAGGAACCAGGTTCTATACTAATCTTAGAGATCAAAAATGGAAATCTCTGCTTCCCCCTCCCTTTCACTGTGTCATTATCATATCAAAAATGTAGTCACTACTGGCAAGTGGATTTTAAGAGCTGGGCAGCAAAATCATGAACTTTACAGCACTGCTGAAATGTTGAACAGAGGCTACAGGCACAGGACAGTATTCTGCAACATCAGTGAGCTTTGTTAATAATATACTCTTTCAATGTATCAAGATCTACCAGGGCAAATTATTGGTTAGTCCTTCTAAAACAATTGTCTGTCCAAGCGAGCATCACTGATAGAATCACACCCAAGTTTAAATGCAACCAGTTATTCATGAAACTTCAAACAACTCATACAAAATGACTGTTTCATCCCAAATGAAGCAATCCTTAGTTATATGAAAAGACACTAGAATCTTTTTTTTTAATGTCACCTTCCTTAAATATAGCAGGATGCTTTCTTGAAAGACAAATTGTTATAATAAATTATTCCTGACTTCCTTAATATTCTGAAGATGCCTTCTCATTCCTGTATTGTTATTTCAGTGTATGTGACAACAACTCAAATTTGTATCACCCATTTGTATTAAATTGAAATACTATGCATCTTTTATGTGAAAGGTCCTGTGATCGGAACAAGATAAGCAAAGACAAAAAATGAAAAATAGTTCCTACCCACAACTACCTTACATTTGATTAGGGAACACCATATGTTCAAAGACAAGAAAGTACATGATAATTTGATGAGGGAGGAAGCAATAATGACTGGTTGAACCAGAAAGTGGCTTTTGCAGGATCTGGAACCAAAATGGAACTTTAGAAGAAATTAATTAAGAATTCTAAAGCACAGAGGTTAGGAGAGATAAGTCCCCATATCAATTAATTCCATGCTTCTCTACATTTATCATATTCATTATTTTCATTCTTTTTAGTAGTTTTTCAGTTGTATCTAATTCTTCATGATCCCATTTGGGGATTTTTGGTTTTCCAAAGAAATTGAAATGGTTTCCCAATTCCAGCTCATTTTACAGATGAGGAACTGAGGCAAACAGGGTTAAATGACTTGCCCAGGATCACACAGCTAGTAAGTTTCTGAACCTGGATTTGAACTTCAAAAGATGTCTTTTTTTTTTTTTTTTAGTGAGGCAATTGGGGTTAAGTGACTTGCCCAGGGTTACACAGCTAGTAAGTGTTAAGTGTCTGAGGCCGGATTTCAACTCAGGTACTCCTGACTCCAGGGCCGGTGTTCTATTCATTGTGCCACCTAGCTGCCCCAAAAAGATGTCTTTCTAACTCCTGGTCTGGCACTATATTCACCATGCTACATCGGTGCCCTGTTTTTTAAAAGCACAGTAATGGGGCAGCTAGATGGCGCAGTGGTTAAAGCACCGGCCCTGGATTCAGGAGTACCTGAGTTCAAATCCGGCCTCAGACACTTGACACTTACTAGCTGTGTGACCGTGGGCAAGTCACTTAACCCCCCTTGCCTAAAAAACAAAACAAAACAAAACAACAACAAAAAAAAAAGCACAGTAATACCACATTACACTTATATAGCACAATTTGTTTATCTATTCCCAATCAATGGGTATCTACATTGTCTTCAGTCCTTTGTTATCACAGGAAAAAAATTGCTACTATAAATATTTTAATGTATATAAGGACTTTTTTCCTATTAATGACCTACTTGGGGATTATGCCTAGTAGTGAAATCTCTAGGACAAAGAACATGGATATTTTAGTCACTTTATTTCCATAATTCCAAATCACTTTCCAAAATGGTTATAGTCACTGATCCACTAACAACATATTACTGTGCCTATCCTTCCACAACTCCTCCAGAAACAACTAGTCTCATTAGTCATTTTTGTTAATTTGCTGAATACGAGGTAAAATCTCAGAATTGTTTGATCACTATTATTAGTGATTTAGAACATTCTGATTGTTAATAGTTTGATACTCTTATTTTGATCTTTTGGGAACTATCTTCATACATTTTGAATACATATTTTGGGGAATTACATTTGATTTTATGCATATATGTGTTATATGTATGTATATTTATCTAGATGTATATCTACCTATATTTGCATCTATTTTATGTATATATATTTATCTATATGTATATATGTTGTTTTTGTTATTGTTTTTGTCCTTTGTTTTCAAAGAGACATCACCCTGTGATGTCTTCACTGGTATGTTTATTGGATTTAAGTGAGACAGAGGTGCACAAAGTCTTCAGCTACTCTCTCTCTCTTCCAGGCCCATGCTTAATTCCTTCATGCACATTTTTACTCCAGGACTGGTTTGAATATCCATTCCACATTCATCCAATCTAGCATGTCATCAGTGGCAAGACAAAAGTTAAGATGACTGGAAAGGACCCAGGATGCAGTGGACTACTGGTTTCTTTCATGTCTGATCAAGCTCTAAGTGCTACACAGAGCCTGCTTCATCTGCCTTCATGGCCATTGGAACAAATTGTTCTTATCTGATCATTACACCAAAGGAAACCTTCACATTCCTGGGGTAGACATTGCCTAACTTAGTGACAGATTTGAGGCCTGTTGGTTACCCTCAACCTGGTTTAACCCCTTTGCCAAGATGGTTTTACTGGGATGTGTCTGCTATATATACTAGAGCTTCTTGTAACCACAGGTGAGAGTTTAGTGCCAATTGGAGACAAAAGGTAGATGAGCCCTGGAAAGAGTTCAACAAGCCCTCACACCACAGGTGTTAGTCCTCCCTGAATACCTTATACATTCCCATACATATATAAGAATGTGTTCACTATGACAGAAGTACGTATTTGTGTGTGTGTGTGTGTGTGTGTTTATATATATATATATATTTGTGTGTGTGTTTGTGTGCACAAATATAGGCACACAAATATATGTACACACACTGTGTTGTATTAAATAAGAAAAACTTTCTGAAACTGTTCCATCTCATCCTGGATTTTTTTAGATTTTCACAAAGCTAAATCTTAGGAAGATTCAAGAAATAAAATAAAATATTTCTAAATATCTCATTTATAATTATTCAATTATTTCTAGTTATTATTTCTAATTCTACCTGATTTAGAGATGAGGTTTCTATCCATGAACCTACTTTGCTGCTCAAACCTACAGTTTAGGCTCATCTAAAAGCAGGAGAGAGACAGACCAAGTCTAAAAGTAAAGAACACACAGCTTTCATCTCTATCTTGGAATTAACTCAGTATATGAATACCAAGTTTCATCGCTCAGTGTTAACCAGGAATTAAATGAGAAAACTGTGATAATCTAAGAAATAGAGCTTTTATCCCCAAATCAATCAGTTGATATATATTAAGTGCCTACTATGTGCCAAACACTGAGCTTAGTTCTGGGAATACACAAAGAGGTCAAAGACAGTCTCTGCCCTCAAGAAGGTTATAATCTAATGGGAGAGACAACATGAAAATAAATAAATACAAAGCAAACCATGTATAGGATAAATAGGAAATAAGTAAAAGAAGGAAAGCACTGTAATTAAAGGAGTTTAAGGAAAACTTCCTGTAGTGGGTGGGATTTTAGTTGGACTTAAAGAAATCCAGGAAGGTCAGTAGTTAGAGCAGAGAAGGGAGCACATGCCAAACATGGGCAACAGCCTAAGAAAATGCCCAGAGCCAAGAGATAGAGTGTCTTATTCATGAAATAGCCAGGAGGCCTGTGTCACTGGAATTGCTAAAAGGAATAGGAATCACTGGGAAAAGCTAAAAGTGTAATGTTATTATCACAGTCATCATGTAACAATAATACATCTTTAATTCTTGATCTCTTTCTTTGGGACATGAAACACTTCTACCCCATTTCTTACTTAAGTCACAGCTGACTTTAGGTGGGGTACAGATGGGGAGGTAAAAAGATTAAATTCAGTAATATAATCCATTATCTTAATTGATTAGGAACTAGTCCCTAATTAGGTGTTTTGCTTAATTCCTGCATGTACATTTTTATTCCAGGTCTGATTTGAATATCTGTTCCACATTGATTCAATCTAACAAGTACTTATTAAGCACATCCTACACACAAGACCCTGTGGTAGGTACTAGACATACAAAGACAAACAAAATATTACCCTAGTGCTTGTGAAGCTTACATTCCATTAAGGTAATATAATATATAAACAGATGAGTATATACATGATCATTTGAGGAGGAGGGAGACCACTGACAAGGCTTTCCTGGAGACAGCTCATGAACTGAGCCTTAAAGAATGCTCAATATTCCAAGAAATGGAAATGAGAAAGCAACACATTCTAGGGATGAGGGATAGACACTACAAAATCACAAAGGGAGGGAGTTCAGGATGCATCACAGAGGCTGAATTGATTGAAATACAAAGTAATGTCAGCCTAAGGAACTTGCATGTTATCCTGGAAGCAATAGGGAGCCATTGAATACTCTTAAACAGAGGGGTGACATAGTCAGATATAAGTTTTATGATGGTTATTTCAACAGCTCTGTGGAGTTTGGATTGGAGAGAGGAGAATGAAAGAGGGTAGTTCCAATTAGCAAGGTATTCGAATACTCTATGCAAGGGGATGATGAGGGCCTGCTTTATTTTCAAGTCAACATGCATTTATGAAGTGCCTACTATTTGCCAGAAACTATACAATGTGCTGGGGAAGAAAAGAAAGGGCAAAAATAAAAACCAAAATAGCCCTTATGCTCAACGAGCTCATAATATAATGGTATCATGAAGAAAACAACTTAAAAATCACTAGGAAAAACAGAATAAGATTAAATTAGATAAAATCGTGAAAGGAAGGCACTAGCATTAAGAGGATTGGTAAAAGTTTCTTTTAAAAGTGAGATTTTAGCTGAAGCTTGAAGGAAGCCAGAATAATGAGATGAGAGAGATGTCCATAAAGAAAAATCCAGGAATGGGTGACAGTCAGTGAAAATACCTGGAGTCAGGCAATGGAGAGTCTTGTTCAAGGAACAGCGAGGAGACATAAAACAGGAATGGACACTTTTAAAACTAAAGACAAATATGAAAATTAGGTAGGGTATTAGAAAATAACTTATACTTTCACCAGGAACTCAAACAACTTGAAACAAAAAAATGTTTTTAAAAAAACTAATTAGATATTATTATCTGGAGAGTTAAGATACTCTGTTTTATAAAGGAAGAGGATACAGAAAATTACTGGAAATGAAAAAAATAAGTACAATACTTTATAAAAGTTGGCTTTTGCAAATGAAGACACCTCTGTACTTTTAGTTAATCATTCCTCGATAGTAAATGAAAAGAATAGCAAATGTTATTAGAATAATTTATTATTCAACAGAAATAAAAAGTAAATTGAATAATTTAGCTTCCATGTATTTTAACTGGAAAGTGAGTAAGGAGTGGGGATAGAGATGCCATCCATCAGAGCTACACAGTGAATTCCATTCTGTTGCTATTTTTCTTTATTTAAATCTCAGAGATAAAATGTAGATCTTTCAAAATCCAATAATAGGTCATATAATTAATTCAAAATCAGTTCCATATGAAGGTAACACAATGCATATGAACATGCATTATTTGTTTTCAACATATTTAGAGTTCCTGCTCTTGCGGGGGAAAACATATTTGCTCTGGTGACTTTTGAATTAACTTAATATTAGAGAAAACATAAACCAAGTCTCCTTTTAAAGGAACACTGAAAAAATCTATTAAACACCTGTACTAGACATTGTCTAGTACAAAATCCCAGTGCAGCAACCTACTATGTGTGTATGTATACAAATGCACAATACACATGTGTGTAAACATGTGTGTATATATATTCTGGAATATACATGTATACATATGTTTATGTGTCTACATGTATACATGTATGTGTGTGTGTATTCTGGAAAACCTATAGACTTTTTCAGGCAAAATAGGATCCGTTCATTATACAATGCAAAATTGTGGTAAGTAGATCATCAGCAGTTACTAAAATTATTAGTGATAAATATTCAACTTATGCTAATACCCCAAACTCCTCTACTCATAGAGTTCAACAGCCTTTATTGGCACTAATTCAATAAAAATATGCATCACTATTGAATTGGAAAGGTTACTAATTAATGAGGCAAAATTATAGAGCAGTCATTCTTTGGACTCTGTGGCAAGGTCAATCCAGTCTCCAAGTTTAACATCAAGGAGGCCTGAAAAAAAATGACACAATGAATCATACATCACTGCATTTTGAATTATGTGGACAAGCTACTAAAGCATTAATTTAAATTTTTCTATTCTAAACTAATCTTGAGCCAGCAAGTTAAAAGAAAATGACCAAAAACCCCTTCATCCTTACCTCCTCTTTTCTGTCTCTCTGTTTCTCTTTCTGTGTCTCTCTGTATGTCTTTCCGTGTGTATGTCTCTGTCTCTCTGTCCCTCTCTCTGTCCCTCTCTGTCTCTCTCTCTCTCTCTCCCTGTCTCTCTCTCTCTGTCTGTATCTCTCTCTGTCTCTCTTTCTGTCTCTCCTTCCTTTCTCGGAGGTAAAAAGATTCTTTTAGCCTACATTAATTCATTCCAGCCTCCAATAACTCTGAGGTATATACTATAGGCATTTTACCCCCAAGGAATCTGAGGTTTAAATAACATAAATGACTTTCTCTTGAGTTAAGAGCCATTGTGATACAGAAAATAGAGCACTATATTTTGGAGCTACCGGACCTTCCGTTTAATCCTACCTCAACTGCTTATTCCCTCTTTGTCCTAGTGCAAAGCCCTTAGACTCTCTGCATCTGTTCTATAACTATAAAATGAATTGGGTTACAGTCTCTGTCAGCTCTAAATTTCTGATCCTAAAACATAAGAGGGAACTCAACCCATAGAAGTCCTGCATATTATCTAGCCTTCTAATTCTATAAATGATTTTTGATACTATGAATTTTTAAAAATCAGAAATTAATTGTCTTTATTTTCAGGTCACCAACGTGGCATTGTGTTGATTTTCTATATTTGGAATTGGGGGAAGACACTTCTTTATATCTTGGTCTAGGCAAACAATTAAGTGAAGACAACTAATGTCATAAGGATTCATCTACACCAGGAGAAGGGATCAGAGTTTCAGCATTCAGTCATCATTGCCTTTATTTTCTGAGACCAAGGCTCATGAGTTTCATACTTCTTAAAACTATATTTTAGGTTCACAGGCTATTTGTGGGAATGAATAAAGAAGAGAGAGTAAAAAGAAGGAAGACAACCTCATTAGATAGACCAATAAATTGGCTAAGATTTCCAACTTTCTGTTGACCTTGAACAAGTTGCTTAATCATAGGATTGCAGAATTTTAGAGCAGAAAGACACCAGGAACCATCTAAGTAAACTCATTCCCCAAAAGAAAAATTATAACACTGGATCACATTTGACAAGTAGTCATCCAGCTTTTGCTTGAAGACTTCTGGGGAGAGGGAATTTATTCACTCTGATGGCAGCCCACTCCATTTGGGATAGTTCTAATGATCCTGGAGTGAGATTTTCCTTAGCACCTAGCCTAAATTTGCCTCTTTTCAACTTCTATGCACGACTCCCCATTCCAATTCTAATATATCATTCTGTTGCCATTGGCAGTTCTAACCAATAACATAATAAGGAGCATAAAGGAAAGTTAGGCTAAAATGGATCTATAACTTGAACTGCAGACCATACATGTACATACACACATTCATAAATTAAATGTAAATTGAGAATATCATGGGAAAGTTTCTGTCGTTTCTTTGCAATGTTAGCATTTCAAAATTGCTTTCCAATGGCCTACAACTGATTCTCTTCTGAACACAAACATCCTTCAAATGTCTCAGTACATAGAACTTTTTCTTCCCTCTGGATTAGAGCTGGAATCATGCCTCATGGTTGCTCAATAACTACTGAAAAAAACTGTAGCAATAACAGTTTAGTGAGTAGCAGTAAAAACTTTCAGAACTTCAAGGTAATAGTTCTTTCTCCAATCACTGGAGACAATTACTTAGTTACTCATCAGCAGAACTGATTCCCATTTTTAAAGCACTGCCTTTATAGGCACAAAAGGCCCCAAAGGACAGTATCAATGGTTATTGACTTAGAATCACTGACACAGCAAATGAAATTCATATGTTAAGAAGTATGGGTGAGAAACACTAGCACAAGGTCATTGTCTCTTAAAAATTTGCATTTGTATGCTTTCATTCAATTCAATTAAATGTATGCTGAGAAATTTATTGGTAATCTGAGGTTGAAGCCTTAAGATGGCCAATATTTATACATTATTCACAGGATTTATGGAAGAAATAAGCAGTCATAGTCATCATTATCATCATCTCCCTGATCAATCACAGTTAGACAGTATTTTAATATTTGCAAAATACTTTGCATACATTTTCTCATTTGGTTCTCAAAACAATCCTGTGAGGTAGATGCTATTATCAACCCCATTACACAGGTGAGAAAACTAATGCTTACAGATTTTAAAGGAGAAGACAACAGTCAAATTGGAGCGGTGACCAAGCAAGGGAGTTTTGTTCTGGGAAGTCAGAGACATTGCAAATTGATTTATAAGGAAAACAGGCTTTCTGTTTCTAGAAAAAATGATAGTATTGATTTGAATTCATTTGGTGACTGTGAGTGAAGGGGGTATTAGAGAAGTGACAAGCATATATAATGATAGCCTGGGTGAAAAATAGGATGGTTTACAAAGAATGTAAAAAGTGAAATTTGGTCCAAGGTTTGGAGGAATCCTGTTTATATAGTGGGCCAGGTGAGCTAGTTTGCCCTCTCAAAACTAGTCAATTAAAAACGTTGAGACCTAGGCTTAGAGCTCCAAAGATTAGTTCATTAACTTCACCAAAGACTGAGAACCTAGATTCTGGAAGCCCAAGTACAGTGTAGATTGTGCTAATCCATAGGAAGAGAAGAAAGCAGTAGTGGCAGGGAGATGGCAAAATGGCTTAGGTAGAGGACTGAATAGATAGATGTTGAGGCACTTAATTTTTCCAGAAAGCACAATTTAGCAAACAGTAGTCATGAAGACATTTTAAAAATTCATTAGGTTCCAAGTACATTTAAATTGCTTCTGGAGGATCATGTATTCATCACAAGTTTTAAAAAGCCACACTTTAGTCTTTCTCCAGGACCTTTAAAATCATTGTAATTATTGAGGTCATATGTTTTAGCAGGGTAGAAAAGGAAGCCCAGCTGAGTTTGGGGTTGACTGAATTGCTTAATAAATCAGCCAGTCAATCAATTAGATCAACATGCATTTATTAAGTGCCTACTCTGTACCAAGCATTGCATTAGGTGCCAAGTACAAAGAACAAAATAATTCCTATTAGGAATGAGCTTGCATTCTAATGGGGGAGACAATGAGTATGTGTGTCTATAAAGGTATATATGTGTGTGTGTGTGTGTGTGTATAATTATGTATTCAGCATTAATATAAAATGATAAATACAAAGCAATAAATATAAAGTAGTTTGGGAATGGGAGCACTATCAGTTTGTGAGATCAGAAAAGATGATAGTGATATTTGATCCACATCATAAAGGAAAAGAGGGTCTCCACAAGATAGAGGAAAGGAGGGAGTGAGCACATTCCAACTATAGGAGACAGGGAAAAGTTATGACTAGGAGATGGAGATCCTGTATGAGGAACAGAGAGAAAGCCAATACATATGGATTGTAGTGTACAATGAAACTCTAAGGTGGACTGGGGTCCAATTATGAAGGGCTTGAAAAGTTAAACAGAAATTTTTGCATTTCTTCTTAAATTCAATAGGAAAATGCTGGGTTTGATTGAGTTAGGTAGCTTCATGATCAGATCCACACTTAAGAAAATTTACTATACCAACAAAACCTAGCATCAAGAGATAGAAAGAGAAAATGCATTTAAGATAAATGTAGATAATATAAGGTACTTGGGAGTCTACATGTCAAGAAAAACCCAGAGACGATATGAGCATAATTACAAAACATTTTTCAAACAAAGACAGATATAAACAACTCGAGAAATGCTCTTTGCTCATAGATAGACTGAGCCAATATAATAAAAATGATGATTCCATATAAGTTCATTTAGTTATTCATTATCATGCTAAACTACCAAAGAATTGTTTTATAGAGTTCAAAAAAAATAGCAAAATTCACCTGGGAAAATGAAAAGTCAAGAATATCAAGAGAATCAATGAAATATTTTAAGGAAGGTAGCCTGGAAGTTCCAGATTTCAAAGCAGTAATCATCAAAGCAATCTGGTACTGGCTAAGAAATAGGGCGGTGGCTCAGTGAAAAAGATTAGGTATGCAACTCACCTTAGTTAAATTAAGACTGTAATCTAGTGTTTGATAAATCCAAAGATCCAAGCTTTGGAAATAAAAATGTAACATTTGACGGAAAATTTCGGGGAAAACTGGAAAGCAGTTTGGCAAAACAAGGCCTAGACCACTATCTCAGACTGTATAACAAGATCAAACTGGATGAATAGACATAAAGAATATAATAAGTAAATTAGAGGAACATAGAAAACTATACCTTTCAGATCTATGGATAAGCAAAAAGTTTATGTCAAAACAAGAGATAGAGGAGATTATAAGAAATATAATAAATAATTTTAATTCCATGAAATTTAAAATAAAAACCTATTTCACAAACAAAACTAATGCAGCCACAATTAAAAGAAAAACTGGAAACTGGAAAAATATTTTGAAGCAAGGTTCTCTGATAAAAGCTTCATTTCTCAAATATATAGGGAACTGAGCCAGATTTCTATCCTGACCTTTAAGTTTCTTTATATCATCTCATCAAAGTTGATTTAATAACAATACCCTAACAAAGATACGGATCCCAAAAGTTAAAAGTATTATCCTCCCTCATAGGGATGCAAGCAGTTTAACATCATTGAACAACCTTTTTTCACCCCGTTGTTTACCTCTTTATATTTCTCTAGAGTCTTGTATTTGGAGATCAAATTTTATGTTCAGTTTGGTCTTTTTCTCAGGAAGCCTTGGAAGTCCCCTAATTCATTGAATGTCCATCTTTTCCTCTGAAAGAGAATGATCAGTTTTACTGGGTAGTGGATCATGGGTTGTAATCCAAGCTCCTTTGCCTTCCTGAATATCATATTCCAAGCCCTGCAATCCTTTAATGTTGAAGCTGCCAGGTCTTTTGCAATCCTGACTGTGGCTCCTTGATATTTAAATGGTTTCTTTCTGGCTGCTTGGAGTATCTGATAATTCTGGAGTTTGACTACAATATTCCATGAAGTGTTCCTTTTGGGGTCTCTTTCAGGAGGTGATTGGTGGATCCTGTAAATGATGCTTTTATCCTCTGATTCTATAATTTCAGGGCAGTTCTCCTTGATAATTTCCTGGAATATGGTTTCTAGACTCTTTTCTTGATGATGGCTTTCAAGTAGTCCAATAATTCTCAGATTATCTCTCCTGGATCTATTTTCCAGGTCAGTTGTTTTTCCAATGAGGTATTTCACATTTTTTTTTCTATTTTTTCATTCTTTTGATTCTGCTTGGCAGATTCTTGGTGCTTCATGGAGATATCAGCTTCCATCTGCTCAATTTTATTTTATTATTTATTTTTTTTGAAGGGCAAGGAAGGCTAAGTGACTTGCCCAGGGTCACACAGCTAGTTAATTGTCAAGTGTCTGAAGCCAGATTTGAACTCAGGTACTCCTGAATCCATTTTCCTCTGTACGTTTTTCCACTTCTTTTTCCATTTGGCCATTTTTTTCTCTCATTTGGCCAATTGTACTTTTTAAGGAATTGTTTTCCTCAGTCAATGTTTTTGCTTCTTTTTGCAGTGTAACTCCCATTTCTCTCATTTATTTTTCCATTTTTTCTTCTACCTCTCTTATTTGGTTTTTAAAAGCCTTTTTGAGCTCTTCAAAGAAGGCTTTTTGGTCTTGAGAGAAGATCAGCTTCCCACTTGAATCTTCACTTGTAGGTGTTTTGAACAACTCATCTGAGTTTGAGTTTTGGTCTTCCCTTTCACCATAGAAGTTGTCAATGGTAAGGGTCCTTTTTTGTTTCTTGATCATGTTGTAGCCTATTTTTAAACTTATAAAGTTGAAGTCTGCTCCTGGGGCACAGAGTTCACTGTTGCAAGCTTCTTACTGCTCTCAGCTGCCCCACTCTCAGCTGTGTCGAGTTGTAGCAGTGATGCTCTGCCCACTGAGTTCAGCTTTACTGAGGTGAGCTGCCAGCTGAGATGAAATGCTGAGCTGCCCTTCTCTTTCACCAGGGTGAGACAAACCTTTCCTGAAGTCTTCTAAATTCTTTCAAGTAGCAGGATTGTGTCTCTCTTTTGTAGGTTCTGTAGTTCTAGATTCTGTTTAGAGGCTTGATTTAATGTTGTTTTTGAGGGAAATAAAGGAAAGCTCAAGCAAGTTCCTAGCTTCTCTCTGCCATCTTGACTCCCCAGATGTTTAAAATTAAGAGGCCTTCCCTGGTAGATAAATGGCCAAAGGATATTAACAGGCAGTTTTCAGAAGAATAAATCTAAGTTATCAATAGTTACATGAAAAATGCCCTAAATCACTACTGGTTATAGAAATGCACATTAATACAACTCTGAGATATCACCCCATATGTAACAGATTGGCTAACATGACAGAAAAGGAAAATGACAAGTCCTGGAGTACATGTGGAAAAACTGAGATACTAATACACTGTCAATAGACTTTTAAACCAGTCTAACCATTCTAGAGAACTATTTGAAGCTACACATATAGGAATATGAAATCCTGAATACCCTCTCACCCTGCAATAATATTACTAGATCTGTATCCCAAAGAGAAAATAAAAGGGAAAAGGACCTACATGAACAAAAATATTTATAGCAGTTCTTTTTGTGGTGGCAAAGAATTAGAAAATAAGGGGATGCCCATAAACTGAGTTGTAGTATATGATTGACCTAGAGTACTATTGTACTCTAAGAAACGGTGAGTAGGATGGTTACAGAAAAACCTGGAAAGACTTATATGAATATGTGCAAAGTGAAATGAGCAGAACCAAGAGAACAATGTAAATAGTAACAGCAATATTATAAGGATCAGCTGTGAGAGACATAGCTACTCTGATCAAGACAATGCTCCAAGACAATTACAAAGGACTGTTGATAAAAAAAATCTCCTGCACCTACAAAGAGAGAACTGATGAACTCTGAATGCAGATTGAAGTATGCTTTCTTTAAACTTTCTTTTTTGTTATCTTAGTTCATTATTTTAAACATGGCTAATATCAAAATAAGTTTTGCAATTTCTTGCCTCCTCAAGGAGAAGGTAGGGATGGGAAAGAGGGAGAGAATTTGGAACTCAAAGAAAAATTAAGGATTGTTGAAAAAATTACATGCAATTGGGAAATATTTAATGAAATAAATTTTAAAATGTTAATAGAAAGAAAAAAATAAGACAAGGTAAAATTAAGCCATGCAACTTATCTAGCAAGAGCCTGAAGGCAGAGACAAAGAAGAAAGGACAAAATGCTTATGAAAAAAGCTTTAAAGGGCTTACAAAGTGAAAATTAAAGGGCACCAGGATAGTGTGCACTGTGAATCTATGTTAGCAAAGGTTATAGAAAGGAATTACAGGCTGCCTCATAATTATAAACAGATCAATTTCCAAACCTTCCTTTATAAACCCAGGTGTTTAGATCTTGGAATGCATTTTCCCATAATACCAAGGTTATAAAATAGTAATTAAGTTCTCAGACCAGTCCACAATTTAAACAATAATATAACTGAAGTATAATATTAAAATACAGTGGAAGATAAACACTACTTTTATCAGTATTTCAATGGGGAAATATGTTGAGACCAGTGAAGTTGCAATAGCACTAAACTTGGAGTTACATTATTGGAATTTGTAGCCTCCCTCTTCCATTTGCTATGTGAGTAACCTTGGCCAAGTAACTTTACTTCACTAGGCCTCAACTCTCTTATCAATAAAATATAGTAGTTGGACTAGATGACTTCTCCAAAATCTAGATATCTAGGATCTTTTGAATACAGGAAAACAGAAATATGCCTTTCTCTTTCTTGCTATCCCAGCAAAAATTCTTCCTACTCTCATAAGCAATAGAAACAGCTTTCTCACCACCTACACAAACCTGTGAAGGTGATCTCTAAGTCCAAGGATAAGTCTTTGGAAGGCTTAAGCTAAGGTGAATGGGGAACTGGGATAAAATCTCTGAGAAACTTGAGAAATAGGAATGGAAGTTGTAGAGAGAAGGAAGGGTAGAGAAAATAATCAAGGTGTAGGGTCCACCCATACAGTATCACCTCTGTGTGGGTCACAGACTATATGCAGACAAAGACATAGAGTCTCAGTGAGAAAGACTATATCAGATAAGCTGCCATTTCCTCAATTTCCCTGGCAGCTAGGTGGCTATAAGATAGAACAGTGGCCTTGGGGTCAGGAAGAATTGAGTTTGCTCTGACGTCAGTTGTGATACTAGACTAGTGTGTAGCCTCAGATACTTGCTAGCTATATGACAAGCCACTTAAAATTTATTTGCCTGTTATGAGGATCAAATAAGATAATATTTGTTAAGTGTCTAGCAGAGTGGCTAGCACATCGTAGGTGCTTAACAATTATTCATTTAGTTACTTAATTTGTAGGCATAAAACCAATTAATCCATGTAGATTGCCCATTTTAAAATGATATAACCATGAACAACTGCCTCCATCTCAGCCTCCTTAGACTTTAGAGTTGCTGAAAAATTAACCCAACCCAGCCTCTGGTTTGCTACTCTCATGGATTATGACTTAGACCCAGCCTTTCTCACCAAAAAGTTTTCCCATTGTATTTGATTATTTGCCTTCACCAGTGTCACATGTCAGTCCCTGTAGATATTTCACAGGGAGAGTAAGAACAGTCATCATAGAACCAAAGGAATGAAGAGGGTTATGGGGGCTAGAAACACTAAAAAGTGGTCCCTGGCTGTACTGAGGAAGAGTTACAAAGATTGATGTTTACCTTAAGTATGACCAAACTCTCCTCTGCCTTCACAAAACAGACTTCCAATAATAAAAGGAATCACATCTAGAGTGAGGCAGGAGGTCAATTTTCAGTCTCCATCTTAATAGTTTAGTAGAATTTTGTAATATGTAATGCTGTCCATGAAAGTGACTGAAGAGGAGAGGGATCCATTTTGAGCATATTTTCCCAGGGACATGTCATATAACTTACCTACCCTTGGCCCATTGGGCCTTTCTTAATGTAACCATGAAAGGCAAAGATAGTAGGAAGGGATCCTGAGAGTCATATCTGTCAGCCTGATGTCACTGAGAAATAAAATCTTTGTGCTAGAAATGTTTCTTCTGATGAAATGACTACTTTCTCCAATTCTTCCATTGCTACTCCACAGCATGTAGGAGTCCAGTATCAGGATTGTGGATTCTTATCTCACATCTCATTCCCTCCTTAAGGCATAATTAATACCCATGTGTGGAAGTCTTAGGGACACAGGTTTTTGCACAACAGAAGAAGACCTAACAATTAGAATTGTTCAGTAATGGAACTGGTTGCCATAAGTTATAGCAACTATAAGTTATCCCTCATTGAAAGTATTTAACCCTAGGCCAGATGACCACACTTATAGATGCTATAGAGAGGAGTCTTTGGGGACTAGTTGAACAAGGCTGCCTCAGAGGTCCTTTATAGTTCTAACATTCTATTATTTGAGTAAGGTACAGTTGAAAATAGATAATCAGATAGAGATAAAGGTAAGAGAGAGAGAAGAGTGATTTATAAAAGAAAAGTAGATGAGAGACTGAAAGTGAAGAGATGGTAGATAATTTAATAAGCACTTATGTGCCAATCATTATTAGAACATTGGTGGGTCTGGGGAGGGTTGGGGGAATACAAGCAATCAAGATAGTCTATGCCCTCCAGGAACTTATATTCTAATGGGTCTATGATGCAAAAAAAAAAAAAAGTTAAGAACCCCTTTTATAGCGAACTAACAGGAGAAAAGAAATATCTGTAATAGTTAGAGATGGTCAAGTTGGGAGGGGAGGTGAAAATGAAGCTTAATACCCAAGATGACTAGAATGTGCAAGTAAGATGACAGAGCCTCAACACATCTCAAAGATTTTAATTACTTGGCCATCTTTTGTGTCATTTATGCAGCAAACAATCCTAAGAGAAAAAAAATCCTAAGAGAATATTTGATCTTCAGTACAGAACTTTGTTTCAGAGCCAAGAAAGCAAATAGAGATCAAATGATCTGGGCTTTGTTAGAAGCCAAGAGCAAGTCATTAGCTCTAAACCAAGAGAAAAAGAAAGTAGGCAAATAGGGATTTCTTGAATTTATGCCACTAAGAATAGTCCTATCATGAGCTGTCAGTGAGCACTTTCTTACTTCAACAAAGCCACAAGGGGGGGAGTTATCTTAGCTAGCGGTCAGTATCATATGGTTTAGAAGCATCCAGAGAAAAGTCTAGAAGTATAAAGGACGATGTATGATCCTAGAGGGACATGCCTAATGATAGCTCAAAATGGAGTGATTTTCCTAGAGGAAAAAAATGAGGCAGATTTAAGCAGCAAGAAGAAGATTTGTTTTAAAATAAGAAAGATTCACACAAGACCAAAGAACAGTGATTATGAATAAAGTAGAAACAAGACAACACTTAAATATAGTTTAAAATTTTCAGTATAAAACTCTAGAGAATCAGTTATAATGATCAAAATAAAACTTGAGATACTCAACCAACAATCATTTATAGTAGCAGGGAAATTATTTGGGACAAGTATACTTTTGATATAGTTTCACTTTGTGACAGCAATGGTCATACTTTAATCTTATTTGGACCATACTAGAGAGTGTTGTTACATGCATGTGGCCCATCAGCCGTCAGTAAAAAGCAATTATGGGGGCAGCTAGGTGGTGCAGTGGATAAAGAACCTGCCCTGATTCAGGAGAACTTGAGTTCAAATCCGACCTCAGATACTTGACAGTTTGTAACTGTGACACCCTGGGCAAGTCACTTAATCCTCATTTCCTCATTGTCCCACCAAAAAAAAAAAAAACAACAACAAAAAAAACCAATTAGTTGTTATGTTCAAAACAGTACAAATATTTGAGTAATGAAGATTGGAAGTTAATTTTTACTGATGAAACTCATTTATTCATTCATGGCTATATCAAAAATTGTCAGGAGTACAGGGGTAAGCATATAAGATTTAGGTATCTTCATCAAATTATAAAAAACACCCTATTCAAAAAAATGCTTGGGGGATTTTTTTTATTACTAGTGGAGGTGGGATTTTTGTACCCATTTATAATATTATAAAATTGGAGTAAATGTGTGAATATACTGAGAAGCACAATTTTTCCAGAATTCCCATAATTCCTAAATGGAGACAGAATACTAGAACAAGACTTTGCACCATGGTACCCATATTGAAATGTCAATAAATTTGGCAAAAGAGATGGAAATGGATTTCCAGGGGTGAAGGCAAGATGGCGGGATAGAAAAGCACTTAGCTAATCTCCCCAGCATTATCCTCCAAATAACTTTAAAATAGTGTCTCAAATCAAATTCTGCAGTGGCAGAGCCCACAAAAAGACAGATTCTTCTAGATCAAGATAATATAGGAGGTTGAAAAGAGAGATCTTAAAAAGTAGAATTGGAAAAATGGAATGAAACATAAAAATCCATTCATGAAAATAACTCTTTAAAAAGCAGAATTGTCCAAACAGGAAAAAAAAAGTTCACCGAAGAAAATAATTCCTTAAAAATTAGAATTTGGGGAGGGGGGCACAGCTAGGTGGCACAGTGGATAAAGCACCAGTCCTCGATTCATTAGGACCTGAATTCAAATCCAGATTCAGAAACTTGATACTTACTAGCTATGTGATCCTGGGCAAGTTACTTAACCCTCACTGCCCCACCAAAAAAAAAAAATTTGAATTGGGCAAGTAGAAACTAATGACTGTATGAGACATCAAGAAATAATATAACAAAATAAAAAAGAATGAAAAAGGTAGAAGAAAATGTGAAATATCCAATTGGAGTAACAACAGACTGAGAAAAAAGATTAAGTAGAGATAATTTAAGAATCACTGGGGGGGGGGGGTGGGGGCGGGAAATAAATAATTAATGGATTACCTGAAGCCATGATAAAAGAAAGAGCCTAGAAATCATGTTTCAAGAAATGATCAAGGAAAAGTGCCCTAATATCCTAGAACCAGAGGGTAAAATAGGAATTGAAAGAGTATACTGTTCACCACCTGAGAGAAATCCCAAAAGGAAAATTCCAAGGATTATTATTCCCAAATTCCAGAGCTCTCAGGTGAAAGATAAAATACTTCAAAAGTAGCAAGAAAGAAACCATGCAAAAAGCATGAAGCCATAGTAAGGATCACACAAGATGTAGCAGCTACTGGGGCAGCTAGGTGGTAGAGTGGATAGAGCACTGACCCTGGAGTCAGGAGGATCTGAGTTCAAATCTGACCTCAAACACTTGACACTTACTAGCTGTGTGACCCTTGGCAAGTCACTTAACCCCAATTGCCTTACCAAAAAAAAAAAATAGCAGCTACCATATTTAAGGAGTAGAGGGCTTGGAATATGATATGGAAAGCAAAAGAGCTGGGATAAAAACCAGAAGTAACTCATTCAACAAAGCTGAGTATTATCCTTCCAAGGGGAATATAGAGATTTAATGAAATAAAGGACTTTCCAGCACTCCTGATGAAAAAGACCAGAGCTTAATATAAAAGTTGACATTTAAACACAAGACTCAAGAGAAATATTAAAAAAAAAACACAACAGAAATCATAAGGGACTCAATAAAGCTAAACAGTGTACCTTTCTATATGGGAAGATGATATATGTATTTTCTATGAATTTATTCATTATTAGTACAGGACAGAGTTGTTTATGTGGATGATGTACACAAACCTAATAGATGAAAAAGAAGGATACACTGGGAGAAGAGGGAAAGGAGATGAATAGGGAAAATTACATCACATAAAACAGGTAAACAAGGAAGAGCTTTTATAATAGAGGGGGTAATGGTGGGGGAAATGCTTAAAGTTCACTTAAATCTTTGAACATTTGCTCAAAAAGGAAAATATGTATAGATAATTGCTAAGAGAAATTGATCTTCCCTACGGGGGAGCTGGAGAGAAGGGGAAAAGAGAAATAAAGGGTGGGAAAGGGAGCACATAAAAGGCAGTGATCCAAAGCAAAACATACTTTAGAGGAGGAAAAGGATAAAAAGCAAGAAAGAAGATTAACAGAAGAAAATAAAATAGAGGGAAATGCAGAGTTAGCAATCATAACTGTGAACGTGAATAGGATGGACTCACATATAAAATGGAAGCAGATAAAAGAATGAAGTAGAAACCAGAATCCAAAAATGTGTTCTTTACTAGAAACACATATGAAACAGAGACACACCAGAGTTCAAATTAGGGGCTGGAGCAGAATCTATTATGTTCCAGTTGAGGGTTGGGGAGAAGGCAGAGGTAGCAATCATGATCACAGACAAAATAAAAGCAAAATAGACTTAATTTAAAGGGATAAATAGGAAAAAAACACATTTTATAAAAGGCATTATAGACAATGAAGTAATATAACTACTAAACACATATGTTCCAAATGGTATAGCATCCAAATTCTTAATGAAAAAAGACAAAAAATCTTCAAAAAGTTAGATACCATAGACATCTAGAGAAGACTAAGAAAGAATAGAAAAAATATTAAATGAATCCTTTTGGACCATAATGCATTATAAATCACATTAAATAAATGACCATGGAAGCATAGGAAAATGACGAATATTAGAAGGGATATGGGGGCAGCTAGGTGGTGCAGTGGATAGAGCACCAGCCCTGGCTTCAGAAGGATCTGAGTTCAAATCTGCCTTCAGACACTTGACACTTACTAGCTGTATGACCCTAGGCAAGTCATTTAACCCCAATTGTGGAGGGGGGGGAGGGGGGAGGAGGAGTAACAGCAGCAGCAGAAGATGATGATATAGGAAAATTGTGTCATTAATGAGTTGTTAGTGGAGTTGTGAATCAATCCAACCATTCTGGAGAACAATTTAGAACCACGCCCAAAAAAACTATAAAAGTGTGCAATACCACTACTATCTCAAAGAGATTAAAGAAAATGGAAAATGACATTTTATACAAAATATTTATAGCATCTCTTTTTGTCATGTCAAAGAATTAGAAAATGAGAGAATGATGTTCAATTAGGGAATGGCTGAACAAGTTGTGGTATATTATTTTGATGGAGTACTATTATGCTCTAAGAAATGATGAGCAAGATGATTTCAGGAAAACCTTAGCATGAACTCGTGCTAAGTAAATGGAGCAGAACCAGAAGAACATCATGCACAGGGATAGCAATATTGTAAAGATGATCAACTGTGAAATACTTAGCTACTGTAATCAGGACAATGATCCAAAGTGGTTTCAAAGGATCTACAATTAAAAATGCTACTCATATCCAGAGAGAGAACTATTAAATTCTCAGGTCAGATGGAAATGTACTTTTTAAAAACTCTTTACTTTTATTATTTTATTTATGTTTCCTTTTGAAACATGGCTAATAAGGAATTATGTTTTACATGATCTTTCATGTACAAGCAAAATTAAATTGCTTGCTTTCTCAATGAGGGGAAAAGGGCAATAGAGATGGAGAAAATTTGGAACTCAAAAGTTAAAAAAAAGATTATTTTTTTAAATTACATGTACATGGAGAATTTTTGATAAACTAAATATTTTTAAATACAATAGAATGAAATAAATTAACCAGGAACTCATCCAATTTAAACTCCATTGAAAATCTTTAAGCAGTAAATACATGATGTTAGATAAAATTACCTTGCTAAATGTAACTTCTTTGTTACTAGGGAGTACTCAACTGGAGTATATGTCTATCATTTATAAATAAAAGACATAAATAAAATCTTAAAACTAAATATGTAAGCCTGAAGATCTATACAGAATGAACACACACACACACACTCATTAAGTAAAAATACTTTATGATAAAAAACAAGATTTAAAAGTCATGGACAGCTAGATACAGTCATAGATTACATTATCAATAGCATCTTTTCAGCAATTAGCAATAAAGGCACATCTAAAAAGGACATGCTATGCTTTTAAAGAGAAATAAACATATCTGTTTTATTGCAAATTCCAGTTAAATTTCTACATAAAACAATGTGCCCCAATGGATAGAGGGACTAATCTGGAGTCAGAAAGGTCTGGATTCTGCTTCTGACACATATGGGTTGTACGGCATTTCATAAGTCATTTAGCTTCCTGGTATCTCCATGAAACTCTCTGGGATGATAAATTGCAGAGCTTATGCTGTTAACCATTGGAAAAGAGAGATATTTCATTAGGAATTCCTCATACTAGTGAAATAACAGTTGCTATCCAAAAACTTTTTCGCATGTAATAATTTAGTTTTATTTGTTTGTGGGGTTTTTTCTTGTGATTTCCTAATCAACTTGCAATAGTGTTTTAATGTCCTTTCCCTTTCCTTGGAAGTTAATTCTAAGGTTTTGCTTACTCAGTCCAACATATATGTAAGCTGAGACCCCAGAGTTTTCTCTCCCTCTTCAAATGCAGACAGAAAGGAAGCTTCCTCCCTGGTGGTTAAAATTACCAGTCTCTTGCTCAGAACTAGACTGGAGATAAAATGGACTTTTATTGAATTCAGGCCAATTACCTCATCAGCAGCCAATCAGCTCCCTCTGGAGCTGCTCAGGACATCAGAAATGTAAAGTGCTGACTGGTGCTGAAAATTCTGAGAGGTTCCTCAAGTTCCTTCTGGAATGTTATATTTTCCAAGTACCTGTGGAATGTGCCATGACAGGCATTTCAATAAGGAAACTTATTAGGGAGTTAAAACAACCCTACACTTTGAGTCCACTTAGTTTGAAATTATTTTCTTTCCTCCCTGGTAAAAATATGCCATGGGCAGTGAGGGTGTCATTCTCATCTTTGTGTAACCTTCAGAATGTCCTCTCCGGTGGTGCTCATATGATAATGCCAATGAAAGGCCTGCAGTATAACAGAAATAAATGAGTCCAGTGAATCCACTTCAGCTCTTATTTGCTAGCTTTCATGGCAAGTATTCAAAGTTAATTACAGAGCTAAAGACAAGATGAAGTATATTGCTGACATTCATTTCTCTTAGGAAAGGCTTGAGAAAGAGGGTGTACATTGCTCCCAGAAAAGGTACACCTGCCCCCTTTAAGTTAAAACATTAATTCCTTGATTCCATTTTTGTCTAGATTCACACAGTGGGAAAACTAGATGCATTCTCTGGACAAATCTCACAAACAACAACCATATCTGAAAAGATTGTCTTGGAGTGAAAGCCAAGAAAAGAAATCACCTGAGCCACTCAGAGCAGCAGTGACTGAATCCTAGAATAAAAAGTGTTGGGTTCATTTCAGATCAACACACATTTGAATACTTTCAGTACTGGGCACTTATTCAATTAAAGCAGCCCACTGGGCCAGAGAAAATCCAGAGCTATCCGTGGCCTTCAACCCTCTGGTCTGAAAAATCAGTGACTAACCCATTAAGACCCAAATCAGATCCTTCTCAAGGTTAGAGTGCTTCACCAACTATATGAAATGGAAAACAGTTATTATAATCACTTGACATTCTTATCCATCCATAATGTGACCATAAGGTTTTCAATTTTTTTTTTGCCTCCAAGAAATGACCTACAGGAAAAAAAATAATTAGCAACCAAAGTCATATATATTTCTGTGAAGGCATATCCTCCTTTTTTGCATCAAATATATTTTGTGGATTTATTTCAAAGTCTCACCGACTCTGAGCTTTGTATATCATCACCATAATGTTGCCCTAATCGGCAGTGTGTACTTTTCCTAGGAAGCTCTGACAGCAGACGGTACAGAGAAATGACTTTCTTGGAAGGGGTCCAGGGCAGCATGCTGTCAACGCATCCTGAGGATAATATTCACAACCCAGTGAAAGCTGCATAATTACCCAAGTGCTATTTTTAATTCATTTTCACGGGGTTCTCCATTGGAGCTCAGAAGCCATTACAATATGCTCAGATGCATATTAAAAGTGATTAACCAAGTAGCATTGGACTCAATAGCACCATGCCATTACTTCTTGTTTGAAGGTTGAGATCAGTTGAGCAGATATTTAGGACACCTGTAGCACTGGTCCCCACAAGTCCATTAACTCTTATAGCTCCTTTGGGAGCTGGGTAGAGTTGGGGTATAGCTATAGGACACAGGCAGGAGGGGAAAGAGCTATGAGCACTGCCCCATAATTTTGCCAGTTATCTTAAAAAGAAAGATTTTAAAAAATCAAAGAAAGCTGATGCTTGGGCTTCAAAGACTCATTCTCACCAATGAAACTGGCTTTGCTGTCACTCTAAAAAACTTTAGCTCTAAACTTAAGGGATCCAGGGGAATGTAATTTAACTTCTTTCCATGAAAATATTTTTTTATAGCAGAATTCCCTCATGTGCTATATTAAAAACACACAGTCAATAAATATTTGTTGAAATGAACAAAAGTCTCTACCATATGATTAATGTTAAGCACCTACACTGAGACTGAGTGCTAGGGGAGATTTAGAAATGAAACAAACTCCAGGAGCTGCTCACATGGAATTTGTTATCTGATAGGTACATTCTAATAACTAATAAGAAATAAAACTTACTGACCTATTATTATGAATAGTACCAATGACAACTCTAAGCCAACTGAAGTAGAGCTTCCCATGCCACCCCCAACTTTTCTAGCAAGGGGCCTTAGAGGTCAACCAGGTCAACCTTCTTGTGCTACAAATGAGGAATTGATACTCAAGAGAACTAATTTGCTCAAGATAATATAGGTGGTCATTGTCAGAGACAGAATTTGAATCCAGGTCTTCCAACTTCAAGCCTTTTGGTATCTCCATTGTACCATGGTGCCTCACAATCATTTAATCCTCTCAGTATAATCCAAATTAATGGAGCCAACTAGGAAATACTAAACTCCCAAAGTACCAATAGAATTATCTCATCAGATATTGAATATCAACTGGATGAATCCATTCAGAATGATTTTCCACCTTTTCCAAAGAGGCAACTCAGTTACTTCACGTGAGTTCACCATATGTATAACTAGGTAGCATTGTAGACAGAGGGCCAAACTTGGAATCAGGAAAAGGAGTTACAATCCTACCTCAGACACTTTCTGTGTAACCCTGGGCAAGTCCCTTAACTTCTTTCTCCAACTTTCCTTATCAGTAAAGGAGGAATAAGAATAAGAACAACTCAGGGAACTGTTGTAAGGATCAACAGAGATAATGTATGGAAAACATTTTGCAAATCTTAAAGCTCCATATTATTGTTGTTTAGTCTTTTTTCAGTCACAGAAGACTCTCTATGACCCCCTTTGGGATTTTGCCATGACTTTCTCTAGCTCATTTTATAGATAAGGAAACTGAGACAAATAGGTTTAAGTGACTTACCCAGGGTCACACAGCTATTAATTATCTGAGGCCAGATTTGAACTCACTTTCCTGAGTCCAAGCTCTTCTATCTAACTTTTCCTTAAAGCCTTATATAAATGATATTATTATTAACAAAACTAGTTATTATAACTACCTGTTGTGTTATAATTTACTGTGCCTTGTTTCTAGCCATAAAAAAACTGTTAAATTAATTCCCACAGAAGGCAGTTTAATATCATGGAAATAACACTGGATTTGTTTGTTCGTTTGTTTGGCTGAGCAGTGAGGGTTAAGTGACTTGCCTAGGGTCACACAGCTAGTAAGTCTCAAGTGTTTGAGGCAGATTTGATCTCAAGTCCTCCTGATTCCAGGGATAGTGCTTTATCCACTGTGCCACCTAGCTGCCCCAATAACAGTGGATTTTGAATCGAAATACTTACAATTTGCATGCCATTCAGACATTAACTAGCTGTATAATCCTGGACAAGTCACTGAACTTCTTTGGACCTCAATTTATTTATCTGTATATAGAAGGACTTGAACTGGATGATCTTTACATTCCCTTCCAACTCTAAATCCCATGATTCCTCTACCAACACAACTGAAATTTCTCTATAATCATCTTTTATTGTTACCAAAACTTGAATCAGCCTTCAGCCAATCTTGTGATGAGCTACTCTAATCTTAGCTAGATAAGTTTTGAAATTGCAAATATAACCAGAATCACAATGATTTTGCATCTTGGTGAGCTTTGATAGGGTTTGTGTTCCACTGTACAAAACTTTCAAGACTTTAAGTATATGTCCAAAAACCAAAACAAGGCATAAGAATCCTACTATAACCTATAGGAACCTCCTCCCAGGACGATGTCAATAAGAACATTTGGAAGGGCTTACCTTAGTATTTGTATTTAACCAGTACTTAGTACTTGTGTTTAACCAGGGTCAAAGGGATTAAGGTAGTAAAATTTCAAGCATAAGCCAGGAAGGAGCAGTAGCTAGGTAGTACCATAAGTGGATAAAGTGCTGGACCTGCAGTCAGGCAGATGTGAGTTCAAATCCAGCCCTAGTCTAACTGAAATGCTGGGCAAATAATTAAATTTCTCTCAGCCTTAGTTTCTTCATCTATAAAATGGGCTGTTATGAGGATCAAATGAGAACATATGTAAAGTGCTTTGTAAACATCATAAATGCTAGCTATTATTTATTTTATTCTTAAGTCTTGATTCTTCCCAATATACTTGAAATCAGAATGTATGAGCTCCAAATAGTCTTGAACCAAAGAGCAAGTGCTATTCTAAAGTCATCTCAGCAACACAGTTTGAGGGTTGTTTTTTTTTTTTTTTTACAAAAATTGGCAGATAGAAGCCACGTAGGAAACCTCTTTAGTGAACATATATAGAAAGGGAATTGAGCTGACAATTTTCACTGAACAACTTAAATTTTCACATTGATCCACACTTCCCATCCTTAAGCATGCTTTACAACACTTTTCAAAGTGTCATTTTGAAACTCCCTAAATGATATTTATACCACACCAAGATATGGGACATATGATATCTATCAAGCAATTAAAGTACAAAAAGAGGTCTCATTTGAATCCATTGCCTATTGACTGTCAAATATTTAACCAACATGTTTTCACTGGAAGACAAACTAGAAGGATAATATATCCAAGAGCACAGAACAGATATCCCTATTTTTGTAGTAGGGAAAACAAGATACATCATTTCAGTGATTTGTCCAAAGACAAGTAATTAAGTAGTAGAACTTGTACTTGAACTCGTTTTCTGACTACACCAGTGTTCTTTCCACTGAAGACTAACCCTTTCATCTGTGCTCTTGATTGTTTGTCTTCTAGTACCTTGTCCCATTAATAATTTCTTCACATATCTCTCTGCCTACCCCCTTCTCATTTCATTTTCTTCCCATTCATTTACTCCCTCCATACAACCTAGTAAAGAACCCCAGAATAAAAATGACTGCAAATGAAACAAATGGCTTGTAATGCCTCATACCTAATGTACAGATATTACCTTGCCTCCTAAACATTTGAGACCATCTAGCCAGTGCTCAGTTTGAGCCAATGGAAAGCTAGCCTTGAAAACTCTACCTGTTCATCTCCACAGAGCTAATTTCCTTAGGCAGATGGAAAGTTAGAGAAAAGGGGGTCACCTGGAGAAAGCCAAGATCTAATCCAGCTGTTCAATATTTTAAAATCCACCAGTAAAAGCCCTGTGAAGGCAGCAGGTGCCAGTTGTGCTCACTTCATTTCAGAGGGCATTTTAAAAGAGAAATGAATGATACCAGGTTTTATAAGCTCACTGAAAAGTATCTAGGAAGTTCCCACTGCTTTTTTCTCCTCTGCTTGTTTGTGATGTTCTAATTACTCTCATTTTTTAAAAAAAAAGTACATTGTTTACAATGTTTATGCTATACTGTCACTTAAGTTGGTCTTTGAATTCATCTTCCAGTGACCTAGAAATGTATTTCGATCTAATTATCTACACACTCTTGTCTGATACTTCTAGTGGCAGATACCTCACAATATGGAAGATTTTGCTGGAGATTCTGACCATACTTTACTACCTCCTTATTAGCATCAAACCCCAAATAAACGTTAACTACTCCCAAGTTTTATTCTATGATTGGAGCAGGTACGTGTTATTAAACTAAAATGTCCCTTTCATCTTTACCTGAGTTCAAATCTGACCTCAGACACTTGACATTTACTAGCTGTGTGACACTGGGCAAGTCACAACCCCAATTGTCTCAAACATCCTGGGTCATCTTGAGTCGTTCTCATGTATATATTGACACTGGACCCAGATGTCTCTGGAGTAGAGAGTGAGGCTGGTGATTTTGAAGAGTCAGCCTTCACTGAACTCCAATTGACTGCAAATCATAATGTCAGCTCCCAATTTCAAGATCCTCTAAGAAAGAAGCAGCAAGCAACAAGCCCTTTCATCTTTAAACCCATTGTGGAAATCCCCTAGAGGTTGGAGATCAGAGTTGGCTATTTTCTTTATGCCACTTGAAAAGCTTTGTGAAGGACCATGCATACCATTAGCACTCAAATAATTTTTACTTTTGAAGAACACTGTTGTCCTAACATATTGGAATGTCATTATAATATTATTCACTATAAAAGAGAATTTAGTATAAGATTGGTCAACATCATTCATCAAAGTAGTAACTTTTTTAATGCTACTTTCTGATAAATTGGTCTTACAATACCATAATATGTATCCCAATAGAGGTTTTATACTAGTCTCCAGTATTTTAAATTACTTAATGGGGTTGTATTAGAGAAGAGTTGCTAGTGAGGTCACCCCCAACTCTTGAAAAGCTTAACTCATGACACAATATTTAATGCATGTTTCATTCATTCTCTTACTCACTCACAGTATTTAACTGAATCTCCAATGGACTGGGTCTGTGATAAAAATGCTGTCAGGATCATAGGCATGAATAATCTAGGGCATGAGAACCAAGTGCCAGATATCAATCTTGATGATGTCTCCTTGGCAAGAATCAGGTCACTCCCTTCTTTCAGTATGTAAAATTTCATTTCATTCCCTGGTTGTCCTATTGGTGCTAACGGAAACCCATGCAGACCTTCACCTACCAATTACAGCTATCCCAAAAGTAAAATGTCCAGTCCTAAAGTGTGAAAAGTTCTCTTTCCTTGGACATCTTCAAGTTGGGGCTGGATGAGTACTTGCCAATATGATGTGGTCGTGATTCTTCTGATGTAGAGATTGGACCAGGTGGCTGTAGAGGCCCTTCCCAACTCAAAATTCTGAAATTCACATTTTGTTCAACTTTTTGTCCATTTTCTCTTACAAATGTTTAAGAGATAATTTATCCAAACCTTTCTGTAAGGGTTTTCAGGGTTTGTTACTTTTAATTTTGTAGGTCAGCTGGCTACCTTACCCTTCTTTCTCATTCTGTTTCAATTCTACCTTCTTTATTCAACATATTTTTCCTCAGTGTCACCTTTTGTATTACCTCTTACACATATCACAACTGAAAAAGAGACCAAAGTCCTGTCATGTATGTCGTGTTAATCTCTCCATTGTCCTATGGAGCACATGCTAAATTGATTCTTTAGAGTGTTGTGTTCCAAGATTCACAATTATCAATGGGAAAACATGGTAGTTTAATAGATTTTGTTTATTTGGTTAATTTAGGGTTGGGGGTAATTTTTATTTAAGACTCTGTATTCTTATCTCACTTGGAAATGAAGCAATCATGGAGCCAGATCCCATGGCTGGTCAGCATGGAATCTTGACCTGCTTTGTTTCTGACTGGGCTGGTTTTGCCCCTTCTTAATCAGGCATAATGCCCCAACCCTCCGGAAGAGAACAACACTATATTGTTGGACTTAATGAAGACCTTCAATTGGCTTTAAAGCCTTACTGCATCTTAGAACTAACTCCTCAGTTTCAAGCAATTCACTCAACCCAACAGCGTCTAATAATCAGGGATTACAGCATGCTCCACCCCCATCCACTTATACATAGGTTGGGGGGATTTTTTTCCCTGTGGACAGAACTTTGAAAACATTGAGAACTCTCCAGAATTAGAGAAATTAAATCCAGTGTGTTCTTTTTCTCCTGTTCATTCAATTCTGGGCCAACTCATTGTCCATCTGCAATGGCTCTCCCAAACATATGTACTGTTGTACTAATTCAATAGTCTGGCCATTCAACTGGGTAGCTAGGCCACACAATTTTCAAATCTCTGCTTTATGAACCTGTGCAAAACCAAAGAGATGCTTTGATGGGCTTGATGCTTACATAGATCATGCTCTTTCCCAACTAAAAAAAAAATCACCAGCATTGATTCTGAGACAGAGCTGGAACAAGCATCCTGCAATACTACCCTCTTGGAAGCATGTGCTCCTGCAAAGAGTAGCTATGCCCTCTAACAGTATGGCTGCATCACAGATCTAGCACTACATAAATTTAGAATAATGAAAGGATGTCCAACTAAAATCAGCCAGGCAAATTTAAATATGTAGAGTCCAGGTAAGGCACAGAATCAAGTGAAATTCCTTAAGTCCGTCATGCAGAGCTCAAAAAAAGAATCAATTCCTAGAATAGCCATATAAGTCTTGAAGTCATTAAGCCACATCCAAAAGATGCTATTAGTTCCTTCATTGGATATCATTTTTACAATAATAACTAACATGTATATAGAGTTTTCCTGTATGACGGATACATTCCTAAATGCTATATAATTATTATTTTTCATTGATCCTCACAACAATCCTGGAAGGGTAGATACTATTTCCAAATGAGAAGACTGAGGCTAAATGACTTGCCCAGGGTCACCCAGCTAAGTAAGTGTCTGAGGTCAGATTTAACTTGGGGTCTTCCTGACTGTAGGCCAGTGTTCTACCCACTTTACCACCTGGCCATTTTCATCTCCAGGCAATGCTCTCAAGTGATAATAGTGACTTTCCAAGTAAGGAAGCAATCATATTGACATGACCAACTCCCTTTCCCCAAAGCTATCTAATTGCCATGGATGGTATCATTTTAACCCTTATACCTTCTAGCCTAGCCTCTGGGCCTAAACCAGCTAACTCTCAGGCAAGGTAACTAATTGGATCCCTTGATTCATAGCTCCATATCAAGCCAATGTTGTGGCACTGCTCTGTGAGAACCAGTGTGCCACCCCCTGCTGAGAAAGACATTGTGAGAACCAGGGCCCTGCCCCTTAGCAAACATGTGGCTTGGCTTGGCTTGGCCTCTGAATGTAGGCACTATTCATAGAACTGCCTGTAAGTCATGTCAATCAATGCTACCAGCTAATTACCTTGGAGCTGTGTGTGGGGACTTCTCCCCTTACTGTGCTGCAGGGGCTTCCACTCTAGGAGATGGAGGATCCGTTTCTTTTTGGTTGGAGGTCTCATGGTGGTGGTCAGGGCCAGGGTAGCTAAGCTTTTGCTTTCTGAACTCCATGTGTTCTCCTTCTCTCTTTTGCTAACTTCTAATATACTGAATAAATGCTTACTGCCCAAAGACTGGTGCTATAAGCTTCTAATTTAAGGTGACCACACAATAGATTTTAGTCATAACAATTAGATTTTAAACATCACAGCTCTAACCTTAAACTGGACCCTTTTCTTGTGACCAAATACCTTAGTTGCAAGGCCTTCACTCCTCTCTTTTCCACACTCTAAAGATTGCTGTGGTTTCTAGCTTGTGCCTAATTTCTTCAAGACTGAGGACCACATATTGCTCCCCAAATCCTTCCAAGGGATGGTAACTTGTTCCTAAACCCAAGTTACTGAAGTAAAATTTTTACCACCTAGAAATACTAATACAGACCATCTGACTTTTGGTACTGCCACCTCTTGGCCTGCTGGTGAAATTCCTAAAACTTTGCTTCTACCCCCTGTGGAAATATCTGCTTATCAAATGTTTCCAAACTCCTAATAATGCCCAGATTTACTCTTACTCCCTGCTCTTTAGGACTTCTCTTATTGCTTTTACCATACCAAAGAATCTACCTAGTCTCTGAATTACAGTATTTACCTGTCAGGCCCATCACACCATCAAAGGAACTTTAATTGTAATAAGGTATGACCACAAGAGCTTTGAAAGGGAAAAACAAATTCCAAGGGTTGTAATGGAACCAGCTCACGCAAACTTAAAATAAATCCCATTGCAAGTTTTTACACCTTAGAAATTGCTCATTTTAAATCAGGGCTTGATTTATTGTTTAGTTGATTGTCTAGATTAAAGAAAATTGTGAGGAAAATGTTAATAATATAGATTTAACTTAAAAGTGCGTCAAGCTTCATTTTCTAGACATGGTAAACTTATACCAGTATACCTACTCCAAACTTACTTGTATTTACATATACATTGTTATTTACTTATGATAAATTAAGACACATAGTTAAGGGTTGAATAGCATTTAATATGCCAAAAAAGCAATGGGAGAAAAAAGGAAAATTTAAGTGTTTTTTAATGCTCCTCCCCAAAAGTCTCTTCTAAATTTTCTAGTGTTTTAGTTCTAGGTCAAAACAGTCTATTCTCAAAGTACTAATCTTTAAGTAATGTAACTTTGCTTTCCCCCCCCCCCCCCCAATCTATCAGTGCATTTAAATTCACCTGTTTTACATCATCACGTCATTCAGGATTTCTGGCTTCTATACCTTCTAACTTCAGTGGGCCTTCTGGTAGGAAATTTATACTGGAAGTATGAAGGCAAGGTGTCAACCCAACTGTTTTTAATTGACCCACTCAAAGACTCATTGGATAATTAACCCAACTAGACTCAACAATCTACCTTTTTTTTTTAAAGGAACCATACTATTTTACAACATAGCTGACATTACAAATAAGCTGATAAATAAGATTATTGAACATATAGAGTAGCTAGGTCTCATGGTTGATAATGGTAATTCATCAAAGACTTTTTCTGCATTGAGATATTCATTGAGATAATCATATGATTTTTGTTGGTTTTGCTATTGATATGGTCAATTGAGTTAATAGTTTTCCTGATATTGAACAAGTCCTGCCTTCCCAACATAAATCCCACCTCGAAGTATTTGATCTCTGTTAAATATTGTTATAATCTTGCTGTTGTTTTAGTTAAGGTTTTTCTCCAATATTCATTAAGGAAAAGGGTCTATCATTTTCTTTCTCTGTTTTTGCTCTCCTGGTTTAGGTATCAAAACTATATTTGTGTCAAAAGTGGAATTTGGTAGGACTCCTTCTTTATATACTTTTTCAAATAGTTTATATGGAACTGGGATTAATTGTTCCTTAAATGTTTGGTAGAATTTACTTGTAAATCCATCTGGTCCTGGGGATATTTTCTTAGAGAGCTAATTGATGGTTTGTTCAATTTCTTTTTCCAAGATAGGGTTATTAAAGTATTCAATTCCTTTTCTGTTAATCTGGGCAGTTTATATTTTTTTGTAAATATTCATCCATTTCACTTAGATTGTCAGTTTTACTGCCATATAATTAGGCAAAATAACTCCTAATAATTGCATCAATTTCATCTTCATTGGGTGCGCTGCAACCTTTTCATTTTTGAAACTAGCAATTAGGCTTCTTCTTTCTTTCTTTTAAATTAAATTAACAAATGGTTCATCTATTTCATTGTTTAACCCCCATAAAACCAGCTCCTAGTTTTACTATTAGTTTAATGTTTGTTTCTTTGGTTTTTACTCCTGAATTTATCATCTTTCCTATGAATTTTAGGATTTCCATTTTGATGTTTAACTGAGGAATTTCTGGTTTAATCCTTCTCTCTCCTTTTATAAAGACTCTTTAAAACACTCCTCTGAAGTGTTGTTGCTTCTGACAATTGCTTTCTTTTATCTGCCTCTTTTTTATCACCTCTTTTTCTTTATCCCTTTTCCTTTCTACTTTGTTATTTGGGTAAGATATATTTCTCTTAACAATTGTGTGTGTGTGTGTGTGTGGGTGGTGTGTGTGTGTGTGAGAAGAGAGAGAGAGAGAGAGAGAGAACTAATTTAGATGTGAGTGAGGTTAAAATGTTTTTTTCCTTTCCCACAATTTTCCCCTCCACTGTAAAAACTCTTTCTTTCTCACCTCTTTTATGTGATATAATTTTCTCTATTTTTTCTCTCCCTTCCCCTTCTCCCATCTCTGTCTATCTTGACTATCCACATTTTTAAATTGTCTCTCCCTAATCAACTCACTCCCACACCTTCTTTCTATGTAGAATCCCTTTAGTTTGTCCTAATAATGATAAAGTTACTTAGAATAGACATGTATCGGGGCACAGTGGCTAGAGGCACTGGCCCTGGAGACAGGAGTACCTGAGTTCAAATCCAGCCTCAGACACTTAACACTTACTAGCTGTGTGACCCTGGGCAAGTCACTTAACCCCAATTGCCTCACTAAAAAAAAGAAAAAAATATGCATATATCATCTTCCCATATAGACAAGTAAACAGTTTTACCTTATTGAGTCCCATATGATTTTCCTCTCATGTTTACCTTTTGATGTACCTCTTGAGTTTTGTATTTGAAAGTCAAATTTTCTATTCAGCTCTGGTCTTTTCATCAGGAATGCTTGTGAATCCGCTGTTTCATGAAATGTTCATTTTCTTTTTTCCCTAGAAGGGTCATACTCAGTTATACTCAGTAGGTTGTTCTTGATTATAATCCCATCATCTTTTGCCTTTCAAAATATATTCCAAGTGTTCTGCTCCTTTAAACATGATAGCTGTTTAAATCTTGTGTGATCCTTACTGTGCTCCATGGTAGTTTGAATGTTTTTGGGTGTTTTTTCTGTTACTTGAAGTAGTTTCTCTTTGACCTGAGAGCTTTGGAATTTGGCTATATAGTCATAAGATTTTTCATTCTGGGATCTCTTTAAGGTAGTGATCATTGGATTCTATCAATCTCTATTTTACCCTCTGGTTCTAGGATATCAAGACAATTTTCCTTGATATTTTCTTGACACATGATGTTTAGACTGTGTCTTTGATCATGGCTTTCAGATAATCCTATAATTTTTTAATTATCTCTCTCTAATCTATTTCCAGGTCAGTTTTGTTTTTTTGTTTTTCAGATGAGATATTTCATGTTTTCTTTTTTTTTTCATTATTGGTGAGTGCCACTTTCAAGGAGGACTAGCATCTTTGGTATAAGGTCTTGATGAGCCCCTTTCAAGGGCTGCTCATATACCCTTAGTGTTCACCTTGACCCAACTATCACCTGTGACTCCAAGAAGCCACCCACACACAGCTGCCACAACTCCAGTAAACAATCTCAGCAGATAGGCTAAACCAGATTAAGGATAATTGACAGACCTTACACCCTTCAATAAGTTATATCTATGCTTTACATGTGAAAACTTCTCCCTATGTAATGAGTGGATTTGAAATTGTTTCAATGGCTATTAAGGCAGATAATGTGGAGTACTTAGAGCTTGGTGAGATAATGAAGGTGCCAAGGTCATCCACTGTATCCCAGACCATCAGCACTTGTTTTGACTTTTGCCACTGAATGTTGATGACTCTGGAAGACAGAGTGAGGTTGATGACTTTATGCAACTGCCTCACTGAAATCCAATTCATATGCAAGTCAATACATCACCCCCCTCAATAATAAAGGACAAACAATGTTTCTTGCTTTTCTTTAGTGAGCTTTTTTTGAGGGGTGGGGCAATGAGGGTTAAGTGACTTGCCCAAGGTCACACAGTTAGTGTCATGTGTCTGAGGCTGGATTTGAACTCAGGTCCTCCTGAATCCAAGGCCGGTGCTTTATCCACTGTGCTACCTAGCTGGCCCTCACCACCTACTTGCCCCCTTTAGTGAGCTTTTGTGTCTCTTTTCCCATTTTACCAATTCTATTTTTAAGGTGCTATTTTATTCAGCTTTTTTGTGAATCTTACCAAGTTATCCATTGTCTTTTCTTAATTTTCTTCCTTTGCTTTTATTGTTTTACCTACTTTTTCCTTTCCCACCTTTATTTAATTTTGAAAATGAATTTTTTAGCTCTTCCAGGAATTCCTGTTGGACTTGTGTCAAATTGACTTTTTTTCTTTGAGGTTTGCATGTAGTTGTTTTGATTTCATTGTTTTCTTCTAAGTTTCTGTCTTGGTCTTCCTTGTCACCATAATATATGTTTGTGGTCAGTTTCTTTTTTGTTACTGTTGTTTGCTCATTTTTCAACCTATTTTTTTATTTTTGAACTTTAAATTTATTTTTAAGTTAGGCTCTGTTCCTGGCATGTGGCAGAGGAGGGATACTGTCTTGAGCTTCAGACTTTTTCACATTGTTGTTTTCAGCAATAGTTCGGGGTGTTTTAAAGTTTTCAGTGCTTCCTAGGTGGTATGATTCCTACAGAGGTGACTTCACTGCTTTCCTGGTGTGCATTCTGGTCCTTTCATAGAAACGATCCCTGATCACTTGAAATTAAAAGTAATGCTGCTGCTTAGGGTTCCTTCTCCTACTTGAGGAAAAGTGCCCCCTCTGCCCTTGAACTATGACTCAGAAGTAGATATAGGCAATGGAATTGCCAAACAATGTCTAGTCCTGATTCCAGTGCTAGCACAGAAGTCCCCTGTAATCTCTTTCTTACCAGTTGCCAGGTCCCCTGACCATCTCTGGCTTGAGAGTTAACAAAGCTGCTGCTGCTTCTCTTGTTACCACCTGTTCAGACCACTGGTGTTTCATCCACATGGACTTCAAGTCAGCCTTCACCCTTGTTACAGATCTCTCTTTTCAACCTTTTAAGTTGTCTTGGGCTAGAAAAAAAAAAAAGTCTTACTCTGACCTTTTGTTGTCTCTGCCACTCCAAATTTTTATTTGAGCTATTATTTTAAAGTTGATTGGAGGATAATTTTGGGAGGGTTCAACTAAGTGCTTTCTCTACTCAACAATCTTCTGTCCAATATCTTTATCTTGATAGGATTGCACCAGACAGACTTAGTAAAGGGATGGGGGTGGAGATGATGTCATTTCAAACATAATGGTTAGCATAAGCTATCCCACCTGTGGGGGCAAAGATCTTGGAAGACAGAAAGTATAAGACATATATAGACAACAAAAAATTGTACAGGTTTCCTAGAGTATATTGAAATTGGAGTGGTAGAAGGAAATTGTATTAGATAAGGTACCTCCTAGGAAGGGTGTATAATGAATTACTGGCATGGTTCAAATTGTAGAGAGGCAAAAGCAGCTGTAGGGAGATCTTTTCAGGCAATGGAGAGAGAGTGAAATAAATGTAAATCTCTACACTTGAATATTTTTAAAGTCAGCTTCACAAGTATAGAATACAGAAATATAACTTAACAATATTTCCAGTGAGAAAGATAAAAAGATTTGGGGATTTTAATGGAGTGCTAGATAATTATGAGTAAATAATGTGATTATAAGAAGAATCTCCATTTTAAATATTAGAAAAGTGAAACTGAGAGAGATTAAATCACTTTCCCAGGATCATACTGAGAAATATAGGTGATACCAAAACAAAATTCATCAATGAAAATTGATTTTTAAAAAATGCATTCCAGGAAGTTGTAAACAATGGCCTAGCATTGTGATACAAATGATATAGCTGTCTCCATGTCTAAGCTAACACAATAGAAATGTATGTCAAGGTAGAAGGAATTTCAGAGGTATTAGGAAGTTTATAAAAAGCATTGCTCAAATTCTTTGTGGAAGCAGGTGAGCAAAAATCACCTCCTTACCTGTTTAAATACCTTTTATTTTTTGGAGGCAATTTGGGTTCACACAGCAAGTACGTATCAAGGCCTAGTTGGGTCCCACCTTCTCCATGAAGAGACCACCTCATTCCAATCAGGTATGATCTTATTCCTCTTAACACTAACTGTACTAGGAAGTTCCTTGAAGTCACTTATCACATCCTGTCTTTTATTATAATTATTTGTGAAATTGTCTTCTTCTCTCATCCTAAAATGTTAGCTCCTTGAAGCCTGAGATATATCACATCCATCCTTGTGTTTTCCACACTGCTTTGCCAACAACAGAAATTTAATAATCATTTTAAAATTAATTAAATGAGGGGGCAGTTAGGTGGCACAGTAGATAAAGCACCAGCCCTGGATTCAGGAAGACCTGAGTTCAAATTCGACTTCAATCACTTGATACTTACTAGCTGTGTGACCCTGGGCAAGTCACTTAACCTCAACTGCCTCACCAAAAAAAAAAAAAAAAAAAGAACAGAAGAAAAAAAGAAAAGAATTCATAGATAAAATGAATTAAATGAGCAAGTAAATAAATAGTGGTAAAGGATTTGGACCAAATAAAAGTCTTTAAATTATTTAACCCACTGCCACACTTCCCACAAAGGCTGGATTGCTGCATGTAGTTTCTAGACTCATTTAGTTACTCTATACAGCATTTACTGTGCTAGTTCTTGCCTTTGGCTCTTATATGCAGGCTGAATTTGGCTAAATACCTAGTAAGGCTTTTGAGCTTAGCCCAATATCCAAAGATGTGTAATCACAGGACACTCTCAGGACCTGTGCATACAATAGGAAGCTAATCAGACCAGTAGCTGAATCAAGGCAAAAATCTAGGTCTTTGGTGTCCTGGGGTGGATAGCACTACAGAGAGCAATAAGCACACTTTTTAAAGTAAGCCAAGTTAAAAGAAGGATAGAGTAAAAAAGGATGGTTAGCTTCCTACTCAGTGAACTACATATAGCCATCACCAAGTATTTTATCCTCAACACCAGGTAATCAAATCCAAAACCATATCGCTTTGTTGCACTATCAAGAAAAACTATTATCTACTTTCTGGACAAATTTTATTATTTTAAAAAATAATGGTTTTGCATTACATAGTGGTTTTTATAACTTTAGTCTCTAATTAAAAAAAACATTTTTCCCAATTTACTATTTCGGATAAGGGAAAGACAAAAATGTTTGATCTCTTAATTAAAATTGTGTTGGTAGGGGCAGCTAGATGGCGCAGTGGATAGAGCACCGGACCTGGAGTCAGGAGTACCTGAGTTCAAATCTGGACTCAGACCCTTGACACTTACTAGCTGTGTGACCCTGGGCAAGTCACTTAACCCCAATTGCCTTACTAAAAAAAAAAAAATTGTGTTGGGAGCATTGACAGATTCTCTAAAAAAAACTCCAGGACAGAACAATTCTGGGCAAAGTACTTTTTCATCCTATGACCTTCATAAATGTTCCCTTTGGTTTTTCTTTCCTCTCTATTACATTTACATTTTTACATCTATTACATTTTTGGGGAGGTAGGGAACATTATGGAAATCAATAAATGCTAAAACTAGAATCACAACTTCTAGTACCTGAAAGAATGTTATAGGTATGAATACGCCCATTTCGGAGGTGAGTAAATGTAGACCAAAGGACTCTATTCAGAAGTCACATGGCTAATAAAAATAGTAAAGGCTTTCCCTCCACTGCTCTGGACCATATTCCCTTTATGATCCATGGCAAATAATTATCAACATCTTTTATCATAGGATAGTAAGATCATAAGTTGAAGGCTGGAAAGGATCATAAAGACTGAGATATACAATGTCTGGTATAAAGGACTTTACAATGGTCAACATAAAATCAAGACATTGTGTCTTTTATTTTGTTTTGCAGGGCAATGAGGGTTAAGTGACTTTCCCAGGGTGACAAAGCTAGTAAGTGTCAAGGGTCTGAGGTCAGATTTGAACTCAGGTCCTCCTGAGTGCTTTATCCACTTTACCACCTAGCTGCCCCAAGACATTATGTCTTAACAGAGAAAAATCAGATTCCCACCATGGAGATAATAGGAAAATCTCATCCAGGAAGAATCCATTTACTACTGAGTGCTGACTTCTGTTTTATTGTGTTCTTTTAATAATCTTGATCAATTTTGGAACAGTACCAAGATGCTAAATGATAGGATGATTATACAGTTTGCCACTTAGTTCAAATGATAATAGTAATATAGAATATGCAATATTCAATTTTATTAAAAAATCTTTCTAAGTACCTACTGCTCAATAGCATTACTCCTGGTTCTGTAAATTAATGTGTTTCTACATACACATCCACATATTTGAAAATAGGGCTTTACGCTATAGCATTCCAATCAATCAGTCAATATTTATTAAGCACCTGCTATGTGCTAGGCACAAGTGCTAAACACAGGAGTTCCAAATATTAGCCTTTCACAACTATTTTAACCAAAGGTCTGGAGGACAAGGATTGGTCAATATGCTTAGATTAAAGTCTTGCAAATACTTCAATTTCTCAATAAGTCAAAAGAATTGAGATACTTCCTCCCCAGATGCAGATCGCAGTCCCTCCTTGTTTTAGTAGAAAATTTCCATGAGTTTTTATGAAAAGAAAATCATCTAGTAGCCAACCTTCTGCTGATAAGCCTTTATGTACTCAGCTAGGCTGTCTCAGATTATCATACAAAAGCCTAGTGCCAGACCCATATTCTCATCTCTTTAGCTCAACATGATATATCACACATGTGTTCTACTGGGCATAGGCCTTGAGAACCCAGAATCATCTCCATGCCATGATGAAGTATTGTTTTGTACGTTGGTGCAGGATAAATAGTTAAGGTCTAGCCTAAGGATCTCACCCAACAGGATAATTGGGAGATCTTGATCCAGTTTGCCTTACTTATAGCTCAGATGACAGACTATAGGTAAGCTGCACTGTCTGTTCTCTTTTGTAAGGCTCTGGAGATTCTTTTTATAAAAGCCAGTAAGACTTCCAGGAAAATATAGCCTATCCTCTGGATTCTTTGAGCTTCTCATTGCTTCCACAATCATAACATTGAGTTGGGTCCATGGGAATTTGATAGATTATTGCAGAGAAGGTGCCCTGTAGCTGTCAGGTTTCCTTTGTTTCCTGAAATATAGATGCTACAATTTAGTTGTCTGGCAGCAGAAGAAATGTGGAATACCAGTGCATTTTCTCCCCTCTGGTTTTGTTTTCCATATGCGTTTGTGTGTATTGTATGTTTGCTTTGTTTGCTTGGCTGTCAGCAGTCTACCTGGTGTTTCTCTGACAAACTAAAATCATATACCACATAAGCGGGTAACTCTAACAGGATAAAGGGAAGGCAACACTGTTCTCTGTCACAGATGAATGTGATTTTACAAGCTGTTGAAGCTTAAGAAGTAAGACAGACTTGAAGTCATCTCTGTAACTACAGCATGCTTGGTTCTAACTTGGAGAATGTCACCACCACTGCTGCTTTTTCCAGTGAGTAGTTGGTCGGGATAAATACTGAGCAACCAAATTGGCTCTTTTCCCCTCAGTTGTAAAAATTATAGTTTGAAGGTTCAAATCCATGTGGCTTTGGAAAGACTTTTTGAAGACAATTAGCTGTTCCTTCCCCCCACACCCCCATCCCTATTAGACTGTTAGCTCTTTGAGAGAAAGGGACTGTTTTTGTCTTTGTATCCCCAGCAAATACCACTATGCCTGGCACATAGTAGGTGCTTAATAAATGCTTGTTGACTTGTTGACAACTTATTCTTTTTTCACCCCCTCCTTGATACTTACCAAATCCTTGTTCAGACATGATTTAATCTCTACTTCTGATTTAGAGTCAGTAGCAGGTAAACCTGTTTTGTTTTGTTTTGTTTTGTTTTGTTTTGTTTTGTTTTGTTTTGTTTTGTTTTGTTTTTATTACTGCCTTTGAATTACTTGCACAAATCCTGTGGCTTTTGTTCCTGGTTTCATAAAAATGGGAAGTCCTGTTCATTTCCTTCCTCTAATTACTTATGTGAAGAAAAATACTTTGATCAATGTAGTGTCAGGTCAGCTTTGAGTTGCACAGAAAAAGAAAGTGGGGTGAAGAAAATCATAAACTTACAAAAGAAACAAGGGATAGATGGGGGAAGATGTAAGTAATACCTATGGATATCAAAAATGCAATGCATAAGTCAGCAAATCATTCAATAAATATTTATTAAGCTCCTACTATGGGCTAGGCACTCTGCTATGGATTGGGGATACAAAAAGAGGCAAAATTGCAGCTCCTGCCCTCAAAGAGTTTACATTGTAAGGGAGAGCAAGTGTACAAATAGGCCATATACAGGATAAATATGAAGTAACAATGAGAGAGAAAAGTGCTATAATTAAGAGGTGTTGGGAAAGGTGAAGTTTAGAAGATGGGATTTTAGTTGGACTTAATGTAAGTTAGGAAAGCCAGGTGGGGGGAAAAGAATAGGGTAAGCATTCTGGGTATGGGACACAGCCAGAAAAAAAATGCCAAGAGACTAGATACTGAATGTATTGTTCATAGGATTACAAGGAGGCCAGTATCACTGATTGAAGAGTGCATGGCAAGGAGTAAGAAGTAAAAAGACTGAAAGAGAGGAGGAGGGTTAGGTTATGATGGACTTTGAATGCCAAACATAAAATTCTGTATGTGATCCTGGAGGCTGTAATGAGCCACTGTAGTTTATCGAGTTAGAGGAGTGACATATTGGACCTATACTTTAGGAAAAATCATGCTGATGTGTTAAAGGAGGATGGCTTGGAATGGGAAAGACAAGTCAGGTAGTCCTACCAATAGGCTATTGGCAATTAGTCCAGGCCTAAGATGATAAGCCCTCACCAGATTCCTGGCAGTGTCATAGGAAAGAAGGGGGCAAATTTGAGAGATGTTGCAAAGGTAAAAGTTAAGATTTTAAAAAGGCCTTGGCAACAGATTGGATACGGGGTTGAGAGATAGTGATGAATCTAGGATGATGCCTAAGTTGAGAGCCTGAAGGAATGGGAGAATGGTGCCCTCTACAGCACTAGGGAATGTAGGAAATAGGGCAGTATATACAGGGAAGATAATGAGCTCTGTTTGGACAAGTCGAGTTGTAAGATGTCTACTGGACAAGGGGACAGAACCAAGATGTGGAGAAAGGCAGTGACTTGCCTGAGCTTTCCTCAAGACCCTCCACATACCTTCAATAATGCTATAAGATAATTACTGAGCAATTAGAACCCACAAAAAGACAGGGTGAAATATTTTCCCAGCCAAAGATAACTCAGAAGACTGGAAGGAAAGGGTCTCTTATACCAAGGGTGAAAATGCAGCCAGAAAGAAACAATTCAAGTAATGTGGGAGTCACCATCAGGATAACATAGAATTTAGCAGCTTCTACATTAAAGATTACAGAGGGCTTGGAATATGATATTCTAGAGGGCAAAGAACTGGGATTACAACAAAGAATCACCTACCCAGCAAAACTGAGTATAATCCTTCAGGGGGGGAAAAATAGGAATTCAATGAAAGAGAAGACTTTCAAGTATTCTTGATGAAAAGACCTGAGCTGAATAGAAAATTTGATTTTCAAATACATAGACTCTAGAGAATCATAAAAAGGTAAACAGGAAAAAGAAATCATAATGGATAGTGAAAGGTTAACTGTTTACATTCTTAATGGACAGATGATACTTGTAACTCATAAGAACTTTCTCATTATTAGGGCCGTGGATGGAGTATATTTAGTTGGAGGGAACAGATGTGAGTGAATATGAAGTGGTGATATCTTTTTAAAAATAAAATTAAGGGGTAAGAGAAAATGCATTGAGAGAAAGGGAAAGGGAGCGGTGGAATGGGGGTAGAGTATCTCACATAAAATAAACAAGATAAAGCTTATACAGTAAGAGGAACATGGTGGAGGTGCTGGGAAGTGAGTGAACTATACTCTCATCAGAATTGGCTTGAAGAAGGGATAACACACACTCATTGGGTATAGTAATCTATCATACCCTGCAAGACAGTAGATGGGAAGAGGATAAAAGAAAGGGGCTATAGAAAGGAGGGCAGATTCATGAAGGGGGCATTCAGAAGCAAAACACTTTTGGGGAGGGATAGGGTGAAAGGAGAGAGAGAATATAGTAATGACACGGGAGGGAGTATGATGTAGGGAATACAGTTAGAATGGTAACTGTGAAAAATTTGTGGAACGCACATTTGTCTGACTAAGGCCTCTTTCTCAACACATAGAAAACTGAGTCAAATTTATCAAAATAAGAGCCATTCCCTACTGATAAATGATCAAAAGATATGAAGTTTTCAAATGAAATAATCAAAGCTATCTATAGCCATATGAAAAAAATGTTCTAACTAACTATTGATAGAAAGATGCAAGTCAAAACAATTCTGGAGTACTACCTCATACCTATTGGATTTGATAATAGGACAGCAGAGGAAAATTACAATTGTTGGAGGGCATATGGGGGAAATGAGACATTAATGCACAGTTGGTGAGTTGTAAACTGATGCAAACATTCTGTAGACCAATCTGAAACTATGACCAAAGGCCTATAAAACCATGCATAGTTTTTGACCTAGTAATATGACTACTAGGTCTGTCACCAAAAGAGATAAAAAACAAAAAAATTAAAGCCCTATATGTACAAAAATATTTATGGCAGACCTTTCTGGTACAAAATATTTGAAAATGAGGAGATGTCCATCAATTGGGGAATGGCTGAACAAATTGATAAGATTATGATGGAAACTATTGTGCTATAAGAATTCATGAGCAGGATACTCTCAGGAAAAAGCTGGAAATACTTACATGAGCTTATGCAAAGTGAAATGTACTGAATACACAATCAATAGTGTCAAGGCAGCGGAAAGGTCAAGGAGAAGGAAGGTCAAGAGAAAAGCCCAGTCATTAGATCTGGCAATTAAGGGAATCATCAGATAACTTTGGAGAGAGAAGTTAGTTGAATTGAGGTCAGAATCGGGGATTGTGGGAGTTAAGAAAGTGAAAGGAGAGAAATTGAGGCACCTATTGACAACCTTTTCAAAGAATTTACCACAAAAGGTTAGAAAAAAAAGAGTATGAAGAGATGATGGGGTCTCCACCACTCTTCCACTCCAAAATGGGATTTTAGGCTGATTTAAATGGAGGAGTGTAATATGGGGAAGAAGCAAAATCCAGATGAGTTCTTGTCAAATTATGGTAGCTGGAGGAGAATGTTTTAGATATGAGTTGAGCTAGTTGGTCTCTAAGTTCACCTCCAAATGTCAATTCTACTATTCAATGAGTCTTACTGTAGTCTGCTCAGGTTAGACTGCATATAGCACATGATATGCGTTTCTCAGTGCTTTGTATTAAGCATACCATTGATAAGATTTAGCATCCCTGTATCTTAAGTCCAGTGTAGTGAAAGGACTATCAACCAAATTATATGAGGACCAATTTAAAGAACTAGGGATATTTAGCTTGGGGGCAATTGATAATTTGTCTTCAATTATCTGAAGTGCCTGTCATGTAAAAAAGGAATTAGTTAGATGTGTGATTTGATTGGCTCCAAATGAAAGAACTGGGAAAATGGATGGAAAGTTGTAAGAAAGAGCTTCCAGCTTAATAAAAAGAAAATATTTCATAACAATGATAAACTTATAATTATCCCAAGAGGGAATGAGTTTGTCTTCAATAAGAAGTTGGTTAAGCCACTTACCCAGGGTGTTATAGGTTGTATTCTTGTTTAGGTGTGTAACTATGGTGGGATTCTGAGGTTTCTTTTGATCCCAAAACTTTGTATCTATAACCTTATGTTCCCCTCACATCTTAATATGACACCTCATTCACTGCTCCTTCATCAAATGGGCAACATGTAATTGGGTCAAGGATGGAACAGTCCCAGAGGCTAAAGGAGTCTGCCTTTGCTGCCCACACACTCATTATTAATAAAATTTACCTGAGGAAAAAAGAGAGCAAGAGACTATTTGGGCTTTAGAATGGATACAGGGAGTCTCTATAGATCTACCTAATTTTGCAATGAGTGTAATTAGGTTTTTATCTAATGCAAGGGTTCTTAACCTGTGGTCTATGAACTTGTTTTGTTTTGTTTTAACATTTTGCTAACTGTATCCCATATAATTGGTCCTTCCTTTCCACTAGCTACACTGCTTGGTTTAACTCCAACTACCAGCATTATTACTACCTGTTCACACAAGGGAAAACTCATTACCAAGAAGATCATTATCACTGAGGTTTCATCAGCTTTTGTACTTATACCTCATCAGGAACTTCAGTTGGCTCTGCCCCACGGATTAGAGGACTGGGAGGGCAGAGCAAAACAACAACAACAAAAACTTCTTTCCTTACTAGCTGGTGGCCCCTGGGCAAATCATTTAACCCTCACTGCCCCACAAAAAAAAAAAAAAAACCCAAAAACTAAAAACAAAAACAAAAACAAAAAAAACTTCTTCCCAAAGCTCTTATTAAAGAGAGCTCAGAAGCCCAACCTACTCTTCATTTCCCACCAGCTGTACTGCTTGGGTCAACTCCATCAAGATTATGTATGTCTATTCCTCTACCCAACCTTTTCCAGTTTCCTTTTGTGTGTTGTCTTCTCTCATTAGACTGTAAGCAAGTTTGAGGACAGGAATTGTCTTTTTTTTCTTATTTATGCCCAGCACTTAGCATAGAGTGCAGCACATAGTATGAATTTTAATAAGGATTTATTGTATTGTTTGCTTAAATTCTATGTAATTCATGTTTTGAACTTAAAATATAATTCTGAAAGCAGTTCATAAGGTAAGTAGAATTCCAGAAATAAATAGGCTACCATGTCACAAAACAGATGAACTCTTGTTCCTGCCTAGCAAACATAGCACACCTAGTACCTAACACACCATATACTTTATTTTTCTTTAATTTAGAATTTATTTTTCCAAAATACATGTAAAAACAAATTTTTGCATCAATTTTTTAAAACTTTGTTTTCCAACTTCTCTTCCTCCCCCCGTCCCCAATCCAACTCCTGCAAGAACTCAAGCTATTCAATATAAGTTATACATGAGGTAGTCATGCAAAACAGCTCCACATTAGCCTGGTTGTGAAAGATAACAAACAAAAACAAAATTTCAGATTAAGGAACTATCAAAAAAATTATGCTTCAATCTGTATTCAAATACCATCAGTTTCTCTCTCTATAGATGGATTGCATATTTCTTAAGAACCTTCAGAGTTTCTTGGATCATTGCATTGCTGAAAATAACCAAGTCAGTCACAGCAGATCATCTCACATTATTACTGTTATTTCGTATACAGTAGATTTCACTTTGCATCAGCACATTCAGGTCCCTCAGGTATCATGCTCATCTTTTTTAATAGTAAACTACCTTTATATAGTACTTTAAAGAGAGATTTCCTTACAATAAACCCATGAGGTTGATTACTGCAACAACAGTAATAGATAACTTTCATATAGTGCCTTAAACTTGGCAAAGAATTTTCTTCACAATAGCCCAGCAAGTACCATACTTGTGCCATCATCAATCAATCATCATCCATTAATCCTCATCCTCCTCAGTTGATCCTCATCATTGTCAATCAATCTCCATTTTCTTCATTCAATCCTCATCATCAGTCTTCATCATCAATCATCCTCATCATCCTCAAATCATCGATCCATCAATTCTATCATTATTATCACCAGTCATCATCATCATCATCTTATATTACTCTTGCTTCTGCTTCAAATTTTTTTCACAATTACTATTGTTAACTGTTCCCTCCATCCTATTTCCTTCCCATGATATTTACGCTATTTTCTATTTTCTTTTACCTATACCTCCTCAAAGTTTTTGCTTCTGACTGCCCACTCCCCCACTCTTCCCTCCCTTTTTCACTCCTCCCTCCTTATCCCCTTCTTGTCTTACTTTCCTGCAAAATTAAATAGATTACTCCACCCATTTGAGTGTATATGTTATCCCTTTGTCGAGCCAACTGTGATGTGAGTTATATCTTTGAGTTAATTCTGATGAGTTTACGGCTTATTCACTTCCCCCAATCCTCCCCCATCTCTCCCCTGACTTCATAAGCCCTTTCCTGCTTCATTCATGTGAGATTTCACCCATTCTACCTCTCCTCTTTCCCCTCTCCCAGTGGATTCCTCTACCACCTTCAATTTTATCCTAAAGATTCATCATGGGTATCTAGGTAACAGAGTGGACAAAAGCACCTTCCCTGGACCCAGGAGGACCCATGCCCAAATCTGCCTCAGAAACAAGACAATCACCAACCCTGATCACCCTACACAAAAAATAGATAAACATAAAATAAATGCTTTACAGATATCATTCCTTCATAATCAATTCCCATCTGTGTGCTCTGTCTAGGTTTATTCCTATCATCTGCCCTAATACTCAGAATGCTCTTATGATTTAGACATATCATCTTCCCATGTAGGATTGTAAACAGTTTAACCTTTTAACATCACTCATGATTTCTTGTTCCTTTTTGCCTTTTTATGCTTCTCTAGGGTCTTGCATTTGAAAGTCAGATTTTCTATTCAGTTCAGATCTATGCATCATGAATACCTGAAAGTCCTGTTTTTCATTAAAATCCCATTTTTCCCCAGAAAGACTATATTTCATTTTTCTGGGTAGGTGATTCTTGGTTGTAATCCCAATTCCTTGCCCTGCTGCTAGATCCTGTGCTATCCTGACTGTGGCTCCACAGTATTTGAATTGTTTCTTTCTGGTTGTTTGCAATATTTTCTCCTTGACCTGAGAGTTCTGGAATTTGGCTATAATATTCCTGGAGATTTTCTTTTGGTAACTCTTTCAGGAGGTGATCAATGGATTCTTTCAATGTCTATTTTACCTTCTACTTCTAAAATATTAGGGCAATTTTCCCTGACTATCTCTTGGAAAATGATGTCTAAGCTCTTATTTTGATCATGGTTTTCAGGTAGAACCAATAATTTTCAAACTCTCTCTCTCCTGGACCTATTTTCCAGGTGGGCAGTTTTTTCCTAGAAGATATCTCACGTTGCCCTCTATTTTTTATTAATTTGGATTTGCTTTATTGTGTCTTGGTTTCTCACCAAGTCACTACCTTCCATTTCTTCTATCCTAGTTCTTAGGCAATTGTTTTCTTCAGAGAGCTTTTTGTACTCCTTTTCCATTTGCTTTTCAAGCTGTTGACTTTTTTCTCATGACTTTCCTGTATCAGTTTTGTTTCTCTTTCCATTTTTTTTCCTCTACCTCTCTTACTTTATCTTCAAAATCCTTTTGAGTGCCTCTATGGCCTGAGACCAATTCAAATTTTCTTGGAAGCTTTGGATGTAGGAGCCCTGATGTTGCTATCCTCTTCTTCCTTATCACTACAGAAACATTCTATGGTTTTCAACTTTCTCTGTCTGCTCATCTTGCCCATCTTAACTCCTTTTTAATGTTGGGCCCTGCTTCCAGACTGCACTGTCTCAAGCTTCAGGGGTCCGAGGTGGTACAATTTAAGGAGGGGCAGGTTCTATACTTGCCTGGCCTAATCTCTCTTCCATAGATAGCCCCAGGGCAACTTGCTAATTAACCAGGCAACAAAATTTTGTTTGCTGTGGTTGTTAGCACTGACAAGCCTCTGCCCCTCCCTGACCTGGGCAGCCGCCACTCATGATTTCTTCCTGGTTTTCCACTGAGGTAGGACTACCAAATTCCTCTTCAGCTCCTGCATACACCCACCCTGGCCAGCTGCTCAGCCCTCTCACCAGATGTCTGCACCACAGCTTATTCAGAGGCTTGGAGTTAATTTCTCTGTCACAGTCTGCCTGGGGCTGGATCTGTGTCAGACCCATAGGGTTGGATTCCACTCCCCGCCCGGCACTGCAGCCCCTTCCTGCTGAATTTCTAAGCCCATCTTTGGCTGGAAAAAGATCTCAGCCTGACTTTTGTGGGGTTCTGCTGTTCCAGGAAATGTCTTATGGCTGTGTTTGGAGTTTTTTGGAGTAATTGTGTGAGGAGCTCTGAGAGCTTAATGCCTTTCCTCCACATCTGGCTCCACCACAACTTCCATATACTTATACACTTTTTTTTGTGTGTGTGTGGCAATGAGGGTTAACTGACTTGCCCATGGTCACACAGCTAATAGTGTCAAGTGTTTGAGGCTGGATTTGAACTCAGGTCCTCCTGAATCCAGGGCTGGTGCTTTTTCCACTGTGCCACCAGATGCCCCCCACATAATTTCAATAAGCCTATGTTGATGGTGATGATTATGCCATCATTATTGTAATTCACCATAGAGTTGTGAAAACATCTATGCAGGTAATAGAACTTATCCTGAGAGAAGAAAACTCAGTAAATGTGAGCTCAAGACATTTGAGTAAATAGCCATCATGTGTATAGTTTGCCAGACCTGAAGTTAGGAAAACTCAATGGCCTGTGTTCAAATCTAACCTCAGACATTACAAGCTGTGTGACCCTGGGCAAGTCACTTAACCCCACTTGCCTCAGTTTACTCATCTGTAAAGTGAGCTGCAGAAGGAAATGGCAAACCACTCCAGTATCTCTGTTAAAAAAAAAACCCAAAACAACAAAATAAACCCAATGATGAGTCAGAAAACTGAAATGGACTGAATAATAACAGCATAATGCATTAAAATTTGCAAAATACCCTATTAATGTTATATAATTTGATCCCTTCAACAACTCTGGAATGCAAGTGCTATTATTGTCCACATTGTACAGATGAAGAAACTGAGGCAGACAGAAGTTAAAAAACTTGCTCAGGGTCTGAGGTCAGATTTGAGGTCAGTATTGGATCCACTGTCTCACCTACCTGCCTTAAGTTCTAGACTAAATATTCTATTTGGTCAGGTATCATATCTTATCTACACTTTATATCTATATTGGTACTTAGCAGAAAGATCTAAACAGAGTAAACATTTAATAACTGAGTATACATTAACTAAACTGTTCTAGATGCTTTGAAAAATTCAAAGTTAAATTCATTCACAGAATCTGCTCTCATGAAGACTATAATCTATTTGGGGGGTGGGGGGATTTAAACACAGACATAGATTAATAAAAACTGCAAAATTAAATGAAAAATAATTAGTGATCTGCAAAACAAAGTGCTCTGTGAGATATAAAAGTGATTCATTACCCAAAGGGACAAACAGGGGAAGACTTTATGGAAGAGGCAGCATCTGAGCTGGGTTTTAAATAATGGTTAGAGTATAAGGAGATGAAGACTGAGACGGAGCCTAAAAGGCAGAGGAAACAATGTGAGCAAGAGTTAATAAGTAGAATAAGACAAAGCATGTTCAGTGTCAGAGAGAGGGTGGTACACTTTGCCTGGAATTCACAATGAATGTAAGGCAAGTGTAACGATTGGAATGACGCCACCTGCTGGAGACTTACTGTAGAAGAGTTCCACCCATGAAGCGAAGGTCTTTGAGGGCAAGACCAGGAGTCTTTTCTTTGGCGTCAGGAAGTGACGCGGGCTAGTGGGAGGAGGAAGGAAGAGACTGGCGCTCGGGCTCACTCTCTTTCCTCTGGACTCTGGTGGAGAGCGGAGCTAGAAATGTGCTCTCCCTTTAATAGATAGAAATCTAGGCCTTTCTCTCTACCAAATTCTTATTCTCCTTAATAAATGCTTAAAAGTCTAACTCTTGCTAAAGCTTATAATTTATTGGCGACCACTCATTAGATATTTTAGACAGTTTAGCTAGAATTTTAGCCCTTAACACAAGAAAGGAAGGGTGGGCAACATATAATCAGTAAAGGTTCTGAGAAGAAAAGGGGAATGCTAAATCTATCCATAAAAATGATTATTCTGCTAGTGATATGAAGGATGAATTGGATCAAGGTGGGAGAACCCATTAGAATATTGTGCAATCTGGGGCGGGGGGGGGGGGAGTACCCAAGATGGCAGAGGAAAGGCAGTAACCTCTCAGGGTTTCCCACATGATCGTGCCAAAAACCTCCAAATAATGCCATAAGACAATTCCTGGAATAGCAAAATCCACAAAAGGATGGTGTGAGATTATTTTCCAGCAAAGACAGCTTAGAAGGTCAGCATGAAAGGTCTTTTATACCAGTGTAAGAGCGAAGCACAGCCCTGTAGCCACACATGCAGATCCAGCCCCAGGCAGGCCTCGCCAGAGAAAGAGACCACTGGAGCCTCTGAATCAGCAGCAGTGGCTGCTTCTTCTGGAACTAAGCTCAAGGATGGGTGAGAGGGCTGAATGTTGGCCAGGGGGAGATTACAGGGGTCTTTGCTGGCACTGAGGTGGACTTGGGTGTTTTGCTCATTCTGGGAACCAGGAATCAGTCTTGAGTGGCTGCAGCCCTAGTGTGGGAGGGGCACAGGCTCAACAGAGCTAGCAACCATAGTGAAATAGAATTTTGTTTCCAGGTTAAGGAGTAATTAGGCCTGGGGTTATTTACATACCAGAGCACAGGCCAGGTGAGTGCAGATCATGCCTCTCCTTAAATCATACCACCTGGGACCCCTTGAAGTTTGGGACAGTGCATGCTGGAAGCAGTGCCCCACTTTAAGTAGGACTCAAAAGTCAAGAAATAGGCTAGGAACATGAAATGACAGAAAAAAATGCGAACCATAGAAAGTTTCTTCGGTGACAAGAAAGATCAAAATATACCCTCAGAAGAAGATAACAAAGTCAAAGCTCATATATCCAAAGCTTTCAAGAAAAATATGAATTAGTCTCAGGTCATAGATGTGCTCAAAAAGGACTTTGAAGATAAAGTAAGAGATATAGAAGAAAAATGTAAAGAGAAATGAGTGTGATATGGGAAAGTCATGAAAAAAAAGTCAACAGTTTGAAAAGCCAGATGGGAAACCACTCTGAAGAAAATAATTGCTTAAGAATTAGGATGTAAAATATCTCCTTGGAAAAATTGCTGATCTGGAAAATAGGTGCAGGAGAGATAATTAGAAAATTATTGGACCTCCTGAAAACCATGATCAAAATAAGAGCTTAGACTTCATCTTCTAAGAGATTGTCGGGGAAAATTTCCCTGATATTCTAGAAGCAGAAGGTAAAATGGAAATTGACGATGATAATGATGATGGTACTTTGCTGGGCTCTTGTGAAGAAAATTCTTTGTCAGTTATAAGGTACTATATAAATGTTAGCTAGTTGCAATAATCAATCTCTTGGGTGTTTTGTAAGGAAATCTCCCTTTAAAGGACTATATAAATGTAGTTCACTATTAAAAAAAAAAAAGATGAGCAGGGTACTATCAGAAAAACCTGAAAAGACTTACATGAGCTGATGCAAAGTGAAATGTAATGTATACAAACTAACAGCAATATTGTAAAATGATCTGCTATGAGTGACAGTCATTTTCAGCAATGCAATGATCCAAGACAACTCTGAAAGACTTATGAAAAATGCAATCCATATACAGAGAAAGAACTGATGATACCTGAATACAGATGGAAGTATATTTTGTTGTTGTTAGTTCCTTTCTCTAAAATTGTGTTGTCTGCTATGTTTTGCATGACTGCACATATATAATTTACATTGAATTGTTTGAGTTCTTAAGGTGGGAACAGGGAAGAAGGAAGAGAATTTGGAACACAAAATTTTTAAAAATTGATGTTACAATTTGTTTTTACATGTAAGGTTGGGAAAGTTATAAATAAATGAATGAATGCATAAATGAATAAGTAAATAAAGAAATAACTGCATAAATAAATAAATACATTGATAGGTAGATAGATGAATGAATGACTATATAAATGAATGAATAAATAAAGGAACAAACAAATGGACAAACAAATGAATAAATAAATAGATAGGCAGGCAGATAAATAAATGAATGAATAAATGAACAAATTAACAAATGAATGACTGAATTAACAGATGAATAGATAGATGATAGATAGTTAAATGAGAAAAGAAAAAAAAAAGAGTATTGTCCAATCTTCCAAGCAGGTGGTAATGAAGAGCCCATACTGAACAGTGGTAGTAGGAGTAGAGAGTAGGGTCCAGATGAGAGGGGTAGAATTAAGAAAATTTGTTGATTCCATATACAAAGTGAGAGGAAAAAATATAAAATGACTACAAATTTACTAGTATTACAGACACACAAGATAGGGAAAATGGTGATACAGATACACTATCAATTAGAGATACCATCTCATTCACAAACTGAAATAATAAATATGAAGGAGAAGCATATTTGGGTATATTTTCCCCATATAAGTACATGGAACCCCTGGATATAACTTAAAAACCCCCTACAATAGAAAAAAATATTTATTAAGTGTTTACTATGTGCCAGGTAATGTTGTTCATCCTTCATTTTCAAAGAAGATCAGTGATATCATTGGCTGGTGTTTTGACTTGAATGAATTGGATTTAAGTAAGGCAGAGTTGCATAAAGTCATCCATCTTACTTTTTCTTCCCATCAAATTCCAATGGCAGGGCAAAAGTCAAGATGACTGACAATGGTCTAGGATGATGCAGATGACTTTGGCATCTTTGAGATCTGACCAAGCTCTAAGCACTCCAAAGAACCTGTTTCAGCCACCTTCATGGCCATTGGAACAAATTGCTCTCAACTGCCCATTCTGCTGGGAGAAGTCTTCACATGCTTGGGGTTGACATCCCCCTAACTCACCAGTGCGTTTGAAGTGTGTCAGTTACCTACAACCTTGTTTAGCTAGTCTGCCTAGCCTGTTTTACCAAGGTGTGGCTGCTAAATATGCTACTGCTTTTTGGAGCTACAGGTGAGAGTTGAGTGAGAGGTGGATGCCAAAGTTAGATGAGTGGTCCTGAAAAGGGTTCAGCAGTCCCTCATACCAAAGGTGCTAGTCCTTCTGAACACTCCATATACCCCACCAAGTACTATGTTAAACACTGGTGATACAATCAAAATGAGCAAGACAGTGCTTGCCCTTGAACAATTTGCATTCTAATGGAGGGAGAAAATACATAAAGGGGAGCTAGAAGAGAAGGCAGAGGTGGAGTTACTGAAGTCCACAAGGTTTAGAACTGATGGCCAGGGAGATCCTGGCTACATAAGGCAAAAGCTCACTTAACAGAGATCAGAGGTAGAGTACAAGGGGCAGATTACAAGGTCCCCATTGGGAAGAGGAGGTGCTATTAATGATGGTCAGGGTAGAGGCACCACAGTTGTGGAAAAGTAGTCCCAAGAGCCTCTCATTCTACTTGAAGTAAAGAAAATCTGAATTCAAATCGAGCCTCAGATATTCACTAGCTGTGAGACACAGGACAGGTCACTTAACCACCCAGCCTCGATTTCCTTATCTTTAAAATGTGGATAATATCATTTATTTCACAGGGTTGCTATAGGAAAAAAAATTAGATCACATATAGAAAATTCTCTGCAAATCACAAAACACTATATGATGTCATGTATCTATGTATTATCATCTTATATAGCTCTAATTGTTAGTAAGTTTAGTTTTATTTCAAGTCAAAATCAGCCTTTCTTCACGTTCCACACATCGTTCCTAGTTCTTTCCTATGGAGCCACATAGCACAAATCTAAACTCTTTTCTATGTGGTACTGCTTCAAATATTGGAAGACAGCTGTCATGGACCCTCCTCGAGACTTCTTTTCTCCAGTCTGTATTTCTTTCTTCGTCTGAATTTCAATGCCCTTCACTATAGCGGTTTTCCTCCTCTGGATCTCATCAATGCTCTTGCTAAAATTTGGAGCTGGGAATTAAGCACCACATCCCAAATGTGGCCTGACCAGAGCAAGCAAGAACCCTATGATCACCTCTCTAGGCCTGGATGCTTTATTGAGATAAAGCTAAGTGGAGCCTAAGGTTGCATTAGCTTCTTTGGCTGCAATATCACATTGACAAGTCATAGTGAGCTTTTATTCAACTAAAACCCCCAGCTCTTTTTCAAATAAACTTCTGCCATGTTTCCCATCTTGCACTTATGAAGCTGATTGTTTAAGTTAAATTTAATTGTTAGGATTCACACTGGGAATATGAAGACCCTCCCCCTTTCCCCGCCAAATTCCAGCTCTCAAAAAAGAATTTATATTTTACTGGGGAAAAGGGAAAGAGCACAGTATATAGAAATACAAAGAGACTGAGACTGAGACCAATAAAAATCAGTAGACAGACAGAAGGAGGAAGAGGGTGGAGAAGAGGGGGTGGGTTGGGAAACCATGCTTTGAAGGAAAACATTCTAAGAGATAGAGATGAAGACAAAAGTGTTCCCTTCTTGGCAACCCCCAAAGAGGTTTCATCCCTAAGAAGTGGAAATCTGCCCTTCTTTCCTTCTCCATCCTCCTCTCTTGCCCCTGCCATATCAATACCCTAGCAGCCACAGGAAATCTGCCTGGTTGACTAATCAGCAAACAACCTGTTTTCTGGAGAGAAAAAACAACACATAAGCCCAAACCCAGTAGAAGAGACAAATTGCACCCCCTTCATAGTGTTCCTCTCTACTCTTCCTCTTTCATCATCTCTTGATTCCCAAGACCTTAAGAACATGCTAAAATACATGCTGCTTAAACTGACCCATGACTGGCTCTCCCCCTTCTAGCTTCCCTACTCCCCAGTGACTCTTGGGTATCTGGGAACTGAAGCATTGACTTACTTGAAGCTGACACAATTCATGCAGAAGATAAGGTACCTATGAACCACCGGAGGCAGTGGATGGCAAAGGTAATTGCACTGGGCTTCCCCTAGTCCCCCACCCTGGATGTTGCTACTGCTGCTATGCCCGGCTGCTAGTCTGTCCTAATTGCCTTTCCCTGGCATATATCTTGCAATGCCTGAAATATAACCCAAAGGGAGTGTGCTCAGGGTCTAGAGCAGCAGCTACACCTGAACTGACAGAAGGTGCTTCTAAAAGAGTGAGAAGACAGGGAGGAGTGATCTGGATGCCTGGGGGCCAGAGTTGGGCCCCCACTGGACAGAGAATTTCCAAGAGCAGCCCTGGAGACAGAGGGAAGCACTAGCCTAAGTAGGTCACTGGCAATACCGTGAAATCCCAGCCTAGAGGCTACAGCCCCACCCATCCTGGGTATGGGGCTGTTAAGACATTGAGGAGGAGGTCCAACCCCTTCTCCTAAATCTGCATGCACCCTCCACCATAAAAGGGAACAACCTTAGGCCCATAGAGTCTTGTTTGTTAAATATTTTCTTGCTTGAGCTTCTCCTCAGCTGCTGCTGGGTAAACCCACTAAGTGAGCAATTGCTGGCCCTGGATCAATATGCTTCTCATTGGGTCTCCTGTGGGGTACAATAGGCCAGAAAGTCATGAATTGAGCCAAGCAAAGCCCGAGCACCTTCAAAGCTCTCTAAGATTCAAGGAGTGGGGGAGACCTGAAGGTATAGGAGGTAGAACAGAAGAGCCTAGGTAACAATGAGAATAGCTCTAGGAATTGGGCTTCTAAAGTTAATGGCAAAGGGACAAGAGTTCTCTGCCACCTGAGACCTGAAAGGAATAATAAAAGATTGCTGTGGAAGGGACCTCATCAACCTAAGCCACAGCTCTGAGAAGGCAGCCCTGGGGATGTCAGAACATGACAAGAAGCATTCAGGAAAGGCTGTTACCACCACAACCCATCCCCTCCTGGACCTCTCTGATGGCAGAAAAGATTAAGGTATCCATACATTTAGGAATTTTGCCCTAGGAACACAAGTAATTCCAGGACAGGGGGATGGTCCAATCATTGTTGTTCAGTCATTTTTGAGTCTTGTCCAACTCTTCATGACCCTATTTGGGGTTTTCTTGGCAAGGATACTAGAACATTTGCAAACAGGGTTAAGTGACTTGTCCAAGATCACACAGCTAGTGTCTGAGGCCAGATTTGAATTCAAGAAAATGAGTCTTCCTGACTTCAGGCCCAGCACTCTACCTGCTAATGCCACCTTACTGCCCATGGTCCAGTCATTAGACCCCTTAAAACAGAATTACTCAGTACAAGTTCAGATCCTGCTTCAGCCACTAACTACACCCAACTTTTTTGGGTTGCAGGTCTAAGCCAAGAACCCTAGGAATTGAATTAATTCAGATGCTTTATGGATATAGGAGAGAAGAAAACATTCACTCTAGTAGCACTCAGCACCCTCTCAAGATAATGGCATCAACCAACACCTGTTGTGTCTGGATAAATAAAACTGAGCAAGTGGAAGAAGTAGAAGCCGACTACACAGACTGGTTGACCTTGCTCCTCTGGGGCTAACAGTCATCTTTACTCCTACTGGCGCTAGAAACATGCAGGCATACCTTAAAGACCTGGGCACAGAGGGTGGATTGTGGTGACCGCCCAGAGCACTAATATGTTTTCATCCTTTGTCCCTGGCGTACCAGCCTTCCACCCTAAGACTTTATGGTAGATTTGCATATCAGCAAACTCTACCTTGTCATACAACCTATTTTGGTGGGGAAAACCCAGAAGAGCCCTGAAAACTCCAATAAATTATTTGACTTTATTGTCTAGCAGAAGGTCCAGAGGGCAATTCCCATAATCCCTTTCTACTTCACCTCTTACTTTCTTTGCCCATCCTCTTCATCTGACACAATGTGCGCTAAATAAATGTGGCTCAAATTGACCTACACCTGATTCTTCTCCTTCCCACCTTCCCCACTCCCCAAGTGGCCTCTGGGCATCCAAGAACTGAAGCACTGACTTGGTAGATACTAGAACAGAGGACAAACTATGCAATGTCCAGAAGGCAGAAGATGCAGTACTGAGAACAGTCAACAAGCCTGTTTAAATAAAATAGAGAGTAGTGGTATAAAATAAAACTGGAAAGGTAGATAGGAGGGACTTAGCTTGTGGAGGACTTAGAAGTCAGATTAATGACTTTATTTTATGCTAAAGGCAATAGGGAGACACTGAGGATTTTTTTTAATTGGGGATTTTCTGTTCTAGGAATATTAGTTTTACAGCTGCATGGAACACAGTTTGGATGGGAGGAAAAAAACAATGGAATCAAGAACATATATTGGGAGTGTCAATAATCCATTTAAAAAGAGATTAGATCTTAAACTAGGGAATAGTCTGTGTAAATAAAGGGAAAAGTGATTTGGAAAAATGTTATGAAGGCAGAAATAGCAAAAATTGGCAACTGCTAGGATACGTGGGTGAGGGAAAAGACTAAAATTACTTAAAAGTTAAAAACTTTGGTAATCAGATGGTTCGTAGTATCTGCAACAGAAATGCTAAGTTTGAAAAAAGAATTTTGAGTTTTGGGAGGAAAACATGAGTAGTTTTGTTTTGGACATGTTAAGCTTAAGAAGTCTAAGGGATATCCTAGTAGAGAGTTCTAACTAGCAGAGTAAATTTCCAGGAAAAACAATATGGCTGATTTTTGCATATGGGAATCATCATCATCATGGAGATGATAATTGAATTTATGGGAGCTGCTAAGATGGTCACATGAGAGAGTATATAGAGAGAAGAGAAAAGAAAGCCCAAACTAGAGCTTTTAGTGTCCAAGAGGGAGCAGTGATATGGCAGTGAAAGGGGAAGAGGGTCATCAACAGCTGTGGAGAAATTAAAAAGACAGATCTGAGAAAAGGCCATTGTATCTAGCACTTAATGATTATGACCCTGAAGAAAGCAATTGAAATTGAGTGGGTGGGGCATAAGTCAGAATGCATGGGGTTGAGAAGTAAAAGCAATTTAAAGAAATGGAAAGAGGCAACAGAATAGACAATGGCTTCTTGGACTTGACTGTAAGAGGTAGAATAAAAAAATGAACAAACAAATAACTGAATGAAATAATTTATTAAGTAATCACTATGTGCTCTGTCCTATGTAATGGAAACACAAATAGAAATATATGGAAATAGAAAAAGATGACTCCTCCTTTCAGGGAGCTCACATATTAATTGAGAAGACAACAAGGTTTCAGTTGCAAGTAAGATAGTCATGGAAATGTTCATGGTACTTAGGATTCAGTAGCAAATTAGAATGCAATGCATCATTTTTAATGTAATTTCCATCATATGAGATTCTGATATTAAACAATCTGCCAGAACCAAGGACTTTGGTGGCAAGAACTTTCTTTTCCAGGTATTCAGAAATTGTGACTGCAGCACCCTAGAAAGAGTTGTTAAGCCTCATCTCCTTCAGGGCTACTTCCCAGGATGATGGTTATAAGTGCTGGACTAAAAGCAGGAATAGTGGCCTGGAGGGTGCTGCTTCCCACTCCTGGGGGTTCTTGGACTTACCTGCTGATCAGTGGCAATTGTTTCATATTTGGCATTTGTGGTATTGTGGAAGGTGAAAGCTTCTCTACAAGGATTTCACCCCTCTGTGATGGAATGGAGAACAATGGCATCTTTAAGGCTTGAGGAGATAGTAAGATCAAGTGAACTCATTTCTATTATAAGAATCTATTTCTATCAAATAGAATGTTATTGGGGCACCTAGATGGCACAGTTGATAGAGTGCCTGCCTTGAAGTCAAGAGAATAGGAATTCGAATCCAGCCTCAAATACTTACTAGCTGTGTGACCCTGGGCAAGTCACTTAACCATTTGCCTCAGTTATTCATCTATAAAATGAGCTAGAGAAGGAAATGGAAAAACCCTCCAGTATCCTTGCCAAAAAACACACAAAAAAAACAAAACAAATACAGTCACAAAGAGTCAGACATAACTGAAAAACAAATAAACAAAAACATAATGTTATAATATATTTGATCCAGACTTCTAGTCTGCCATGGTCTTGTTGGAGACTATGATGCCACCTATATAAATCAGTGATAAAAATATCAAGTAGCACATGAAGCAACACAAATCCCCATGGCATTCTACTTAAGGCCTCCAACAAAGTTCACATTCAATCATTAATTACTATTGTGGTTCCAACCATTCAAGTAATTGCAAATCCAAATAACGGTGATGATGGTAATGATAACAATTAGGCAACTGACAATTTATACCAGTTTGAGACTGTATGTGCATTTAATTAAATTAAACAAGCAATTGTTGAACACCTACAATTTTTGAGCAGCTAAGTAGCTCAAGTGAATAGAGCACCAGGCCGGCAGTCAGGAAGGATTGAGATCAAATCTGGACTCAGACCCTTATTCTCTGTGGAACCTTGGGCAAGTAACTTAACTTCTGTTTGTCTCAGTCTCCTCATCTATAAAAATGGGGACAATAAGAACACCTATCTCCCAAGGTTGTTGTGAGGATCACATGAGATAAGAATTATGAAGCTCTTAGCACAGTGACTGGTAGGCAGTAGGCATTATATAATTGTTAGCTATTATTACTATTTATTCATAGGAAAAACAATAAAAGCTATTTCCTTCAAAGAGTACACATTCTACTGGGGGAAACAACTTCTATACAAATAAGTAAATGCAATAAATACACAAAACAAATACTAAGTAACCCCAAAGAATGAACTAGTGGTACTTGAGCTGCTCCTTAAGCTCAGGATTCTGAGAGGCACAGGTGAACAGGGAGGTCATTCCATGCATGAGGATGTTCTGTGCTTGTAAAAGGGTACAGGGATGCCAGCCAGTCAATATGTATTTATTAAATGCTCATTATGTTCCAGGCACTGTGCTAAATACAAAGAATGCTTCAAGGGGCTTATCAATTTTAGGGATAAGACATAAAGGGAAGCTGAAAAGATGGAGAGAAAGGCCAACAGAGAGATGAAGAGAAATAAATTGGGCAGAGTTATGCTGGTAAATATTTATCAACCAGATTGGAAATAAATGCATGTTAGAAATAATTTATCATTAATTTGCATTATTAGCAAATGGCTTTCTTAAAGTTAGACAATCAATAAAACAATAAAGCCCCAATTTGTAGAATTTGATGACTTCCAAGGTGTAAATGCTACCCACTGAATTTTTTTTTTTTTTAGTGAGGCAGTTGGGGTTAATTGACTTGCCCAGGGTCACACAGCTAGTAAGTGTTGTGTCTGAGGCCAGATTTGAACTCAGGTACTCCTGAATCCAGGGCCAGTGCTCTATCCACTGTGCCATCTAGCTGCCCCCCACTGAAAATTTAACAACCAGATCTATTTAACAAATAAGCTAGCTGTATCTCACCCCTGAGCTCAGCAGAATAGTTAGATAAAGTCAAAACTGCAGCTCAGAGAGTCAAAACTGCAGCCTAAAAAGGAATATGGATGTGTTTGGCCTGAGTTTCCCATTAAAATGGAGGTTCTGGAAGGAATCAACCAATCAAAGGGAAAGTTCAGAGAGGTAAAGGGTGCATCTAAGGTGAGATGTAGTCCAATAGTGGAGTTAATTTCCAAGGTTAAAAAAAAAAAGGTCCTATGACATTAAGTAAAAGTCCTATGGAGAATCAGGAGTTGAACCTGGTAAGGCAGAAGATAGAATGACATGTATGAGGAAAGGCAAGGAGACCAGTTTGGCTAGAATATAGAGTGTGAGTGGTCACATGTCATCATTCTGCAAAGGCAGGTTGAAATCTGATTATAAGGGTTTGAAATTCCATATTGGGGAGTTTGTCCTTCGTACTAGAGACAATAGGGACCACTGAAGTTTCATAATCAGGGGAATGACATGGATTTGCGCTTTAAGAATATGTCTGTCACCTGTATTGAGGATAAATTGAAGAGGGGAGAGGTTGAATGCAGGGAGACCATTAGGATGATACTGTAATAAACCAGGAAAAAGATATAAAAGCCTGAAATCTAATGATAGCCATCTGATTAGAGATAAGAGGATGAGTATGAGAAATGCTGTAAAGGTAGAATTGACAAAAAATTCAATTGATTGCATATGAAATCATGGAGTGAGTAAGAGTAAGGAACTGAGGATGACTCCTAGGTTGTAAAGCAAAATGATGGGAAGGATAATGGTAACCTTGACAAAAGTTGTGAAATCAGAAAGGTGGTTGTGAGAAAATAACATTCTATTTCAGATATAGTTAGTGATACAATTTCATGGGACACCCAGCAGGAAATTTCCATCAGGCAATTTGAAACAAAAGATTTGAATTCAGGGTAGAGATTGAATGTGTACCTTTGGAAGTAATGCATATATAGATGGTAGACAAATTAATTCTATGTCTCCTGTTGTGAGAAGGTTTCAAGAGAAGAAGGGTAGAGAAATATTCATGCTGAATAAGAGGAAAGTCTGAAGGCAACTGGGAGGTGTTTATTCTTATAAATAAGGCATTAGATTGATTTAAGGAGAAGAGAAATATAGGAGAAATTGAGGATAAGCTGAAAGACAACTTGAGCTAAAAAACGAAGGGCTAGATCTGGAATAATCAATAAAAAAGATTAAAGAATAAACACCTGAAAAGAAGGGCCTATGAAAGAGGAAAAGGCAAAGGTTGTTGGCAAGGCAAAGTGAGTAAGAAAAGGAAAGTAAAGGATTTGATGGAACAATATAAGGTTAATAAGATAACGGAACAAAATGGTAGAGCATAGCTATAAGACTCTTGTTGAGACAAAGGGGCATCATGGAGGAATGATAAAAGGAAGAATAATAGTTGAAGCACAAAGAAGTTTATAGGAGACAAAACCTAAGGAACTGAATAGTTGCTGTCTGTAAGGTGGCTAAGATTCTAGCTAGGCTGTCTAAAATTCTAATGAGTGGTCACCAATAAATTAGAAGCTTTAGCAAGAGTTTAGCAAGGGGGCATCACTCCAATTTTCACAGAACCAATGATAATTTCATGGACTCAAATGTCTATGTGTAAATGCCTGAAATTTTATCAACAAACAAGAGAAACTAGAAGCCCTAACACAAGGTGGGAAATTTTGCCTCCTAGATGCCACTGTGATTAGTCCAAGGAACACAATGATTAGAATATGGCTTTGTAGAATGCTACAATGAAAAGAAACAGAATAGGAAAGAGGAAAGTGGGAGAACATTGTACAACATTTTTAAAAGGTATAATTGGGGGTGGGGTGGGGGGAGCCACAGTGAAGAAAATTTAGCTGAAAATTAAAAGAGAAAAAAAAGTCATTTGTTTTAATATCAAAGTGTCTTAAAGACCACCTGGCCAGAAAGATGAAATAAATGAGTTCATAAAACAGATCACAAGCCTAGAACAGAATAGTAGTGATAAGAAAGTGCAAGCATCCAGACGTCTGCTAGAGTGTTTCTCTTTCTGTCTCTGTCTCTCTTTCTCTCTCTCTCAAAAGCAGGAAACCTATAACCACTTGATTTAACTTGAAGCCTTGGGAGTTAGTGAGATCACCAAGGGAGAAAGTGTACTTACAGGAGGGAAAAGGGCCAAGAATAGACTCCATCATGTAACTATTGTTTTCAGTCTATTACAAACCCTTTATTTAGTTTCACAGTGGCAATGTGGGCATAGGAATCCCCTTATAATGGTTCAAGGTACATCTCACCCTTCATTCACCTAGGATGAGCTGCAGACAGAGGGTGGTAATCCAGGAAGCTGGTGGTTCATTAGAGTTCCAGTTTCCTTTACCACTTGGTCAATCAAGTTGTAAACAAACACACACACACACACACACACACACACACACACACACACACACACACACACACACACACACACTTTGGCTCTGGAAAAAAATAAGGCTATTTCCAGCAAAAAGATCAGAACCTGGGAGAAGAAGAATGGTTAACTTCACCTGAAATAAGCAGACACATAAAATGGGCAAAAATGGAATTTTCACCTAAGTAGTTCTGTTCTAGGTGACTTTTAAAGTAATAACTATGGGGTCAGCTAGGTGGCACAGTGGATAAAGCACCAGCCCTGAATTCAGGAGGACCCAAGTTCAAATTTGGCCTCACACACTTGACACTTACTAGCTATGTGACCCCGGGCAAGTCACTTAACCCTCATTGCTCTGCAAATAAATAAAAAAATGAATGAATGAATGAACAAATCAACAAATAGACAGATAGATAAACAAATAATAAATAAATAAATGAAATGAAATAAAGTGATAACTATGTAGGGTAGGATATTTTAGTCAAGGTTGAAAGGCGAACATTTGCTTTTGTTATAGTTATAATATGCTATGAGCCTCCACTGTAATCAACACACTTAATGAGAAGAGAAAGTTCAGAAACCTAGAAAGTTGTTGGGGGAGAAAGGTGAAGAGTGGAGTAGTGGGGCAATGACAGACAGCTGAGATTTCTTCAAGCCCTTCCAAACCAAGATATGGTGCTTTGAAAAAGTCTAATATGTTTAACTGTTTTATTCCCCTAGTGGCAAATCTGCTGTTTCCTTTAAAAAATTATTCTCCTTATTCTATTAAAATGAATAAAATTCCCACTTCCTTCACTAAGAGAGTGTGTAAGATCATCAGCTGATGGACATACACACACAGACGCACAAAAAGATGAGAGGAAAAATCTGATCTTAATGGCAAATGCTGGTCTGGGGTGAAGAGACTGGCACCATTACTTTATGAGGTTTGAATAGACCATTTTTACTATCATCTGTGTCATATTACTGTCTGTGTCATATAGGAGCCCTGCGAGAAAAGAAATGACTGAGCAAAGGAATAAAATCTAGTCAATGACTATTTAATGAACACTTGGAGGTTTTGGAGGTCCATTTGTTTTGGCCTATGCTATTCCAAAGCTATAACAAAGAAACCTGCAGAGTAAACAGGAGAGCATTGCAGGCACTCATAGATACCAACTAAAAGTGGTTCAAAGATTAGCTCAAACTCATGTAGCTGTCAGAGCTGGGATTTGAACCCAGATTCTGGCACTTTCTAGGACCCAGACATTTGTTAACTGGTTGGTATGGCATGATTGTTGCTTTCTATTTCAAGCAAACCGGTTATTTTTTTTTCTTTTTTTCTTTTTTTTTTTGAGGCAATTGGGGTTAAGTGACTTGCCCAGGGTCACACAGCTAGTAAGTGTTAAGTGTCTGAGGTCGGATTTGAACTCAGGTCCTCCTAAATCAAGGGCCGGTGCTCTATCCACTGCACCGCCTAGCTGTCCCTGTATTGGTTACTTTTGTTTTTTTGTTGTTTTTGCAGGGCAATGAGGGTTAAGTGACTTGCCCAGGGTCACACAGCTAGTTAAGTGTCAAGTGTCTGAGGCTGGATTTGAACTCAGGTCCTCCTGAATCCAAGGCCAGTGCTTTATCCACTCTGCCACCTAGCTGCCCCTGTATTGGTTACTTTTAAAAATTATATGTTAAGGAAATGTGAGCATCAGAAAATTATCAAGAGAGGGAAATAGATAAATGGGAGAGGTAGTCTCCTCCTAGTAGAAGCTTTGCAAGCTGAGTTATTAATCCTCACCCCCAAGGAAGTCATAGCAGTTCTTGTCATGGGAGAAGGTGCATGGGAAAGAGGAGTGGAGAGAAAGCAGAAGAGATGTCATGGACCTCTGGGGCAATGATAAAAAACAGAGAACAGCTTCCCACCTAAACCTGTGAGAGATGAAAACGAGCTTCCCAAGGATAGCCCCAGAGCTGGGCCTTACTCATTTCTATCAGAAGCAGAAGAAGGAGCAAGGTCATCATTATGTCTGCCCAGACAGGGGACATTAAACAGAAAATACTTTGCCCATCAAAATTCAGTGTTGTGAGCTGTTGCGCTGCCTTTCATTTCAACCACAAACAGCAGTTACAGAGATAAAGGGAGGGATTTTTATTTTCCACTTAATATTCAGAAACAATGAGAACTCACAGGAAACTGTAAAGCCAGAACCCAAAATGGGTCTCTGAATTTAAGTGCAATGGAAGGGGGACATTGATCCGTATCATTGTGTTCACTTGAATAAATGTCATTTCAAATTTCTGTCTTTTTTTAGAGAAGACACACAATTTAGGGTTCTTAATTTACTGGTTGACATAACTTTTGGCTGATCTCTATTATAACTTGAGTACTAATAGTTACTGGGCACCTGGGAAAGAAATTTAGATGCCCAAGTTGTTTAACTATTTAATTCATTTCTATTCACTCAACAAATACATGTTTAAAAATCTATTGTGTAATGGGGGCAGCTAGGTGGCACAGTAGATAAAGCACCAGCCCTGGATTCAGGAGTTCCTGAGTTCAAATCCAGCCTCAGACACTTGATACTTACTAGCTGTGTGACCCTGGGCAAGTTGCTTAACCCCCATTGCCCCACAAAACAAACAAACAAAAATCTATTGTGTAAGAAATGCTCAGGGACACAAACAGAATAATAATAACAATAATATTAGAATGATAGATTTGGAGTCAGAGGTCCTGTGTTCAAATCCCAGCTACACTATTTGCTGCTTGTGTGATCTTGGACAAATCACAATTTTGGAATTGTGTTTTCCTTATTTACAAAATGAGAATGTTAGAAGAGAATCACTTTAAAAGTTCCTTATAGGCCTTAAGGGGGATGGAGCCAAGATGGCAGAGAGAAGCCAGGAAGTTGCCTGAGCTCTTCCAAGTTTCAGTCAAAAACAACATTAAATCAAGCCTCCAAATGGATTCTGAAACTAAAAAAACAACAAAAAGACAGAGAGACACAATATTCCAACTTGAGATAATTTAAAAGACTTAAGGAAAGGTCAATCTCACTTGGGCAAAAGAGGAACAAAGCTCAGCTCACAGAGCAGCACAGCACAGAGGGGTCTGAGCAAGTCAGCAGGAAGCTCTTGGCCACAACGGAGCAACTGAGGCCCCTTGATCCTGGCTCAGCAAGCTGGTGATGCAGCGGGCCAGTTGTGAGATCCACCAGCACCAGCAGAGAAGGCAGGCTGCAAGCTGGAGGGCTACCCATGGGAAAGGCACAACTGGGCCTGACCACTCCAGCATCTGGAGCAAGGGCAAGGAGCAAGCCCAGGGTGGTGAGAAATCCATAAGACATAGAGACCTCAGAGTAGAAAGCCAGTGACATAGCCCATATCCCCCAGTACAAGAAGCTTGAAAGAGTGATCTTTGTGCCCCAGGAGCAGGGGTAGCAGTTCTTTTTATTTTGTAAGGCTATTGGGGTTAAGTGACCTGCCTAGGGTCACACAGCTAGTAAGTGTTAAGTGTCTGAGGCTGGATTTGAATTCAGGTCCTCCTGACTCCAGGGCCAGTGTTCTATCCACTGTACCACCTAGCTGCCCTGCTAAGCAATTCTTATCTCAGAAAAAAACAAAGGCAAAAATAGATATAATTAAAAGAGATAAGGGGGGCAGCTAGTTGGCACAGTGGATAAAGGACCGGCCCTGGATTCAGGAGGACCTGAGTTCAAATCTGGCCTCAGGCACTTAAAAACTTACTAGCTGTGTGATCCTGGGCAAGTCACTTAACCCCCAATTGCCCCGTAAAAAAACCCCCAAAAAACAAAAGAGATAAGGAAGTAAACTACATCTTGCTAAAAGGTACTATAGATAATGAAGTAATATCAATACTAAACATGTATATGTGCCATGTGGTATAGCATCCAAATTCTTAGAAGTTAAATGAGTTACAAGAGGAAATAGACAGAAAAACCATACTAGTGGGGGATCTGAATATTCCCCTCTCAGAATTAAATAAATCTAGTCGCAAAATAAATTTAAAAGAAATTAAAGAGGTGAATAGAATTTTAGAAAAGTCAGATATGATAGATAGCTAGAGAAAATTGAATGGGGATAGAAAGGAATATACCTTTTTCTCAATGGTACATGGAACATATTAAAAAATCGACCATGTATTAGGGCACAAAAACCTCATATTCAAATGTAAAAAGGCAGAAATAGTAAAAGCATCCTTCTCAGATCATGATGCAATAAAAATTACATGTAGTAAAGAGCCATGGAAAGGTAGACTGAAAATTAATTGGAAACTAAACAATCTCATTCTAAAGAATGAATGGGTCAAACAACAAATCATAGAAACAATCAATAACTTCATCCAAGAGAATGACAATAATGAGACAATATACCAACAATATGCCAATAAATTTGAAAATCTAAGTGAAATAGATAAATATTTACAAAAATATAAATTGCCCAGGTTAACTGAAGAGGAAATAAAATCCTTAAAAATCCCATATTAAAAAAAAAGAAATTGAACAAGGCATTAATTAACACCCTAAGAAAATATCTCCAGGGCCATATAGGTTTTCAAAAGAATTCTAACAAACATTTAAGGAACAATTAATTCTAATATTATACAAATTATTTGGAAAAATAGGTGAAGAAGGAGTTCTACCAAAATTCCTTTTTATGACACAAATATGGTGTTAATACCAAAACCAGGCAGAGCCAAAACAGAGAAAGAAAATTATAGACCAATTTCCCTAATGAATTTTTTTAATCAAATATTCTATTTATTTCTTTTTTTGCAGGGCAATGAGGGTTAAGTGACTTGCCCAGGATCACACGACTAGGAAGTGTCAAGTGTCTGAGGTCGAATTTGAACTCAGGTCCTCCTGAATACAGGGCTGGTGCTTTATCCACTGTGCCACCTAGCTGCCCCCTCCTAATGAATATTGATGCAAAAATCTTTAATAAGATATTAGCAAGGAGATTATAGCAAGTGATCACCAAGATAATAGACTATGACCAAGTGGGATTTATACCAGGAATGCAGGGCTGATTCAACAATAATGAACCACATCAATAAGAAAACTAACCAAAATTATATGATTATCTCAGTAGATTCAGAGAAACCTTTTGACGAAATACAGCAACCATTCCTAATAAAGACAATAGAGAGCATAGGAATAGGTGGAGCTTTCCTTAAAATAATAAGCAGTATCTACTTAAAACCATCATCAAGCATTATATGTAATGAAGATAAGTTAGAGGCCTTCCCAAGATCAGGGGTAAAACAGGGATGTTCATTATCACCTCTATTTCTTAATAATGTACTAGAAATGTTAGCTTTAGCAATAAGAGAAGAAAAAGGAATTAGAGGAATTAGAAGAGGCAAGGAGGAAACAAAACCATCACTCTTTGCAGATGATATGATGGTATAAGTAGAGAATCCTAAAGAATCAACTAAAAAATTACTGGAAAAAATTAACAACTTTAGCAAAGTAGCAGGATATAAAATAAATCCACATAAACCATAAGCATTTCTATACATGACCAATAAAGTCCAGCAGCAAGAGATTGAAAGAGAAATTCCACTTAAAGTAATGGTAGACAAATGGCTATGGACTGTTCATACCCTTTGACCCAGCAATACCACATGTACAAAAATATTTATAGCTGCTCTTTTGTGGTGGCAAAGAATTGGAAATTAAGGGGATGCCCATCAATTGGGGAATGGCTGAACAAGTTGTTGTACATGAATATAATGGAATACTATTGTGCTATTGCTGGGCTATTAGGAAGAAAATTATCTGTCATGCTTAAGGTACTATATACAGGTTATGATGAACAGCATACTATCAGAAAAACCTGGAAAGACCTACATGAATTGAAGCAGAGTGAAATGTACTTTATACAAAATAACAGCAATAGTGTGGGATGACCTGCTGGGAAACATGTGGTTATTTTCAGCAAGGCAATGATCCAATATAACCCTGAAGGACTTATGAAGATTGCAGCCCATCTGCAGAGAAAGAACTGATAGTATCTGAAAACAGATGGAAACACATTTTTTAAATGTTTTTTTTTGTCCTCTTTGACAATTCCTTAATCTGAAGATTTGGGGGTTTTGGATGGTTTTCTCTCACAACCTAGCTAATATGGGAATGTTTTCTATGACTACTCATGCATGCATAACTTATTTTGAATTGCCTGAGTTCTTGTGGGTGGGGGGTGGGAATGGAGGGAGGAAGAGAAATTAGAACACAAAGTTTTTAAAAATTGATTTTAAAATTTGTTTCTACATATATTTTGGAAAATAAAATTCTATTAAATAAAAAAGAAACGATGAGCAGGCAGACTACAGAGAAACCTAGAAGCTCTTATATGAAGTGATGCTGAGCGAGATGAGCAGAACCAGGAGAACATTGTATACAGTATCAACAACATTGTGTGTTGATCAATTGTGATAGACTTGACTCTTCTCAGCAATATAATGGTCCAAGATAGTTCCAAAAGACTCAGGATGGAAAATGCTCTCCAAATCCAGGAAAAAAAAGAACTATGGAATCTAGATGCAGATAGAACCATACTATTTCTATTTTTTTTGTTTTTCTTTTTTGAAGTTTTTCCTTTTTGCTCTGATTCTTCTTTCACAGCATGACTAATGCAGAAATATATTTAATGTGATCATACATATATAACCTATATCAGATTGATTGCTGTCTTGGGAACAGGGGAGGGAGGGGAAGGAGAAAGATTTGAAACTACAAATCTTATAAAAATAAATGTTGAAAACTATCTCTACATGTAACTGGAAAATAATAAAATATTTTATGAAAAAAAAAGTTCCTTTTAACTCTAAATCTATGCTCCTAGAATGGCAGAGTAGGTAAGATCTTAATAAAGTTTAACTTTTATGTAGCAATTTAATGTTTGCAAAGCACTTTACATATATTATCTCATGTGAGTCTTGCAAAAAAACCTTTGACTAGGTCCTGCAGCTATTATTAGCCTTATTTTATATATTGAAAAGCTTAGGCTCAGCACCTTATCCATAGCTGCACAGATAATAAATGTGAATGGGATTAATAAAATAGTACCTGCCCACAAGAAGCTTATACTCTTATATGGAATCTACAATGTAAGTAGGATAATCGCATTGAAGAAGTAGGTTAGTTTGAAAATAGTTACTATGAAAAATTTTACAGGGGCTTATATACCTCCCTAGATGCTATTTTTAAAACCATCATAAGCATTCTCAGCCATTCCTAAATCCTTATCAAATGATGAGAATGACTCCTAAATTTTTTTATATTTTTTTTAATTTTTTTATTTTACTTTCTGTACAGGGCAATGAAGGTTAAATGACTTGCCCAGGGTCACACAGCCAGCAAGTGTCAAGCATCTGAGGTCGGATCTGAACTCAGGTCCTCCTGAACCAGGACCAGTGCTTTATCCACTGCCCCACCTAGCTGCCTTTGACTCCTAAATTTTTTAACTCTAGTTCCCCAGTTTCAATAACCTCCTAGATATCTCAGATTTGTTCTCCCATTGGGACCTTAAACTCAACATATCTAACATAGAGAAAGAGAGTATATGATTCATGGCTAACTGGCTGGCCTTAGTTGTGGTCACCTGTATTCAGGTCCTTCCTTTAACACACACTTGATGGTTAAGCATGGACAAGTCTAATCCTTCTCCATGAGAACTCTTTAAATATTTGAAAACAATGAACATGCCCCACTCCAAGTGATTTTCTCTCTGGATTATCCATGTTCTGTTGCTGGTCTGATATCTTCTCCCCTATCCTGGAAAAAAAAAATGTGGCTGAGACACTATTTTCTCCTCAAGGTATCATATTCTCCTTTCCTCAAACTCCTAGAAAAAGCTGTCTATAGTCATTGTCTTTACTTCTCCTTCTGTGTCCCCATCTCAAGGTACTACCTTTCACATAAGCTTTGCTTCAGTTAAACTGAATACCTTGTTTGTTCTTATTCTTGTCCTGACCCCTTTCTACATTTTCACACCTTGTACTCCAGGCTTATAATTCACTACTTACTTCCCTAACTCCAACTAACTGACATCTTCCTTCTTTAAGGCCCACCTCATGAGCAACTCCTCCATGATACTGTCTCTTTTCTCCCAGTAAAAAAAAAAAAAGTAATTTCTGCCCTTTTAAAATCCCCTAATGCCATTCTATTCAATCAATCTCTCCTATGTACTTAGTCATTGCCTATTTTGTATTATAGTTATTTGTATACATATCTCATCTTTACCTAGCTCAATTGTACACCCATTTCCCTCAGTGACAACTCATGACCTTTAGTTGTAGCAGGTGGAATCGTGTATTATGCAAAATAGCACCATGATTCATCGATTTCTTTCCTCCAGTTTTTTTATCTATTATATTGGGGGGAAATACAATTTTAACAAATTTTATCATATCTCTCTTCCAATATTCCTTATCATTTAAGGTAATTCATTCTATACCATTGTACTAGCTGCCCTCCACAACTGAAATGCATTCCCACTTCATTACTGACTCTTAGACTCCCTAGATTCACTTTCCTTCAAAATCTCCTCAAAACTCAACTCAAATACCACCCCTCTATATGACGCCTTCCCCATCATCTCCAGCTTCTAGTGCCCCAAATAACCTTACATATTTTATATATGTGTATGTGTATATATGTATATATGTGTGTGTGTTAGTATGTATATGTATATATGTGTGTATCTACATAGGAATACTGAAAAGCTTTCATTATGCATACCCACAACTGGACACACTGTCCATTGACCCCAACATGATGAAATCATTTTGGTTCTCTTCAAGAACAAAGGACAAACAACAGTAGTATATCTACATATGTAGGTATGTGGTATATGTGCACATGTAGTTTCCCCCCAGTAGAATGTAAAATCCTTGAGGACCTGGAGTATTTAGCTTTTTTTTTTTCTCTAACACCTAACAATACCTAGCAGATAATACCTAATAAAAGCTGATTGATTGGTTGTTTATTGAATTATTCATGGGTTTAAAATTATTTTTGCCCAATATACAAAATACATTTAATCTCCAAAAGGGATTTTCAAATTTAAATTTAGGATTGTCAGGCAAAAGATTCCAATATTACATTGTCCTTACCTACTCCATATATACATAGATACATTTACCCCCATATGATTGTATTTTCCCCACAGCTGTATTCACATATGTGAATTAATTCATATGTGTGGTATTTATATATGTATATATGGGATATGTATTTTATGTGTATACATACATATGTATATGTGCATTGTGTGAATTGTATTATACATGTATTGTGTATATATGTGTATATATGTGTAGACAATTACAGGTGTGGGGCAGATCTTGTCTCTCACCTTGAGTGGCCTCTGTAGATGAAGGGACCAGGATTGCTACTTATCAGGTAGCAGAGATAATGACCTTGCCCTTTGGCCTTGGCTTACAATATCAGCTTTTCTCTACCTACTTGTCTCCATGAGCAAATAAGAGACTTGGGATTTAAAAACTGTGAAATCCCAACTCCCTACAGGTATTTGGTGATTATTAGGCAAATAACCATTATTTTGTTTATGGCCTGATCTAGCTTTCCAGTAGATAAAAATTGTAAACTTTTTTTTGTTTGTTTGTTTTTTTAATACTTGCCATAGGTTAGCTCTCTGACCTAGGTCACCATGCCCTTCTCTAGAAAATGCAGTCATAATAAATGATAAAGCCTAAGGGCACTGACTAGCTGGAATGACCCTGATCTTTGGTCTAAAGAACTAGGCACCAGGGACTGAAAACCTCTTGCCCAGGAGAGGGAAGACCTCATATCTCAAGCTCTGAAGGAACAAAACAAAGGATGTTTCTGATGGTTCTAGGGAAAATATTTTACTGCTTTTCTATTCTAAAAGCAGGATAAAAGGAGCATGGCAACATTCTAGCTAAGGATTTCAGCCAAAGTAGGAGACCAATAAAGCAATGTCTGGCATTATCCAAGAGGGAAGCATCCTGAGGAAGCCAGCAGCAAAGCACCATCCAGAAAAGCAATAGCGAAGGAAAACTTTGTGACCAGTGTCAGCAATAGCAACACAGTGAAATTAATCAGTCCTGCAACATGGGCCCTAGTCACAGTTTCCTATGTATGTGTGTGTTGGCCATACATGTATCTCACATGTGTGTTTCTCCACTTGTGTTCTTGTGTGTGTCCACTCTCTAACTGAGGCCATGTGTTTATTTGAGAGTTTTCCCCATGTTTCTGCTGTTTATCCCATGCCATTTCATTAAATGTCTTTGTTTTAGACTATTTGTGATCCATCTCGAAAAAGAACTATGGAGTCAGAATGCAGATTGAAGCATATTCTTTTCATTTGTTTTTATTTTTTTTTATTTCTTCCATTTTGTGATTTTTCCTTTCATTCTAATTCTACCCTCACAACTTGGTTAAGCCACAAAATGGATAGCCTGTCTGCTTGACAGTCAGTTTACGGGTCAAAATCTTAAGAACACACTGAATTTACACAAATGGAAAGGTGGATCAGGATCCTCAGACAGCTTCAAGTCAGAGTAAGTTGACAAGTTCAAGGTTTTTTCCAACTGTAATCCCTAACACAAATATGATACATTTATTATAGGCTCACTTATATCCAGAAGAATATTGGGGCTGGACTTTGGATATCCAAAAAATAACTTAATCTTCTTTTATTCTTCATTCTCTATTACTAATTGGTTTACCTGGAAGACACATAGTAAGCTGACTACATTTATATTATAAAATAGGCAACATATCATGTCTATACATGTTGCCTTTTTATTCTTAACCTTTCTAGCTGTCCTTAGTACTTCACACATGCTCCATTACAAACTTGTTTAGTAGCTCTATCCTTCATACAACATTTCATCTCTTACCTCCATAACTTTGCAAACATGGTCCCTCATTTCTGGAATGCACAACAACCTCACTTTCACCTCTTTGACAAAAGCTGTAAATGAACAATGAACTGGGCTCAGTATTAAATAAGAGGAGGATACTGGGATATTGTAATTTCCTTTTAGTGACTCTCCAAGCTCTTCCTGAAACCAAGGCCCATAATTTAACCCCAATATGCTACCAGTGTTGTTACATGGCTATAATAAGCTTTCTGCCTACAAGGGGAAAAAAGGATACAAAACTCCTCAGTTAGGTCTCTCAATTGATGACCATGAAGCTATTTCAGCTAATGGCTATAAAAAGTCCTGCCCCTCCCCCATCCTAACTACCCACTAAAGTTAAAAAACACCCAGACTAGGATCATGTCTCCTCTTTAAACTACTCTTTCCTCTTCCATATCTTCTGACCACTTCAATTCAACTCTTATCTAACATGGCCAAAAATCCAGTTTAGTTTATAGTTCTTATCATATCTCCTTGTAAGGCAAATATTCCAGTAGTCTCCTTTCCCTTATAGAAGAGGACCCAAATGAAACTGCAATAAGGAAACTATTTCTAACATACCCCATCATATTCCTCTCTTCTAGACAAATAATTAGGGCTGGGGTAGTTAGAAAAGAGTATAAAAACACTTGGAGGGGCAGCTAGGTGGCACAGTGGATAGAGCACCAGTCTTGCAGTCAGGAGTACCTGAGTTCAAATCCGGCATCAGACACTTGACACTTACTAGCTGTGTGACCCTGGGCAAGTCACTTAACCCCAGTTGCCTCACCAAAAACATCAACAACAAAAACACTTGGAAAATGTAGATGCTCACACAAATAAAGTTAAATCTAAACAATTGGAAAAATATTAATTGTTCATGGGTAGGCTGAGCCAATATAATAAAATGACAGTTCTATGCAAGCCATTCTCCAACTGACAAATGGTAAAAGGAAATGAACAGGCAGTTTTCAGATGAAGAAATCAAAGCTATCTATTGCCATATGAAAAAAATATTTTGAATCACTTGATTAGAGAAATGCAAATTAAAACAACTCTGAGGTACCACCTCATACCTATCAGGTTGGCTAATATGACAGAAAAGGAAAATAATAAATATTGGAGAAGCTATGGAAAAATTGGAACACTGATGCATTGTTGGTGGAATTGTGAATTGATCCATCCATTCTGGAGAGCAATTTGGAACTATGTCCAAAGAGCTAAGGGACTGTTCATACCCTCTGACCCAGTAATACTACTACTAGGTCTGCATCACAAAGAGATCACAAAAAAGGGAAAAGCACCCACATATACAAAAATATTTATAACAGTTCTCTTTGTGGTGGCAAGGCATTGGAAATTGAGGGAATGCCTTCAATTGGGGAATGGCTGAACAAGTTGTATTATGTGAATGTAATGGAATACTGTTGTGGTATAAGAAATGATGAGCAAACAAATTTCAGAAAAACCTTGAAAGAATTAAGTGGACTGATGCTGAGTGAAGGGAGCAGAACCAGGAGAACATTGTACAAAGTAACAGCAACATTGTGTGATGATCAACTGTGATAGGTTTGGCTCTTCTCAGCAGTGAAATGACCCAAGACAATTCCAAAGAACTCATGATGGAAAATCTTCTCCACATCCAGAAAAAAAGAACTGTGGATTCTGAATGCAGATTGAACCATACTGTTTCTACTTTTTTTTTAGGTGTTTCCATTTTGTTCTCATTCTTCTTTCACAACATGACTCATGCAGAATATGCCTAATGTGAAGATATGTATATAACCTATATCAGATTGTTTTCTGTCTTGGGAAGGGGGAAGGGAAAAGGGGAGGGAGAAAAATTTGGAACTAAAAATTTTATGAAAACAAATGTTGCAAACTATCTTTACATGTAACTGGAAAATAATAAAATATTTTTATGTTTAAAAATGACAATTCTACCTAAATTTATTTATTCAGTGCCATACCAATCAAACTACCAATAACCTTAACAGAACTAGAAAAATAATAATCAAATTCATCTGGAAGAACAAAAGGTCAAGAATATCAAGGAAATTAATGAAAAAAATGCAAACAAAGGTAGCCTAGCCATACCAGATCTAAAACATATTATAAAGTGGTAATGATCAAAACTATTTGGTGCTCACTAAGAAAAAGAGTTGTGCATCATTGGAAAAGGTTAGGTACACTAGAAACAGTAGTAAATGACTATAGTAGCTTACTGTTTGATAAACCGAAAAATTCCAGCTTCTGGGATAAGAACTCACTATTTGACAAAAACTGATGGGAAAACTGGAAAATAGTATGGCAGAAACTAGGCATAGACCAACATCTCACACTGTATACTAAGATGAGGTCAAAATGGTTACATTATTTAGAAATAAAGGGTGATACCATAAGCAAATTAGAACAAGGAATAGTTTACCTGTCAAATCTATGGAGAAGAAAAGAATTTATGACTAATCAAGAGATAGAGAACATTATGAAATGCAAAATGCATAATTTTGATTGCATTAAATTAAGAACTTTTTACACACAAAAAGAACAATGAAACCAAAATTAGAAGGGAAGCAGAAATCTGGGGGAAAATTTTAGAGCCTATGTTTCTGACAAAGGCCTCATTTCTCAAATATATATAGGACTGTAATGATTGGCGTGATACCACCTAAAGCTCCACCATGAGGAGAAAGCATCTGAGGGCAAGCCATGTGGCTTTTCCTTGGCATCAGGAAGTGATGTTTGCTCATGGGTACTGTCTATCAAAGCTACCAGCCAATTAGCTTGAAACTGTGTGTGCATGTGGACAGGATGTTCCCAGTTTCACAGGAGGCTTCTGGGAGAAAGAAGGAAATGCTGGGTCCTTTTGGTTCCTGACCTTGCCATGGCAGGTCAGATGATGGGGTCTCTTAGAAATAGTTAGATTTTTACCTGAAATCCTAGCTATACTGTCCAAAATATCCAATGAGTGGTCGCCAATAAATTACAAGCTTTAGCAAGAGTATTTAAGTGTTTAAATATTTATTAAAGAGCATTAGGATCTAATGATCAGAGAGAAAGGTAAAAATCTAACTATTTATAAGAGACCCCATCATCTGAAGGTTGGTTTGGGAGAACCACAGCAGGTCAAGTCAGAATCACAACTTAGCTGGGGGAGTGTTGAAAATGCAGGTAGAGAAAGCTGTGCATGTGCAAGATCAGGACCTGAGAAAGATCTCTTGACTTGCTGGTGGAAGGATCAAGGGGCATGGCCATAGGAGGAGTAGGAGGTGGTGCCAGAGGAGGGGGAGGAGGTGGGGTCCCGAAAAGAGGGGAGGGACTAGGGCAATTTGAATCAAACTTGGTTTTGAACTCAGGCCTGGTTTCCCCTTCCCCCACTGCTTTTAGATGTGGTTGGGGCATTGCCTCCAGGCATGCAAAAGAAAAGAAACTCTTAGTGTTAGAATTTGAGAAAAAGTACAGGAGTCAGAGGTTTCTCTGAAAAGGCATGGTTGGGAGACGGGGGGGGGGGGGTATTTATAGTCCCTTGTGTGAGCACCTTGCTCGCTCTTCTAACAAAAATTAAAATAAAATTAGAAAATCCACAAAAACAAAGCATTAACATGATCTTATCCCCCATTTGTCTGGTTAAACAAACTAAAATCAGAAACAGGGTACTTAGGGAGTTGAAAAAACCCATTTGAAAATTTAAATAGGAAACAGCCTGTACTTAGAAGTACTTTGGAGTTTAAAGGGACAGGGTAGGGGAAATATCTTACCCAACCAGAAGATCAGAAGATCAAGGTTCAGCTTTCCTCTTTGTGGTCAGCCATCTGTAAGGGGCTAAAATCCTAGCTATACAGTCCAAAATATCCAATGAGTGATCGCCAATAAATTATAAGCTTTAGCAAGAGTATTTAAGTGTTTAAGTATTTATTAAAGAGCATTAGGATCTAATGATCAGAGAGAAAGGTAAAAATCTAACTATTTCTAAGAGACCCTATCATCCAACCTGCCATGGCGAGGTCAGGAACCAAGAGGACCCAACATTTCCTTCTTCCTCCCAGAAGCCTCCTGTGAAACTGGGAACATCCTGTCCACACACACACACACACACACACACACACACACACACACACACACACACCTCCAAGCTAATTGGCTGGTAGCTTTGATAGACCCACAAGCAAACGTCACTTCCTGATGCCAAGGAAAAGCTACATGGCTTGCCCTCTGATGCCTTCTCCTCATGGCAGAGCTTTAGGTAGTGTCATTCCAATCATTACAGGACTTAGTCAAAGTTATAAGAATAGAAGTCATTTGGGGCACCTAGGTGGTACAGTGGATAAAGCACCCAGCCCTGGATTCAGGAGTACCTAAGTCCAAATCCAGCCTCAGACACTTGACACTTAACTAGCTGTGTGACCCTGGGCAAGTCACTCATTGCCCTGACCAAAAAAAAAAAAAAGAATACAAGTCATTCCCCAACTGATAAATGGTCAAAGGATATGAACAAGCAGTTTTCAAATGAAGAAATTAAAGCTACCTATAATCCTATAAAAAAATGCTCTAAATCACCATTATTAAAGAAATGCACTTTAAAACTACTCTGAGATAACACCTCATACCTATCAAATTGGCTAATATGACAGAAAAGGAAAATAATAGATGTTGGAGAAGCTATGGAAAAGTTGGAACAATAATGGAATGTTGGTGGAATTGTGAACTAATCCAACCATTCTGAAGAGCAATTTGGAACTATGCCCAAAGGGCTATACAATTGTACATAACCTTTGATCCATCAATACCACTACTAGGTCCATATCCCAAAGAGATCATAAAAAGGGAGAATATTTCTAGCAACTTTCTTTGTGGTGGCAAAGAATTGGAAATTGAAGGCATGCCCATCAATTGGGGAATTCCTGAACAAGTTGTGGCATATGAATATAATGGAATACTATTGTGCTAAAAGTAATGATGAGCAGATGGATTTCAGAAAAACCCATAAAGACTTGAATGAACTGATGCTGAGTGAAGTGAGGAGTACCAGGAGAACATTGTACACAGTAACAGCAACATTGTGCATTGATCAACTATGATACACCTAGCTCTTCTCAGCAATACAATGATCCAAGACAATTCCAAAAGACTTATAATTGAAAATTCTATCCAAATCTAGAGAAAAAAACTATAGAGTCTGAATGCAGATTGAAGCATACTATTTTTTTCTTTTTTTGTGTTTTTCATTTTTTCTTTCTTATGTTTTTTCCCTTTTGTTCTGATTCTTCTTTCACAATATGACTAATGTGGAAATATGTTAACATGATTGTATATGTATATTCTATATCAGATTGCTTGCTGTCTTGGGGAGGTAGAAAAGGGAGGGAGGAAAATTTGAAACTCAAAATATTATAAAAATGAATGTTGAAAAGTACATGTAACTGGAAAAAATAAAATACTATTTGCAAAAAAGAAAAGAAAGGAAAAAAGAAAAATGTGGTTGCCTTTGTCTTAGCTCCCCACCCCAACCCCACCAGAAGCAGAGTCCAGCCTGCTTTACAAGTTTAGCAGATATTTTGAGTTATTAACAACTTTAGTAAAAGGGGCAGACTGGTTTGAGGTTTGGTTTGAGGAATATGTGTGAAATACACAGCAGTGTCCAGGGGAGAATGAGGTTAAACACCTATCAGTTGCTGTTTATTTAAGATATGTTGAAGAAAGGCGGAAGAAATACTACAGATGTGATGTGAAAAACCATCTCAGTACAGTGTAGTTGGGAGTTTCTGATGTAAAGGACAAGGGCAGAAAAGAACCTTCTGTCTAATCTCTGTGCTGAAGGACATATTTATGTCAACAGCCCAAGATCATCACAATAAAAGGAAAGCAGGTAAAGCTCGACTGGCTTAAAGGACTCAAGAGTAGAAGGAGAAAAGAAACAAGAGGAGCTAGAATGTCTGCCTCCCAAAATATGAAGAATCTATGTGGGGGCAGCTAGGTGGCGCAGTGGCTAGAGCACTGGCCCTGGATTCAGGAGGACCTGAGTTCAAATCCGGCCTCAGACACTTAACACTTGACTAGCTGTGTGACCCTGGGCAAGTCACTTAACCCCAATTGCCTCAAAAATAAAATTTAAAATAATAATAATAATAATAAAGAATCTATGTGGATTGTAAAGAGAAGGGGAAAGCAGAAAATGAAGCTATCAGGAAGAAATGGAAAGGAATAAAGATGGATTTCAGACTTGGGGGGAGGAGCAAAGCAAATTTTTAAAAAAACAAACTAAGATTGAGTAACAGGTGCAGTTAGATTTTTTCCTAAGGAAAAGAGACAGGATGGTATTGCTTTAAGGTAAATGGTCCGTTTGGGGTCCACAGAGAATGAGGGGAAAGTGAAAAAGAAGAAACATGTAAAAAAAGTCAAGTAAGAAAAAGGCAAAGAGTTGGAGAAATCCGGTGTTGAAGGTTCCCAAGATCCAAAAGAAATAGAAGTAGAGGAGATGGACAGTAGTATAGGTAGGACCCAAGAGAGGGAGAAAAAATTTAAAGGAACCTAAGAAATGTTTAAGTCCATCCAAACTGGTACAAACTATAATTCAAAGTAAACCTGTACAATGCATTGGAACATAAGAGACTAGACACTCAGTGTGCAGGATGGTAATGGAAGAACTAGAGAACTGGAAGCCTAAAAATGGAGTTATGGTGTTTATGGGAAATTGAAATAGAATAGCATATCAAGGGATTTTTTTGTGCTATATTTGGGAGGAATTATAAATAATCATTTAATACTCCAAGTATCCATGCATTGATGCTGTTGTTTCTTCCACTAGTGTAGGTATAATCTGATCATGCCAAAGGACTGAGGGATTAATATCCCTCTTGTTTTGGTCAACGTGCTTTTATTATTAGGGCCTAAGATTGTGTTAGCTTTCTGTTGTTGTCATACCCTGAAATATCCATATTACATCTCCTCTTCTTCAGTATTTTCTAATGCTCTAGACCTTCTTTAGGCCTGCCTTTCCAAGTGTCTTATCATCTGCAAATTTGGGAAATAATAGGGAGTCCAGATGACAATTTCCTTCACAAGGAGAGGAAGAGGAAGGATTTTAAAAGAGAGAAACATCATTAGTATTCTCTTTTAACCCAGTGGAGCCCCATGCAGGTAGTAAACCATATTGGACCACCATTCTGAAGGTGACATTTACCTGGGCCATTTCAGGGAAGCATGGATGTTTATAACTATTCCGAGTCTTGCAACTGTCAACAATACTGTTTGCTGTTGGCAAATGGGGGAGAGGCAGATTAGATCAAAGGGAGCTTTCCAGGACACGAGAAGGACGTGACTATGTGATGTTAATATCCTGATGATTTCCTCTTACATTAACATTTTTATGTATGCTCTGCCAGTGTGTCCATATGCCAAGTAGATGGAAGAGGGTAGAAGAGGGCAGAAGGATTGTGATGTGTCTATCTTTTGCTCTCCTTGGCATCTTTTACTTGCTATTCATCCTATCCTCTCCCTATCCAATCATCCTATCCAAGAGCAGGGAGGATCTATTTAATAGAAAGACATGTCTATGATATCATTCCAGAAATAGTCCTGGCTATTTATCAGAGAAGGCAATTTTTCTGAAACTCCATCCCATAACTTCAGGGATGTGCTAGAAAGCCCCAGATACAATAACATCAAGGCTCAATTGAAATGTTATATGTGAAAACCCTCTGAGAAGTATAAAGTGTTATCCAAATGCATAGTGATGTTATTCTGTCTTAGATAATTTAAACAGCTCTTTAATCCTCTAGCAGTTATTTTGAAAGATACATTTAAAATATAAATAATGTCCTTCCTGTGGAATGAGAGTTATACTTAGCAATGCTAACAAAGAAAAGAGTTGAAATGGTGCTGAAATATGACAGCTAATACAGTACTAACCATCACTGATGTGCACAAAGCAAGGAAAAGCCAAAGATATTGATGGCTGATGTTTACATATTTTCTAACTCGTAAGTTACTGCTAATTAATTATTCTGTCCTACTACGTGTTGGGCACTGTGCTAAGCACTGGGGATACAAAGGAAGGCAAAAAAATACCAAACTGTTTCGGCTCTCAAGGAGTTCACATTAGTCCACAATGTAATGGGGAAGACAACATATAAACAACTATGTACCAACAAGATATAGCCAGGTTAAGCTGGAGATAAGCACTGTGGGAAGGATTAGCATTAAGGGGGCTGGGGGAAGATGGGAAAGTTATTTCATTAAAGGTGGTATTTTAGCTGAAACTTGAAGAAGCCAGGAGATAGAGAGGAGGAGGGAGTAAATTCCAGGTATAGGGGACAGCCAGTGAAAATGCACAGTTGGAAGATAGGGTGTTATGTGTGAGGAACAAAAAGGAGGTCAAGTGTTACTGAGTCACAGAATACTTGGAGGAAAGTAGGAAGAAGGTGACTGTTAAGGTAAGAAGGGACTAGGTTATGAAAGACTTTAAAACCAAGCAGAAAGCTGTATATTTGATCCTTGGAGTTAATAGGGACACCCACTGCATGAGAGTAGTAAGCCATGTCAAAGGAGAGAAGGGGGCATATGTGAGAGATGTTACAAAGGTAATAAATTCTTGCTGACTTGACTATCCAAGTGTGGAGGCTATTGCTTTTTAAAAATTATACATTACCAAAGCAGTTTACCATAACTAATGGGTTCCCTCAATTAGATAGAAAAGTCATTCTAAAACAGTGTCCTCTACTTGCTCCTCCCACTGTGCCACACCCCATCCTGGCTCAAAAAAAAGTGAATAGATTTCTCAATATGATGCAGCCATGGAATGGTTTTCAATGATTTTCTGTCTTAAGAGAACAAAGGCATGTAGGCAGTTTTATTGATTGGGCTCAAGGCTAAAAAACAAAGGCAGCAAAAAGTTACTATTTTCAAAATGAACACAAAAACCACAATACCTGCTACCTGCAAAAACATGTGAATTATGCACAGGAAACCCAAGGGCTTTCTTTATCCAGGATATCACAGGTTTCAATTCTTTCCTTCCATGTCAAAGAATGCAATTTTTTTTTTTTGAGAATAAAAAAGGAGGTACATTCGTTCTCTCCCTTTGGAAGGCAGCAAAGAAAAATGTCAGAGTGAGCAGAAAGAAAATTATTCTCACATACCAGCAATAACTCCACCATCAGCCACACTCTGCAAAAGGCAACATTTTAGGATGCGTACTTTGAATAGGAACATAGATTAAGCTGGAACAAACTTTAGAGGTCATCAAGCCAAACTTCTTCATTTTGCCAATGACCCACCATTCAAGAAAAGTTAAATGACTTGCGCAAGGTCACACAACTAGTAAGTGCCTGAAGCAGGATCTGTGCCCTATCTACTACACCATGGATACTATTCTTTGTATCAGTGGAGGTTTAGGAATACACTTCCCCTCTACAGAAACTTCCAGAGAGTTTCTCTTTAGGGGTCAATGTGTCATTAACCTGATCTCTAACCTAAAGTACTGAGAAGTGGAGCTTCTTCTCTGTGACTGCCAGCATGCTCATTCCTTCTTTTGAGTTCCTCTAGAGGCATGGGGCTCAAGCACCTGACATCCTCTAGAGGCATGGGGCTCAAGCACCTGACAGGACTCTCTGAAGGGCAGGTCACTCTCCCTTCCCTAGAATAATGCATGTGCTTCCTCCATGCTATCAGGTCACCCCTCTCCAACTGACTTGCCCCAGATAATGGGCACTTTGTACTAAAGTGTCAGGGAATTTGGCTTGTCCTCGCCACATTGCAAATATATGTAATCTGTTCCCTGATCAGTAGCTTCAGTCAGTTCTGTGACTGCTTGAGATTCAGCCTAGTCACCTCCTAGGCAGAAGGATACCTTAGCTCAGAATGAACTCCCTGTTCTTTCTGTTACACACTGAACTGATAAATCTACTGTTGCTACTTTCTGGATAGTCCACTTCTATGGGGGGAAATCTATTTCCATTCACTTGAATTATATTTTCTCAAATGACCACAAACATAATCACATTTTGTTTCTCAATATTAGCCCTACTCCCCAAACAGATCATTTGTTTCACTGGGAGAAAAAATTAGTTTTACAACACAGTGCAGACTCCCATCACCTCAAGAACGTGATGGACTCATACAAGTCTACGTTCCACCCTGGGGCCCCTACTCTCCTGAAGAATGAATGCTTCACTTGGTCCATTATTTCAGGTGGGGTCCAACCATCCTTCACTTTACTCATTGGCTTTTTTGCCAATTGCTTTATCATTGTACCTTCTATATTCTCCAGCCTTCCCCTCTCTGTCAAATTAAAATAGCCAGTCAGTCAATAAGCATTTATTAAATACATACTAGATGACAGGTACTGTGCAAAGTTCTAGGGGTGTAAAGAAAAGCAAAAGACAGTCCCTGAGCTCAAGAAGCTCACAGACCAATGGCAAAGACAACATGCAAACATCTACATACAAGATATATGCAGGCTAAATAGGAGATAATCTCAGAGGAAAGGCATTAACATTAAATGAGATTGGGAAAGGACTTTGGCTGAAACTTAGAAAAAGACAGGGAAGGCAGGAGACAGGCATGAGGGGAGAGACAGAAAGAAAGACAGAGAGAGAGACAGAGACAGACAGAGAGACAGAGACAGAGACAGAGAGAAAGAAAGAGAGAGAGTGTGTGTTACAGGCACTGAAAACATACAGGGGAAAAATCAGGAGTCTTGAAGAGGGAGTATATTGTAAAAGCAAAAGCAAGGAAGCCAGTGTCCCTGGACTACAGAATATGTGGTAGGAATAAGGTCTAAAAAGACTAGAAAGGAAGGAAGGGGAAAGGTTATGAAAGGCTTTAACAGCCAAACATAGCATTTTATGTTACATATTACATGTTATATATTACATATAAAATTGTATCTAACATAAAATCTTATTACAATTTATATGTATCATATATAATATTGTATCATATGTATATACATAAGGTGGATTCTATATTACCTGGAGATAAGAGAGAGCCACTAGAGTCTACTGAATGGTATTGAGAAGGAAGGTAACATAGTGTCTTGGTCTGCTTTTTTTTTTTTTTGCTTTAGATGAGGCATTTTATTTATATTTCAAATTTTTTAATCATGAAAGTATTTTATTACTTTACAGTTACATGTAAAAATAGTTTTCAACATTTGTTTTCATAAGATTTTTAGTTCCAAATTTTTCTTCCACCCTCCCTTCTTTCCAACCTCCCCAAGGCAGAAAGCAATCCAATATAGATTATATATGTACAATCACAATAAACACATTTCTGCATTAGTCATGTTGCGAAAGAAGAACAAAAGGGAAAATCCTCATTTTTTTTAAAGTAGAAACAATATGGTACAATCTACATTCAGAATTCAGAATTCATTTTTCTGGATGTGGAGAACATTTTCCATCATGAGTTCTTTGGCATTGCCTTGGATCATTTCACTGTTGAGAAGGGCCAAGTCTATCACAGTTGATCAAAAAAAAAAAAAAACGAATATCACAGTTGCTCAGCACACAATGTTGATGTTACTTTGTACAATGTTCTCCTGGTTCTGCTCTCTTCACTCAGCATCAGTCCAGGTTTTTCTGAAATCTGCCTGCTCATCATTTCTTATATCACAATAGTATTTCATTACATTCCTATACCACAACTTGTTCAGCCATTCCCCAATTGATGGGCATTCCCTTGATTTCCAATTCTTTGCCACCACCAAGAGAGCTGATGTAAATATTTTTGTACATGTGGGTCCTTTTCTACAGGTCTAGTAGTGATATTTCTGGGTCAAAGGGTATGCACAGTACCATAGCCCTTTGGGCATAGTTCCAAATTGCTCTCCAGAATGGTTGTGTCAGTTCACAACTCCGCCAATAATGCATTAGTGCTCCAATTTTTCCACAGCTTCTCCAAAATTTATTATTTTCTTTTTTTTGTCATATTAGCCAATCTGATAGGTGTGAGGTGATACCTCAGAGTTTTTTTAATTTGTGTTTCTCTAATCAATAGTGGTTTAGAGCATTTTTTCACACGGCAATAGATAGCTTTGATTTTTTCATCTGAAAACTGGACATGGTTGGCTCTTAAGAAAGATAATTTTAGTGGGCAGCTAGGTGGCACAGTAGATAAAGCACTGGCCCTGGTTTCAGGAGGACCTGCGTTCAAATCTGGCCTCAGACACTTGACACTTACTAGCTGTGTGACCCTGGGCAAGTCACTTAACCCTCATTGCCCCACAAAAAAAGATAATTTGACAGATGAGTACAAGTTAGAATGGAATAGGAAGGGACTTGAGGCAGGGAGACCAACTAGCAGGCTATTTCAATAGTTTAGATAGGAAATGATGAGGGCATGAACCAGGGTGATGGCAGTGCCAGGGGAAGAAGGGGATATATCTGAGAAATTTATGGAAGAATAATCAACAGAATTTGGCTACTGATTGGATATGGGTGGTGAGAGATAATGAAGAGTCAAGGTTAAGCCCTCTGTTTAGAGCCTGGGTGACTGTGAGGATGGTGGTACCCTTGAAAGCAACAGGGGAGTTGGGAAAAGGGAAGGGTTTGGAGTAAAAGATAATGATTTCAGCTTTGAACATGTTGAGTTTAAGATTTCTATGGGATATCCAGTTTCAAAAATCCAATAGGCAAGTTGGAGATGTGAGCCTAGAGGTCAAGAGAGAGGTTACAGCTGGACAAATAGATCTTAGGATGATTTGTACAGAGATGTTAATTGGATCCATGGAAACTAATGAGATCACTAAGTGAGATACTATTTAGGGAAAAGAGAAAAAGGACCTGAACAAACCTCTGACCATGGGTGGGGGTGGGGGTGGGGGTGAGGTCCCACTCGTGGCTAACTGGACAAAGATCCAGCAAAGTGGACTGAGAAGTGATCAGACAAGTAGAAGGAGAACCAAGAAGAGCAAGGTCAGGAAAACCTCGAGAAAAAAACAGTATGAGCTTCAGAACAGGGGTTGTCTTGCTTTTGTATTTCTATGCCTAGGGCTTAGCACAATGCGTAGCACCTAGCAGTGCTTAATAAATGTTTTTTCATTCATTCATAAACACAACTTCAGCTACAGGGCCTTAATAACAGCCTTATACTTCACAGTCTAATTGCATACCTCTCACTTTGAAAACATTCCCATATTCACTTAATTATTTGTTTAATAATAAATAAATAAATCATTATTTATTTGACAATAATGATTTCTTTAATTTTAAGTTATTTACCTACCCTGAGAAGATATTTGGAGGTTGTCAGTATTTCCTTGATGTTTTGTCATTTTGTTGTTATGCTTTTTGTTGTTGCTCATGTTTTTGCTTGGAAAGCAGATAAATTGAGCAGGTGGTGGAGATGTGGGGAGAGGACAATGAGAGGGAATGGTAGAAGAGAGAGAAAGGGAGAGAATGAGGAGGGAGGGAGGGAAAGAATGAGAATGAGCTGAGCAGTACTTAAGCATAAGGCACTGTCCTTCAGAGACTAGGCATGAATGAATGAATGAATGAGTAAGTGATAGAATAAATGAATGAAGCAAAAAAGAAGTTATTTATTAAGTGCTTACCATATTTGAGGCACTGTGCTAAGCTTTAGAGGTACAAATACAGTCTCTACCTTCAATGAGTTTACATTCTAATGTAATAAAAATATATAAATATAATAAAATATACATAAAGGAGAGCTCAAAAGTGAAGGGAGGGGAGAAGAGATATCTATGCAGTTTGGAAATGTCCAGGAAGTAGCATGGCATCCTGGTTCCGAGCAAGATAAGACAAAAAGTTCAGTTATAAAAGTCCAAAGTCTAAGGGGCACATTCTAACTTCTCTGGTAGGAGAGGAATGAAAAGGATTGACAAAGTACAAATGGCAGAGTTTGGTTGTTTTTCCCTTGCACTAAAAATTGGACTCTGCCTCTGAGACCCTAGACTCTAATGATTGAGTTTTCACCTTATTTTACCAGGCACTAGGGCAATACAAAAGACCCCTTGTGACCAGCTGTTAAAACTGTGTACTGCACCTGAAAGGTAGAGTCTTGAAGTACTTATAGTTCACTATGCATTGATTAAATGCTACTGTGTGCAATGTAACAAGTTGCTGGGAAAGAAAAAACAAAGAAAGAAAAAAGAAACAATCCCCAAGTTCAAGGAGCATCCATTCCACAAGGGCTGATGTGACCTGTACACAGAAAAATATGATACCAATTATGGCATGATGAGAGCAAAGGAGAGCTTAAAGGGTCAGACGACATATTTGAGGGGGAAGAAAACACCAATAGTTGGGAGGAATAAGGAAAGGACACAAGAGGGGTGATAAGGTAGTACCTAAGATGGATCTTGAAGAAAACAAAGGACTTTTTTTTTTTGGTGGGGCAATGAGGGTTAAATGACTTGCCCAGGGTCACACAGCTAGTAAATGTCAAGTGTCTGAAGCTGGATTTGAACTTGGGTCATCCTGAATTCAGGACTGGTGCTTTATCCACTGCACCACTTAGCTTCCCCAAAACAAAGGACTTTTAAAGAGATGAGAATGGAGTACATTCCAGGCATAGGGGGAGGGGGCTACCTGTGCAAATACAAAGGAGCAATAAATGGCAAATCAAGTTTGCAGATCAGTCTTATGGACATGTCATTCAATCATAGGATCAGAGACAGGAAGTGAGAAGGGACTTCAAAGGCTACCTGGTCCAACCTTTTAATTTTTACAAATGAGGAGACTGAGGCCCAGGGAAGTTATACGGGTAGTAAGGGTACAAAAGTGGTATGTGATGAATAATTTGAACCTAGGCCCTTTGACTCCAGAGTGAATGCTCTTTTGCTCTTTACCCTATGTAATGTGTCATGGTCTTGTCACTAATGCCCTGTACTCTGAGTCTGCTTGTGATTCCCATTAGCTTACACATCCTAGCCTTAACATGCTAAGCATGTTAAGTCTCTTTGATAGAATCTCTACCATACATTTACTCTCTTAGTCCACAAGCTAATATTTTTTCACCACTCATTGGCTCACTTCACTAAATCCCCAGTACTAGTTTACCTATCAACAATACATGCACCAAACCAAAGGGGTTTTTTGTTTGTTTGTTTTGCTTTATTTTTTGTTTTGTTTTGTTTTTATCCGAGGTCCATTATCTATGGACAGATTGTAAAATTGGACAGGAAAATTACATATTTTATTTTCACTCATTTGTAACTGAAATTTAGCATCTCCTTCAATTATGATTTTAATAACATTATTCTGAGAAGAGTTTCAGAGGTTTCACTAGACTGCCACTAGGTTATACGAGGAAGTGGGTTAAGTGACTTGCCCTGGGTCACAAAACCAGTAAGTGTCAAGTGTCTGAGGTAGGATTTGAACTCAGGTCCTCCTGACTCCAGGGCTGGTTCTCTATCTACTACACCACTTAGCTGCCCCTATACTAAACTTTCTACCATAAACCTAGGGTCTAGTTTTCCCACAGTCTTAATATTAGTGTCAAAAGTACATTCCTGTGCTTCTTATGTTAACTGTGGGCTTCCTCGCCTATATTTGTATTTATTTTTTACAACACATATACATATACTAATAATTATGTGTGCTAGTAGAACTTACATGGAAACAGAAATTATGAAAGGAGAAAAAATATTTGATTCTAGAATCAACAGAAAGCCTACAAAGTTTCTTGAGGAAGGGAGTTACATGGTCAGACCTACACTCTACAAAAATCATTTTGGCAGCTTTGTGGAGGATAAGTTAAAGAAGAAAGGATGGAGTCTAGTAAGAAGTCCATTGCAATAGTCTGAGAGGCAATGGTGGCCTGAATTAGGGTGTGAATAGAGAGAAGGGGACAGATAAGCTATCAATAAGATTTGTGTAATTTCTTGGATATGTGGGAAGAAAGAAAGGGAGTAATAAATTCTAACACTAAAGGGAAAAAAATTACAGAGAGAGCTCGGGACAGAGATTTGGGAAATGCCCAAAATGTGGATAATGATCTGGTAAAGGAGACTAAGAACCAGTCAGGCAGGTATAAGAAGAACCGAGAGAGCAGTGTCCCAACAATACAGAAACTAAGAGTAAATTGCCAAGAAGAAAAGGTGACCATCAGGGTCAATTGCTACAGAGAAGTTAAAAATAAAGGAATTGAGAAAAGCCCATCAGATCTTGTAATTAAGACATCATTGCTAACTTTAAAGAGGAAAGTTTCAGTTTAGTTTGGAATCCAAGATGATTAAAATATTGAGAACCTGGGAAAGTGTAAGAATCTTGGCACCTTTGAAAGAAATAGAAAAGTTTGGAGATGAGGAAGGGGTGAAAAGATAATATATTCAGAACCCATCCATGCCTGCTCATGCTATGCTACTCACTCTTTGCTACTTAAAATGAAAAGTGTGTATCTCTATGAGAAGGGAGGAGGGCAGTCACTGCTCATTGGTACATGTTGCAACCATAAGGTGATAAGGATTTTGAAGCTGTGGGAATGTTGGGTACAAGGGCAGAGAGTTTTGCCTGAAATTTTAGCAAGCGCCTGAGTCAGGTTAGATTATAAGTACACTAAAGTGGCTGGATTGTGTATACATATGGAAGGCCAGTGGGAGTGGGAGTGGGAATAGAATATTTTTGAAGGAGATGGGATATTGGACACAGGTCCCATTTATATTATAAAGGGGAGATTAGGATGTAATATTTCTTCTTGCCTGTCAGTTGGTTGATCAGACACCTCTTGGAATTAAGCTACTGTCCCCTCTGATCATTCCATAGCCCCATCTCCTGACTTTGGTGACCACTCCTCTACACCAATAAAATTACAGATCTGGGGGGAAAAAGTAGGGTGAGAGAAGGAAGCAAAATACTCTAAATAAAAGTTCTAATCCAATGTGTGAACTGCTTAACACTCTACACACACATACACACACACACACACACACACACACACACACACACCTCACAGAGACTAGAGGGAGTTTGGAATATTTCATTCAGGTGTTCTAGACCACTAGTGTCAAACTCAAGTGGCAATGAGACCAGTAAACCACACACAAGGATCCCTTCCCAGAACATATTAACTTAGAAAATCATATTAACATTATCTGTGTTCTATTGTATTTTAATTTATTAAATATTTCCAAATTACATTTTAATCTGGTTTGGGTTACACTCACGTATGGCACCTCTGAGGTAGACAAACAGAATATGACTAGGCTTCTTATTATAGTTCCCCCTGTAAGGAATTGATTTGGATTTGGGGTTTTCATAACCCTATCTTTGCTTCATTATGGTCAGACTGAAAAAAAATGTAAGCTTGGGAAGCCTAAGAGAAGATGAGTGTGTACCTTGGGAGATAATTCAACAAACAAGAGGAACTCTGACCACAGGGAACATTTATTGAAACTAAGGAACTAGGGAAGCTAGGCAGCTCAGTGGATAAAGCATCAGCCTTGGATTCAAGAGGACCTGAGTTCAAATGTGACCTCAGACACTTAACACTTACTAGCTGTGTGACCCTGGGCAAGTCACTTAACCCTCATTGCCCCACAAAAAAAGAAAGAAAAAGAAACTAAGTAGCTAAGCTTCCCCTGATAGCTTCCCCATGCCCACATGGGTCTGGCCAGATTAAAATGGGGACAGCCCATGTGGGTGTTCTGAGCCAATTGCAGACTCAGCATGGCTAAGAACTGTCACTTTCCTTCTGGTGAGAGAGTCAGTTAGAGGCAGTTAGAGGAAAAGGCAGTTGGGGTGTTTTTCTGATGAGCGTGTTCTGAGGGAAATGGGGAAGGAAAGCAGACAGAGGAGCTGCTGGTGTTTGACCTTCGGACAAAAACAGAAGAGACTATGCAGCTAATTCTCCTTAGAGCTACAGATTTCAGGTGTTGGTGAGTTTGTGTTTTTGAGGCAAAGCTAGCTCTTTGGAGCTAGCTGGGCTGGAGGCAGATTCAGGGTGCTTGGGGGTTTTTTACCCCAGAGATTTAGATTCCCTAGCTCTATTAACCTCACTTATGTTTTGAACTTGTTCCCATTAACAAACCTGTTTTGTTTTTTGAAAGAGGCTGTTTCCTTTCTTACCCCAATACTATGGCAAGCTGCCCACTTAACACTTCCCATACTAAATTTGGCCCTTACACACAAAATTACTATTACATCATGGGAGTGCAAGTACAGGTGAGAGAACTAGAACCCAGAACCTAGCAAAACACCCCACTGCATCCTTACTCCAATTCCCTACAGCGTGTGGACCCCAAACTTAACCCATAATGATTTATTCACACCTATCTTCTTTTTCTTATACACAGACTCACTTCTCCCAATTCACATTCTCTCCTCATTCTTTCTTCTCATAAACTTACCATGGTTCTCTGATTTGAATCCCAGGGCTAATTCCCCTATCAGCAATTCCCATGCTAAGATTCCTTTCACACATCCAAGAGCTAGTTCCCCTAACTACACCTTTAGGTTAATGCCAAGTGTATATCCAGATGCTGCTTAAAGAGGCCCAGGGAATAGCTGGCAGATGCAAGTAACTACATGCTCCTTCAGCATTTGGCACACGCTGAATGCCCCTCTGCCAGCACCCTCCACATCTGACAAACAGATAGAAGTTTCCTTTGTTTGGAACACAGGTACAGGAAAGGAGGGAAATAAAATTAGGCTGGAGAGATAGGTCAGAGCCAGATTCTAGAATACCTCAAGCGCCTAGCTAAAGAGTTTGGATTTTACCCTAGAGAAAATGTGGAGTCACTGAAGATTTCTGTGATATGCTCATGTCTCTGCATGAGGAAGATCACTGTGACAGCTATGTGAGAATGAATTAGGAAGAGGGGTGGAGGCAGGAACTAAATAAGAGACTGTTACAATAAACCAGTCCAGGAGTAAGGAAGGCTTGAACTATGGTGGTGTCCATGGCAGTGCAGGAAAAAGGACAAATACAAGAGGTGTGGCATCAATAGAGCCAGTAAAAATTGGCATCGGATTGAATAGAAAAGGTGAGGGAGAAGAAATAGTCATAGATGACTTGGGGATTTTAAAACTGGATGACTGAGAGGATGGTAGGTTCAATTTTGGACACATTTGATGACAACAGGACATCAAATAGATGAGTCAGGGAGAAAATTGGAGACAACTCAGCTGCTTTATCCTACTAGTATGAATCACAGGAATTCACCACAAATACCTTTAGTCTCTCATGGATTTCTCTGTAGATCAAATTAATCTCCTTCACTATTTTTTACTTTTTAATTGCCTTTAAGAACATACCTTAGTGAATTAAAAACTGATAATAAGACTGGTTAATCATTATATTTTCTTTGGACTAAGCTCAAACTTCCTTTGTTCTGCCACTTGGGTATGTGATAATGGAGATTTTGTGTATAGATTGGGATAGACAGACACTAAGATCCCTTCTAGAACTCAAATTCTAAGATTATATGATGACAGAGGTGATATATGTTGAAAGCTAAGATTACATTTCAGAAAGCCCTTGATTTAGCAATGCAGTGAGATATCTTCTTCCTTTCCCCTGATCCCTTTCAACCTGAAAGTATTCAATTGTATAGAATAATTAGACTAATTATGCTTCCATCTTAACGATTATTCTGATTCATAAGCTTGATTATTTGGGTTCTTTTCTAATGTCTGAAAATGTGTTCTATCATAGCCAATATAACTATGAGTTAGCATACATTTTTAATGATATGCATTCAATATTTTTTCTGTGACCTTTGATATTCATGACTAGTGAACACTTGTAGATAATTGTGTTGAGTACTTGAGTCTTACACAATTTATCATAGTGGCAAAATGGTTATTTTCAAGGGACTTGTCCTTTGCCAAAGGGACAAAAAATTCTCAAATAAACCAAATTGAGTTTTGTTTTTTCAAACAGGATGTTGAAAAATTAATGAATAGAAACATCATTTAAAGGTCACTTGAAACAAAATTTCTAGGAGTTTGAGAAGCCTCTGCTAGCTGAAGATCATGGAATACTATAATTGCTGAAGAATCAAAGTTGTGGCTGAGCCAAGGGTCAATGGTGGGGCATATTGGGGGCATAAATAGAATAACATATTATCTACAATGATTTGTAGGTGGTGGTATAAATATTCTTTATAGGTAATATATGGTCAAAAAAGGAAGTGGACTAATCATATAGCTAGACAGCTATCAAATGGACAGCCTGAACTACAGTGAAATGTGAAAGATCCATAGTAGAGCAAAATGTCTGTTGTATTGTATTGGGCAGATTTCTCTGGAAGATTCATTCTTTCATAGAGTTGTTTCTTTATTAGAAACTGGGTCTATATACCTCACATGGTAGTTAAAAGGATAAAATGAGATATTTGTACAGCACTTTACAAACCTTCAACAGTATAGAACTGCTGCTGCTATCGTCATCGTCATCTTCATCATCATCATCATTTCACCGAGACTGAAAGTACAACAACCACTCACTGGCCTAATCCCACTAGTGATCAGCACAGTGTTTGAACTCTTCCATTTCCAACCTGGAATGTTTGCTTCTCCTTACACAAGCTGGTGGGCTCCACTCTGGTGACTCACCATGTTCGTTCCAGACTTAATATAGACACCTTAATGGTGTTAGTCATACTGCAGCTCAGAACTGCTCAATTCAACCATCTACCAGCATCAGCCTTCCCAGTAGCAGAGAAAGAGCCCCCACACCTGGCTCTCTGGAAGTTTTTACACAAGGTCATGGACAAAAATCTCACAGGCTGAGAAAGCACAGATGGGTAGCAATTTGAAGCTATGGAAGAAGTATCCATATTCATGAGATCATACATTCAATGAAATAGTCAAAGATTAAAACAAACATAGAAGACCATGTTCTGATGTTCTTAACCTAGCATTTTCCCTCCTCATGCTTTCATTTTTATTCATTTGGAGTATTTTAGTTTCTTCTACTCAGCTCCATGAGGTGGATGATATTCTCATAAAGGATCATAGAATCACATATGTAGAACTAAAAGGTATCTTAGAAGTCATTGAGTCTAATGCCTACATTTTACAGATGAAGAAATTGAGGCACAGAGAGGTTCACCTATTCATCCAAGGTCAAACAGGTGGCAGAGCTTGGATATGGATCTAGGTCCTCTGACTGCAAGCCCAGTATTCTTTTCCCTAGATGGTTTTGGGGTGACTAAGATAGCAGTTGACATGTGAGAAGTTTACATGGGATGAACTCAAAGTGACCAGAGGACACAAACCAAAGAAAGCCTAAAATCAATCTCAATTACATCTGTGGAAGCTGGGACACTATGAAGGCAGGCAAATCTATTGAAGGATCAGAAATAGTGGCTGTGGGACAGTTCTCTGAGTTGTCTATCAGTGTGAGAAATCTAGTCACCAATCTCATAAACACTGCAAATCAAAGGATAGCTCTGACATTTTCATAATAAATGTTTCTTGAATTTAAATGAATTGAATTTAAAAAGAGTACTAGGGATTGTTCAGTACACATCAGTCTTTTCAGCCATATTTATATGTTGAAGAGCATTAGCTTCAAATACAAGGTACAGTGGAAAATAGATCCTCCCAAACTCATCTCCAAGGAGAAATTTATGGAAATAGGAAAACAATAATTATTAGCATTCTGTTCGCAATAAAGGTGTGTTTTATTATACTGTACCTGCAGAAAATGCTGTCTCCTTAGATACTGGCATATTCCATCAAGTTGCTCTGACATCACAGGGTTTATTTAGAGCAGTAAAGGTCTCATCTCTGCCACTTCTACTTATTAAAGTGTCAGGAATAACTGGCACAGAGAGAGGAGTAGTTGATGCCATCTCATGGTCCTCTATAAATAGAAAAGAAATCCTACCTATGTGTTTTCCAGTTATGTGTTTCTGGTGATCATTCTAAAAGTGGAATAATATTTGGCAGCCAAGGAATATGGGTCATAAAAGTGGGAGGTATTCTTCTGCTTTTTTGCAAAGGTAGGGAATGGAACACAGGCATAGAATATTATGTATGATATCAGAATGTTTCAATAGGTTGGTTGGTTTTGCTGTTTTTCTTTCTTTCTTTTCTTTCTACTTTATTATAAGAAATGACTCTGGAGGGAATACATTGAGGAATGTGGGGGACATTTAAAAAGCCAACAATAAATAAGTGTTTTGTTTTATTTTTCAAAGTGGGAGGTGTTTGTGTGCCAAATGCTAAATCCTTGTAATGATCCAGGAAACTATACATTTTTTTCTTCTGCTACCTACAATCCCAAAGTTTCTGACATCATGAAAAGGCATCTTTACTCAAAACAGATAAGGGCTTAGTGGAGAGATAAACCTTAGTGGAGAGATAAACCATTTATATAACTTTGTAAAGTTTACAAAAGATTGCACTTGATCTTTATGGCAACCATGTACAATTAATAATAGTACTATTATCTGCATTTAACAGATACGAACTGAGTCTAAGTCATGGTAAATGAGCTGCCCAGGGTTACACAGCTAGTAAGCATCTGAAATAGGCTTCAAACCTATGCCATCCTGACTCCAAGTCTAGCATGATTAATTTCACTTTCCTTGAAGCCATTCTTAGAGGTGAGAGGTGCAAATGCTATTCCAATTTTCCAGATGAAACTGATACACAGAAAGTTTAATAGATTTGTCCATGATTATTCCTCCTAGCAAGTGGCAAAACTGAGATATAAACTCAGGCTTCTGACTCCTGTCAAATGTTCAATCCACTACCTCAGGTTGCCTTAGTACCTAGCACTCCAGAAGAAGAAAAGCAAAAAGAAGAGAGCAAGCATGACAGATTTATACAAAGACAGAGTCCAGCTGAATAAATGTAAGCCAGATGCTTGCATGACAACTTTTGCAACAAATTATTTGGGGGAGTTTGCTCTTTAAAAAAAAAGTCACAAAATTTGGACTTGGCACAGAGAGATAAAGCCAGAGTTGGTGATTTATCCATTGATTTTTTAGCTCATATAATGGGCCATTGCATCAGCTGACCTAAAAGAGGTCACCCAGAAACTTTTAAGTATGAGTTTTAATGGAGAACTCTCCTTCTGATACAGTTGACCTTGGGTAAATCCACCTCCACTCTCCACCCTCTCAAGATCAGCTCTTCTCTAATAACAACTGTTTGCAGGATCACTGCCTTCCACTTGGAGAAAGCAGGCCTGTTCATTAGTCTTGGTACCCTGAGCATTTGCCTATTTCATTTAATTAGTTTTCTGTCTCTAGTGAGAAGAGGATAAGAGATTGAAGTTCATTTTAGGTTTTTTTTTTTAATGGACAAGATTCTATATATTTTTTTAAATACAGGGCTGAGGAGATTGACATCCTGTCGTGTCAGCAATTGTACTTTCTTGGAGGATTTAATCGAGGAAAAGGAAAGAGGAAAAGGGCCCCTTCATTAGGATGATTTGGGCCCCTATTAACATTGACAGTTCTGAGTATCTGAGATAAATGGATGGGTCTCTTTTTTAGAAATGACCACCAGGACCAATTTTTTGCTTCTCCTGGGCTCAGGTCTCTCTTTGCTTCCTCGGGCACCTTTACTCCTGTCTTCCTTTCACTCTTGACACTGTGCATGTTCTCCCTTCTCTGCTGTCCTTTATTTCCCATGCACTTAGCACTCACTAATTGGTTTGTCCCCAGGTCATTTATTGAGCTAATGATGGAGCCTAGAAGGACTTTTCACTTGCACCTACACTCTGACCATAGAAACTTGGCTATTCAACGAAATACAACAAAATTCAGCCTCAGCTTTTTCAAAAGGACACTTTTCATGCTCTCCAATTTCCAATGATTTAACAAGATCTCATCAGCATCTCTTAACATGCCTTTGTTTTGCTGACAGGTTTAAAAGATCATCTTCTTCAGCAGCAAAATTATGGCTGTCATTTTTAATGATCGATGGCATTCATCACACAGAGGATAAACGCTGGTAAGAATTACAAAGCTGCCTATATGAGACAGGAGCCAGGAACTGGAGTAAATCAGCATATAGTTTTATTGCAACCCAACTGACAAAACTGAAATAATTGCATGAAAAGTGACACCAGAAGCTAGCCCCTGGCCTATGTTTCATTTGTCTGAGCTTTTTCTGAAACCATATGTGAGTTGCAGCTCTGAGTGTGGGTAGAATAATCATAGAACATTATTTGACAAACACTAGCCCGAGATGGGAGAAACCTATTGTTTTAATCTTAGCTCTTCCTCTAGCTAGCTGTGCAATATTTGGCTTCTATTTCATCATCTATAAAATGGGACCATTAAAAAAGCAGAGGTTTTCAACTTGGAATCCATGTTTGGGTTTTATTTTTATTTTGATAAGTGCATTTCAATTTAATTGGTTTTCTTTCTATTCCCTGGTATTTTATTCATTTAAAAATATGATTCTGAGGAGTTCATAGGCTTCACCAAATTTCCACCACTAAAACTAAATTAGATCCCCAAGTACTATTCGTATTTAAAGCTTTCTGATTCCATGATTCTCTCATTAGTTTGCCTAGAATCCTATTGAGGGAAGTTGTAGGTAAAAGTACTGGAGATGTTACTGGAAGTGTGATTGTTGGGAGAATTTAAAGTTATTAAGAAGCATGCTGGGAGAAATATCAACAATCTAAGATATGCATACAATACCACTCTGATGGCAGAAAGATAAGAGGAATTATGAAGCCTCTTGATGAGGGTGAAAAAGAAGAGTGTAAAGGCTGGCTGGAAGCTTAATATTTTAAAAAATAAACTTTCTGGAGAGAAGTTTGGAACTATGCCCAAAGGGCTATAAAGCTTTGCATACCCTTTGACCCAGCGATGCTACTATTAAGTCTTTCTCCCAAAGAGATCATGAAAAAGGGAAAAGGACCCACATGTACAAAATTATTTATAGCTGTTCTTTTTGTGGTGGCAAGGAACTGGAAATTGAGGGGATGCCCATCAATTGGGGAATGGCTGAACAAATTGTTGTATATGAATGTAATGGAATACTATTGTGCTGTAAGAAATGATGAGCTGGCAGATTTCAGAGAAACCTGGAAGGACTTGCATGAACTGATGATGAGTGAGATGAGCAGAACCAGGAGAACATTGTACAAAGTATCAACAACATTGTATGTAGATCAACTGTGATAGACTTGATTCTTCTCAGCAATACAATGGTCCAAGATAGTTCCAAAGGACTCATGATGGAAGATGCTCTCCAAATCCAGGGGAAAAAAAGAACTGTTGTATCTGAATGCAGATCGAACCATACTATTTCTATTGTTTCTGTTGTTTTTCTCCTTTGAGGTTTTTCATTTTTGCTCTGATTCTTCTCTCATAACATGACTAATGCAGAAATACATTTAATGTGATTGTACATATATAACCTATATCAGATTACTTGCTGTCTTGGGGAGGAGGTGGGGGGAGGGAGAAAAATTTGAAACTATAAATCTTATAAAAACAAATGTTGAAAACTCTCTCTAAATGTATCTGGAAAATAATAAAATATTTATATGGAAAAAACTAAAATATTGTCAACTGGTCCCATCATTTCCTGGCAACTAAAGGAAATAGAATGGAAGCAGTGTCATATTCTATAATATTGGCCTCAAAGATGACCACAGACAGTGACTGCAGACATGACATTAAAAGACACTTGCTCCTTGAAAGGAAAGCTATGAAAAATCTGTACAGCATACTAAAGAGCAGAGATATCACCTTGCTGACAAAGGTACATATTGTCAAGGCTATGGTTTTCCAGTAGCAACATATGGCTGTGAGAGTTGGACTATAATGAAAGCTGAGTGCCACAGAATTGAAGCTTTTAAATTATGGTGGTAGAGAAGATTTTGAGGATTTCTTGAATACAAGGAGATCAAATAAGTCTATACTTAAAGAAATTAATTCAGGCTATTCACTGGAAGGTAAAATACTTAAAATGAAGCTTAAATATTAATTGGCCACATAATGAGAATATGGGACTCATTGGAATAGACCCTGATGTTGGGAAAGATTGAAGATGAAAGGAAAAGGGGATGTCAGAGAATGAGATGGATAGAGAGTGTCATGGAAATAATGAACCTGAACTTGGACAGACTTGAAGAGACAATGAAGGACAGAAAGTCTTGGTGTGCTATGGCCCATGGGATCATAAAGAGCCAGACCCAACTGAATTACTGAACAAGAACAAGAAAAGTACTTTATCCTATAGTCAATAGTAAAAGTTTCAGGAAGTGTCATGGCCTGACATGTTAATGAGAATCATTGTTTTAATATTTTTATGAAATTTGGATTTTTTTATTTTATTTTTAATTTTTTTCCAACTGTCTGCTGGACATTTCATACCTGCATGTCCCATAAATATCTCCAACTCAACATGTGCAAAAATATGTATATTCCCCTAAAGTCAGATCTCTTCCACACTTCTCTATTTCTGTAGATGGCACCAAGTTATTTATCTAAGTTTCCAACCTCGGAGTCAGTCTTGAACCATCCTCCAACACAGTTTTCAAGTCCTTTTTAGACTACTTCCACACTAGTCCCCTTCTCTCTACTTATAGAGCCTTTACCCTAGTTCAGGTCCAGTTTTTTTTTTAATTAACTTTTCATTTTTTTAATCAACAAAAATCTACCTCCTCCACCTTTATACCTCTTTCCTCTCCCCCCAAATAAAGAAAAACAAGACTCTTGTTAAAACACATATAGTGAAGCAAAATAAATGTCCATTGTTCATGTCTAAACAAAGGTCTCAGTGTACACTATTGAGTTTTCACCTCTCAGGAGGTGGGTAGCATGCTTCATCATCAATCCTATAAATCATGGTTGGTCATTGCATTGATCAGAGTTCTTTTTTTTTTTTTTTGCGGGGCAATGGGGGTTAAGTGACTTGCCCAGGGTCACACAGCTAGTAAGTGTAAAGTGTCTGAGGCCAGATTTGAACTCAGGTACTCCTGAATCCAGGGCTGGTGCTTTATCCACTGCACCACCTAGCCGCCCTGATCAGAGTTCTAAAGTCTTTTTTTATTTTATTTTAAATTTTTCTCAATAACATATAAAGAAGTTTTTAGTTCCAAATGTTTCTCCCACCCTCCCTTCCCTTCCCCTCCCAACTCCAGCAAGCAATTTGATAGAGGTTGTACATTACAATAATGTTAAACATATTTCCACATTAATCAGAACAAAAGGGGAAAAAATGAAAGTAAGAATAAACAAGAATAATAACAAAAAAGCAATAACAAAAGTGAAAATAATATGCTTCAGTCTGCATTCAGTCTCTGTATTTCTTTTTCTGAATGTGGAGAGTATTTTCTACCCTAAGTCTTTTGGCATTATATTGGATCTTTGTATTGCTAAGAAGAGTTAATTAAGTCTATCACAGTTGATCATCACACAATGTTGTTGATGCAGTGTACAATATCCTTACTCAGCATCAATTCATGTACATCTTTCCAGGTTTTTCTGAAATCCACCTGCTTATTACTTCTTACAGTACAATAGGATTCCATTACATTTATGTACCACAACTTGTTTAGCCATTCCCCAATTGATGGGCATCCCCTCAATTAGCAATTCTTTACTACCACAAAAAGAGCAGCTATAAATATTTTTGTACATGTGGGTCCTATTTCCTTTTTTATGATCTCTTTGGGATATAGACCTAGTAGTGGTATTGCTGGGTCAAAAGCCTTTTGGGCATGATTCCAAATTGTTCTCCAGAATGGTTGGATTAGTTCACACCTCCACCAACAATGCATTAGTATTCCAATTTTCCCACATTTCCTTCAACATTTATCATTTTCCTTTTTTGGCATATAAGCCAATTGGATAGTTGTGAGGTGGTATGTCAGAGTAGTTTTAATTTTCATTTCTGTAATTGGTAGTGATTAAGAACATTTTTTCATATGGCTGTAGATAGTTTTAATTTCATCATCTGAAAACTGCCTGTTTATATCCTTTGACCATTTCTCAATTTGAGAATGACTTGTATTCTTATATATTTGATTCAGTTCTCTCTTTATATTTAGATATCAGGCCTTTATTAGGAACACAGTCTGTAAAAAAAAAAATTGCTTCCCATATTTCTGCTTTCCTTCTAATCTTGCATTGGTTTTGTTTGTGCATACTTTTTTTTTTCTTGCAGGGCAATGAAGGCTAAGTGACTTGCCCAGGGTCACACAACTAGCAAGTGTCAAGAATCTGAGGCCAAATTTGAATTTGAGTCCTCCTGAATCCAGGGAAGGTGCTTTATCCACTGCACCACCTAGCTGCCCCATGTGCAGAAACTTTTTAATTTAATGTAGTCAAAATGATATACTCTGCATTTCAAAATGTTCTCTATCTCATCTTTAGTCATAAATTGTTCCCCTCTTCATAGGTCTGACAAGTAAACTATTCCTTCCTTTTCTAATTTACCTATGGTATCACCCTTTATATCTAGATCTTGTACCTATTTTGACTTTACTTTGGTGTACAGTGTAAGATGTTGGTCTATGTCTAGTTTCTACCACACTATTTTCCAGTTTTCCCAAAAGTTTTTGTCAAATAGTGAGTTCTTATCCGGGAGGCTAGAGTCTTTGGGTTTATCAAATAGGAGACTGCTATATTCAATTACTGCGTGTTTTGTGTGCCTAAACTATTCCACTGATCCACCTCTCTATTTCTTAGCCAGTACCAAATAGTTTTGATGGTTGCTGCTTTATGATATAGTTTTATTTATTTATTTATTTATTTTTGCAGGGCAATGGGGGTTAAGTGACTTGCCCAGGGTCACACAGCTAGTAAATGTCAAGTGTCTGAGGCCTGATTAGAATTCAGGTCCTCCTGAATCCAGGGCCGGTGCTTTATCCACTGTGCCACTTAGCTGCCCCTATGATATAGTTTTAGATCTGATCCAGCTAGGCTACCTTCTGCTGCATTTTTTTCATTAATTCCCTTGATATTCTTGACCTTTTGTTATTGAAATTTTGGATTTTAAAAAAGAAAAAATGGTGGCAGGGATATTAGCACTGTATTAAAAATTGAACAGGTAAAAAGTTTATTGCCATGTATGGTTACCTTCCATTTGTTCTCTATGTATCTTGTAGGTTCCTTTTTTTTGACATGTTGTCACTCTCATTACGATGTTAACTCCATGAGGGCAGGAACAGGTTATTTTTTCCTTATGTTCTTTTTATCTCTAATGGTTAGGACAACATTTAGAATGTAGACAATCAATAAACATTTGTTAAGTGCCTACTGTGTGTCAGGCACTGTATCAAGGCCTGAGCATACAAAGAAAGGTTAAAAAAAAAGTCCCTTCTCTCTGAGAACTCAGAATCTAATGCAAATAATTGTAACAAACTTTACTCAGGTTAAATTGGAAATGATCAACACAGTAAGTGATTAATAAAGGATGGTTGATTGATTGGCTGACTGAGGTGATCATGGCCTAAACTAAGGTGGTAACAATTATGAATGGAAGGTAGGGAATGGTTCAGTCGATCTAAGTACCTGCCACATTCTAGGCATCATGCTAAGGGTTTGGGGATCAAAGGAAATATTTACAAGCGATATTGCTACAAAGGAATCAATAGTACTTGGCAACTGTTTGGATTAGAGAGAGAAGATAGCATCTTTTATGATTGAGGTTCAGAGCCTTGTTTACTAGGAGAATGATGTTTCTGTCAGGTTTTGAGGACAGGCAGATTGAGTGTCCAATGTGATGAATCCGATTCAGGATATCTTGAGTTTGAGATGCCAGCAACATATTAAGGCAGAGATGTTGAACAGGAATGCTATTGGGATGAAATTCATGGGAGCTACTGAGGCTAGCTAAATAGATTTGAGTCATTTGCATAGATATGTTTATTAAAGGCATGGGTACATATAAGGTCACCAAAGGAAAGAATATAGAAAGAAATGAGAAGAGGACCAATGGCAGCACCTTGGCCACTACTAAAAATATCAGGGATCAGGGAGGGGATGATGACTTTGATTCAGGGAACTTAGGGAGAAAGGAAATGAACCCACACAACAAGAATGCTCAGAACCCAGAAGGCGAGAAGGATGATAAGTTTCAGATGCTACAGAAGGATCAAGAAGAATAGAAATTTTTTTTTTACTGCATTATTTGGGAGTGAGTAGATGGGTTTATCTGGAGCTTGTGGGAGTCACAGCTTCACCTCCACCATCTTCCAGAATATAAAGTTTTTGTTTTTTAAAGGCAATAGAGTTATGCCTTCCACATTATTTCTTTGTTGCAATAAATTAAATGGGAATTTGGGGGGAGTTTTGTAGAAGCCACAGATGACATGTGAGGGCCAGCAAATGACAGGAAAAACTTTAGAAACTCAGAAATGCATAAAATATATGTATAGCATTCTATAATATCAATATATTTTATCTTTTAATACTATAATAATTCAGATTTCTCTAGTACTAAGAGAAGACCAAAAAAAACCTGTAGGCAGATTTTCCAGCTCATGGAGGCACCATACCCCTAACCCAATGCTGTGAAAGCACTAATTGTAGTATTTTATTATTAGGAGGTCATTGTTCACTGCTCTTAGTATAGTGGTGAACACAGTAGCCAGATTGTATTGGTTCAGAGGAGGTAATGGATGAAAAGGAATCAGAGAATTTGACTAAGTTTAGATACCTTTTTTTCAAGACATAGTATGGTATTATTTTAGAGTGGGAGGCTTATACAATATAACAGAACTGTCACAGAATTCAGTAATATCATAGGGGGAAAGAAAAAACTTTTTTTTTTCATCAGTACCAAGTCATTTTAGTGGGATGTAAATGGTGGTAGTTTTTTAGTACAGCTTATGAAAAGGTCAGATAACCAAAATATGCATGCACTAAAAGACAGGAGGAGTGGCACCCACAGTTCCCAGGTGTGGGGAAAGCCAGGTGTGGCTTAGCTCTCATTGTCACTGTCTCCAAGGGTGTGCTTGTCAAAAAGATATTCTGCCATGCCAGAATCGGGGCCCCCATTTTGCACAGGTTGGTTACATGATCTCCCAGTTGTTTGATTGACTTACCTTTTTGTCCAGGTAGTGGGTTTCGATGAAATCACATACATAAATAGGGGTTCATTTTTGTCAGTTGTCAGCTTGTGCAATTCCAGTAATGCCTGATTCACATTTTTTTCCAAGTGCAGAGCACACTCCATTGCGTTCAATCCGCTCTCCCAGTCATCAAGGCCTGGTTTCTTGATGTCCTGCAGGAAGTTGTGGTTGCTGTGTTAGCTCTGCAGTCTTATTAGCTTCTCAGCGTGCTCCTGCTCCTTGTGGGACTGGTGCAGGAAACACTTGGCAAAGTTCTTCAGGGCCACATCATCTCAGTCAAGGTAGTAAGACATAGACAAGTAGACATAGGAGGCGTAGAGCTCCAAGTTGATCTGCCGGTTGGTGGTGGCCTCAGAGTCCTGGCGGTAGTTCTGTCTCACCTAAGAGGGAGATGAGGTCATCATGGTAGTGGAGATGGTGGAGGCAGTCTAGACAGGGAGGTGGAAGGAGGAGGCGGCTGCGCAGTGGCTGCAGCTGAGACTGGGATGGCAGTGGCGGATGCTGATGGCTGCTGCTCGAATGGTAGGACAGAGAAGTGCTGGTTAGTGGAGGTGAAGGTGGAGAGGTGACTAAGTACAAATCAAACAGCGGGTTCCATTCAAGTGCTGTTGAAGCAGGAAACCACAGTGACTCCCCTTCCCTGCGCTTCTGGCCAGAAAAAAACAAAACAAAACTTTTAAGAAACAAAAAAGGAGAGGTTACAATAGACTACACCAAAAAAAAAAAATCTATCAAACTAAATAAACATTTTAACATGTAGTCAGAGAAGTTACAGAATCTAATACAAATATCTCATCTTTATTTAAAATCTCTTTATAGTGTTCTACCTTTTCCCTCAATCATAAGGTTAAGGACTGGACTTAAATAATATAGAGAACTCCTTGAATGGGGAAACTCTCTTTATCATGTAGATGTGTATATAAAAATTTACAAACACATATAGATTTGTATGTATATACATATATGCATGTATAAATATACACATACCATATGTATCCAATTTAAACATACACATATGAGGCAGCAGGGCATAGTAGATAAGGACTCAAGAAGATCTAGACTCAAGTCCTGCTCCTGACCCATATAAAGGAGGAATAAAAAAGGTACTACTCATTATTGTTATGCAGAAGAGGGAGTCAACATAGGGGTGTCACGGTTGGAGATATGCTGTAGAAAAATGACTTTGGTTGTGTAGAGGATGGATTGGCATAGGAAGTAACTTGAGATGAGGAGACCAATTAGACATTTTTTACAGTGCTCCAGGTGAGAGATAAGGACTTTAACTAGGTTGTTAGCTGTGTGAATGGAAAGGATACAGATGAAAGGGGAGTTAAGGAGGTAAAAATGGACAAGATTTGGCAACTGAGTGAGGTGAGTAAGAATAAGATGAGAATGATAATGAAGTTGAAAACCTAGGCAACTAGAAGGTCTCTGAATCCTCAATAGAAAGGGAGAAACTTGGGAAAAAATACAATTCGTTTTTGTTTTCACCATGATATTGAAATGCTTATTAGACATTCAATTCAAAATATCTAACCAACAGCTGATGATGAGGGACTGAGGTCCATGAGAGAAACAAAATCTAGATAGATAAATCTGTAGTCATCTGCATGAGATGACAATTGAGTCCCCCTGGGCTGATCAGATCATCAAGAAAGGGTAAATACAGAGAGACAAGGGCCCCTTCTCTGAGTATACTCCATTTGGGAGGAATGACATTGATAATAATACACTAAAAATATTGAGGAGTGGTCAGACAGGTAGAAGGAGAGGCAAGAGAGAGCAATGTCATGAAAACCCAGTAAAGTATGCATCAGGAGAGGGTGGTTAATAATGTCAAGCACGGCAGAGATATAAAGAAGGTTAAGGACTGAGGAAAAGTCAATCATTAGATTTGTCATTTGTTTCATCAAAAGAATGGGAAAATATGGACAACATCATATGTAATGAATGCATGGCCAATGGGGGCAGTGATATCTTAGAAGCAAGGACTGATATCTCACGTGAAGTTTCAGTTCTTAAAGCAAGACCAGGCATTCACTGCTTGCTTCAATTCCAACCACGTATAAAGGCTCAATAAGCCTAGATAGTTAGCTCATAGCCAGTACTATGCAGTTGTCGACAGTCTTCTGGTTGCCTGAGAAGCCAGAAGAACTAGTAATGCATGAGATGTAACTGAGTGGACATAGCAAATGAATGATTCGACCTTCTTTTGATCTTTTGGTCTTCTGCCCTCCAAAGAATGTTCTTTCTAGCAGCAAAGGAGGTATATCTTCTGTGAGCTGTTTAAAAGTGAGAAGAAGGGCAACTGTATTATCTCCCACCTGGGTATCACCTGTGCATGAGCACATGGTGCCTCTCTATCTTTTGTATTTATTCTTTCTTGATCTTAAACATGACTATTCAGAGAGGGGAGTTCCCAGATCTATCAGAGCCTTTGGAGTTCCCACTGGTAGAGTTGCTAGTTGAGTGTTCCAGAGTGGTAGGTATAGAGCCCAAGGAGGTCACTGACAAAAAAGAAAAGTTCTATATATTCCAAAATATTTATAGCAATGCTTTCTGTGGTAGCAAAGAACTGAAAACAAAATAGGTGACCATTGTTTGGGGAATGGCTAAATAGACTGTGGTACATGAAAGTAATAGAATATTACTGTTCTATAATAAGAGATGACTATGATAAATACAGAAAAGCATGGGAAGATACACATTGAAAGTACATGGTGCAGAGGGTGAGTGCAAGAGAAATTAGGGGAAGCTTTTCCAGGTACATTTAGCTCTCAGACCCTGAGCTTAAATTTTAACCTCTTTCACCTTTACTTGGGAGGGAAGAAAAGGCTCTGGCCCAGGGCCTTCCCTTGTAAGCACTCTTGTGTCCCAGCACCCAGTAAGGCCATAAAAACTAAAAGGGAGATTTTCTGCACTCCAAGAGCTTTTTGAACTTCTTAGAACCCCTGTCTAGAGATGAATACTTTGGAGTTGATTATTCTGCAGTGTGATAGACCTCAGCTCTCTACCCAGTTTACTGAACTAGAGAATATCCAGTCCATGGGCACTGTGGCAACAGGAACTGCATGCCAATTGTACCCGTAAACCTGTTTATTACTACTCTCCTAGAAACCAGGAGCAAATGAAAATTCATCATTTTTTATGCAGTGAAACAATTCTGATTAAGTATCAGGTCCCAAAAGCCAGTTACTGCATTAAATTCCTGGGGAGGATGCTCCTCCCCCCACACCCCCACCCCCAGTCAAGAAAAACAGTGGGGATGGTTTTCTGAGGGAGCACTCAGCCATGGAAACCTATGGAAATAGGCCAATCCTCAATAATGTTATGGTTGTTAACTTCATTAACCTATAAGCTAAACTGAATCATACTGTAACAGATAAATTAAATGTTTTATTTTTTGAACAAAAAAAAAAAGAAAGTACATGGAAAGTGGCATAGCCTAGGAATAAAAGTCTTAATCTCTCTTCCATAAAATAGTTCCTTCAAATACTGGAAGGAAGCTATCATATACTCTCCAGATCTGTTCTCCTGATTATAAATATCACCAGTCCATTCAACTGATCTTAAAGAATATTCTCCAGTCTCCTTACCATCCCACTCACAACATTCTAAATGCATTCAAGCTTAGCAATGCCCTTGTACATGTGACTTCAGGATTAAACCCAGTGTTTCAAAGGAGATCTGACAAGTGGAAGGATGAGAAAACTGTCATCACCTTCATTCTGGACACTATACCTCTCAAATCAGCCTCAAATAAGATTAGCTCTTTTGGGTGCCATGTTACACTGGAAGCTCATAATGACACTAAAATTAAAATCCAGCACTTAGCACTATAAGGAGTTAATTGTGATTTGGGGTTTTCATAACCCTATCTTTGCTTCATTATGGTCAGACTGGAAAAAATGTAAGCTTAAAAGCCTAAAACAGTATGAGTGTGTACTTTGGGAGATAATTGAACAAATAAGAGGAACTCTGATCACAGGGAACATTTATTGAAATTAAGTAACTAACCTTCCTCTAATAGCTTTCCCATGCCGACGGGGGTCTCGCTAGATTATAATGGGGACAGCCCATGTGGATGTGCTGAGCCAATCAGAGATTCAGCATGGCTAAGAGCCATCCCTCTCTTTCCTGTGGAAAAGTCAGTTAGATACAGTTGAGATTCAGTTGGAGGGGTTAGAGATTCAGTGAAAAGACAGTTAGAGAGGGTTCTGAGGGAAACAGGGAAGGAAGGCAGACAATTAGAGTTGCTGCTGGTGTTTGACCTTCAGACAAAAAGCGAAGAGACCGAACAGCTGATTTGCCTTAGAGCTACAGATTTAGGTATTGATGAGTTTGTGTTTTTGAGGCAAAGCTAGCTCTTTGGAGCTAGCTGGGCTGGAGTCAGGTATGGGTGCCTGGGGCCTTTTTACCCCAGAAATTTATGCATTGTTTCTAGTTCTATTAATCTCACTTGTGTTTTGAACTTGTTCTCATTAATAAGCCTGTTTTGTTTTTGAAAGAGGCTGTTGCTTTTCTTACCCAATATTAAGGCGAGCTGCTCAATTAATACTTCCCATACTAAATTTTTCCCTTACAGCACAGTGCCTAGACCTTAGCATATAGTAGGTATTTAATAAATGTTTAATGACTGAATGATTGGTTAAAACCAACAAAATTTTCACAATAACTACTGTCTAGGCCTTCCTTCTTCATCCTGTAATTTTGTTTTTGTTTTTTGGGTTTTTGGCTAGACAATGAAGATTAAGTGACTTGTCCAGGGTCACACAGCTAGTAAGTGTCAAGTGTCTGAAGCTGGATTTGAACTCAGGTCCTCCTGAATCTAGGGCTGGTGCTTTATCCACTCTGCCACCTAGCTGCTCCCCATCCTGCCATTTTGAAGTTAATTTTTGTTTTATGAGCAAATTGTGTACTTAATGTACACTTGACATGTACACTTAATATGGCACCTTGGGCTTGGACTTAATGAAAATAAATAAAATATTAATATATCTACCCTATAATAACAACCTTGTGACCTAAGTAGTGCTCTATTTTGCAGATGGGCACACTAAAGTTTGGGTTAGGTCATGACTTGCCCACATTAATCATCAGTGAATATATAACCAGCAAACACAACCTGAATTTGATCTTGGATATTTTGTTTTCAGGGGCACAGCAATTCCTTCTATACCTAACTGCCTCTTTGAGATTTAGTTTCCTCTTTAGAGTTAAGTCATCATATAATTAAATCCCACATACACACTCATTTCTAAAAGAAGCCTTTTCACAGAAATTCATTTTTGTAAAATAAAAGTCTAAAGTTGTCATTGGCAAGAAATCTCCATGATTCTCATTGTTATCATTAATCACAATGTGTTGATATGTACTCTCATTCTCTCCACTCTCAAGAATATTCAGAGACCACACAGGAACTGCCTTTAGTTATCTCACAATCTCAAGAAACCTTGGGGATAAAAGAGACCAAAGAAACACATGGTGAATGAAGAAAAATAGAGTAAGAGTTGGCAACCAATAGAATTGGAAAGGTTGTTTTCTTACTTTCATAATTACCTTTCTTTTATTCTCTTTCTCATTCCTTTGGTTCTGCCTTCATTATACTCCTAGTCCCTTCATTATTTAAAATACTAATGATTTGCATCTAAATAGCACTATTAACTTTTCAAGCATTTTATATCTATTCTCTTCTTTGACCTTCATAAATCATGTGAAGTAGATTGACCAGATGTCATCATCCACGTTTGACAAATAGAGAAACTTGCTTCTAATTTCTTTCACATTCAGCTAAAGAGGTTGCTGACACCTGAAATACATATACATGTCAACTTATCCTAACAAAATCCCAAGATGATGCAAATTTTCCCTTGCCCCATACAATGCCCCACTTTTTAATCTCAAATTACTTAATGAAACTGAATCTAGTTAAAGAATTTAGACATAGGTAACCCCTAGAAGGTTATCATAATAAGATTTAGGTGCATATTTTAATATAACAAGGAATTTTTGCCCTTTCTCCATACACTCAATACACTGAAATGTCAAGGAATACTTGGCTTTCCTACTACCTCAGGCAGGAAACCAATCTGGGTAATTTGAATGAACCTTCCTAGCTGCTCTCAGAAATTTCTTAAAAGATAAATGGAAAGAAATTATGATATTTTTTCAAGACACTGAACCTACAGGAAATTTGAGCATAAGTAGAAAACAAACAGCCCAAGTGCTTGGGGAGGGGGTGAAATAGCAGTGGGTAAATAACTCCACCCAGTGCCAGTGACAACAACTAGCTTAGAAATGATAAGAATGGGGGTATATATTCTTGACTTCTAGATGAACTTTGGTTTGAGGAAAGAAGTCAGTGGGAACACAAAGGAACATTTCAAAATGGTAAAGGGAGACACCCTAGCCTGGCATTATGCTGGAACTATAATATGGAAAGAACTTATATCCCCTTTTTCTTTTAAAGATAAATAAATAAAGAGAAGACAGTGCAAATTCTGAAGTAACCTCTGTTCTCTCCTTCCCCTGCCATCCACCCAGTCCTATGAAATACAGAGTCTGGGGATTGGAACTGTGTAATTTAAGATTCTAAATGTGGATTCTAATCTGTTCCCCCAGTTTTGGGGGAAACTGACTAAAATCACTGATAAAACAAGTTTAGGTTTTTAAGGGGTTATTGAAAAATACTGTGGTAAAATATGAAAGTTTTTAACAGTCGGCTAGGATAACTGAAAGACGCCAGTTTTTCAAGGACCACCCTTTTGGGGAGGAGATGAACAGTCCGCCTGCTGCGCATGTCAGACTGCCTGCCGGGTACAGTCCGCCTGCTGCGCATGTCAGACTGCCTGCCGGGTACAGTCCGCCTGCTGCGCATGTCAGACTGCCTGCCGGGTACAGTCCGCCTGCTGCGCATGTCAGACTGCCTGCCGGGTACAGTCCGCCTGCTGCGCATGTCAGACTGCCTGCCGGGTTTTTTGACTTCCGGGGTGGAGAGAAGGGGAGTAGCCTTTTTTGCCGGCTTGGCGGGACTCCGGGCGGCGCGGCACAGACGGTCTGACTCACTCCAAAGGTGGCCTAAATCGGTTTGGTGAGTTTTTATAAGGAATATAGACTAAGCCTAGATTTAAGACGATTTGTACTGTATTTCTGTTTTCCTATCCTTCTAATCAACAACACCTTATATACAATAAAGGCTCTATCTAGAAAACCAGAAGCTTCTTCCATTTACTAGTCTGGGAGATGAGTTAAGGGAAGGGTTAAGTAGGGGAGATTTATGATCTAATATCCAATTTTAAATCTCACAATACAAAGAAAAAGATTGAGAACAGAATTCCAACAGCCTGGCATTCCTATCTTTCCTCAAATTTCCTGTGAAGTCCTCTGCCGCCACCACCACCATCAAGTCAGGAACCCAAAAGAGCAAGAGCTCTCCGCGCAGGCCCTCTTTCCTCCTTCCTGTCTCCTCCCAGAAAATAGGAGGCTCCTCAGGTTGATTGGCTGGTAGCCTTGATAGACAGCACCCATGAGCAAACATCACTTCCTGACGCCAAGGAAAAGCCAAATGGCCTTGCCCTCTGAGGCATTTTCCTCATGGCGGAGCTTTCCCACAGCAAGTCTCCAATAGGTGGCATCATTCCAATCATTACAGAACAAAGCACTTTTATCTGACATATGCCTGTGGGTTGCTGCTAAGAACTACAGAAGTGATGATTGCAGCCAACAACTTTCATGATGCTGTAATGGTACTTGGTAGGTAACACTGAGACCTGCAGAATGCACCACACTCTAAATGACTTTGAGAGCCAGACCCATGGATTAACATAAACCCAGCCCCAAAGTCCTCCTTGGTAAAGACTGATTATTCAGTGCTCTATATCTGTGAAGGTGAAGTTGATGAGAGCTAGAGAGAAGAGAGATCTTGCAAGGTCTTCCAGTTCCCAGCTTTGAGAACTAGAATTCCCTCAAATTTTTCCATCCCCTGAATGAACTTTTTTTTTTGGTGATGTGTTAAAGGCATATTTATTAAAAAGGGAATGTGCAAAAATATTTATAGCTGCTCTTTTTGTGGTGGCAAGGAATTGGAAATTGAAGGGCTGTCCATCAATTGGGAAGTGGCTGAACAAGTTGTGATATATGAATGTAATGGAATTCTATTGTGCTGTAAGAAACAGTGAGCAGGAGGAGTTCAGAGAAACCTGGAAGGACTTGCATGAACTGATGATGAGTGAGATAAGCAGAACCAGAAGAACATTATGCACAGTATCATCAACATTGAGTGTTGATCAACTGTGATAGACTAGATTCTTCTCACCAATAGAAAGGTACAAGAAAGTTCCAAAGGACTCATGATGGAAAAGGATCTCCAAATCCAGAAAAAAAAGAACTGTGGAATATGGATGCTGATCCAACCATACTATTTCTTTTGTTTTTGGTGCTGTTGTTTTTCTTTTTTGAGGTTTTTTCCATTTTGCTTTGACTCTTCTCTTATAACATGACTAATGACGAAATATGTTTAATGTTTATATATATATATATATATATATATATATATATATATATATATATATATATATATAAACATATTACCTGCTGTCTAGGGGAGGTGGGAAGGGAGTAGAGGGAGGGAGAAAATTTTGAAATTGGAAATCTTATAAAAACAAATGTTGAAAACAATCTCTATGTGTAACTGGAAAATAATAAAATACTTTTATTCAAAAAAAGGCATATTTATTGTCATTCTTGTGAGAATGTGCCACCCAGTGTGCAGCTGGTGGGTGATGTGAATGAACTTCTAACAAAGGTATTTGTTGAATGAAGGAGGAAGCTCAATAATCACTTAGGAGAAAGGCACCAATTGTCAAATGGGAATCAAAGGCAGGCTATCTCACAGGTTGCTTTAAATACACCTGGTTTACTTTAAATCTTGCTTCAAATCAAGTCGAATCAACAAGCATTTATTAATTACTGACTATTCCAAGTACTATTAAATTCCAGGGATACAAAGACAGGTAGAAGTAAACAAACAAAAAGGTCTTTGTTTTAAGGATTTTATAGTTCAATGGGGGAGGTGGAGCCTTTGCAAACAACTATGTATAAACAAGATATTTCCAAGGTTAAATGGAGATAATATCTGAGAGAAGGCATTAAGATTAAGAAAGAATGGGAAAGGCTTCTTGTAGATGTTGAAATTTTAGCTGAGACTTGAAAAAGCTGGGAAAATAAGAAGGTTGAGGTGAAAGGGAAAATATTCAAGGGATGAGGTCAGCCGGCAAAAAAACACATTGGGTCAGGAACTGGAGTGTGAAGAAAAACAAAAAGCTAGAATAACTGGATCATAGAATGTATGGAAGGGAATAAAATATAAGAGGCCTTGATAGGTAGAAAGGAAGAAAGTTATGAAAAAGCCTAAAATCCAAACAGAATATTTCATATTCGATCCTAGAGGAAAGAGGGAAACATTAAAGTTTATTGAGTTGGGGTGGCATAGTCAGGCCTGTACATTAGGAAAATTACTCTGGTAGCTAAGTAGTTGGCTGGAACATAGTAGGTGCATAATAAATGTTTATTGATTGTCTGAGGTGGGGAAAGACTTGAAGTGGGAAGACCAACCAGCAAACTATTGCAATAGTCCAGTTGTAAGATAATGAGGACCTGCACCAGGATTGTGACAGTGTCAGAGGAGATAAGGGAGTGTAACTTAAAGATGTCACAAATGTAGAAATGCAAAGATTTGGCAATTGAATTGACAGGGAGAGTGAAAGTGTGCAGTTGAACAAGACACTAAATTTTCAAGCCTGGGTAAACTGAGAGGATTGTAGTTACCCTAGACAGTAACAGGAAACTTAGAAAGAGGAGAGGACTTAGCAAAGTTCCAGTGAAAGTAAATGAGTTCAGTTTTGGACATGTTGAGTATGAGGCATCTAGTTCAAGATTTCCAAAAGGTCTTTGTGGGAATAAGGGAGATAATAGGCTTAAGCAACTGGGATATCCAGGAAAATTAGCTCAGAATAAAACTATAAGGGGGCAGCTAGATGGCACAGTGGATAGAATGCTGGCCCTGGAAATAGGAAGACATCTTCATTAGTTCAAATATGGCCTCCAATGTTTACTAGCTGTGTGACCCTGGGCAAGTCACTTAAGCCTGTTTACCTCAGTTTCCTCATCTATAAAATGAGCTGGAGAATTAAATAGCAAACCATTCAAGTATATTTTCCAAGAAAGCCCCAAGTAAGGTCACAAAGAGTAGGACACGAATGAAAGAAGACTGAACAACAAGAAACTGAACAAAAATTCTGAGGCGGTTTCTAAGCTCATGAAAATTCAAAGCAAATAGACATGTGGGAGGGGAGGTACAGCTAGATAGTTCAGTGGACAGAACACTGGGCATAGAGTCAGGAAGATCAGACTTCAAATCCAATCTCAGACACTTACTAGCTATATGACCCTGGGAAAATCACAACCTCTATTTGCCTTAATCCCCTGGAGAAGGAAATGGCAAAGCAGTCCAGTATCTTTGCCAAGAAACCCCTGTGAACAATATGGTGCCATTGCTCCATGGAATCACAAAGAGTCAGACAGGACTGAATGACTGAACAACAACAAAAAAGATCTGAACTACAGTCATGATAATAATAAAGTGTTCCCACAAATATTGTGCTATAAAGTTTAAAAAGCACTTTCCCTACTACAACCTTTGAGTTATCCCAGAATAAGAAAGTTGGAAATTAACTCAGAGGTCAACCAGTCAGTCAGTCAGTCAAGAATATTTTATGAGGTACTTGGCATTTGACAGGCACTATGCCAAGTATACAAAGAAAGGCAGAAACAAGTTCCCTAATTTCAAGGAACAGACATTTTAATGATGCAACCTGTACCTGACCAAGAATCCCCGCTACAAAAAACCCTAAATGTGACTACCTTTGATTGAAGACATCTACTGAGAGACAACCAACAGGACATTCTCAGGGCATCCCATTCCACTTTGTAATAGCTCTGATTATTGAGAAATTTTTCTTTGCATCAAACTGAAATATACCTTCCTGTTATCTTTATTCCTTATTGCTAGTTCTGCCTTTAAGAGTCCTGAAGAAGTCCATTAGGTATTCTAATTGAAAGGTCTCCAAATACTTGAACATAGCTTTTGTGTCTTCCACAGGCCCATCCCAAGTCCTCTCTTATCCAGGCTAAATATATCAAGTTCCTTCAGACAGTGCTCATATGGCATGATCTTAAGGTTGATCACCATTATGAATGCTTATCAATACCCTTTCCAAAAAATGTGGCACCTGAAAGTGAACACAGTATTTTAGATACCATCTAACTAAAGCAAAGTGCCCTTAAATTTACCTCAATGTGAATCTAAGTCTGAGTTCTGCTATTTATTGCCTCTATTACCTTGGATAAGTCCTTAGCTTTCTTTTCTATGAAATGACATGATTGAACTAGATCATCTCTAAAGTATTTTTCAGCTCTGTGATCCAAATGAAGAATGAATACAGAAGCACTGGTGGTTCAACAAAAGTCTTCTTACTTTTGTCCCCTTTGGCCACATCAGTTTTCTTTCTGACTCCAGGATTTTCAATATCAGACATTTACAAGGGTTTTTCAGGAATGTGAGAAGCCATTACTGGGTCTCTGTGCCACATGAAAGGGTAATTCAGGAAAAATGGTAGGAGGGGGAAGCTAGGTGGCGCAGTGGATAAAGCACTGGCCCTGGAATCAGGAGGACCTGAGTTCAAATCCAGCCGCAGACACTAGACACTAGCTGTGTGACCTTAGGCAAGTCACTTAACCCTCATTGCCCCATAAAAAAAGGCAAAAAGAAAACAAAAAGAAAAAAATTAAAAATAAATAATTTTTTTTTATTTAAAAAAATTTTTTTTAAATGTTAGGAGGGTATGCTCACTGACCTTTCAATGAAGAGAGATTGAATAGGAGGTAAGAGTAAATAACACAGGTTTATTTCTCCTTTGAAAAAGAGAACCATCCTGTCTATTAAACCTAACCAGTTGTTGTTGTTGTTTGTCCTTCATTCTCAAAGAGGACCATGACATCAGGAATTGATGTCTTGACTTGCAATGAATTGGATTTAAGTGAGGCAAGGCTGTGCAAAGTCACTAGCCTCACTCTCTCCTCCAGAGCCATTTGGGTCCACTGGCAAGATATATATCTATATCTATATCTATCTATCTATCTATCTATCTATCTATCTATCTATCTATCTATCTATCTATCTATCTATCTATCTATCTATCCATATATGTGTGTGTATGTGTATATATATATATATCAGGATGACTGGAGATGGCCCCAGATATTTGAAGCAACACAGCTAGTAGTATCTGAGACCAGATTTGAACTTGGGTCCTCCTGACTCCAGAGCCATTGCTCTATTCACCACACCACCTAGCTGCCCAGTCCAACCAATCTGTGTGATACTGATAACACCAAATATCCTGCCAAAACTAAATACCATAATAACAAATTCCAAGGGTATCATGTTTATTGTACTCAAATTTTGTTGCATTGGTTTGTTTTTAAATAAATGGCCAATTTTAGAAGGGTAATTTTCAACCAAACAAGGGATAGTAGACATCTTAAAAGACAAGATAGTTCATTTGACTTATATAAAATTTAAAAGCTCTTACATAAATAAAAACAACAAAATGAAATATGAAGAAAAAATGTAAAGTTGGAAAATATTTGCAACAAATATCACCATTAAAAGTCTAATATAAGATCACATGCATACATATACACATAATTGATAAAATATCTAACACCAATAGCCATTTCCCAATAGATACGCTGTCAAAGATTACAATCAACACTTTCAAAAAGAATTTCAAGATATAAACAACCTTTTGATAACATGATCCAAATCACTACTAGCTTATAAGATAAAATATAAATTAAAACATCTCTGAGATTTCATCTCACACGCTGAACATTGTTTTTAAAAAATTATACAAAAATGGGAACCATCATACTGGGAGAAATACATATACAGAAATTACTATGATAGGAAAATGGATGTGATAAATGCTAAAGAGAAAGTCAGACAAAAGACTATGAGAAATTTGAGAAGATGAATCTCTGCAACTGGAATTGTCAGGGAAGTTTTCATGGAAAAGGGAATTCCCGAGTTGGGCTGGAATGTATTTCAACACGCAGAGATGAAGGAAAAGCCCATTGCAAAAAGAAAATCTATTTATTATTGTAAACAACGTGAGCAAAATCAGGGAGCCAGGAGAACAGCACAAGGATAGGGGAAAGAGCAATCTAGTTTAATTGTAATATAGAATATATGATATAGAGATTGTGATATAGAGTATGTAAAAGGGAGTCATATGAAATAAGGCTGTAAATGGAGGTTGGAATATTATTGTGAATATCAAGATGAACAATTTTTTTTCTATTGTGTTTAGTAGACCATGGGGATCTTCCAATGATTTTTGAAGAGACAGGAGAAAAAATTTCCCAATGGCCATTTAGCAACTGCTGGAGTAGATGCCAGGTATGGTTAATATAGAGTAAGCTATTAAATGATAATTCTTAGAAGTATGAAGGTTGGGAGATGGCACAATAAAGGAGTAGAGTGGATAAATATTCTTGCATAAAGAGTAAAAGTTAGATTTCACTGCATCAGGCAAGCCCAATAGTTGACTATTATGGCAGGGTGGGTTTGATTGGTTTCTTTTTTTATTTTTAATTTAATTTAATTTTATTCTATTTTATTTTATTTTATAAATAAGAATTTATTGGATACCTTACAACTTTTTCATATCCTAAAGTTATTAAATATTTATCTAAACAGAGTGAAATAAATTAGTGAGAGCCTTTATTTTGTTCCTCATCAATCAACGTTCTTGTTCCAGTTTTTTGAAAGAGATCCCTGCATATCATGCACAGCTCCCAGAGTGTTGATTGCTTTGAATTCAATTGAGAACAAGACTGAGAATCCAGATTCAGAGATAAGTTGTTATAAATAGAATTAAAGCCCTGTGTGCATAATGAGTAATATAATTAATAATAATAAGTAACATTTATATCATGCTTTAAGATTTTCATAGGTCTTTATAAATAATATTTCATTTTTTCCCTCAGACCAGTCTAGGGAGGTAGGTGCCATTATTATCCAGATTTTTCAGATGAGGAAATAGAGGCAGACTGTTAAGAATGAGATATGCTACTCCAAGGGTACATAGAAAATTTGTAACACTACCACCTTGGGAAAGTGGTAAGAAAATTATTTACCACAAATTCCCCATAATTCTTTAACAAGCTTCTCATATCCCATGGGAGTACATAGTACCCAAGGCTGGAAATCCCTGTCTAATAGAAAAGCTTCTTGTTCATCTAAAATATTTCTTTTTATACTAGCTTCCTGGCACCTGAATGTTGTCCTTGACATAAGTAACTACATATCTGAACTCCAGGTCACACAGCAGTCCTTCAGACCATGCTCAATTATTCTGGGGCACCCAGTAAAGCCCAGGCTGGAAGTAGGCCCTTTAGGAATCCCTTTAGGGAAGGTCCGCTTGTTCCTCTTACAACATCCCCCAAACTGGATCAATGTTTAGGTTCAAAGGACCATAGATCTGGAATTAGAAGGCACCTCAGAGGTCATCTAATCAAATTTCTTCATTTTACATATTAGGAAACTGAGGCCCAGGGAGCCAAGTGGCTTTCCCAAGGTCATACAAGTAGGCTTCAGTTATCTCCCTGATTTGGTAGTTTCACTCAGCATCTGAGATGTGATGTTCTCATTCTCTCTGTCTCTCTCTGTCTCTCTCTGTCTCTCTCTCTCTCTCTCTCACACACACACACACACACACACACACACATACACACTGTGAACACACTATTACTATTCTCTCCTCCTCAGAAATATGTCCTGTACTATAGAGACAACTGCTCTAAGTAAAAGACAAAATCTTCTTGGTTTTTGAAACTGGTCATGCCATTGATTATTACTGTGCCTGGCACATAGTTGGAACTTACTAAATTATAGTTGACTGACTGATTGACTGGTGAACATGTATCTCCACTCAATCTTTCTTTCTCCCTGACATCCAGGACTAAATCTATCCCTTCATTTCCTTCCTTTACTAACCCTTCATTCCAAGCATCCAATCTCAAGAATAAATCTCTTCCTCTTCAGTAGCTATATCCATTCTGACTTCAAACATGGATCAGAATCCCCTTTTCTACCCAAAAAATGTAAACAAAGCATTCAAGCCTACACTGCAATCCTCTCTAAATCTAATCTTATATCCCTCTTTCCTTTCACTTCTAAGCTTCTTCTATTAGTTGGTTGTACTCATTGCCCTCAATTACTCACTACCCACTTTCCCCCGGATGTGGATAATGCACCTTTTGTTCTACAATTACACTAAATCTCTACTCTCAGAGGTCACCAATAACCTCTTCGTCATTGCATCCAGTGACTTTCTCTTTCCTCATTCTTCTTAAACCCTACGGTACTACCATGTCATCTACCGCCTCCTGCTTTATATCTCTTTGGCTACTGCTATACACTACCCTGGTGATCTTATTGCCTAGCTGTTCCTTTTCTGTATCTTATATTCCTTTTCCTCCTGCCTTTAAATGCAGGAGTTCTTCATGTTCTCTACTATTATTGTCATATACTTTCTGATTCAGAACTTATCCACTTCCATGTGTCCTGTATGAGAACCCTCTGCTCTAAACTGTTTTACTCACTATTCCTCTTAAAGATACCATGAGCTTTCCTACACCCAAACATTTGCTAATACTATTTTCCCTCCATTAAATGCCCTATCTACCCAGTTAAATATTACCCATCCTTTAGAACCCAAAACCTAGAACAAGAGCTTACATTTCTTCAATACTTCACTATTCTGGTAATCTGTTGATTTCATCAATGTAGATATTCCACCCAATATTTTATATTTCAATTTTCTATTCCTTTTCACCCTATGTAACTTTAGTCCATAACTTTCAGTAAACACTCCATAAAAGGTGCATCCAACATGCTTCTAGACTTTATCTTGACAATAACATTATTTGAATGCCAGTGTAGCAAGTACACTGGCATCCATGTGTTATTATTACTTTTATTTGGCTGGCCCACTTCCACTTCTAGGTCATATACAAATGAATGAATGATACATTTACTAGGTACTTAGTATGTACAAAGCACTCTTCTGGGGATACAAATAGAAAAGCAATACAGTACCTGTTCTCAAGGAGCTCACATTTTAATAGGAGAGAAAACACATATGGAAGGTTTCAGCTGAGGATATCTTTTATGCTATTTCTGGTTCACAACTCAACATGCTGCAGTCTATTTATGTCCAACATATGTTTCTGTGTGGCCCTTTGGGCAATTCAGATTCCTTAGAGTGTGTGATATTTCATGAATGACAGCCACAGAGCATCACCAAAAGACTAGTGTTGTTTTAAAATGGGATTTTGTTTTAGGAGAAAGCTTTGGGGCCATACAAAGCACTATACAATTGTCCCAATGTACCTCAGTCTATTGTTCTTTTCCTCCTATTCAATTTTGGGCCCAAGTCCTAATCCATTAGCACTGTCTGAAAAAGAAATATTTCTAACAACAGTGTGGCATTGTGCCGGTCAGCAGGGCTGACAGTCACTCTTACTTGCATCTTTTTTTTTTTTTAGAGGATCCCACTAACTTGCTAACCTAATCTTTCAAATCATCCCCTGGAAGCACTTTCTTCTTGAACTAAGTTGGAAAAAATAGCAGAGACTCCATTTCCATACAGGCCCAGATGGTTACAGTTCCCTAGGTACTGCTTACTCCTTCATTGCCTGCCTAGGCAAGAATTCTTAACCTGGGATCTATGAACTAGACAGACAGACAGACAGATTAGATAGATAGATAGATAGATAGATAGATAGATAGATAGATAGATAGATAGATAGATAGATAGATAGATAGATAGATGGATGGATGGATGGATGGATGGATGGATGGATGGATGGATGGATGGATGGATGGATGGATGGATGGATGGATGGATGATAGATAGATGATGGATGATGGATGGACAGACAGACAGAGATAACTGCATTTAAATATAAGTTGTTTCCTTTGCAATCCTAAGTTTTATCTTATATACTTTAAAAAATTCTGAGAAGGGGTCCATAAGCTTCCCCTGACTGCCCTAGGGACCTGTGACAAAAAAAGTCAAGAACCCCTACCTTGGAAGGATCTCAATAAAACTATTCTCTCTCTGCCATGGTAAGTTGTAAAAATGAATCAATAAATCTCTTTTTCAGCACTGAGCCCCCAGCTAGAAGATTACTTGCAAAAATACCACAGCTTCAAACTCTATATCATTCTTCCCCTACTGGGATATAGCTTCTTAATCTTTTTCTCCCAGCTGCATTCCCAATAAATACACCCAGATTAGTAAATGTGTATGGTTAAAAGCATTTATCACAATTACCAGTTTAAGAGATAAACAAAGAGTGATCAACAAACTTGTAAGAAACTCAGTCTCCTGGGGCTAAGGTGAAAAAGTATTAGGTTCCCCCATTCCGGAGAGGCCAGGGAAAGGAGCTCAAGGGGAAAAGGTAAATGAAGAATCACTGTCTTGAGATCTTCAGGAGTCCTGGTGCTGAAGACTTTGTGGTGCTTTCCTCTCTCCAGATCTTTTGCCGTTTGGATTCTGTGCACCCTCCCAACTTCAGATCCCTGTGCCTTCTCTAAGTTTCCTCTTCATTTCCCCCAGTCTTTTAGGATGGGAAGAGCTACCTTGTCAAAGTCTGTCCCCATCCATTACAAGGTCAGGGCAAATTTCCTGGAAGCTGAAAAGAGAAATACTGGGAGACTTTGACTAAATCAGTAGGTATTCATCAATAAGGAAGTGCTATCTTTACTGATAGATCAGCTTAATGGGCTATCTCTCCAGCTTCATATCATAAGCCAGGCAACAAAAAATCTTTATACATTCAGTTTTTCCTGTTTGGATACTGAAGCAAACTTATTTTGAGAAATTACAGATATCATTTAGGAAATCTGGCTATTTTAAAGAGCTAGTTATAATCAGCAAAATGTGTTTTAGGGAAAGTCGTTTCTAAAGGGACCATTTAAAGGAAATCTATCACCAAATATGGCTTTTAACTGGACATTCTTCATTGTAGTAGCAAACACCTTGGTGAGTATATGTCTCTATGATTTAGCTTTTTTATGTTAACAATCAATGAATTATGAAATAAGATTATCTTTTTCTATATCTATCAAGAAATTTTGTGTAATCTTAATAATATATGTGGCCTACTGTAGAATATTCTTTGTGAAAGCTTGTCTTTTCCTTTCTCATATTTTCATCAAAAATGCCTTCAAACATGTATGAATTGATAACATAAAGATCTTATAAACACAAAAAATTGAGTTTGTGTATCTGGTTATTTGCAATCTCTCCAACACCTCCTTTATTTTCCTAGTAGTAAGTAATGCCAATTGGTCAATCAGTCACCAGCACTTAATTAGCACTTAGTGTGTTCCAGGAATTGTGCTAAGTGCTGGGGATAGAAAGAAAGGAAAATCATTGTCCCTGCTTTCTTTCTTTCTTTCTTTCTTTCTTTTTTTTGCGGGGCAATGGGGGTTAAGTGACTTGCCCAGGGTCACACAGCTAGTAAGTGTCAAGTGTCTGAGGCCGGATTTGAACTCAGGTACTCCTGAATCCAGGGCCAGTGCTTTATCCACTGCGCCATCTAGCTGCCCCTGTCCCTGCTTTCAAGGAGCTTACATTATAATAGGGCAAACAAAATGTAGATAACTAGATATATGCCAGATATATACAGAATAGATGGAAAGTAATCTTAGACTTTAGTAGCTGGTAGGAGTAAGAAAGGGCACCTGACATTGGTAAGATTTGAGTTGAATCTTAAAGGAAGACAGAGAAGTAAGAGCAGTCTAGTTACTAGAGATGGCCAATACAAAATCATTGGAGATGGCGTTGTGTGCAAATGTCAACAAGGTGGTTGGTATAGCTGGATCATAAAGGACATGGAGGGCAATGAAGTGTAAGAAAACTAGAAAAGCAGAAAGGAATCAGAATATTAAAGATTTTAAATTAATGAAAGAAAAAATGAAGGAAGGAAGGAAAAAGGGAGGGAAGGAGGAAGGAAGGGAGGAAAGAAGGAGGATTAAATGCTTACTGGGTGCAAAGCACTGGGCCAAATGTTAGGGATACAAATAGAAAAACAAGACAATTTCTTCTCCCAAGGATCTCACATTCTAATGGAGGAAACAATATGTATAAGAGCATTTAGCTGCAAGTCAAAAGGAAAGTCTCAGAGATCCTTGGAGTGCAATAGTGAAGCAGATGACACTCTTCCATGATTTTCTACTAATAAAAATTATATCCATTTCTGATGTTAAAACCATTTGACAATGATGTGGACTTTGCTGGTAAGAATTATTTGTTGATCTTTAGTAACTGTGGCTGTTAAAAGTATTTGCCATGTGACATCTCCACAAAGGTTGGTTTCCAAGATTATTAGGAATGGGTTGGAAGCAGGATGAGCAAGCTAGGGTCCAGCTTTCTTAAATTGTGAGTCATGACCCCATATTGGGTCACATGACAGAATGTGGATGTGGCAAAATCTTGGTATCAGTAAAAGGTTATGTATACCTATTTTATACACATATATACCTGGGGCTGCATAAAATTTCTTGGGCAAAAAGGGGTCATGAGTGGAAAAAGTTTAAGAAGCCCTGGTCTGGGGTATGTTTCTATTTCTGGGGCTCTTAGATTCAGACTATTTTCAATAAGATCTATTGAAAGTTGGTAATCAAGGTGGTAGCAATGGTTAATTTTCCTAGCATGTATCTCCTCCTACCTCACCCTGAGGGTACCTTGTTATTTCAGGTAAGCTTGTTTGCCTACCCTGATATCAAATGGTTGACAGTTGATGGAGATGACTAGCCCCTTCTCTACATGGATTTGTCCCCCTGAATTATGGCTGTGAATAGTAGGATAGAGGTAGATGCAAAATACCAAACATAGGACTTCATATTTGACCTAGGAGGTAATAGGGAAAAACTAGAACTCACTGAGCAGTTGGGTAATGTGGTCATAACTATGCTTTAAAAATTATATTGGCAGCTGAGTGGAGGATGATTTGGAGTAGAGAGACTTGACTCAAGAAAACCAATTGGGAGGTTATTGCAATAGTCCAGGTAAGATGTAATAAGTCTCTGAACTAGGATAGGAAGGAAGAGGAGAGGACTGTGTGAGTGGAAAGAAGGGAACTTATGTGTAATATATCATAAAAGTAGAAAGGACAAAATTGGTTAATAGGCTTGATATTTGGGTGATTGAGAGTAAAGAGTCATATATGATAAAAAGATTGTAAGCCTGGGTTATGTGGTAAAAAGTTTTAACAGTCGGTTAGATAATGGAGAGACGCCAGGTTTTTTTTTAGGACCACCCTTTTGGGGAGGAGACCAACAGCATGAGCTACGCACACCAGTCTGCCTGTGACACAAGCCAGATTGCCTGCTGAGCACTCGACTTCCGGGGTGCGAGCTTAAAAGGCAAGGAGAGAACGGAAGTGGGGCCTTTTATTTCCTGCTCCGCTGGTCTCCTGGCTGCGCTGCACAGACAGACGCGGACTGGAGTTTGACTCGGCCCTGCTCTCGGTTAACAGCATGCGCTTGACTCGGTCTCTCGCCCCAAAGGTGGCCTTCCGCTTTTGGTGAGTTTTATATGGAATATAGACTAAGCCTAGACTTAAGACGATTTATATTGTATTTCTACTTTCCTATCCTTCTAATCAACATCACCTTGTGACTACCATACAATAAAAGGTCTATCTAGAAAACCAGAAGCTTCTTCCATTTACTAGTCTGGGAGATAAATTAAGGGAAAGGTTAAGTAGGGTAGATTTATGATCTAATATCCAATTTTAATCTCACAGTTAGTAGAATATGAAAGTCCTGTGTTTTGTATTTTGCATATACCTCTACCCTACTAATCACAGCCATCATTCATGGGAACAAATCCATGTAGAAAAGGGGCTAGTCATCTCCATCTGTGAATCATTTGCTATATTTGACAGTCATAGGATAACTCAGAAGAAGGAAAGATTTGGGGGTGGGGAAAAGGTAATGAGTTCTGTTTTGGACACATTGAGTTTGAGATTATTTGAGACATCTAAAAGACAACTGGCAATGTGAGATTTTCTCTCAGAAAAGAGACTGAGATTTGATATAGAGATCTGGGAATCATCTGTATAAACATGATAATTGAACCCATGGGAGTTGGCGAGATCACCAAGTGAAATAGTATAAAGAGAAAATGCAAGAGGACTCAGGACAGAGTTTTCAAGGAAGCTCATAAAGGATGTGACATGGATAAAGAACCAGCATAAGAAACTCGATTTGTCAGACAAATAAAAGAATCTGGAGAGAGCAGTGTCATGAAAACTTAGAGAGGAGAAAGAATCTAGTCAATGGTGTCAAATGCTACAGAAAAGTGAGGATGAATTAACATTAGATTTGGTCATTAAGATTTGGCAATTAAAAGATAATTGTTGGGGCAGCTAGGTGGCACAGTGGATAAAGCACTGGCCCTGGATTCAGGAGGACCTGAGTTCAAATCTGACCTCAGACACTTGACACTTACTAGCTGTTTGACCCAGGACAAGTCACTTAACCTTCATTGCCCTGCCAAAAAAATGTTAATTTGGGGGGAAGAACATGTTTTTTGTTGAATGATGAAGTCAGAAGCCAGTTGGCAGAGGGTTTAGAAGAGAATTAAAGGAGAGGAAGTAAAGCATCATAGCATAAATGGCTTCCTCAAGAAGCATAGCTAAGAAGGGAAAGAGATTCAAGATGATAACTAGTGGAGAGAGTCAGATCAAATGGGAACCCTTTAAGGATGGGAATGACGTGGAAATCATTATAATCAGTAGCACTAGGGAAAAAGCCAGTAGATTGGGAGAGATTGAAGATAAAAAGATGGAATGATAGCAGATACAATCTGCTGAAAAAGACAAGAAAAGATGGATAAAGAGTATATGTAGAGGAGATGGTTTTGATAAGGAAAGGAGCTACCTCCATCTGAGAGAAGTAAAGAAAGAGATAGCAAAGAATGGCATCTGAATAATGTGAAATGAAGAGATCTAGAAAAGAGATCTAGACATTGAGGCAAATGGCCTCCATATTTTCAGTCAAAGAAGAGAAAAATAACAAATGATGGCGGGGATGTGGAAAAATAGAGGCACTAAATGCACTGTTGGTGGAGTTGTGAACTAATACAACCATTCTGAAGAACAATTTGGAACTATGTCCAAAGGGCTATAAATATCTGCATACGCTTTAATTCAGAAATACCACCAGAGACATCAAAGAAAAGGGAAAAGGACCTATTTGTATAAAATAGTAGCTCTTTTTTATGGTGGCAAAGAATCAGAAATTGAAGGAATGATTCTACTGAGTCTTGTGTTTGAATGTCAATTTTTCTTTTCCATTCTTGTCTATTCATCAGAAATGATAGAAACTTCTATATTTCATTAAATATCCATTTTCCCCTGGAAGGATTATACACAGTTTTGCTTGGTAGGTTATTCTTGTGCGTAATTCGAGCTTTTTTGCCTTCTGGTATATCATATTTCAAGCCCTCCATTCCTTTAAAGTGGAAACTGCCAAATCGTTGGTGATCCTGACTATGGCACCATGATACTTGATTTGTTTCTTTCTGATTGCTTTTTTTCACAAACAAATCAGGTTTTATAAATGGTAACAAAATTTGCAACACAAGTGGAGTTAATAAACCAGGGACAATGAGAAAGGGGATAGAGATAGTTAGAATCTAAATCTCTAAGGGTAAAAAAGGCCCCCAGGTACCTCAAATAAGCTCTGCCTCCTCCGCTACTCAAAACAGCTTAGGTCTGGCAAAAAATAACTCAAACACTAAACTTGTTTCCAGCTCAGCTGGCTTAATGAGCCAGCCTCCTGGAAGGAACACAAACTCACCACCACATGGGATCTGCAGTACTGAGGAGAATCAGGTTTGGAGTGTCTCCTGATTAGGTCCAAAGATCAAAAAACACACCAGCTCCTCTCTCTCTCAACCTTCTTCCCTGTGTCTCTCTGAGAATACTCTCTCCCCCTTCCTCCCTCTCTCACAGGAAGCGTAGTTCTATAGCCAGGCTGAGTCTCCAATTGGTGTAACATACCCCCTGGGCTGGCCCCATTATAATTTGGCCAGGCCCATGTGGGTGTGGGGGAACTCCAGATAGGGGATAGGTACTTTAGTTTTGATACTTTGACTCAATAAATGTTCTTTGTGTTGTTTATTCCATAATATCTTCTTTTTCTGATAAAAGTATTTTATTTTTTTCCAGTTACATGTAAAGATAGTTCTCAACATTTGTTTATACAAGCTTTCCAATTTCAGATTTTTTTCTCCCTCCCTCCCCTCTCCCCTAGACAGCAGGTAATCTGATATAGGTTATATATATATAATAACATTAAACATATTTCTGCATTAGTCATGTTATAAGAGAAGAATCAGAGCAATGAGGAAAAACCTCAAAATAGAAAAACAACAGCACCAAAAACGAAAGAAATAGTTATGGTTCAATCAGCATCTATATTCCACAGTTCTTTTTTTTTTTTTTTTTTTTGATTTGGAGATCCCCTTCCATCATGAGTCCCCTGGAACTCTCCTGTACCATTGCATTGGTGAGAAGAATCTAGTCCGTCACAGTTGATGAACACACAATGTTGATGATACTGTGTACAATGTTCTTCTGGTTCTGCTCATCTCACTCATCATTTCTGATTGCTTTTAATATTTTCTCCTTGACCTGGGAGTTCTGAAATTTAGCTGTAATATTCTTGGGAGTTTTCATTTCGGCAACACAGAAAGCGATCAGTTGATTCTTTAGATTTCTATTTTACCCTATTGATCTAAGGTATTGGGGCAGTTTTCATTATAATTTGCAGAAGTATTTTACTTAAGGTTTTTTGTTTGTTTTTTGTGGGGCAATACGGGTTAAGTGACTGGCCCAGGGTCATACAGCTAGTAAATATTAAGTGTCTGAGGCTGGATTTGAACTCAGGTCCTCCTGCATGCAGGGCCGGTACTTTATCCACTGCACCACCTAGCTGACCCCACGTTCTTTTTTATTCATGATTTTCAGGTAGTGCAATAACTTTAAAATTATCTCTCTTCAATCCATTTTCCAGGTCCATTCTTTTTACAATGAAATATTTCACATTTTCTTTTTTTCATTTTTTTACTTTGTTTTATTGTTTCTTAAAGTCTCATGGAGTCATTAGCTTCCACTCACCCATTTCTAATTGTTAAGGAATTTTTTTTTAGTGAGGTTTTGTACTTCTTTTTCTATTTGGCCAACTCTGTTTTTTAAAGAGTTATTTTCTTCAATTTTTATGTCTTTCTTAGCATTAAGCCAATTCTGGTTTTTTACGGTATTATTTTCTTTAATATTTTTGTGCCTTTTTTTACCAAGTTGTTAATTGTCTTTTCATAATTTTCTTGCATCACTCTCATTTCTTTCCCCAATTTTCCCTCTGCCACTTTTACCTCTTTCTTTAACTCTTCTAGGAATTCCTTTTGTGCTCAGGTACAATTTTTTTTCCTTTCAGGCTTTGCTTGTGATTGTGTTTACATGGTTTTCTTCTAAGTTTATTTTTTGACATTCCTTGCAACCATAGTAGCCTTTTATGATCAAGGTTTTTGTTGTTGTTGTTGTTTGTTCATTTTTCCAACCTATTCATTGACTTTGAACTTTATGTTAAAGTTGGGTTCTCTTCCCCTGGGGATGGGGAGGCACTATGCCAATCTTCAGGCTATTTTATGCTGCTATATTTAGAGCTAATTCTGGGTATTTGCAAATTTTTTCAGTGCTTCCAAGGTGGCATTGTCCTGGGTAAGATATGGTCACTGCTTTCCTAATCTTTACCCAGAAAAAGCCCTTGCTCCCCTTAAGCCACAATTACTAGTGCTCCTCTTGGCCCTGGAACTATGACCTAGAACTGGTTTGAGCAATGGAATTACCAATCAGCACCAGCTGCACACACTGCCAGTGAAGGGTCCCCTGTAATTTTTTTCTGACTAGTTGTCTGAGCCCCTTACCATTTCTGGGCTGAGAGCTCAAAAATCTATGGTTGCTGGTCACAGCCAGCTTGGAGCTCAATGTTTTTGCTGTACTCCATGCCTATGCCCACTCATTGTTACACACCTCTCATGTAAACCTCCTAAGTTTTCTTATAAATGTCTGCTTGTGACATCTTGTCTTTGCTTCCCCAGATTTTGATTCGAGGTATCATTTTAAGGTTGTTTGGAGGGGAGGATTGGGAGAGTTCAGCTGGGTCCCAGCCTACACTCCCCTTTTATCCATTTTTCCATTGCATTTTGGCTTCTTTGTCATTTTGATGCTTTCAAAAGTATATGTCAGGATTCACAGCCATGCAGAATCTCTGCTTTATGCTAAGGTAAGGGCTCAAACATTTGGACTGACTTAAAGCTTAAGGATTTCAACACAATGAAAAAGCTTAGCTCCCGAAATTCAGGAAAAAACTTCAATGCTGCACCTCAAAGTCCTGTGGGTTCAGTTATCATGCCAGATCATGTCTTCCTGAATACAAGGTGATCTACAGCCCCCACCTCACCCCTTCTTACAGCATAAAGAACCAGCCTAGTGAGTAGCAATCAGACTTCAACCCCAGGCTCAGTCACATGGTAAAACTCTGTGGAATGTAGAAATAGATGCCAAGTAACATAATCAGAGAAGAAAATTTCCAAGTTGGAATTATTGTATCTCACTCACACTTTTGAAACAAAAATCTTCTATTTCCTTATATCAACTGAGATTTTAATACCTTAAGGCAGTTTGGGGGTGGGGCAGGTATCCAATCCTTTCTCAGTAATATCCCTGGCTGCTAGAAAGACAGTTAATACTAACTCAAGACATTGGAGATATTTGAAAACATGATGATTTCCAATCCAATGTTTTTCTACAATAATTGCCATTGCAAAATACATTGTCATTCCCATCAATGTCTTCACGTGTTGTGAAATATTTACCCGGCAGTAAGTATTTGCTTATCCCAAAGCTGCTGTATCAAGCTATTACGTGCTTGGCAACAGCCTCTGCACAAGACATGCTCATTCATCTTCTTGCCAGTTAATCCATGCTACTAATAACTGAGGAGATGTGGAGGAGGGTTTCTTCTAGGGTGTAGAAGTGAGGAACAGTCCTTTTTTCTGATGATATCTTTGATAATTTCCTGAAACAGTCTGTTTACTTCTAGCATAGAGTTAGTGCTACCTTCTCTAAGGATTAGCCTCCCAAATTACAGTTAGGGCGTGGTCAACAAATTTTAGGTCAAAATGACAGACAGTTTGTTTTTCTTTGGGTTAATCCCCAGTAGATCTGTGGGAACCATATAATTAGCATTAGCTCTGCCTATAACACATTCACTATCCTCCACCTACCAAATCTAAAAGAGCCAAAGCATCAACCTATAATCATAAATTTTAAGAAATGGATTGGAATTTAGGGTTCTCCTCTTATATATCCTCCATTCAACTATCAAAGTGACCTTCCTAAAGTGCAGGTCTGACCACCCAGCTATTCAGTGAACCCCCATAGCTCCCTATTACTTCCAACAGTATGTAGATGAAATATAAAATATTCTGTTTTGCTCATAAAGTATTTCATAAGCTGACCCCCTCCTACTTTTATAATCTTCTTATACCGTATTCCTCCTCCACATAATCTGCTATCCAGTAACATGCATTGCCTTGTTGTTATTCTCACAGGACACTCCATTTCCTGACTGTGGGCATTTTTACTGGCTCTCCAGCACTTAGCCCAATGAATGACACATACTTAATAAATGCTTATTGACTTGATATTGTCCCCCACTTGTGAAATGTCTCCTTTCTCAATTTCTGGGGTTCCCTCAAGACTTAGCTAAAGCCCTCATTCTTTAAGATGTCTTTCCCAATCCATACACCCTCCCCTTCTCTTGTGCCAGTGTCTTCTTTTTGTGATCATCTTCAATTTATCCTGGATTTATCTTGTATGTATTTAGTTGTTTGCATATTGCCCCCTCCACTCCCTAGTTATAATTTTTCTTATAGTTATAAGTTTTTCAGATTAGCAGTTAGTTCCAGTAAATATTGTTTTACAAGATATTTCATTTGATCCTTGCAATAGCCCTGTGACATAGCTGCTATTATCTCCATTTTCTAAATTAAGAAATTGAGGATGAGAGAGTTTAAATGACTTGCCTGAGGTCATACAGCAAATAAGCAAAGAACACCAGGATTTGAATTCAGGTTTCTTTACTCCATGTTCTGCACTTTATGCACTGTGACATGTAATCAAAAATGGATGAGCAGCATGGGACTCCGGGAACAATGGAAGAGATATTTGGAGAGTAGAGTGTCTTATAGCATGGTGTAGGTGGCTGCCTTCTCTACCTATGTGTAAGACTATCCTAGCCTCTGTGACTTTGTGGTAAGTCTTGGGCTTCCCAGCCCCCAGCTATGTTCTCTGTAATTTGAATACCTGTAATTTCTTCAGTGACTCCCTTAAGATCCTGAAGAGATGGGCTGTTCAGCTTGGAGGTGAATATTTGCAAACAGGCTTTCTCAGAAATGCCTCCCCAACCCTCTCCACCACCACAAGCTCACGGCTGTGTGCCTTGTTCATTCAGAATAAAGTACCAGCTGGAAAGTTGTTCAGAATTATAACATGCTGAGGCCAACTGCTGGAAACAGAGCTTCCCCCAAGGCTAAGGGCTGTCCAAAACTATTTTTCCAATGTTATTCACAGGGCAAGATCCTCCAGGACTTAATCATGCTACTGCAATTGCTTTTTGCTCGGAGTTGGACTAGGGGGCCCAAAACCAATGAAGAGTCATATGGAACCCCATTAGTGTTAGCTTCCCCTCCCTCTCCAAATTCATGACCCTCTCTTGCAGGAAAACATTAGCTAATCTGCAGACTGCTCTTTCCCTCTCTAGATTCATTTTGCTTTATGGATTAGGTTGATGAAGCATCAGCAGTAGTATCAGCAGAATGAGTTTCAGTTTGTAGAACTTAGCAATTATTAATGTAGTGCAAGCGCTGGACATCAAAATCCCTTAGCAAAGATCCCCAAAACTGCAAAATTCATAATACTATCCTGATTTGGCTGAACTGGCCATAAAGAGGCATAAGAAAACCCTGGGGAAAACATTACCATCAGCTCTTCCCCTTCCCCTCAGGACACCCTGAATATTGAGTGATTGATTTCCATAGCATTGCTACCAAAGGAAAATCCAAAGGTCAAAGGGACAATTAAAAAGTAGTGTTGTTGTGACTAAGACTTCCAGCCAACACACTGACTGTTTCTGAGAAAGGTGTCCAAGACATATACCATATTCTATCAGGTTAACACCTGGAGAGGATTTCTTCCTGGTTCTCTGCTGGGGTAGGGAGGCTGGGTTCCTTCCTCCTTGGGTCCCACAGACACCCCTGTATTATTCACCCCCTGGCTGGCTGTTTGGCCCTCTAGCCCCATCGTGGGCTTGGTTCAGGAGGATGTTGGTGCTATAGCTGATTTGGAGGCTCCAGGCAATGGAACAACCCCTGGAGCAGCTAAACCCACAAAAAGATGGCTGGAGATTATTTTCCAGCCAAGAAAAGATTGGAGGGGGCTGTGCTGGGCTTTAAGAGGGGTCCAGCCCCACAATCGTGCCGAATGCGGACCCCAGGCACACTGTGCCAGAGGAACGTGCCCTGGCCTTCAGGTCGGGTACAGTGCTGGTATCTTCTGGGGCTGGTCTTGTGGTTGGGTCAGGGGAGATGGGTGGCTGGCTGGGGGGGGATAGTATAGGGGTGTCTGTGGGGCTTAGTGGAGGAGTTGGTTGTCCTGCCCTGGTGGGAAACCCAGTAAGTAATTTTGAACAGCTGGAGGCCTGGGTGGGGGAGGGGCACAGGCTCCTCAGAGCTAAGAACCAACACAGCACACAAAGTTCTGCTGGCTGGTTAAGTAGCAAGTTGGCTTGAGGTTACCTTTGGACCAGATAACAGGCCAGGTGAGAGGAAAACCTGCTCTCCCTCAAATCAAAACACCTAGGACCCTCTGAAGCTTGGGATGATGTAGCCTGGAGGTAGGGCCCCACTGTAAGAGGGGATTAAAAGTCGAGTAAAAGATGGCAAGATGAGCAAGCAAAGAAAGTTGAGAACTATAGAAAATTTCTTTAGCCACAAGGAAGATTGAGGTGCACCCTTAGAAAAGGATAATAACCTCAGGGCCCCTACATCCAAAGCTTCCAAGAAAAGTATGAATTGGTCTCAGGCCATGGAAGCACTCAAAAGGGACTTTGAAGAGAAAGTAGGAGAGACAGAAGGAAGATTTAGAGAGGTGGAGGAAAGAATGGAAAGAGAAATGAGAGCAATGCAGGAGAGTCATGAGAAAAATTCAACAGCTTGAAAAGCCAAATGGAAAAGGAGATACAAAAGTTCTCAGAATAAAATAATTGCCTAAGATTTAGGATTGATCAAATGGAAGGTCGTGACTTTATGAGAAACCAAGACACAGTAAGGTTAACACCTATAGTACAACCCTATGGTCAACAATTGGGTGAAGGGCATTCTTCTTTCCTTCCTTCTTTCCTTCCTTCTTCCTTCCTTCCCTCCTTCCCTCCTCCCTCCTTCCCTCCTTCCTTCCTTCCTTCCTTCCCTCCTTCCCTCCTCCCTCCTTCCCTCCTTCCCTCCTTCCCTCCTTCCTTCCTTCCTTCCTTCCTTCCTTCCTTCCTTCCTTCCTTCCTTCCTTCCTTCCTTCCTTCCTTCCTTCCTTCCTTCCTTCCTTCCTTCTTTCTCCCATTTTTTTGTCCAGAGTTGTGATTTTATCAGTATAGGAAACTCCCAGTCTGGAAACTCCCTCTACAAATGGAAATCAGCAATTCCTTGTAGATTGATGACTGTCCTTAACTTATAGTCCTGGGTACTGAGAGGTTAAGTGATTGTTCAGTATCATATAACTAATATCTGTCACAGTCAGGACTTGAACCTTTGTCTTTCAGATTCTTACATTCTTACCCATCCTGGAGGACAAGTTGCCTTTCAAAGGCAAAGGATTAGGCTGATGAATTCTAATCTGAAATGTTTAAGTCCTGACAACTGGAAAAAGGGACAAAAGGAAAAGATCAGGTAGGTGAAGTCAATTTGCTAACTTGAAATAAAAATAAGGCTTTTTCTTCATCCACTAATAACTTTCTTCTGGGAGGCCTTCTGTTAACCCTTGTAGTTATTCTTACCAAAATTTGCATGTTTAGTGGTACTAATGGTGATATGAAGCAGGCAAGAGAGGAATTCTAAAGCCCTTTATATTGACAGAGGTGTCCTTGTAACAGTAGCTTAGAGCCTGGGGCCAGACTAGACCTCAAAAATCATTTAGTCCAGTTTTTCACAAATGAGGAGACTAAGGTCTCCAAAAGTGAAGTAATTTGGCAAAGGTTAACACTGGGTCAATGTCATAGCCAGGATTTGAGCCTCAATCTTCTAACTCTCCTAATTCAATTCTCTTTCCACTTAAATTATTGATTTAAAGCATTTAGAAAGAGGAGCTTGAATATGTTACAAACAGAAGAATACTTCATTGCTCTAATATTTTCCAGGACTGGCTATCAGTAAAGGATAATTTTGATAATATTTACCTTACATGAAATGCTTCCCTCCCTTCTTTCCATTTAACTACATCTTATCCATTCTTTAAGGCCCAATTCAAGTCTCTCTTCCCAGAACACTCTCTTTTGACTCCACTTTTTATCTGCCCTACTAATATCCTAATTACTCATTTACTGACAGGTTGTGATATCTCCCGCACCATTGTCTTATATGGTTATTTTGACAAAATAATTATTGCTTACCAGTACATGGGGAACTTCAGATTCCCCTTTCTTTCATGCTGTCAGCTAGACTTGCTGTCCCCCTCAGGACCACACCCAGATAGTAGCCAGTCCTGGCATAGTCTGGGTGAGGTCCAAATTCTTTGAACTGATTACCATACATAGAGATATTGATCTAAATCAAGAGGTCCTTCTGACCAGAAGCAATCTACCTTTAATAACATGAACCAATTAGATTTGATTGATGTACTTTATTTATCTATTTTTTTGTGGGGTAATGAGGGTTAAGTGACTTAGCTAGGGTCACACAGCTACTTAGTGTCAAGTGTCTGAGGCTGGATTTGAACTCAGGTCCTCCTGAATCCAGGGTCAGTGCTTTATCCACTGTACTACCTAGCTATCCTATTGATTGATATATAATGATCCAATTAGATTTGATTAATTTATAATGGTCCGCCTCTTATTGAAAAAGGATAAAAGATCTGGACAGGTAGCCATGTACTCTCTTTGGATCATGAGAAGTTAGAGAGCTATTTTGTTAATCCCTGACTGGTAGAGTTTGATAAATTGATAACATGCTAGCCCAGAATTGGTGTCTTTTGTAATCATTTTAAACACAACACTGTTTTACTTTCAATGTATTTATCTAGTCTCCCTAATGAGACTGTGAGCTTCCCTAAAGATAGGAGTTGTGATATATACATGTATGCTAAGTATAGCATATGTGTACATGTACATGTATGTGTGCCTGTGTGTAGGTATATGCATATATATATTATATATGTATGCATGTGTGTGTGTGTGTGTGTGTGTATACACACACACATACATTTTTTAACCTTTCCTCAGGAACCAATATAATGCCCAGTACTCAATACATATTTGGTTGATTTTTTTTCCCATAAGGCCTCATTACCTTTCAAGCAAAAAGGACTTGGAAGAAGTGCTTTAGCAGCCAATACTTTAGGTAAAGTTTTGGCCTGGGCTGTTTCAATGTAGTAGCCAAGGTTATATTGTTATTCAGGCAGTCTAAAAATGGGTCATATGATCACTGATACTTCCTGGGAAGTCACTGAGACTTTACACTCTATAATCTACATTATCAATATAAGGAGGCACTTTACCAGAGCCCTTACAAAAATACTGAAATATGAGGGCATTGAGATAATATTTCCTCTTAGTGGTTAGGAAATATTCTTATTTTACTAAATTTTCTGGGTCTGGTTTCTTCAATAAGTCTTTAACCTTCTGCTCATAAAGTTGCTAGTCAGCTTCCAGGAGCACCTGAATCAAATAAATAATCCCATTCCAAAAACCAAACAAAGCAACAAAAACAAGAATAAATACAATCCTGGTCTTTTTCACATGAACAAAGAAAAATTTGTATGAAATGACACAGAGGGGAAAAAACAGTAACAAAATAACAATATACAAAGTACCTAAAATAATATAATTTAAGGCTCAATGGTAATGGAATACAGATCAAAATGTAATGATCTGTACTGATTCCAGATGGTTAATGTTGGAAGACCTTTCTTCAGAGTCAAGAACTGGTAGACTACTTGTGAGAAATGCTATATGTATGTCAGATGTAATCACTGTTATCAGATGGTTTTACCTAATCATTATTCTTGATGTTGTTATTAGCCTGAGTACTATGGAAGATATGGCTATTTAGAAATGATTGGGGGGCGGCTAGGTGGTGCAGTGGATAAAGCACCAGTCCTGGATTCAGGAGTATCTGAGTTCAAATCTGACCTCAGACACTTGACACTTACTAGCTGTGTGACCCTGCGCAAGTCACTTAACCCCCATTGCCCCACAAAAAAAAAAAAAAAGAAATGATTGGTATATGAGCTTCATTAATATAATACTAAGGAGGCCTATTCCTTCTTCCCCTATTTACCTTGTAGTTTTTTACTATACATACTTTCAAATACTTTATTGTGTGTATGTTTTCTCCCTGATTGAATGTAAGCACTTTTAGGGCAGGATTTTTTTTTCACTTTTATCTTTGTAGCCCCAATGATTTGTACAGTGTGTAGCATATAGTAGGCATTTAATAAATGCTTAGTAATTGCCAAAAATATTGCAGGCTGGGTATGGTGGTACACACCTATAATCTCTGATACTGGGGAGACTAAGGCTAGGTTTGCTTGAGTTCAAGAGTTTTAACTATCGTAGACTAGACCAATCAGGTGTCTACACTAAATCCAGCTCCAATATGCCAGGAACCTTGAGCCAGACTACCTAAGTAGGAATGAAAAATAGAGCAGGATAAACTCTCACACTGATAAGTAATGGGATTGGGTCCATGAATACCCACTGCCTTTTTAGCCTTGAAGGAATTAGGGAGGCATAGTCCCAAAACAAATAATAAAACAAAGATGAAAAGAAAAAGAAACGTGGCTCTGTCTCTTTCTGTTTTCTGAGTTCTGACTCTGACCTCAAGTTTCCGGCTATAGTACTCCATAGGAAAAGCCATCGTTCCTTATGCAAATCATATGCAGTGAGGTCAGAAGAATCATCAAAGAAGCTTGACTCCTCCTGTCTGTTGATATTGAATGCAGGCTCTTTGTACATATGAACTGCATTAACTTAGCTTCCCAGTGGCTTCTCAGTTCACTGCTTGGTGCCTATATCCCCTGCCAACAAAAACACCTGACAGAGTTCAAGGGACAGATACCAGGGTCAAGTTCCATGCCAACACACTGAGCTTCTTTCTCTTACCTTGCTTTGAGAGTGACATTCTGAAGTCTCCTGCAGCCACTTGCCATGGATATGCCCCTTATTGCTTCTCAGGGGGATTCAGCCTTCCAATTCTACAAACAATGGCAGCTATAGGCAAAACCCCAAAGAAAATGAAACTATCTCACCTCTGTTTGCATCATGGAACCACAGAGAGGACTGGATTCATTAAGAATGGAAGTTCTTTGCCCTTGGGCAAGGGGCAGCTCAAGCATCTGATCACAAGCATGCCCGTGGGCACACACACACATACACACACACACACACACACACACACACACAATCAAAAACTGATTCTGTGCAGAGTGGGAATACAATGAATTGAGGGGCAGAAGAAGGGGAGCCATCTGTGAGTGGACTGACTAGCCAGTTGGCTCCAGTCCAGCGTAAAAGGGTATCAGCTACCAAACCTGAAAAAAGCATGTGCACCCAAGCCTTTGTGTAGCTACAGGATCCAGGTGCAGGTCAGAGATATGGAAGGCTTGACACAGATTCTGACTTTGGTCAACATTACAGAAGCTGCTATTTGTTATACAACTCGGGGATTTCAACTAAATTGAACTATGAATCAAGAACTGAAGCCAATTCAAATACTAATAATTTTAGTGAACCATGTACCAAAAAGGGAAGGAAGGAAGGAAGGAAGGAAGGAAGGAAGGAAGGAAGGAAGGAAGGAAGGAAGGAAGGAAGGAAGGAAGGAAGGGAGGAAGGGAGGAAGGGAGGAAGGAAGAGGAAGAAAGAAAGAGAGAGAAAGAAAGGAAGGAAGGAAGGAAGGAAGGAAGGAAGGAAGGAAGGAAGGAAGGAAGGAAGGAAGGAAGGAAGGAAGGAAGGAAGGAAGGAAGAAAGGAAGAAAGGAAGAAAGGAAGAAAGGAAGAAAGGAAGAAAGGAAGAAAGGAAGAAAGGAAGAAAGAAAGAAAGAAAGAAAGAAAGAAAGAAAGAAAGAAAGAAAGAAAGAAAGAAAGAAAGAGAAAGAGAAAAAAGCTTTGGGGGAAGAAAAAATCTTTGTGGACAAGAACTAAAGCTCAAAATTTTGAAACCCACTGTACTACTACAAAACTGAAGCATTAATATTCTCCAATAAACCCCAGGTTAACCAATATGTAATTTTGTTTGGGTCCCTCATTTCTACTATTCTGTAATGGTACATGTAAGCAAGGGAAATTGGTCATTAAGTCTGACTTATTTGGGGAAATCTAGAACTGGCCTGTGGCAAGCAAATAAAGCAAAATCAAGGAGATCAGGTAGGCAGTTCATTAGTGTTGCTTACACATCTTCACTATCCACTCACTCTTGTCAGAGGGGAAGATATGAGAACAGGGTTGTCAGATCTCTAGAGGTAAAAGGATAGATTTAATAAATGTACAAAAAAGGAATAGCAGGAAAGCCTGCAACTGGCATACTGGCAGGGTATCTCAGAAGTTGTTTCCTTGAAAAAGGCTCATCGCAAACTAATCAAGACTTCCAAGGGTCTTGTTAAAATTCTACAATTGGACTGGGATGCTGTCACCAGCTTGGAGAATGTTCAATACTTGGAATGGAAACATGTCCATTGCACAACTGAATATGGACTCCAGAGTGCCCCTGCACCAATGCCTCATCACCTCAAAATTCTTTTTTATGCAGATGATAAGGCACCAAGAAGTACCCACACTTAAAGAAAAGTGCAACATTATTGATCAAATCATTCATCTCATACTTAGAGAAGTCCTGTGACAGAGAACTGGCCTTGAAAGCAGGAATATCTGGGTTCAAGTCTTGCCTCTTACCTATACTGTGTAACCACGGGTATTTCCCTTTCCCTCTCAGTGCTCTAGGCCCCAGCTTCTTAAACTGTGTTTTCCAACTCCATGTGAGGTCACATAACTGAATGTGGGGGTCACGAAAAAATTTGGTAACAATAAAGGCTATGTATACCCACTTTATATACAAGTGGAAAAAGTTTAAGAAGCCCAGCTCTAGGCAACTCTCGAGGACTATAAATTTCAGAGATTTCACTGACCTGAATTGGTCCTTATCTAGACATTCTCTATATCAATGAAACCATATGTCCAGTCCCTACCCTCTTAACAGCTCATATTTATTGAGCATCTACTATGCATAAGGCATTATTCTTGGTAATTCATGGGATACAAAAAAATGAGTAAGAAACAAATTCTTGCTCATAACAATTTCATCAACATTCTTGAATTTAGCAATCACAAAGTTCCAATGCTCTGAAGGGAAAATCTGGAGAATCCTCCCCCTATCAATATGCACTAAACATTTTAGGGGAGACAGGACAAACTCTGTCACTGTTACTGAAGAAGAATTAGACCACAAGACACCAAGGGACATTTGGTATTTTCCTCTAGTGGAGTCAGTTGTGGGACAGACAAGTGGTCAAGGGAAAGTAGAAAATAAGTCCCTCTTTAATCAGGACTCTGCCTTCCAGCCAATGGTGTGATTATTTCCTTTATTTCTTCTTCTATAGGGTTTTGGATCAGAAATGAAACAACAATGGAGATTATAAAGCAATAGAAGATGAGTCATTTAATTAAGCCATCAGTTAATATAACAACCATTATCAATCAATTAGACACCCCATATTTATTAAGCACTTAGAATATACCAAGCATTTGGGCTAAGCACTGGAGATTCAAAGAAAGGCAAATACAAGATCCCTGCCCTCAAAGAGCTTTCTTTCTAACAGGGAAGACAACGGGCAAACAATTAGGGATGTACAACCCATATACAGTGTAAATGGGAAATAACCTTAGAGGGAAGGTACTATTAGTTGGGGAAGAGGAAAAGTCTCTTGCAGAAGGTAGAATTTGAACTATCTTAAAAGAGGCCAGAAAGAGGAAATGAAGAGGAAAACACATTCCAGGCATGAGGAAGAGCCAATGAAAAGTCACGGAGTCTGAGAGACAGAATGTCATGTTCAAGAAACCACAAGAAGGCCAGTGTCACTGAATGGTAGAGTACCTGAAAAGGAGCTTAGTATAGGAAGCCTGAAAAGGTAGGAAGGGACCAGGTTGTAAAGGGCTTTAAATGCCAAAACAATTTATGTCTGATCCTTGAGGTAATAAGGAACCACTGGAGTTTATTGGGTAGTGGAGCAGCAGACTCTCACCTTAGAAAGATGACTGGCAGCTGAGTAGAAAATGACCTAGAGTGTGTGGGGACCAATTTTTAATTGGGGAGTGCTAGCTAAGCGGCTCACCACAATATTGGGGAAAGGAAGGAGACGGGCAGCCTCCCTCAAAACCGAACAAGATTTATTTTAACAAGAACGAACTTAAAAAAAAAAAAACACAAACAGGATCAGTAGGATCAAGGGAAAGGAAACAAAATGGAGAAAGGGAAATTATAATACCTGAAAAAATACCACCGCCCAGGAATCAGCTGAAAATACGCAGCAAAATGCCTGTCACTTTCCAGCTTCCACCTAGAATGCCCAATTCTCCTCCCCCAAACCTAGAAACACCCCCCACACAGCCCCAGCCAATGGGATGGCCACTCTGACAGTCACATGACTGCCCTCACTAGGCTTCCAATCATTATAATTTTGCCAGGCCCATGTAGGCGTCAGCGAGTGGTGATGACGTGAGGTGCCAGAGCCCAGGCAAAGGCTACAACCAGTGGGTGGAGCACCGTGTGGTTTGCGGAGCCCCAGGCCAGTGCCCACTGAGGCATAAAAACCTCAAATAACAATTAAATCTTTACAAGTGGGAAAAGATTCAAGGAAGGGAGACCAGTTAGAGGATGGATTGTAGGGATTTTTAAAGTCTTATTGTTATGTTTTTTTTAATAAAATACTCCCATTATTTATCTCATTCTACACCCTAAATTGATGACTTCTCTATAACACATAGCATACTTTATCATTGGTCTTCTAGATCAGAGGTATCAAACACTGCCGTCAGGCTGAATGCAACCCACAACCCTCCAGAGCACAGCCTGACTAATGGGGGGGGGGGGGAGGGGCAGCTAAGTGGTACAATGGAAAAAGCACCTGCCCTGGATTCAGGAGGACCTGAGTTCAAATCCAGCCTCAGACGCTTGACACCTATGAGCTGTGTGACCCAGGTCAAGTCACTCAACCTTCATTGCCCCACCAAAAAAAAAAAAAAAGGTAATGGGGAAATGAACAAAATAAAGAGAAATAAAATAAAACATAGATATTACGTTTTAAAACTGTTAATATGCAATCTGCAGGGATTCTCATATACAGATTAGTGGCCCCTATTTCTATCTGAGTTTGATACCACTACTCTAAATTATTCTAATCTAGAACACAGCTCCTTAATCTTTTTTCCATTCGTGACCCCTTTTTACCCTAGAAATGTTTACACAACCCTGGGTATATAAAATATGTATACATAACCTTTAACTGTTGCCAAATTTTTTGCTACACCCACATTCAGTTGCTACCCAGAATTTAAGAAGCTTTGGTATAGAATAGTGAATGCTCGTTGAACTGATGTGGCAGCTAGATGGTGCAGTAGATAGAGTGTCAGGCATGAAGTCAGGAACAATCATCTTCCTGATTTCTAATCTGGCTATAGACACAAAGCCTTCTTTTCCATTTGGCCAATTCTACTTTTTAAGGAGTTGTTTTCTTCAGTGATTTTTTTTCCATTTGACCAATTGGATTTTTAAGGAATTGTGTTTCTCAGTCAATTTTTGTCCTTCCTTTTCCAAGCTGTTGACTCTCTCTTGGTTAACTCTCATTTCTTTTCCTAATTTTTCTTCTACCTCTCTTATTTGATTTTTTTTTAAAGTTGTAGATTTCTTTTTTATATTTTTTTTGGGGGGGGGGTGAGGCAATTGGGGTTAAGTGACTTGCCCGGGGTCACACAGCTAGGAAGTGTTAAGTGTCTGAGGCTGAATTTGAACTCAGGTCCTCCTGACTCCAGGGCCAGTGCTTTATCCACTGCGCCACCTAGCTGCCCCTCTTATTTGATTTTTAAAATCTTTTTTGAGCTTTTCCAAGAAGGCTTTATGGGCTTGAGACCAATTCATCTTCCCCTTTGAGGCTTTGAATGTTGACATTTTGACAATGTTGCCCTCTTCTGAGTTTGCATTTTGATCTTCCCTGTTTTGTCAGAGCTCTTTTCTATTTTTTACTCATTTTAGCCTGTTTTGTGGCTTTTAAAGTTGAGCTCTGCTCCTGAGGCATAGGGGACACTGTCCCTAGCTTCTTGTGCTGGGGGCTATGGGCCTATTCACTGGCTTTCTGCCCTGAGGCCTAAGGGGCTAAAGGTTTGCTCACTGAGCTGCAGTGGCTAGTCTAGTCGCATCTCTTGTGCAAGGAGGTTTCCCAGCTGGTAGTTTGACTTCTGTTCTGGGGTTGAAGACATCACAACTAGCCTTTTGTGCCACTAGCCTGAGCAGCCAGGACCAAAAGGTCTCAATTGCTGATCTGTTATATGACTAAAAGTCTCCTGCTACCTTTCCTGGACACTGTCTACACTAAGCTGCACTTTCCTCTTACACAAATGAGACAGACCTTTCCTGAAGTCCTTCTAAGTTATCTTAAGCTGAAAAATCATTTCACTCTGTCCTTTTGTAATTTCTGTAGCTCCATAACCCATTTAGAGGCTTGATTTAATATTGTTTCTGAGAGAAACTGGGGAGAGTTCAGGCAACTTCCTGGCAACTTGCTGCTATCTTGGCTCTTCATCTTTCCCCATTTCTTATGGCACAATTGTATTCCATCACATTAATATACACAATGTGGGGGCAGCTAGGTGGCGCAGTGGATAGAGCACCAGCCCTGGAGTCAGGAGTACCTGAGTTCAAATCCGGCCTCAGACACTTAACACTTACTAGCTGTGTGACCCTGGGCAAGTCACTTAACCCCAATTGCCTCACCAAAAAAAAAAAAATATATATATATATATATATATATGTGTGTGTGTGTGTGTGTGTGTGTGTGTATGTTATATACACAATGTGTTCAGTTATGCCTCAAATTATGGGCGTCCCTTTAGATTCCAGTTTTTTGCTACCACAAAAAGAGCTATTATAAGTACTTTCTGCATATAAAGGTCCTTTTCCTCTTTCTGGGATCTCTTTTGGGTTTAGACCTTGGAGTGGTAGAACTGGGTCAAAGGACATACACTGTTTAGTTACTTTTCGTGTATAATACCAAATTCCTTTCCAGAGTGGTTATACCCATTCACCAGTCCACCAACAATTCAATTCATAAATGTGACTTTTTCCCCCACAGTTTCTTAAATATTTTTCATTTTCCCTCTTTGTCATCTTTACCCGTCTAGTGCATATGGGAATCTCAGAATGGTTTTACTTTTCATTTCTCTAAATAGTAGTGACAAGTCACAACCTCTAGGCAAGTCAGTTAATTTCTCTCAGCCTCAATCTTCTCATATATAAGGAGGAAATAATAACATGTCCCTCCCAAAATTGCCATAAGAATCAAATGAAATAACATGTAATATATTTTGCAAACCTTAAAACACTCATATAAATACTCTTATTGTTCATACTAATTCCATGAAGATTTTGTACATTAAGTACTAAGGGAACCTAGGGTAAATGAATAATCACTTGGTAAGGACTAATCAGTGGAACCTTCCTGGATGAGATGAGTTTTATTGAAGGTTTTGAAGAAGGTGAGGGACATGAATAGGCATGGGTGAAAGGGTATACAGTGTATGTAGGTGGATTGACATTTGAAAAGGTATAGAATCCCCTATCTGATCTAAAGGATATAATTTTGAGAAATAAAAGTTTCTTAAGAAACATATCTCCTGTTAATTTCCATTTCCTATCTTCAAAGAATGTACCCCATATTATTACTGCTGCTTCATAAAATCTACCTCACAAGCCCATTTCACAAAAGGCACTGTGGGGTAGCTGGAAGGCCAACTACTCCTTACTTTGTCTCAAATAACTGCCAGAATAAACTGTTAATTGTTCCTTCAGTCTGAACAGTCCCCTGAGACTCTGTAAGAAGAGGTAATTAACAAGAATCCCAGCAGATGGCCATTGATCTTTCACTCTGTATTGCAGGCTTTCTGTAAGAAATTGAAGTAGACATGTGTTACCAATTACATATAAGAAATATGTTTTCAGGCTCTATTTAATTTCCATTGGTGTTTGTGGAAGCAGAAGTAGATGACTACATTTCCATATTTCAAGGCTATGTGATTTCATTAATGTGGGGCTTCCAAACTGGGAAGTAGACCCGGGGGGGGGGGGTTAGGAGAAACATTGATTTTCTACCTGCTGTTGAGGCTTCTGCATGCCCAAATATGTTGGGATGCCAGCTTTCCTGAGATCCTTTGGCCTTAGTTTAGCATGCCTAGAAAGGAGATTGGGATAGGGTAAGGGACAAGATCTGTGATTTCATTGGATGAGAAAATTCCCTCTACCCATGCAAGTCATCACATTTTCTAAAACTTACGGAGTTTCCTGAAGCACTCAAAGGTTAAAAGCATTGTGAAGCAAAATGTGACAGAGGAAGGTCTTGAACCCAAGCCTTCCTGACAAACACTCTATCTACTATGCCATATTTTCTCTCTAGGGGAATTACTGTGACCAAAATATTCACCACCCTATGCCAACCAAGTGGTGAACCTCCCTCAACTTAGCTATGCACTTCCTCAGAGAAAAGGCAGTCATTCAAACAATTTCTGAGGCCATACTTGAAGGTTTTCAGTATTGTAGGGCTTGTGCTTTGCCCTCATAGCCTTTGAGAAGTCAAGGTCACTTCCATACCACAATGAGCTACTGAAGAAGAGCATTAAGGAAGAGCACTATTTTTATAATAATTACCCAATTTTAACAAGAGAAATATTTATAGTTCAATTTTGATTGCCATGAGACAGCTGTATATACTAGATCGAATTCTGAACAACTTCAAGTTAGGAAGACGAGAGTTGAAAATCTGCCTTTCTCATCCCATCTCCTCTTCTGTAAAATAGAGAGAAAATAGGACCTACTTTACAGTGTTGTTGTAAGAATCGAATGTGTGTAAAGTACTTTGCAAACCTTAAGTTACTATATCAATGCTTGTTATTATTAGCAATCATGATTTAATTCCTTGTTCTCTTCTTTAAATATGTATATCTACAATTCCCATATGTGTTAGATTTAAAGGATTTCCTCTCTCTCTCTCTCTCTCTCTCTCTCTCTCTCTCTCTCTCTCTCTCTCTCTCTCTCTCTCTCCCCCTCTCTCCCTCCCTTCCTCCCTCCCTCTGTCTCTTTCCTTCCTGGGTTTATTTCATTAGATGGAGATTGGGAAATGTTACCATGGAAATACTTTTTTTGTTGTGTTATAGAGTATACTTCTTATTCTGGAAATGATGGCTGCTATGATAAATCACCCTGGACCAGCACTGGCAGATCTTTCTTTTTTTCTCATTTAGACATTTTGGAGGGCTTTATTTAATTCTATGCCTCTTGAACTTCTTAACCTCGCCTTTCAACTAACACCATAAACACACCAGAATGATGTTTGAGCTATTGGAACAGAAATGTCTTAAAATGCTCCTGGGTTCCTGGTATTTGGCAATATTAACATGATTAATTTTTTTTTTCTGACCTGAAATTAATGAAATGGCATTTTTGTGGGGAAGAGAAATGATAACAACAGATGAGAATACTTCAATTTTTCCATTTATTTTAAGGAACCAGATAGATTGTCACACTCAACAAAATTTAGATTCCTAAAACTTCATTTAAAAAAAATCCATATACTAGGAATGCTATAGCTAAAAACTGATAGAACACCTTTCTTCCCCTAAGCCCGAAACATTCTTAAGACATGATCTCTTCAAGTCTCACAGCATATTAGGGAGGTAAGAAGGTAGCAAAACATTATTATCTCCACTTAATGTCAGAAAAAGAAAGATCTGAGAAAGCTATCTTCCATCATGTGGACAGGCAGCTCTGACTAAAGGGCAAGCCCTGCAATCCTCAAATTCAGATTTATCTCACCTTCATCACATCATATCTTATAATTTAGGGCTAACTTAAAAAGAATTATATGGGGGAAAATGAATACAGATTTTCTTTCACATCTAATAAACTAAAGCCTCCCTAACTTAAACTAACTGGGAAGATCAATCTAGTGTGGAAATATTTTGACTAGTTGGGCCTAATTTGGGGACTAATCTGACTGGGGTACTTAATCTGGGGACTTTTGACTAACTGGCTATCTGACTGCTATTAATTTAATATGGGCCATTTATAAAGTTCTACCACACTGCTCCACTCCCAAAATTGATAAGAAAAAGATTAAGGGGCAGCAAGATGGCTCGGTGGATAAAGCACTGGCCCTGGATTCAGGAGTACCTGAGTTCAAATCAGGCCTCAGACCCTTGACACTTACTAGCTGTGTGACCCTGGGCAAGTCACTTAACCCCAATCGCCTCACAAAAAAAAAAAAAAGATTAACTAAATAATCAAAGCAGAGTTTATTTATGAGATACAATTTAAAATTATGAATACAGGGAAATAAAATGTACAACCTGACTGCATTCCTGCAGTTTCTTTCCATTTGATGGGCCTGGAACTTTTTTAATACAATAAGGGCCTTTGCTGCCTCTTGCCTTAGGGTATGCTCCAACTTTCTCTAACTTTCACTCTTTTTCTCCTTCACTCCAGCTTCCCTGCTTCACTTTCACTTCTAACTCTGCCTGTACCCTGTGCTGACCACTTCTGTGTTCTCTGCTGCCTCCTGGTTCTGTCTGTCTGCTCTGTCAATCTGCCCTCTGCTGCCTTTGCCACCCCTCTAATCTTGTCAGCCTCTCTTAATTTTATCCACTGGCCCCCCCTAACTTGTCCTTCAGCCTCCCTAAGTCTAATTCCCAGGTCTATATATATTTTCCTTTTCTCCACTCAAATCTTGGGGCTTTTTTTGCTCCCCCACAGACCAAGCTAATCCACCAGCCAGGGCTATGGGTGGGGCTGCTGGGACGCTTGAGCATCACATGCCTCAGAACAGGATACGCCAGAGCCCAGCCGGGACAAGCCCAGGAGCTCTGGGATAGATCTGTTCAGGTCGGAGGGAGCTGGGAGCTTTTTCCCTCCAGCTGTCTGACCCGGCTTCTCATACAGCCCACAGGGCTTTTTGGCTCAGCTGAAGCAGAGGGGGAGGGGCACCAGTACTTCCCACACAGAAGTGACCTTGAAGGCCTAAGGCTTTCTAATCTTAGCCCAAAGGTAGGGTCCCCAAATCAAAATAAATTTCACCTGATTGGCAAAAAAAGTAGGAAAGGTCAACCATTTTTAAAGGAAACTATTTTGGGGCAGCTAGGTGGTGCCGTGGATAGAGCACCGGCCCTGGGGTCAGGAGGACCTGAGTTCAAATCCAGCCTCAAACACTTAACACTTGCTAGCTGTGTGACCCTGGGCAAGTCACTTAACCACAATTGCCTCACAAAAAAGGAAACTATTTTAAAATTTTATATGTTTATATGTATACACAATAGCTTGACCTTAGGTTTAAAGAAAAGCTCAAAACATAGAAAAAAAAACATCTAATGGTTCTAATGATTCAAGCTATTCAAAAGCAGTATATAGACTGACTGAGGAGGTAGCAAATTCCTTTTCATTTCTTCATGTAGATGATGCAGGACCACTTGTCATGAATGTTGTAAAATAGGCCTCATGACCTCATGAAAGATTGGATCAAAGACCTAAAAGGAATTTTCCAACTCGTAAGAGTCATTTAATCTAGTATGTGGGTGAAAAATATATTCCAGAACTCTTCAGGAAATACTTTTAATAGTCAGTCTTTCCTGATCATCCTATTAAATTTGAAGAAGGAGGAGGAAGAAAAAGGAAGAAAGGAAGGAAGGAAGGAAGGAAGGAAGGAAGGAAGGAAGGAAGGAAGGAAGGAAGGAAGGAAGGAAGGAAGGGAGGGAGGAAGGGAGGGAGGAAATAAATCCAGAAATAGATTAAAATAATGGGAAAAGGGCTAGCCTTGGAGTCAGAAGGTCTGTTTTCATGTTCTACCTCTGATATATAACATCTGAGTGACTATGGGCAAGTCATTCTGAGTGCCACCCCCAGGCAACTCTTTAAGACTATAAATTGCAGTCAGAGGAACATGAATTTAGAGGTGGAAGAGATGTAAAAGGTCATGCATTCTAACTCTCTCATTTTATAGATGAAAAAAACCTAAGCCCCAGAGAAATTAAGTGATTTGTCCATGGTAACTTGTCTTCTGATGGAAAAATCCAATGATTTTTCCCCCTATACTTGTGAATTTGTCTGTCAGAATTGATGGGTGGTTTTTCCATTGTGGGAGTTCTCTGTACTCATCAAATCACAAATCTAGACCAAAAACAAACAAACAAAAAAGCCTACAAAGCTACACTGCCTTGAGAACCTGGTGATACCAGTTTTCCTCTTTATGTAGAGTTAAGGCAACCCCCAGAAAACTATAAAAAACAAAGATATCATTCCACATTTGCATTACTCTGGTCAGGTAGATCCAAGGGGACTGATTATATGAAGTCATTAACTTTGTATGCCATTGCAGGGACCAAGAGATTTTTCAGAAGAAAAGTTAAAAGGGGGGTGAAATTGGTGATGAAACTGACTCATTTGTTGTTAATTTGTTCTGACAGGTTTTCTACATTAACTTCAGGGAAACATATATAGATACAGTTAGAGCTAGAGCAAGATAAACACATATACATATGTATACATGCATGTATATGTATAAGCATATACACATGCATACACATATGGTCTGTATATATAGAAATTATATTGACTATATTAAAGTGAATATATATATCATACCTGTGAGACATGTGTGTATGTATATACATATATATGTATATGTATATGTATATATGAGCAAAAAGAAAGAAAGGAAGAAAGGGAGAGAAAAGAAGGAAGGAAGGGGGAGAGAGAAGAAAGAAAGAGAAAGAAAGAAAGAAAGAAAGAAAGAAAGAAAGAAAGAAAGAAAGAAAGAAAGAAAGACAACAAATAGAAAGTGCAGGCTAGTTCTCTTCGATTAGCTTGCTTAGAATTTCAACTAGCAAATTTGACCCATCTTTACTGGATTCTCTTTTAAAAATCACTTTCATTTCTTTCTGTGATCCGAATACATACTCTGCAATTTATATGCCAGTTTAGGGTTGCAGTTTGGAAAGGAAAAAACTGTACATAAAGCATGGTTCTGACTTGCACCATCTTCTCTCTTGGGAGCTAAAAGAATCTCACTTGGGATAAAAGAAATGACTTCTTTTTGGGGGGAGGGGCAGGGCAATGAGGGTGAAATGACCAGGGTCACACAGCTAGTAAGTGTCAAGTATCTGAGGTTGGATTTCAACTCAGATCCTGCTGAATCCAGGACTGGTGCTTTATCCACTGCACCACCTAGCTGCCCCTAAGAAATAAGACTTCTGCTGCACATTGAAAAAGAGTACCATCGAAGTGGGGAAGATCACAGGGAAAAAAAATCTTATCAAACCTGCCTCTCAGTTTCCTTATCTATATGTTGCAGTATAGTTCACTCAGGAAGACCTAGGTTCAAATCCTCCTCCTGACTTATATTGATTGTGTGGCCCTGTCAAAATTACTTAACCTTTCAGTAATCTAGAAAGCTAGCTAAAACTTTAAGTTGTAGAACAGTTGCAGATCTGCTTTGGTCAATAGTTTCCTCACTGGAAATTTTCTATACCAATGAAATCATAAGCCTGGACTTGGGAAAAAAAGGGTGGGGGGAAGGGTGGTGTGAGGAGATAAACCACAACGGTTTTTGTGAGGAAGTAAGGATGGGTATTGTGGTGATTTTAATATGTTAGAAATGGCCTTAACATGAAGTATGTGTGAGAGTTATTTGGCCCAATAACATAGATAACCTTGAAACCAGTGCCACAACCAGGAAATTTCATACATTACCATGTTTCCCATCCATAGGCTCAATGTCATTCTGAACATGCATGAACTAAGTCCTAATAAATGAGCTAAATTTTGTTGCATTAATTCCATTCTTTAAATGGAGCATTTATTCATAAGCACAAATGTAAACAGTGGGAAATCACAACTCTTGAACACATGACATGGTTCCTATGTTCCCCCATCTTACCCCCTCAGTATACCTGAGAGGTTCCTTATACTTAGACAAGATCAGCCACTTTGCTGGAAAGGTCAGTTTCTTCATCACCTTCATTCTGCAGCTAGAAAAGAACTTTCCAGCTTTGGATATGAATTTATTGTCATAGTAATTAATATAATGACATACTTAGTATTATAACTGAACTACTAGATCAAGGAAACAAAAAAATTTGGGCTGAGAAAGAGAATACTGTTTCAAAGTTTAGGTATAGGTATAAATGTACCTAGGGCTTTAAAATCCTAGGAAATGTGTGTAAAAGGGAAATCCATGAATTTCATTAAAATTGAAGTAAATCAACATTACTATTATCATGGGAAATCAGGATCCTTTAAAAGGACAAAATGAGTAAGGTATGATGAATGAATGAGTTAAGGAATCAAGGTAAGCACTGAATTTCACTTAAATACCCCCTCCTTCCCAGGTTATTTTTAATTCTTTCAACTGTTTATCAAATAAGCCTGTATTGGTTTCCCTCCCTCCTGTTTAGCTCCCTCAAAATTTAGCCCATATGAAATCTCTTGCACCTTTCTTCATCCTCACAGGTTTTTTTTTTTATTTTATTTTTCAATTAGGAGCATTCATTTTCTCTCCTTACCTCCCTTCCTTTGGAAAAAGAAGAGAAAAGCCAAACTTTTAATAAGTACAAAATCAAGAAAAAAATTAATTATAGCATTGGAAATATCTAAAAATATAGGTTTTACTTTGCATGTTGAGTCCATCACCTCTTTACCAAGAAGTGGACAAAATGCTTTTTCATTGGTCTTCTGTAATTGTGGATAGTCGTTGTATTGATCAGAGTTGTCAGATTTTTCAAAGTCATCTTTACAATGTTGTGATTATGCAAATTTTTCTCTTGATTCTGCTCACTTCACCCTGAATTGGTTCATTAAAAATCTTCCCAGGTTTCTCTAAAATTGTCCCTTTCATCATTTCTTACGGCCCAAACATTCCATTATATTCATATATCATACTTGGTTCAACCATTTCCCTCCTAGTTCTTTGTTATAATACAGAAAGCTACTGTCAATATTTTTGTAGTTATGGGTCCTTTTCTTCTTTGATCTTTTTGGGGTGTATAACTAGTAGTGGTGTTTCTGGGTCAAAAGGGGATGCATAGTTAAGTGACTTAGGAGGCACAGTTACAAATTATTTTCCAGAATAGCTGGATAAATTCACAATCCCATCAAAATTGCATTAATGTATCCCTTCCATTGGTAATATTCTTTCTCACTTGTTCAAATGGACATGAATATATTAGTTTACATGGTGAATCCACCTTACCTCCCCCAATGGAATAGGACACCTAATGTAAAAAAGGGAGGAGCAATTTAATTTTTTTACTTTATCTCTGATGTCTAGCACAATCCTTAATAAATGCTTGTTAGAGTAGATTGGGTCAGGAGACTGGTGGGACATTGTTCAAGGTAGGCCCAACTAATCCCAGGGAAGGTAATCAACTGCACAATTACAGGATGGAGCATAGGTGACTGGCAAACAGTTGACGTGAAAAAGGCTTGACCAAGAATTGAATGCAAGGAGGAGAGTAGTCTAGATTTTATTTTGGAAATTCTTTAGTGCTTTCAATCATCCTAAACTATTTCCTTATAATCATATTTTAAATTCCTAAATTCCTTTAATGACTTTGTATAGCTGCAAATGGTGGAACACCATACTCTCTGAATCATGGAACACCATCTTAACTGGCATTAACTGAAAAATTACATCTTTCACTTAAGCAAACAAACGCAAACAAATGAGGGCCCCCAGAACATACTGACTAGGATGATGAGAACACTGGGGATTGCCATATGGGGCTCTATTGAACTACCTGTGCATTTACAGCTTGGAAAAGAGTGGCATGATAGCTGTCTTCAAATGCATGAAAGAGTGGCATTTAAGAGGGGTATTAGGTAGAAATTGTAGAAGGACTGATTGGTAGAACTTGCAGAGAGGCTGCCTGTAGTTTGATTCAAATACATTTTTAAAAACCTTCCTGATAACAGCTATGTGAAAAATGGAATGAGCTACTTCAGGTGGTGGAGGTCTTTACATAGAAACTAGATAATTAATTAACCTACAAGCATTTATTAAATTTTCTTCTATATTCCAGGCACTGTCCCAAGATCTGGGGGCACAAAGACCAAAGTGAAACAGTACCTTCCCTCATGGAAATTTCGTTTAATCAGGAGATGTATCATGCATATACTGCACAAATAAATACAAGATAATTTGGGGGATATGGAAAGACACTAGCAGCTGGAAAGATCAGTAAAGGCTTTATGAAGATGGCTCTCGAATTTAGTTTTAAATGAAACCATGGGTTCTAAGATGTAGAGATGAGGAGAAAGTGCACTCCAGGGTTATAAGACAGCCAATGCAAAGGGATGGAAACAGGTAAAAGAGTGTTTTGTTAGTAATGTACAAAGCCCTTGTATTTTCCCCCTACCAAAGCTTCTTTTTATATATTATTTCCCCTTTCCAAAATGTAAGTTCTTTGATGGTAGGGATTGTCTTCTTTTCTGACTATATTTGCATTCTCAGTATTTAGCACAGCATCTGGCACATAGTTAAGTGCTTAATAAATGCTTACTGACTTAATTCAGAGGCCAGTTTGGCTATACCAAAGAATGTATCAAGGGGAGCAATGTATGATAAAAATGGAAAGGTAGATTGGAGTCAGATTGGAAGAGGATTTACATATCAAACAGTCTGTACTTGATACTGGAAACAATATTGAGGAATTTGCTATTGTTTGTCCTTTGTTCTGAAAGAGGATCAATTATTGAACTGAGGAGTGCCATGCTTAGATATGAGTTTTAGGGGGCAGCTAGGTGGCACTGGGACAGCTAGGTGGCGCAGTGGATAGAGCACCGGCCCTGGAGTCAGGAGTACCTGAGTTCAAATCCGGCCTCAGACACTTAACACACACTTACTAGCTGTGTGACCCTGGCAAGTCACTTAACCCCAATTGCCTAACTAAAAAAAAAAAAAAAAGATATGAGTTTTAGGACAGGCAGCTGTATATAGGATAGATTGGAAAAGGGAGTAATTTGAGAAAGGAACAACCTAATGGTGCAGAGGAGTAATGATGTTCCTTTTTTTAATTTTTATTTTTTGGTGAGGCAATTTGGGTTATATGACTTGCCCAGGGTCACACAGCTAGTAAGTGTCAAGTGTCTGAGGTCGGGTTTGAACTCAGGTCTTCCTGAATCAAGGGCCGGTGCTCCATCCACTGTGCCACCTAGCTACCCCAATGATGTTCTTTTTAAGGCAGGGTGAAAGGGGTTTTGTCTAGAAGGGCTTAATATCTAGGTATGAGTTGAACTAGATGACTTCTGAGGTCTCTTCCAGCTCTAAGATTCTATGATTAAAAAAAAAATTATAACAAATGGAGAGGGTTACATAACTCTCCAATGTTACACAACCATGTGCTTATGTGAATGTTTTCTATTTCTTTGTAGGATTCTTCATGTTTTTTTTCTAATTTGGCCATTAAAACAGAGTTTGGCAGGTAAGCCAAAATGATCTTCAACCTTTGTTTAAGCTGCCAGCAATGAAGGATAGGATGACCAAGTATCCCATAAAATCATGATTCAATTATGTAGCCAGAATTAACTAAAAACAAAATCTGTCCTCTTCTACACTTGCTCTTCTGAGGAAAGCCTTCAAATTATCCTTTGGCCAGGACTTCTATGAGTTTTCTAGTTTCCCTTGTAATAAGCATGTCACTATGGCTAGTGTTTATTTCCTCTGGCAATATATTGATTTATGAGTTATTGGAGAGAGATGTGAGTAAATCAATACTACTGAAAGTTAAATTAAAATCATAGTCTAAAAGTTATGTGAAGCTTTGTCCCCTGGGGCTCCCTTTATGGCTCCACCGCCATCACTGTGGAAGTAGAATTTGGTCATTCAGAAATGGAGAATGTAAGGTAAGGCATCTTTATGGTGAAAATGTGGAGCAGCAGATTGATAACCAAATCATACCTTGTTGTCATAAAAAATGAAGGTATATAACAAACTGGATAAACCTTCTGTGGTACAAAGTCTGGGTAATAGGAACATGGAACATGGAATTATAAAATGGGGCATGTATGTCATTATCTTCATAGATGGAAGGAATACCCACAATGAGGAAAGCATAGTTACTTCTAAATATTGTACTCATTTTTATGATTTCTTGTATCCTTATGTCCTATATTTCTCACTAATTTGTAATCTTTAAAGAAAATTGTCCTTCCCTTTCTTTCATTTTTCTTTATCCAAACGGGTATGGATTTACCTTCATATGTAGATATGTTATTGAATGGCCAAAACAAAAGTTTGACAGAAGAATAAACTATTGAGGTTAGGTCAAATGAAATAACACATTTTTAAAAATGGTTTGCAAACAAAGTGTCCCATGAGACACATTATTATTATTTATTAGTATTGTTGTTGTAGCTTATTACTGTTATAGAATATTATTATTACAGCTTATTATTATTGCTTTTACTATTAGAAGGCTCTAAGAACTTCTAAGATAGAAATAGATTGTTTCCAAAACTGTTTTTGAACATCTAACTTAAGCTCTTTTAGGGTAGGGACCATTTTGGTTTTGTCTTTATCTCTTATAGCTAGCACAAAGTCTTGTCCATAGTAGAAAATAAGTGTTTAGTGAAATGAATTGAATATCCAGTATTAAAGTCCGTAATATTCTGAGTTCAGAAACAAGTAAATAGTAATCTCCTCTAGGGATTATATATAAAAGTGACTATTCTTCTGTAGTATTATAGCTGTCTTCATCATCAAACATTTATGGATCATCCATCTATGTGGCATGGAAAGATGCATAATGTTTAATGGCTTTTAACAGATATGTACCCGTTATGGGAAAACATATTTTGAAAAGAAAAAAAACACTATGAGATTAAATAATTTATTACCATTGCTAAGATGAACACATATACTTGATACTCAATTTTATGCAGAACTTTAAAAAAATAGTTTTAATACAGTATAAAATTTACACAAGTGTTTTGTCAAAAGACTATTGTCCCTTGAATAGCTACTGCAGGGTCTACTGCAGGCACAAAAACTTGTTTTTAAATGTTTTCTATTGTATAGGAATACAACAATTTAAGTTTATAGATGAAAACTTTGTGAAAATGTAAATGTAGCAAGCAGGATGTTTGTTTTTTAGCAGAGAATGACAGTTTTAAAATATAACACCTCAAGAGGAAGATTTGTTTAAAATCTAACCAAATAAAGATAATTAGAGAGAAAAAGTCTGTGTTAAATTAATTCACAAGGTTTTTGAGACAACAGTAGGCTGGTTCTACATCACAGTACCATAATTTTTTTTAATGTACAGCAGTTTCTTACATTCTACTACCAAATGGGCAATTAATACAACATGTAACAAGCCCACGAAAAAGAGAAAATATTTGCTGTGAAGCAAACCCTTAGTAATTGAGAACAAACCTGAAAACTGGCAATTGTTGCATTCCTATCTCTTTTATCCTAAGCTACAGTAAAAACTTAAGCAATAGCATTCTGTCACAGGCCTCTTGCATATTCATACAAGAAACTCATTGCATTTGGATAAACACAAAATACCTATCATAGCATTTCCATTACACACAGTCTAATGTTATACACATTTTCCCCCCTTCCCCCCAAATAATAAATGAAATAAACTAAGCATAGCTAGCATGTCTCTTGGTCAACCTTCAAGCAATCTGAACAAGAGTTTTTAGCTTCAAAATAATCAGACATGCGTTGAGTATCATCAAACAATTGTTTTAAAGAAAGCTGCAGTAGGCAAGGAAAGCTTTTGTTCAAAAATGCAGTGCAATCTTTTAAAGTCTACTTAGAGTTTGTTAAATATAATAGCTTATCTAGAAACAAAATTGTCAAAATTAATGTCTCCTCACAGCTGGAAACTCTTAAAAGTAAGCTTATGATTATTGAAGTTGCAAATTGTCCATATTAATGCTGATGGGAGAGTGGGCCTGGAGACTGGTCACCTCCATGTTGTGTTAGCAAAATGGAGGAGGGAGGGAAGCATTTAATTGCCCAGTTGTCAGAAACTGTGTTTTGGGACAAGTTCTGTCAGGGATTTTGCTACACTATTAGTTAGGAAAGCAAATTCGTGAGATAATTTTAGCACCTCAGTACAAATATTGAATGTTTCAGGGGGAGAAAATCCAGCCATTTCTTTCAAATTAAGCACCAGCAACTAGCATTTTATATACTCAAGTAGAAGTGACAAGCGGCCTAGTTCCCAAACTTTGGAAGCTGGAAGGCACCGTTTCTTAGCTTCTACATAACATGGTAGGAAGTTCCCACTATGTCACATCAGTCAAAATCACTAGAACTCTTCAATTCATGAAAACTCCAATTATCATAAGATCTTGAAGAATGTGTAGGATAACAAATTAGTGATGTCATGATTCAGTGACTGCACTTGAATATAGTAAAGCAAGAGAAATTCCAGTAGGATGGGGGACCTGCACTGAAGTTTTCAAAGAAGACATAGATGTGGCACACAACCACACTATCGTTAACCCCCATGAGTCCAGGTGTGTGAAAGTCATGTCTTCTTTTCTTTCCCACCACCAGTGCTAATCTTGTATTCAGGAGTGCTCCTCACATCGGTCCTTTGTACTGGTTCCCGGACAGATGTTGCCTAATTCCAGGACAAGAACCTGCAGCATCTCCAAGTTTCCGCCACACAACCTAAAAGAAGAGAAAAAAGATGTTAGTTGTAATTGTTCACAAGCATCTAGTACCCTGTTCTAATGCTTCAAGGTAAATGTTAGACATTCATATCGAAGCACTGAGGATAAAATATGCTCATTTTATTTTAAAAAATATGCTTTTGAGTGGATACAAAGTGAAATATCCTGAGAAGCATTTAAATAACTGTACCAAGATTCTTTTGCATATGAGACCATATGCTTTGCTAGCAAATGAGTTAAAATTGAAGGCTGAAGTGACAACTTTTTTCAAAACTACCATAATATTACTATGTTAATGAAATATGTTATCTTTAATAAAGGAAATCAAAGCACATAATTTATTTTTAAAAAAAGGAATGGGTGTTTTGGTTCAAGATTTGGCTAAATCCTCACTTTATAACATGATGTTGGCTGGAATACTTGGCTCTATTCCCTCCTTCCATCACACTGCCTCTCCCCGACTCTGACCCAAGGGTTAACGTCTCCTGTTTTTGTAAATCTTAGTAGGGAAACATAAAGATCACTCAGATTGCTAAAATAAAAGAACCCAAAAGGCAAAGGTAAGAGTAAATCCATGATAGCCTTGAAAAGAAAATATAAGAGAGGAAGAGAGAGGGAGGGGTCTTTTAATGAGACAATGAGACAACTGCAAAAGCTGGGGTTTTGAAAAGCAGAAATACAGACTGGTAATACTATGAAATTTAGCACTCAGTATTAAATTTACCGTGTGTGTGTGCATGCATGTATACACACATATGTGCATGTGCATGTATCATATGTGTGTATACATGTATGTATATATAAACATATAAAACATATGTGGTAACATCAAGAATATTTTTCTATCTAATAGAGTTTCAGTACAGGAATAATATTCTAATGCTTCAATTCAATTAAAGCAAAAATCCTATAAAGAAGTAGAAAACAAGTAGTGTATTTATTTATTTCTTTTTGGATAGGTCTAAGTAATTCAGTAATGCTGAAAAAAACAAGGGAAATGCTAACTTCTATTTTTCAGCAGACATGTTGGTTCTTTAGCTATAATAGAGCATTTGGCAGAAGTGTATTATAATTCTGTTTTCAAATATTTCAAGAGAAATTATACAGAGGAGTGATCAATTCAATCTGCTACCTCAATTGGTTAGATATTGTCCCTGATACCTAATTTGAAAACAAAGATGGAGAGTCACCATAACAAATTATTTCAAGAGGCCATAGCCTCTTTTTCTAGATTTCTAATCAAAGCAAAGATGTTCATCTTTCAGGATAGATCATGTATGCTGAGAGTCACAAGGGTAGTTATATGAGGCCTTACTACCTAAAATTCAATCACCATCCCAAAGGTCTTCCCCACATTTTCCAGGGATGTCACCTAGTCTAAAGTTATAAATTGATGACCCCAATCTGGATAGTACTGGGTAATTTAAGGAGAGTCCCAAATGCTAGGGCTAAGCACAATATGTCCTCTATATTAGAACCAAGGGCCCAAGAATAATAAGGCAAGAGGACAAGAAGGAAGAATTCTAAAATGAACATTGGTAATAGTCTAAGGGCTTTGGGGTCATAGAAGAACATAATTGTAGATATTCAGTTCTTTGAGACTGTCAGTGAGGTTATTCACTGGACATATCATATTGACACAGAGTTAGCAGCCTGATAAGGTCTATCTGACATTTCTGAAGCTCTATGAGTATCAATAAAATTTGGCTTTCTATTCCCTAAATAGTAATGATGCCTTTATTTACATAGTGCTCTTCAGGAAAGGTTTAATATCATCATATAGTCAGTAGTCAATGAACAAAGTTTAATTATTTTTGCCATTTTACAGACAGGAACATGAAGGTGTAGAAAGATGATTTGCTCAGAGGAGAACCACTAAAACTGATGATATCACCTAGCCCAAATAAAAAATAAATCTGAACATCATTATGAAACCAGAGAATGGTATCACTGTATTGAGTGTTTTGTCCTCAGTCTATTCACCAGGCTTCATTAGGTTTGCTAAGCATTCATACAATTAAATCCAATGATGCTTATTTTACTTTGGTTTTAATCAATTCTTCTTTGTCAATCTAACTTATAAATGCGATCCAGTTTCAAAAGCTGTTGGGATAGATTCTGGGACTTCCTAATCAAAATCAGGACATAAAAACAACCAAAAAAGCTGAAATGAAAAAAAAGAGTAAGTGACAACATAGGATTATGTATAGAAAAGCATATCTCATAAATAGAAAGAAGAAACTGTCACTCTGCTTGTGACTTTCATGTTAAAGTGGAAACTAATAAACTGGGTTTTAAAACATTAAAAAATTATCACAAAGTAAAACTACAAACTGTTTGATTTAACCCAGTTCAGAATTTAACTGATTTTATTAGTAAATATGGCAAATATCTCAAACCCTTAAATTTAGGATAATTAGGGTTGGGTTTTTTTTGTTTTTGTTTTTGTTTGCCATGATGCATCTTTATAGATAGAAATGGCAGCAGCAGGTATGATGGCAAATTGCCATCTACAAAAGACACTACTTTGCAATCTCTAGGAAAAGGAGACATAATCCCAAGATTTGTAGCAATGGGAGGATCTAAAGAGCACAGGACTAGGAAGGATACCATAGTCTCAGTCCTGGCTCTGCCACTAGCTTGCATGGGCCTTAAACAAATCATTACACCTCAGTGGGTATCAAATTCTTCACTTATTAAATGAAAAAATGGGACTAGATCTCTCATGCCCCTTCCAGATCTAATAGTCTATCATTATTATTTATTTCTAATGAATTTGTTAACTGAAGCGAAGCATCATCATTACTAGGTGAGAATTCTTATTGAATGGAGAAAAGAGAAGGGTCACTTGAAAAGATTTAGAAGAGGCAACAATAGAGTGTCCAGGAAGATATAGAAAATACATGGCTAAAAGTGGCGGTACATTCCTGTACCAAGAAACAGCAGCTAGTGGATTGCTTGAGCTCCAGAATTCTGAACTACAGTAGGACTAAAGATGATCAAGCCTCTACTCTAAATCTGGCACCAATATAGTGAGCCCACAAGAGTGAAAAGTCACTGGGATAGATAAGGAAAGGTAAGCCTGCCCATGCTGGAAATGGAACAAGTAAAAGTTTCTGTGCTGATCAGTAATGGGATTGGAAGCCAGTGAGCAGCTGCTGTACTTCCAGTCTGGGAGATATAGGGAGACCCAATCTCAAAGAAGAGAAAAGCAAAGAGAAGGGAAGGCAAGGGAAGACATGACCATATTTAACATAACAACAAAACAAAGATAGGAAATGCAAGCAAATGACTCGGAAAGCACTGGAAAAGAAAAAGAGCAAACAGAATAGTCAACCAAAGGCCACAGAGAAAGTAATTTCCTATTCTCTCCCTAAGAAAATGTAAAACTCCCATCGAATTCAGTAGAATTGCCACACATTCTTTTTTATTTACCACATACTAAGGACTTGGATTACTGGCAGGCTGGCAAAATCTGACCAAAAAGAATTTAGTGTTTGCACTGTACTTCAAAAGAAATGTGAATTCCATGTGAAGGGGAAAACATTCTGGAAAATTTAAACCAATACTTCATTTAAAAACCACCACGTTTTCCTCTCTCAAACATAATCTTTTACCAAATTCCCTGTATCACATTTGTAAATTCCCTTATTCCTGATTAGAATTATAGTGTTTCCCACCTAAGATTATTTAGCATTACGTTGTTGCTTGAGATTTTAAAAATAAATCCTTACCACATCAATGACTACATATAAAATAACACATGAGTCCTTAATATGTTTTTCTTTTTTGTTTAATTTATATAATTACTTACATATATTTAATTACCTTTACATCTACATATAGATTCATAGCAGTGCTGAGTTAGTGTGTCAACTCCTGTAGAGTAAATACAAAGACTTTGAATAGGAGCATAGTATCTTTTATATGAGGGAATTACAAAATAATATTTATAAAGATGATGATCATTTTCCTATTAAACAGGAGTGCATCAGAAAAATCCAAGCTTAAAAAAAAGCATATGTTCATCACTAAACAAATAAATTCCCCAAACTATAAAACAGAGATGCTATTAAAATTTTGATCAATAGAAATAAAATGATTATTAAAATGATATCATTGCCTCATAGCAAATTACCATTTTGGATAATCAATTGAAGAGGTACTGAGAAAATTTCATAGATGACTCTAGCATACAGACCTTACAAATCATTTCATATTTAAATGTTTTATGATAGGATTACTATTTTCATAAATGCTCCAGAATCAAATAGCAGATGAAACAAAGGGTAACTGGTTTTTATTTTCATGTAAAATTTTAAAAGGCATTCTGTCAGCATTTTTTTTAAATAGATATTCATGGAGCAATAACTTAGTTATGATGAGGCTTCAATACAGAATACAGAATTAAGTACATAAAACTTACATTGCATATTTCTCTGACTATAGATTTTTCTGTCTCACTAAGGTCAGGGTCATACTCTTTACCCTGTTGATGATCTATATTTTCCTGAACATCAAAGACCTGGATTTGTTGAGGAAGAAAAATAAATTTCATCTGAAAAAATAATTAGTTTGTTAGGTATAAGTAAAAACATTAAGGAAATTTCTGGTCCTCTATATGTAAATAGTATTCAGAGTAAAGTAGCCTAAATCCAATACTCTGAATCCCATAAACTTTGAGCACATACCTGTACAATTTTCTAAATCAATTACTCAGAAATTGATCTCCACAATTTTTTTGTATGATACATTCATTCTATTCCATTAAATTTAAAAAAACGAAACTAGATCATTACCTTGATCAAAAAGACAATCTGATGGCATTAACCATTTGGAATTATCTACTATTGCATGTTTCATTGTCATAATGATCGATGCAACTAATTTTATTCCATGATTGATTTGTACGTCACATAGACATAGGCAATGTAAGGATAGACTAGAGTAGATGGGAGACTATTTCCATTAGGGATCAGTAGGCATTGTCACAACCCAGGAAAGTATACTTATGAGCTCTAAGGATATACATGTTAGTCACTTCCATTTGTGTATTTGTGTGTGTGTGTCTGTGTGTGTGTGTGTGAGAGAGAGAGAGAGAGAGAGAGGAAGGGGGGGTTCTCTCAGAACATCAACTTATGCTTTATGGAGTTTATAAAACATAGAGGAAAATATTTTCATCAAAGCCAGTATGATACCAATGCAGGACAATGTATTTCCAATGTATTTAGGTCTGCTGTCTCTAAAATTGATACTAATTTTCATAGCTAAATCTACAACTATGTAATCTATACTGACTAATAGGAAAACTGAAATAAATGAACCAGGCATAAAGTAGTCCATTTGTGCAGTCTGACATTGCATTGATATTTATATAACTTTAGCCCCATTATGAACAATCCAATTATAACACTATATCATGGGAATTTACAATCTCAACCACTTTCTCTATATATATATCTGCTTCTTTAATGCAGAAAAAAATCAAAGAAGTAAATTAAAATCTGACACCTATACTCATATCAGATAAGAGTTATTCATATTCCTTTTACCTTTACAGAAAATGACTGTCTTTACTCAGTGAATATTCATAGAAAGTTTGAAGGGCACAGTGTATGAGACTCTTTTCCTACCTATTTGATTTGGAATACACCCTAGAGAACTGTACTTCAAATCAGTTAATTTCTACTAAATGATTGAAGCTCTGATTAATAGCTATCATGCATTTAATAAGCAAGAAATGACTATAGCATCAATGAGGGGGGTAATTTCTCATCCACCTCCATACCCCCACCATCATGTTCATTCAGGCACAGAGATCCCTTTGAGGTAAATTTTTTAAAAAAAACTCCTTAGATATATGGAGGAAAAGGAGAACCTAGGCCTTAATTATAATTATTTTTATGGGGGGGGGGAGGAAGCTCATGACAGATCAGCTCTAGTGTGATGACTTCTGGAAGGAAAAAATGTCAAATGCCAAATTTTCATATTTATATATCTATATGTAGGTATATTTCTAATCACTGAAACATTTAATCAAAAGCATTTTCTTTAGAATATACTGACATACATTTCTGTTTTCCAACACAGTTCTTGCAAAAGAAGAAAAAAAGTCCATATTCAAAACTCTTCAGTTATTCAATAAAAACAATTCATTGTTCAGTATAGATATCAACCAAAACCTTAGACACAAGTATTCTAGATAATTATCACATATCATCATATACTCAAATATATTTTCCTAAATTACTCACTCTCTTGAGGTAAAAATTTTATATGATAATTAGTGGACTAATTTTAGGGAAAATTATGGGGACCCTTTTTCCCTTTCCTTACCCCCAAATTAGTACACACTGACAGTTTTCAATCATGGCAGAAGAATTAGGACACTTGTGAAAAATTAAAATACCAAAAATGTTGCCCTTTTAAACATTGTGATCTTGGACATTTGAAAATATAACAGATTCAAATGACTCCCAAATACCTTGAAAGAAGAAAAACATTGTTTTTTTGGTGGGTGGGGTGTGACACAACCCTCCAAAGTTTAAGCTCTATGGTATAGTTTGTATTTACAAAACATATTTCAGATAACTCTTATTTAATGAACCACTATCAAAATACAAAATATAACCTTCACATTTGCATACAAATGATAATGCACTTAGCATTATGTCTGTCAAACAGTCAGTGAACATATATATATCTATATATCTCTATCTCTATCTCTATATCTATATCTATATCTATATCTATATCTATATCAACCATCTAGATAGGTGAGTTTGGGGTGGGGGTTGGGGAGGAATGATTCTGAATCTGTGATTTCATCAGCATCAGAGAAAAGTTATGTTGTAGAAACTCCCTCCATTAAATGTGATCAGAAACCCCCTCTGTAACCTAGAATCTTACTACCTATAATAGTGTCCTTGACTCCAAGGCTCTACTTCCCAACAGTATATTATAATTCCATCCCTAACTTCAAAAAGATCTCTTGAGCCATCTAAAAGAAAATCAGAATCCTCTTAATTACCCATATGTAGTTCTATCCACTTTGGAAATTATCTATGGTATGAAGAACAAACCTTGAATAAGACCCAGTATAATTCTGGTATTAGCTGGTATGCACTTTAGGAATTTAGTATTATTTCAAGGAAAACTTAATTAGGAAGTCAAATCTTTGCCAAATATAAATTATACAATGCAGTCGAAAACCAAATATAAATTCTGGGGGAACCATTCACTGTTCTGCAGTATCCCTGTCATAGGTGATGTTTCTCTACTCCATTATGATAGATTTTGATTCGGATGAGCACAACTATAATGATGTGGAAGAGTTCAGGAAAATCTGCATCCATTCAATAATATAATAATAACAGTATATAATAATTCAATAAAATAATAAATATGCTACTCTTTGCAAAACCCTTAAAGCAAATGAAAGGCTGATTCTTCTTTTCCCATAGCCCAGGAAAGTAAAACAGAGAGAAAGACTGATTTGCTCTAGGCCACACTGTGAGTCAATAAAAAAGTCAGAGTAAGAAACCATAAAGTAGTTGGAGGATAGAATTTGATTGGTACCTGTTAAGGTTGCTAAGATTTCAAGCACGGTATCAGGAAACTTTAGAGAACAAATTCACCAATTCTAATGAATTATATAATTGTTATGATGTTTTATTGCTTTCAAGTGCATACCACAAATGAAACCCTGATAAAATTCTGTCCAAGTGCCTCATCTTAGCATGGAAATGACCCTAGCCTCTTAAGAGTTATATGACCAAGGGAGTAAGTTCTGAAAGACCTTAGCAAGTTTGAAAGCCTTTAAGTAAGAGTCCAGTGAAGTGTGTCTGTGAACAAGGAACTGTGCTAAATTCACAGAGGTTCATCATGATGGCTGCCAGTATCTAATTTTTGAGCCATTGAAGCTTTCTTATGTTACAGGTTTCAAATCTATATCACTGAAGACAGTACTGTACCCAAGGGAATCCCAGATTCTTGAACTGTTAAAGTATAAAAAAAGAAACAAGTGTCTCTGTATGTCTTTCAGTTAATAGATAAGAATGATCATGTAATTGTCATAACAGAATATTATCCATCCACTGCTGGCTTTTTCTAAGCCTACAATTTCATTGACTGTACCATAAATAGATACTATTCTATGAGTGCAGGAGAATGTTGGTCTCTGTAGTCCTAGCATCTGGCACAGTGCCTTATACGAAGCAAATATTTAACAAGTATTTGCTAAATTTAATACTACCAGTCTCTTAAAACAGTTTGTGTAAACATTATATCAAAAGTGATAATTATACTATTAATTTGCTTAGTAGGTGCAACATTCCCCCTCTAGCCCCAGATAAAACAAAAGTTAACATCCAAATTTTCATATATTCTTAACTGCAGATTTATGAAATTGCATATTCTTATATGCAATTTATTGTTATGAGTAGTTCCAGGTAAATGCCATTTCAAATAACATTTATGGATTTAGTATCTCCACTTGGTTTCTTTTGTTTGGTTATGGTTTTCAAAATAATTCTTTGTCATATGGGGCAGGATTGCGGAATAAGGGATTAAAGGGAATGAGGGAAGAAAAATATGTCTTGTCACATTTCAGTAAACCTTAAAGTTCAATATCTGAAGACATCCATGCTACATACATTGCACATATAAATAACAATATTTTACACATACATATGTATATGCACATCAGACCAACTTTGATGCATGTAGATATGAAAAGCATTACTTAGAACAGAGAGATAACAATGGAGAATCCACATTAACTCTCTAAAGCCAAAAGTTCTTATTCAGAAAAACATTCATTTTTGACAAAATAATTTCAAAAATTAAAATGTTTAAACTGAATGAAACAAAAATATCAGAGAAAAAACATCTATGGATACAGCAAGACTGTGAGAGGAAATCACACTGTGGGGAAGAAGTCAAACACAACTGAAATTTTCGATGCATGGTTGTGTGCCGTTGTTTACCTTAAGAGTATGTACCACTGGTTCAGGTTGCTGAGAAGGTGTGGTATGTCCGCTGAAGCTAGCTGGAGAGGTGGGTGAACTGTTATTCCCATCAGCCCCTGATGGCAACCTAAAAGGACCCTTAGTAAAAAATCAATAACTCTGTTACTAAACAAAAGTCGTTTATAACTAATTAAGCAGATGTAATTGTCATATTCAGTTTTGCTGGCAAATGAGGATGAGTTTTTTTTTATTTAAAAAAAGTTTTAAAAGAATTAAAACCACAGCTCTGACTTATTTCTAAATTATAGCAATTCTCATTAAAATACACTTGTTTTCCTTCATGGCCAACAAGAATACTAAGCCAACAACTCATCTTCTTACACTTCTGAATGGCATCTCTGATTTGTCAAAGAGTATGCCCCCCCCACCCCCAGAGAATGACCATTAAGAACATTTCAAGGATTTTTTTTTTAAACTGAAGTGATTCTAAAATAGGGAATTCGTGAGTTGCTCCACAGCTCAGCTAAAACTGCCAAGTCAGCAAGTCAAATGCCATATTACATACATTTCAGGAAAATGCATACACACCATATTTTTGTATTGAGGGAACTAGGTCGGTTACAAAGCATTACTTAGGAGAGAAAAAGAAGAAAAAAACTTTAATGGTACATTTTCTTCTTCTCCGATTTAACTAAACATCGTACTATTTCATTTGAGAAAAACCCTCCTGTCTCCTCTTCTTGCTTTAAAAAGAAAAGAAACAAAGACAAAGGAGCCACTGAACATGTGTTTGGGTTTGTGGCTCTTTATCTTGCAGCTGAATAATTGGAGGTAGGAACACTATTTGTTTTCCCCATGATGGCCAGGATCTGACTCTGCCAGATAGCAAGGAATCATTTTTCCAGAGACTTGTACTTTTTCTAGGGAGGACTGCAAGAAAGGCACAAGGAATCATTGTATTGAGAGCTAGAAAAGACCTTAAGAGGCATTTAGTACAGTGGTGTCAAAATCAAATAGAAAAAGATCCCTGCCAGCCAGGTATTGACGTAGAAAATCCCAAAATAGCATTATCTATGGTGTGTATTTATGTGTTTTTTTAAAAAACATTTTCCAATTATAGTTTAATCAGGTTCAGGTGCACCTGAGAGTTTTGCCACAGCTAGCATGATTTGGGCCATGATTTTGACACCTCTGCATTCCATTCCCCTCATTTTACAGAGACTAACAAGACAAGGAGGGGGATAAGAGAAGCAAAGCAATGGTCTGCCACCTCTGGAACTAGTGTCTAGTGGAATTTTTTTCTATTTTCTTTTATAGAGGTCATCACTCCCCAGGGAAAGACTCAGGCTCATTTTTATTTCAGTCAGTCAATGAGTATATGATCCTTCCAAATCCTAGGATAAGACTAATAAACAGCTATTCCTTTAAAATGGATTCTGTGATGCTAGCTCCCCTGTGAGTACCAACTAGAACCTGGAATACATGCACTTCTTTTTTGTTGTTGTTGTTGCTATTATTCAATTGTGATAGCCATATTTCAATATCATTAGTTCCATTTGTAATCCTCTGCATTTTATTTTATGCATTTAATGTCATTATTCTGCGGAGTCCATAGGCTTCACCAAACTGCCAAAAGGAGTACATAACCCCCACCACACACAAAAAGGTAAGAACCCCCTACCTTAGAAGATCATAGATTTAGAGGTGGAAGATAACATAGAGACTATCAAATGAGTAGTCCGACCTCCCTCCCTCAACATTTTAGAGATGAAGAAACTGAGACCGACATGAGTCACTTAATGAGTACATGTTCTCTGATACCAGATCCAGTGTTGTTCATCCTTCATTCTCAAAGAGAACCATAACATCTGGGTGACATCATGACTTGCACTGAATTGGATTTAAGTGAGGGAGGGCTGTGCAAAGTCAACAACTTCACTCTTTTCTCCAGAGCCATCTGGGTCCAGTGGCAAGATACATAACAGGACCATTGGAGATGGATGTTTAAGGCAATTGGGGTTAAGTGACTTGCCCAGGGTCACACAGCTAGTAAGCATCTGAGGTGAAATTTGAATTCAGGTCCTCTCAAGCCCAGGGCCAGTGCTCTATCCACTGGACTACCTTGCTGCCCCAACCAGATCCAATATTCTTCTCCCCAAACCCCACAGCACATGGTCAATTTTGTAGGTATAATAATGGCCATAGCGTGAAGGTATAGTAGGACCAGAATGACTTTTTATTTATAAGGACAATTTATGTAAGAGCTTTATATATATTCTTGGGACACATGGTGACAGTCAATTTCAATTTATTCATATTTGAATTTCTATACTTTATGCCATGTTTTGTCTATACTCTACACCTTAATTCCCACTCCCACTCCCTTCACAGCCCACTATCTCTTCCTATATTTTGGAGGCTTACTTTGGCAGCTCACAGATCAGTTTGGGGCATTTCTATTTCCTGCTGCTGTGCCCCACCCCCATTTCTGGAACCACATTAACCCTTCTCTCCAAATGTCCCTCTAAACCATAGATTCTTTTTTTTTTTTTACATATAAGGTATTTTATTTTTTACGTGACATGTAAAGATAGTTCTCAACTTTTGTTTATACAAGCTTAACAATTTCAGATTTTTCTCCCTCCCTCCCCTCCCTCCCCCCCTCCCCTAGACAGCAGGTAATCTCATATAGGTTATATGTATATATCTATATACATATACATATAGATGTATGTATATATATATATATATATATATATATATATACACACATATATATACCCATAATAACATTAATCCTATTTCTGTATTAATACTGTTATAAAAGAAAAAATCAGAGCAGTAATGCAAAACCTCAAAATAGAAAAAAAAAAAAAACAGCACCCAAAACAAAAGAAATAGTATGTAAACCATAGATTCTTAAGCTTGTGCGTGTGTGTGTGTGTGTGAGAGAGAGAGAGAGAGGGGGGGGGGAGGGAGGAAGGGGGGAAGAGAGAGAGAGAGAGAGAGAACCCCTGCAGCCCAGTAAAACCTATGGACCCCTGCTTCTCAGATTAAAAAGTTTTAAATGTATAAAATAAAATATTTCTGATTGAAAAGGAAACCAATTATACTGAAAATTAGAGATCTATTTTTCCTCATTGAAGTTCATTGAAACCAAGTTAAGAACACCTGTTTTAACCCCTCACATTAATATAACAGAAGGATCTGGGAAACTATAATATTTTGATTTGTGGTTCCTCTTGTATGTCCCATTAACACAGAAAATCAGAATCTGTGATATAGGCTACTATAAGCTACCTTATCAAAACTACATGGTCATAGATATTGTCCAGTATATGTGTAATTCAGGCCAGGTTTCACACACACACACACACACACATACACATACAAACAAACAAATTGTAATAATCTCCAATTACTGTTATGATTTAACCACAAATTTAGCCTTAGCTGTAAAAATAATTTAAGACTAAGATTCCCCTACCTTTCTCTGTGAATGACATCATTTCTTGTAGAGGAGTACTGGATTTGAAAACTGAAAAGGTATCTAGGTATGTTGCCCAACATAAATTCCCAATAGAATTCCAACCCTGTTCCATGGCACTGGGGTTTCTTAATCTGCAACCTATGAACTTCTTCTTGTTGTTATTTTTACTATTTCATAACTGTTTTACAATAGAATTGATTTCCCTTGTAATTCTGTGTATTTTATCTTGTGCACTTTAAACATAACAAGAGATCCATAGTCTTCACCAGGTTGCCAAAGGGTTCTATTATACACACAAAAAAATGTTAAGGACTCCTCATCTAGAGGATGTTCTCCTTCCCCAGAAGACTTGTGACCCAACCTTAGAGACTGTTAAGGGTATTTGTTAGCAGAGCAAGGAAGTAGTATATCTGAGCTACAAGAATGAATAAGTACCAGCTGCTGCCAATTGCCCAGCTTCTGCCACTTGGGGGAGCTATTTAAGGTCCATACCTATATTGGATAGGGAGAAACTGAACTTTTACCACTGGTGTCTGAAGACAAACACTGATCACACTGTGTACAAAACCCTGTAATGCTGGGAGGAAGGACGGAGGTAACCTGGTCCCAGCCCAGTCCAGTGGCAGTGCTGTGATGGTCAGTTGGTTCTGGGTATCTATTCAGTTATGATTGTGTGTGCATCCCTGTGTTGAATGTTCCCCCACAGAGGCTGATCTACTGGGTATGTTGCTGACTGAGGTGCCCAAGAACTTAGCCATAGAGGGCATGAAACGAAGTTGGGTTTTGATCTTTATCAAAAGGTCAAAACAAAAGTTGTGCCCTTGACAGCACCTTCTGTTTCATTTTTCAAAGTCTAGGACACCCTGCAGGTCCAGCTCATTGAAACATGACCCACTTCAGATAAAATAAAAAAATCATTCCTAACCTCTTTGCCAAGACTGGTACAGTCTGTATATGCTCCTATTAACAATGTAACAACATCCAAAAATCTTACACCTATATAGCACTAGATCTCTAATACTTACCCAGCAATTTTTAGATTATACTTCTTTTCCTTATTCTATTCTACCCCAAATTATAGACCAAAAGGTGCTGGTACATTTCTGTAATTCCTGCTACTGAGACATTACAACTGGGGAAACTGAGCAACCTGGATCTCTAGAGCTACAATAGGGTTAAAACTGGATGTTTACACTAAATCTGGCAACAATATAAAGAGGTCCTTGGACAGAGGCACCAGGATGCAGAAGGAGGAGTGAACTGGCCAACATCAGAAGGAGAGCAAGTCAAAGTTTCTGTGCTAATCATCAGGTCCATGAGTGGCCACTATTCTTTCAGCTCGGGTGAGATAGGGAGACCCATTCTCAAATGTAAAATAATAATTATAATAACCATGGGACATGTCAGTTTTGGTAGACTCTCTAAAAGGGCATGGATCCTTGGACTTCTGAGTGGAGATTAAGGAGATCTCAAAAAATGTAGTAAGGAATTCATAGATTTTAGAGCTGGAAGGGAAGGGGAAGGGAATAAACATTCAAATAGTGCCTACTATGTACCAGGTACTGTGCTAAGTTCTTTATAAATATTTCATCTGAAGGTATCTTCCAAATATAATCTAGTCCAATCCTCTTATGTCATGGATGAGGAAACTAAAATCAGAGAGATTAAGTGACTTGTTCATTTCATTTTCTCTCTCTCTCTCTCTCTCTCTCTCTCTCTCTCTCTCTCTCTCTCTCTCTCCCTCCCTCCCTCCCTCCCTCCCCAATTTTCTGATTCTAAATTCAAAATTTCTACTGGACTCCATAGACTACATCTAACACTCTCTAAAAACTTGAACATTTTGAAAAATAAAAGTTCCAGGACTGCATATACCTGTTTATCTTGTTGTTTATCTTGTTCTTCCTCTTTTCTTTCTATTTAAAATAAAGGGAGAAGTTGTGTTTTAGAACTTCTTGTGGGCAAAGAATAATTCAGTTGTAACTAGATATTCCAAATTTATCCCAAGATGCCTGGTCTCTTCAATCAACAATTCAATGGATGGGTCAATTTTCATCTTTTATGACCCTCCAGGAAGTGTCTAAAATAGTTAAGTGATTATAAAAGTGTTTTTGTTTGTTTTTTGCAGGGCAATGGGGGTTAAGTGACTTGCCCAGGATCACACAGCTAGTAAATGTCAAGTGTCTGAGGCCGTATTTGAACTCAGGTACTCCTGACTCCAGGACCAGTGCTCTATCCACTGCGGCACCTGTCCCTGATTATTAAAGTTTTAAACTTATTTCTTGTTGTTTAGGCACATCTGGACTTTTTGTGACCTCATATGGTGTTTTCTTGGCAAAGATACTAGATTGGTTTGCCATTTCCTTCTCCAGTGGATTAAGGTAAACAGAGGTTAAATGTCTTGACCAGCATCATACAGCTAGTAAGTGTCTAAGGCCAGATTTGAACTCAGGCCTTCCTGATTCTTGACCCAGACCTCTATCCACTGAGCCACATAGATGCCTACCAAAATAAGTAATTCTCTAGTTATTGGCTATGTCAATGGCATATTATTTTAACTCTTACTAATTTGCTATTAAAAGATATCAGTCTACATGCTTGGTAAATGCAGACTGACATTTGTAGAAATGTCTAAGTCCAATTCTGCTATAAGAAAATCTTTTTATTATTCATTTCTGAGCTTTGATCAATGATATAATTTAATAGAGTAAAATATCACTACTAAAAAATGAATCTGATAGTCCCTTAAAATTTGTTGTAACGGGATAGGAATTCAGTATTTCACAAAAACTGCTGGGAAAACTGGAAGATAGTATGGCAGAAATTAGGCATAGACCAACATCTTACACCTTATACTAAAATAAGGTCAAAATGGATACATGATTTAGACATAAGAGGTGATACCATAGGTAAATTAGGAGAGGAAGGAATAATCTACCTTTCAGATCTTTGGAAAGGAGAACAGTTTATGACCAAACAAGAGATAGAGAATATTATGAAATGCAAAATGGATGATTTTGATTACATTAAATTAAAAAGTTTTTGTACAGACAGAAGCAATGCATCCAAAATTAGAAGGGATGCAGAAGCTGGGAAACAATTTTTATGGCCAGTATTTCTGATAAAGGTCTCATTTCTAAAATATATAGGGAACTAAATCAAATTTGTATGAATCCAAGTCATTCCCGAATTGAGAAATGGTCAAAGGATATGAACAGGCAGTTTTCTGATGAAGAAATCAAAGCTATCTATTCTCATATGAAAAAAAAATGCTCTAAATCACTATTTATTAGAGAGATGCAAATTAAAACAACTCAGAGATACCACCTGACACCTATCAGATTGGCTAATCTGACAAAAAAGGAAAATAATGAATGTTAGAGAAGCTGTGGGAAAATTGGAACACTAATGCATTGTTGGTGGAGCTGTGAACTGATCCAACCATTCTGGAGCGCAATCTGGAATTATGCCCAAAGGGCTATAAAGCTGTGCATACCCTTTGACCCAGCAATACCACTTTGGGGTCTTTTCCCCAAAGAGATCATAAAAAAGGGAAAAGGACCCACATGTCCTTTATTTATAGCTGCTCTTTTTGTGGTGGCAAGGAATTGGAAATTGAGGGGTTGCCCATCAATTGGGGAATGGCTGAACAAAATGTGGTATATGAATGTAATGGAATTCTATTGTGCTGTAAGAAACAATGAGCAAGAGGAGTTCAGAGAAACCTGGAAGGACTTACATGAACTGATGATGAGTGAGATGAGCAGAACCAGAAGAACATTGTACATAGTATCATCAACATTGTGTATTGATCTACTGTGATGGACTAGATTCTTCTCACCAATTCAATGGTACAGGAGAATTCCAGGGGACCCATGATGGAAAGGGATTTCCAAATCCAGAAAAAAAAAAAAAGAACTGTGGAGTAGAAATGCTGATTGAACCATACTATTTCTTTTGCTTTTGGTGCTGCTGTTTTTCTATTTTGAGGTTTTTCCTCATTGCTCTGATTCTTCTCTTATAATATGACTAATGCAGAAATATGTTTTATGTTATTATGTATATATATAACCTATATCAGATTACCTGCTGTCCAGGAGCAGGGGGGAAGGAGTGGGGGGGAATCTGAAATTGGAAAGCTTGTATAAACAAATGTTGAGAACTATTTTTACATGTAACTGGAAAAAAATACTTTTATCAGAAAAAAAAAGTGTTGTAACAAGATCGAACATATATATGTATATGCATGTGTGTATATATGTAAATAAATATATAGAGAGAGACACATATACACACATGCACATACATGTATGTGTGTAGTTCATGTGAAAAATTACAGGCCCACAAAAAGAAGAAAAGAAAAGGTAACTCTTCTATATAATCAAGCCAAGGTCTCAATCAAAATTGAATAACCTATTCATAACTCTAGTTCTGCATGTCTTCATGATATATGTAACCCCTGAGGAATTTATTATCTCTGTAGACCTATTAATATAGAATGGTCTGGGGAAAATATGGAAGTCATTAACAGCTGTCTGCAAACCTACGGAAATCCACATTCATATACATTTTAACTACTTTTAGAGCAAATTTCAGAATGGTGATTTTCTTGAGCAACTGAAACTATCAACTTTCCTCAAATTCTAAAAAAAATCCCTAAAGAGTAACATCTCTCAAGGAAAAGAAATGTCTCTGTCTCCTCTCCCCTCCCCTTCCCCCATGCATGAATTAGATCCAATATCGTCCATTCTATTTGTATGGAGTTTCTCTCCAATCCACAGCATAATTCTGCCTCCAGCAATGGCAGCAGCAGCAGAAGCAATCTAATTAGGCAAAAGCAACTGCAGCCAATAAACCCTCTTCACTCACCGGGAAAGTGGGCAGGCATCTTCCTATTCCTCCGCACCCCTGCCACCACAGCCAGACCTGCCGGGCTCTGGACCCCCAGCTTTTTTCCATATTTGAGTTGTTTCTAGTTGGAGATTGCCTTCTATTCTGGGTTTCCTTATATTTGGAACAATATGGTACAATCACTCAGAAAAATACTATGTCCCAGATTTTAACAGATCATATAAAACAAGTGTATTAATCATGAGTACCACCATTTCCACAAAAAGGCAAACCTATAACATGCACCTTTAGCCAGAAAAAATTAAAAGCACTGATCTCCTATGTGTTGTATGCTTTTAGTGAAAGGTACTGCTAAATTATTTCAAGATTTAAAAGTGTAAGTTAAAAAAACACAAAAAATATTTGAGGACAATTTACAAAATTAATATATTATCAGGTGTGCATGTTATAGGTAGTGAATTACAGTAAATACTTTAAAATAATCCAATGTACTTCATTTCAGAAGTTTTAATTGGGCTTTAAATAGAAGAATGATTCTTATAATGACTATATAAAGTTTTCAGTGATATTTTTAGTGTCCATATCAATGTGATTAAAATTTATATCCTTTCTAATTTCCTTCATTTTTCTAGTGGCATGATTATGGATGGTCATGCCATTACATTTTCAAATTCCTATTTCAAAGAGAAGACATACAAAATGTCTATGCATCAGTCAAATTTCCATTTTTCTGGATGGACTTTGTAATGGAGTGATCATATATTTAACTGAAATGCAAAGAAAAGCCCAAAATATAACTGGGCCTAGAGTTCCATGTTTCTCTTCTAATGTGACCTGGACCCCAATATCCATAACAAACAGCCAAATGGACCGATGTACACACTATTTCCCTCAACCTGCTCTCTGGTGGTGGCACCAGGTCCCAAAAAGAAGAGAACAGGAGGCACACATATCCTTGATCTGTGGGAACTATGGCAACAAAACATACAAACAGCTTGTGAAAAATTAAGACCAGCTAGACAATGAGCTTATATATGAAATTTAGTAGTTTTTTTCGAAAGTACTTTGAGGGGCAGCTAGTTAGCTCAGTGGATAGAGTAACAGCCCTGGAGTTAAGAGGACCTGAGTTCAAATCTGTCCTTAAACATTAGCTGTGTGACCCTGGGCAAGTCACTTAACCTTTATTGCCTTAATAAAAAAGAAGAGGAAAGAAAACACTTTGAGAAGCTGAGAATGTTATTCTGCCTCTCATTGCTTTGATTTCCTTAAAAGTATTTTCTCTTACATGAATAGCACCCACCAGTTTATAGCCTCTATCAGTAAAGTAATAAAGACCAACAATGTAATACAAAGGATGCTGTATGTGTTCTGAGGGGGTGTTCATACTGAACAGTGGTGACAAGTAAGTCCTTAAAAAAACAGTATATAAAATTAGCACCAACTATCCATTGAGTAAAAAAGGAAGATTATATTGATACGTAAAGTCAGAATGGTGTATTTTCATTGCAACTACGTTTGCCATGTTAATATGGCAAAGTTGATTTGATCTACTTTAAATTTCTGGCCAGAGTGGCCATTTCAGCCATTGTTTTAAATAGTCATCAAATCGTCATATGACACATGGTTATTTTTATCATTGAAACATATCACCTCACATTATCAGAAAAAGAAAAGAAAAGAAAGTTTATGGGTACTTCTAAGTCTTTCACAATAGCTATGGAAGATTTCAAGCTGTGAAAATCATAACTTGGTAGGTTTTCAGTCTCTATGTCTTATGATTTCTCCTTTAGTATTAAAACAACTAAAAAATTAAGTTTTATAAAAAAAGAAATCATTTCTTCACCGAGTGAAATGTGGAAATTTGAAGGAAAAGAATGCCTGTTCGAATCCTGGCTCTGTTGCTTACTATGACCTTAAGCAAATAATTTAACTTCTCTAACTCAGTTTCCTCATCTGTAAAATGCAAAGGTTGAATGTGATGGATGATGTCTGCAGTATCTTTCAGTTCTAAATCAATTCCCCTATGAAATTATTGCAATATAATAAGATAGGTGAGAAGACAACAGTTTGCACCCAGTAGGTGCTTAAATATTTGTTATGGAAGAGTGGCAACATAACTCTGTAGATTGTCAGCATTAAGTGGTTTAGCTTATGCTTTATTCATTGTTGTCTCTGGTCATTTTAAGTATTTTATTAGTGGGCTAAATGTTTCAGAACTTGTATTCTAACTACTAATAACCCTATAAATTAAAATCATTACAAATTATTGCCATCACTTTTCTACAAATGCATGTTGGAGGCAGGTTGGATATATGGAGTTTCAAAAGAATTAGATTTTGTTTATCATTAAAAGATTTTTTACATGGCAATTTTACGTGAAAAAAATGTCTAGCACTATTTTCTTACTAGCACAAGCTGACTTTGTTTATGGAGCTAAAAAGAAAAGTTTTGTTACTATTTCAAAGACTGCTGAAATCATGTAGTACTGACAAATGGGGACTGGATTTAAGTTAGAGGCCATGAACTTGAATTTTAGTTCCTGAATTTACTTCTGTCTGTGTAGTCTTAGATAAAGAGCCTTACTCTCTCTGGATATCTTTTTTTCATCTAAGAAAAAAAATAAGGGGTCAAACTAGATGGTATAAAATCTCTTTCAACTCTATATCTATGACCCCATGATAGGTTTCATATATACTGTCCTTCATAAAAAATTACACTGTCAACTTTGAGTGTGTTGTAAGGAATCCTGGTAAGGAATAATGATTTTTGCTAACTGTCATCTGATTCTCCTTGTAATTAAGGGCATTCATTGTAAGACTTCACACCAAGATTAAGGATAGGATCTGTGGCCATGAAGTAGCTCTCTCAAGAATGGAGCCCTTGATTTTACACTACTAGTCAATCAATGTCAGAGGATCAGAGCCCATTCCATCCACTAACCAGAATGCTGCTGCCTCACTGGTAACACAGTAGTTAAAGCACTAGGCTTGCAGTCAGGAAGACCTGGATTCAAATTTGGCCTTAGACACTTACTAACTGTGTGACCCTGGGCAAGTCACTAAATATCTGCTGCTTCAGTTTCCTCAACTGTAAAATGGGAATAATGCACCTGTGGCACATAGTAGGTGCTATATAAATGCCCTCCCACTCAGCGGAGGACTTCATTTCTTTTACAGAGAAAAGAGAAGGCATCTACACTGAGCTCCTTCTTCCCTATACCTCAGGACACATCTACATCATCCCCAAGTGTCTCCTCCTTTAAACCAGCCTCTGACAAAGGCATCTTGACTTCCCTCTCCATGGAGAACCTGTGAACCATTCTTCTGTTTATTATATTCATTTATTTTTTTCTTTTCTCTTCTTGTTTCACTTATAAAGACAAATGTCAAAACTGGTATTATCCAGCTCGTCTAGTAGCAGCATTCCCATGAGGTTATCACTGAGCAACAACCTCCCGTATATTGTTCCAACAATTCAGTTTCTCTAGCATAGAGATTCCTAAATAATTTGGCCACATTGTGAGAAGATGGGACTCATTGGGAAACACTCTCATGCTGGCAAAGGTTGAAGGCAAAAGGGGAAAAGGGCATTAGACAATGAGATGGAGAAATAGTAACATGGAAGCAACAAACATAGAAATAACAAACATGAATTTGGACAGACTTCAGGAGATGGTGGAGGACAGAAGGGCCTGGTGTGCTATTGTCCAAGGGGTCATAAAAAGTTGAATATAACCGAACAACTGAATAACAGCAACAGTATAGGGATTCTAACATTTTTGTGTGTCAGGAATAGGGACCTATTGGAAAGTGTGCTGAAGCCCATGAGTCCCTTCTCCAATTAATGTTTTGCATTGGTTTTTTGTTTGTTGGGGTTTTTTGTTTTTTGTAGAGCAATGAGGGTTAAGTGACTTGCCCAGGGTCACACAGCTAGTAAGTGTCAAGTAACTGAAGCCAAATTTGAACTAAGGTCTTCCTGAATCCAGGGCCAGTGCTTCAATTAATGTTTCAAAATGCATAAAATGCATAAGATTATAAAGGAAGTTAATTGTATTAAAATACAATTATCAATTTTTAAGATAAGATCTTGCATCCCATGTTAATAGAATGCCCATTACTTTGTCACTGAACAAGGACCTCACAAGTACAGTACCAATAGTTAAATACTCTAAAATACCAATACTCTAAAAATGAAGGAATTCTTTATCCTCTCTATCCCCCAGTACTGTCAAAGTAGAATTGAGCCTCACAAGACTAGAAACCATTTTATATTTTTCTTCATTTCTCAAAATTTCATGGTCAAAGAATTCATTATTAGTAGCCAAATTATTTTTAAATAAACATTTCTCTCAAACTATCCATAAATTTTCCTAAAAGAACTACAGTATTAAATAGCTTCCTAATTGCTATGCAGAAAAGACCATTTTTAATTGACTAGAATAGCATAAAGGTTCTAATAATATACAGATTTACCACTTAGAAACAAAATCAAAACACTAATGCACTTGGAGCAAAAATTCAGAAACCCAAGCCCATCTTCAATTACATGAGGCCAACTTTGGAAACCAGAACATTGATCTCCTGAAGTAGTTTCCTGTTACTTAAGGGTGCTTAATTTTTTATAAGTCCTGAAACTTGGTCAAAAGTAAGGTGTAGTCTATTCTATTTCATGATGCATTATATGGCCAGGATGAGCCAGTACAGAGAATTAGCAATTTTGTTTTTTATTGGAGACCAAGAATAAGTATTTTCTTTTAGATTGTTAATAAAGAAAATTTAGCCATTTTTTTCTGAAAAGCATAGTTTTTTTATCTTACTATTTTTGTAGGTTATAAAAAGACCTTGTTCAAAATATTACTGGAGGGGCAGCTAGGTGGCGCAGTGGATAGAGCACCTGTCCTGACTTCAGGAGGACCTGAGTTCAAAGCCGACCTCAGACACTTAACACTTACTAGCTGTGTGACCCTGGGCAAGTCACTTAACCCCAACTGCCTCACCAAAAATAAATAAATAAGCAAAATATTACTGGATATGTGTTTTAAAAATCTAAGATTTAAAAAAACTATATTCTTGATATATAATATGAAAATCCATGCTTGCCACATTAAAATAAATGATTTGTTCAAATTCTAGTTAAGAATTTGTCATTTTCCCTAGCTTTACAAATATGTATTTCAATAAGTTTTTAATGAAAAAATAAACTGTTCTAGACACTTAATTCCTATCACAAGACCCAGAATATACATTGTATTTGGACTTTCAAAAAAAACATTATGACCTATTAATCTAGATTTAACTGTTCATTACTGAGAGAAGAGAAATATATATATATTTGAAAAACTGAAACATTTAAGTTCAAATCACAATTCAACATGATGAGATTTTGCACAGGAAGAAAAATGATAGCAGCAGAAGAAGAATAAATAATAGCTGCTTTGAATCTTATCTTGGTGATTTTTCAAACCTTTTTATATAAAGGAGTATTCAAATAATTATATTTCCTGAGTAGTATCTATTATCTATATAATGGATTTTGATATAAAGTTAAAGTATTTGACAAGGAAAACTCAGAAACTGTGGTCAACCCTTTGAATTCCCTCAATAAAAATGAACATCTAAAATTGAGTGATTCAATGGACTTTACATATACTAAATCTATACATAACACTTGTCTAGAATTTATGAAGCCCTAAGAGAATAATAAGAATAAGAATAGCATTTATATAGCACCTACTATGTGCCAGGGTTTTTTTTTTTCTTTTTCATGGTTCTGAATCAGATTAAATCACCTCATTGGTTAATCGCCATTAAAAAACACTCCCTCCCAGGTCTACCCTGAAAGCCTTCTTGAAATACTTGACTATCCTTGCTATATTAAGACCCACCCCTGGTATGTAAACTTAGCAGTAAGATACTGTCTGCCAACAAATAATGCGATACTTTGAACAGCAACAGATTTCCTTACTGGAGATGTGTTGATGAATTATTAACAAGGCAAGCCAAGCCAACCAGCATTTAAAAGCAGCCCCTACATTCAAGATAGTTAGGTATAGAATATGCAAACATGAAAGAAAAATAGCCCCTACCTTCAAAAAATGTACATTCTACCAGTAGTAGATCAATACAAGTTGAGCCTCGAAGGCAGCTGGGAAGTGCTATGAACAGAGCTGGGCCAAAGTTCAAATCTGGCCTCAAATTTTAGTTGTGTAACACTGCACAAGTCACAACTTCTGTTTGCCTCAGTTTCCTGAACTGTAAAATGGGGATAATAATAGCACCTATTTCTCAGGGTCGTTATGAGAATCAAATGAGATATAATTCAGAAAGAATTTACCACCTGACTAGTAAGTACTTAAGATAAATAGGAATAAAGAAAAAGTATGTAAATAAATTTATTAAGCTGGTACCTAATAAATTCTTGTTTCCTACCTTTCTTTCTTGAAAGAAGTAAAAGATTCTAAGAGGCAGAGATGAGGATGGAATGCATTTAAGGGATGGAAGGCAACCTGTGCACAGGAATATATGCAGAAGACAGATTGCTAAATCTGTGGGTTTACAAATCAAATATTTAGTGACTTCTAGTGATTACATTATATTAAAGCTGCTAAGAACAATGAAGTTTGGGGGCAACTAGGTGGTGCAGTGGATAAAGCACTGGCTCTGAATTCAGGAGGACCTAAGTTCAAATCTGGCCTCAGACACTTGACACTTACTAGCTGTGTGACCCTGGGCATGTCACTTAATCTTCATTGCCTTGCAAGAAAAGAAAAGAAATATTTTTCTTCTAATTGCCTAGAAAAGAAGATAGAAAGAGGGAGAAACTATATAGTATCTATTACACAAGTTGAAACTTGAAAAAGATGGATAAAGCCAATAAATAAGATGAATGATATCAAAAGGTAAGAGTTTTATAAAAATTAGAATAAGAAGCAAATCACAGAAAAAGCCCACTGAATGACATTTATGATTTATAAAGGCTAAGATATGAAATATAGTTTTTCCTTTTATAGCAAGAATAAGAAAAAATCAATAATGAAAAAATAACAAATATCTTGTGAAATCACATAAAAAAGGAAATGTGGATAAGGTGTTTTGTGTTTATCGTGTTTTTTGGTGGTTTTTTTGTTTTGGTTTGGTTTGGTTTGGGCCGGGCAATAAGGGTTAAGTGACTTTCCAGATTTGAACTCAAGTCCTCCTGAATCCAGGGCTGGTGCTTTATCCACTGTGCCTATGTTTATCCTGTTTCAAGGGAATTTGATATCCGAATGGAAACACTGGCAAAAAAATGTTTAATGACACCGACCTCTAGAAAAAAAAGAATAAGATACTTCTGAATTATTTCTTCCACATGCCTGACACAAACACTAAATATTTACAAAGTTGTTTACCAAGAGAGAAATATTTTAAAATTGAGGTGTTATGCCTGTAAAGAGCCTGTGTTAAATGAAAACTAAGAGCAAGGAAATCAGATACCAGCATAACACAGAAGGAAAAAAAAAGTCCGATGCCCATCCAAGTTTGTTTATTAGGAAGTTGGGATCAAACACAAAAATTGTTCTGTTTCATACCTCTCACATAACTCAAATGACTCCCAAGACTGACAGAAGATGTGGGCAGATGCAAAGGTATAGGAACACAATGGAAACAATTACCTTGAACATATTTGTCATTGACATCCTTAGCTCCTAACAGCACAGGGATTTAGCTAGCACTTAGAGGCATTTAAATATCCCATATGCTGATAAAAGAAGAATCACTATGTGGCCTCTCACATACTATCTTTCATAACACCCTGAAGCTAGAAGGGAGAAAAGTGGGTGGTCTTTCCCAAACAGGCTGGACAAAAGGTCAGGACCCTGGAAATTTTCCAAAGATGACAATCCACAACTGCTGTTCTCCCATGTAACGATTGGAATAACGCCACCTGCTGGAGACTTACTATAGAAGAGTTCCGCCCATGAAGCGAAGGTCTTTGAGGGCAAGACCAGGAGTCTTTTCTTTGGTGTCAGGAAGTGACGCGGGCTAGTGGGAGGAGGAAGGAAGAGACTGGCGCTCGCTCTGACGCTCTTTCCTGGGGACTCTGGCGGAGAAGGGAGCTAGAAATGTGCTCTCTCTTTAATAGATAGGAATCTAGGCCTTTCTCTCTCTCTTTACCAAATTCTTATTCTCCTTAATAATTGCTTAAAAGCCTAACTCTTGCTAAAGCTTATAATTTATTGGCAACCATTCATTGGATATTTTAGACAGACTAGCTAGAATTTTAGCCCTTAACACCCATCTTCTCCTCCCTATCTTCTTCACAAGTGTAAAAAAGTTTAAATCATTTCAGAACCACTGGCCAAAGACTTATTTTCCATTTCATTCATTCAACAAATATGTTTAAATCTGCAATGGGTGCAGCACTAGACTCTCACCACCTTGCTACCATAGAAAGGCATTTCATGTCATTTGATCCCTAGATTATCTCAGATGATAACTTCCAGACAAAGTATTTCCATAAACTAAGGTCACAACTGGCTTCTAAATCAACCATATTCCATCCTACAGGAAATTTTTCACACAGTTTGAGTAATTCCTGTCTAGTTTGGTCCCTGATGGAGATACAAAACAGTTGGGTAACAACTTTTATTGGCTCATATGATTTGGCAAAGGCTCAGCTTCCCCACTGGGTTCCATCTCATACAAAAGCACTACTAAATGAGAAACTGCAAGTCTATAAAATCAATCTGACAGAAATTTCTCTTCTTCCATTAACATAAACCCCACCCCTATGGGACATCCTTAGAGCACAAGACACATAAAGGAAATGGTAGATAAATAGGAAACTCATTCCAGGGAGCTTGGACTGTTAACAGTGATAACAATAACGAAGGTCAGTTAAACAATAACCATCTTTATAGCCAAAGTTAGTCTTCCAAACTAGGACTTCGTAAAGGTTTTCCACTTGCAATATCTTTTTGCCAGAGAAATTTTTATGTGACCCCAGAAATATAGGTATATAAAATAGGAATATGTAACCTTTTACTGTTGTCAAATTTCTCACAATCCCCACATTCAATTATGTGACCCCATATCCCCTCAGTTTAAGAATCTTTGGTCTAAACAGAATAAAGACTTGAAAAAGGAGGCCCCATACCATCAAATTCAGGCATCTAGGTGGCATAGTGGATACAGCACTGGAATTGGAGTCAAGAAAACCTGAATGCTGCCTAAATAACTTACTGGTTGTGTGGCCCTAAGCAAGTCACTTAACCTATCCCAGCCTCAGTTTTCTCATTTGTAAAAGGAAGTAATAATAGCACTCACTTCGTGGAGTTATTTTGAGAACCAAATAAGATAATATAGGGAAAATGTGTTGCAAAACCTTACAGCATTGTACAAATGCTAGCTGCTATTTTTGTAAGTAGCTTAAAAGACAAATAGATAAAAAAGGGTCTGACAAGTCATGTACATGACTTCTACTGTACAAGACCCTCAAGGGAGTCCTTAAGTTAGAAAAAAAAATATCCTATTTTGAATTCAAAGTATACAGGTGCTCAGGTAAAGTGATTATTCAATGAGAATTTAATCACTCCTGGAAACTACCAGAGAGATTTCAAAAGATAATTTGCCTGCAAAGCAAGTTCAAAAAGCATACTTCTCCTTTAGAAGTAAATCACATTTGCCTAAACAAAACCATGATAGAATCTTAAAGTTGGAAGAGATGTCAGAAATCCTCTAGGCTAACCAGATACTTTAGAACATCAATTGCAGAGGGTGATAGGTAGCTCTGATAATGGCAAAAACCAATAATTTTACCCTATTCCTCTATCAACCATATACCAAATGCAATAGCAATGAACTAGTCTGGTGGGGAAATAACTTCTTTTATTTCCCCTGTCACGTGACTGGCCAAAAAGTCCATTTCAAAGATTAAAATGTTCAACCTCTGGAAGCAAGGGGAATACAATCATAAAAAATGACATTTGTTTATCATTTAAAGTGTATAGACTGATTTCTTCACAACACAGAGAGACAGAGAGAGAGAGAGAGAGAAAATATTATCCTCATGTTACCATTGAAAAAACTGAGGTTTTAAGAGTTGTGACTTGTCCTGGGTCACACAGGTAGTAATTACCTGAAGGAAAATTTGGTCTCAAATTTCCCAACTCTAAGTTCAATATTTTATACCACATTGCCTCTCTGAAGCAAAAGCAACTGGAAAAAAAACACATACTTAGAAATCAGTCCTGAATAAACATGAAATTTGATTGTGATTAATCAATCAACCTAGTATTTATTAAGCACCCACTACATACTAGGCACTGTTGTGATAACATCTGAGCTGCTTAAATATCAGACATTCTAAATTTTAAAAAAGTTAAAAAAAACACCAGAGTCTTTTCTCCAAGCCAACAAAGAAGTATGAAACATAATGAGCTAACTAAAGAATCCACTGGGACTTGCTAGAGTCATCTCTATTGGGTGCTACAGTGGACAGAGCACTGGACTTGGAGTCAGGAGGTCAAATTTGGCCCCAGATAGTAACTAGCTATATGACTTAACCTGTCTGCCTTAGTTTCCTCAATTATAAAATAAAGATAATAGCAACTGTACCCACTTCCCAGGGTTGTTGTAAAGATAAAAATGAGATAATATTTGAAAAGTGCTTTGGAAATCTTAAGGTATTATTTAAATGCCAGTTATTATTATCTATAGATAGTATTTTGCAAACTCAAGATAGTGAAAAAAAAATCAGAAATTGAACAGCTGTGTCCATACTTTGCTACCCAGTCCTCAAAAATTATTTGTCTTTAGCTCCAAAATGGTGAGCTGTTCAGCTTTCTTATGTGGTGGAAGTAAAGGAGAACGACTAATAAAAATATAAATAAGCTCTTTTATATAAAATGTTTGATAATGATAAGGTTTCTATCAGTCAACATCCAAAGCATTAAAAACCCATTTGGCTCACACTAAACCCTGCTGTTCTCCTCCTCCTACTCTGACTCCTGTGTTATCACGTAGCCCCAGTCATACATTATTTTTAAGCTGGTTCTACATCTCTAGGAAATATACTAGAGGAGTGTAGAAGCACCTCTGTGTTTTTTTCTCAAAGTACCCCACAGATAGAGGATGGATTATGAAACAGCCAAATAGCAATAGAAGCATTTTCCCTTCTGTAAACAAATCCTTACAAAATTTAGGCTTATGGACATAAATAACCCACTTGACAAAGGCCAAATGAAAATTGAATACTGATGAGACAGAATTCACACTTCACATGTAATTTACTTCCCTCCAAACTGTGTCCTCATCCTTTAAAAAAAAAAAAAAGATGGCTTCGCTAAAGGGAAAAAGGCATTTTTTTTTATTATTATCATTTTTGCCAATCTTAGAAATGCTTTCATTTCCTATTTTATTCATAAACCCTCCTGGGAAGGAATTTGCAGTGTGAATTTGGAGGGGCATACAGCATTTCAGGAGTTCATGTTCTTTTCAAGGCAGCCACATTGTACCAAAGAGTTTAAAGTAAAGCTTGCTGTTTGCTATCTCCCTGGCATTCTCTCCATGACATGCAAGAATAGCCCAAACACAAAAGTTATACAGTCAATCACTCCCCAAGGGAAATGAGCACTCAGCACAAAGGCATGCTTCAGAGAAAATACAATTTTCCTCCCCACTGGGTACTTCAGCAATTGTATGCCTGACAGATGAAGTTCTTACCTTTTCCACAATGCAAGAATTTTGCTCTTGCATAGACCCTGTTCTAATACTCCTACTGCTTCAATTATCACTTCTATGCATGTGACTACAAAATTTCTGTCTCAGTAATGATCCCTCTACCAATTTCCAGACCAACATTTCCAGATGTCTGCCTACATGGACATTCCTAACTGGATGATCCCGTCATTGGCATCTCAAACTTTCAAATACTTGAAAACAGGTATCATATCCTCCTTCATGATTCTCTTTTTTTTTTTATCCAGGGACTAATATGTGTTTAATAAATGCTTGTTGATGGCCTCAGTTGCCTCGATTCATCCACATATTATAAAAACTCAAGGCCCTTCATTATATTGGCTGCCTCATTTGTATATTTTCCGGTTTATCAATGTCCCCTCCAAAATATGGTGCCCATTACTAAACAAAATAATCTAGGGTAAGGCACAGTAGGGTTTTCACTCCTCCCAGATTCACATTACTATAAATTTAATATGTTATTTGTGCCTTTATACAATAATTAATAAAAATACTAAATACCAAAGAGCCCTAGGGAACTTCACTTAAGACCAGACTCCAATCTGACATTCTTCCTCTAATCAACATTCTTTTTCTATGTGGTTGTATTTGAAAAGTGATAGTTTTGAATCACCTAATGATACTGTTGCCTGATCTATGCCATTTCACCTTTTCCAAACGTCCATCATGAGAGACTGTCAAATGCCTCACTAAAATCAACACAAACTATGCCCATAACATTCCCCTGATATACTAGATTATTAGCTATTTCAAAAAAGGAAATTAATTTAACAATCTGGCACAACTTGCTCTTAATGCAACTTACTCACTCATAGTCATCACCTCTTCCCTAAGTGTTCACAAACTATTTTAATAATCTATTCTAAAATTTTGTCCAACATCAACCTAAATCATCTTTTTCACTTTAAAAAATTCTGACTGTTTGCTTTTATCGAGACTATTAACATCCCTCATCAGCAACCTCTTGACTAGTGATGGTGCACTTTTATATTAACCTGTCAAACGGTATCCTTGTTTACAATCTTTCCCTTTCACAATCCAAAATCCATAATATCAAATCAATAATCTTTTTTTTGCAGGGCAATGAAGTGTTAAGTAACTTGCCAAGGTCACACAGCTACTAAGTATCAAGTGTCTGAGTCCGGATTTGAACTTAGGTCCTCCTGAATCGAGGGCCAGTGCTTTATACACTGTGCTACTTAGCTGTCCCCTCAAATCAATAATCTTAAAGCCCAGATTTTATGCAGTTCTTCATTGCTTTCAGGATAAAGTACAAACTTCTGTTTGGCAATTTTAAACCCTTCACAATTTGGATATATGTCCTTCCTGACTGATCACATATTACACTCACACATGAACTCTGTGCTGTAGTCAAAATGGCCTATTCGTTGGTTCCTATACATGAGATTACATCTCCTGCCTTTGTTGGGATGCCCTTAAGTCTCAGCTCCGCCCCTTGGAATCCCTACTTCCCTTTAAGGATTGGCTTGAGTGCCACAACTTTAACAAGGGCCATTAGATTTCCCTATAGTTGCTAGTCTTATCCTCTAAATGACTACATATTTCATATATGCCTAGTATTTAGTTATCTGTGACCAGGTTTTATCACCAGGGTAGAACTAGGCTTCGTAAATAGGGACTTTTTCACTTTTGCATGTCAGCACCTGGCACATAGCAGATGCTTAATTAATGATCATTGCTTGATTGATTGCCTTAGCTATCACATTTACATATTTTGGGCTGCCTTTGTATGTAGCTCATTCAGACAAGATGATTTGAACCAAGTGAATTCATTTATGTGTTCTATTAACTATCTAATCAGGAAGGAAGGAAGGAAGGAAGGAAGGAAGGAAGGAAGGAAGGAAGGAAGGAAGGAAGGAAGGAAGGAAGGAAGGAAGGAAGGAAAGATATATTTGTTAAATACTTAATATGTGTACTAAGTATTGGAGACAAAAACATATAATCAAAAATCCCTGCCCTTAAGGAGCATACATTCTATAGGGCAAGACATCAGCGAAGAGAGAGAATTTTGTTCTATAGAGTTAGAGAGATAGTAAGGATGACCAAATAGCATCCCTTTTCCAGGGGAAAAATGGCACTACTCATTAGACAATTGAATATTGATCTTCTACTTCTTGTTATTTTGTTTTACTCCTCCTAATCTGAAAGTCATTTCTCTTGGTAGAAGGAGAAGCAATGGGAGCTAGGTAGTTTAATCATTTACCATCAATTATCATTCTTTCCCTGTCCCTCAATAGGATTTCTGTCTTTTTTCTTGATCTTCCCCTTGCTCCCAACATCAGCCTCAAAAATAACAACAAGAACAACAAAACCCTATTGGTTATCATTTCATTCAAGTTTTGGCTCCCACCACACTGTCACTTTCCTAATGCTATTATATAACTTTGACTCTTTTCTTCCCACCTTCCCTGGCTTTCAACTCTTGTTTATATCTTTTTAGACTGTGAATTCTTGGATATACTTCCTGTGCAGTCAAAGCTATTTCTATGGGCCCCTCCTCTTTTGCTTACTCATCACATAAAGCTTGCCAGCATTACCAGAATGTCACTATTTGAGTCGTCAGTGTCTACAATCCCTCTTCAATTTACTTTGCCTATCAGTGTGCACATAGATTTTGATGACAGCTTTTCTTGCCTGGCCCATGCAGTGCCTAATTTGAGAGAGAGAGAGAGAGAGAGAGAGAGAGAGAGAGAGAGAGAGAGAGAGAGAGAGAGAGAGAGAGAGAGAGAGAAGCTATTTCTTTGTGCAGTCTCATCACATCTTGGTGATGTTCATAAGAGAGTTCATCTGAAAATAAACAAGAACTAGCTTTTTTCCTCACAACCTACAGTGTCTCTCTTGGGGATTCAAGGACTAATCTACAGTGAAATGAGGCAATGAAAAGTGACAGCAAGGAGAGTATCAAATAAGGGCAGGCTAGTTGCCACTTGACAAAATAAGGTGCATGAACCATGTGTCTTAAATACAAATCAAAGACTCAGAAGACAGCAAATAGAAAAATCAAGAAACAATCTGATATCCGATTTGAGCATACTGCAATGCTTTTAAGACCAATGAAAGCTGCAGCAATTAGCAAACCACTATTTCATCCCATAGGATGCTATAGGTTTGTGAATAATGGATTTGGTACTAAAAGGGATCCTAGAGACCATTTAGTCTAACTTCTTAATTTTACAGTTGAGGAAACTAAGACTCCCCCCAAATAAAGGGCATTGCCCAAGGTCATAAAAGTAGTAAGTGGCAGGACCAGTATTTAAACCCAGGCAGGACCTCTAAAAGTTAGGAGCTTGGAGTCAGAATGACTTGAATTCAAATCCTGCCTTAGAAATTCAATAGTGTGTAAGCCTTGAAAGGTTTATAAACTTATAGACTTCTCTGAGCCTCAGTTTCTTTTATCTGTAAAATGGGGATGTTAGACTCAATAGCCTGTAAGGTCCTTTCGAGCTTTAAATCTATGATCCAATAAGATACAAATCAATGCTCTCTCCAGGTTGCCACTCTTAACTATAAGGAACAATAATGACAAAAATTTCCTAAATACTTAATAAAGGAAATATTTCCAATGTTATTCTTACCCCATTGGGTGTGATCTAGTACTAGTTACAATGGTCTTGATTGTGTAAATTCATGTCATTTAAATGAGTTCCCAGTTAGAGATTACCCAACATTCAGTTACCATCTTCCTAGGTGTCAGAAGTAAAGTAAAATTTCTCTATTTCTATAACTAAGAGGAACCAATGACAGCAATTGTTCCATGAGCTACAATCTTTAACCAAAAATAAAGTAAGGCAGTGATGTAGATAGAGACTGGCAAGATAAAGCAATAGCTTCATTTAGCAGGGGCCAATCTCTCCCCAGCATTACTAAAACTGCATTCACAAGTGATCTATCCACTGATAAATCCAATGACATCAAGTCCTGTTGATCCTATCTCTACATGGTCTATCTCTACCTTTCTCTTTACTTGTATGACTAACATTATAACATAGACTTCTGTTAGCTTTCATCTGAACTCTGATGATAACCTCCTTACTAGTCTCCCTGACACGTTTCTTCCTTCTCCAATCCATCCTTCTGTGGTAAAAATTATTTTGGGATAAAATTATTATTGTAGTTTTTAGCTGATTCATTTGGGAGAGGCCACCCCTGGCCCACCCCGAAATTAAGTATGCTACTGAGGTCAGAAGGAGAACTCTCCATAGGCAGTTTTTGAAGGACTTCCCCTTTTGGGGGAGGAAAGATTGAATGCTCCCAGAAGGGAGGTGGAGGCTTCTTCCGGAACGCTTGGTCTCTCGGACTTCTCCCCTTGTGGTGGCGCCAGTTTTCTTTGTCTCTGGCGTATGCTGTCCCGGTTGCGGGAACAACTGCAGACTGTCCAGGTTTTGGTGGGTTAATTACGGAAAATGCTAAATTCCTTTGAACTAGCTTAATTGGAAATGGTCTGGGGATTGCATAGGTTAAGTTTAGAGTTGAGTATTTATCTGTATTTCTTTTTTCCTATTTCCTCGTCTTTGATTTTTATTAGTTTCACCTTTGTTGTTTAATTAATTCCAAATAATAAAATATGATCCTTCTGTGAATTAAAGCTTAAAGGCTCCTTTCTTATTGGCCTGGGAGAAATATCTAAAAAGGGCAGTTCAGAGGGGAGGGTGAACCTAAAAGTTCCCTCATTATTTGCGGGACCCCAATATTAAGGCGAGTTATCCAAATAACGCTCCATATATCAAATTTTGGCCCTCACACTTTATACAGCTGCCAAAATAATGTTCCTAATATACTACTGGTCTGGACGTAGTATTCCTCCACTCAAGAACCTTCAGTGGCTTTCTCTGCTGCCTATAGGATGAAATGCAAACCCTTAAGTGGCATTTATCTCTCTCTATAATCCGACTCCATCCTATGTTCCCAGCCTTACCTTTCTACTACTCTCTTTTATGTTTCCTATATTCCAATGACACTGCCCTACTGGCTATTCTGTGATCTTATCTTGCCCTCTCCTATCTCCATTCACTCACATAGGTGAACATTCCATCAGGACTGGAATGTACTCTTCCCCTATACCTTTAAATCTTTCTCTTCTATCAAAACAAAGTTCAGCTGACAGCTCATTCATGAATTCTTCCCTGATCATCCTCCAAAGAAAATGACCTTTCTATACAGAACACTCCATCCCTTCTCATTCTACCTTTTGTACCACACTTGCTTGCTGCTATGTATTGTTTGGTGGTTTCAGATCATAGACTCTACAAGTTGGAAAGTGCCTCAGAACCCATGTCATCCAACCTATATGCCAACAGGAATTCCCAGTACCACATACAATATGCTGTGGATGAATATTTTTTAGTTTTATAGGAGAGGGAAAACAGGAAACAAAGGTTTTGAAAAGTCTTTGACCTAATAAATGAAACAACTACTGTTTAGTTTTACCTTTGTTTTAGTAAATAAATTAATAATCATCTTTTAGTCTGGAAGGCAATGGCACCAAATTCTATTTCTCATTGCTGATAGAATAAATTTCATGAAGTTTAAATGACAAAGTAGAGAACCCAGTGCTCCTCAGACCACTAGCACCCTCTGGATTACATTAGATTCCTTCTCAGTCCTAACTCCACGATTAGCTATTTCAAGGGCTACCTTTCCAAGTGCCTTAGAGTCCTTCATCTTCTTCACATTCCATAAAAATATCCTTCCAATCATTCAGGTTCATAGCCTCAAGGTCATCCTGGAATCTATAGTCTCCCTCACTTCTATTTAATCAATTGATAAATATTGAAGACTTTACCTCTATATCTCTTATATCTGTCCCAGACTCTCCACTCACAAGACCATAACTTCACTTAAGCCCTCTTCACCTCATCAGAATCTCCTAGTTGGGCTCCCTCTTTGCTCCACATAGTTGTCAAATTAATATGCCTAAAACACAAAACTGACCATGGCATTTTTTTTGTTTCAGAATTCTCAGTGGCTCACTATTGCCCCTAAGATAAAATGCAGACTCCTCTTTTTGTCATTTAAAGTTTAAAATAGCCCAACTACAACCTATATTTCCAAACAGAGATCATATTACTCCCCATCTCACACTGTACAATTGAGTCGGACTTTGGGCAAACTTGCCATTCTACCTGCATGATATTCAATTTCCAACCTCTGTGCCATTGCAGAGACTGTCCCCCACACCAAGAATATATTCTTTCCTCATTTATGCCTCCTGGAATCTTAGCTCCATTCAAATTTCAGTTCTGGTGCTAACACTTCTCAACTTAAGCCCTTCCTGATCCCCCAAGTTATTAGTGTCGTCTGCCATCAATTACTTGTATTTATTTCCTATGAACATTTTTGTTGATTTATTTGTATTCAGAATGGCAGCTAGTTGACACAGTGGACAAAAGTACTGGACTTGGAGTCAGGAAAACCTGAGTTTAAATCTTGTTTCAGACACTTACTATCTGAGGGACCCTGGGCAAGTCTCTTAAAAGTCTCCTGGCTTCAGTTTTGTCATTTATAAAACAGTGATAACAGTAGCACCAACCTTGCACAGGTATTATGAGGATTAAATGAGATAACTTCTGTACAATGCTTTGCAAATCTTAAAGTGCTATTTAAATGCTAACTATGATGATGAGGAAGAGGAGGAGAAAGAGGAGGAGGAGGAAAAGGAGGAGGAGGATGGCAGACCATTTCACTTTGGGATATTTCTAATTCTTATGTAGATGTTATATCCTCCTCCTCAACTCCTATGGAACTGCAAGCCCTGTGAGTGTCATGTCCTCTTTTTATGCCTAGAGTCTAGAGAAGGACCTTAAAAATAGCCCTGACACTGTTTACTGCATTGAATTGAAAGGCAGATTGTGTCTTAAATAGGCCAATGATTGCCTTTTAAAAGAAGAGTATCTTACCACAGGCACTTATCTCCATGTTATTTGTAGCAACTGTGACAAGAAATGTGTCCTTGAAAGAAAAATGATGATAGTTAATACTAACACTTATCTAACCTCAACTCAGACCAGGGGAATGGTGAAGAGTAAGGAAGAACATGCCTGAAATCAAAGAGGAAAGATCAATTTCAAGGTTTCTGCATTCCTCTTTGTCTAAAGCCTTTACTTGTAAAGACTTTTGCAGTTTCTGTTCAGCTTTTGGAACTCAATAAATATTAACTACTAAAAATTATAAAGACCAATCATCCCTACATGATATATTTGTGATAAAAATTTATAGCATTTATGATATATTTTATATTTTCCTTTTGTGAGAGTTCTACTATTAGAGTCACTGAAATTCCTAGTTCATAATATATATATATATATATATATATACATATGTAAATTTCCCCTATTAACCTATCAAGGCATATCTGCCTTGTATCTGGAGGGCAACTGATATGTAGATATAGAGATATAGATAGAGGTAGAGATAGAGAGATGAGATAGAGATAAAGAGATAGATTAGATAGAGATTAGATTAGATAGAGATCAAGATTAGTGTGGTAAAATAAATGGAATTTGGTAGAAGCTCATGGGTCTGACTTGATTGACTTAGTAGTGTTTGAATTGGGTGTGAATGAGTAACCACTAAGTACCCACTTAAGGTGATTAGATCTTGAGCCACACCTGGCCTGCCCTGTCAGACCTTAGTTTAAATTTAGACAACCCTGAGAAGGAGTGTCCTCAGAGGCTGTGGACTGTATCATCAACAAGGAACCAATCTCAGCCACACTACTTGAAGGACCTCCCCTTTGGGGGAGGGAGAAAAGGTAGAAAAGAGGACCCCAACAAGAAGTAAGGGAGAGACACTCTCAGAATTTCCCTTTGACTTTGCAGCTTACTAGAGACTGGCTGCTGACTCCCATAGAAACTACGGACCCTTGGTGGTGAGTTAAATCCATCCCTTTGAATTAGCTGAGCTGGAAGAGAGTTTGGGGATTGTATAGGTTTTTGTTAGAGCCAGGGAGATTATCCATTTTCCTCTTTACCTATTCCCTTGTCCTTGACTTTATTAATTTCACCTTTGCTGTGTATTTTATTCCCATTAATAAAACCTGATTCATTTGTGGAAAAGAGGCTGTTAAACTCCTTTCTTATTGGCCTGGGAGAAATAACTAAAAAGGTAGTTTGGAGGGGAGGAAGTTTCAGACCTAGAGATCCCTCATTATTTTCTGAACCCTAATATTATGGCAAGTCACCCAATTAACTCTTCACATATTAAATTTTGCCCCTACATTAGATATAGATAGATATAGATATAAATAAGGATACAGATATGGAAACATACAGATATCGACATGGAGATGGACATAGATACTGACATGTACACAAACATATATATGTTTATTAAAACAACTTCACTTTTATCTGACAGTTTTACAGGACATTAGGATGGGTCTTGGTTACTTGTCAATTTTTAGAAGCTTCAATCCTGTAATTACTTGTCATATTGCAACAGAGTGATATTTGCCTTTCTTTTATCATTTTTATCATTTATTTTTACTTTATTTCTCCTTCCTAATACTGTTACTGCAGTTAAAGGGTTGACATAATGAGAATAATATTTATCTAATCATTATTCTTATCAAGAGAAATACCAAAGATGTCTATCCTAGAAATATATAGCATGCTAGTCATAAAACCTCCTATTGGGATAGTACTTAATATCAATAAATCAACATTTATCAAGGCTCAATATGTGCCATACCCTGAGCTAAGTGTTGAGGATACTAGGAAAAAGCAAAATAGTTCCCGCCCTTAAGATCCTTACATTCTAATGAAGGTGACAATAAGTAACTCCATAAATACACACAAAGTAGATGTAGGTTATCTTTAAAGGGAAAGGTATTAGTTGCTAAGGTACTTAGGAAAGGCTCATCTTCAGAAGGTGGGGCTTGTGCTAAATCTTGAAGGAAGCCAGGGATTCTAAGAGACAGAGGTGAGGAGGGAGAATATCCTTGGTATTCTGAGGCTCAATGGATGTAAAGCACTTTGCAAGTCTTAAAGTGCTATAAATGTGCCAGTTGTTGTTATTATTGGTCTATAATCATCAGACTCACAGTCTGGTGATGACTTCTTTCCCTGAGGTCAAGTAATGTTTATAGAGTGATACAGGAACATGCTGGTAAATGACTAACAACTTGGCACTCCAAGAAAATTAAAAATGTATGAACGTACACTTTTAAGTTTAATTTGTTTTAATAACACTTTCTTAAGTCTAAACAATCAACAAAACATTAAATCAAGCCCTGTTTTGTGTGGTTTGCCAATTTCTGAGGTGTAAATGCACAAAAACTTAATAATTATTTAGCTGGTTAGAGATGTCTAGCACACCATTCTTAATGAAGCAAGTAAGTGCTTGGTGTTTGAGGAACAGAAAGTAGGCCAAAATGTATGCAGGAGAATAGCGTGATAGGGAAGATAGGAATGGGGCAGGTATTGGAGAGTTTTAAGTATCCCAAAAGACACAATGTAGTTGTAAGTTATTAAAAGTTTAAAATTCTGGAGGCAATAGCATAGAATGGTCAGGCCTACACTTTCAGAAAATCACTTTGGCTGTTATTTAGAGAATAGAATGGAGTGGAGTAGGAATAGACTTGGAGCAAAAAGTCAAATTAAAAAGCTGTTACAAATCAATAAATAGATAAACCACTGGTTAATTTGAAAGAGGAAAAACAAATTACTAGTATCAAAAAATGAAAGGGGTGAATGCACCACCAATGAAGATGAAATTGAAGCAATTATTAGGAGTTATTTGGCCAAATTGCGTGTCAATATAACTGACAATCCAAGTAAAATGGATGAATATTTATAAAAATATAAACTTCCTAGATTAATAGAAGAGGAAATAGAATACTTAAATAACCCTATAACACATATACACACACAGAAGAAAACATTTGCAGTGAATTGACTGAATCAGCTTTGTTTTAGAAATGGATTGTTTTTCTCCCTTGAACATTGTTTTTATGTCTCACAAATATATTTGACTATAATATTTACACATATATACATATATGTATGTATACATATATATATATATATCAATGTATACATATATTTGTTGTCCTCCTGTGTCCCATAATACCTTCTCAAATAAATGATATCTGATCTGCTTTATGCCCTTCTTTTTTAAAGTGTTAATTTCTTTTGGGGGGGGATGGGGGAGAGGTGAAGGGAGAAGTATCTAATTCTCAATCTGTGATTTTATGAACCTATGATCTTAGGAATGAAACTCAGAAAAGTGCACATATTTATTGCAAGAAAAAATCATGACCTTTGAATATAAGTCAGAAGTATTAAAGGTTAATTAACTAACATTTCCATATCTGTATTTTCTCTACATTGTCTCATCTCACTCCTATTTTACATTTCACAGGGTCTTCAAAAAAGTTCCTTTATGGAAATTCGACATCTTCATTAGGCTTCATTTCTGCCTCACTTGATCACTTGATTATTAATACAGCCAAAATCATTCAAGCCCAAAGGTCACTGTTGGTATTGCTTCAGATTTTTAATCAACTCTATTGTATGATTCAGTTAACAATTTTAGCTCTTTCCTTTTACATATGAGAAGGTTTCAAATCACATATGCATACATATATTGGCTTAAATTGCCCCTTGTATTTAGTCCATGTTAATTCATGAGAAGATGTAGATTATAAATGCCATTGCCACTAGGTAGTGATTTTTTTCCCACTTTACATTTGGTGGATTGAGTCAATTTTCAATTATTCAGAGGCATGGTAGCAATTTATCGTTTCAACAATTCATTAACATTTACACCTAGACTGATAAAATCATAGACTTTGAGGTGTAAGGGACCTCAGAAATCACCGAATTCAGCCACCTCCTCTTACAGCTATGGAAACAGAGGCCTCAAGAAGTTAAGTGATTTACCCAGTTTTACACAGATTTTAATGTGGCAGAAATAGGATTCAGACTCTGCTTATTATGTGTACTTATTAATAATAACTCACATTTAGAGGTCATTGTATAGTTCTCAAAGTTATTTCTTTGAAACCATCATTGTTAATGATTATTCTGACATTATGTAGGGTGAGTGGACCATCTGTGGTCAATTTCTGGGAGTCCATAAAAAAGAACTACATGGGATCAGTGGGCATGGATGAGCTGTGAGCTTCACAAGTAGAAAAATACCCACGCCAATGAAATCACAAATCCATTGGAATATTCACAAATTGTAGTATAGGAAATACTAAACTAAATGCCCTCTTAATTAAAAAAAAAAACTTCAAACCTAAAATAAACCAAACATCCTAATTCCAAGAAAAGTCTGAGGCACAAAGATGGTAATCATCTTTCTAGAGAGAAAGAAAGGTTGCTCTTTCTGGTACTTGGTATACATCGGGGAGGTGATGAAATCCGTTCCTTCGTAGCATGATAATCAGGGTGAGATTAAGTTGAAGGAAGCAGGCACAAAAACACATTCCAAAGTTAAATACTGCATAATTTTCATGACCATTTTAGTTTAACCATGCTCCCATTACCCTGAAAACAAAGGGAAGGATATATTTTATCAATGCAACTGTGTGGCTTTATTTGGGAAGAAAATATACCCCATCAAATCTGATTTCTGTATGTCTGTCTGTCTCTCTCTTTCTCTCATTTAAAGCTTAAAAGATCCTTATTGTTGTTGTTTGTCCTTCACTCTCAAAGAGGACCATGACAGATGTCATGACTTACAATTAATTGGATTTAAGTAAGGAAGTAAAGTGCAAGATCACCAACCTCACTTTCTCCTCCAGAGCCAGCTGGGCCCAGTAGCAAGATGTATTATCAGGATAACTGGAGATGGCCCTGGATGTTTATTTTCTTTCTTATATTTTTTTAGGGCAATTAGGGTTAAATAACTTGCCCAGGGTTATACAGCTAGTAAGTGTCTGAAGCAGATTTGAACTCAGGTCCTCCCAACTTCAGGCCAGTACTCTATCCACTGCACCACCTAGCTGACTCATGAAAAGATCCTTAGAGATTGCTTAGACCAACTCTTTGATGTTTATCAATGAGGAAGTCAAGGCTTAGAGAGATGTACATGCCTTGCATAAGATCACACAAATAATACTACAAAGCAGAGCTGAAATTCCAACTCAAGTCATATATCTTCATATTCAGTGGTCTTTTAACTATACCACATTGTTCTTGCTATTTCTTTCTAAACTCTAATCCTCAACAATTTGCTTCTATAGAGTTTAGTTTGATGCTCTAAAACAGTTGCTATGTTTCTAAAAAAATAACAGAAACCTTTTATATATATATACATATATGTAAAAACATATATATGTGTATAGAGAGAGAGATATAGAGATATATTCAGTTACCAAATATTTTCCCCTCCTATCTCCCCAAATGGATATATATGCATAATCATAATATAATATATATGTATATATGTATTTGCATGTGTGTACAATACACATATATGTATAACCCTTACAACTAATAACCAGGATCAGGCAAAAAAAGATGTGCATCTAGTCATTAACCCATTACCTTTCTGTTGTGAGGTAGACAGCATTCCTCATTAGTGGTCCTTGGAAATCATAGTTGATAATGGCATTGTATTCTTAAGTCTTAAATATTTACTACTTTCTAAGACTCAACATTAAATTCTTTAGATATTCCCAAGTTTCACTTACATCTCTTGATTCTACCTGGCATTGCTGTCAGTATGAATTACTGCCAATGAGGCTCTCAGTTTTCATTGTGCAAATTCTGCTAAAGAAAGAGGCAGGAGAAGGAAGGCAGTTATGTTGGACCACTATGATTCTATTATTTTTCTGGCCACCTCAAGTCATAAATGTCCTAATGATATGATTTGACATTTAATTCAATTATTCATCATATTAATGTAGCAGCGAGGACAAGGACATGTAGGATGAGTGCATCTTAATCAGCAAATAGGCCTAATCATTGAGCGCTTTGTAATTTCCATTATCTGACTACATTAATATCAAATATTTCCTACCCATGTTTCTCTTTTTCTCCTTCATTCTCATAATTTTCCTCTAAAATCCTACCTCTGCTTTGATAATTCACTACAGAGAAGAGGTTCTCAAAGGGTATGCCAATGACATACAAGTTATGGAAGGTTCTCCCAAGCTAGAAAAGTTTTCAGTATGAGCTTGGTGACAGACTGTATGTCTGCTAACTGAGGAACAGCCCACCTAAACTTAGAGAAGCCCATTCCCAGATTGGCTACAAGGTGATGGATTTTTCTACCCACGCTATTCTTGAAGATCATTTGCTAAATAAGAAAGGGATTGGGATTTGTGTTGGGGGAGGGATTAACCAAGTCAACAAAGTTATATATCTTAATGATACTGAAGTATTCTTAGTATTATAAACATTTTTAGCCTCGATCTGCTACTCCAGTTGTTTCAGTCGTGTTTGACTCTTCACGATCCCATTTTGGGTTTTCTTCGAAAAGATACTAAAGTGGTTTGACATTCCCTTTTACATCTCATTTTACAGATGAGGAAACTGAAGCAAACAGGGTTAAGTGACTTGCCCAGGGTCACATAGATAGTAGGTTTCTAAGGCTGGATTTGAACTCTGGAAGATGAGTCATCCTGACTACAGGCCTGGCACTCTATCCACTGAGCCACCTAGCTGCCCCAGCCACAAAAGTATCAAATTTGTTCAATCTCAAAGGGATACAAAGGATATTTCCGGGCATCTCTGAAGTTGTTTCCTTTGGTCTACAAATAACACTAGATCAATATTTACTTCTCAAAATGTCTTCTTGGCAGACTTAGGTGTGTTTTTTTTCTTTCATTATTCCAGGATTCTTAGTCCATACCCTTCTTTAATTATTTCTCCCTTTATGTTTCATTGATAACCATTTCTTTCCTGAGAAAATTAAGGCCATCTGCTATCAACTACCTCTTCTCCCTGTCTCTCCATCTCACAACCCCTTAATCTCATCCTCTACTCTTCTTCTTTCCTTCAGTCGCTAATAATGAAATATTCCTTCTCCTTGCCAAACCAAACTCCTCTGATTCCATTCCCTCCCATCACTCCCTCAATTGCCATCCTTCTCTTTCTAAATTTCAATTTCTCCCAATCTATGAGTTTCATCTCTATTGCCTTCAAACACAGCCAATCTCCTCCTCCAAAGGTGGAAAAAACTCTATTAGACCCTGTCATCCCCTCAAACTATTATATTATCTCTTTCTTCACTTGCTAAGCTAAGAAACTGGCTGGTGATATAGAGTGCTGGATCAAGAGGTAAAAAAATCTGAGTTCAAATGCTACCTCAGGAACTAACTAAATGTATGGCCCCTAGGCAAGTCATTTAACTTCTGTCTGCCTCAGTCTCATCTTTAAAATGGATATAATAATAGCACCTACCTCCAAAGGTTGTTATGAAGATAAAATGAGATAATATTTATAAAGAGCTTTAAAAAACTTAATGTACCATATAAATGATAGATAATAGTATTACTATTATTAATGTGCCCATATATGTATATAAACATATATAATGTACTAGGTAGTCATAGTAGTAATAGTAGTGGTATATTTCTAGATAGCATTGCATTAATTGTACTGCCCCCTTCCCCACTGAAATCTATTACAGTGTCAAAGAGATTGGCCTAAATATTTACAATGCAAAATTAAGGTGCATTAAAAGTATATTACCGGGGGCAGCTAGGTGGCGCAGTGGATAGAGCACCGGCCCTGGATTCAGGAGTACCTGAGTTCAAATCTGGCCTCAGACACTTAACACTTACTAGCGGTGTGACCCTGGGCAAGTCACTTAACCCCAACTGCCACACTAAAAAAAAAAAAAAGTATATTACCCAGAATATGGCATGCAACTGGATGAGTAGCCCCTGAGTTAGTTCAGGCAATACACATAGACAATGAAGAAATTAATCTGAATTAAACAAGAGAAAAGCATTGGGACAGAATGTATTTGGAAAATTACATAGTAATTTCAATAATCCCAATTTACTGTCATTAAAGCCCATTTCATAAATACCAATATAATCATGGAAATGTTTTATTACTATGTATCATGGAATGGGAAACCTCAGAAGAAACAAAATTATAAGTAATAGAATTTACAATGAATATATGAATGAGTAAACAATGGAATATTACCAAGGATAACTTGCATGGAAGAAGGAATAGGATAAAAACTCGACTTATGATATCATTGGGATGGGAAGAGTTCCCAGTAAGGGACCTATCCTTCCAGTGCAGATCAGCACCTTTTCTGCAACTTATAATCTTACTGAGCTGCATACAGTACTGAGAAGTCAAGTGTTTTGGCCACGGTCAGTACATTTCAGAGGAGGGACTTAAACCCAGGTTTTCCCGTCTCCAAAGTCATGCTCTATTCTCTAACCTATGTTGAATGCAGGAAGTGGTGTAATTATCACCCAGAATATGTTTGACTAGCTAAAGAAGTGAACAGACTACATGACAAGAATCAGAAAAAAAAAAAAAAGAAATGGATAGCCCACATGTTGCCTTGATATACAGGGTATCCTAAAAATCTTAGCACAGTTTGAAGCTTTAAGAGCTTCAAACTGCTAAGATTTTTGGTACATCAGAAGTCTTCAATAAGTTAGATTGATCCTCTATAAAGTATCCTTAAGACCTTAAGATTTTAAGAACTTCCAGCTTCAAAGGAATTTCTAGAGACTGCATTTTCCTGCCATAACCAAGAATCCAGGGTCACTTAGTGCCTTATGTAAGCACTGGAGTATACTTTGGTGAAGGATTATTGTGGCACTTTGTTGAGTTGTGATTTGATTGGTATGAATTCTCTCTCCATTGGTAGAAGCTACATCCCCAGCAAAGCAGCAAAACCAATATGCCACAGAAGAATACACCACCTCCTCATCATAGGCTATTCCATTCATATAGTGTGTGCCCAGCACGGTGGTAAGCACTAAGCTCTACCAACAGAGTACAATCTCCCAAATTCCTACCAGGCTGGGAAATCCCAAAAGTCTCAACATAATCATAGATCTTTCAAATAAGGACCAAGCTCCCTAAGCCCAGAGACATTCGTCTACCAAAAATGGTTGAACAGATGATGAATTATTTTGGGCCACAACATCCCTTGAAAGCATCTGCTAAAGTATAGAGGATTTTCAATCTTCATTGGTGAAGGAAAATATTCAAATGGATGAAATTATACTTCTACTGAAGTCAAATCATACTTCTATAGTTTATATCACTCGTGTAGTTCACATTCGATATCAATTAAAAGAGTGTTCTGTGTGACCTGGGGCAAGACAACCTCTCTGGGCTTTAGCTTCATTATTTATAAAATGAGGTTTGTTTGTTTTTGTTTTGTCCTTCTCAAAAAGGACCATGACATGGGAGGTGATGTCATCACTTTCAGTGAACTGGATTTAGGTGATGGAGGGCTATGTAAAGTCACCAGCCTCACTCTCTCCTCCAAAGCCATCTGGGTCCAGTGGTAAGATATTATACATCAGGACAACTGGAGATGGAGCTGGATGTTTGAGGCAATTGGGGTTAAGTGACTTACCCAGGGTCATACAGCTAGAAAATGTCAAATGTCTGAGGCTGGATTTGAACTTAAGTCCTCCTGACTCCAGGGTCAGTGCTCTATCCACTGCATCACCTTTCAGATCTAAATATATGATTCTAAGTTATTTCAAGCAGTCCTCAAGCAGATGAATTAAGAGAAAATGGAAGTCAACAAGCAACATTAAACTGGATGAGATCATTACTGCAATAGCTATGGACTAATAAATTAAGAGTATTTTTTGCCCATTGAAAGCCTCCATATCAGTTCCAGTTTCTTCAACATAATGAGGGTTCCTATTCATGGAAAACTAATTTTGCAAAGAAGTAGATGAATAGTGATTTCCATGCAAATGGTATCAGAACAACACCATTTTGTTATTAGCTTCCACAAAAGCCATTTTGTGATTGTTATCTGGGCACAAGTTACTAATTTTTCTGAGTAACATCAACCTCAAGAAAACAGCTAAATATGTTCTTCTAGGAGATGAAAATATTTTCTAAACAGAAAGGGAGAAAAAATTAAAGGCACAATGGTGCTTATAGAAATATATGCAAAACCTTGGTCGATTCAAAGAAATGGATTAGAAGGGCACGGGTAACAACTCAATGCCAGGTTACACCCTCTCCTATGTCTCTGGGCAGCACATTAGATAACCTCTGCCTAAGTACATTAGACATATCAGAACTGTGATGCTGGACTTCTGCTGCGTTGCCATGGAAGTAGAAAGCGCAATTCCCTTAGCTCGTGTGCTCTCTTCTATACTTCTGGCAACAGTGACAGGTCCTTTCCCTTTGTTTAGAAACTGTTCTGGTAGCAGTTCCTGTCACTTTCCAATTGCACTGAAAGACAGCAATCTAAAGCTCCATTGTAATCAAATTATATGAGAGGGAGACATTTCATTTCCAGGCCTAAAATTAGACTTTATATGTTATATGCAAAAGCATTATAAAAATAGAACCACTTTCTGAAAGAGGGCACCCAGTCGTGTTCTGAAGGCTAAACCTTTTATATATAGTAATTGAATTTACAGCACATGTATGTATGCATGATGGGAAAAAATTCAGGATATCCTTAGTCCTGGAAGCTGATTTCAGAATGTTTATTCTTGAGAAGGGTCTCTAGCGGAGGACAATTTGTTTATGGGGAGGGCCCCAGTGAGAGAATGCCCCCTGATTATGCTACCCATGCAGATGTCAAGGTCACTGGAAAAGCAGAACATTTGATGAAAAAGAACATATTTCCCAATAAAATTTTAACAAGTGTGTTTAATTGACTTTGGAACTGCAGACAATTGTATACTTCATGTCTCTAGCCAGAATGCCTTTGGGGTGCTACTAACTTCAATATCCACCAGAAGTGGAAATGAGAATAGAAGGGAGTTGTTTCTTTTTAACATAAAGAGTGAATCTCAATCTGCGAGCAAGAGATAACTATGAAAAAAACATGAATAAAAGTTCCCATTATAACTATACCGCAAGGATACTGATTTATTATTTTAAACAATATGATTACAGATGAAAAGTGTTGATGAAGCCTGGATCCCAGTGAAAATTCAAACATATGTGTATAGGATCAAACACTTTTTCATTCACTCGTGAACAAAATTAGTGTTAAACAGACCACATAATCCTGCTTAAAACAAATTTTCAGTATTGATCACATAAATACAACTGGGATTGAGCCAAGCCATTTGTTAGTATTTGGCAGAGTTTAAAGCGGTGCTTTTCAATGTTCGAAAACTATGCCTGCTGTGTGTTATCTGCCAGTGGCTTTGAGATATCAGTGGACTGCATGCAAATTAGGGGTCAGAAGATCAGAGTACAAATTTAGAGCTGGAAAGGTGGTTGGAAATGAGGAAATGGAGACCTAAAGAGGTTAGGTAACCTAGAACACATGATCATAGATTTGGAAGGGCCCCCATCTAGTCTACACCCATCCCTCCCCCACCCCCAATCCTGTTTTACAGAGAAGGAAACTGAGGTGTACAGAGGTTAAGAGAATCTTCCTCAAGATTGCACTGATAGTAAGCTGCAGAACCGGCATTCAAAACCAAGTCTTCTGAAGATAAATCATAAATCCTGTGCTCTTTTTCACTATACAATACTGATTTGACTTACCACAAAAAGGCCTACAAGCCATGGACAGAACAGTTTTCTATGATCAAAAATGTATTATTCCCTTACAGAAAAAGTTTCTCTTCATGTTATCCCTTATTCATTATTTCTTAGACAGCTATCTGCCTTGACTATCCTTAGTTCCAGCCCAGCTTACAGTATCCTCCTTCAATATTTCTCTTATTCTTCAGTATTGTTAAGGTTAACTGTGGACATAAATCTGTCATCACAGAGCAACAGGGTGTATAAACACAATCAAGACAATAGGAAAGAGATTTCCTAACAATTGTAGGTGGGTGCTATATTATTCTCTTTACAGCTATACCTGCCCCTTTCCCTTAACTAACAAGAAGATATTATGTTTCAGTGGATTTGAAAATTAATTTGGAAGATATGACTTCTGGGTCAGGCTTACGTTGAGGGGAAATCGTCTTTCAGGGGATCCATAAGTCAGATATGCAATGAGTGTATATTCCATGAATACTATAGAGTTAAACATAACAGAATATTTTAAAAACAGGGCTGGACAGCTAGGTGGCACAGTGGATAGAGCACTAACCCTGGATTCAGGAGTACCTGAGTTCAAATCCGGCCTCAGACACTTAATACTTACTAGCTGTGTGACCTTGGGCAAGTCACTTAACCCCAATTGCCTCACCAAAAAAAATAAATAAAACAAAAAAAAACAGGGTAAGCTTGATCATTCTGTTAACTTCAGATGCTTTAAGAGTATTCATGTCCTAATATGTTAATGTTTTACATAATTGCACCTGTATAACCTATATATGAATACTTGCCACCTCAGGGAGCGGGAAGGAGGGATAGAATTTGGAACACAAAACTTTAAATAAAAATGTTTATTAATTTTTTTAAAGGATTCATGTCTTTGGGCTGGTCCTTAGAAAGCTTTTTTTTTTTTTTTTGGTGAGGCAATTGGGGTTAAGTGACTTGCCCAGGGTCACACAGCTACTATCAAGTGTCTGAGCTCGGATTTTGAACTCAGGTCCTCCTGAATGCAGGCCTGGTGCTCTATCCACTGCGACACCTAGCTGCCCCAGAAAGCATCTTTAACAATGGACTCTATAAAATAAATGTTCCTCATATAAGGTTGCATATGCACCTAGAACTCCATTTATCCTTCTAGAATAATAAAGCTTGCATAATTATAGAAATTCAAAATTGAAAGGGGTCTTAGTAATCATCTATTCAAATCCTCTTATGCTATTGATGAAGAAATGGAGGCCTAGGGAAACAAAGAACTTTCCCAAGGTGCCATAGCTAGTTAGATGTTGAAACAGGCACAGAGTTGAAGCTTCTTAAAGCTTAAACAGGTAAACTTTTTGCTATCCCCCCAAATAGAGTGTACTTATAATGTTACATCCCATAACCCAGGTTTAAAGTGTAACAATAGTCAATGTAATTATGTTCTAGGGTCAAAGTTTAAGTTTTGGAAGTGAGCAACCAAGGGTTAGCCAGTGCTTGACCACCAACCAGACAAATACTCCAAATACTACTTCATGCCTGGATTACAGCAATAGCCTGTTGCTTGGTATGCCTGCCACATTCCAGTCTATCCTCTATTCAGCTCTCAAAGTAATCCGCCTAAAGTGAAGGTCTGTCCCTACTCAATACATTCTAGTGGCCCCTTCTCACCTTTAGAATCAAATATAAAATCCTCTGTTGGCAGTTTCAAAACCCTTCATAAATTGTCCCATACTCCATTATAAACACACATACACACACACACACACACACCCCACACACATTCTTCCCAGTCTTCTTATACTGCACATTAGCTGTACTCTATTGTCTAGTAACACTGATCTCTTTGCTGTTCTTCAGACAAAAACTTCCAACTAGGGGCGGCTAGGTGGCACAGTGGATAGAGCACTGCTGCTGGAGTCAGGAGAACCTGAGTTCAAATCTGACCTCAGACACTTGACATTTACTAGCTGTGTGACCTTGGGCAAGTCACTTAACCCTTATTGCCCCACCAAAAAAAAAGAAAAAAGAAAAAAAGAAACTTCCAACTCCTGGTAGTTTCACTTGCTGTCCCCTAGGCCTGAAATGTTCTCTCTCCTCATCTCCACTTCCTGGGTTTCCTGGTTTCCTTCAAGTTCCAGCTAAAATCCCAACTTCTTCAGAAAGCCTTTCTTAATCTCTCTTAATTCAACTTCCTTCCCTCAGTTGATCATTTCCATTTATCCAGTATATGCTTGTTTGTACATAGTTATTTGCATGTTGTTTGCCCCATTGGATTGTTGGCTACTCAAGGACAGGGGCTCTCCTTTACCTTTCTTGTATCTTCATCACTTAGCACAGTGCCTGGCACATAGTAGGCACTTCATAAATGCTTATTGACTGACATTTCAACTGTCCTTTAGGCCCTTATCATCACTAACAGGTACAACCAACTCACTGTTCAAATACCTTTTCCCAGTGTCTTACTAAAGCCACTATGAAAGATTCCCCTCATTCTGGAAAATGGAAGAGTTGACAGGAAAATAAAAGGCAGGCCTTAATATCACCTAACATTTAGTTAGTGTAATATATAAATATATCTATTCTTCTCCTAATGCCTATTTAGCAATGTAAACTTATTGGGGGGGGTACTGCTTTACTATACTATAATACTTTTTATCTCATAGCTATGCATCATGGAAAATAATGAACTATTAATATAATGAACTATTAAGAACTCCAGTGATCATTTTTGCTCTTCTAGGAACCTGTCTTTCTTAATTGGGCTGAAAAACTAACAAAGAATCAGAACACAATCAAGAAATTTGTCCAGGTTCCCATTTTCAATTATATTCTCATGCTTTTTATTTTTATTTCAAAGATAAATGAAAACCTATGAACTTGGGGATGGAGGGAAAGAAGAACTCAATGAAAAACTTGTAAGTTTTTATACTTGAAAAATCATGTTGAGACTGAAATATGCAAAAATGCTAGCTTAACACATGAAATTGACCTTGCAAATAGGCTAATATTGAAGGAAAGAATGTCTTCCTGGGGAAAATTCAGGACACTATTGCATTCACTGTTATTTACAACCATTGCTCTAGTGCCTGATTTAATGTGTATTCCAAACAAGGCGTTGTTGTTTTTCATTTCTTCTTGGAAAACAAAACAAAACAAAATGACATAGACCTTTGTGTAATCACAATCCAAGTTTTATTTTCCTAGTACATAAGATTCCCTTTATACAATACCCACCCTAAAATAATGCATTATGATCTAGGATATTTGTCTTTTCATCTCCCTTTCTTTCAGACTCCTCTACCCCAAAGGCTAAATAGACTTAGGTTGAAAAAGCATTATAGGGGGGCAGCTAGATGGCACAGTGGATAAAGTACTGACCCTTGGTTCAGGAGGACCTGAGTTCAAATCTAGCCTCAGACATTTGACACTTACATCTGTGTGACCCTAGGCAAGTCAATTGACCCTCATTGCCCTGGGAAGGAAGGAAGGAAGGAAGGAAGGAAGGAAGGAAGGAAGGAAGGAAGGAAGGAAGGAAGGAAGGAAGGAAGGAAGAAAGAAAGAAGAAAGAAAGAAAGAAAGAAAGAAAGAAAGAAGAAAGAAAGAAAGAAAGAAAGAAAGAAAGAAAGAAAGAAAGAAAGAAAGAAAGAAAGAAAGAAAGAAAGAAGGAAAGAAGGAAAGAAGGAAAGAAAGAAGGAAAGAAGGAAAGAAAGAAAGAAAGAAAGAAGGAAAGAAGGAAAGAAGGAAAGAAAGAAGGAAAGAAGGAAAGAAAGAAAGAAGGAAAGAAGGAAAGAAAGAAAGAAGGAAAGAAGGAAAGAAGGAAAGAAGGAAAGAAGGAAAGAAGGAAAGAAGGAAAGAGAAAAGAAAGGAAGGAAGGAAGGAGGGAGGGAGAAAGAAAAGAAAAGAAAAAGCATTATGAACATACATCAATGGGTAGATATTTATTTGAGAGTTCTTGAAATGTATAAGGTAAGAGCTTTAGCCTTCTTGTATTACCAAACTTAGATGATTCTCACCCAGTCTGATAGAAATAAATAGATCTGTACTATGAGAAGCATTGGCTGTAACTGATTTTTCCCAAGTGCCCCTCAAATGGCACCTTATTTTCTCTCCACGCCCTTCTTTTTAAGCTCCCCTTTATGTGTTGTCTTCCCACATTAGAATGTAAACTTCTCAAGCACAGGGACATCTTTTGCTTTATTTATATACCCAGAGTTTTGCAGACATACTGAAACAGAGTAAGAACTTAATAAATGTTTCATCTAATCTGATCTAACTATAAATAAATATGGTATCCTCAATTAAGAATGACTCAACTGAGCTCTACAAATTTTGGATTGTCCTATATATCTACAGATTTCCTGAATAGAACACACATCTGTCACCATATGTTCAAACTTTTGGAGTTTCCTTTACAGTGACATCTGTTAAGAGCAGATCCTCTGTCATAATATTTTGAGAAAAAAAATTAGTCCTTTCTACCCTTCTCTCATAAGATGGAAATGCATTTCAAAAGCAAGTGATTTGAAGCCATTTAACTATCTGAGGAAATCCTATTATAGTTTCTTTCCTGAAGTGAACAATACTCTGAAAAAATGAAGGACTGATACACACACACACATACACAAACACACACAAAACACTCCACCCTCATGAACACTTTGAGTACAGATGAAGTCAACTGATTTTTAGGACATTTAACATACATTTCGCTCACTTTCATTTGACTATTTCTTAGAATGAATATGGTAACTCTGTTTTAAAGCTTTTCTCCACTATTCCTGAATGAAGAGAGATATGTTTTAATTGTTAATGTTAGCTCCATTTCATATTATAAAAATTTGGATTTCCCTCTCTTTGCTTCTCAATTTTCCCAAAAATGGTATGAAAATAGGACCATGAACACATACACTAAAATATAGTTGAGACTCCTTTTACACAAGGGAAAAATATGTATACATATATATGTATATATACACATATATTTCATTCTGTGGATGGTCATAACATTGTCTCATGGTGAAGTCTGGATGAAAAGAGAAATGCAAGGGGGGATGAGCACAAAAAGGGGTAGTAGAAAGCAAAGAAAAATACATTTTAAAAAATTCTTAGCACAAATGAGTTTTGACATAAAAGTGGAGGAAAGTAAAGAAGCATCTCATTTTGTTTCATTATCAGCATCCAGATGGCTGACCAGCAGAAAAGAAGGGGAAATAATCTTAAATACATGATGAGAAGGGAACAAAAATAGTTAAAAATTGATTAGCATAAAAAGATCTAAAAATGGGTTTTTCAAAAAAGCTTTCGCATCAATAGTAAAATCTCCTTTTTATTATAGCAATTATGATATAAACAATCATTATTTGGACTATTATTTATCACCATAAAGTAAAGAACATTTAGTTGCTACTTGCCTAGGAAAACTTTTTCTTTTTTAAATTGGTATGTATTTCTTGCTGCAGGAATGCAATGATGAGCCCACCTAAAGCAAAAGATTTTGCCTACTTTTGATCTTCAATCAAATGCCAATCCAACATTTTCACACACCACCACCTAACAGAAACCAAAAATATTCCCATGGAATCACTAACTCTTAAAAGTTAGAATTGATGGAAATTCAGCATGAACTCGAATATACTAAAAGAACAAAAAGCAGAAAACAAACCAACAAAAAACAAAACAAAACAAAAAAACACTGCTTTACTTTCCTTGGGATGAAATTTGAAGCCCCAAAGTGATTGTACCTATTCCACTTCAATAAAGGTTCAATAATATCACTAACACATTTCAGTAAAATTAATATAATTCACCACTAAACTTCTGAACTACCTGCAGTTCTGTCTAGCTTACAATACAAATCAGCAGTATTGTTACTCACTCCCCTATCTACAGTGAATACTGTTGGCTTATTATATATGGACATAAGTGAAATAATGTTACAACTTCCATATTTCCTATTCATTTTCAATTTCTCTTCTTTTCGTTCTTTTCAAATTCTTTTACTCTCCTAATTTAAGAAAACTCAATTCCTCTCATGGGTCCCATAAGACACATAAGAGGTTGGATAAAAATAGGATGACCACCATGAATGGTAATAGCCACAATCTAATATATTCTGAATTGAGAAACAATCTGTGAAATGACTTCTAGCTTTTAAAAGGAGGACATATAGTTGAGGTTTTAAATTCAAAATAAAATTCTATAACTCAAATGATACTGTCTAACTATGAGCTTCTGTAAGTCACCCACCTGGGGCAGCATGCGATTCTCCTCCTCCAGCTGTCTTACTCTTGCCTCCAGCTGCCTAACATAGGACAAGGTTGATTCTAAAATTAAAAAGAAAGAACTCACATTATACATACAGGTCTGATTTTGTGCACTGTCAGGATATTTTTGACTTGATTTATTCAGAAGAGGTAGTGACTACTCAGTCTGCCTAAAAACAAATAAACAAATCTCCCAAAGGGTCTTTTTCTCCCTAGGAAAATAACAGAAACTGCTGATAGTACAAATGAACTTAGACCATTGTATAATGTTTTGAAGAATGAGTCCAATTTGGAGGTGGTTGGATTCCAGATTCCTGGACTCCAGCCAGCCTTTTCACATGTAAACATCTTGTAGACAGACAGTGCTTATTAGCTCCTACTCATCCCCTAACCCTGTGCTTTCTGAGTTGGCAATAAATTGTAGCAGACATATTTTAAAACAGTCTCTGAAAACACAAGCTGCATGACCACGTACAAAATGGCTAAAGGAAAGAGGGACAGCCTTATAGTATCATACATTTCTATACCAATTGTGAAAGAAATATTAAAATCTCCTATCACCATCACCCACTAGCTCTCGTCTTGCCCACAGTCCACAGATCGATCAATCAGAAAGCACCTATTAAGCCCTTATGCAGAGGCAGGCACTGGGAGAGGTGCTGTAGATAGAAGTATGATAAATGACACAATCCTTACTCACAAGGAACTTATATTCCAATAGGGGAGGCAAGAAAGGAAAGAGGGAGAGAAAGAGAAAGACAGACTTACAGAGACAAATAAACAGAGAGGGATAAAAAGACAGAGAGGGAGAGAAACAGGGAGGGAATCACAGATAGAAAAACAGCAGAAAAATATATTTACAAAAGTATGTAATCCCAGGACTAAAAAATCAAAAGAACCATTATGGTTCAGCACATTTTTTTTCATCTTTGCAGGGCATGATACAATTTAACCAGTGAATCCACGAATTAACCATAGCCTACTCTAAAGGTGAACCTCACTTAGTGATACTTGGTTTACCCTGACCCAAATTTCAAGTTGAGTTCAAGGTATTTTGTCAAAGGTCCAGAAGATAGATAGAACTCTGTTTCTGGATCATAAAGGCACCCATAAATTCATCAGACCCTACCTAAATATCCCAAAATAGGGGAATGGTTAAATTTGAAAATGATGCAATAATAGAATGGAATTGCTTTATAAAGCAATTAAGATTGACAGTTGTCAGAAATACAAAAAACGTTTGGAAAGACTATTATGAAACCATACAAAATGAAACCAAAAATACAGACTAAGAAGATTGGAGTATGTATCATATAAGACCATATAAGAAGAAAAGCACCATGAGAATGAGTGAAATCCTGATGGGAATTGTAAAAGAAAAAAAACTTTTAAAAAGCACTAAGATCAAACTTTATGTGTTGAAACGAATTACATGTAAATTATATTAAGCTAGTATATTATTTAATCTGATGTTTAATATTTTCCCCAATACTTTTTTTAAAAAGAAGTCAAACCCTACTCTCTTAAAAGGGCATAAATTTAGGAAGAGGAGAGTACCAATCATTTCAAAATGTCGATTTTGTTCATTCTGTTGTTGTTCAGTCACATTTGACAATTTGTGACCCCATTTCAGATTTTCTTGACAAAGATACTTGAGTGGTTTGCCATTTCCTTCTCCAGTTCATATGCCCTGAGGTAAACAAGGTCAAGTGACTTGCCCAGAGTCATCGAGCTAGTCAATATCTGAGGACAGATTTGAATTCAGGAAGATGAGCCTTCCCTTCTCCAGGCTGGATATTCTATCCATTGCACCACCTAGCTGCCCTAGCTTCTATCACAAAGAAGACCAAATTATAGCCATCATAAACTATGTTGAAACCAACTTCAGGGTCCAACGTAGGCAGAATATGATCTATCATGGCAGAGTGCCATCTAAGAAAACATGCATCTAAAATATGATGAAAGTCAAGGATGACAGAATTCCTCATGAACCGATTTTCATGTTTCTCATGTGACCATTTTTTAGATAAGAGAAAAGTTGAAGAGGCTGATTCATTACTTTGTTCTTCAACTTCAGGAGGAGAAAAAGAAAAAATAATTGAAAGACGCCAGGATATTTGGGAGGCATATGCTGGTAGCCCTTAAGTTATGTAAAGGTGGACTATTAAAATGATTTAATATCCAGATCTAAAATATACTATGTAAATAACATTATCACTTTAATCTATAAATTGCTTGTGTAGGCAGAAGCTTAAATGCCTTTCCACCACAACCACAGAGACAAATGAACAAAGATTTTAGTATACCATTATTCTCTTTAAAGAATAAAAGAGCAAACTATTTGTAATTTAATATGATGTCACATAGAAAGAACCAATCTTCAATGGTCAAGAATAATAATGGAAGGAACTGCCCTCACCAGCACCCAGCAGTTCTTTCTGGCTTCTACAGACTGAGGATGTTCTTTCTCACTAATTAGAGTATAACGCTTCACTTCTTGCCCTGCCAAGCAACTCAAGTCCGAGTAGGACAAAATGGTTAACCTTGACAATTCCATAATTTAAAATAGACAAGAACACTGGAGGTACAACAAAGTGAGTCATGCTGAAATCTTGAGATATGATCCAATATTTAACTGTAATCTTCGAAGGAACCAATCATTTTTCAATAACCAATCTAATAGTCTTTTCTCATTCTTCATCCCTTTTGACTATTCTGTAAGATTTCCACGACACTAACCATGTTTTTTCCAACTACCTCTCTGATTTTTCTTTCCAGGCTCCTTTTTTTGGATGCCTTAACTGTTGTGGGTATTTGTCTTGAACACTCTCAGTGATTTCATCAGTTTCCTTGGGTTTTGTTGTCATCTCTATACATAAGATACTAGCCTCAGTTGCTCTCTTGAGCTCCATTTTCACATCACCAATAGTTTATTGGTCATTTCCAACTGGATGTACCATAAATTATTTGAAATTCACTATATCCAAAATGGAACTCATCATCTTTGCCACCATATCCACCCCTCTTCCTAAACATCTCTCTCTTTTCTAGGCTCCATCATCCTTCCAGTTACCCAGGTTAACAACTTTGTAATCATCTTCAACTCTTCATTCCCCTTTACCACTATTCCTCCACATCTAATCAATTTATAAGCCTTAGCAATGCTACCTCCACAAATTTTTTTTGCATCAATGCTCTTCTCTCTATTTATACAGCAGCCACTCTAGCACAGGAACAAAATACTCATTATTATTACAAGAGCCGTCTAATTAGCCCACTCTACTCCATCTTCCAAAAAAGCTGCAGTTGCTCATTCTTGCCACTAGGATAAAGCATAAACTCCTCAATTCCTCGTTTAATACCCTTTATAACCTAGAGCCAGCCTACCATTCCAGGCATTTGTTACTCTTGTTCAAGTATTCCAACCAAACTGGCTTATGTGCCATTCTCCACATGTGGCAATCCATCTCCCATCTTTGTGCCCTTCCACAGGTTTTCCCCCATGTCTGGAATTCACTTGCTCCTCAACTCTGCCTCTTATAAGAATCCCTAGCTTTCTTCAAAGTTCTTACTGAAGTGTTACCTGGCCCCCTCAGTATATAGTACCCCTCCCCTATGAAACTATTTTGCATTTATTCAAATTCACTGAGGTTCATTAGATTCTCTAGTATTGACATTCTTGTAGTCTTCATTTTTAATTCCCTATTATCCTCTCAGCTTATTGACCATCTGTAAAATAAGCCTAATAATACCTATCTAGCTACATCTCTGGGGTGTTATGGGGAAAATGTTACATGGATGTGAGCTATTACCAAATATGGAATATTGGTCTTAGCATCAACATAATTTTGAGTAGTTTCCAATGATGTTATACTTCCTTCAAAATGTCAGCAGAAATTCTTGATGGATTTTAAATTGTATCAGAGACTGGCGCCTTCCTAAGAGACTGTCCTTGGTTTGTCTTTATGTCGATTTACCTCTAATTGTTTCTTATGCCATCAGGTAGGCTAATTTCTGCTGTCTCCACTACCATTTTGAAAAGCCCAGGCATCACATTACATTTTAGCCCTTTTCCTGTGGCTTTCTAAGGCAATGTGCTATTTTCCTTTGCTTGGCCCTCATCCCTGAAATTGGCTACACATTACTTTGATTAGTGCTATGCAATAGCTCTTTCACCAGGGACAATTGAAGCTGTCTGATCTCTGTCAAATTTATAAGTAGCAATACTTAAGGATAGTTTAGTCTGGTCAGTGAAAAACCTTGGCAAAAGGTAAAAGCTGCATGTAATATGCCCTCACCACCAGAACATTCAGGTAAGTTGGGGATAGAGTTGGGAGGTGGAGGGAAACCATTAGTTAGAAACAATAAACAACTTGTGTGTTCAAACATTTCCTTTTCTGAAGCTCTATAGGAATGTTTTCAATATAGACACCACAATACCTGCGTCTACTAGGAGCCATCCCATAGTCAGGGAATTCTCAATTTCCAATAATTCTCCCCATAAACTCAGCCTCCAAGGCAAAGCTCTGATTATTTCAAAATTAGATCCTACCATGCACAAGCTTTTATACATTCCAGAGGAAATTACTTCAGAAAAGTATTACTAAGATTATTTCTCTTTGGACCAAAAGTGTTTTTTTCCTTCCTCAGTCAAGCAGAGGTCAGCCTCCCACTCAGAACACATTCTGGACACATTTGTGATTATACCTCTCAATATAATTTGACATTTTTCTTATGAAAATATCCCTTTGGAATCAGAATTTTCTTAGTTGTTTCAGCCCTTAATTACAAGCAGATACATTAGTAGAGATTGAATTTTTAACCAGGTTTTTGTTGTTGGGTTTTTGTTTTGTTTTTTGGTTGTTTTCTTTTTTAAGAAAAGGGTAGATTCCTAGTCCAATGACCTCATCAGGGTAGGGAAATTTTCCAGTTCACCTATACTAACTGGCAAACAATCTGTAACATAATCAGAGAATGAACTAGGCCACAGAGGATTAATAACTTACCCTTCTTAACACAGTGGTGTTACAAACATGAACTCAAATTTTCCTGATTCTAAGATCAACTGTCTGTCTACTATACCTTATGTTTCTCTTACCTGGGCATTAATGACATAATAGATAGATAGATAGATAGATAGATAGATAGATAGATAGATAGATAGATAGATAGATAGATAGATAGATAGATAGATAGATAGATGCTCATTAATCAAGTGTTTCCCCCCACACCTTTCTTTCTGTACCCACAAAAAAGTGAATTGATATGTTTATCTTATTGCCCATTAGTTCCCATTATCTGGAGTATTTGCTCTAGTCAAAGTGCTCTCACAGTCCCTAAATATGCCTTGCATTTTCCAAACTTCTTGCCTTTGTGAGATCTCACTATTTTCTTCTGGGTTCCCACCACCCTAAGGAACATACTCAAATTTATTCTCCAAGGCCTAGACTGTATTTCTTCCTATACCAAGTCTTCTTGGTTAATCCAAAAGCTGGATGAGCTGCCTCAGGATGCTATAGTTCCCTTTTCATCCAAAATCTTCAAGTAGAGCCTAAAGGCCCACTGGTCATGTATGGTTTAGTAAGGATTTCATTCTGGTAGCAGTTAAACTAAAACTATGGTCAATATCCCTTCAAACGGTAAAATTCTGTGATTCGGTGAACACAACCCCAAATATCTCTTTTGAAATCATATCACTAGGGGCAGCTAGGTGGCTCAGTGGATAGAGCACCAGCCCTGGAGTCAGGAGGACCTGAGTTCAAATCCGACCTCAGACACTTAACACTTACTAGCTGTGTGACCCTAGGCAAGTCACTTAACCCCAATTGCCTCACCAAAAAAAAAAAAAAGAAAGAAAAAAGAAATCATATCACTGGAGCAGTTAGGTGGTACAGTAGATGGCCCTGAAATTAGGAAAATCTGAATTCAAATCTGGCCTCAAATTTTTACTAGCTATGTAACCCTGTGAAGTCACTTAAACCTATTGTCTCAAAAGAAACAAACAAACAACCCAACAACCAGAAATCAAACCATTTTTAGCCAAGGATGTAGCAATTAACCTTATTCCCTAACAGCTCTTTTACTATTGTTTGTAGTTTTATTTAAAGTTTTATGAGCTCTTGGCTCAATACTTTCACAGGATTACCAAATGCTGGAGGAGAGGGTTTGCATCTTGTATGTATTGTTTTGTACCACCCTCAGTGATCAACTAGCTCAGTGCTAGTCATGTCCAACTCTTTGTGACCCAATTTGGAGTTTTCTTGGCAAAGACACTGGAATGCTTTGCTATTTCCTTCTCTGGCTCCTTTTACAGATGAGGAAACTGAGGCATACAGGGTTAAGTGACTTGCTCAGGGTCACACAGCTAGTAAGTGTCAGAGGCTGGATTTGAATTCATGAAGATGACTCTTCTGCATTCCAAGTCCTGTGCTCTATCCACTGTGCCACCTAGCTGCCTTAGGAAATAAATTTTGATGATTAATTGAATGATTTCAGAGAGTCATAAGGCTATTATGAGTATCTAAGGAAGGATTTTAATTTAGGGCTTCTTGACTTCAAGTCCAGTGCTCCATCAACTATGCCATGATGCCAGTTTTCTCATCTGTTCAATGAGAATAGTATTCTATAAATTAAAGGCAGCATGGTGGCATAAGAGATAGAATGCCAGGCCTGGAGTCAAGAAGACCTGAGTTCAAATTCAGTCTCAGAGATTTACTGGCTGTGTGACTCTGGGCAAGTCATTTAACCCTCTTTGCCTTAGTTTCCTCATCTGTAAAATGAGCTGAAGAAGGAAAGGGCAAACCGCTTTAGTATCTTTGCCAAGAAAACCCCAAATTGGGTCACAAAGAGTTGGACATGACTGAAACAACCCCAAAAGAACAACACATTACCTATTTCACAGGATTACAATGAAAAAAGGACTTTTTGAGCAAGGCAGGGCTGGTGTTCCAGTGGAACTCCTAATTAGTTAGGCTATATTGTATGTGGAAGTACACATGAAAATTTTGATATAATCAGTTTTTACACTGGTGCTGGTCCTCAAATGATTTCAGGGCCAGGACTTTAGAATAATTGTAGAGGGGAAAAAAACCATAAGAAATATGAAGGGCTCTGTTTATGTGAGTTAAGGGCAGAGGGAAAACACTAGATTGTTTTTACCATTAAAACTTTATTATTAAAATAAAAATGTTCCTTCATATACCCCTAGTTCATTGCTATGCACACTGGGCACTCAATAAATAGTTATTAGCTATAAAATTAATTTCCCAGTACAAGCCTTTTCAAGTTCCTAGAAACTCGACTTTGTGGTAATATACGATGACTAGAAAATTAACCTTATCTACTTCATAGTAATCCTGGGAGGATTCATTTAAAGTTCTTAAAGTTCCCCAGAAGAATGAAGGTATTTATGAACCTAATTATATAAAAAGTGCATACAGTCACTTTTAATTCTGGCATTTCTAGGAAATGACGTAATTTTAACTCTGAATCCTGTTTATAATCCCAGAACTTTCACTGATTTGCTGGAAGACATGACTTTTTTGTGTTTCTAATATTGAAAATGGGAATAACCCCTGCCCATTCTATCTCACAAGATGAGAAGATGAGCTAAGTTATTCCTGATCCCTAGTTCTTACTCTTTAAAAAAAAAATTGTGCTCTACTGTAATGCTTCAAGCTAAGAGAGGAGACAAAATGATGAGAGACACTAGTGCCTATAAAAGGTAGGACCAGGGGGCAGATAGGTGGCACAGTGGATAAAACACCAGTCCTGGATTCAGGCAGACCTGAATTCAAATCCAGCCTCAAACATTTGATACTTACTAGCTGTGTTACCCTGGGCAAGTCACTTAACCCTCATTGCCCTGCAGATCATAATAACTAAGGTCCTTGTGGAAGATGTAGTATCTTTTGTGAATCTTGGGGGTGAACTGATTGCTAAGTTAAATTTTCTTTTTCTGAGTAATGGGCAAAACTGTAATAGCTATAATACTGTATCCCACATCCCATCCCATTCCCTTGGTTGAAGAAGGGATAATTTATTCCATGCATGGGCATACTTTGTCAATCAATCAATCAATAAACATTTATTAAGAACCTATTATATGCCAAGAACCATGCTAAGTGCTGGGGATACAAAAAGAGGCAAAAGACAGTCCCTACCCTCAAGGAGCTTACAATCAATGGGGGAGACAACATGCAAACAAACATATACAAACCAAGCTATATATAGGATAAAGAGGAAATAATTAACAGAGGAAAGGCGCTAGAATTAAGAGGAGTTGGGGAAGGTTTCCTACATGTAGAAGGTGGAATTGCAGTTGGGACTTAAAGGAAGGCAGAGAGGTCAGTAGGCAGAGTGGAGGACAAAGAGCGTTCTCGGCATGGGGGAGAGCAGAGAAAATTCCCAGAGATAAGTAATGGATGTCTTGGTCATGGAATAGCCAGGAGACCAGTGTCACTGGATCAAAGAACATCAGATGGGGGATAAGGTGTAAGAAGATGGGAAAGGTAGGAGGGGGACTAGGTTTCTGAAGGGCTTTGAATGCTAAACAAAGCATTTTGTATTTGATCCTGGAGGCAATAGGCAGTCACAGCAGTTTACTGGGGAGAGGGGAGGGATTTGGGGGAGGGGTTATGTAGTCAAACTGTGCTGTAGGAAAATCACTTTAGCCGCTTGAATGGAGGCATTGGGAGAGAGCAGAGGAGGTCAGACCTACCATCAGGCTATGGTAATAATCTAGGCATGAGGTGATGTAGGCCTGCACTAAAGTGATGGCAGTGTCAGAGGTAAGAATGGGGTGTATTTAAGAGATGCTGAACAGGTAAAATCAACATGCCTTGGAAAAAAAGGTGGGAGGGGGAGGCCAAAGACAGAGTGAGAAGTCTACGAGAACTCCTAGGTTAGGAGCCTGAGGTCAGAGGGGAGGCCCCACTTCACAATGCATCATCCCTCAGAAGGCTGGAGATTCGACAGAAAAAGGGATTTCATGAACATTTAAAAGGCTTCCTGATTGGTGAATATGCATTTGGAATTGTAAAATTGACAAAAGAAGATCTATTTAAGGTGATGTCTGCAAACTTTTCTGATCTCATATACCTATCATTAAAAAGTTTTGGAGTACATTCCCTTAAATATGTTAATATTTACTTATCAATTACATGTGTGCTAAGATAATGATTATACATATTAAATATTTTAATGAGATAATGTTTGACCCTAGAATGAATAGGGAATGAAGGGAGGTTTTTGAGTAAGAGGATGACATCATCAGCCCGGAGTTTGAGGACAATCATTTTTTGAGAAGGGAGAGATTTGAGGTTGGAAGACCAGCTAGGAGGATATACAAATAGTGCAACAGTCCATGCAAGAGCTGATAATGCTTTAACTAGGTTGGTGGCTGTGTGGAAAGGAAAAAGCATATGCTAAGGAAGTTAAAGATCAAAAACAAGAAAAGTTGGCAACTGACTGAATATGCGGGGTGAGTAGGGGTTAGGAGCTGGGATATAACTGAGGGAGTTATATAAACTCCCAGGGTGCAAACCTGGGAGACTAGAAGGACGGGAGTGCACTTCACAGAAAAAGGGAGTTTGGAAGAAGGGTGCATCTGGGAAGGAAGAAGATAAGTTGTTTTGGACATGTTGAGTTTGAGATGCCTCTAGGACATATAGTCTGAAATTTTCCCCAAAACAGCTATGCATCCAGGTTATTGGTGCTGGGGAACAGTTCTTTTAAAACTGTCCTGAGGGCTGGTACACAAAGGAGCTGCATAGGAACTTGCACAAAGGAAGGAGGAGTCTCAGTGGGGGAGTTAGAGGGTAAGAGTAGGTATGTTTGGCTTGTTGCTCATGGAGAGAGCTGGATGTAATTCATCTTCCCACCCTCCAATTGGATGATCACAACACCCCTTGAAGTGAGTCATGCAGTACCCCCCCCCTCCTTTGGAGACCACTAGTCTAGAGTATTCAGGCAGCCAAATCTCAAATCAATGGACGTTTTCAGGGAACAAGGGCAGCAATTTTATTTGGAGGATCCATAAGAACATCTAGGTACTAGACTTAGAGTAACACCCTGGACATAGAAATGGAAAGAGTTTGGTCAGAAAGTTTAGATAAATTAGGACGTTTACAAACTTGATTGCTATTTAGCCTATATTGGCATCAAGATGGCATAGTGGACACAGAGAAGGACTTGGAATCAGGAAGACTTGAGTTTAAATCCTGGCTTGAATACTTATTTAGCTATATAACCTTGGCCAAATTATTTAATCTCTCTGTGCCTCAGTTTCCTCATCTGTAAAATGAGGTAATAATAGTTCCAACCTCACAGGATTCTTGTAAAGATCAAATGAAGTAACATTCCCTATGTAAATGCTAGCAATTATTATTATTAAATTTTTAGCTTACACTTTTGATTCCTTTATTTTTGTATATTATGTCTTGATTTATATTTTCTTTCTGCTTTCTGAATAAATCCTAATAAACACAATTTGTAGTTTGGAGTTGGAAGAAATTAGTATTATACTATTATATTGGTAACTGATTAATGGGGCACCTAGGTGGTGCAGTGGATAGAGCACTGGCCCTGAATTCAGGAGGACCTGAGTTCAAATCCAATCTCAGACACTTGACACTTACTAGCTGTGTGACTCTGGGCAAGTCACGTAACCCTCATGCCCCAACAAACAAACAAAAGCAAAAACAAAACAAAACAAAAAAGAATATAAACAGAATCCAGTCTGGGGGAGCCCTTACCCTGGTTGGAGGTACACCTGCCCTTGATCCCCTCCAATTGAGTTTAGGTCAGCCCAGCTCATAAAAGAGAAAACTAGTCAGAGATCCCCATGGAAATGGCTTCCCCTTGTCCCCATGTCTTAAGGCTTCTGAGCTTTCTGATCAATCCAAGTTCTCAGCAGGAAGAGATGAAGACTTTTAGCTAACTTTCTCATTAAATGTTAACCAATCAGGGTTAAGTTTTATTTGCCAGAGGAGCTCCTGTCAGAAAGTACACATATGATTTAAGTCATTTCAGAGCCTTCCTCAGTGTCTTTGGCTTTAGTTACTGAGAAAAACTACTGACCATCAATTTATTGATTATTAGCCAGACAAATTAATAAATTGATCATTAATTACCTAGAAACTCTATCTCTTGGTGGTTTTATTTGCAACAGAGCATGAACCAGATGGGGAAGAAAGGAAAGCATATTTATCTGAAGATGGACGAAAAGATATTCAAGGACTGCATATAGCAGAATTGTTGTACCCAGACACACAAGCAGGCTCCAGCACTAAGATGATGAAGTGTGTTAAAAGGAAAAAAAACAGTAAAACAAAACATGTTATTACCTACTTACCACACTTGCTGAAGCAGGTTTTTATATGTGGAATGCAAATTGCTGAATTTAATTCTAAAGTAAACAAAGAGGGGCAGCTAGGTGGTGCAATGGATAAAGCACCGGTCTTGGATTCAGGAAGACCTGAGTTCAAATCAGGCCTCAGACACTTGACACTTACTAACTGTGTGACCCTGGGCAAGTGACTTAACCCTCATTGCCTCACAAAATAAATAAATAAAATAAAGTAAACAAAGAAATCAGAAAGCTATGCACCCCTTGCAGTTATTTTCAAATACCTTACTTCATACTTTAGAGAACAATTTGGGTTAACAAAGGACCTCACAAAAGAAATACTTCCCACGATGGTTAGTTCGTCCCACTCATGCTGTAGTGTGAATTAGTTTTATGGAATGTAATTCAGGGTTTAAACTGGGAACATTTTTATAAGACTCTCCGCATTGGTGGACTGAGGGGTTCCTCTGGTGGGGCAGGATTGGCAGGAAATAAATATTTGGAGAGGAGTGGCATTCCTTTTTATTGTTTCTGCAAGAGAGGGCACAAGATCCAGATTTTCCTTGGGACAAATTCCTGGAGAAATAAAAAACTTTGGGAAGTAGCAGACATGACAGAGAGCCTGCCAATGTCCTTTCTCCACGGGGGAAAGAAGACTATCTCTGTGTCTGCTCTCTGAAGCTCTCATACCACACTCAGTAGTGTTCAGTAGAGTAATTTTTTCTACTCTCCTGGAGAGTTTCATGCAAATATTCCAGGCTGGAACCTGGAGTTATACATATATTTAGATTATCTTGCTTCTAATAACTCGGTTAGAATTCTGCACTGAAAAACAAATGGTGTTTAATAGAAAGGGGAGGAATACTTTTAAGGTGAAAAGTATGTCTCAGTAGGGCAGGCCTACACTGAGATACTACAATGGGTGATTTGGAGCAATCAGGACACTAAGCAGTGGATTATGACCATACAAGCATTATTAGCCAAGCAAAGACATTTTTTGTTTGTTTTAAAGAACCAAAAAAGATTCAACAACAGTACGGTAATATGCTAGCTTATTTCCTTTTATCACTGAAAGCTGGAAGAAAGGAAAAATTTCCCCACAAAAGGTGGTTTACAAAAATTTGATTATCTCACCTTAAGATTTGCTTTAGGGGCAGCTAGGTGGCGCAGTGGATAGAGCACCGGCCCTGGAGTCAGGAGTACCTGAGTTCAAATCCGGCCTCAGACACTTAACACACACTTACTAGCTGTGTGACCCTGGGCAAGTCACTTAACCCCAATTGCCTCACTTAAAAAAAAAAAATAAGATTTGCTTTAAAAAGTGCCATCCTCTTGAATATAATGCAACCTGCTCCTCCATCTCCATCAGGAAGATTTTGAAAACTGAGGTCCACATTACTTTCTAACATATGTGCTAGGAAATTCCATTGCTTTAATTGGATTACCAGAAGAGCTCATAAACCTACATGAAGAGTCATTATCTTACAAGCACAGCAAAGGAAATTATTGACAGTCATTTTATAATGAACTCATACCTCTAGTCTAGATGCTACGCAATGAACATCCTCAACAGAGACAGTGAGCCTGAATAATTCAGATGTCCTTTCTTAGAAAGAAGGTTTTTCAACTTCGGTTTCTCAACTACTCTCTTTACTTCATTTTAAAGAGACATAGCCTCAAAGAGAAACAACCTCTGTTTCTCACCAATGGACTTAAATATATCACAAACTATACTATTGTATGTCAATTTGCTTACACTTAACTTTAAAATTATTCTGGGGGTGTTGCATGCCTTTTTTGGGTGGTCAGGGCAAGGAGGGTTAAGTGACTTGCCCAGGGTAACACAGCTAGTAAGTGTCTGAGGCCAGATTTGAACTCAGGCCCTGCTGAATCCCGGGCTGGTGCTTTATCCACTGTACCACCTGGCTGCCCCCTTTGCATGCCTTTTCAGACTCCTTCAAGGCAAACCTTTTCTGTTACTTCTTACACAGGATGGTGCTCTCAATAGTTTTCAATAACAGCTTTTTGAATGAATGAATGAATGAATGCTGAGAGTCAAAATGCTGCTTGTCCTCCAATTCCTGACCTCTTTAACTCACCACAGCAAAAAATAAGCATAACACCCTTGTTCTAAGGGAACAGGTTGAAGTAGTGAACAGAAAATGAAGGTAAATCACCATCTCTGAACCAGAGGGGCAAAAGAGCTAACATGAATCTCTGGAAAATTTTCTCCTGAAGATACCTAATCTCTATTCCATCGAAAAATTTTACGTCAGCCTGTAAGTAGCTCTGAACTGAGCAGAAAAAAAACCAATCAGTGAAGATATGAAAACATAAATAAAACTCTAAAGAATCATTAAGCATGAGTATGTATTTTAAAATCTATTTCAGGATTAAAATTAGTTGTCTCTTCACTGGCTTTGTTGTTATTTTCAAAGAAATAACCATCCTTTTCGAAAGTCAAAGGATAAAGTAGATGTCATTTAAATAAATGCAACAATTTCCTTCTTGTGGTTGCACTTGTGAGTGCATTTTGTCGTATTGTCCATGAATGCACAATGAAGGAAATCACTGATGGGTATTTTTTTTAAAGAAGGTAAAAACTACAACAATTTGATTTTCCAGTTGGATGGATGGTATCTCTTTTTACATATTTTGGATCTTCATGTCTGATGTTTATTCTTCTGTTTTTTGCTACAATCATTTCAACAACAAATTATTTTAAAATCACATCAACTAAATGTTATTGATTCGTCCTCGACAAAAATAAAATTCACATTAGTCTGGGCTAAAATTTCCCTTGTCATGACTTTAATTGACAAACATTTATTATGAAGCAAACCAAAAGGTGATAAAAGATCCATAAAGATAAATAAGACATGGTCTCTATCCTCAAGGAATCTACAATCTACTAATGTACAGATATTTACATGAATAAATATGATGCAAAATAAAAATGTGATAAATACATGAGAGTACAAATTAAGTGCTAGATGGGAAAATAAAACCTTTTATTGGTATAGCACTCAAGCTGACAAAAATAATATCATTTAATCCCTTTGAAATAGGTAGAGAAGGCTTTATTGATGAGGAGACAAACTCTATGCTGGGGGCCTGAATGGGTTACTATGCAAATAGTAGGGAATACTTGGCCTACTTAAGCAGAAATTGATCTTGTGGTACCCATTTTAATACAAACAATGAAAAGTTCCCATTTAGTTTTTAATCTATTTAGTTTAAATAGACTGGATATTAAAAACTATTAAGCAAAATATAGACATGGAAAATATAAAATGGAAAATGGAAAATATACTGGCTATAGAGTCAGAGGATTGGATTCCAGTCCTCCCTGACATGTACTCCCTCCATGACCTTGAATAAGTCATTAAGCTCCCCTAGAGATAGTGGAGGCTAGTTTATTACTATTCCTGGCACTACCATCCTCCCTGTCACCCAAATTCACCACCAGTGTGTCATCCTTGACTTCTCACTCAAAATCATCCCACAAGTCCCATTTGTTACCAAATCTCACAATACATCATACATGTCCCCTTCTCACCCCTTCAGGACTGCCACCCTGATGTCCTGCCATTATTACCTTACACTTAGATAACTACAAAAAACCTTCTAATTGATCTCATTGTCTCATGCCTCCTCCCTAATCCATCCTCTGCTCAGCTGCCAAAATAATTTACATAAAGCACATGTAAGTCATGTGACTTCCTTACTCAATAAACTCCAGTGGCTCACTGTTATTTCCAGGATCAAATGCAAAGTCTTCTGTTTGGCATTTAATCTCTTTACAACCTGGCCATTTCCTACCCTTCCGGTCTTTTTTAACATATGACTCCACTCTTCATACTCTAAGATCCAGCTAAACCGGAGAACTTGCTGTTCCTCACATAAGACATTCCAACTCCAATTTTCAATGGCCATGCCTTTATCCTGGCTGCCCTCTCTGCCAAATTCTCTCCCTCCTCACGTCAACCATTTAGTTGTCCTGGCTTCCTTTTAGACTTAGCTCAAATCTCACCTTCAGACCTTTCCAGGTCTTCCCAGATTCTACCACTTTCCCTTCTGATATTAATTTCCATCAACTTTATAAGTAACTGACTCTGATAGCCCTACTTTTCAGGCAGAGGTTATCTCTAGCTAAAACATGCCCTCTTTTTTTTTTCTTTTTTCAGGGAAATGAGGGTTAAGTGACTTGCCCAGGGTCACACAGCTAGTAAGTGTCAAGTGTCTGAGGTCGGATTTGAACTCAGGTCCTCCTGACTTCAGGGCCAGTGCTTTATCCACTGCACCACCTAGCTGCCCCTATATGCTTTCTTTATGTAAGAGGCAAAAATAAGAATACGGGAAATGTTTAAGTAAGAGAAGCAAGCAGATTATACTAGGATGCCTGTTGCCTGTCACTTGGCATGCAGGATGAGATCAGCTGGAGAACAAGCAGATTTTATTTTAGAACTTTTCTTAGATGTAGTAAGAAGATGATGAGAAGAAAAAGGAGGAGGAGGAACAGTTAAAGGAAGATGAGGAGAAGATGAGTGGTAGATGGTGGTACTATCTGTGGATAGCTTGGTATCAAATGAAAGACACTTAAAATATTCCAACTTGTAAGTGGTCACAATTGCTAAGAACTGAGCTTGAGCAAATAAATTAAAAGGAAAATATTACTGGAAAATATTATTATATATTATATATTATTATATTATATATAATATATAACATAATATTATATATTATTATATTATTATATATTATATATTATATATTATAATATTATAAAAAATAAATTAAAAGGAAAATATTAAATTAAAAGGAAAATATTAGTTGTTGTTGGCGAGGCTTCTTTAAAGGTCTGAGCAAGCTAACATACTTTTAAACAATGAGGAATAAGGTACTTATAGTACCTAATTGGAGAGTCTTGCTCCAGGAGTCAGGAGATCTAAATTCTAGTCCCAGCTCAACCCATAAATAATTGTGTAACACTAGCTAACTTATCCACTCTAAACTCAATTTCCTCATATGTAAATTGAGAGGTTTGGGCTCCATCATGCTGTTTCCTCCTAACTCTAAACTTCTATAAGTCTGTTACCACCTTTTATGTGTGTTTTATAATCATATTTACCAGTGACTTATCTGTGAAAAATACTATATTAAGTCTTCATTCTCATGTCAACAGAGTACTTCTAACAAGAACTGAAAAATTTTTCATGAGTGTGGGTTTTGGAGGAGGTGGCACCGTGGTAGAATTATATCAGTGTTGAACATGTCAGTTACAGGTATTTATCCAATTCCTATTGGTGATAGAAAGACTATTCTTTAACATCATCTCATCCGTTTTCTGTCTCAGACTATACCTTTTGATCAGTTTCTTCCTTCTAAGGGTTATCAGTTTTCAAGATAGAAAATGTCTTTCAACTTAGATCTCAGATAATGAGCAGGGAGAGGATACTATCAATGAGCACAAAGTACTGAATCCACTGCAAAAAAAAATGAGTACTGGCTCTTTTATCAGGAGTAAATCATATTCAGACTTTTGAAAAAGAAGCAAAAAATGAAATCATTAGCAGTCGGTTTACGACAAAAATAGTCTCACAGCAAATCTAGGTGAACTGAAGTAACAAAGCAAAGGATAGAAGTCTATGCAATTTATGCATTTCACTTGCTGAATGTATTTTTACATATCTTACCTTTTAATTTTAAATGTATAAAGGGATAGATAAATAGATAGAGATAGAGAGATGTAGGCATATAGATATCTGGGGTATATGTGCCACACAGCATATTGGACAGAGTACAGGACTTGGAGTCAAGAAGACCTGAGTTCAGATCCTGCCTCAGATACTAACTGGTTATGTGATCCTAGGAAAGTCACTTAACTTCCCTGTACCTCAGCTTCCTCATCTTTAAAAATGGGGATAATGATAGCACCTGCTTCAGAGGATTATGGGGAGGGTAAAATTAGTTAAGACACATACAAAGCTTTGTAAACCTTAAAGCACTATATAAATGCTAACTGGTACGAGGAGTACTACTAGTTTAGTACTCCTCGAACTAGTAATAGTAGTAGTAGTAGTAGTAGTAGTAGTAGTAATGGTAGTAGTGGTAGTAGTAGTAGTGGTGGTAGTAGTAGTAGTAGTAGTAGTAGTGGTAGTAGTGGTAGTAGTGGTAGTAGTAGTGGTGGTAGTAGTGGTAGTAGTGGTAGTAGTGGTAGTGGTAGTAGTAGTAGTAGTGGTAGTAGTAGTGGTAGTAGTGGTAGTAGTAGTAGTAGTAGTAGTGGTAGTAGTGGTAGTGGTGGTAGTAGTAGTAGTAGTAGTAGTAGTAGTGGTAGTAGTGGTAGTAGTAGTGGTAGTAGTGGTAGTAGTAGTAGTGGTGGTAGTGGTAGTGGTAGTAGTAGTAGTGGTAGTAGTAGTGGTAGTAGTGGTGGTAGTAGTGGTAGTAGTGGTAGTGGTAGTAGTAGTAGTGGTAGTAGTAGTGGTAGTAGTAGTGGTAGTAGTGGTAGTAGTAGTAGTAGTAGTAGTGGTAGTAGTAGTAGGTTTTCATTCTTCCTTTTTTAAGAGAACCAAAGACTTCACAAATGATGTCTTGACTTGTGTGTGAATTGGATCTAAATGGACAAAAGCTGCACAATGTAGTCAGCTTCACTCTCTTCCTGAGTCATCAAAGTCCAGTGACAGGATAAAAGTCAAGATGACTGCCAATGACCCTGCATGTAGTGGATAATGTTGGCATTTTTGATGTCTGACTAAACTCTAATCACTCCACACTGCTTGCTTCAACCATCTTCATGGGCATTAGGACAAATTGTCCTCATCTGCCCATTACACTGGGGAAGTCTCCACATGCTTGGGGTGGACATCCCACTACCTAACTCACCAATAGTTTTGAGGTCTGTTGGCTACCCTTAGGCTGTTTTTTTCACCTGCCAAAATAGTTTTACATCGTGGCTGCTGCACATGCTGCAGATTCTTGGAATCTCAGATGAGAGTTGGGTGAAAAGGTAGATATCAAAAGTTAATGACGAGGGGCAGCTAGGTGGCGCAGTGGATAAAGCACCGGCCCTGGAGTCAGGAAGACCTGAGTTCAAATCTGGCCTCAGACACTTAACACTTACTAGCTGTGTGACCCTGGGCAAGTCACTTAACCCCAATTGCCTCACTAAAAAATAAATAAATAAATAGATAGATAAGTAAGTAAGTAAATAAATAGATAGATAGATAAATAAATAAATAAAAGTTAATGAGGAGCCCTAGAAAGGTTATGGCAAGCCCAGAGGTGTTAGGCCTCTCTGAACACCCCCTACAGCCTAGTAGGTGTAGGAAGAGGAGGAGGAGGAGGAGCAGGAGTATTTCACCATTTTCTTTTTTCTAATGTGGGACAATCTGTTATGGTGGATGGGACATTGGACTTACAGTTAATTAGACCTGAGTTTAAAACCTACCTCAGACATTTACTAGTTACGTGACTCTTTGCAAGTTACCTTATTTCTCTAAGCCTCAGTTTCCTTATCTGCAAAATAAGGGGGTTGGCCTCGCTGCCCTCTAGATCTATGATTCTATGACCTCTAAATTGGATTATTGCAACAGACTTCTAAAGAGACTCCCCATTTCTGGTCTCTCTCTTTTCTAAAATCTCCTTTAGACAGATCCTAAATTAAGCTTCCTAATGTACTGCTTTGTGCCACTATCATGCCACTGCTCAGAACATCAAAAGTCTCCCTATTGCTTCTTAAATAAATTCCCAATTCTTTAGCTAAGCAGTCAAGGACTTTTCCAATCTTGTTCCAACCTACCTGTCTAGTATTAATCTCAATCAGTTTCTTGGCACAGTACCTTCTCTGGTCAAACTAGAAGACTTTTCAATTTTGAATGCAAATTCATTCTCATAGTTCCCTAACTTCATTTATTCCCACCTATCTGTTTGCCTGTTGACATCCTATCCAACTTCAAATGTCACTTCCTCCATGAAGTCTTCTCTATTTCTTCTAGTAGCTCTCCCTTGTCTACTGTCCAAGACTTTGATTCAGCTTAAGCATTCTTCATATTCTAATTTGTATCGATTTCTGTACTTGCCTTAGCATCCTTTAAAGTACATAGCTCCGGAGGGTAGAAACTAAATTTCATTCACCTGCCACCACCACCCCTCTACACCCAGGACGGTAACACATTAATATTTTATATTTTTATATTTTTATTTCCCTCACAAAGACACTGGCCCCTTCACAAATGAATGAAACTTACCTAAACAATGTTACTGGTTCTCTGAAATTTTAGGGATTTTACTGATTTCACAATTCATGCAAATATTTTCAAAGTTCACTGTGAAAGTTTTGTCTACATGTTTATAATTCATCCAATTTGACTGCACTGATCGATTACTGGCTCAGGTGATAAAGCCACCACTTTCTAAGTGAGGCTCTTCCAGAATACCCCTTCTCTGCCCTGGTTTATAAGCACTCTCTTTGTCCTGAAAGTACTTTTTAGTTCTTTGTATATATTATATACTTTATTTATTTGTAGGCCTGCTGTATCCTTCCAGTAAAATGAAGGCCCCTAGAGAGCAAAGACCATTTTGCCTCACTTTGTTTTGATGCCTGTAGTGGGGCACTTAACAAATGTGTTTGTTTTCTTTTTCTGGATTGAAGTGGATCAAATTCAGTCAAAGCAGTTACAAGTTACAGTGATGTAGCAGTGAAACGAAGTCAAAGATGATTCAATTAATATAGACTTTTCATCTCTAGAACTAAACAACTCAAATCCCCATTCCAGCTTTTATCATTAATACATTTTCTCCTTGATTAGCCAAATAATCACCTTAGTTCTCCTGTTTATTTTCCTATGCCTTGCAGAGAAAAACAAAAGAATGTCAATTTATAATATCAAAGTTGCTGATCACCATTCCATTATCTGTAAATTGTCCTAACATTGTAAATCTCATTGATAGAAGTGATAACTGAAGAGTCTATTCTGAAAGATGGAGTAGACAGGAAACAGCACTCCCTGACCCAAAATCTATATAAAGGCTTTATTATGTCAAACCCTGGAAATATTCACAGATTTAATTGTGATTTCAGTCGCAATTCCTCCAGATCTAGTTAGGAAAAAAACATGCCCTAAAAGTTTCTTCTGACTTTTAAACATGCAATTTCAATTATCAAAGCAGCAAATCCATTAATCCATCCTGACTCTCCTTTTTGGCAACTGTTTAACCCACTGAAATGCAATATGTTTAATTTAATGTTACAAGTACCAATGTTGTTCTCATTCCTCTAGAGTTACTGAAAAATAAAATTCCATTATGTATCACCTATTAGAAATAATCAAATTAATTTAGAAGGAAATTATGTTCTACAAAATCAACCCTCTCAACTGATCTTTTTTTATTAATCAAAATTCTTGTCAGAATGCCTTACAGTGTGTGTATGCATACACATATGGTCCTTGCAAAAATGCATTAATCACATGATATTCTATTAACAAAATTATAGCAATCTTCAAATCATTTCTCTTATTCCGATATTTTTACAAATTATATATATGACATAATTATATATGGGAGTCACATTATGTAGTCTGAATTAATTTAAGCCTCATAATTAATTTTACCCTCTTTTCAAGTTAATGTTTTTAAAATTAGAAACCCGACCATGTGATAAAAGTGTAGTTAAGTCAGTGATTTTGGAACACCACCTGAATGGAGAGGTCAGGCCTAAGCAAAGCTCACCTTTGTTATCTCAGAACCAGAAGATATGCAGGAAATTAAGCAAAATAGCAACCACAAATAGAACTCTTCCTTTCAAAGAGTTTATCACAAAGAAAACCTCACAACAAAAGGCAGCTGAGAGACTAAAAATAATATGTGAACAACAAAAGAAGCCCAATAAAATGAGTAAATGTCACAAACTAAAAGAAAGATAAATGCCTCCAGAAGAGAGGGCCAATACTGTTAACAATAATAAGACCTCCACAAACTAAAATGGAACAAATACAGGAATCTTCAGCATGATTTAAGAACTCAATTAAAGGAAAGAAATAAAAGCAGAACTAGAACTCTCAGAAAAAAAAATCAAAAAGATAAGTGTAATGAGGAACTGGTCATTGAACCCAATCTGTATGAGCATGCATAAGGTACTACTAATGTAATTTCCCACATAAAACTGGGAAACATGTGTCTGGGACAAGCCTTATGGAATGTCATGGAAATACCTTGGGGAGATTTTGGAAAATGTATAGAAATTCTTCAATTGATTCTTATTTGAAAAACATATTATAAGCAACTAGAATAAGTGATTTTTATCCCAGAACTGCACAAAAAATTCAGCCAGAAGCCCATGACCTTATGAAAGTGGAAAAGAGGCCCGCCAGAAAAGCCAGTGCCTATACTCAGGTAAATAAGCTGGTTGCTTCTCAGCATAACCTAAGACCAGCAAGAGACACTTGAAACCTGCATACCTATATGTATTAGAGGATGCAAGAAAATTCAAAATTAACCACAAAATTAGCAATTATCAACCCTGAAAACAAACCATGCTGTGTATGTTGGAAGCAACTGGGAACAGCAGTGACAAAAGCAGTGTGCTTGTGAAAACAAAAAGGCTCAGACAAGAAAATTCCAGATTCATGGGCTCCAAGGTCCCTAGCATTCAGTCCTGAGATGTTATAAAGAGCCCCGAAGATGTAGAACTTTAAACATCTGGAGAGGTAGGAGATGTATGCATCCAAGAGATGGAGAACAGAGCAGGGACCCAAATAACCCAGGTGAGATCTACCACAGCCAAAAACCCAAACAAAAAGTGCTGCAGAAAGCATATTGTGGCCCTAGCACAAAGCCCCAATTCAGGAACTAAACCTAGAAAGATCAGTAAATGCAAGAAATTACACATTAACATAAAGAATTAGAGTAGATTCAAATATATCCAAAAAGTCATTCAAAAAGAAAAATATAACTCCTTAATAAATGAAGGTAAAAAGACAAAGGGGAAAATATTTTCCTCAAGGATTATATGAATACCTAGAAGAAATGAAGTGAAGGCACCTGGGTGGTGCAGTGGATAAAGCAAAACAGCTTCCCTGATCCCAAAGGGAAAACTAAGAGAGAAAAAGGCAAATTCATAATAAAACAAAAAAAAATAATCAGTACAAAAAGCAAACAAAATAGAGATGTAAATGTAGACTAAAATACAATATTCTAGCCACATGAAGTGGCTAGGTGGCCACAGTGTACTGAGGAAAGCCTGATATCAAATCTAGCCTGTTTGCCTCAGTTTCCTCATCTGTAAAATAGGGATAATAAGAGCACCTGCTTTCCAGGGTTGTTGTTAGAGTCAGATGAGATACTCCTTGTAAGGTTATGTATAAATGCTAGATATTATTATTGTTGTTGTTGTTGTTAAACAATGATTGGGTCAAAGAACAAATCTTAAAAAAACCAAGAATTATATTCAAGAGTTTGATAATAGAAAGAAAACTAAAATATATGAGCCCCATCCTCTGAAAACACCAATTAACAAAAGAGGACATATATTATTTCCAACCTCATAAAACATTACTCCCCATTTTGCATTCCATGGTCCATCCAAACTAGCCTTTTCTTTATTAATTATATAGGACGTTCCCTCTCCTCCTTCGAAATGCAACTTGAGCATTACCTTTGACATGACATCTTTCCCAATACTCCCCCAACTTTTATTCCCAACCCTCCCAAACTATCTTGTTTAACTCTTTCTCATCTCTTTCTCCTCCCTACTTTTCTCGATCTTCCCCTCTTTTTCTCTGTCCCTCCCCTCTTTCTCTCTCCCTCCTGCCCACATCTCTCTACACACACATTGTGTATGTAGTCTTCCCCATTAGAATACAAGATCCTTGAGAGAAAGGAATGTTTTACTCACTGTATTTGTATCCCTAGAGGCTCACACAGTGCTTGGCATATAATTGTTCAGTCGTGTCTGACTCTTCATGATTCCATTTGGGATTTTCTTGGCAAAGATACTGCAATAGTTTGACATTTCCCTTCTCCAGTTCTTTTTTTTTCCTTTTTTGTGGGTCAGTGAGGGTTAAGTGACTTGCCCAGGGTCACACAGCTAGTAAGTGTCAAATGTCTGAGGCCGCATTTAAACTCAGGTCCTCCTGAATCCAGGGCCAGTGCTTTATCCACTGGGCCACCTAGCTGTCCTCCAGTTCTTTTTACAGATGAAGAAACTGAGGCAAACAGGATTAAGTGACTTTCCCAAGATCACTAGTAAGTGAACTCAGATTTTCCTGACTCCAAGCTTAGCATCCTATCTACTGTGACACTTAGCTGCCCCAAGGCAGCTATAATAGGGATTTAATAAATGTTTGTTAATTGCTTGAAATATAGATTTATTGTTTTTGTTCAATTGCATATGACTCTTTGTGACCTGATGGACCATTTTATACCAGGCTCTTCTATCCTCCACTATCTCTTGAAGTTTGTCCAAGTTCATATTCACTGTTTCCATGACACTATCCATCCATCCCATCCTTTCATACCCTTTTCCTTTTGCCTTTGATCCTACCAACATCAAGGTCTTTTCCAATAAACCCCATCTTTTCATTATGTGGCCAAAGTATTTAAGCTTCAACTTTAGCATTTGACTTTCCAGTGAATGGTCTGAATTAATTTCTTTAAGTATTAACTGATTCCATTGTCTTACTGTCCAAGGGACTCTCAAGCTGTTGACTTTTTTTCATGACTTTCCTGCATCACTCTCATTTTTCCTCTACCTCTCTTACTTTATCTTCAAAGTTCTTTTTGAGTGCTTCTAGGGCCTGAGACCAATTCATATTTTCCTTGGAAGCTTTGGATGTAGGAACTTTGACTTTGTTAATTTCTTCTGAGGATGTACTTTGATCTTCCTTGTCACCAAAGAAACTTTCTATGGTCCACATTTTTTTTCTGTCCATATTGCTAGTCTATATCTTGACTTTTAACTACTTCTTAAAATGAGCACTACTTCCCAGACACACTGGCCCAAGCCTCTGGAGGTCCCAGGTGGTATGATTTAAGGAGAAGCGGGTTCTCCACTCACCTGGCCTGTGCTCTAGTCTGTAAATCCCAAGGGGCTCTCAAAAGTCTTCTCCAGCATTGTAATTGAAAACATCAAATCTGTGGCATTTGCCATACATTGCTATTGGAAAAAAGAAACATAGCCTTGACCATATGGACATTTGTTGGCAAGGTGATGTTTCTGCTTTTTAGTATGCTGTCCAGATTTGCCATAGCAAGTACCTTTTAATTTCATGGCTGCAGTTGATGTCTGCAGTTATCTCTGAGACCAAGAATATAGAATCTTACACTGCTTCCATTTCTTTAGCCTCTATTTGTCAGGAAGTTATAGGTGCAGTTTCCAAAAAGATCTTTGGTTTTTTGATATTAAGCGTCAAGACAACAATTACTCAAAAATACTGTATCATAATTTCACAGCAAAACTAAAAATTGAAAAGGGATAAGTGTTTGCTAATATACAAAATATCCAAATTAACAAAGTAGGAAATAGAGATCTTATGTAAATCAATCTCAAAAGAGAAGAAATAAGAAATGCATACATGACCTCCCAAAGAAGCTCCAGTACTAGATAGACTTACAAATGAATTATATTAAATATTTAAAGAGCAATTAAAAATAAATAAATAAAAATAAAGAGCAATTCAGTGACTTTTATTTACATCATAATGGATACCAATATTTATTTAACTTTCAGCACACTATGAAATGAAAATCTATAACTTGTCACTTGAGTACCTCTTTTCAAGATGTGCTCATTTCCATATAAATGCTTAGTGAAAAATCTATAATTCCAGAAATAAAAGGGGGGATAACTTAAGATATCTTTTAACCCTCTTCAAAATAAAATAATTCATTCTGATCATTTCCAAGATAAAAAACCTATAATATTCAGATATAGGAAAATATAGAAAGTCATTATTACCTTAAGAGATGAACAAACAAACTGGAAATAAGTGGAATATGAAATAAAGCAACAAGTCCACTTAGGTCATTTTAAGAAGAAAATAAGAGTCTACAAGATCCCAAATGACTTAAATATACCTTACCAATTTTTTTTAATTTAATTTTTCAGAAGTTCTTGGAAAGATTCCATTCTAAAAGGAAATCTCAGGATATGTTTACAGAGATAGAGGCAAGTGACAAAAAAGTCAATTTTTGGTCTCCTACATTTTAAATTAATAATTATAATTACTCAATTCTGGGTACTTTGTGGAACAATGCTATGTGGAATATTGTAATTTTCTAAGGAATAATTATAAGATGACTTCCCCCATAACATAAGGAAACTTTCATAAGTTTTATAAGACCCAAAAGAAAAGGATCACCCAGCAGAATGTCTATAAATATACCATTCTCCCTTTCTGCCTAAAAGCTCACCTCAGTCTTTGGCTGAAGTTATGGGGATATCATTCATCAAGTCATTAAATTTGAGCTTTAAATGTGGCAATAAATACTATTTTAATTTTTATATTCAAATCACCAAGCATTTATTAAGTGTCTACTATGTATCACCCCCATAGTGCCAGGCACTGGAGATATAGGTCTTGCCTTCAAGGAGTTTATATTCTACTGGATTGTATTTCAAACCACACTCAAACAATAGGCTGTAACAGAAGTAGGAGTGTCTCACCTTTGCAGTTATGCATCTTCCCATATCTGGTTATAAGTTAATTATATATGTACAATTTGAAGGGGTCTATTCATAGATTTTTCTGAGTCTAAAAACGCAGAATTTATCTTCCATTTTTCTTCTATGAAGGGACTAACATGGTTAATCAATTCATTAATGTGAGGTGCTGGCCTCTGGGAGCCTATCATTACCATGAAGCCCATAAAGTTATTTTTATTTATTTTTTATTTTTTTGTGGGGCAATGAGGGTTAAGTGACTTGTCCAGGGTCACACAGCTAGTTAAGTGTCAAGTGTCTGAGGTCACATTTGAACTCAGGTCCTCTTGAATCCAGGGCCAGGGCTTTGTCCACTGCACCACCTAGCTGATCCCCATAAAGTTACTTTCTAATGTTAAAGTGGTCATTGTTGTTATTTCTCCTTAGATTTAGAAGAGGACTGATGACATCATGATGGGTGATGTGTTGACTTGCCCACAAATTGGATTTAAGTGAGGCAGAGTTACACAAAGTCTTCAGCTTCACTCACTTTTCTAGAGACATCAAAATCCAGGGGCAAAATGAAAATCAGGATGACTGGTGATGGCCTGAGGTACAATGAATGATCTTGGTATCTTCAATGTTTCACCAACATTGTAAGCTCTCCATAACGTCCACTTCAGCTGCATTCATGGCCATTGAAACAATTTGTTCTCAATTGCCCATTCTCTAGGAGGAAGTCTTCACATGCTTGGAGTAGACATCCCCCTAACTCACCAACAGGGTTGAGACCTGCTGGTTACCTCAACCTGATTTAGTCTATCTGGAGAGACATTTTTACCAAAATGTGACCACTGTACATGCTACAGTTTCTTAGAGTCATGGCAAGAATTGGGTGAAAAGTAGACACCAAAGGTAGATGAGTAGCCTTGAAAATAGCCTATGCAAGCCATCATATCAGAGGTGCTAGTCTTCCCTGAACACTCCATATACGCCTAGATGGTCATAATACACTTAGAGAGGCAATATTATTGATGTGCCCATTAATTTCTAGAAGGCATATATATGTTCTTTGATGTGAGTGGGTTTCCAATCATCCACAAAGAATGTGAAGACTAATAATAAAAATAATAACAACAAGTATAGCTAGTATTTATATAGTACTTTGAGCAACTAAGTGCATAGTAGATAGGATTCCAGAACTGGAGTCAGGAAAACTCATCTTCCTGAGTTCAAATCTGGCTTCAGATACTTAATAGCTGTGTGATCCTAAGCAAGTCACTTGACCCTGTTTGCCTTAGTCTCCTCATCTATAAAATAGGCTAGAGAAGGAAATGGCAAACCACTCTAGTATCTTTGCCAGGAAAACCCCAAATGGAGTCACAAAGAGTTGTACATGACTTAAAGCTGACTGAACTGAAAATAAAATACTTTACAAAGTGCTTGACAAATATTACCAATTTTAACCTCACAACAATCCTGAGATATAAATGTTATTTATGATCCTCTTTTTATAGAGGAAGAAACTGAGGTAGTCAGATGATAAGTCACTTTCCTAAGGTCACACAAATTGTACATTTTTGAGAAAGATTTGAATACAGGTCTTTCTAATTCTGGGTCCACTTAGACATCCATAGAGTATCCTCTGTTGATCCTGACCATCAGCATCATTTTCATCAGTTATGTTACTGTCAGAATGTGGACAAATATTCAGAGGAGAGAAACAGCATCAGAAGCTAAACCAAATGGAATCCTCTAGAGTGGGGCTCAGGGAAGACTGCTCAAAAGAAGAGGCCTTAACAATGGTCTTATAAAAGGGTCAAAAAGAATGTTTTCAGACCTTCCATAAGAAGAACTTCCTGCTTCCCTACCACTAAAGCCCACTCCTTTTGTAGGGGTTTATCTACACAATCTGTGGGCACAGTCCTTCTCATATAGTGATCCTCATTCCAGTCCTAATTATGCAGCATATGAGGAGGTCCTGGATAAGCATAGTTGAAGATGAAGCTATATAACATTACTAGTCTTTGGGTGGGGGAGAGGGGAAAGGGGGAAGGACAATAAACGTTTTTAAAGAACCTACTATGTGCTTACACAATGCTAAGCCCTTCAAAAATATTATTTCATTTGGTCATGTTTGGGGGATTGTATTTGGAGTATTTGTTACTTGTCTGCCCAGGGGCAGTGAGGTGGCACAATAGATAGAGCACTGGCCCTGAAGTCGGGAGAATCTGAGTTCAAATCTTACCTCAAACACTTAGTAGTTGTGTGACCCTGGGCAAGTCACTGAACCCCAATTGCTTGAAACATCTGGGGCCATCTCTATTTGTCCTGATGTATATCTTGCCACTGGACCCAGATGGCTCTGGAGCAGAGAGTGAGGGTGGTGACCCTGCACAGTCCTCCCTCATTTAAATTCAATTCAGTTCAAGTCCTGACATCACCGCTATGTCATGGTCCTCTTTGAGAACAAAGAACAAATAACAACTTGTCTGCCCAGTTTTGTTTCTCAATAACAAGGTCTACTTTGTCATGCCTTTGGATGGGTCCTAACCCATTATCCACTGCCTTCAGGCTTGGGTTCCTCAATTCTAGTCTTGGGTTTTTCACTTTTGTATCTAGATCCCATGTATCATCTTCATGACAATGTCTTCTTTTATAAGGCTAGGACCATTATTACTGACTGTCAAGACCGTAACATGGACTAAACCTGATTTACATTAGGAAAGGCATTGTTTCCAGAATGAAGGAATTGATAAGTCCACTGTACTCTACCAGATGAGGACACGTCTGGAATCTTATATTTGATATTAAGTAAAATATTTTAGGGAAATCATTGACAAACTGGAATACAACTAGAGGAAGATAACCAAGATAGTGAGGGGATCATGCCATATGAGAAGCAAATGAAGGAACTGGGAACATGTAACCTGGACAAGAAAAGCCCTGGGGGAGGTAATAGGGGGTGCCATTATAAAAGTCTTTAAATATATGAGTAGCCTTTTGCTAATTCCTGGGGACACAAACAGGAAAGCTAGAATAGCCCTGCTGTCAAGAAGCTTACGCAGTCAATGGGAAAGGAAACAGGGCAACAGGTATGGGGGCAGTCCCCAGGACCAAGGAAAAGAGGTGGGTGTAAAGCCATGAAAGGATATTTGAATATTAGTAAGGAAGAGTCAAGGGGAAAATAGTGTATTATTTTCTCCCTGCTATTCTATAAACCTAAGGGTCAAAATTACATGTTTATTTTTATTATTGTAGTAATTTACTTTTTCAAAATTATATACTATTAATATTTCTGGAAAATTGTCATATAAAAAGTACAATTCAAAAAAATCAAAAGATATTGTTTTCCACCATGGCCTATTGTCACCTCCCTTGATAGTAGATATGGAATCTGTCCCCACTGTCCCCAGAATGCCTATGGGGTATCTTGTATATTCTATACAGATAGCCCTACTTTCCCAGATAGCTACTAGAATTGCCCCCAAATATCCCACTCAAACTTTCCCAGTTGATCTAGCTGCACAGCTATAGTTGTATGATAGTGAGTGCTAATAGCTAAAGTCTAATGCCACTCAGTAGGATTCTGCCCAAAAGGTGGGACCTAATTGTACCCAAAACAGCCTGGTCAGGGGAATGGAGAAAGAGAAGGGCTGTCACAGAAAGGAACCATAAATCCGGTCTACTAAACTTATCTCTTTAAAGAATTTTACTCCCTCCCTTGCTGGTCCCTATTGGATAACAGACTACAGAAAGAAATTATCTGTGAGAGGGACTGAATCCCTCATCCAAGTAGGCAGAGATCCTCATTTTAGCCATCTAAAAAGGCACAGAAGACAGTCCCCATCTGGGGCCTTTAACTGGTTTGTATGACTTTGTAAGAGCAAATCCTCTGTAAGCTCCCCAAGTCCACAAAACTCTGCAACTAACAAAATGGCTCTAGCCACGGGGACCTTAGAGCCAACATACCAGCTTGGATGTTGCTGCCAGCCCAGCAGGGAAGGCCTCAGAAGCCAGCATGCTGGGATACAAGCCCAGGGAGGTTTGGGGCTCAGAACTTGGTGGAACTGTTGCTATATAAGAACTGAATTAAGCTGTGTGCCCTTACCTATCCCCAGATTGAAGGGGACTTAGGGAAGCCTATGTCCCTTAGGACATTTGAGGGGAGGGATATTTGAATGTTCGTTTTTGTTACAGCTTCAAACTAAATATTACTTTGTAAAAGTAATCTGACTGTTAAGTAATGAAATGAAACTGAGGTGCTGAGGAACACTAAAATTGAGGGAACACAACTGATAAGTGCTTGAGACAATGGCAGAAACCAGACAAACTCCAACCCCCTTAAGGGTACTAAAGAATCAGGGGCGGCTAGGTGGCGCAGTAGATAAAGCACCGGCCCTGGATTCAGGAGTACATGAGTTCAAATCCGGCCTCAGACACTTGGCACTTACTGGCTGTGTGACCCTGGGCAGGTCACTTAACCCCCATTGCCCTAAAAAAGAGTACTAAAGAATCTTGTGGGGGAAGGTGAAATATGAAATGTTTGGCCAGCAGGCAGTGGGGACTTATTGGTATCCCTAGTACTTAACATAGTGCCTCGAACATAACAGGTACTTAATAAATGTTTGTTGACTGCTCAACTGATTCTAAGAGAAACAGTATTATTTTGCTATGGGGAAACTCCAATAGAGATTAACTAGTTTATATTTCCAGTGAAGCCAGTCAGCATAGTTTGTAATGGTCAAGATTTGAGCCAACTAAAGCACAGATCAGTAAATAATAAAAATAATAGCTAACATTTACATTGCACTTACTATCTGCCAAGCACTGTGCTACATGCTTTATAATAATTATCTCATTTAGTCAGACCTGTGTATGAATTAAGAAGATAAAGGAGGTTTTAGAACATGTATAGTAGAAAATATAATAGATTTGGAAATTCAAAGTAGAAAAGGAAGAGGATAAAAATGTTCCTGATGTTCACATCTAAATGACAGAAGGATTTGCGGTTAAGCAAATATGAAGGGGTTGGAAGCTCCAACAGAGGAAAGGAAAAAAATGGATTAAATGGATTAAATAAAAATAATAACTCATATTTCCACAGCATATCTCACATTCTATAGCTCTTAAAGGCACTTTTCTTCCAATGATCCTGAGGCAGATAGAATGAACAGTATTAACCCCATTCTACAGAAGAAGAACTGAAATCTGGAGAGGAGAAATCACAATGGTACCTAGCAAAGAAGTGGAACCATGATTCTAATTCATGTGATCAGTTCCAGTGTCATTCCATCATTCAATGCGTTTGCCCCTTCTTAGCCTCTTGCTAGCTTTGAGGCAAACCTTCTGATACAACATCGTAGACCAGGTAACCTGGTATCTGGCCTACTACTGTGCCTATAGACTCAAGTTTGTTTTAGGTTATTTCCTCATCTATACTCTCTACCACCTTCCCTTCTGCATATATGTCTGAATAGTGTCCTGGAAGGTACCCTTGGAACTGCCCTCAGGAAAATATGAGTGAGGGAATTGTGGGAATTGAGTGAACCACACTGACTCCATCTTATGACTCAATTCTGCAGCTAGTTCCCTATTTAATTATGGATCAAGTCCAATTTGTCTTGTGAAAAACTTTATTAGTTATGGGAATTGTGAGAAAACTTTATTACATTGTTTAACCCTAGCCCTGTGTGGCTGGGAAGCAGGATTACTTCTCCCTCTTGCTTAGAGACCCTTGACTGAAAACCTAGCTTATGCTTGCCAAAAATCCAGTCAGATCCAAAGACTGATGAAAGGAATTATCTTGTGATTATATTTCAAATAACCCATATGTCTTATCTGAAAATAGGCCCCATCTTGGTCAATCAGTTACTATTCCATTGTTCCTTTGATTGAATACAAAGATTTGGGGGGCAGGGAGTAGGGCACCTCTTTTTCTTATTTCAAGGAATTACACCTGTTCATTTTACACCTTGCTGAACCCTATTGGATAACAGACTACAGAGAAAAATCATCTTTGAGAGGGACTGAATCCCTCACCAAGTACACAGAGATCTTCATTTTAGCCATCTAAAAATGGACAGAAGACAATCTGTCTTGCCTCCCAAATCAGAAAGCCCCTAATCTTTCCTCCAATTAGAAATCAGATTACCTAATCTGGTATCCTGGTTTATGTTCTGTTAATTGTTTTATTTTAATACATAAAAATCTGCCTCCTGCTGATGTCAGGATCCAGTGCCAAGCTCAGGAAGCCTGGTTCCAATTTGTTATGCAATTGGCATGGATTGCTTAATAAATTGATATGCTCAGAAGCTCAAACCTTTGTTTCCCCAGTTATTTCAGATTTCACCTGCCACATGGGATAGGAAAGGACCAAAGTGTTAGCCCAGCAAAGTATAGGGTGCAAACAAAGCAAATGCGACCTTCAAGATGCTTACAAAAAAATCATTTATCAATAAAATTACTTATTCCATTATACAGTAGTGAAGGAACAATTCAAATTTTAATTTAATGTAACAAACATTCATGAAGCACCTATGAGCTATAATTCAGATTAAAATAAAGCCTCTTACTAAGAAAAGAAAGGAGCCTGAGGCCCAAATGATCTAGACTGGCTCCCTAATTGCTCAATTTTTCACTTCACCTTCCCTGTGAAAATGGACAGCCTTAGTTTGTACATTAATATTTATGAAGGAAAAACATAATGTTTCATTTGGAGAGAATAATATTGGAGCAATGTTAAATCCAGTAATGCCAGCTCCATAGATTATTTCAGGTGGTCCAAACTAAAATATGTGTATTCCTTAATACACTAATAAAGCCCCAATTAATCTGGATTTTATTTTGTAAAAATATCTTTATAGATAAATGTTTAGAATGGATCACAAGGAATCCATGGAAATTTTAAATTTTGCATAAAAGTTATTGGCTTGAAAGTAAAAGATTGGATAATTAGTATACAAAAGTCTTAATTGGCTTGGCTTTCTTCCAAGAAATGAGGATTTATTATTTTTAAACAAGAAAAAATTCTTCTAACATACTATGTGCATCTATTAGGATAAAGTAGTCTGAACTACTTATCCATTATATAAGAGCTAAATTTTGCTCTCTGAAATAGAAGAATTCATATAAGAAAAAGAAAAAGGTTAAAAATCCAATTGAAAAATATTTTTAAGATAGGTAACATAAACAGGGAAGGGGAGGGAAAGAAAATAACATTTATTAAGTGACTACTATTTACAATGCACTGTGCTAAATGTTTTACAAATAGCATCTCATAACATATTAAAATATTTGGGCAAATGTAAATGAAAAGACTTTAAACCTTTCCATTTGATAAGTTCTGTTTAGTTACTAAAAGAAATTGAATTTTTTCTATCTGATGAAAAGCTACTAGAAGAGGATTTTTTTTCCTAGTATAAGTTTATCTGCATATCCAAAGAAAAATATAAATGTACTTAAACAAGGCCCTCATTTACAAAGAGCTTTCATCCTCAAAAACATCTCTGGAAAGGGGGCAGCTAGGTGGTGCAGTGGATAAAGCACCAGCCTTGGATTCAGGAGGGCCTGAGTTCAAATCCAGCCTCAGACATTTGATACTTGCTAGCTGTGTGACCCTGGGCAAGTCACTTAACACCCCCCCCATTGCCCTGCCCCCCCAAAAAAACATCTCTGGAAAGTAGAGAAAGTAGATATGCTAACCATTTCAGAGAAAACATACTTGTTATCTAACAATAAAGTTAGGTGACTTTCCCTATGTCAACACAAATCTTCCTGGTCTTCACTAATTCCCTACAGAAAAACAAACAAAAAAACAAACAAAAAACCCCCCCACAATGTCTTATTCTGGCTTTTTCCAATTTGGGGCCACAGAACCCTTTGGACCTTAAAATATATTGGAAAAAAATTCATAGTCTTTTCCAGGAGTTTAGGTTTATGAAATACTCTGAGGTCAAGGCAGGAGTCCAGATAAATGAAGAACTTAACAGAGTAAAGGAAGCATATTTTTATTTAACATAAGGCAGGCAGCAGCTCAATAGTGTTGGATGTGGAGGCATGAAGATCTGTGTTTAAATCCAGCCTCACACATATACTTGCTATGTGACCCTAAGCAAGTCACTTAACCACTACCTACCCAAGTTTCCACATCAGTAAAATGAAAATAATAGCATCTAAAACCTGAGCTTATTGTGAGGATCAATGAAATTATATTTGAAAAGCACTTCACGAACCTTAAAGTGCTATATAAATGCCAATTACGACTACCACTACTACTACTACTACTACTACTATTATACTAAAAATAAATTGCCACTCCAAGCAACAGTTTTGATAGATATGTAATCTTTTTGTTTGTTTGTTTGGTTTTTGGTTTTGCTGGGCAATGTGGGTTAAGTGACTTGCCCAGGGTCACACAGCTAGTAAATGTCAAATGTCTGAAGCAGGATTTGAACTCAGGTACTCCTGAATCCAGGGCCGGTGCTTAATCCACTGCCCCACCTAGCTGCCCCAATATGTAATCTTTTAACAGAGGCTTGTTTTCATAACATAAAGGACCCAAACATATTTCAGAAGATTTTTTTTCATTTCTCTGGGATCATACACTACCTAGGATACTGAGAGATATCTCTGGACAGTATCTATCCACTATTATACTGAGCCCAACTCTCCACTTAAAAGCATGCTGTTCACAATATTGTGGAAGAAAGTTTTATTGCAAGTCATAGGAAAACAAACAAAAACTCTGAAATAAGTAACCTTTAGTCCCCAAGATCAGTGTAAATATTTAGTCATATTCTAAATGTCTGAAGACTCCTGTGACTTTGACTGTTCCCACCCCCTTCCTGCACATGCATACATACACCAAGTTTCTCTATTGCCTTCTTTCTGCAAGCTGCAATTGGGTGGAGCAATAGAGGCGGGGGGGGGGGGGGGGGGGGGGGGAGTTAAGGCGAGGATCCATGAAATGCTCCCTGACTATTTCCCACTGCTCTTCCATCACATTTTCATCCCTTTCATTCAGTTTCTCAGTCAAGGCGAGGGAATGCCTTCACATTTTTCTACATTCTCTGTCTTTCCCAGACATTTCCCAGGATAAGAAGAGAGCCGTTACCAACAATCCCACCTTCCCCTACCACTCTGCTACCCTGCTACCCTGCTACCCTGCTACCCAGCTCCCCTTTGTCATTCCTGTAGTACTTATGTTCTAAGACTGATACAGTTCTACTAGATAAAATATAGGAAGAAAAAAAGAAAGATTCCATCCTGTACTACACAGTAGTTTCAGGAGTAAACACTGGTAGTATTGAAATTTTGTCAGAGATTTCTCCTATCTATGTTCCATAAACCTCCAAGCTCCCTTGCAATATAGTTTGGGAAATGTTGACATACACATAGCAGGGTCTCAATAAATAGCTGCTGTTTTGATTTGAGAAGACAGGCTTCTGATTATGCTATTCCCCATGCCCAGAATACCCCTTACCGAACACCTACCCATCCTTCAACACTGTGCTCAAGTCCCACTTCCTCTATAATCTCTGCCTTCTCTGAATTTCTTTTGTACTTATAGATAATACTATATAGTTTAGTGAACAATAATTCTCTAGTTATTTCATGAGAAGCAAGAGGATGTAGTGGAAAGATCACTGAACTAACTGATACTCCAGAGACTTAGATTCTAGTATTACTTAACTCTCTTGACCTTAGTCTCCTAATCCATTACATTTTTGAAAGGAGAAATTTAACTAGAAAAGCCCTGTGGTCTCTTCTTCTAGCCCTAATCTTCTATGATTCATTTAGACTCATTTCTCTAGTTCAAGTAGAAGCTAAATGCCTGGTAACTAGTAAGTACTTAATAAAGGCTTTATTCTATCTATCCATCTAATTGATGGAAAAGACGAGACTATCTTTTTACAGAGCACAAAGCCTAGCACAGGGCTCAGTACATAATAGGAATTCAATAAATGCCTATTCCTAATGGATAACATTTATATGGTAATTTAAGTGCTTCTCATATATCACCTCATTTGAGCCTCATTATAACACAGTTAGGGACGTGCTATAGCACATATTATTTTATAGATAAGGAAACTGAAGCTTAGAAAGTAGAGTTAAGCTCTTGGCATAGCATCTGGCACAAAGTAGGTGCTTAAAACATGTCTGTTGACTGACTGACTAATCAAGCAATTAAAAAGAATTTATAAAACACAGTGCTTTATTTATTATATAATTTATTGTATGTTATTATATAAATTATATTTGTTATATAAGTATACAATCTAAATATTATCTAAATTATATAATGAATTATCATATAATTTTATTATATTATAAAAATATAATCAATGGAACAACACCTACTCACAGTAACAGTAGAGAAAATAAGTACATGTATAATTATAAACAGAAGAATAAATACAACTGAATACAAAATAGTTAAATAAAAAGTTGTTCAGGAAAGAGGACACTAGCAGTGAGAGAATCAGAAAAGATTTCATGCAGTAGGTGATACTTAAGTCTCATTGGGAAGGAGCAGAAGGAAAGGATTCTGGGAGGTGAAGGCAAAGAAGGAGGACATTCCAGGCTTGAGGAATGGCCAGTAAAAGAACAGAGACAAGAGATGGAGTGTCATGAGAGGAAGTGAGGAAGACATGGATCACAGAGTACAGGAGGAAGAGAAATATATAATGAAGAAAATAGGTTGGGGCCAGGTTACAAAAGGTTTTAAATGCTAAAGGGAAAACTTCACATTTTATTCCAGGAGTAAAATAGGGAGCCATTAAAGTTTATTGAGAAGGGGAGTTACATGGTCACATGAGTGTTTAAGAAAAAGCACTTTTTTGTCAGTGTATGGGATCAATGCCAGAATTAAGAAATCATTGCAATCATCAACGCATGAGACAAGAAGACCTGAACTAGGAGGTAGCTGTGTGGGTAGAAAGAAAGGTTTGGATGTTGGGAGAAAGTTGATGTGGCAGTAGAAATGAAATGGCAAGATCAGGCAAGTGAATGCATATATGGGATGTGAGAGTATACAAAGGTAAGTATGAACCTTGAAGAGTCAAAGAATTCCCTGCAGAAATAGGGGAGTATGGAAGAAGGGAAACTTTAGGGGAAAAGATAATGATTTCATTTGGGACATGCTGAGTTTAATATGTCTCTGGGTAAAGTGGGAGTGCAGGTCTGATGAGATACTGGGACTGATGAGATACTAGAAATCTGTGAGTCGTATGTATTGAGATGATAATTAAATCCTAAGAGCTGATGAGCTTAAGTGACTTACTTAGTGTCACCTAGCTAATGGTGGTCAGAGCCCATTCAACATAGTCACTGAACCCCAAGCTATAAGTAGCTGACATTCATATAGCCCCTGAAAATGTACAAAATTGTCACCTCATTTGCTCCTCACAACAAACCAGTAAGAAACCTGTAAGATAAGTACCAGAGGGGGTGGCTAGGTGGCGCAGTAGATAAAGCACCGGCCCTGGATTCAGGAGTACCTGAGTTCAAATCCGGCCTTAGACACTTGACACTTACTAGCTGTGTGACCCTGGGCAAGTCACTTAACCCCCATTGCCCTGCCCAAAAAAAAAAAAAAAAGATAAGTACCAGAGCTATTACCAATTCCACTTTACATATGGGAAAAGTGATGCTAAGAAAAGTGACTCAAATGAGGTCATGTGGCTAGTAAACGTCAGAGGTGAAATTTAAACACAGGTATCTCCTAATAGTTCAATGTTCTTCCCACTAAGGCAGACTCCCTGTCTTAAAATTATCAAGTATGAAGTATGAACTTAACTTGTCACACTAATGACATGAAGTTGAGTGCTTCTTTTATTATTTCAAAAACATCTGCAAAAACATTTTATATTTTCTTAACTCCCAAGCTGTTAAATTATGCAAGAGCAAAAATTTCACCCTATTTCAAAGATGGAAGAGAACAGTTGGGGACAAGTCCCACATAGGATTTGCTGTATCCAACAGTACAACCTCCATTTTGGAGGATTCCCTTCCTAATAACAGCTAGCATTTATTTAACACTGTATGGTTTACAAAGGACTTTATAAATATTACTTCATTTTATCATCACAACCACCACAGGAAGTAGGTTTTATTATTTATCCCCATTTCGCAGATGAGAAAACTGAGGCCAAGACCGGTGAATGGCTGGTTAGTGTCTGAGACAGGATTTGAACTGGGGTCTTCCAGATTCCACAGTTAGCACTCTAGCTGCCATCTGGTTGCCTTGTAACAACCGCTACTACTTATATAGCATTTTAAGGCTTTCAAAATACTTTACGAATATTATTTCATTTTATCCTCTTAACGTCCCTAGGAGGGGGTAGGTTTTATTATTGTCCCCACTTTACAGATGAGGAAACTGAGAAATAGAAATTCATCACCTCTCTTTAATAGTATGTTTTATCTTCAATCCTTTGGAATCAGAGCAATTACAGCTTTCAAAGTTATTTGTTTTACAGTGGTTTTGTTATTGTATAAAATGTTCTTTCTTCTCCATCAAAGTCTTCAACATTTTTTGTTGTTGTAATATTAATACTTTAGCATAAATTGTTCTGGTACTGCTCACTTCACTCTGAATGCCTTTCCATGTCTTTTTGAAATCATCTATTTCCTCATTTCTTATAGCACAATAGTACTTCAAAAGAGTACATAAAAGGGAAAAAAGGGCTCTTTGTGTACAAAAATATTTATAGCACCTCTTGTTGTGATAGTAATATATGAAGATGTCCATCAACTGAGGAATGGCTAAATGAGTTACAAATGTATTTGTTTTCTTTTTTAGTGATGTCATCAGGCATTTGCTGCTAAATGTTAGGGACTGAGCAGAACAACTTCATGATCTCCAGTCTTGGAAATTATTTCCTCAAACCCAAGACCACTTCTGATAGCCAGTCACACAGAGGAGGTATACTTTTTAGACAGTGCCTGGGGTACATAAATGCCCTGTTCTTATTCTGCATGCCATGATATTTTATCCTAAACTACCAGAGCCGATATTCACCATTGGGCAAAAAGTAATGTCACCAATAAACAAAAAGGGTGTTGTTTGTCATATTTCACTGCCACCAGGCCTTTCTGACACTTTGCTGACAAGCTATCACTGGAATTCACACTTCAATAGAATAGCTGTAAAAGCAAATACAAGGTCATTAGAATGGATTTATTTCCAAAGAATATTTTAAAATGTCACCCATAGGTTATTAAAAGACGCAGGCATATGTCAGTGTCCTATAGATGGATGCTAAAAGAACTCCCAAGTGGATGGCATATGACTTGACACATTACAAAATGAATACCTACTTGCCACAGAAAGCAGGGAGAGCCAAGGCCTTGGCACCAGTTATATAGCATGAATGAGCAATGCAGTGAAATGTGAAAGAGCTAAAATGGGCACTAGCCCTACTCTATAACAAAATCAGGGATGCATTTAATTTTCTCTGTCAACCTCTCCAAAAGGGATTTAAAATGGTAGCTAACACATAAAGATTACTGTTTGGCCCATGTCATGGTGAGGCCAGGTTTGGACAGGAATCACACATTTAAAATTGGAAGGTCACAAAGAGGTCATCTAGTCTGAGTGCCTACCTTTATAGACCCACACAGAAGTGACTTACCCAGGATCATCGAACCAAGAAATGAAGAGCTAGAAATCAAACCCCAGAGTCTTGGGTTCTTCCCACTACATTCTGCTGACTCCCGTTGGGAGAAAGGGAAGCAAAGGGGAAAGAGGGAATGGATTAAGCATTTATATTGCTATTGTTCAGCCTTATTTGACTCTATGCCCAATAAACTTTTGGCTATGGAGTTTTCTCGGCAAAGATCCTATAGTGGTTTGCTATTTTCTTCTCCAGTGTTCCCCCATTTTACAAAAAAGAAAGTGAGACAAAGAGGTGTTAAGTGACTTGCCCAGGGTCACACAGTTAGTGTCTAAGGGCATATTTTAATTCAGATATTCCTGACTCCGTGTCTGGTATTCTAGCCAGTGCAACACCTAGCTGCTCCAAAACATTTGTATAATTAATAATAAAAACTAATATTTATGTGGTGTCTATAATGTGACAGACACTATGCTATTGGGGCAGTTTTCTTTATAATTTGCTGAAATATTTTGTTTAGGTTCTTTTTTCTTTTCTTTTCTTTTCTTTTCTTTTCTTTTTTTTTTTTTTTTGCGGGGCAATGAGGGTTAAGTGACTTGCCCAAGGTCACATAGCTAGTAAGTGTCAAGTGTCTGAGACTGGATTTGAACTCAGGTCCTCCTGAATCCAGGGCCAGTGCTTTATCCAGCTGCTCCTAAGTACTTTTTTACAAATACCTCATTTGATCCTCACAACAACCCTGTGAGGTAGGTGATATTATTATCCCCATTTTATAGTTAAGGATAATGAGGCTAAGTGGCATAGGTTGTGAATTTCTCAGGGTTACATAGCTGATAAGTATCTGAGGATGGATTTGAACTTGGTTCTTCCTGACTCCAGGCCCCATGTTTAGTGGACTGTACCACCAACTACTTCTGCCTACTTCCCAGGTAGTGAACAGTTATGTTCTGAAAGAGCCCCTATATAGCTCTACTTCCAGCTTGGTCTTCTGGGAGCATCCCTGACCTTTTTCTTTATCTGAATAGTTTGCAAAGGCCATAAAAGCTGTTCATATTGACAGAGCTGGAGATGAATGTTCTGATAAAGGTGCCCAGGAAAAGCAAACACAAGATTTCTTCCCACAGGCTCTTGTACAGGTTTTATAACTATGCTGTGAACCCACCTACATAGACTTACTCTCAAAGGGTACCCCATGAAAATATATAAATGTATGTGTGTATGGATGGATGTCTATATGTGTATGTATGTATGTATGTGTGTATGTATATATACGTAATCCGATATTCTGAGTTACTAACCCAGTTACCCAGCCTATGGAAAATGAAACAATGTGAGAATTTGCCTAAAAAAAGGGAGGAAATAACACATTAAAAATAAACAAACCACCTCACTAGTTGTGGTCACCTTAGGAGCAGTAGCATTTTATTCCCTTTACATCCCAAAGGAAGGAATCCTTCATGATTTATTCATAAGTACCCAGGCATTCATATATGGGATAATATTTGTAAACACTTGGTGAATCATAAAGCACTATGCAAATGCCAACAACAACAACAAATGGTGGTGATGGTGGTTACTATTCATTGACAGAGGCAGCCTTGGCAGAATAGATAGAGAGGTAGCTTCCAAGTCAAGAAATCTGAGCTCAAGCCCTACTTCTAACATATACTACATGATCCTGAGCATCTCACTTAATCTTTTAGACCCCTCATCCTCCACCCCAAGCAATTCTCTTCAACTATAAGGTGCAGAGGATTTGATCTTCATTGGTAGGAGTTCCCTTATGGGGAATTCCCACCCCATTGAAGTAACAGGTTCAATTCATAAATAAGCCATTCACTCAAGAAGCATTTATTAAGCATTTGCAATCTGCATGGGCTCTATGCCAGCTACAGGAGATAGAAGACTAAAAGAATAAAAAGAAAACAAAAATTAAAGTCGATACCTAACTGAGTTATTTCAAAGACAATTTCAAGGAAATGACATCTAAACTACCAGCCTTCACTTTCCATCTTCTCACTGACTTTTCTACTCATTCCAATCTGACTTCCAATCTAATCATTCAACCAAAAGTACCTTGATATTGAACTAGCATCGAAAATCTTCCTTTTGCCTTAGAGACATGTGACGTTCTTGTCTCCAAGTCACCAATGATGCATCAATTGTCAAAACGGGTGACCTTTTCTCGGTCCTCATTCTTCTTGACATCTCTGCTGATCACACCTCCTCTTGCTTACTCTTTCCTCTCAGAGTTTTTGTGAAACCTCTCCCTTCTGGTTCCACTCCTACAGATCTGACTTGCTTTGCCCTTTGCCAAGCTCCACTTACTGAGTCATCATCTCTGTCCTGATCTCTGACGACAGGTCTACCTCAAAGTTTAATCGTTTGCCCTCATCTCTTCCCTTTCTATGTTCTCTCTCTCAGTGATCTCATTGGCTCCCATAGGTCCAATTATCCCTCTGATACAGATAACACCTGGATCTATATATGTACCCCTAGTTTCTCTGCTGAGCTCAAGTCTAATAAGGCTAATTGCTTCTTGATCATCCCCAGCAGGATCCTGTCTAGACATATCTGTCTCACAATGTCCATCATTCAGCTCATTAGCTTTTTCCCAAAACTCCCTCCCTGGGTTCTCTCTTTGTGACCTGGGTACCATTGACTGACTTCAAATTTACAATCTTGGTGTGAAAGCTTGACGTTGCCCTCTTCTATGTTCTCCACATCTAATCAGTGGACAAGTTATCTCTGTTCTACCTCCAAAACATTTCTCTCATTCATCCCATTCTCTAGAGTTACACTACCACTAGCCTGGATCAAACTTAGCATCTTTCACATGGACAACTGCAATGACCTTCTAATTGGTCTCCCTACCTCCAGCCTCTCCCCTCTCTAATCATAGGATTATCATGGAAAAGGCCTCAGTGGCTAACTAGTACAGCCCCTTCACTTTATAGTTAAAGGAACTGAGACCCAACAAAGTTAACTGACTTTTCCACAGCCACACAAGTAAGTGTCACAGGTGGAATTTGAATCTATGTGGTCTGACTCCCAAGCCTGAACTCTTTCCACTGCTTCCTTATTCTCTTCTCAATTGCCACAAAAGTTTGATCAGGTCACACCCCTACTCAGAAGTTTCAATGACTCCTAGTATAAAATGAAAGCTCTGTGCTAAACCTTTAAATCCCCAGATGATCACACTCCACCTAATATTTCCAGATTGAATTTACATCACCTCACATTGCATACTCCATGGTCCAGGCAAACTGGCATCCCAGCTGTTCCCTATACACAGCAGAGCATCTCTCATTTCTGTCTATTGTCCCAATGCCTGCCTCATCTGGGTTTCTTAAAATCTTGAGCTCCCTTCAAGATTCACTTCAACTGTTACCTCTTCCCCGAGGCCTTTCCAGATCTTTTGTAGTATCAGTGCCCTCTACTCAGCAATTATTTAGTACTGACTTTCTATATATTTTACAATACATGCATTTTTTTTTCCTTTGCAAAATATTAACTCCTTGAGGGGATGGACTGTTTAATTCTTGTCTTTGTATCGCCAACAACTCACATGATTCCTGTCATATATTTCAAAATGTTTCTTGAAATAGTGAAAGAATGGATTCTGCAAGGGAGATTGAATATGTACATGGAGAAGCAAATACAGTGCATACTTAAAATGAATACAAAGATCTATTAGAGGGAGAATACTAATGACTAGGGACAGTAAGTGGTCCAGAAAGGTAGGAAAAGCCTCCAAGTAAGAAATGGCACCTGAGCTGAGCCCTGATGGGACTGAAGGATTCTATGTGGTAGAAGTGAGTCAGTAGAACATTTCGGAAAGTTGGGAGATGTCATACACAGGGAAGAACATGTTAGTCCAATTTGGCTAGAATGTAGAGTAACTGAGAGGGAATATTATGACATCAGTCTATAGTACTTAGCTGGCAAGGGGGTCATAATTACTATTGGGGGGTGGGGGCAGAATTGAATTGATAGCATTAATCTAAACAAAGAGAAGTGTAACCCCAGAGGAGACATCAGTTTTTTCATCTATAAAATGGGTATTATAGCACTTTCACTTTCTACCATACAATGTGATTGTAAGGAAAGTGTTCTGCACACTATAAAGAGATATAAAAAAGCAAGTGATCATAAAATGACATCATGGGTGCAAAAGCCCTCTGGAAAGCAAGCAAGAACCATAGAAATATGATATGTAAACTATCATTGTGTTTATTGTTATGATTATGATTGACTACATTTGATTTCACTCTCACCAAGCAGTTCCTCAATTCTAAAGTTATCATTCTTTTCTATGCTAAAGCTAAATAACCCTGGTTGAGCTGTTAATCTATTAAAAATGTTTATCATATTTATATATTATTATGATAAGGTGAGAGGTATTCATTGAAAAGTAGCTGTTATATCCAAAGATATTAATTTGTAAAGAAATTTCTTCAAAATAAATTGTGTTATATCAGTAGTTCTCAAACTTTTTGGTCTCAGGACTCCTTTACACTTTTAAAAATTATTGAGGGCCTTCTGATGAGTTTTTATTTAAGGTATAATTATCAACATGTACCATATTCAGAATTAAAATGTTGATATTGTTGTTGACGATGATGATGAAAATAGGTTTGACCTTTTAGATCCTCTAAAACGCAAGGTTCCCTGTACCACACTTTGAGAACCTATGTGGCACATGAATAGAATGGAATTTAGTGCTCTATGAGAAACGACATCTATGATGAATATAGAGAAGCATAGGAAGACTTATATGAACTGATATAAAATAAGTAGGATCAAGAAAACAAAATACACAGTGACTACACCAATGTAAATGAGGTAAAAATTGAAACCCAACATAGCCTTGTTCTAAGTACTAAGCTTGAGACTGGAAAAAGGGATGAGAAAATGTATCTCTTTCATTTCTTTGGACAGGTAGGTGACTATGGATCCAGTACAGTGCATATGCTCTAATACTAAATTTGTGTGTTGTTCATACAACTATTTTTTTTCTTTTTCTTATTCTTTTAAGGTATGATGGGATAGCACTCTGAATAAGGAGGCAGGGAAGAATACATTTGGAGATTATGGCAATGCAAAAGCTACAGTTTTGATAAAGAACAAAAAGAAAACTATTGAAAGAAAAATGTTCTTCAAATGTTCCATGTTTATGTTCTTTCTCCTTTCATTAGGATAAGGATAATATCCTTACTTTCTTATCTCTAACATTCAATACAGCAGTTTGTGCTCAAAAATCAACAGATATTAAGCCAATGTGATTAACTGACTATAACTGAGGACATGTCTCCAACAGCCTTTCCTAATTCTACTGCTGCCACCAACTAAAAATGTGTTCTGTCATCTACACACATTTACCAGGAAAAGTAATAGATGACTTCTATTACTATATCAAGGATTCATGATTTTTGTTACTGTGTGTATTCCCTTCACTGATACAGATTACAATCTTACTATGACTTGATAAATTATATCCAAGATTTGCTGTGGTCAGAAAATTCATCTCTCTAAAGTCTGCCTGGTAATCATTCTCTCCAAATGAGTCTAGGCTGATCCTCAGACCAAAGGCATACAGTCCTTTCCCAGGATAATGCCCAAAGCCTTCCTCGGGGCATAGGGCCATCAAGAGCTAGCCCAGAACTGTCATGGTCTTCAGGGACTCAGGGACACTTTGACATCATGATGAGGCATTAGAGTAGGAAGGAATTTAGTGGAGGAAGTCAAATATCACATACCTATGAATAAAATATGAAGTTCTCCCAAGGGATAAAAAATATCATGTGTACAAATTCATATTTTGTAAGAGTAACATATTGCTCATCCTTATATGAAACTTCATATTTTATTCATAACAATATATAAAGAAACAATGTGATACAATATAGAAAGGGCACAGGACCTGGGTAAGAGGACATAGACTTAAGCATCAGTCCTGCCACTTATGTCCATACATCATCCCTAGGCGAATCATTTAGTCTCATTGATCTGTAAATCTCCCATAAGTGTTATGGAAAAAAATGAAATTAAATGCTGTACAGAAAGTTCTTTGTGACTGTTAAAAGTGTCTATAAGACAACAAACATTTGTTAAGTGCTCAATCTTTGCCAAGCACTATGCTAAGCATGTAGATACAGAAAAGAGGGATATTTATCTATATATCTAAATCCATTTCTATACACACGTGTATATGTGTACAAATGCATATGTGTATATATGACATGATGTACATATGACAGTAAAACATTATATGTGTATACTTATTGTCTTTCATAGATTTATTAAACTATATAAAATGACATATATAGGATGTCTCAATAGTCTTAGGAACATTTAGAGGTGTCCCTTAAAGTTTTTTTGTTTTTGTTTTTGTTTTTTAATGAGGCAATTGGGGTTAAGTGACTTGCCCAGGGTCACACAGCTAGTAAGTGTTAAGTGTCTGAGGCTGGATTTGAACCCAGGTACTCCTGACTCCAGGGCTGGTGCTCTATTCACTGCGCCACCTAGCTGCCCTAAAGCTTTATTTTTAATAGCTGAAAGCTTCAAGACTCCTGTCTCAAACCCATAAACAAGACCATCTCTAAGATTTTATGAAACCAGGATGTTTCCCAGGTCCTGTGTTTTGGAGGACCACCTAAGAGTCCACTAAGTGAGCAGCGGCTAAGGACATAGAACTCATTTGGTTCTTAAAAATAATAGTTTCTTGGGGCAGCTAGGTGGTGGAGTGAATAAAGCACTGGCCCTGGATTCAGGAGGACCTAAGTTCAATTCCAACCTCAGACACTTGACACGTACTAGCCGTGTGACCCTGGGCAAGTCACAATCTTCATTGCCCAGAAAAAACAAAAACAAACAAGCAAAAATGATAGTTTCTTGTGCATATCATCTTGAGAGGATTGTTACTCCTCTCTTCCACTTTCACCTCCAGCCCTTCTCCCCTTCACCTCCTCTCCCCTACACAATCCCCCCAACCCCGAAGTGATTTGTTTTGGACCTTGTTAATAAGTCAACAAGCATTTATTAAGTGCCTGCTATATATCAAGGAGCAAAATCCTTGCTTATGACATGAGCATACATAAACATACTGGTCATTATAATGTATTTTCACTTTGGTCTCTATATGTAAATCCTTCAACTGAGAAGCACAGTCAATAGATGTATTGGACTCTACAGAATAAGTAAATGGATAGGCTATGAACACTCCTGAAAACACATATGAAAGATATTTGTTGCGGTGAAAGGCTGATGAATGTTTATGACAAATTTCACAAGGAAAAAGGAGGGAGAAAAATTCCATTTTACTTGGGGCAAATGATCTTGACTTTATAATTTCTTTTGTTTTACTGAACAAAATTCTTTTTATGTTATGACCAGATATGAAAAAACCATAAACTCTGGGAACAGAATTGATTTTTTTCCCAAAAGGCTGTAGTATTAGAACCTCGGGATCAGTTACTGCCACAGCCCCATGTCATTCTTTGGAGCATCCGGTCTCTCAACTCAATTCAAATCACCAAACACTAGTTAAGTGTCTTCATTATACAGAGCACTGTGCTTGGCGCAGATTTCCCCAACCCGTTAGAGATGTAAATCACTTCCATAGTGAAGCCTTGTCCCTTCCTGATTCACTGAAGTTCTTCCAGAAGCTTTTTTTTTTTTTGGTGAGGCAATTGGGGTTAAGTGACTTGTCCAAGGTCACACAGCTAATAAGTGTCAAGTGTCTGAGAAAAGATTTGAACTCAGGTCCTCCTGAATCCAGGACCATTGCTCCATACACTGCACCACCTAGCTGCCCTTATTTTCCATCTTTTGTTAAAGGATTCTGATGAGGGGAAACAGGATACTTCCCCCAGGGTATAGTCAGTAAGTCAATCAACTAGCATTAGTTGAGCATTTTCTATAAATTAAGCCCTGTGTTAAGCCTTATGGATACAAAATAAGACACACACACACACACACACAAAAAAAAAAAAAAACACTGCCTTCAAGGAGTGTACATGTTAGTGAAATGACTCAAGTTACCCTCCAAATTATTTAACCACAGAAAAGGACCAGCTTGTCACTTCTCATTAACTACTATACCATGATATTCTCCAAGCTGTATTTCAGCCGTCGCATTAGAAATGCTGTCATGAGACAATAAAGCATCTTATCAACCGAGTCAACAATGCCAACTATGGTCTGGAAAGCTTTTATGGTTATTAAGTTGGCAGTGTCACTTAATGTGTTGCAAGCCGAAGTACATAAAACACATTTACAAACTCACTTCTGATTGGAGAAGCTACCCATTAGGTTTAAATGCTATGGTCTGATGTCAAGCAATCTTGATAGCTCTTACTATATAGCCCAGATTTCTCACCTTTTTAAAACAGTCCTATAATTTTGCTCACCTCTGAGAATTCCTATTACTAGAACATAGTAATCAGAGATGTATCTCAACAGGCAGCCCAGTCTCCAGCTTATAAACAGGTTTAAGTTGGGAGAGTTCATGTGTTTGGAAATTGGGATGCATCTCCACACACAAAGTATGTTGTAAGCACTGGACAGGTTCCCAGGCCAGTTGGCAGAAGCTTATTTATAGTGCAGCCGAGGTATGGGATGAATAGGCATAAAGTTTTCCATTGTTCCCATCACTGGGAAATCAGGAAGCTGGAGAGCCTACAGGTACTTTGCCTAGCTTTTAAAAGTAATTCTCCATCCAGTACCCTGATTTTTTTTTCTGTGGGGAGAAGGCACTTCCTTCTTTCCCTGTCTATAGAGGGACAAAAGATTTTTAACTCTTTTTTTTTGGAGGGGCAATGGAGGTTAAGTGATTTGCCCATGGTAACACAGTACTGTCAAGTGTCTGAGGCCAGATTTGAAGTCAGGTCCTCCTGAATCCAGGGCTGGTGCTTTATCTACTGTGCCATCTAGCTGCCCCCATTTTTCAGTTCTTCTAATAGTAATAGTAGTAGCTAGCATTTATAGAGCACTTTAAGATTTCCAAAGAGCTTTACATGTCATCTTATCTGATCATCACCACAACCTTGTGGTCAGCGCTCTTATTGTCCCCATTTTACAGTTGAGGAAATTGAGGTTGAAATGGGTTCATTGACTTGGCCAGGGTCACACAGATATGTGTTTCAGGCAATATCTGAACACAGGTCTCCCTGACTCCAAGCCCAGCTCTCTATTCACTACACCAATTAGCTGCTTTTCTCTCTTCTCTTCCCCTCCTGTTCTCCAGCATAGACAAAGGGATTTTTCTTTCCCCTCCCCTCAACATCGTGGAATTCAAACAAAAAAGGAAGCTGCTGAGGACCTTCCTCCTACATGGTGCTACAAGGTACTTCTTCCTGTCTTTCTCCCAGAGCAGTCACAACCAGAGGTGGATATTATGATGCATTCATTAGTTAGTATAGGACCAGAGAGGAAGAGGAGAGCACCTGCCCTGATGCTGTGAGTGTGTGCAGGATGTTATAAGGTGGATGAGTAGCTTGAAACCTGTCTCTACAATAGTGAGAGTTGACATTTATATAGTACAGTACATTCTAAGGTTTCTAGAGCAGGTAGAAAACATTATCTCACTTGATCTTCACAACAGCCTTGTGAGGTATGTACTACAGGTATTATTTTCTCCATTTCACAGATCAGAAAACTGAGGCAGGCTAAATGCTTTGCCCATAGAAGCATAGCTAGGCACACAAATGTAGCCCAGATATTCAAAGCCATTGTCTGCCTAAAGTTTGACCATGCTCCTAGTATAACAACAATAAAAACAACAACAAACAAAATTTATATAGTTATCATGTGTTCCTGACTCCAAGTCCAGGACTCTACCCACTGTGTCACCTAGCAAATGCTCAGCCTACTAGCCCCTGGGGAGAATCAAGGCACATTTGAATAAAAGAACAGTTTTGTGGAATACATGACTCCTGCACTTCTCCCACAGAAGAGGGAGCACAAGGATTTCTCCATCCACTCCCCAAGTCAGTCAAAGTATCTTCCAGCAGATTTTTTGCCAAAGAGAATAGCTAAGTGTTCTTTATATTTCCATTCTTACTCTTCTCCAATCAAGTTCTCCAAACTGTTATTATCTACCATTATAGTAATGGAGAAAGGAAGGAAACGAGCATTTATTAAATTCCTACTATGTGTCAGGCACTTCTAAGTGCTCTACAAAATCATCTCATTTAATTCTCACAACAATCCTGTGAGGTAGATGCTGCTATTATTCCCATTTTACACTTGAGAAAACTGAGGCAGACAAAGGTTAAATGATTTGCTCATGTTCACACAGTAGCTGAGGCTAGATTTGAACTCAGGTCTTCCTGGCTCCAAGCCCAATGCTCTATCCACTGCATCAGCTATGTCTTACATTCTCTTTTCTCCATGTGTACTTTCTTTATTTTTTTAATGAACTTAACAGATTCATAATTTAAATGTAATTCTGTCCATTAAACTTTGTTTCACACAAGGCTACTTAAATCAGGGTGCACATCTAATTGTATCTTCCCCTGAAGGTATGTTAAACAATCAGAAAGATGAAGGCTAACAGGGTATATAAGGAGCATCTTATATACACAAGGGAATAAATATCTGATGCCCAGTTTAATCAGCTCAATTTCACAGAAACCAGCAATTTGCCCTTTCCCTCTTGCAGTGCCCAAGATGGCTCTGTAAATTTTCCAGTGAAATTTGAAGAGCTCTGTAAGGAAACTGTACTATAAGAAATGAAAATTTTATATATAAAAGCATGGCAAGAATTACCTGAACTGATGCAAATTAAAGTAAGCAAAGCCAAGAAAATATTGATTCACAATGATTACAACAGTGCAAATGGAAAAAACAACCAAAAGGTAAATGAAAATGAATGCCACAAAATTACAGAGAATAAACATGGCCCTACAGAATGAGATATGAGAAGCTCCTAGTCCTTTGCAAAGGTAGAAGGTCCACAGGTGTGGAACATTGCATATATTCTCAGATTTTTTTCTATGTATTTGTCAGTTTTGCTGTTTTTTCCTCTCTTTTTAAAAAAATGGGATGACTGTCTGGGAGTGGGAAGGGGAAAAGAAAACAATAGAATCCCCATGCTGTTATCATGCTAGACAAAGGGAACCATCCTTGTTCCATTGTTCTACTCCAACCAAGAAAAGAAACCACATTCATATTCTGCTTTTCAAATCTCAGAAAAGCTACTTGTTAAGCTACTTGTCTGTATTGCTCAATGTACTTAGAAAGAAGGAAGCTCATTCACCAGACAAGACTGTTTCTGGAAGCTCTGATTCTGGAAGATCTAGGAGAAAAATAGGTCAAATTTTATCTTTTCTAGAATTACCATTATGCTTGACACCAAGAGTAAGAAACCCAGGACCGTGTTATAAAAATATAATCAATAGTCAGTAAACATCTATTAGTCATTTACTACACACTAAGCACTGAAGATACAAACAGAGGCAAAAGACAACCCCTTCTCTCAGGTAGTTCACAATCTAATAAGGGAGACAACAAGCAAGTTAATAATGTACAAACAAGTTATATGCATTGAAAATGGAAAATAATTAAGAGAAGAAAGGCACTAGAATTAAGAGGGGTTGTAAAAGATTTCCTATAGAAGAGAAGTTTTCGTTGGACTCAGAGGAATCCAGGGAAGCAAATAGGTAGAATGAGAAAGGGTGGGGAGGTCTAGGAATCCAGGACAACCAGTGAAAATGCCCAGAGTCAAGAGAGCGAGTGTCTTATTTGTGGAACAGGCAGGAGGCCAGTTCCACTGATTAAAGAATACCCAGAGGGAAATAAGGTCAAAGAAGACTAGAAAGGTTGGAGGTGACTAGGTTATGAAAGTTAAATACCCTTTCAGTTCTCCAAATTGGATGGCCATTCAATCAACAAACATCTATTAGTATTTACACAACAGGCTCTGTGTTAAGTACTGAGGATATCAAGAGACAAAAATAGTCCCCGGCCTTGATGGGACCCCCATTCTAAAAAGAGAGACAACATTTATATAATCAGATACAAACAAGATGTAGACAGAGAGCTAGAGGGTAAAGGATGTTGTCATTTACATGAACACATGCAAATCTCAGTCAGCAAGCATTTATTAAGTACCTACTATGTGTACTTTGCTAAATGGTTTATGGGGTGTTTAGGAAGGATGAGCACCTCTGCTGTGAGAGCTTGCCAAGCCCTTTTCAGTGCTGCTCCAGCTTTCACCCAACTCTCACCTGTGGCTCCAAGAAGCTGTATCATGCTTGGCAGATGGGTCAAACCATGGGGATGTCTACCCCAAGCATGTGAAGACTTTTCCCCTGGTGGGATGGGCAGATGAGAATAATTTGTTCCAAAGGCCAAGAAGGTGGCTGAAGCAGGCACTGTGGAGCACTTAGGACCTGGTCAGACCTCGAAGACACCAAGGTCATCCACTGTGTCCTGGACCATTGCTAGTTGTCCTGACTTTTGTCTTGCCACCAGACTTCAATGACTCAGGAAGAGAGAAGGAAGTTCTGTCTCATTTAAATCCAGTCCATGCTCAAGTCAAGACATCACGCCATGATATCATTAGTTCTCTTTGAAAAGGGAAGGACTAACAACAACAACAACAACAACTTTGCTCAACACTGAGGATACTTAAACAAGCAAAAACCAGCCCTGTTCTCAAAGAACTTACAGCCAAATGAGAAAGACAACATGTAACAAGTTTGTACAAATACAGGATAAATTAAAGATGATCTCAGAAGGAAGGCACTAAAATTAAGGAAAATTGGGCTTCTTGCAGAAGATATGACTTTAGCTGGGACTTGAAGAAAACCTGGAAAACCAGGAGACAGAAATGAAGATAGAGAGACTTCTAGGTAAAAGGGACAACCAGAAAAAAATGGCCACATAGGAGAAGCAGTGTCTTATGCAGGGGATATCACTGAATTGAAGAGTACATAGAGGGGATGAAGGTATAAGATTCAAAAAAATTCAGGGTACATGGATATAGTAACACCTCAATAATTTGGACTCCACTAAATCAGAATTTGTAATCTGAATGAGGCTAGGGTCCATTTGGGCATAATCTGTAGGAAAAGGGGGGCTTACTGAACAAGTAACAGAACAAACAAGATTTTAGGACGGGGACCTGCAATGTTTAATCTATTAAACAGAACAAACAACAACATCAACAAGTCATGTGCTCATGTCAATTTGTTCTTTCTTTACTTCATAATAATAACTCACATTTCACTGGCAGAGGACCAGCCAGCATGGTGTGCCCCCATCAAAGAAGCACTGTGCTGTATGAGAAAAGCAGAATTATAGTAGCTCAAAAGAAATATGAGATGTGCAAATACGGGGACAATTCCACTCCAGTTGTTCATGTGGACTGTTTTTGCCTGACTTGCACTAGAGCCTTTGGAGTTCTCACTGGTCTGATCAGCCCCAGTAGGACACGGTGTACCTTGACCCTGACAGAGTGATGTCATTTTAGTCCTCTTTAAGCACAAAGGACAACAACCAACGAGTAATAACTCACATTTATATAACCCTCTGAAGTGTAAATAGAGCTTTACCCAGAATAACCCAGTGAAGAAAATGGAGCAATTATTATCATCACTGTTTTATAGGGAAGGGAAGTAAGGAAATAAGAGTTTAAATGATTCATCACCAGGAGGTGGGATAGGCTTAGAACCCTGATTTCCTGACTCCAGGTCCATCATTTTTTTTAACCACAGTTCCCTAAGTCACTAAATTAGGTCTGGTAGAACTCCATCAGGTACTATGACTTTTTTAGCTTTGGGGCTGCTTATTTTTATTTTTTTTTGGCAGGGCAATGAGGGTTAAGTGACTTGCCCATGGTCACACAGCTAGTAAGTGTCAAGTGTCTGAGGCCAGATTTGAACTCAGGTACTCCTGAATCCAGGGCCCGTGCTTTATCTACTGTGCTACCCAGCTGCCCCTGGAGCTGCTGAGTATTTTACCTGAAAATAGTAAAATTTCATTTCTTTTAGAAGAGTCTTTAATTATTAAATTCAGATTGGTGTTTAAACCTATGTTCACCCACCCCTGCACACAATTCAAATCAGTTAATGATGTCTAGTTCTATGTTAATTGTTATCATACCATATTTCTTAAAAATATGTAAATCAACATGTTTTATCTATCTGAAAACAGAGAGTTGATTGGGAAAATACTGTATTATGTAAGAGACACACTGTCAGAGATTGCTCCTCTTGGGAAAGATTATTTTCTGCACTGAAGAAAATGTGCCAAGTCCCAAATTGTTACTTATGATACCTATTGTCCCCTATGAAACCAGGAGCACTCCATTATTAAATCAGCAAGTCTGATTACAAAATTCAAGGCCACATATGCTGAATTATATCCTCTGCTAATCAAATCCAATGCTTCGTCTTCTAAATATCAATATTGAATTTTAAGCAGCTAAACCACCCAATCAATTAAAATGCAGGCCATGACTCTAATCAGCTAATACTGAAATACAATTTGCTGAACTACCTGGAGCAGTGAGATTGGTTTCATTGCTATTGTAGCCTGATTTTGCTATCTTAGAGGCAGATACAGGAATTATATAATCCTCTGGAAATATTTTTGAATGTGGGTTGGGCCTTTGTCTCTGGAATCAATGTAGCGATATAGGTCAAAGTTTTCCAAATAGCTTCCTCTCAGGCTTAAGCCATGTGGATAAATACACATACATAAGGGAAAGATTACCATTTCTTGGGGATTCAAATTCTCTAAAGTTCTCAACACATTCACTATTGAGTAATTGCTACTTCATATTTTCCTTTTTATTATCTAATCTCATGTGTATTTTGCATCACTTTCTTTATCTTAAAGGGATCTAACTCTAGAACGATTTCTAAGTAACATTTGGAAAGGCAACACTGTACAACAAAAAAAGACCATTAAGACTAAGAATCGTAAGGCCTGGCGTTAAGTTATAGTTCTCCCACTTATAGCCTGTATAATAAAAACAGCTAATATTTATATAACACTCACTATATGCCTGGTACTATACTAAGAATTTACAATTACTATCTCATTTGGGCCTCACAACAACCCAGGAAGGTAGGTGCCATAATTATCTCTATTTTACAGATAAGGAAACTGAGGCAGAGATTAAGTGACTTGCCCAGGGTTACATAGCTAGTAAGTGGCTGAGGCTGAATTTGAATTCAGGTCTTTCTGAGTCCAGACACAAAGCTCTATCAACCGTGCCACCTAGCTGCCTTTAACATCTCAAACGAGTCAACTTCACTGGACTTTGCTTTCCTCAACTATATAATGGTAATAATACATTCCCTTCCTACCTCACAGAGTTGTTATATAGGTCAAATAAGATTATGCAAAGCACTACACAAATATAGGGTATTGATATTATTATCTTCCACATCACACTGAGAAAACACTAGATCACAGTGTCTAGAGAAATCACTAGGTAAGTCTAATTCTTAGTACACTTGCTATTTCAACAACTCTACACTAGAATTCTTCATACTGTTATTGCAGATTGCTTAACAGTTTCATCTGTAACTGGAATTTGGTATTCTACTATTAGGTTGAATGCAAATAGAATCATGGAGTATTACTTTACTTCCTAATTAAGTCCACTTAGCCCTGTGAACCTTCCTAGAAACGCATTAGCCCTAGAAAAAACTACCATTGCCATCACACAAAAATCAAAACTTCATGCATATCATATGTCCTGGATTTAAAATTCCAGACTGACTATCCTTTCAGTGCCATAGATCAGTGTAGACATAAGGAGGCTTCCCCAAAAACAATGTTTGCTTGAAATGTCAGTTCTGTGAAATTGTCATTGTTCCCGGAAGACCTAAATAACAGGTGTTGTATTTAATTACAAATGCTGAATCAAAGATGAACTTTATCATGTAGCAGTATCAGTTATGAGCCGAAATAGGATTACAGATAATAGTGGGTCATGCTTAGAAACAAGAATTGGTTTTAGTCAGAATAATCTGAATTTTAGCGATTATCAATCAGTCAACAAGTGTTTATCACGCAGTTACTATGTGCCAGGTATTGTGTTAAGTGCTGGGATACAAATACAAGCAAAAAGACACCCCCGACTTCAAAGAGCTTTCAGAATGGCTAGGTGGCTCTGGGGAAAAAGCACCGCTGGAGTCAGAAGGAACTGAGTTCAAATCTGGTCTCAGACACTTGCACTTACTAGCAATGTGACCCTGCGCATGTCACTTAACCCAATTACCTCAACATCCAGGGCCATCTCCAGTCATCCTGATATATATCTTGCCACTCGATCCAGATATCTCTGGAGGAGAGAATGAGACTGGTGACCTTGCACAGTCCTCCCTCACTTAAATCAAATTAATTGCAAGTCATGACATCATCTCCCCATGTCATGATCCTCTTCTAGAACAAAGGACAAACAACAACAATTCTAAAGGAAGAAAACAACACATAAAAGGGAGATGAAAAGTGTAGGTGGGGAGTGGATCATAGAAAAATCCAGAGAACAAAGGATGGCTAATCTGGCTCTTTCCTCAAAATGAACAATCCAGGAAAAAATCACCAATGGGAAAAAGGGGTATCAGTGACCACCTACCTGAAATTATTTAGAATACAGGTTTTATTTTATAAAAACCATTGTGATGACACATCTCCAAAGCTTAAGCTTTCCTTCCCAGATTTTTGTTGTTGCTAAATCTTTAAAATTTTTCCATTGAATCTCTTTTACCTCAAATATCTCTTGAGCCTTGCCTATATCACAACTCTTCTAACTTTTTTCTTTAGGTAATAAATGCCCTCAATTCTTGATTTCACATCTTGGAGATGAATGAATGAAACGAATGAAAAAACACTTATTAGCCCTAACTTCTCAGCCATCAAATAAGCATCCTTTGCATTCCACAAAGACAGCTCCATTTTGAAAAATGGAGGCAGTGTGTTATGTCATTTACTCTCCTCCAATCAAAAAAGCTTTTGGTTTGGGGTTTGTTTTTTTTTTTTTTTTCATCAGCACCATACCTCATTCTTTCCTATTCCCATCAATTTTTTGGTGGGAAAATTCATTCAGCTCTGTTCAGGCCAATCTCCTCACTGTCTTACACACATATGATACTCATTCCTGGCACTGTGTCTACACTCATTTTTACCCTCATCTAGAACAGATTGCCCTTTCTCCTGTGCCTATTCAATACCTACTCATCCTTCACTCAAACTCCACCTCCTCAATGAAGACTTCTCTGTCTGCCAGCCTTCCCCAATTCTAGCATCCCCTAGGCTGTTACAACACTCAAAAGTCCATGCTATTTAAGCATTTTCTACTTAACTACATCCTGCTATGAATGGTTCTCTGTTTCCCATATGTCATATATATAAATTAAGAGCTGGAAGAGACCCTACCAATCACATAGTTACAGAATCATACTATTTTAAAGTTGGAAGGAGATTTCATAGCCACCCAACCTGATTCATACTACAGAGGTGAGGAGGCAGCTAGGTGGCGCAGTGGATAAAGCACCAGCCCTGGATTCAGGGGTACCTGAGTTCAAATATGACCTCAGACACTTGACACTTACTAGCTGTGTGACCCTGGGCAAGTCACTTAACCCCCATTGCCCTGCAAAAAAAACCCAAAAACATACTACAGAGGAAAAACTATCATAGCATAACCAAGAGGTGGCCATCCAGCTTCACTTGAAAAGTTCCAACAAAAGGAAAGTGGATACCTCAAGGTAATTCATTTCATCCCCTCATATAACAGGGGAATTTTAGGGAGGGAAAGGGACTTTCCTAAAGTCATATAGCTTATAGGTGGCAAAACTAGATCTGGAAGACAAACCCTCTGACACCAAACCAAGTGCATTTTGGAGGCAACTTAATTCTGAGATTTCATAACTATAAATATCACTACTGTTTTAAAGTCAAAACTTCATAAGCTAAATCTTACTAATACCATACACTCAGTAGAAATCATCATGGTTCTTAAAGGCAGGTTTTGACAGGCTTTATTTTTATTTTCTAGAAATATTATCAATTAATCAACCAATAAACATTTTAAGCACCTACTATGTTCTAGACACCATACTACTAAATAGTTGTGTAATTTGAATTTATAACATGAATATGGAGTTTTGCCAAAAGTTAAATACCTTACAACAGTGGTCAAACTCAAACAGAAATGAATTACTGTAGTTGTTCTACTGACTTAGAAAACCACGTTACCATTATCAATGTTGTATTAAATTTTTATTTGTTGTTAAATATTTCCCAATTTTAATTTTATTCTGGTTTCCACTCAGGATTTTGCCAGCCACTTGCCCCAGGTGGCTGTGAGTTTGACACCTCTGCACAAGAAACATGGTGTTTCCATAAGCTATGATAGAGCTGTTATTAGTGGTCCTTAAAATGGGAAAATGGAGGTAAAATATTTTGTAAACTTTAAATTACTAGATGTCAGTTATTATTGTTATTTTTCAGTGTTTCAACACCTCAATGGATTTAAGACATCCCTCACCTGGGTATTCCTTTCAACCATACAGACTGTAATACATCCACACTTTTTCATCCTGTGAAACTCTTGGCCATGTCCTCTGATACATCTCCACAGTGGCCCACATCCAATGCTGGAGCTCATTTTCTAGGGCTGGACGTTGAATTGCTACCATTTCATCATTTGAACAAAGGATCACTGATTATTGTTCATCGTCGTCATCATCATGGTCGCCATCATCATCACCACCACCACTGATATAACTTCAAAATTCCAGGGAAAGCTGAACTAGAATCCATGTTGTCCCTTTTCCTATTTAAAGAATTCTCTTATTATATCATTCAACCAGATCAGTAAGGCAAAAAAATATATACTAATTCTTAGCTTTCAGATTATCTTTAGATAAACTTATATGCCTTATACTTCTTTATGTAGTGTCTAACACACTGCCAAGGCTGCTAGGTAGCACAGTTATTACAATGCTAGACTTGAAATCAGGAAGACCTGGGGTAAAATTTGACCTCAGACATTTACTAGTTGTATAACCCTGAGCAAGTAACCACCTCCCCTCAGCCTCTGTTTCTTCTTCTTCATCTTCTTCTTCTTCTTTAAAATAGAATTAAAATAGTACCTATTTCATAAGGTTTTTGTAGGGATTAAGTGAAATAATACATATAAAGTAAAGCATGTTGCAAATCTCAGAGTGCTATTTAAATGCTATCTAGTAGTAGTAGATGTTTAATAAATATTTGTTAACTGGCTAACTGGTAAAAAAAATAACAAAACATATTCTTTCTTAGCATTTGTGTTTTTGTTTTGCCAAGACCATAAAATTTTGAAGAGCTCTATGTGTGTGTAGTTGGGGGGGGGGTGTAAGTGTGTGTGTGTGTGTGTGTGTGTGTGTGTGTGTGTGTGTGTGTGTAGAGTTAAAGAGAGAGAGAGAGAGAGAGAGAGAGAGAGAGAGAGAGAGAGAGAGAGAGAGAGAGAGAGAGAGAGAGAGAGAGAGAGAGAGAGAAAGAGACAGAGAGAGAGAGAGAGAGACAGAGAGATGGCAAAGTGCATAAAGCCTGGGCCTGAAGTCAGGAAAATTTCATTTGAAATCTAACCTCAAACACTTACTATGTAACCCCAGGGACAAGTCAGTTAATCTCTGCCTCAGTTTCCCCCCTCCCTCTAAAATGGTGATAATAATAGCACCTATTTTGGAAGGTTGCTGTGAAGATCAAATGATATCATATATGTAAAAAGTACTCAGCATAGTGCCTAAAACATAGTAGGTGTGATAGAGATGCTTATTCCATTTCTCTTCCCATATGGCACCAAATAAAAACAATGAGATACAATGCTAAGAATAAAGCAATTAATGATTTCCCATAATTCAAAATATAATCCCCAATCAATCAGTCATCCTCCACTAATATCCTACTCTGATGCTTTATGCTAGCATGGAGGTGATCTAAATTCTATACCACTGCAGCATAAGCTCTGGAAAATTCTACCTAGCTAGCAAAGGGCACAGTGAGTTACTATTAGCCAAGGACCAGCCTAGACAGAGATGTGTGAGATTAAAATTGGATATTAGATCATAAATCTCCCCTACTTAACCTTTCCCTTAATTTATCTCCCAGACTAGTAAATGGAAGAAGTTTCTGGTTTTCTAGTTAGAGCTTTTATTGTATGGTAGTCATGAGGTGATGTTGATTAGAAGGATAGGAAAGTAGAAATACAATACAAATCATCTTAAGTCTAGGTTTAGTCTATATTCCATATAAAACTCACCAAAACCCAAGGCCACCTTTGGGGAGAGAGACCGAGTCAAGCGCGTGCTGTTAACGGAGAGCCGGGCCGAGTCAAACTCCAGTCAGTATCTGTCTGTGCAGCGCAGCCAGGAGACCAGCGGAGCAGGAAAAAAGCCCCACTTCCATTCTCTCCTTGCCTTTTAAGCTTGCACCCCAGAAGTCGAGTGCTCAGCAGGCAATCTGGCCTGCGTCGCAGGCGGACTGGTGTGCGTAGCTCATGCTGTTGGTCTCCTCCCCAAAAGGATGGTCCTAAAAAAAACCTGGCGTCTCTCCATTATCTAACCGACTGTTAAAACTTTTTACCACAGATGAAAAAGATTCTTCTCTAGGTTGGCTACAAGGTGGTGATTTTATTTTTCCAGCCATAGCAGCTTTTGAAAACAACTATGAAGCCAGAAAAAAGATGCAGCCTGGATCATTAGAGGGTGGGCCTATGCTGACAAAAGAATGGATCTCATAAAACTATAAGATGAGACTGAAGAGTTATTTCAAAGTTTGAATTGTAGGGCCACTCTCATGACCACATTCAATGAATAACATACTAATACACAAAGCCTCTTGAGGACAGTATACTGTTTTACATATAGATCTTTATGTTCCCCACAACATAATTCAAACTGACCCAGAAATTTGAAAAGATTTGCTTTCAGTTGAAAATTATAAAACCAGTATGACAGATAACTGTGATTATTCTAGAAAACTTTTAAAAGCAAGTGTCCAGATAGACAGACATATAGACAATTTATTAAGCAATTACTATGTGTCAAACACTAATGAGTGCAAGTGATACAAATATAAGCATATTTGTATAAGCAATATAAGTCTCAATGACATTCTAATTTGGAAAGATAATAGATACAAGATGACCTAGAAAGCTAAGGGGATAGAAGGATAGAGGAAGAAAGGTACTCATGAAGGTCCAAGACTGCTTGTGAAGAGGTAGACAAGTTCACAGATTAAGAGTACAGCAGGATTTGGAATTCAAAACTTTTTAAAATGTTTTTTTTAGATGTTTTAGGGGCAGCTAGGTGGCACAGTGGATAGAGCACCAGCCCTGGAGTCAGGAGGACCTGAGTTCAAATCCGACCTCAGACACTTAACACTGACTAGCTGTGTGACCCTAGGCAAGTCACTTAACCCCAAATGCCTCACTAAAAAAAAATTTAAAATTTTAACAAAAAAGTTTTACCATGTAATTGGGAACAAATAAAATATTTTTTAAAAGAAAGAAAAAATGTATAAACTATATTGAATGGGGAAATAGAATTTGGAACTCAAAACTTTTTTTAAATGCTTAAAAATTTGTTTTAACCTATAATTGTGAGGGCAGCTAGGTGGCGGAGTGGATAAAGCACCGACCCTGGATTCAGGAGGACCTGAGTTCAAATCTGCCCTCAGACACTTGACACTTACTAGCTGTGTAACCCTGGGCAAGTCACTTAACCATCATTGTCCCACCAAAAAAAACCATATAATTGTGGGGAGAATAAAATATTATTTTTAAAAATGAAAGAAAGAGTACAGAAGGGAGTGAAATGGGCATGGCCTGGACACTTCCTAAAATGGTGGTCCAGGCCAGGAAGTCAACAATCAGAAGACAGGTACACAGGGCAGAGATGTTTCCTGGCTGAGATTAAAAGAAACTGAAGTTGAACATATAATTTGAAATATAGCATCAAGATACTTTAGTTGCAATAAATAAGAACATAAAAAACATTTTGTTTAGTATTTTTCTCTTATGAAAATAATGAACTTCGTTTTCTACAAAGATTTGTCCAGCCCTAATCTCTTTCCTGACCTCCAGTCTCATCGCCAAATGCCTATTGGTTCTCTTAAACTGAGATATCTCACAGAAATCTTAAACTCAATACATCCATAAGTACATTAATCATCTTTCTTCAAAAACCTTGTTCTCTTCCTAACTTCCCTATTGCCATCAAGGATACTACCATCCTCCCGGTCATCCAAGCTCAGAACCTAGGTGTCATGCTCAACTTCTCTCTTACACACCCCACATCCAATCACTTGCCAAGTCCTGACATTTCTACTTTTTTTTTTTTTTGGTGAGGCAGTTGGGGTTAAGTGACTTGTCTAGGGTCACACAGCTAGTAAATGTTAAGTGTCTGAGGTCGGATTTGAACTCAGGTCCTCCTGACTCCAGGGCCAATGCTCTATCCACTGCACCACCTAGCTGCTCCCATTTCTACCTTTTTAATATTTATTTTGTAATCCAACTCCTCTCCTCTGACACTGCCACCATCCAGGCACAGGCCTGTATCACCTTATGTGAGGCATAGCGGATACAGGCTGGCCTTAAGGGCTTCAAGGTTCTGACTGAGATTTCTGTGTACAATTGAGCAAGTCATGTAACTTTTCAGTTCCCCATACAATTCTCTAAACCTCCAGATTGAAGAGAATGTACCATTCTGCAATGATAGAGGGGGTTTATCAACATGAGCTCCCTTCACCAGTGAAATCACTGGTAGGTGAGGAGTGTGTGTATGTATATGCATGCATACACATATATATGCATATATTTTTATACATTTGTGTAATATGTGTGTATTTAGATCATGTGACTCAAAACAGTGCCTACCTTTGGTTCAGCAAAATGTAATGACTGCAACCATACTGAGGAACAGTGGAGTGCAGAATGAGAGAAAGAAGCTTCCCAGAGACCAAGTCAAAGAGGGTGTTAGCTAGGGATCCCCACCTGGACTCCAGCTGTCAGCCCTGGCTTTCCTCCTAGGCTATTCTGACCTAAGAGCCATATTTCTTCGACCCACCACTTGTACCAAGTCACTCACTTACAGGTGTTTGGCAAGAGGTTTTGTGAAAACTCACATTTTTCCAATTTTGGTCTTAAGTGTCCATTTTTTAATGTAGCTGTAAAAGTTGATTGAGGGTGGAGAAGATCAGCTGATTTTCAGGAGGTCAGTGGCATATGAGTCTGAGCTAATATTATACCGGGGATCTAATTTATTTAATTTTCTCCTACAATGGTCTCACCTTTGATTTATGCAGCTTCATGAATGCAGATGGGTGCTCATTGAATATAGCCCAACCCAGCTCTTTTATTATTATAGAAATGCTGAAAGATTCTCTCTAGTGATTTAGATCCAGAACATCAGACCAGACCAGCTTTCCAGCATTTTATCTCTAAAGCTCAATAGATGTGCATCCCATGAATAATAAATGCCAAAATTCCCTGAGAAATCAAGCTAAAAGGTCTGGATCCAAAACAGAACTCCACCTCTAGTATACAAATCTGTGTGTATATATTTTAAGTCTCTTCTATAGGATGGTGGCATCCAGGCACAAACACTAGAAAGACTAATCAAGGCAGACATCAGGAGGGGGGCCCCCTACCAAGGATCATTGATAGCACTCTAAACTTAGAACAGCCAATGCCTAATAAGCCAATATCCTCTGCTCTCATTAAAGATGCCTGAAACACAAACTGCCCAAGATTATTGCTGCAATTATCACAGTCCCCAGATTGGTACACTACATTCTAATAAGTACAAGAAAGCAAGAATTGAACATTTGCAACACATTCTCTATTCTTCTAAGAACTGAGGGCATTCATAAAAGCACTAGGAGCTGAGGTCCCATGGAGAAATAAAGGTGCTCAGAACTTTCCTCGTGCTTACAAATGTTAATATGTGCCTAGCGTCCGCCTGTTCAAGGTTTTTATTTTGCTCTTTTTTTTTTTCCCCTGGTCTCACTCTGTATCAGAACAGTAATTACACCAGCAATGCCATCAATTACATGAGCAGCATCAGTCCTATTATCCTTGCCTTCTCTTCACTGCACTAACCCCATAGGCTTTATCCCCTAAATCACCCACTACCTCTAAACATGGATGTCACTGACTAATAAGGCTACATTGTGTTTCAAAGGTTGGAGTAGCTAATAGAACTAAAATGTGTCTCCCTCCTACCACCCCAATGCTCTATTATGTGACCTCATCAATGTAGGTTTCCCATCCAAAAATGCAGATTGCAATATATGCACGCTTTCATATCCTTGCAATTCCTGTCCGCATACTCCCATCAGCTTGCTGCAGTGGAAGGGGAAAGGGAATACACCCATTGTATTGGGAGCCTTCCTCAGGCTTGCTCAATAGGCCAAGTTGACCAGTTGAGTACACAAGTTATCCATTGGTTATCCAGATTCACAATGTGACCAGTACATCTGCCTTTTTTGCATCTATATTTCTTCAATGACACCCTTCCCATGGCATTTTCTATGTAATTCCTTTTGTATAATATGCATGCCCATGACATTTCCCTCCATTGCTCTTCCTGAGTTCAACTATGACCACAGTTAACTAATCTCAAATGATGTTACTCCACCATATTATTCTGACTGCCATTCAGCATTGGTCTAGGTCTATATGGTTGCAAACTATGCTAAAACTACCTTCCTGTGTAGGATTACCCTCTCCTGAGTATATAAATCAGCCAATAGGACATCATTTTTCAGCACAACATCATCCCAGAGAACATTCATTGGGATGAAGAGAGATGTGAGTGATCCAGGGAGAAGTGGTTTACAAAGCCTCCGCAGGTACCTCTGCAACCTGCTAATGACTTCACGGGAAAGCACATAAATGTATTACCCCTGAAACATGTCCAGCATCTGAATATGTTCTTGATAGCAGGTCATGGTGTTCCAACCGTGGAGGAGCTCAGATGATGCTACCATTTGAGTCCTTTTCATATCGCCCAAAGCTAAGCTGTGTGGCTTTTTGGTGCCAACTCCCATGTAAATGTCTGCCAGATACCACCTGGTGTGAACAATAATATTGAAGAAGAGGGAAGTCACAGAATCAGGGGAACTAAGAATTCAGAAGGAACCTTAGAGGATGTCTGGTCGAAACTGTGCCTGAACAAGAAGTCCTTCTACAATACAATGTAAAGAATAAAGCACTGGACCTGGAGTCAAGAAGACCCAACTTCAAATCCAATCTCACGCACTTACTAGCTTATGTCACCCTAGGAAAGTCATTTAGCCTCAGTTTACCTCAGCTTTTTCATCTATAAAAGGGGACAACAATAATAGTGTCTAACTCACAAAGTTGTTGTGAATAAAATAAGATAATAATTATAAAGTGCTTGGAAAACATTAAAGCACTATATAAATGCTAGTTGTCATTATACCCATCAAGCCTTCATTGGAAAACCTCTAGGGAGGGAAAAACCCACTAGCCCCTAAGGCTTTTAGACACTTTTAGACAACTCTACTAGGTCACATAGGAAAACTATTCCTAATACCAGGGGCAGCTAGGTGACACAATGGATAAAGCACCCAGCCCTGGATTCAGAAGGACCTGAGTTCAAATCCAGTCTCAGACACTTGACACTTAACTAGCTGTGTGACCTTGGGCAAGTCACTTAACCCTCACTGCCCTGAAGAAAAAAAAAAATATTCCTAATATCAAACTAAGTCTACCTCTCTGCAACTTCCATCCATTGTTTGTCCTTTGTTCTTATTTCTTCCTACCCATTATCTGGGACCAACAGAACAAGGAGTATAGCATAGTGAGAGGCAGTTGCCTCACAAGGTTGCTATGAGAAAAGAAATTTGCAAATGTTAAAGTGCTATATAAATGATTACATGTTGGAGCCCTACAGTACTCAGAGACAGTTCTCATAGATGCATTTAAGTCTTCTTTTTAGCCAGGGTGATACACATAGTAAGTACTTAAATATTGATTGATTGATAAATTGGTACAGAAGAAGAGCATGCTGAGTCTAGCATCAGAGGGCCCAGGGCTTCAATTCCAGGCCCTTCTACTTCCTATGTATATGGATGAGTCACTTACCCTCTCCGGCTCAGCTTCTTCATCTATAAAATGCGGGAGATTGACCAAATAACCAGTATGTTTCCTTACAGCTCTAATTTTATTCTCTGATAGTCATAAGGCAGGTGTCCTATTTATTGACTCACCATTGTGTTCTTGCTCTTCTAAATCTATATTCACCTCCACAAGGTGGCCAAATCCCCAGAAGCCCCAAACTCTCCAATCTACTGAGCAAATATCATCCACAAAGCCCTGTGCTAAATTTTCTTAAGACAAGGACATACATAACTCCTGCCCTTCCCACCAGACCTCTCACACTCAAGTAAAATGAAATGTCACTGAAAAACTTCACACTTCTCTGCTTCATAACTGCCCTTTAAATAGTCAATAAATCAACCAGCATTTATTTACTGTTTATAGACCCTCCATCTCACAAACTCTAATTCTTCTTGAATCTTTGATGATTGTGCAGTGGTTCTAGAAAGGTGTGGAATACCCTCAGAAGGTGTGGAACTTCTGCTTGCAAACATAGCCATGCACCAAATCTTCCAACTCTCCCAAATTTCCCATGGCTTCTGGCGCCGTGCTATGAACAGCAACAACAAATTGAGAGCCACAGTTAGAGATAATAGACATAGACATACTTTAGAAATCAAAATGCAGGTGGTAAGAGGAAAGCAAAGGAGAACATCTGAGATAATTATAAAATAAACCAAAAAAACAAAATACTGGAAGTGTTCTGATCCGAACAGTTGCAGAGATCTACATATTTCTCTAAGTTCTTCCAATCACCCCTCCTCCACTTAGCACTCCAAAACTAATTCATTTGATTGAAGCAGTCTTACATTTATTGCTGCTCATGTCCCCTGATCATTTTAGTGCTGCTATGAGACGCATTCATTACGATTTTACAGCTGTGTGCCCCCACCTCACAACAAATAAGCATTTCCTCAGTAATCCCCACTGAGATACCACTCCAGAAAAAAGCTACGCTTGCAAAACATCCTGTGTTCATTTTTCAGAATTCATACCAAATTGGCTAACCCCTGATACACGATAAAAATGATTAAATGCAAACACTGGGAAGTCGGTACAATAAATATTTTATATATTAATATGTTTTCAATAGCCTTATTTCATATTTACTGCATTCCTGTGTGGTATTATCCTATTTTGGTGCCTGCAATGGAATTATCCTCAATGAAAATGTAGCAGTTTCTGGCCCACTTTAAACAAGCAGATTGCATTATCATTGTGTTACTAATTTTCTTGGGAAATTGTGTAAATTACAAACTCTTTTTGTTATTATTAGATGTGTTTTGCTCCTGCCTGAGGGAGAATAGAATCTTTTCTGCCAAGAAAAATACTTACTGTTTCCTAACTTTGGAGGTAAGATTCCCAGGTCATCAATTCCAACCATGGTCCTCTAAATAAAAATTATCATGCCCCCAATACAAAAAAATTTTGTACTACTCTCTTCTCAAAATAATCCTAAATCCCATTTTGAAAGGAGAGAGAATTCCAATATCTGGAAAAATTATTGTCTGGTCTTGCCCTGAAACAATAGCACCCAGTTCAAAGAGCATGTCCATTATAGTAAAATTGTGCTATTCCCTCTCCTTTCATAGCTATAAGCATCTTCCTAAAATCTCTTTTCTCTCACTTCATTTTGTTATATGTGTGTGAAATAAATGAGTCCTGTCAGTCACACACTGAACACGAAGGAGGAATCATAGGATCTTCTATTTAAAACTAGAAGGTAGCTCAGAAATCTTTTTGCTCAGCTCCCTCATTCTACAGATAAGGAAACAGACCTACAGAGGTCACTCACATAGCAGGGGCAGACAGGATTTGAGCCCACGTGCTCTGTCTCCAAATCTACCAGTCAGATGATTCAGAATGTTTACTGAGAGAGGAACCCTGATATTGAAATTGAATTGTAGTCATGTTCCCATGGTATAGTTATGGTCCAATGCAACTGGTTAACCAAGCATAGTCACAGGGCACACGTGGTTCAAAAGAATGGGAAACACACAGATGCAATAGCAGCAACAAATCCATCTGGGTGGATCAGCAAGAGCATCCAAAGAAGATAAAGTGTACATTGGGGTAAGAATGAGTTAGTTCAACAAGACAACTGCAACTACACTCTTCCCATAAGCACTGGGATCTTACCTGAGTGTCTGTCTCTCTCTGACCATCTTTCCTCCCACAAAAATACTTCAAAACAATAGGGTTCTATGCCTCAAATCTAATCATACCAGCAAACCCTTTCCCTTCTTAGGTACACTAACTGAATGAAGCTTCCCACAGAGAGGACAAAGGGTAAACAGTGTAGCATATCCCAAGTTGATTCTTTGCATAAAACAAATCAACTGTGAAATAGGGGTTTGAGAACTGAATGGCATTTAGAGATTTGTAGTTCAGAAAGACAAGTATTACCCTCAGCCCTGAGAGTAATTTGAACTGAAAATGAGAATTGAGAGATGTCTCAGAGATCTTAAAGAAATTCACACAGTCTACAAGAAGTGCTGAGAGGAAGGAGAACATTAAAAACTGAATTAGAAAAAAATGGTGGCCCAGGTAAAAGAAGAGAAAAGAAACGATAGGGCTGAGCTGTGGTAGAGAGGGGAGAAGAGGAGAGGGGCACCTCGAAGAGAAGACTGAGGTTCAAGCTGGAGTGGATTGTACCCACCTCTTCAAGAAGTGTGAGAAATTCCAACAAATGGTCTGCCCTTCTGTCAACCTAACCTCCCAGTGTCTGTCCATTAATAGAAATAGTAAATATGTTCTATTCATTTCTCTACATCAGTATTTCTGCTGACTTGAATTTTTATTTCAATATTTAAGAGACCAGGAGTTAGCTAAAGATAGCTACAATTCAAATTAGAACAGAGACTTATATTTCTACCTAAATGTTAGGAAGTTTCCTAGCCAGGAGCTCTGAGTTATTAATTATACTCCTAAATTCAGTTACTATAACCTCTATAAAAGTAGCAGATGAGAGGCCCATATGGCCCTGAGGAGTTATTATATATATATAGATATAGATATAGATATATAGATAGATATAGATATAGATATATATACATATATATAAGCCCTAAACTTAAAAAAATAGATGAGCTAATTGTTGTAGTAGAGTGTGGCTGATTAAATACTCAAAGATAAATGGGGTAGGGAGAAAAGGACAGTGATGAGAATTGGCTGGCCAACTGCACCTTCTGTAATGACATCCACAGCCACCAGCATTACATATACATTTCTTCTCTCTGTGTGTTTTCCTAGCTTTGGATCTATTGCTCTGAAATGCATTAGCCCCTAGATTTGGGTTCTTGTGAAATTTCTTTGACTTTTGACCAAAGGATCCTTGTTTGTGGTAGCACCATACCTGCTCTATGTCCACAGAACCTCTCTAATCTACTAATAACTTACTAATCTCTCTGTCTCTGTCTGTCTCTCTCTCACACGTACACACTACACATTCTTGCGTGCTCCCTATTCATGGACACAAAATGCTGATCCAATGACCCAAGTGTTCCATTTAACATAATTAATATTGCAATAGTCAATGTCTAACAAATCCTTTAAGCACATATTAAAAGAGTCTTCTGTGGGTGGAATCCATTCAGGAGGAAAGTCAATCATTCAATAGCTATACTGCTGAGATCCTGCTTACACACCACCTCCTGGAGTTATTTCTATATAAAGAAAGGGAAAACTTTTGTTAGTACATTTGTTACTTTTGAAAAAATCCTAAACTTTAAAATAAAAATTCCAACCTTCCAGTAGAGGTAATAAAGATGACAAATTTTTATAAACAACTAGAAATAGCCAGGAACAATTTATGGAATAATAAGCTAACATTTATATAACACTTACTGTGTGGATCCTCACAAAAACCCTGGTAGGTAAGTGAGGAAACTGAGTCAAATGGAGGTTAAGTAAAATAGGCCTCAGAGAAAATATGGTCTAACTTTTAGCAGAACAAGAATCCCCTGTTTAACATAACAATCCTGGAGGCTGCATTAACAAGAGAAAGAAAAGGGTCTAGAATTGGAGGACCCTCAGTCAGATTCTGTCCATGAGGCTCATTATCTGTACGATCTTGTGAAAATCATTCTTCCTGGACCTTAGTTTCCTGACCTGTACAAAGGGTGAGAATAGATGGCCCAAGGTCCCTTTCAGTGCTACTTCTACATTTATATGTTTTTAATGCTTCATTTAATTTGAGTCTCTTAACTTTGCATGAGGTAGGTACTACATTCCTCTCATCCCTGTGGATAAGGAAGCAGTGGTCCAGAGAGATGAGATAACTTGCCCATAGCCATTCAGGTAATGAGTGCTAGAGGGGGATTTGAACCTAGAACTCTTCTAACTCATAGCATCCTAGAATCATCGATTTAGAACTAAAAAGAACCTTAGAAGTCATCAAGTCCAATTCCCTCATTTTACTGATGAGAAAACTTGAGGCTAAGAGAACCTAAATGATTTGTTGCCAGGTCACACAGATAATAAACCCCAGAGGGAGAATTTTAATTCCAGTCTTCCTGTCTCCAAACTTCATCCACTGAGCCACCCAGATATTTCTCAAGCTTTTCATACTTACCCACTACAGTGCGATACTCCTCAAACTTACCCAATGAAAGATGATTTACCCTTTGCTTGGCACTTCTAGAGAGGCAAATTTCAGTGCCTCCTAAAGCAACTGGTTTTACTTTCTAATGCATGTCATTGTTAGTAAAGTTTTTCCTTACATAAAAGGCTAATGCTGCCGCTTTACTACTTCCTCCCACTATTGCTAGTTTGCCTTATGGAGCCAAGTAGAACAAGGTGAGTCACTCTTTCACTTGACAGTCCTTCACATCCTTGAACATAGCCCCCATATCTCCTGAAATATGATAACAATTTGTAGAATCTTAACATAGAAATTGTTAGGTACATAAATACTTAAATAAATTTGTGGTCTCAAGGATATAAATGGTGCCTATCCATGCCTTGTGTGACTCTTGTTCACACCCTCCCATAGGTTCACCAATGAAAATTCACTAAATGTGAAAAAGTCTTTATTTTCTTTTGACACCAGAGAATTCCACTGAGGCACATAGGCTGCAGACCAGCTACCTTTTTTCACATGACTAGTCCATCTTCTTTTTCAACCCTAATTTTCTTTATGGCATATTTTAGCCCAATTATTTTTCATAGTTCCTTATTTTTTAGGGGTTGCAACTTGTTCACAAGCACTATATAACTCTCAAAAGTTCTCTAAGTGATTCTCATCTACAATTCTCTAAATGCTGTGATGCTCCATGGCTCGCAGCAATACAACAACACTGGTAATTAGACTGAAAAAGATATTTCTTGGAAATACTAGGGTTTATAGAAGGAGATTTGTAATTTTTGAAGGCAACCAATACTTCTCCTGTTTAATTATTGGCCTAACTCGTAGGTCCAACTTGTCTCAAACACAGAGACAGATAGACAGACATAGATCAATAGGTAGATAGGGATGATGAGCATGATAGATAAGATAGGTTAGATAGACAAATTACTTGAGAGACATCACACCAGAGACAACCTTGTCTGACAACCCTTTGATCATTAACAGCAGGTAAAGAAAACAGGAGATGCAAGCTTACCACAAATGGGATAGACAAATTAGAGAGATGATAGAGATGAAAATAATGAGAGATGTTGACAGATGGCTATGATAGATGATATTTGGAAATAGATGATAGATATGATAGATGAAAGAGATGATGATAGATTTGATAAATAGATGAGCGGTAGATGGTGGTAGATAGGCTAGATTATATATGTATGAGAACTAGATTATAGAAATGATGATAGAGAGATGATAACGATAGACAGATATGATCTATAGGTGGATATGATAGATGATAGAAATGATATGGTGATGATCGTGATGGTTATGATGATAGAGAGGGTAGATTAGGTAGACAGATTAGACAGATGATAGAACATGTATGTATTCACACACTGATGAATAAATTCTATGTTATCCATATAATTCTGACAGTAGGAATTCTTCATCATCTTCATCTTCATTAATGAAGAATGTCTTTTCCCTGTGAGGATGTTTATGCCAGAACACTTTCCAGGAGACCATGTAGTGTTCTAAAACTTCACATAACCATAATACAATCAGAACACTCCTGTAAACTGGAGTATATGGAAGATCGCATGATCCATAGGGAATTCCTCTTTTACTTGGAGTCTATGCTGGATCTTCTCACGAAGTATCAAACATTTGTGGTAAGCATGCATCTCCTGTTTTGTTTGTCTGATGTTCGTGATCAAAGGACTATGAGACAAGTTTGCCTCTGCTGTGACATCTTTCAAGTCATGTTACATAGTTCTGTTGTATGGGTGGAAGATACATTGCTTAGTATTTTTTGAGTATAAAAATGTACTTGATTCTGTTGTATTAAATGCCACTTTTAGGGATTACTTCCAACAAAGTGCAAAACTTTATGAGAGGATAATCATCTGCTTCTCACATTATCATTAACTTACCATGTCACTCCCTAACTCAATGAACCCCCAAGAATCTCTACTAACTATAGCACTGAAAATAAAGTCCTCTGTTCACCATTTAAGACTTTTACAAGCTGTTCCCAAACAGCTTTTTGAGCCTTATTACAAATTACTGGCTTTAAGATATGATATGGTTCAATGAGGAGGCAGCTAAGTGCCTCAGTGGATAGAGTGCTGGGCCCGAAGTCAGAAAGACCTGAATTCAAATATGACCTCAAACACTTACTAGCTGTATGACCCTGGGCAAGTCACTTAACCTCTTTTTGCCTTAAATCACTAGAGAAGGAAATGGCAAATCACTCTTTGCCAAGAAAATGCCATGGACAGTATTTGTATGCTATGAACCATGGGGTCAAAAAGAGTCAGACACTACTGAACATCAGTTGAATCAAAAAGACCTTTCCTTCCCTCAAACACAACACTAAATCTTCCATCTCCATGCCTTTGTTTCAGCTGTCTCCCATGACTGGTAGACACACCCCACTCCCTCACCTCTACCCGATGGATTCTGTTTCCTTCAAGACTCAATTCAAGCAGTACCTTCAATGTGAAACTTTTTGTGATCCCTCCAGCTTTCCCCCCAAAAAATCTTACCTCACATTTATTTTGACTATATTTTACATATTTTTATATATGTACATGTTGTCTCTTCTAAAAGAATGCAAGCTCCTTGATGGTGGGACAATTTAACTTTTATGACCCTCTCCCCAGGCCTAACAAATCATCTGGCACATAGTAGGCACTTAATAAATGCTTATTGATTGGTTATCCTCTCTTTCTCTGCCGTAAGCAGGATGTGACTGCCTGATGCGACTGCCTGATTTTTGTGTTGTGGTTGTCCTGTTTTACCTCTCAGTTTCTGGATATTCTCAGTTATGGTAAAAAAAAAAAAAAAAGCCTTTAAGAGAGGACACTACACTGAAACAATCCTATCTCATTTAGAAAAAATATTTAGGACTGATTTGGTGACAGATTGCAAACTCATATCACTGAAGAGACTGGAACTGAAAATTTATGCTCTTTAGGGGCTAGTCTATTTTTCTTTTTTCTGATTGAGAGATATATTGCTCAGGTTCATGACTAGTCATTTAAGCGACTTTTGGAGGTCACCGAAAAAAAAGACTTTTTAGATAAATGTGATCAAATGCATTAGTCATATTCAAATGCTTTCTTCTATGTGTTGCTCTCCCATATGACCTCATTCATTTGGATGTAAGCAGTTTATTTTATGCTAAACTTGGATTTTATGTCTGCACACAGGGAATAATTAAGATTTCATTTATTTCATTAGGCTATATGTGCCTTATGGCCCTTACATGTAAACTGGTCCATTTGTAAATTTCCAGATTAAACTTGAATAAATGCAGACAAAAGCTTTTTTCAAGTTTTACAAGAAAATTAAGTTAATTTGGGGCAGCTAGGTGGTGCAGTGGATAGAGTACTGGCCCTGGATTTAGGAGGACCTGAGTTCAAATCTGGCCTCAGACACTCGACACTTACTAGGTGTGTGACCCTGGGCAAGTCACTTAACCCCAACTACCTCAACCCCCCCAAAAAAAGTTCATTTAAACATCCCTTTTGTGGGGGGCAGGGTTAGCTTGCAAGCAACATGATCACTAATAGTTTTTAACCAAAACAATCATCTTTATTGAGTTAGCATTTCCAGTATTAAGTAAAACTATTTTAGAATTTTCCCTGTTCTAAAAAACAGTGAAATAATTAAACATTATTATCATAATTAGTTTTGAACTCAAATATTTTTGCACCTAATAAAAATGCTTTTAAAATTGGCTTCTTGCTGTTTAAGCCCTGAAATAAGCTTTTACCTGCACAGGCTGTATGCCAGTCGATAGATATTTCAGTAAATGCTTATTGTTGAATTCTGCAAAATGCCTCAAATGAGCAGTTATTTCAGTCAAAACAGCCTATATTATGCAGAGCTGAGACCACATGCTTCCTGTGCAACTTAAGCATCACTGATGCTCCCAGTTCTGCCTCTTGTTACTACTTGAGACAATGCACATAATTCAGTGATTTTAGAGTACATATGCACTAAGTTCTATGACCAATGTTTTTGTTATGACTATTGTTACCAGTATAGACAAAAAAAAACCCTTGATAATTCACAGGTCTAATAATTAGAGCAATTGGCTGTGAACTAATATAAGGAATTTAAACTAGATGATGTGAAAAATCTCTGACAATTCTAATAACTTGTGATTTGATAATACTTTTCACTACCATGACAGCTAACATCCCTTCTCCCCATCCTGATCGGTGACTGCCTCATATTGTCCTCTACTTCTCAACTGGTTCTCGCCATGTTTCACTTTATTCCCTTGGTATCCTCTGGCCAGTCAATTTGCCCCCATGGATTCCTCTTGCCCTTTGTGCTTCCCCAATTCCAAACTTCCAAAATCCATAATTCCATAATTCCTCAATACCATCATTGCTATAGAAAATGATATTTTACTTAATCCACTCCCCTACAACTCGTCTCATCTTTCTTTCCAAACCAAAATGCCCTTCCCCAACTGCCATTTTCTTGTCTGCATTGCTCCCCTGCGCTACCTCATTTGAATGTAAGATCAAGGGCAGAGACTGCCTTTACTTTTGTAATAGTGTCCACTGGCATTAGACCTTGAGATCTTCTAGTCCAACCCTCTCATTTTACTGGACAAAGGAACTGAGTCCAGGAAATTTAAAATGATTGGCTCGAGGAAAGGCTTTCGTGTAGAAGGTGATTGTCGCGCTGAGCCTTGAAGGAAGGGAGGGATTTGAAGAGGTGGAAGTATGGAGGGAATACATTACAAGCACAGACTGCCAGTGAACATAAATGGAAATGGTATCTGGAACACTATATAAACGAAGAACAGTAAAAAGGCCAGTTTGACTGAGGTATAACATGTATGTAAGACAGTAGTATGAACTAAGGCCAGGAAGATAAGAAGGAGACAGGTCTTGATAAAAGGGGAATTTTTATTTGATCTTAGAACCAATAGGTAGCCACTGGAGTTTAATGAGGATGGGAGTAACATGGCCAGTCCTTAACTTATGGAAAATAACTTTGATTTCTATGTTAAGGATGGTATGCAGTAGGTAGAGACATGAGGCAGAGACCCCAGTTAGGAGGCTGTTGCAAAAAACAAGGGGACAGCTAGGTAGTGCAGTACATAGTATACTGGGCTTAGAGTCAGGAAGATTCATTTTTCTATATTCAAATCTGGCTTCAGAGACTTACTAGTTGTGTGACCCTGGGCAAATCACTTAACCCTGTTTGCCTCAGTTTCCTCATCTGTAAAATGAGCTGGAGAAGGAAATATTGAATCACTCTAGTATCTTTCCCGAGAAAACCCCAAATGGGATCACAACTGAACAACAAACCGAGCAGTAGGCAAGTGGTGAAAAGGGTCTAAATTAAGGTGATAACTATGAATAGAAAGAAGGGGGCAAATGTGATGTGTGGTAAGAAGGTAGAAATGGCAGTAGTAAATTATTTGGAATGGAAGATGAAGGAGAAAGAAGAGTTGAGGATGAGAGTTGAGGTTGAAAACTTGGATGAAGAGTAAGATGATCTTATCCTAGATAGTGATGGGTTTGGGAGAGAAATAACAAGCTCTGTTTTAGAACTGTTAAGTGTGAGATGTCTCTAGACAGTGGAGTTGTGAGGTTCAAATGAAATAATGGATGTAAAATATTTGGAGCAATTTAAAGAGCTATGTAAGTGCCAGTTATCACCACCACCACCACCATCATCATCTTCCTACAGTCTCTAGACCTCCAATCTGGTGATGATTTCATTCCCTGAGATTTCTATTGCACCCATACTTAGCTCAAGTAACATTTATACAGCAATACAGTGGTGTACTGGTAAATATTTAACAACCAACCGAGGCTATATATACCAAAAAAAACTTTAAATGTCTAAGTTTAATGTAATTTATATTAAATGGTTTATTTTCTACCAGTTAATTAAGTCAAAGAAAATATAGAAGACAGTCTTTTAAAAAGCACCCAGTTATGGTATCATGATTAGTCATGACTACATTTATACCTTGGAAACATTTAAGCATCTGATTATATCCCTGCTAAAAGGATGCAAAGAAAGAAAGAAATGGATAGGTGGCAGGTGAAGAGAAAGATGAGTGAGTCATGAGCTTGCTGCAAATAGTAGTGCTGAGATGGAGACCAGGTATACACACTACTAATCACAGGTGTAGAAAGGCCTTGTCTCCTGCTATTCATCCTACCCCACCAGTAATGAATAATTTCCATGACATTAGAGTTCCCACTAAAAGGTGTCTAATAAGCTTGTCAATCATTCCTAAAAGCACTGTGTTCAGATGCCTTCAAATTATCATTAGGGCAGGATATGTCTGAAAGAAAGACATGGGAACCCCAAAACTCCCTTTACTGATAGCTTTTGCTATGACCCAAAACAACCTCTAGCAACTCACCAGGTTGGCAGTGAGATTCAAGCGGACTGACAAAAAATGAGGAAGTACAGGAGGTAAAAAGGCCTCTGGGCTTGTTCCAAAAGGAGGAGAGAATCCCATATACATTATGCACTTTCTGCAGATGGCACAGTGTTCATTGTTAGGCAGGACCAAGTTGATCAATATAAGCCATGCTCTTTAGGAATTTACTCTAGCCAAACCAAAAGTGAAAGCAACATGTATCTAATAATAAGGGATGTTTACAAAGTATATTCTTGGGAGAGACTGGCAATGAAACATACTGTAAGTACTGCATGTGTACTGCGCTGGAATGGTAGGCCAAGGAAAGTGGATGAGGAACAAGAAGGGAATAAGCATTTATTAAGCACATAGTGTGTTCTAGATACTGTGCTAAACACCACACAGATATAATTTCATTTAATCCTTACAACTACCCTGGGAGCTAGGTGGTGCAATGGATAAAGCACCGGCCCTGGATTCAGGAGTATCTGAGTTCAAATCCAGCCTCAGACACTTGACACTTACTAGCTGTGTGATCCTGGGCAAGTCACTTAACCCCCATTGCCCTGCAAAAAAAAAAAAAAAAACCCACAACTACCCTGGGAGATAGGTACTATTATAATCCCTATTTCACAGTCTAGGAAATGGAGGCAAACAGAAGTTAAATGACTTGCTAAAGGTCGCACAGATAATAAGTGTCTAAGTACAGATTTGAATTCAGGTTTTCTTGACTACAGATAAAGCACTTTCTCCTGGCTGCCACTAAGGATCATCAGAGGGCAAGTATAAGTCTTTACAATGCCATTATGATATAGACTAATAGATTTACATATAAAGAGAGAGGAGAAAGAGAAGAAAAAAGATGAAAGAAAGGCATGAAACTGTCATGCTCTAAAAGAAATATAAGTTCTGATAATTAACCTTCTAGTATTGTCTCTCTAAAATAGGGGTTAAAGGGGACAGCTAGATGGTGCAGTGGATAAAGCACCGGCCCTGGATTCAGGAGTACCTGAGTTCAAATCCAGCCTCAGACACTTGACACTTACTAGCTGTGTGACCCTGGGCAAGTCACTTAACCCTCATTGCCCCGCAAAAAAAAAGAAAAAAATAATAAAATAGGGGTTAGAGGTCAGAGGAATTGACCTGTACCCCAGACACTTCCACTCTTGGCAACCTTCATTAATAATGGAAAGGCCTGCTCTCTGTCACTAAAGAAGAATAACTCATCTAAAGTGACAAAATGATAAACCGTAAAGGCATCCATTGCCTAAATGTTCTAACACTTCTCTTTCCCTTGGTTCCAATCAAGTATAGCAAAAGGGAAGGGTGCTGTTGGGAGCGAAAAGGTCTTAAGAAAGAAATTCTAATGATGTTCCAGTGTGAAGATACATAAATGTGTATAATACCAATGTACTTGTGAAAGAGAGCTAGCAAAGTAACACCCTTTTAATTGATCTTCCTGATTCCAGCCTCTCTCTTCTCAAATCCAACTTCCAATCAGCTGCCAAATAATTGTACTAAAGAACAGGGCTGATCGTGTTACTTACCTCCTCAACTATCATCATTGTCTGGCTCCCTATAAAATACAAAATCCTTAGTTTGGAATTTAAAACCCATCACAAGCTTCACTCCAGTCTACTATTTCAGACTTTGTTCATATTACTCCCCTTCATACACAAACTACATTCTAGCTAAGCTAGCCTACTTCCTCTTTCCCAAATTTAGCATCCTATCTCCTGCCTCCTTGCCTTTTCCTTTACTGTCTCTCATGTCCAGAACACACTCCCTCTTCACCTTTTCCTCTTAAAATCCCTAGTTTCTCCCCTTATCCCTAGGTGTTGGTGCTCTCACACTCTGCAAATTATCTTTCATTTACTACTCTGTGGAAATGTCTTATCTCCATAGGAAAATACAAGCTCCTTGAGGGCAGGGCCTATTTTTCATTCTGTCCAGCACCTAGCATGATGCTTTTCATATAATAAACACTTAATCAATGATTATTGAATTAAAATGATGAAAGAGGAAGAGAATGATAGATCCAGAAGACTGATAGAACTAGGTCCATAAGAAGGTTGGATGGGTGGTAATAGTTATCATTTGTATAGTACTTTAAGGTTTGCAAAGCAAAACTACATTCTTTCTGTATTATCTTATTTGATGCTCAAAGCAATCCCCTGAGATAATGCACTATTATTATCCCTTTTTTTTAATGTATGAGGTATTCTATTTTTTCCATTACATGTAAAGATAGTTCTCAACTTTTGTTTATACATGCTTTACAATTTCAGATTTTTCTCCCTCCCCCCCTCCCTCCCCCCTCCCCTAGACAGCAGGTAATCTGATATAGGTTATATCTATATATCTCTATACATATACATATAGATATACACACATACATATATATACACATAATAACATTAATCCTATTTCTGCATTAATCCTGTTACAAGAGAAAGAATCAGAGCAGTGATGCAAAACCTCAAAATAGAAAGGAAAAAAAAAACAACAGCACCCAAAACAAAAGAAATAATATGGTTCAATCAGCATCTATACTCCACAGTTCTTTCTTTCTTTTTTTTTCTTGGATTTGGAGATCCTCTTCTATCATGAGTTCCCTGGAACTCTTCTGTACCATTGCATTGGTGAGAAGAATATAGTCCATCACAGTAGGTCAACACTCAATGTTGATTATTATCCCCTTTTATAGATGAGGAAACTGAAATCAAGAAAGGCTAATTAACTTGTTCAGGATCACAAAACAAGTAAGTGTCTGGTACAAAATTCAAACTCAAGGTTTCCTGACACTAAGTCCAGAGCTTTGAGTCTATTATTCCACTAAAGGAATAGGCAAAAGGATTAGCTTTGGGAAGAAGAGTGCAACATGGTATGGTGTAGAAGCCACTGTACTCAGTCAGAAGGCCTAGTATCTAGGCCTGTCTATGCCAGAAATGAAGTGCATGGCCTGAGACAAATCACTGAAACTTCTCTGCGTCTCTGCTTCCTCAAATTTAAAACCCGGGGTGTGGGCTAGATAGGATCTATCAGGCTGTACAATTCTGTGATCTAGTGAAGAGTGTCATTTCTTCCTCTGAAAGAGAGGGAAGTAAATGTTATTGAATTAAAGTAGGAGAGAGTTCAGCAGACAAATGAAGGAAGATTGTTAACGAGGTAGGTCTGGGCAATAGAGCTCCATCCTCAGAACACATGCAATGTGCTCAGCCTGGTGTCCACCCTTATGGAAGAGGATGAGGACACCAGAAAGGCAAGATGACAGGTAATTGAAGTACATGAATAGACTTTCTGTAACTGGTTCTGGTAGGCTAAGCATGTGGTGAAGAGATAAATTATTGACTGACTGCAAAACTACAATTGAGCTCCATTCAGAAGGATTAACCAGACAGACAAAGCAGGGCTCTTAATCTCTTTCTTCTTCCTGCTTGGCTGCTTTTCAGGTGTCAGACATGCTATAAGCATCTATATGAAGAAAGGTCATGGGCTAGTTCCCAACTGAAGCCAACATGTGGACTATAAATAGGGGCCTCTGTTCTCTGATGCTGCTTCAAATAAAGGAGTTGGAGATGGCTATGACCTTATGAACTTCTAAAGGTCAGAACTATGAGTACCTGAAGTTCAGGAGCTGGGTTATGCAAGAGGCCAAGCATAAGTGAGGTTGCAGAAGAATGATCAGCTTGACCCAGCCTAGAGGTAGCCAAGGTTTAAGCCTATCTATCCATCATCTGTGTTACATTTGGGTATTAATTTGATGAGGTAAATGCTTTGTAGCAAATCTTTTAAGTGTGATGTTTTAAGTGTGTGACCTACTCTTTCCAAAGACTGGTCCTAGATGGGGAAAATATGGCCTCCTCCTGACTTGGGATGGGATGAAGAATGCTTTGTAATGTTTATTCTTGCTCTTCATAGTGAATGTCCCTTTGTAAAAGCTGGTTGAGGTTCATTGGTTAATATCAATTGGGGTAATAATCACTGGTGTTTAACATTGGGTGATAACACAATGGAATGGGGGTTCAGGACAATGACATTAGAGAAGAGACATCCCCACTCTTTCAGGAATATCTCATGTATCTTGAAGGGGAGATGTAGCTAGGTATATTCTGGAACAATGTGGAGAGAGTTTACAGATGTGATATATATCTATAAATGTGAAATTTATATTCCCAGAGATTTAACCATCTATCGTAATCTAAGAGGATGGAGTTTTTGCATTTGTTTTTGTATCCCCAGAGTACAGTGCCTTGAAAATAGTAGGCATTTATTAATTATTTTTAGGTTTGGATTGGGTTATGTGAGAGACTTGAAGCTAAAAAAGACCTATAGAGCAGTGGAGTGTGTCTAGTTCAGAACTTGTTTTGGGCAGAATATATATAAACACCGAGTGTCTCAGAGGGATCAAATAAAATATTTCTACTAACAGGTACAACTTGCTAACCCATCTCCCAGAATTCAACCTCTTCTTTTAAGACAAAGTTCTATCTTGGAGGATAATTTCTAGAAGGCAAGGACCCTTCCACATTTACCTTTGCTTTTCCTATATCTTTTTTTTTCCATTTTTTTTGGGGGGTGAGGCAATTGGGGTTAAGTGACTTACTTACCCAGGGTCACATAGCTAGTAAGTGTCAAGTGTCTGAGGTTGGACTTGAACTCAGGTCCTCCTGAATCCAGGGCCAGTGCTCTATGCACTGTTCCACCTAGCTGCCCCTCTTTCCTTATATCTTTTAATGGATTCTTTCCACATAATAGGCACTTAAATGAAGACCTCTTGATTTTTTTTCGCTGAATAAGCCAGAAGCTGAGTTTTGAAGAAATAATTTAAATAAACTTTGAAGAGAAGAATGGTAACCAAAGAATAGAATGTTTTGCCTTCAGAGATCTAGAAGTCACCAATGACTTAGTTACTTCTTTTTATCATTGAACAGTAATATTTCTTGATAGGACCACTGACTTATTCCTAATTGCTTTTAGCAGCTAGTTCCCACGTCTCCTGGACAGGCTTCCTGATGGAATAAAGTCAATATTTAACACTGAATCAAGTTACACATGGGAATGAGCTATCAGGACCAGCCAGTGCTAGCCAAGATTCACCTCTATGACCACCTTCTCCCTAATCACCTTGTTACCATGTGTGTATCCTCTGCACTAACTGTCTTTCTAGTTCCAGGCCCATAATCAAATCAATACCCTAGCTGCTGCTGAAAAAGGTATATCATTCTATACCTGCCTTGGCAAAACTCACCATCTCAATTCCAAAGTGAAATATCCTTCCCAGGCTCTCATTCTCCCATATATGCAATCTCCCCTAATTAGACTAGAAGCTCTTCAAGGACAAAGACTGTCTTTTTATCTTCAGTGCTTGGCACATAGCATTTAATAAATGCTTTATTGATTTATTCACTCATTTGATGGTTCCGGATGATAACATACATTTATAATCCAAATACACTTTGCCTTCAAAATTAAAAAAAAAATTCACCAAGGTTTAAAATTGTCCCACCCAGTTCTCCAAACTCTCTGTTTAATAACTCACTGTGACACCTCCTTTTAGAAAGTACTATAATAAGAAGCCATTAAATCATCAGTAAGCAAATTGAAAAGTATTAAAGAAAAATATTCCCATGTCCATAACCTTGTCAAGTAATTCTGACACATGCTGAGGAAGAAGACTAAAGTTATCTAAGCCACACTGGCTCCAGTAGGGGAAAAAAATTAATTTACCAAACAGAAGCATAACAGAAGACAGAAGAACTGCCCTAAATTTGTTTCATGTATGGTGAATCCCACTCATAACTATTAAATTGATTAAATTCATTAAGTGAATATTTTCACAGTTTGAGGGTTGTTTTTTATCAGATCCAGCCCAAGGGCCTCATTTAAGGACACACTGAGTAATTTATCACCACTGATGGGTTGGAGGAAGGATGGGGCATATCACATGACTGGCTCATAAGTTCCGTTGCAGGCAAGGACTCAAGCATTTAGTCTATATGAAAACAAATAAACCATTTGAATTATTTCCTTATTCTAATGAATTTCCAGAAGATCCACATTGCATATTAAATTTCCCATAAACATCTCAAACTCAATACTTCTAGTACCTAACTGTATTTTGCCCTACCCCCATCCCACCCCCACACCCTGCCAACAAAACTTCCCCTCTTCCTAACTTCCTAATATCTATCAAGTGTATCACTATCTCTGACTGAAAGGTATAGGGACAGACAGCTCCTCCCAGAACCTCCAGTTAAGGAGTGAAAGGCCAGACATCTCTTTATTTCCCATCCAGCTGCACTCCTCTGGACTTTACCATCATGCCCAGGAAACTCATCATACTGAAAGATCATTTTAGCCCTTGAACTCACACCTTGTCTGTACCCCCCTGCTCCTAGAGCCTCTCCTTCTGATTGGGAAGTAGATTTGAAGAGCTCCTCCTAGAACCTCCATTGGGGAGGGGGGACCCAGACCAGTCATTTCTTTTTTTCCTACATGGCTGCCCTCTTCTAGACTTTGCCATCCACCCCCACCCCACCTCACCCCATACATACACACACACACACACACACACACACACACACACACACACACCAGTTGCCTTCTCAACTTCCTTTTGTGTGTCTTCCGTCATTAAATTGTAAATTCCTTGAGTACAGACATTCTTAATTTTTTTTCATATTCCAGGTTTTTTCACAGTGCCTGAAGCATGATAACCATTTAATGAATGTTTACTAACTAAACACCCAGGTTACCAAATTCAGACACATCTTCAATTTCTTTCTCACTTGTCATCCCCCATATCCAATCAGTTGCCAAATTTGATCAATTCTACTTGCCCAACATCTCTTACATTCATTCCCTTCTTCCCACTCACATAGCCACCCCCTATTTCAAATATAATTACCACTCTACTGGAATATTGTAAGTGCTAATTGTTCTGCCCACCACAACTCTCTCCTCTCTTCAATCCATCTTCCACATGGCTAGGAAAAAGCTATTATTAAAGTCCTTGCCTTGTCATTTCCTCAAAACTCCCTGTTACCTCTAGGATCAAATACAAACTTTGCTGCTTAAACCCTTCACAGTATGACTCCATCCAACTTTTACTCTCCTTTACATACTTTTTGGGGGGCGAAGGGCAATGAGAGTTAAGTGATTTGCCCAAGGTCACACAGCTAGTGTCAAATGGATTCAACAGATTTGAACTCAGGTCCTCCTGAATCCAGGGCCAGTGCTTTATCCACTGTGCCACCTAGCTGCCCCCTCCTTCACGTACTTTCAATTTTAGCTAACCTGTCATAGTGCTGTTGGTCATTTATGATGTTCCATCTCATGGCCCCAAGATTTTGCATGGTCTGTTCCCAATGCCCAGAATGCATTCTTCTGACTCTCAGACTCCTTAGCTACCTTTAAGGTTCAACTTATGTGATACTTCATTAAGTATTTACTAAAGTGTATATGTATATATGTATTTATGTATGTATACATATGTATGACCGTATGTATCTATGATACACAGGGAAGCTAGGTGGCACAGTGGATAAAGTGACTGCTGGGCCTGGAGGTAGGAAGACTGAACTTCCTGAATTCAAATCTGGCCTCAAACACTTACTAGATATGTGACCCTGGGCAAGTCACTTAATCCTGTTTGCCTCAGTTTCCTTATCTATAAAAATGGAATGAAAAAAGAAAAGGCAAACCATTCTAGTATCTTTGCCAAGAAACCCCAAATGGGGTCAGAAAGAGTCAGACAGGACTGAAATGACTGAACAACAAAAATAAGATACATACATACACACATATATAATATACATTTATATGTAATACACAGAAGATTAATTGTTGCTGTTGTTGTTGTTGTTTTTCCTTCATTCTCAAAGAGGACCATGATATTGGGAAGTGATGTCATGACTTGCACGGAATTGCATTTAAGTGAGGCAGAGCTGTGCAAGGTCACCAACCTCACTCTTTCCTCCAGATCCATCTGGGTCCAGTGGCAAGATATATATCAGGATGACTGGAGATGGCCCCATATGTTTAATCCACTCCTCTGGACTTTACCAAGTTAAGTGACTTGCCCAGGATCGCACAACTAGTAAGTGTCTGAGGTGAGATTTGAACTCAGGTCCTCTTGACTCCAAGGCCAGTGTTCTATCCACTGTGCCACCTAGCTGCCCCATGTAAATATAATACACATAAGATTAATTACATATATAAACACATGTGTTGTTTTCCTATAGCCATTTCCTACAGTGTCTGGCATACTGAATAAGATAGTTAATAAAGGCTTATTGATTAATTGATAACTGTCAGTCAAATGGATACTTTAGAATCCTTGTGGAGTAATCCACAGGGACTCAGAACTGTTGGTTGCTCATATCACATTCAGGGTCATCCCACCTATGCATAGTGGCAGGTCAATAGTATGGATCAGAAGGGGTTAAATACACTGATATGAAGTTGATGTTTGGTTATATGGAACAGTTTGATCACTGAGAAAGAAGGGACAGTAAGGAAAAAATAATAATAATAATAGTAGTATCTTACAGTTATATAGCACTTTAAAGTTTGAAGAACACTTTACATATATTAACTTACCTATAAAATTAAAAGTCAAAGTTAAGCCCAACATGTCTACAAGGTAGATACAATGGCTAAGGTCAAAGGGTTAATACAGCAGATATCTGAGGACTAAGGATATTTCGTGGAAAGAAAACTCAGAAACTGAAGACTATAGGCATGTAGGTCATGTTTTCATTATAACAGCTGATCAAAGGCAAAAGCTTAAGAAGAGAAAGGCAGACTTGGGAACTGAATAGTCAATCAGGAAGATGGTGCCTGACAGTGGGCTTTTAATATCTGAACCTCAGCTTAAAATAGAGTAATGATGGGCCTTTGCCAGCAATACAGTGCCCCTAACAGACTGGTAAAATGGATTTGTCCACATTCCTAGAAATTAAATTAAATGGATTTTAAACTAAATAGGAAGGGAAAAAGAGAAAAATGTGCATATCCATAAACCTAGATATCACAAAGTAAAGTTATAATATAGGAAGAATCACAGTAATAGAGATTTTAGGAAATTTCTCCTTGGGTAGATAGAAAAACAGATACTGTCTCTCAGTTGAGTTAAAACATTATACTCCCATTAGAATAGCTCATTCACTCTGTATATTGTTGGTATAGTCTAATCTATATAAATAACCTTATTTCTGTTTGTAAGTGGCTTGGACAAATGGGTTTATTCATTATTCACTACCCTAGATGGTCTTTGTGTAAATAGCATTGGGTGGAAAAAGAGTCAAACCTTCAGATACAGCTTGGGGCACTCTTTCCTGATTAAGGGATAACAGTCAGGAAAATCAGCATGAAGCTAAAAATTGTTTCCCCTGAACTAGCAATATTTAGGGAGAGAGGTAGAGCAGAATGATGTAATTGTGGACTGGTATCCCCTCTCTGAGGAGAACAAAGGAGTCTTTAATGTCTTGTTCCCCTCCTGGAAAGAATCAAAATCTCCCTTGGACAGAAGTGAGCAAGATTGATAGATATCAATTCATTCCTCTCTGTGAGCACAATTAAACAGATCCATGTGGACATACACATAATGTTCATGGGCAAAACACACACACACACACACACACACACACACACACACACACACACACACACACACACACACACCATTGCTTTGCAAATTTTATCCATTGTTCCTAGTACTGCCCTCTCGGGCTGGAATGAAAAAGCCTGATCCATCTTCTACCTAACAGCCCTTTAAATACTTGAATATAAACTATCGTTTAACTCTTAAACCTTTTCTTCTCTGGGGTACACTTCTCTTTCAACTGGTTTTCTTGTGACAGGAACTTGAAATCCTAGTTACCATTCTCCTAGTTCTATTCACTTAAATCTTCAACAGTTCCTAAAAGTCTTCTCGGTTTCTTCTGAGATTGTCCATGTCATCATTTCTTTTGGCAAAATAATATTCTATTTATTCATATACCACAGTTTGTTTAGCTATTCTCCAGTATTAATAGAGCCCCCTTATATAGTCCAACCACAGAAAGAGCTGCTATAAATATTTTTGCACATATAGATCCTTTTCCTCTTTCTGTTATTTCTTTAAAGTAGTAATAGTGGTATAGCTTCACTGAAGGGTATGGACAATTTGGTCACTTTCTGGGCATAGATCCAAATTATTTTCCAGAATGGCTACACCAATTCACAGCTTCACCAATACTGAGCCTGTACAACAGTTGTCATTGCACTCTTTTGCCATCCTTGCCAGTCTTATAGAAGTATGTCTATATGTGTATATATATAATATGTATTTATAATATATGATATTTATATATGATATCTATTTATAGATATATGATATAAGGTAGAACCTCAACATTACTTTAATTTACATTTCTCTAATCATTAGTGATTTTGAACATTTTTTCCAATCAGATTGTTGATAACTAGCTTATTTTTCAAGAATCTGCTGCAACCTCCTTTCCATGACAACTGGGACTTTGGTGGAGAAAGTCTCTTATAATAGCCTACCGCCCAAATTATAAAACCAGAGCTAAGTCTTTGTGGTCATTATATGTTTCAGTATATAAAATGTTAGAAAATCAAAGACATTGGTAGGCTATTCAAATCAATTTACCCTTTCATCAATAACCTTAGCTGATGGTTTTTTCTAGTTTTAATGGGTGCTGACTCAGACGGACAAGTAACCATGACATCATAGTGTGCAGCATTCAGAGGGCTATCACCAGATCCCAGATACCATCTCCCATTTCCATTATTTTTCTTGTTAGTTCTTTAAATAAAAAGCATTAGAACAATAATTCTGTTTGGAACTTATGTTTGCTTTACATAGTTATATAATCTCCTTGTTTGGCACTGCACTCTTCAGAAATGTGAGGTTTTCTTCATTTCCCTTGTGACTTATATTGTGGTAATCATATATCCAATTACATAAGGCATTTTTAATCAACTTTTATAATTTTTCATGGGACCAACAGAGAACTATCTAGCTACTCTAATATGCTCTCTTAAGTACTCTTTATTTTTCCTAAGGCAGTGCAAAGTCATATAAATAATACTTAGAAGGGATATTTCTTTCAGTGTGTAAGCCTGTATCTGTCAGAACCCCTGAAACTTGGCCCCTTCTCCATTTGCCAAAATAAATCACCACCAAACAGCCTGTTAATTACTATAAAAGAAAGGTAGCGCAGTGGATAGAGCACCGGCCCTGGATTCAGGAGTACCTGGGTTCAAATCCGGCCTCAGACACTTAACACTTACTTGCTGTGTGACCTTGAGCAAGTCACTTAACCCCAATTGCCTCAAAAAAAAAAAAAGAAAGAAAAAAAAAGAAAGGTAGCAATTGTCTATTACATATTGACATAAACACGTGGACACTCTCACCCACAGACGTTTTAGAAAGGCCTTCTGTGGAATGAAGACACGTGGTGGACCTGACAGATTGCCTTTGCACAATATGAATCTAACATTCACTTAGCCTGACAAAGCCAGTACGGCAGGAAAGCATTTAGCAGAAATGACTCTCTAAGGCTAAGGCAGCCAAACTGACAGACGTGTGCCCCATGCTGGGTGGGTAAAAAAGCACAAACAATGCTAATGTGGAAAGGACAATCATGCTTCTGCTACTAAGAGAAAATCCATGAGAACTTCAGAGGGAAATGCATGAGTATTAAGTGAGCTGGGTGACCCGAGCAAGCGAAAGATTCACACTTCCTTATATGTTTCTTGAAAAATGTTTTCCTTTCACAGGTTTCCTCTCATTCAGTGAAGAAGGATTGAAAGGAATATGTTCACATAGAAAGGACTTCACAATTCACTTAGGCCTGTGCCTAGGATACTCAGTGAGAGAAACAAAGAATTGGACCCCCCTCTTAGTCAGACCACTTCTTCTTGTAATCCACTGTTAAAGAGGTACATGAAAAAGTCATCAGTAGTTCAGTTAATTTATTCCTAGTACAGCCATGAGCCAGCAGGATATCATTTTGGAAAGGATCAATCTGGGTAAACCACACAGCCGGGAATCAGTGTGCAAGGCCTGGAGTTCATGTGAATGGAACCAGGTGTTTAGGCTGATTTTCCCTGATGACAAGGAAAAGGGCCCAAAACCTACCTCTGAATTCTGGGAACTGTAACCTCAAAACAGATAGTGCTCTCTTCCTGCCCTAGGAGAGACTGAGACTGTGAGAGCTCTGAGCAAAGCGGGGATTGCCCACTGGGTCAGGAATTTTTGAATGAGAGCGAGGCAGAAGGAAACAGATGGCAGCCAAGGGCAAAGCCACTGGGGGCAGCGGCAGGGAGGTAGAAGGCACTGGCAGACGCAGAAAGGGAAAGAGAAGCCCCTGCTGCCTTTGTGATATATGTTCTAAAGCTAGAGAACTCTTGTCTGTTTGGGACTACAAACCCCAGACTCTATAGTTCAGTTTCTGACCTTTTCCCTGCCCTCCCCATCTCTCCTTCCCACATCAGTCCAAATACCTGGTTATGGCGATGTGACGATTCACCGAAGGCACTGGCTAGTTGTGTTAGCCTTGAGAAGAGAGGACTTAGGTGCAAAGAGGCAAAGTTAGTCTTGATAGAAGAAAAAAGGCTTGCTAACAACTAGAATTATCCCACAGTTGAATGAGCTGGTGGGATCAAGTAGGTACCCCTCCCTCACTGGAGGTCCTCAAGCCAATATGTGGTAGAGGGAATTCTTTCCAGCTATTAGTTTGACTAGATGACCTCTGAGGAAGTCAATATGGCATTGTTGTGTGACCCTGGACAAGTCACTTAACCTCTCTGTGCCTCAGTTTTCCCATCTGTAAATAATAATATCACCTACCTCATTGGGTTGTTTTGAAGACTACATAAGATAATATATGTAAAAGAAAGGGCTCTACAAACTTTAAATTGCTAGGTAAATATAAGCCGTCACCATTATGCCTCTTATTCCTTCCAACTCTGAGACTCCACAAAATGTCTCTTAAAAGTGTGATAGAACTGGGGCAGCTAGGTGGCGCAGTGGATAGAGCACTGGCCTTGGAGTCGGGAGTACCTGAGTTCAAATCCAGCCTCAGACACTTAACACTTACTAGCTGTGTGACCCTGGGCAAGTCACTTAACCCCAATTGCCTCACTAAAAAAAATTTTTAAAAAAAAGTGTGATAGCATTACCAGATCAGAAATCTATCACAAAATAAAATCTCATTTAATCAGAAAACTTTAGAAATGGGTTATTCTGTTTAATTTAATTCTCTGTTTAACTAGGATTTGGCCAGAAAGGTCTTTTAAAAAAAAACTTCAACCCTCAAAATTGAAAATCTTTTTGAATGATAGGTATCAGCATAGTTTAGGGAAAAGAACATTGCATTCAAAATCAAGAAAACCTGGGTTCAAATCCTATCTCTGCCACTTATTAATTATATTAACTTAGACAAGTCCGTTAACCATTGAAGGCTTCAGTTTGCTCATCTGTAAAGTGAGGGGATGGGGCTAGATGACTTCTAAGGTCTCTCCCAGTTCTCTATCTCCATCACACTGCATATTTCCACTGGGCTGGAAACCACTTAACCATATTTTACATGATTATAACTTCAAATAGTGCAAATCTGAGCACATGCAACCCCTTCATAGGATTGATTATGCTCACTAACCAGGACTTAGCTTTATGATGAAAGTCCCCCCTTTCCAGCTCCAGGAAATAGAGTACGTAAAACATAACGATGCCAGTCAATTTGCTGTCTTGCAATTCCTCAAGGTCATCATTTGGCTCGTGAAGCCTCCCCTGACTGCTCCTTTTAGAAGTGAGCTTGTCTTCTACAGCCAGCAGTTTTTTTTTTCTGTGGCTCTAATGCACTTTTCATGTTCTACTCTGTACTCAAGTTTCCTGTGTATATGTCATGTGGGGGAAAGGAAGAACGAAATAAAACCAGATGATCAAATAAGGCAGTAGATGTAAAGTGCTTGCTTTGGAAACTTTAGAGGGATGCATAAATGGGGCAGCTAAGTGGCAAAGTGGCTAGAGCTCTGGGCCTGGAGTCAGGGAAGACCGGAGTTCAATTCTAGCCTCAGATGCAGACTGAGTGACCCCAGGCAAGTCACTTAACCCCTCTTTGCCTCAGTTTCCTCTTCTGTAAAAGAGGGATAATGATAGCACCTGCCTCCCAGGGTGGTTGTGAAGATCAAATGAAATAATAATTGCAAAGTGCTTATCAAAGTGCCTAGTTCATAGTAAGTGTTGTTTGTCCTTCATTCTCGAAGAGGACCATGACATCAGGATGATGAACTGAGCCATGACTTTCAGTGAATTGGATGTGAGGGAGAGCAGTGAAGGGTCACCCACCTCACTCTCTCCTCCAGAGCCATCTGAGTCCAGCAGCAAGCTACATATCAGGATGACTGGAGATGGCCCCAGATGTTTAATTCAATTGGAATTAAGTGACTTACCCAGGATCACACAGCTAGTAAGTATCTGAGGTAAGATTTGAACTCAGGTCCTCTCAACTATAGGGCCAGTGCTCTATCCACTGTGCCGCTTAGCTGCCCTTCAGTAAGTGCAAAATAAGTGTTAGCTTATCATTATTAAATATGAGCTAGTATTACACATTCATAGAATACCCTCCTCACAACAACCCCACGAGATAGGTAGTATATGGATTATTATCTCCATTTTACACGTGAGGAAAGTGAGGCTCCTTGTATCTCATAGCAAGTCTACAGCTGAGACAAGATGGCAATCCCAGTTCTCCCGACTCTATGTCCATGTCCAGCAAATGGATACTTTCATCTACCACTACACCAATCTGCAGTGACTCAGACAGCAGGGAGATCCAGTTCTTCATATATTTCTATTTAGGCTAGGGATGAACTGACAGGGCACTCTAACTTTGTAGTTTTGCAAAAAGTAAATCTTTCTTAACCAAGAGCCAGAGTGATGAGCAAATGTTTAAGGGTGAAAAATGTCATCCTCCTTCCATAGATATAACTTGGATCAAAGTATGCAGAAAATCAAGGGGAGAAATCAGCAGCTCTTAAGCTGAAGGAAGCACCAATGAACCAAGAATTATTCAATAGTAAGAAAATTAAAAACTGACATTAAGAAGTGCCTCCTACATTGCAATATTTATGTATTCCCTTCTACTAGACTATAACCATAGGAGGGCAGGGATGCCTCTTGCCTTCTCAGGACATATTTAATGTTTGTTTAAGTTAATTTCCTATTATTTAATATGTAGAGTCATGAGAACTAAGTTTCAATTCTGGATCTAAAACTTACTATATACATTACCTTGGCAAAGTCACTTTGCCTTGAAGAGCCCTCAATGTCCTCATCTATAAAATGAATGATATGTCATTGATGATCTGTAAGTTCCCATCCAGATCTAGTCACTTATGATTGTAAATGCAGAACATAGAAAAATTGGACAGAAGCTGTACTTACTCCAGATTTCACTCTAAATGTTGTTTTATGAAATTAAACCTTAATACCAGCTAGTTGTGTGTGTAACATATAAAGTTTGTTATATATTGACTCATAAAATGAAGTTACAGCTCTCATTAGGATGTATAAAGCAATGGTTCTTGAAATTTTTTTTTACTCATGGTATAGTATTCTTTCCCATGAGGAATCATGGCACACGGAATATTTAATTTGGCAACACTATGGGATAACTGGAAGATTTGTGCATGCTTCAATAAGAGCATTTGTTTTATTCTTTGCAAGTTCAAGATCTGGCATGAATTGAGGTTAGTACAGATATGTAATAGGCATTGTTGATTTTGATAATATAAAATTAGCTATTTATAGTTTATTTACTACAGCAAAATGTGAGTTCTTTGAGAGCTGATATGTTTTTGCCTTTTTTAATCCCCAGGCTTAGCAAAAGGTCTAGCCTATAATAAGTACTTGATAAATAATTGTTGACTGACTTCTTTTATATTTATCATCCCTAAGATGAGTGAATAAACATATTAAATATTATTATTTATAATTTTAGCTGAAATAACATAATATCTGTAACGGGAAAAATCAATAATCAATGCCTTGAGTACCTTGCATTGCATTACTTTGCTAACCATCTATCAGCTATAATCATTTTAATAGGAAAAGAAGTGACTGAGAAATAGTGCTGGGTGAAAATCTGTATAACTAAAACTATGATGTAGTCTCATTTAAGTGTCTATGTTAATTAATCTTAGGAGTGTAACCATAATCATCTTTATATTAAAATATTCTAAGTAAAAGGTGGACATGAGCTATGATATAAAAGATAGAAGTACAAATGTAAAACCTACAGTCAATACATCATGACTGCCTTGAACTAACCCATTTGAGTAAAAAGACTGACCATTTGCACCATGGGTTGACCAGCCTAAATCATACACGAATCAAGAGAAGTGTGAATAACTGTGAATTCAGTAGCTCGTAGTCTCAGACCATACTTGGTGGACTACACAGAGAGGAGTAGAATATAAAAGAAGGTAGAGTATGACATTGAGCACACTCTTTGAGAGTCGCTGTTTCCAAACATGGGGAGCTCTAGAATGTGTCTATTGACTTCACATGCTTCCTTGCTATTTGTCCTCCACTGGGGTCTCACAATCCTGTTTTCCAGGCCATGTGGTGGGAGCTGCCTCATATGGTACTTCAGCAAATTTCTTGGATGGGGTGCAACTTACTAAATTCCACAGCGGAGCGAAGCTACGGCATATTCCATTCTCCCTCTGAGGTTAATCTGCTAAATCATAGGCAATTTCACAGGGCTATGAAACTCTAAGAGAATCTTCTGCTTTTAAAGCCTTCCCGTGTTCAAACTGCCAACCAGCATGCTTCAGCCACAGTGGGGCCTCAAACTCCTTCCATCTGGTACCAGTCAGGATGCTAGCAGCAGGTATTTGGACAAAGTTTAACAAGACAATTACTCACTGAGGAAATGGGACAAAAATATGCACATAGGTATATTACATACATACATACATGTATACATATATATACATACATATACATATACATATACATATACATATACATATACATATACATATACATATACATATACATATATATATATATATGTATGGCTTAGGTATGGCAAGACAGGACAGGGCAGGTGCAAAGGTACCTAACAAAGGATGAGCTATCATTCTTGACAGGTTTAATCAAAGCAGCCTAAAATTTGGGCTCTTGCTTTTTAAAGAGTCAGAAATAGCAGAGCAGGTTGTTAAGAGTTCTGCCCAGTAAGCTGGCTTGCAACCCATTCCTGGCCTGGGCCAGGAACAGTTAGAACCAGAGAACTGGCAAGTTTGAAGATTTGGGGGGGGGGGGGTATTTTTAGCAGAAGAGAACTGCTCAATTTTAAAAGCATGACCTCTGAATACAAATTGGAAAAATCATAAGTCAGGATGGAAGATATGTCTCAATTCACTCTGTCTATCATTATGTACTCTGTCCGTTTTCTCACCCTGTGCTTGGCACAGGGTAGGGCCTTAAATTCCTGTTGGCTGGTCAATCAATTATGTAAATAAAATATAAAAGTCTCTTGTGTGAACATATGTACATAATTCACAAAAAATAATTGTCTAATATTATGTATATACTATTATGTAATATTAATTGTGATATATTGCTATAAATGTAGAATACAAAGGATACTTATATAAATTAGTGATAATTTACAGTACAGGATACACAGAGTCCCCTCCCCACAGGTTCTACCTATCCCCTCAGAAAGAGAAATATGAGCATATTTGTTCCCAACAGAAAATATGTGTTTTTAGCTATTTTCTCTTCAGCATTCTCCCCAGTTCTTTCTATACTCTTGCCATTCTTTGGATGCAACAAGAAGAAAACTTTGATAAGGTTCTAACACAGCTTTAACAACTCACTTAAATCATTGTTGATATCCCTTATAACAAAGAAGAACAACCCTCTGAAGTATTTATTACGTGCCTACTATGTGCCAGGTTCTCTGCAGCATTCCAAGCGGGACTATGAAATTGGAGTTGTAGGAGGTGGGGAGGATGAGTGGGGGAAGGGATAAATGTAGATAGAAGAGGATGGTAACAAAAGTTGACAAGGCACAAGGAAGCATGAAGCAGTTTAACCAATGTTATCCTCCTAAATCCACATATCTAAACAGTCTCCTATACTTGTCATAAATCCCTGTTCTCTTTGAAAGGACTATTGTAATCCCTCTAGAAGACATTACAGTAATGTCAGGATAAGCGATGTATGACACAGATGACTGCAAATGGCACCAGAATTGATTATTGATGGCATGCTACAATCTCCACTCATCTCTATGTCTGTTTTCTTTGCTTCTCTTTCTCATCCCCTTTTCAATCCCTTCCTCTCCGCCTTTTCCACAGCTAGTATCTAATCAAGGTTTTTAGGCCTGCCAGTAGCATTCATTGGCACTCATGGGCATTGTTTAGTCCCACTGGTGACATTCAGGTTGCTTATGCTAGTTATTTAAACAGGAGTTCTTAACTTGAGCTGTGCAAATTATTTTTAAAAATATTTTGTTTGGGGCAGCTAGGTGGCGCAGTGGATAGAGCACCGGCCCTGGAGTCAGGAGGACCTGAGTTCAAATCCGGCCTCAGACACTTAATGTTTATTAGCTGTGTGACCCTAGGCAAGTCACTTAACCCCAATTGCCTCACTAAAATAAATAAATAAATAAATAAATATTTTGTTTGACCGATATGATAATGATTTACATAATCATATAAGTATAACCTATATCTGCTTACCACCCTAGGGAGGGTGGAACAGAGAGAGGGAAGGAGGGATAAAAATTGGAACTCAAAACCAAAAATAAAATATTTATTACTTTAAAAAATTTTTTGTTAATATTTTTCAATTAAACTGGTTTCCTTTGTAATCCGAGGTATTAAATTTTAACTATCTAAAAACACTATTGTGAGAAGGGGTCTATATGTTTCAGCAGACTGCCAAAGGGCCCCATGCTGACTTCTCGAAAATCTGGTAATATGAACACAATAATCTTGATTCTTTCTTGGCACAGGAATATAGAAAGCATACAAGCCTCCTTTACTGGGTCTTTGGAATTCTTCCATTCATCTGGATTCTTGGATCACTACCTGGCTATAAGGACCAGCTATACTAGGAGTACCCAAGGACTGAGTTCCCAGTTCCTGTCCAACTATGGTATAACTCCTTACCTATTTACAGTTTCTAGGTCAGGCCATCAGCACAGTATCAGACATGCAAGGGAAATAGACTCATCTCCGTCTCTAGAGTTTCTGATTCTCTTTCTCTCAGGAGCCATTTGGAATAAAAACTACAATTCTCTTGACAGGAATAATTTGTTTCCTCTTTCTCCTGCGAGCTTTCAGAGCGAATGAAACTATTCTCACACTGTGACCTTCTGAATTGAGGAACCACAGGGTCTACCATTAAGTTGGGTCCAATCGATTGCTAATCATCTAGATGTAGCTTGTGACATTACAGCAGAAAGCCAAATAAAGATGCCACACACAATTCCCCCTTGCCCACCTCCCAGACATGCAACTCCACCCATCTTTTGCAGACATAGGAACATCCAGGTACACAAACTGTGAAACAGTATGATCAAAAGGATCCCGGGTAAGGGCATTTCCAGTCATCCCCATCTGTGATATTCATATTAAGAGAGGAAAGCTGCTATGCATCAATGATCTCTTTTTCCAACAAAAGGCTACAAGGTGTATGGTGGAGCTGTAATTCCTGCTGTTTGAATAGAGAGTTGGAATCAAGCTTCAAGACCCTTTTCTGATTCAACTATATAAAAACTTCTCATAGAAGTGACTCTCTAGGCTTTTGTTTTTAACATAAGAATTTCTAGACTAGATAGAAGAAATAAAGGAAGTCATAAAGGGAAAAAAGTATCAGAGGAAGTGGGGGAGGGAGGAGGGGAATTCAGTAGGTTGACAAGTGGAAACCAAAGAGAACAAGAAAGAGAAGACATATGGAGTTCCCTTACTAGAGTCATCCATACACATGAGCAAACATCAAGGTATCTATGTCAACGGTAGCTGAGACATATGTGAAAAGCAAGAGGATAAGCATCAGATAGCCAAGAAACAACCTTACATATGGCCCAGCTGACCCTGTACTATACATTAGCCACCACTCTCATTTGGAAACAGACTTGGTCTGTTTCCACCAGCAACACGGATGACTGACACTGGTGATCTCACTTTCCTCACCACTATTCATGGTTGCCAGAATGCTTATTGGAGAAAGGTAGTTGGGGGAAATTCTGTAGCGAGGACACTGCTATGGAACTTCACGCCTGAGGTTTCTCAGTAGATAGAATGCCTTCCCAAGTGGAGCATTTTTGTAGATGAGTGTCTTTCTCTGGGGGAATAACAGGCATTGGAACAAATGAGATATGTTAAGGCCTTATGTACCTGGGAGCAAACACACTGATGAAGTGAGAAAGAGAAGTCACTAATTTGTGACTTTTAAGAATGGAGATAATAAACTGACCTAAGTTGGTCAGGTTGCCAGAGGCTTTGGCATTTGATGAGAACTGGACCCAGATGGAGCAAACCCGGTTTCTTGTCTGATACTTTGTATTTGAGGCTCTCTACTCATGTCTACTGTGAATTTAGAACACCCAGCAAAAAGTCTGTCACCATCTAATTGCGACAGTGATTACTCTGGCCTCTTCTGCCTTATGGTCAGATACAATACATTTCCAATACCTAAAGTGCTGAAGGGTGTCTAGTGTCTACCACTGGTTCAAGCCCCCACCAATTGTGTTACTTTAATTTTAGACTTCAAAGTACCCCAGTTCCCTTTAAGCACTTAACAGTGAGATTAGCTTTTACAAAGGAATATTTACTTTAAAAATATTAGCAAGGACAAACAAAAATTTCCCCCAATGCCTAGTTGCATAATCCCCCTATACCCAGTTAGTTTCTGGAGAATGGAGATGGATTAGGTTCACATCCTAATTGAGTTTCTTTATGACATCTGATCCATCAAGTTCCAAGTCCAAAGCCCTCCTCCTAGGCTTGTATCTTAGGACTCTAGCTTTTCAGGACTTCCCTGTTAGGCTGATTGCAACATTCATCCTGGAATCTGGGTTTCAGGGTCCCCCTAACTTGAGCTCCTGAGTTCATATCTCTACACCCTGCACCTAGAGCAGCAAAGAAAAAATGAAATAGATCAAACCCTGGAGCCTTTTTCTTAGGGCATAAAGGGAAGAGAAAGTAGTCTTTCCCCCACTTAGCTTAGTGTTAATGTGCTTTCTGTGAATAAATGAGACTTTCATTCCTAGATGTATGAAAGCTTCATTCCTGGATATCACCAAGAAAACAGAGGCTGTCATAGTCTGGTGGTTTTAAAGATGCAGTCAATTCTAACTATGCAGCCAATGGAAAGAGACTATTCCTATCCACACAGCAAGTTATCAGAAGGATAGAAGGTCTTTGGTGTCTTCCACATAAGTGCCTTCATCTTATATGACCTAGGCATGCATCAAAACCTCATTTCATAATAAACACAAGGTTTATCCCATAGAGGAAGTACATAGCCCTTCTAAAGAAGTAGAAGTATATTATACTGCATGGAACAATAAGTTCCAGAGGTATTAATAATTAATTAATAAACATTTGTTAAGCTCATATTCTGTGCCATGCACTTTCCTGAGCACTGGGGAGTCAAGGAAGCAAAAAATTACCCTGATCTCAAGAAGCTTACATTCTATTTTTTCTTTTTCTTTTCTTTTCTTTTTTTTTTTTTAGTGAGGCAATTGGGGTTAAGTGACTTGCCTAGGGTCACACAGCTAATAAACATTAAGTGTCTGAGGCCTGATTTCAACTCAGGTACTCCTGACTACAGGGCCGGTGCTCTATCTACTGCGCCAACTAGCTGCCCTGAAGCTTACATTCTAAAGAATATACATATATATATATATAGAGAGAGAGAGAGAGAGAGAGAGACATATATAAACATATATATGTTCGTGTGTGTATATATAGTGTGTGTATGTATATGTGCATCAAATATATATATATATACATATATATATGTGTGTGTATATATATATATATATATATATATATATCAGAACATACAAGATAGGTACAGAATAGATGAAAATAGATGAAAAGTGCTGTAGAGAGAATGGCAATAGCATAAGGGGGCAGAGGGGAATAAAGAGGATTCCTGGAAGAAATGGCACTTGAGTTGAGTCATAAAGGAAGCCAGGGATTCTGCAAGTCAGAGACTGGGAGGGAGAGTATATTTAGCATGGGGGAACAGGTAAGAACAAAGACATGGAGGTAGGAAATGGAGTGCCTTTTAATGGGGGAAAACCAGTATGGATGGATTGTAGAGTGTGTGGAAGGGAGTAAAATGTAAAACGATTAGAAAGACATGAAGGAGCCAAGTTGTGAAGAGCTTTAAATTCCAGATGAAGGACTTTATATTTGATTCTCAAGTTAATAGAGATTCTTGAGTTCTATCATCTCTCTGGCAACCATGCCACAAATGCCTCTCTTATTCTGGCATAAGAAAACTGATTTCAAAAAGCTCAGAGAAATAAAAGATGTGAGAGCACAGACAGAGACTTTAAAAGGAAAGATTACTCAATGGGAAAGGGGAAACTCCTGGAAAATGAAATTCTGGAAATATTGTGAAAGATATATCCCCCCAAAAAAGTGTGACTACATACAGAATTCTCCAATTCAATGAGGTTTTATCCTTATTAAACCCAGTATTTACAGAAGACAAAAGGATTAACAAAATGCTATCATGTTAAAAAAAGATGTCAACACTCAACATCCAAGGCAAACTAAGTAGCACTTATTTTTCAAAAAAGAAAATATGTCATAGTGGACAGACTGTAGAACTTAGAGTGAGGAAGATCGGGGTTGGGATCCTGCCTCTGACATTCTTTTAGTTAGATGACCCTAAGCAAATTGCTCAGTGCTTCCAGATACCTCTCTAGAGACAACTAAATTATAGATAAGTAAGCAATCTAAATTAGGTAGAGGGATTTTACACTCTAGGAATTCCCAACACTGATAAATTCATAGGTCAGAGGAGAAGAAAAAAATTCTCTATCAAGAATAGTGAACTTCAAGCTGGAAAGGGTAGCTTAAAATGATTCTGTAGCCAAATATACATGAAGAAACAGGAAGAGCACCTTGCTGTTTTAAATGAATTCAAGTCTCTTGGCCATGATGAATTCTACTCATTGTTTGAAGAGAACTCAAACAAACACAGAACCACCTTTGGTGAGCTTGGCATATAGTTGTGGAGAAAAGGCAAAATACCAGGAGTATAGGCATAGGCAACTGACTCCCAGGAAAATTCTAGAATGTATTAATAAATGAATGGTTTGTCAGCACAAGTAAATTGGTAATCATTGTAAATTAACAAGAAATCAGTAAGTACAAATCATCCTGAATTAAACTCATTTTGTATTTTGATGAGATTATCAGACTACTGCTATTCTCAGGAAAATGCTGTGGTACAGAAGTAAGAGTTAGCTGGGAGTCACAGGACTTGAGTTCAAATCCCCACCCAGTCATACTATCTGAATCACCTTGAACAACTCATCCAACCTCTCTAGCTCTCATTTTACTCATTCTACAAAATGCAGGGATTAGACTAGATTGCTTCCAAAATCCCTTCTACCTCTAAGTCTATGATCCTGAGTCAAGAATGGCTGAGGTGGTGAGCATGGACCAGTGAGGGGTAGGGGGATCCATAAAAATGAGAAGCATAAGAGGACAGCCAGGGTGTGTAGTCAACAAGAACCTACTATTTAACAAGTGCTATAGTAAGAACTGGGAATAGAAAGAAAGGAGAGAAAAGATAAATATGAGATAATCTCCAAGGAAACACATTAAGAGAAGGAACTGGAAAGACTTCTTATAGAAGATGGAACTTAAGCTGAGACATGAAAGAAACCAGGGAAACCAACAACCAAAGATGAAGAGGGAGAAAGTTCCTGGCACAGGGGAGAGAACTGGTTAAAATGTCCAAAGCCAAGAGATGGAGTGCTGAGGAACAGCAGAGTTGGCAGAGGGAAGTAAAGTATAAGAAGAATATAAAGATCGGAAAGTGGCAGATTATTAAGGGCTTTTGTTTGTTTTGCAGGCAATAAGGGTTAAGTGACTTGCCCAGGGTCACACAGCTAGTAAGTGTCAAGTGTCTGGGGTCAAATTTGAACTCAGGTCCTCCTGAATCCAGGGCTGGTGCTTTATCCACTGTACCACCTAGCTGCCCCTATGAAGGGTTTTAAAAAACCAAACAGAAAATTTCATATTTGATGCTATAGGTAAGAGGGAGCCATTGGAGTCTGTAGGGAAGATGAGTGCACTTTGGGCTCATTTAGTTTGAAGAGCAAGTGGCCAGACTGCTAAAGATTTCCAGATGACAATTGTTGAGGCCAGGGTTAAAAAGAGAGATCTGTGAGTCATCTGCAGAGAAGGGGTCGTCAATATTGAAGTAATTCTTTCTAGGGTAACTCTTATCAATGATACCCTACCTAGACCCTGTTTTCAACATAGGTTCTAGTTTTTTCTACAAGATCTTCCAACAACAGTACAAGCAAAAGTGAGCATCCATCAGTGCAATAATTATGTCTTAACAATGCTGGTATTGAGATTCTTTCGCTAAACTGTGAGGAATTCTCAGCTATCTCTAGACAGATCACTAGTACCGTAGTTTGCCTAATTTTCAAGTTTAATGCTGGCCACAAATCGTCTGATTACAGATTTCTTTGTTGACTGTAGTGGCTCTAAATGAAGAGAAGTACTCTGAAATCCAAACAATTAACCCACAAGAGAGAAATGTGAAAGAAAGGAAGCTCTGCATCTATCTAAAAGGGGAATTCTATTTCAAACATTTAGTGGATTACAGAAAAGAGCTGAGCAAGGTAAAAGATGAGGAAACTGGATAATTACCCAGTTCTTCCTAAGTTGAGTCTTTAAAATATGCCTTCATTATTTTGTTTGAAGTGAATTTCCAAATCATCAGACACACCCATATCCAAAGGCAAGCACAAAAACACATTCCAAAGCCAAAAGCAAATTGGTTTTTAAATTATTGATTAAATTGATTTAAATTATTTTAAATTATTATTATTGAGAACAACCACAATCCTCTCCTCTAGTGATGAGGGTCTCCTGGTCTCATGAATAGAAAGAATGGATGATTGCCACAGTATGTGAATTGAGAAGAAACAAGAAGGGCCCCTAGCTCTCCATATCTTTTTCTCATTTGCTTATCAATAGTGCTTGAAATTCTAGTAATGAGTCATTCCTTTGGAGTACAACATTATTTCCACAAAATTCAAATGCTGCTAGGAAGGATAACCCACTAAGCTATTAATGATAGGCCAGTAAAGAAAACTTTGATTGAATTTGTTTATTAGATCTTAACCAGGTGACAGCTACCTAAGAACAGGTTTTCAAAAAGGAAGAAAGCAAAGATGAGTCCAGAGCACAGTCAGTGACTGAGTTAATCAATCAATCAATCAAAAAGCATATATGAAACACATACTATTTGCTAGGTACTGTGATGAAGGCTGGGGATACAAAGAAAGTCAAAAACAGCCCCTTCCCTCAAAGAGCTCAGATTCTCAAAGGCTGAGATAAACTACAGAGAGAGAGAGAGAGAAAGAAAGGGAGAAACTAAGAGGCAGAGGTGAGGGAGGACATTCCAAGTATGAGAAACAGCCAGTGCAAAGGCATGGAGATGGGAGATGGAGTATTGGGTGCAAGGAACAACAAGTAGTCCAGTTAAGCAGAAGTATAGGAATGGGGTGGGGGAGATGCAGGGGGAGTAAAGTATAAAACTATAGTAAGAGACCAGGGTATGAAGTGCTTTAAATGACAGAGTACTTTATTTTTGATCCTGGAGGTGATAGGGAGCCACTAGAGTTTATGACATAGAGTCATAATATGAGCATAAAGTCTGCTTCATTTTGGCAGTTGAATAAAAAATGGATTGGAATTAAGGAGGCTTCAGGCAGGGAGATCAATCAGAAGAAAACTTCCATAACCCAAAGGAAGAGATGCGGGTGGCCTAAAGTTGGGTAGTGGCTGAGAGAGTAGAGAAAAGGGACATATGAGAGATGCTGTTGTTAAGGGCTAAAATTCTAGCTAAACTATCTAAAATATCTAATGAATGGTTGCCAATAAATTATAAGCTTTAGCAAGAGTTAGACTTTTAAGCATTTATTAAGGAGAATAAGAATTTGGTAAAGAGAGAGAGGCTTACATTCCTATCTATTAAAGGGGGAGCACATTTCTAGTTCCCTTCTCTGCCAGAGTCCCCAGGAAAGAGCGCAAGACCGAGCTCCAGTCTCTTCTTTCTTTCTCCCACAAACAAACGTCACTTCCTGACGCCAAAGAAAAGATGCATGTTCTTGCCCTCAAAGACCTTCCTTTCATGGCGGAACTTTTCTATGGTAAGTCTCCAGCAGGTGGCGTCATTCCAATCATTACACTGTAAAGGTATAGAAGACAAGATTTGCAACAGTCTGGATATATATGGTAAAAGCAAAGAACAAAGGAGGACAACAGCCCCTGGTGGCATGAGGTTACTGGGGAACTAGGGAAGTCAAACACTCAGCAAAGAAAAGGGAGATACTGAGTGAACGGAAGAAAGGTTCCAAAAACAAACTTTCAGTTTTGCTTAAGGTCATGCCTGGTAACTTGTATTGTTTCCATTTCACAGAAAATGAATATAACCTAAAGATTATTACGGTTAATGTCTTAAGTGAAGCAGATTGTCGGATCTTAATATATTTATATAATTGATCAAAAATACCAACAAACTCATGAGTAAGATATCAGTTATGTTGTGCTACATCCAGATGGCCAAATGGGTTACCCTTCACAGATGGAAAATCAAATTAGCATGTAAAGTCACCAAGCATTTGTGAAGTACCCACTATTATTCAGGCATTGTGCTAAGTGATGGGGATGCAAAGAAAGGCAAAAGACAGCACCAGATCTCAAGGGGCTCACAGTCTAATGGGAGAGACTACATGCAAACAACTATACACAAAAAATATACAGACAAGATAAATTGGAGACAAAGAAGAAATATACAACATATATATGATAAATTGGAATACCAATTAGAATGAGAGCTCTTCAGGGGTAGGAACTGTTTTCATTTTTCCTTTATACACCCAGAACTTAGCAGACTGTCTGACACAGAATAAGTGCTTCAGAAATGTCTGTTGATTTATTGATGCAGACAACCTAAAACTACATAGGTACTGTTTTATATGTCTTAAGGCTTGGGGACTATAAGCCCTTGAGGCTTCATCCTTCTGTGTAGGTATCATCCATAATTTTTAATGACTTGTGTTTTTGTAGCATTTTCACTCTTTCAAAGTGCTTTCAAAGCATCCACTGTCTAATTGGAACTTCAAAACAACCTCATGCGGCAGGTATTATCTCAATTTCATAATTTTAAAAAAAGACAATGAAGAAAGGGACTTACCCAAGATCACAGAGAGAATAAACAGAAGTGGACCAAGAACCAACCTTTCTTGACTTATCTGGACTCTTTCTATTCCAAAGCAAAAACTTAAAAAAATTTTTTTTTCAAAAGAGGTCCACAAGGGACCTACAAGAGTAAATTTCCATGAGTTGATTTTTGAAGACCAAGGAGAATTTTCAAAAGAACATTTATTCAAGGGCAAAGATTCTGAGAAATAGAAATTTGATGATCAAAGGGCATTTGTACAAGCATAGTTCATGAGATAAACTAAACACTCACAGATTAAGCATTAAGATAGGATCTTGACTCAGTGGAAAGAATTAGATATCAACACTCTTTAGCTATTTGTTTCTTTCTGTACAAGTTCTTCTAGAGCAGAGGCCAAGCCCTTTGTATCCTCCATAATAAAAACAGTGTTGGCCCTAACTAGGCATGAATGAATAGGTACTCAATTAATATTTGTTGATAGAAAAAATATATATCTTTCAACTACTGAAATGAACTAGATCAGGGATATGCAGTTATCTCCCCCTCCTCAGTCACAGAGTGAAAGTGAATACCTTATACCATTACTACTACCTCCCACCAAAAAAAAGATGCTTATTAATGTCAGCAACAAATGAACCAGTTGTCCAAATAATGAGATTACTCCAGAGTCCCTGCTCCTGATCATTAGGATGATATATGGAGCCAAATCAAATTACCATTATCGCTGACAGGTAAGCCACCTTGACGCTGGTGAAGTTCAAGCTAATTTGGGCAAATTTATCATTTTCAGGTAAGTGAAGTATAAATGAATTTGTTGTCTGAACCATTTCAAAGAGAGGCCCCAAATGAACCAATATATTCCTAGCAGTATCTTTTATCATAGCCACAAAAAATATAAAACCTGGAAATAAAGTGGGTGCCCATTAGTGGGATGGTGACTTAATAAATTGTAGCTCATGACAAGGAACTGTGGCTAAGTGGAAACAGCACTGAATTTGCAGCAAAACCATCTGGGATCCAATTCCAGATTTGCTACTCACTAAGTGTGTGAACTTGGGCAGGATATTTACCCTATCCATAAAATGTGTGTGATAATAATTGTACTCTCCATCTCAAAGTGTTGTTTTAAAACAAAACACTAAAATTTGTGAACTATAAATGTTAGCAACTATTTTCTTAAGATTTTTTATGTTTTCTTTTTCATTAATATCAATCCCTATTTTCATTTGTTTGTTTTTAATGTGCTTTCAATTGAAGTAAACATTTAGTAAGCACCTACTATGTGCAAGGGTGTTATATTTTTTGAGGCAATAGAATAAACTCAAATTGAATAGGTTAATTTAATCTTTCTCCTCCACCCACCTTCATCCCCATACCCTGCACTCACACGCACTCACACACACACACACACACACACACACACCCCACACTTTTCCTTCAGAAAAAAAAAATGTTACATGGCTAAATGGTTACAAAGTAATATGGATGGAATATTAAAAGCCTGCCAACCATCCAGAGGTTTCCTGACTGACTTCAGACAGTAAAATGAACCAATGAGCACAATCCATAGTACAGAAGATTGATGTAGTAATATTTGGAAGCAGAAGAACCCATTCTCTTTTGTGACCACCAGGGAGCAGTATGTTCCAACTCTCTAGAATACCATAGGCCAAGCTTGGCTTGGAGAAGTTCAGGTCCTATCCACTGGGGTTAGTTTTCTTTTATAAATACTTCTAATTGCCTTATGCTGGTTATTATTTCCAAACTTATATAATTGCTCCTCCCTACACTTTTTAAGAGGGAAGCTTGGCCGACCTCTCTGATAGCACAGGTATAGGGAGTTCTGGTCTACCAGTGTAGACTGTCAAAAATTTTGCAACTTGGAATCTTAGAGAGTTACCCAGGATCATTAAGAAGCCCAGTGACTTGTCAAGGGTCACATAGCCACAGCCGCAAATTCCTAAGTCCTATTCTACCTTTCTGTCCACTTTGCAATAATCTCAACAGTCATAAATAAACCCTAGAAAATTTATTAAAGATAGAGCATTATGATTTCAAACTCAAATAGAAATGGGTACTGCTAAACTGTACATCCAATAGGCCACATAATGGCTTAGAAAACCACACATGTTTATATATTTATTTTTTATTAATATATCAACACATTAAAATCATATATTTTAATCTGATATCTTCCCTAGCCTCTGGGACCAGAGGAGGTATGTCTCCAAAATATGTGAAGCGCTAGCATGTGGAAGAGGGATTAGATTTAAATCAAGTAGTCCTTTATGACCAAGAATTTATTTATTTTTTATTTTTTTCCAAGCATTTATTAAGCACTGCTGTGTCTATGCATTGTTAGGATCTAGTGATACAAAAACAAAACAAAGCAGTCCCTGCCCTCAAGGAACTTAAATTCTATCAACATATTTCCTAACAATTTCAATTGACCAAAAGAAGAGAGATTGTCTCAGGAGGTTTTGGATTCCTCTCCCCTAAAGATCTCCAACTAGCCCCATGACCTCTTGTCAAGAAACAAGTTGGATTACATGACTTTTGAAGGTCCTCTGAAATTCTCAGATTCTGTGTAATTCTGAGGTCAAGATTTACCACAAGACTTCATAAATTGGGGTTCATAAATTAAAGGAGGAAAAAGCCCGCAATTCAAGAGGAAAGGTTCACTAGATCAGTAACAAAAAGACACTAGAATAATTAGGAAGCTAACAAAATAACAAGGCTCAAGGGCAAGGTGAAGATTCTTTTTTGTTGTTGTTCTTGTTCTTCTAGTCATTGTTTTATTTTATTTTCTAAAGTAAAAGAAAACATTTTTAAATATACCTAGGTACTGAGTAACAGTCAGGAAAGGAAAGGATCAATCCTTTGGAAAATGAATCTTTAGTTTTATTTGGGAGAAGCTGAGATAACCTGCCTGCCACCCACTACAATTCAGGGCATTTGAAAGACAAAGTTTAGTTTTTAGGTTATCATTGCAGTTCTTAGAGGTAGATAGGAGTCAGTGCCCTGGACTTGGGAGTCCTTCTGCCTCAGACACGTACTAGCCAATGTGAGCCAGGGCAAGAAACTTAAGCTCTCTGTTTTCCCAACTTGTAAAATGGAGAGACTAAGAGTTTTCATGGAGTTGTTCTCAGCATCAGATGAGAAGATATATGGAGTGAACTTCACAAACCTTAAAGGACCATACAACTGTTAGCTACTGTTACTAGAGATGTTAAGCTGGATGTAATACAGACAGCAGGTCCCGTTCCCCTAAATTGTTCATCCTTCATTTTTCAAAGAGGACCAATAACATCACAAGGCGATGTCTTGACTTGCATATGAATTGGATTTACTTAAGGCAGAGCTGCCCTTGATACCTTCTTGCTGTTCCTTGATCAGGATAGTCTATCTCTGGATTCTTTGATTTTTCACTTTTGGTCTCCCATGCTTGGAATGCTCTCCCCTCCTAACCTCCTGACTTTTCCTGGATTCTTGAGCTTTCTTGGTTTCCCAGGCCTTCTCCCATATTCAACTCTAATCTCACTGCCAGCCAAGGGCAAGATTTTTTTTGAAATCTTATGAAGGCCAAGTTCTCTAAATGCTAACCACCCTACCAGAAAACACATAAGATGATCTAAGTTATAAGAAATGAGCTTCACAAACATAAGAAGGAGGAAGCCGACTAAGCAGTATGAAAAAATAGGTTGTTAGTGAAATACAAATTCAATTTGAATCAGTAGTGTAATATGGCAGCCAAGAACACGAATGTCGTCTTAGACTACATTTAGAGAGGTGCATCTTCCAAGTATAAAGAGGTATGATAGTCCTATAGTCCTCTTTCCTGGTTAGACCATATCAAGTCTAGATGGATCATGTTAGGAAATACATGAAGAATTTCCACAGCAGGGAAGGCAGGATGCTAAAAGAGCCTCAAATTTATTTTCCATAAGGCTCAGTTGAATGAAATAGGAACGTACAGCCTGAAGAAGAGAAAACTTATGGGAGACATGATAGCTATTTTCAAATATTAGAAGGATTGTTGAAATGGAAAGGGGATTTTACTGGTTCACTTATTTCAAGAGGTCAGAATTAGGAGCAAAAGGTAGCAGCTGAAAATATGTGTGTGTGTATACATGTATATATGTATGTATATATGTATATATATGTGCATGTATAGATATAGATATAGATATAGATATAGATATAGATATAGATATAGATATAGATATAGATATAGATATAGATATAGATATAGATATAGATATAGATATAGATATAGATATAGATATAGATATAGATATAGATATAGATATAGATATAGATGTAGATGTAGATGTAGATGTAGATGTAGATGTAGATATATAAATGTTAGATTTAAGTTTGACATAACAAAAACTTCCTACAACTGGCATTGTCCCAAAGAAGAATTGGCTGTCCTTGGTAATTCTGGTTCCCTCTTATGGTATAACTTCAAGAGAAAGTTGATTGACCTCTTACTGCATGTGACGTAGAGAGGACTCTCCTTCAGGACTGAGTTGGCTACTGAAGTCACTTCCAACACTGAAATTCTGTCATTTTCTGTACCTTTTCTCAGGACCAGAATCCACTTTGGAATCAATCTCCTGGATTCTGATGTCTCACATCTGTTCTTCTGCACATATTTTTGCTATTCTCTTCAGATCCTACAAATCTCCAAGTCCTAAACCACTCAATTAACCTTTTAATCCTCCTACTTCCTACTTGCCTGTTTGATTTCCACTACATGTCCCGACTTCTAATATTTCTATTTAATCTGACATATTCACCTGTCATATTTCTTCTTTCCTGCCAATTCACAGGCTAATCAAAATCCCAGGCAATTTTGGGTGTTTGTTGTCCCTTTCTCTTCATAAGTGTAGAGATTTGGGGCTCTGAATATCCATATAAAAGTTAGAAATCTACTGATGGGTGTTTATATTCCTATAAGCAACTGTCTTTTTTGGGTCTATGTGAGGAAGCAGGGTCTATGCGAGTTTATTAGGGTGTGTTTCCCACTTTCCTGACTCATTTTTCTTTCCTTCTCTTTCCCAATGTGTCCCCATTTCTGCCATGCACAGTATTGGTTGCTGACACTTTTGTCACAAGAAATATAGGCAGAGACAAGGATCAGGGAAGAAAAGCAAATAATTGATGTTTACTGATGAACCTGATCACATTCCTTGAAAATTAAGTCAGATGATTTACTTTATGAGTATCAGGAATATGTGTTTATTCATTGAGCTGTGGAGAAGAGCACTTAATCTATAATGGGAGTATCTAGAGGATGGCTTTTCATGGACTTTATCAAACATGTGCATTTACCCCAATATATCATAGTATTCTATTCATTTTAGACAAGCTGACTCTTCTTTTTTTTTTTTTTGCGGGGCAATGAGGGGTTAAGTGACTTGCCCAGGGTCACACAGCTAGTGTCACGTGTCTGAGGTCGGATTTGAACTCAGGTCTTTCTGAATCCAAGGCCGGTGCTTTATCCACTGCACCACCTAGCTGCCCCCAAGCTGACTCTTCTTCATAGATTACTACCCATAATTTTTATAACTCTCTAGCACACAAGTCAAAATAAATGGCATTCAACCAGGAGCACTTGAAAATTGGCTCCTGATATGTTTTTTAATCCTTTTGGATGAAGCTACAGTGCAACTCATTCCTTTCACAACTTTCAAAGTCACAAGAAGCTTACCAAATGTAAGTGGCAGCCACTTATAAAGCCTCAGCATAAGGCTTGGAGCCCTGTATTTATTAAAACTCTCACCAGGCAAGATACTCAAGTCAAGCTAAAAAAAGAACATGGTTACCTGGTATCTTTGAGGTCCCTAAAATAGAATATTGCAAGTCCACCCTATTTTAAATCTTTAAAATGAACACTGACAAAGTTAGCCTGCAAAATGTCCCCCAAAACATGCCTTATATTGTCACTGATGGTTGCTGAATGAATTCTAATTGGTTATTCATCCCCACTACATGCACAAAAAATTTTCAGCCAACCATTTGATAATCAGTTTTCCTTAGGTGAATGGCATGGAGTATGACTTATACAGATCATCAAAAACATATATACTGTAACCAGTATTTTTTGGACCAGATCTATTTATTTCATCTTTATAGTGAACTCCCCACAAGGAAATTCCCTGTACAGTTTTAGATTAGGACTGCTCTGCAAATTCCATTCCTAAATAATATCCTGAGGTACTGAAAAGTTGTCAATCAATTAACATTTATTAAGCATCACTATGTACCAGGCATTGTGCAAAGCTCTAAGGTTACAAAAAGAAGTAAAAGACAATCACTGCCCTCAAAGAGCACACAATCCAAGGGAAGAGCTTGCACTCGTCTGAGGTTGGGCTTGAACATTGCTTTGCCTGAGTCTGAGGCCAGTTCTTTATCAGTTTTCATAGTCAGTTTTAAAGACCAGTTATCAGCAATTTCCAACATAGCATTATCCTCAACTCTTTGAGAAGGGTTGTATTTAGTTCTGCACAGCAAGTTGCTTCTTTAAAGAAGGATTCCTACAGAGACAGTAAACTAATAAATGCAAAATTTGTGTGGTTTCTATTTACTCCTTTCTTTAATTTTTCAATAAGAGTCCTTATCTGGGGTATTCTAAGTCATTCAGCATATAATCAAAGTTACATTTGAATACTTACCCTCTTGAGGATATGTTTATGTAGTGTTCCTTACAGATTTGAGAATAATAAATAATCTTTCCCGAGTCCTTATTTTTATGAAACAGTTTGCTTGTCCATGCTCCCCAGTACCTGTCACTATAACTTTCTCTGTATCTTCACCGATCTTCTAATCCTTTTTTCTCTCAAAGGAAGTGTCTGTCTCCTTCAAAAGGTTATCTCTTCAACTGACTTTTTGGATCCCCTTCCCTCCTAATCACTTCAAGGATTCGCTCAATTAATTCTTCCTATCTTAAAGTCCTCCCTCACCACAGTCTCATTGGCCCTTCTGATTTTCAACATAATTGGGTCTCCCCTATCCTAAAAAAGGAAATAAAACAAAAATAAACTTTTCTTTCACTCTACACACTCTCCTTTTATTTTTTGCCAAACTCTTTGAACAAAAACTAGTGTATCCTTATTCACCTCTCATTAATTTCTTAACAGCTGGCAACAGGGCAGGAGAATCAGATCTCTACTTCATAGCAGGGCTTTTAGAGGTTGCCAAAAAGCACAGTCCTGGGGGTATTTCCTCCCCAGCTCAGCTGTGCCTCAGGCAGTGGTAATGAACTTTAAGCTAGGTAGAAACTTTAGGTTATCCTAGGGTGAACTTCCTTCTTCTCAGGCTGAACCCCAGATAACATCCCACCTGCTCCAAGTAAAAAATCCTACTAGTTCTAAATCTGTTCTTTAACAAAATATTTCAGAGCCAAATGGGACCTTAGTGATCTATTTCCATTTCTTTATATATAAAATAGGAGTTACCTGAAACACAGAGAGCTCATCATTACCAACCATGTGACCTTGGGCAAGTCAAATAGTGTCTCTGGGTCTTAGTTTCCTCATCTGTAAAACGAGGAGGTTGGGCTACATAGCCTCTGAGGTCCCATCCAGTTCTAGATCTATGATCTTATTAGAAATGACTTTCATAAGGTCACAAAGGAAGTTAATAAGTAACAAAGATAGACTCTATACCCATGTGCTTTTGACCTATGTTCCTTTCAATATAATTAAAGCTATCTCCAGCCAGGCAATTGGGTTTTCACTTCTTCTACTAGACTGAAACTGTGCTTGCAAAAGATCACCAGGCAGAGCCAAGACGGCAAAGAAAAGGCAGTAAATGCTCAGACTTCCTGACACAATTACTCGGGGAAAAAACCTCCAAAAACAGCCAGAAAACAACTCCTGGAGCCCAGAACCCACAAAAAGATGGCTGAGATTATTTTCCAGCCAAAGACACCTTAGAAGTTTGGCAGAAGGGGGACCTGGGCAGAGAGTGGAGTCTAGCCCCATGATTGCACCAACACAGATACATCCTCAGGCAGGCTGTGCAGGAGAAACTTGCCCCCAGCTTCCAAATCAGCTGCAGTGCCAGTGTCTTCTGAAACTGAGCTTGTGGTCTGGTGAGAGGGCTGAGCGGCTGGCTGAGGGGTGTCCACAGGGGTGTATGCAGAAGCTAAGGGGGGATTTGGATGTCCTACCCCAGCAGGGAACCAGGAAGAAACTTGAGCAGTGGGGCCCAGGTGGAGGAGGGGTGCAGGCTTGTCAGAGCTAGCAACCATGCATGGCACAAAAAGTTTTGCTGCCTGATTGATTGGCAAGTTGGCCTGGGGTTATCTAAGGACCAGATAAATGGCCAGGTGAGTGAAGAAACTGCCCCTCATTAAATCATAACACCTGGGACCCCCTGAAGCTTGGGACTTTTAAGATAAATTCAGAGAGGTAGAGGAAAAAATGGAAAGAGAAATGGAAGCTAGTAACTTTATGAGAAACCAAGACACGATAAAGCAAATCTAAATGAATAAAAAAAAATACAGGGCAATGTGAAATATCTTCTTAGAAAAACTGCTGACCTGGAAAATTGATCCAGGAGAGAGAATTTGAAAATTATTGGACTACCTGAAAACCATTATCAAAATAAGAACTTAGACATCATCTTCCCAGAAACTCCCAGGGAAAATTGCCCTGATATTCTAGAAGGAGAAGGTAAAACAGAAATTGAAAGAATCTACCAATCACGTCCTCAAAGAGATCCCAAGAGGAAAACTTACAGGAATATTATAGCCAAATTCCAGAGCTCCCAGGTCAAGGAGAAAATATTGCAAGCAGCCAGAAAGAAGCAATTCAAATACTGTGGAGCCACAGTAAGGATAGCACAGGATACAGTAGCTTCTACATTAAAGGATTGAAGGGCATGGAATATGATATTCCAGAGAGCAAAGGAATTGGGTTTATAACCAAAAATCACCTACCCAGCAAAACTGAATATAATCTTCCAGGGGAAAAATGGGACTTCAATGAAAAAGAGGACTTTCAGGTATTCATGATGAAAAGACCTGAACTGAATAAAAAAATTTGACTTTCAAATGCTAGACCCTAGAGAAGCATGAAAAGATAAACAGGGAAAAAGAAAACATGAGATGTTAAAAGGTCAAACTGTTTACATTCCTACATGGGAAGATGATATCTCTAAATCATAAGAGCCTTCTGAGTATTAGAGCAGATAATAGGAACAAATTTAGGCAGAGGACACAGGTGGGAATTGATCATGAAAGAATGATACCTGTAAAGCATTTATTTTTTGTTTCTCTCTTTTTTGGAGAGGGGCAGTCAGGGTTAATGAGTGTCTTGCATCTGAGGCCGAATTTGGGCTCAGATCCTCCTTGGTCCATGGTGGGTGCTTTGTCCACTGTGTCACCTAGCTGCCCCATGATGACATCTTTGGGGTAAAATTGAGATTGGGAGAGGAATACGCTGGGGGAAGGGGATAGGGGAGTGGCAGAATGGGATGAAATCTCACATGAAAGAAGCAAGAAAGGGCTGATGGAGTGGGCGGCAGAATGGGGGAGGTGTGGAGAAGTCAAGGAGCCTTACACACATCAGAATTAGCTCAAAGACCTTAATCTCATCAGAATTGGCTCAAGGAGGGAATAACACACACATCCAATTGGGTAGCGTAATCTATCTAACCCTGTGGGAAAGTAGGAGGGGAAGGGGATAAGGAGGGAAGGGTAAAGAAGGGAGGGCAGAGCAGGGGAGGGGCCAGTCAGAAGCAAAACACTTTTGAGGAGGAATAGGGTAAAAGAAAATAGAAAATAGAGTAAATATCATGGGAAGGGAATAGGATGGAGGGAAACAGTTATGATGATTGATCATACTGGCAAAATGTATTTTATTTACTTTGCTGGGCTATTATGAAGAAAATTCTTTGTCAAGTTTAAGGTACTATTTAAAAGTTATGATAAACAGGATACTATCAGAAAAACCTGGAAACACATACATGAACTGAAGCATAGTGAAATGTACTGTATACAAAATAACAGCAATAGTGTAAGATGATCTTCTGTGAAGGATATGGTTATTTTCAGCAATGCAATGATCCAAGATAACTGTGAAGGACTTATGAAAATTGCAATACACCTACAGAGAAAGAACTGATGTTATCTGAAAACAGATTGACGCATACTTTTGATAGTTCCTTAATCTGAAGTTTTGTTTTTGTCTGTTTTCTCTCACAATCAGGCTAATGTGGAGATGTTTTGCATGACTACTCATGTATAACTTATATTGAATTGCTTGAGTTCTTGGCGGGGGGTGGGGAGAGAGGGAGAAAGAGAAGGTGGAACACAAAGTTTTTAAAAATTGATGTCAAAATTTGGTTTTACATGTAATTTGGAAAATAAAATTCTAAAAGAAAAAAAAATTCATGGGCAGTGACATTGAAGCTGTTTTGAAGGAAATCAGGAAGTCTAAGAAGGAGTGGAGAGGAAGGGGTGTATTCCAGGTCTGGGGTCAGGCTGTACAAAGGTACAGAGATGGGTCAATTAGGTAGGAGAGCATAGTGTATGAAGGGGACTAATACAAGACAAACCTGGAAAAGTTATTTGGGTACAGACTGTGTGAAAGGTTTGAAATGCCAAACAGAATAGTTTGTGTTTGGTTCTAGAAGAAAGAGGACACTACTGGCAATTGTCTAACAGGTAAATGATGTGGTTGGACCTGGGGAAAAGGGCAAGGACTCTTTCTGTTTTACAGCTGGAGAAACTGAGGCACAGAGTGGGGAATCAGCTTTCCTCAGATGACACAGTTCAATCAACTTGAATAGAATCTGCATCTACCAAGTGTCAGTCTACTTGTAGGGGTCATATGGACCAGATAATGCTGCTTTACGTTAGTTTAATAGATAACTTGATTTGCCATCAAAAAACCTGAGTTCAAATTCAGACTTGGCTATTTGCTAACTGTGTAACTTTGTATAGGTTGTTTAACCTCTCTAGGCCCCATTTTCCTTACCTGTAGAATGAAGAATTTAGGTTAAATGAGTTTTAAAGATCCTTCTAGTTCTACATTTTATGATTCTAATGTAAACTCCCAAGAAGAAATTACTAAACCTTTTCCAGATTAATAGTAGTATGTTAGAGTGTTCTAAGCAAAAATTCATTTACTTAAAAAGGATAATATGGCATAGTACATAAAGCATTATACTCAGAGTCAGGAAGCCTTGGGTTCAAATCCTGCCTTAGATGCTCATAAGCTGTTACCATGAACAACTCACTTTGAGCTTTCATTCCCTGGTCTATAAAACAGAGATGATAATGGCAGTTGTAAAGCGAACATAGAGGCCATCTCATTTAGCTCTATTATTTTACTCAAGTGAATGAAATGACTTGTCTAAGGTCCTAGTTATTTATTTGTAAATGGCAGAGTTGGAATTCAGGTCATCTCTCTCTAAGTTCAGTTCTATTTCCTGGGCATCATGTAAAGTTCTCTGCAAACCTTAATAAACTATATAAACTATAAAAAAGATCACCAATAAACTCCTAACTGCCAAATATCATAAATTATTTTCTCTCTCTCTAATTTCTCACCTTCAACATCTCTAGCATGTGACATTATTGACTACCTCCTTGAAACACTCTCCTCCTTTGGCACAATGACACTGAATTAATCTGATTTTTATTCTCCTACCAACCACTTCTTTTTCCTCCTGTTCCTAAGTGAATGATATTCTTCCAAGGTTTTTTCCTCACTGATTTCCTTTTCTGTCTATACTCTCTTCCTCATAAATATTATCTATTCCCACAGCTTCAATTATTGCCTTCCAAATCTATATCTTTAGTCACGAACTTTTTGTTAAGGTTCAGGGTCTTATGTAAATTATCCAAAAGCCTTTAGGTCCTTAAAACATTAAACTAAATCTGAATAATTTTAGCATAGCTAAAAAAAAACTTTATCCACACAGAAGGGAAATTATACTGGGTAGGACAAGGGAAAGGAGGGAAGGATTCATCTTGAACGTCTTTAAAATTAGGGTATTGGAAATATGTGAGGAATAAGGGAAGATAACTGTGTAAATATAGTTTATTCACTTAAAATGTAACTGTAACCAAAGTTAAGACAAAACAATCATCAGTAAACATTTCACAGAATTTCAGTATCAGAAGGGATCACAGAAGTCATCTAGTTCAACCCATATATGACTAAGAATCACCTCTAAAAACTACCCCACAAAAAGTCATTCAATCTTTGCATGAAGACATTAAATAATGAGAAAATCATAACCTATCCAATGCAAATGAGCGCATAGCCAATTATATATGGCCCTTCTTAAGCCATTTCTGAACAAAATCCATATTCACAGATAAATGCCAATGTGGCAGACCCTTCTATGAAAGTTTCACAGAACAAGAGAACAGGATCCTGAGAATATGTCACCTCTCATCTGTCCCCAACAACCTGCTACAACACTACTCCTACTGCTTCTGAAAGAGAAAGACTACACTTCTTCCTTCCCTGTCTCCTGCCATGTAAGAGAAACTTTGGGTACATCGAGCCAGGTATTGCTCCTGACCAGAACTCACAGTTTAAAGATGGTAAGATGGAGGTGTTCTAAGAGGAATAAAGACCAACAATTTCTCAGGAAGGTGAAATAAAAATACAGTCTTAGAAAGAAATCCCCAGCAAGGACTGGGAATAGGATAGAAATGCCTTAGAAACAAGAGGCAGTGTCAGAAAGAGAAGATGGAAGAGGACATTAGACTGCATGGTCTCTGAGGAAGAAGAAAAAAACAATGAAGAGAGTAAAGAACGAATTCACAAATGAAATAGAAACGAAAAGTTTCTAAAATGAAGGGAAAAGCATTCAATTATACTAAGAATATAAAAGAAATAATCAGAAATTGAAAAGAGAGAAATAAACAGATATCCCTAGAATTCTTTCTCCCCCTTAAATCCAATGCCTTCCCTCTGAGTTCAACTTACCCTACTATATATGCTTTCTGTACATAACTGTTTAAATGTTGTTTCCTCCATTAAGCTGTAAGTTCCTTGAGGACAGAATCAATTTTTTTGCCTTTCTTTGTATCCCTAGTACTTTGCAGTGCCTGACTCATAGTAAGTGCTTAACAAATGTTTGTTGACAGAGAAACACAAAATGGAAGGGGGAAAACAACAATGAAAATAGTAAAGACCCACCATAATAAATAAGGTAAAGAAAGAGTTCAAATAAAAACAAAATCTGCCAATAGCCTTTTTTCAGGCCGCTCAGAAAAAGGAACAAAGGCCAAGTACAGACAAAGCCATCCACTGATGGAGAAAAACTTGTCAAGGGTAATAACCTGACACCACTGACATCTCTTACCTTCCCCAACAGCCATCTACCAAAAACACCCTCCTGTTTGGTTGCAAAAGTGTCAAAGGATGTTAGGAAAATGATAGCAAAAGAAATCAGAGAGAAAGAGAGGTCTTAGAAAAAGGTGGCAAAAAAAGCCCAGAAAATCTGAAAGGAAACCGAAAGTCCTAAACCCAACCAGGGAAAATTAACGGACAGAAATAGAAGGCATACAGGAAAGCCTATGATAAGGAAGGGCAGAGGATGACTTAGGGAGGCTAAAAGTAATAGGTTCAGAGTACAATAACAACAAAAACACCACATTTAAATCCAGAGGCCCCTAACATCTGCCATTGTTACCTGGCAGAAAGAAAAAGATGGTGATACAAGAACATATTTAGTATTTATTAAGTCACAGTCATGATTTAGTTCCATGCATAGTTACTGTTCTTAGGTTTCTCTGGAGTCTAAAGGAGTTTTTTCTTCAAAAGTTCTCTTCTCAAAAAAGAAAAATGAATTTTATAAAAGTTCCCTTCTCTCTAGATGTCCACTTCCTAGGACTCAGGAAGTCATCAATTTGCTACACCAGCCTGCTATCTAACCTATTGAAGGACACTGACAGTCAAATTACTTCAATACACTTTTTTTGTGTGAGGCAATTGGGGTTAAGTGATTTGCCCAGGGTCACACAGCTAGTAAGTGTCAAGTGTCTGAAGTCGGATTTGAACTCAGGTCTTCCTAACTCCAGGGCCGGTGCTCTATCCACTGCGCCACCTAGCTGCCCCACTTCAATATACTCCTAAAGTCTTTGTCATCTACAAATCAGCAGATCATCTCTTTGACTGGACAAACAACTGGCTACCTCAAAGAACAAAATGCTAATCTAATCTACTAGATAAATCAGCTCTTCAGGGTATTTGCAATTTATTCTTTGCAGAAAGCTAATAATTGCAACACTAACTGTCCTATATTTTATTGTGGTATACTCATCTCTTTAGCATCTTCCCATTGCACTATCCAAAGCCAGCAGGAGATAAAACTACATGTTTATGCTTAAGAAATGTGGTTGCAGTTCTTCTCTCCAACGATTAACTACTTCTGCACATCTACTTCCTTGTCGTTCCTATCCCAATTCTCCATTTATTTTCATTTTCCCTTACCTCCTTCTCTTTCTTCAGTACTGTTTCTTAACTTATGCCAAGGAACCATTAGGATCCAATCTCTAGTCCTGAATGTTTCTATAGTGCCCTCGCTACCACGTCCAATTTTGTCTGATGTCACTGCATCCATCAGCTGTGTTTCAGATTTCTTCAGAGCATACAGAAAAGCACAGCACTACATGAAACTGGCTACTTAGGGGTGGAGAATTTGCAGTTTTTCTTATATGGGGAAGAGAGGAAAAGGAAGGACTATCCCATGGATCTCTGAAGTACTGAAGCATTTAGAGAACCAGCATTTCTATTGTTTCTGGTGTTTTTTTTTTTTTAATTTCAAACCTAGGGAGCTTTTGAGAGTTACTGCAAAGGTTAGAAATGCAGCATTCTGTACACAGAGACTGGCAAATGCAATTCTGATTATGTAACAATGACTCTGAAACCCTTGGTGGGATATGTGTAAATTTCAACCCTGTCGGAGGAATAATGGGAAAAAACCAAGGAGAGAAGAGGAAAGGTGGGAGTAAGTGATAATTGCGACTGATTCTAGTTGAATTTGAATATAATTTTTAATATCCAGGCCAGTTATGTTTTTTAGAAATTTTTGAAGTTAAGGGAATGGCCCTCTTACACACCTAAAGTCAAAAAGGGTGCTACATGGTACATTGAAAAAAGAACTAGTCCTAGAATCAGAGGAAATGGGTTCAAATCTCTCTAACCACTGATATTGACAAGCTGTTCAACCTGGGACAAGTCACAACCTCTCTAGGCCTTTATTCAGTCATCTTTACCTTGAAAGGAGAAAGCAGATGGCTTCTGAGGGCCCTTTCAGTTCTCAAAATTCTGCATACCATGGTACATTGATGGAAAAAATTAACATGTAACCTGATTTCCAGTGTTCCTTTAAATCCAGCAATGAATGTATGTTAATATGTTTTATCTAACCAATAATTAATTCTTATTGCCCTTGCAACCATTTTGGAAGCAGAAAAACCTAGGAAAGAAAGCACTCCTTTCAACTTCAAACCCTACTGCATGCCTGTCATAAACTGTCGGCAAATGGAAGCCTTTTAATGTTTCAGTAACCTAAAGAATGGGGAAGCTACAAAGGATGAGGCAACTAAACTGTACAAATGTAGTTATGCCTGCACCTGACAATATTATGGTAAATGAAATTGTAATGAGACACACAGAAATGCTCAGCACTCTGAAATGTGCATCCAGAGAAGAGGCGGCTGAAGGCCAATGAGCCAAAGCAAACGCAGGTGTGACCCTAAAGGGATAGTGACAGGTCAGGCAGGGCTGTTGCAGTTCAAGAATGTGCAAGATTCACCGTGTAGCCAAATGATAGAGAGACAAGACCTCTGCAAATATACTGGCATTCACTCTGAGGGCAAGGCAAGTTGACTTGAACTCCCCAATGAAGCCTCAGAATAAAAAAATGCTATTTTTAAAGGTCAGACTCTTGGAATTCCTAGTGTCAGGGGCAGCTAGGTGGCACAGTGGATAAAGCAATGGCCCTAGATTCAGGAGGACCTGATTCCAAGTCCGGCCTTCTACTCACTTCTAAATAGCACAAAGTACTACATCAGGCACTTTCACTTGTATCTGATCAAATGAAGCATATTCAAATGCAATATTCCTTCGCTCCTTTTGTTTTGACAGTGGAAGCAATCAATCACATGTGCAGTGTCTATGATGGGCTTATTTCTATGCCAGAAAATGACTAGGAATCTAAAAACACATAGAAAATGGATGATTCTACTAAAAAAAAACTGTAGTGGGAACTGTGACCTTTGACACACAAATAGCATGTGTGGCTTTGCCTAGGTGGGAGTTGTCATGAGTCAGCATGGTAGAGTAGATAGATGTCTGAACCTGGAGCCAGGTTAACCCAAAATCTGGGTTAAAAATCCTGCCTCAGAAACTTATTATGACTGTGAGCAAGTCTCTTAAACTCTATGTGTCTCAATTGCTTCATCTGATGGCCCCTAAGATCTCTTCTAGCTCTAACTCTATAGTGCTATGATTCTATGAGTTAATGGAAGGACCATAATTATAGGAAAATCATGACTTCCTCACTGATAGCCAGAGGTTCTTCTATGGGCAGAAAGGAAAGTGTTTGGACTGAAGGCTTCAAGACCCTAGTAGTGGGGACAGCTAGGTGTTGCCGTGGATAAAGCACTGGCCCTGGATTCAAGAGGACCTGAGTTCAAATCAGACCTCAGACACTTGACACTAACTAGTTGTGTGATCCTGGGCAAGTCACTTAACCCTCATTGCCCTACAAAAAAAAGACCCTAGCAGAACCACAAGAAGAATCGGAGGTGAAAAGTTGAAAATGAGTCGACTTTCAAAATAATGTTGAACTGAAATCTGATAGGACCAAAAACTGGAGGGGAGCACCTAGTTCCATAACAGGAAGGGATTGGCAAACCCTGTGGAACAGCAGGAGATAAAGTCCAGTGTATCAATCAGTTCTTCCTTCATTGGGGCAGATGAGCTGTGACTTAACTGATCACTGGAATTGCTATCACTGTTTTCTTTTACATTGTCAGAGAATGTTTCCTCAGTATCTGAAGCTCACTTAGAACTAGTTTACTCCACAGAGAAAAGCAGATCCTCAGGTAGATGTGATTTCTCAGTTGGGTCAAGTAGATGAGGTTGATTTTGATAACTGTTCTTTTCATTTGCTGTAGATTTAAGCTTTACTGTTGTCTTAATATCTCCATTTGAAATGTCAACATTATACATGGAAAGGTGATCTGCCTCCAGAGAAAGAACTGATATTATTTTAATACAGACTGAAGCATGCTATTTTTCACTTTTTTCTTTCTTTTGTTTTTCTTTTATTCAAGTCTGCTTGTAAAAAATGACTGATATGGAAATGTTTTACATAATTGCACATTTGCAAACTATATATGATTGCTTGCCATCCCAGGGAGTGCAGAAGGTAGGGAAGGAGGGAGGGATAGATTTTGGAACTCAAAACTTTAAAGAAACATGCTTAATAAAAAGAAAAAAGAGATGGCTGGGGAACTCAGAGGTTCCATGACTTAATCATGGCCACAGAGCTAATATGAGTCTGAGTACTTGACTCCAGTGCTCCCCCATTTTAATGTATAGTTTATCATCATTGTCCCCTACATTGCCACCCTCCTTAGTACCCATTCCTCCAGATCACATCCTGATACCCAAGACCTTTACCTTTCCCAGTGGTTACCGGCAATCTCCTATATCATATGTGAAATCTGATAATAATAATTAACAACAACAACAACAACAATAATAATAAATCTCTACCACCATTTTGCAGAACATCTTTAACTTTTTTTAAGTGCTTTCATTTAAATTATCTCTACCTAACAAACTACCCAAACATAAATTGAGTATCTGATATCCATCCTTGTCACTCTGTGATTGTGGAGATGTGCTTACCATGGCTACCTAAGATGGGACTTAGAGCGTGGCTGGCACCCCAAGTAAGAAGGGCCCATTCTGGGCCCAGAATACATACAATCCTAAATCCCAAGCCTATCATTTCTCCTACCATCTGGCACAACTTTCTTTTTTCCTTTTTTTTTTCTTCCAGAGCTTACTGTTTCTGTGGTATGTTAGAAAAGAGAAACATTCATCAAAATGACATTTCCTGGCTTCCAGAAATTGAGACATCTAGAAACAGTCATCTGAGTAATATCACTTATATCCCCTGTCACTTTCTGAAATGATCCAGGGAGAGGTAAAGATAAAGTTGTTGTAACTTTCTGCATTTCAGGTAAAGCATGACTATTATCAGTGATACCTCCTTGCTCCCCAGTGAATAACTTAAATTCTACTGAGACATTCCAGCTTTTCTCCCTAAAAACCCCATCTGGACATATATGGCTTCCAGATTCAAGAAAAGAGCATCCTTTAATACCTATCCTGTGTGCAATACCTCCTAACCTCCTACTTGTTTATAGTGCATTCCCCTTCTCTCCATCCCAAGGGGTATTTAAAAGGGCCAATCAAACAGGATAGCTTTTAAGATGGTAGAAAGTGAAGGATGACTATACCTCCTGTCTTTTCTATCTATTCTATATTCTCCCCCTCTCAAAATTGCTATCATTATAAAGAAAAGGACCTGTTCTCCCAAAGCCAAATAAAAAATGGCTGCTACAGGAATTTCTTGGTCTAGTCTTGCCATTGTTCTTATTTTTTTCCAAACACTAAAGAAGCCGCTGTTATCATCCAGTCATAAAATAGTCAACCTCCCCCCTTTTTGGGGGATAGTTGGCCAAAGTGGATGGCTGACTCCTAATACCTGTGTCTCATTTTGTTCTGTGGAAGAAGATAATAGGAGAGAGCAGGCTGGTGCTCCCCTATTTTGCGCCTAAAGAGTTTAGCTGTATTGAGGGTCTTCAGTCACTCAGCAACCTTGACCTTTAGGTCAATAAAATGGATGTGGAAATGTGTACTAATAGAAGCAAAAGAGTCAGTCTCCTTAACTCAACAATTTTCATGTCTCTGTACTTGTGCAAAGGAAATCTCTTTTCTTTTAATGTTTTCCTTGCACTTATTTTCAGCTGCCTAGGAAAGCCTTAATTACAAGGAGTGATTGATGACTTTTAAGTACTGGACAAAACAGCATGTGGTTGCCTTCTATGGGGAAAATGCAAAAAAGAAAGGAAATTAAGGTATGTGTTAAAATAACCTTTAGCAGGCCACCAAGTATAGATCATTGGGACTAAGACTTGATCTATATATGATGCCTAATCACCCAATGAATCTAGTATAACAAATGAGCCAAACTGGTCCATTGTTTTGTGGACATGGTCCTTATTTTAAAAATAGAAAATAAAACTGTACATTCATTCAACAAATAATGAACAATACTATATGTGCAAGACACCAAGAACGATTAATGACTAAAAAGATATAGGCCTTAACATGAGGGAACTCACAGGTTATTCAGATTGGGAGGTTGGGAAGGAGAGGAAAAGGGGAGAGATAAGAAAAATGCACCAATGATGCTAATTTAAGAGAGAATATGATGAATGTCTTGAGAGAGATTTAACAGAATGCTATAGGAATTTAAAAGTCAAATCAGATCCTGTTGGAAGAATCAGGGAACTCTGAAGATTTCATGAAGGAGGTGGTATTTGAGTTGTACTTTAAATGATGGAACTGGTTTTTATAGAGAGAGATGGATAGAAAAGGAGATCCAAGTGGGGGGAACATTATGATCAAAGTTGACATCCGATGACTTTAACTATCAATGAAAATTATGAAAAATGTCTTCTGTTCTAAAGCTGTGATTTTGTTGGTATGGAGAATTCCTGATATGGAAAATCCCTCCCTTGATGTTGATCAGCAATTTTCAGGAACCTGAATAGTGTTAGGAAATTACCTGGGATACTGAAACATTCAGGGAAAATTTGTCCATGAGGCATACAAATAGTTAGTGTTAAAAGCAGGATTTGAACCCAGCTTTTTAAGATTATAGGATCAACAGTCTTTCTATTATGCCACATTGGGAAATGTGGGAATAATTTATAGAAGGCAGCTAGGTGGCACAGTGGATAAAGCACCAGCCCTGGATTCAGGAGGACCTAAGTTCAAATCCAGCCTCAGACATTTGACACTTACTAGCTGTGTGACCCTGGGCAAGTCACTTAACCCTCATTGCCTAGCCAAGAAAAGAAAAAAGAAAGAAAGAAAAAATAATAATTTATGGGAAAAGCTCTTTTTTAAAAAGAAATACCATCAATAGAAGCTATGAGTTCAAAAAAAAATTTTTTTGGGGGGTGGTGACTAGAAGTAGGAAAGTAGACAGGATGTTAGACCTGGATTTAGGAAGACCTGAGTTCAAATCTAGCCTCAGGTGCTTATTAGCTGTGTGGCCCTGTACAACTCACTTAACTAGTTTGCCTCAGTTTCCTCAACTATAAAATGGGAATTATAATATCACCTACTTCCCAGTGTTCCTATGAGAATCAATGAAATATCATCTGTAAAGCACTTAGCCATCCCAAAGTAGGTGCTTAGTAAATTCTTATTTTCTTCCTTCAACAAACATTGATTATGCATCTATGGTATAAAAAACACTATGCTAAAAGCTATGACTAAAGAAAACATTGTACATAGTAACAGCAATATTGCATGATAATCAACTGTGAATGACTTAGCTATTCTCAGTAATACAATAATCCAAGACAATTCCAAAGAATTCATGATGAAAAATTCTATCCACCTCCAGAGAAGGAACAGAGAGAGCCTGAGTGCAGATTGAAACATTGTATTTTTCACTTTGTTTTTTCAGGGGTTTTTTTTTGGTCTGTGTTTTCTTTCACAATATGCCTAATGTATGATATATATATAAAATCATCTCAGGGAGACAATAGGGGAAGGAGGGAGAGAGAAAACTTGGAACTCAAATTTTTACAAAACAAGTGTTTCAAATTGTTTTTACATGCAATTAGAAAAAATAAAATATTATTCATAGAAAAAAATAAGAGTCAAAGTTAAAAAGAAAAAAAGAAAACAGTCCTTACACTCAAGAAGCTTATATTCAGCATTTTACCTTGAGCTTATCAATGTTTTCCCCTATAACTCAGTTTCCTAATCTGTAAAATGATAGAATAAAATCATATGAGCTCCAAGATCCTTTCTGACTAACAGTCTATGTCACATTATATCAGTTTCAAGTATGAAATAGTGTTCTGTCAAGGTCAACTTTTTTTATTCAACTGCCCGGCTATATTTTTATTAATGAGTTCTTCCATCCCAAAATCTTTTGCAAGGAAAATTACTTGAATCTCCCTCAGGTTGATACTGAAACCGTTTCTAAATAGTGCCTAAAACATCTCCTATCCCCTTCAGCTGTCAAAAGTCTCCTTGCACCTCATCAGATTAAATTAGGCTTTGTCACTTCCCTAGTTTTGGCCAAATGAGTTTGACTGACCTTATCAGTTCTTTGAGGCTTTTGATCATCTTGAAGATAACAACAAATTTGAGGAAAATAGAGGCACAAGGTGTATATTTTCTAAACAGTGGCAGCAAATACAAAGGAGATCTTGTTTTCTCGGGCTCTGGATAGAGGTTAGGCATTGTGGTTTTTCCAACCTGGGTGGTGGGCTTGGCAGAGCTACTTGATTCAACCTGTTTCTAACCCTGTCCTGGTGATGATGTAAGCATGCTACAAATGCTGGTGTCAGCATCATATGAAAATGCCTCATTGCCTCAAATCAGCATTTTGAACAGCTGAGGAGCAAATTAAAATACATTTTGATGAGACATGTAAGTAAGAATTGTAAAAGTGCACAGAAATGCACAGAACTGAGCTCCTGGAGGTCTGGGATAATCTGTTCTCTGGAGCCACATCTCCTACTCTATGGGTACTCAAGATGCATACATGGAGAGGATGAACATAATGTTAGGAAAAGGGTGTGCACTCTGCTGAGGAAGAAGGGGAGAATCCTGATGGCACTTGTTAGCACCTCAATACTAATTAGTAGTCTCAATACCATTATGAAGCTGAAATTTTGTGATGATTACATTGTCATGGTAAAAAGCCATACTTCCTGAAAAATAGAAGGTCTGGGTTTTTTTTTCTGATCCTTTCATTATAAAAATGGATAAAAAAGGTCTAGACCCTAGTTTCTGAAGCTGTGGGTCACAACCCCATCCAGGGTCTTGTAACTGAATGTGGGGAGTCACAAAAAATTTGACAACAGTAAAAGGTGATGTATATCCATTTTATATACCCATATACCCCAGGTCAAAAAATAAAACATTCTAAGACAAAAAGGGAACGCTGGTGGAAAAAGTTTAAGAAGCCCTGGTCTAGACCATCTTTTCTCCAATAAATCAGGAATCATCATGCCTATACCTATACCCTGCACAAACATAAAGAATCAAGACTGGACAGTTTAAAATTATTCTTATTAACGTTGCAAAAAATGTGAATGTTTCCCACAAAAAGGGTCAATAAGACCAAAATCCAAACACTCTAAAGTGGACAATATCTGTGTCTCAATATCTTCTATTCTTTTGGGGATCCCCTAAAAAGCAACTGTAGTCCCCCACACAAAGCCCAATATGCCCTTGCCACTCTTTTCATATTTCTATATGGGTTTTCTTCTGTGATCTAATCTATTCCCACAGTTCTGACCAAATGTATATTGTTGTTTGTTCTTTATTTTCAGAGGATCATGATGGGATCAGTGATGTCTTGACTTGCTCATGAGTCGGATTGAAGTGAGGCATAACTACAGAAAATCAACAGCCGCACACTCTTCTACAGGCATCAAAGTCCAGTGGCAAGACAAAAGTCAAGACTGGACATAGTTCAGTGGATGCCCTTGACTAGCTTCTATCTGACCAAGTGCCCTATAGTACCTGCTTCAACTGCTTTCATGCCTATTAGAACCAATTGTTCTCATCTGCCCACTGGGAGAAGGCTTCACATGCTTGGGGTAGACATCTACCTACCTCACTGATGCATTTGAGGCCTGTCAGTTACCCTCAGCCTGAGTTAGCCCAAGATGACTTTACCAGGGTGTGTTCACTAAGCACTACAGCTCCTTGGTGCCACAGCTGAGTTGGGTGACAGGTAGACACCAAAGATGGATAAAAAGTCCTAAAAAGGGCTCAGCAAGTCCTCACACCAAAGGTGTTAATCCTCCTTGATTACCCCATACACCCCCACTAGGTGATGTCATGAAAAGAAGGCCAAATCTGGAGTCAGGAAGACTCATCTTGCTGAGTTCAAATCTGTGACCCTGGACAAGTCACTTAACCCTACTTGCCTCAGTTTCCTCATCTGTAAAATAAGCTAGAGAAGGAAATGGCAAACCATTCCAAGATCTTTGTCGAGAAAATCCCAAATGAAAAGATTAATCTTTTTAAATTTTTCAAAATTTTAAAAAAGAAAAAGAAAACCTCAAATGGTGTCATGAAGAATGAATAATGAACAAATGAAAAGGCCTTTATTTAAGTGCTTCCAATTTGCCACGTATTATGCTAGATAATAAGTATTAAGGGAAGATCATTCTTGATTATGAGTATAATGCTCTTTTCTCACTTCCCAACTCTATATCACTGACTATGACCTCTCTCCCGAGTTCTAGTCCCATATTTCCAAATTTCTGTTGAAAATCTCCACCTGGAAGCTAATATCTCAAACTTCACCATTTCTAAAACCAAACTCATCTTCTCTGTCCCCAAGTCAGTTCTTCAGCATGACTTCCTTATTTTTCCCAACATCAAAATGTAGGGGGCAACTAGGTGGCACAGTAGATAAAGCACTGTCCCTGGATTCAGCAGGACCTGAGTTCAAATATGACCTCAGACACTTGACACTTACTAGCTGTGTGACCCTGGGCAAGTCACTTAACCCCAATTACCTCACCCCCCCCCCCAAAAAAAGTAACATTATCCATTCAGTCACACAAGATCAAAATGTCCATCATCTTGAACTCCACCCTCACCCTCATCTGCTACATGCAATTAGCTGCCAACTCATGTCTATTCTTCCTTAGAAATATCTCCACAATCCATTCCTTCATGTCTTCATGTCTTCTGTTATTTTCATAACCCTATTGACCTACCCAAGTTCAGGCTCTTATTACATCAATCCTAGACTCTACCAGTAGCCTCCAGACTTCTAAAACATCACTCAATCCACCCCAAAATATTATGTCTGTCCATTGGGCTCATTGTTATACAGAGGACACAATTTAGGTATTAAAAAGGTTAAGGTATATCAGGCTATTCTCAGGAAATGTGCAGGTTGAGCTCTGGACAATAAGACAATATTTCAAAGGAAAATCTGAAGAAGGGTTAAAAAAAAGCATTCCTGGAATTTAAGAAGCAAAAAGGAAAAAGGAAAGTGAAAATGGGAGGTAATGTGTATGGCTGAAAATAAAGAAGGCGAATTTGGGGAAGTCTGAATAGAGAATGACTCTGAAGACAAGAACAAGTTTAGATTTAACATAATAGGTAATGAGGAGCCAGTGGGAAACTGTGACAAAAGGAGTGAGAAGCTAAGACAATTATTCTAGCTGTGACATTTTGAAGTAGTTACAGAAGTTGGAAGTAGAGAGCCAGCAAGAAGATTGGTGGGAGGCCTTGGACAGATCTAGCAATAGTCAAAAGAGGAGAGAAGTAAACCAGGAACAATTTTCATGACTGAGAATAATATCTGTTTTGTTCAGGGAATTTTGGAATAAAGTTCATAAATTAAGAAATATTATTCTTCGGATGAGTGTGGAAAGAATAAGTGAATAAATAAATTCTATATAAGACCTCACACTTGATTTTCGCCCAGAATCATAGTTGAGAGGAAGCTCAGAGGCCATTCATGTCTGAAGAAGGATCCCCTCTACAATATACCCAAAAAGTGCACATCCAGGCTTGTCTTGATGCCATCTGGTGAAGGGGAACGCACTACCCACTGAATTTTTAGGGAAATTTTCCTTCAACAAAGTCTAAATTATCCTCTTCCCATTCTCCTCTCATTGACCCTAGGTCTGTTCTTTGGAGCCAAACAGAACAAATATAATACCTTGTTCATATAACAATCCTTCAAATACTTGAAGACAATTGTCTGCCCTCCAACTATTCTGTTCTCCAGGCTGAACATCCCCATTTCCTTCAACCAGTTCTCATATGATATAAACATGAGGCTTTTGACCACTTGGTGTCCTACTCAGTCTCTCCAGCTTAGTTAGCATTGTCATTCCTACAATTTGGCAACTGTAACTAAACATGAGGCAACCAGGCAGCCCAGTGGATGAAGCACCAAGTCTGGAGTCAGGAAGATTCATATTCCTGAGTTCAAATATTGCCTCAGAGATTTACCAGCTGTGTCCCTGGGCAAGTCACTTAACCCTGTTTGCCTCAGTTTCCTCATCTATAAAATGAGCTGGAGAAGGAAATATCAAGCCACTCCAGTATCTTTGCCAAGAAAATCCCAAATGGGGTCACAAAGAGTTGGACACGACTGAAACAACTAAACAACAACAAAAAAAAAAAACAATATAAAAATTCCAGAACGTGGTTAGACAGGAAAGAATACAAATGGAATATCTTAACCTTGAATGAGATACCTCTCAAGGCAATTAAGATTGCATTAGCTTTCCTGGCTGCCATATCAGAATGCTAACTCACATTGAGCTTGCAGTCTACTAAAACTCTCAGATCAGTTTCAGATAACATGATAAGTCATGACCCCCACCACCACCACATCCCTATGTTTTAAAATTTTTCAGTAATCGAAAATATATTTCATCTGAACCAGAAAGCTGTCGTTCATTAAGGACTACTAAGTGCTCTCTTCATCTTGCTGTTGTTAATCATTTCTGTCCCTTCCTTTGTTGTTCAAAAATCATTCTGCTTGGAAGAGAAAAAAGAAGCAAAAAGTAGAGTTGAGCAGCTTCTCCAAATCATTTATTATCATTGTCTCATCCACTCACAGTTGTTCTATCTCTTCTTTGACTTTCTTCCTATTTGACTCAATTCACCCAAAAAAATCCTTTTTTTTTTTTTTAGCTATCCCTCATTTTTCCTGCCAGCTTCACCTCATCCTGAGCCTTAGGACTCCTGGTACTTCTTATAGAACCATGCCATATTTTGTTTTTTATAACAGGAAACTAGAGCAGACTAATGAAAGCCCAGTTCTTACGACAGTGCCTAAGGGACTTCAGAGCACAACTAGGTATTGCTTATGGTCTGCTTATTGAGTAAAAACAAGGAGCCTTTTGATTAGAAGCTGAGCCAGGACATAGAACGCAAAAGGCCCTAATCAGACAATGTGACCTCTGTGTTTCTTTACTGTGTTTAAAGTATGGAGGCAGGAAATACTCTGAGACTTCAGAGGTCTCTGGCCTTTATCTCCCCACTAGTGATTCTGTTATATGGCTTGTGAGGACACTGCCCTGCTGTGGCTCCTCTCTCTGTTGTGTCTATTCCCTGTCATTCTTAGGTGGAGTATCAAAGTAGGCTAGCATCTTGTGAGCTTTGAAAGGTAGAGAGCTGGCTGCTAGAAGTCTGGGCACCGGGATTCATGCCAGGTTTTGTGGACAGCTGAGCCCAGGGAAGAGGGATGACCTTACTGACTCATCATACAAACAGATCCAAATCGACCAAAGAGGAGCAAAAGGGACCACACCCATGCTGGAATGCCATCCCTTTTACCTCTTCCTCATAGAGTTCCTCTCTTCCTTCATGAGACCTGCTTGAGGGTCTACCTTACCTAACCATCTTGTATTTAGACTTCTGTACGCACAATGTTATCTCACATAATATAAGTTCATTACAAGTGAGGATTGTTTTGTTCTTTGTATATGTATCCTCAGAACCTAACACAGTGCATGGCACATCACAGGTCCTTAATAAATGTTTACTGTTTGATATCAGACAATGGTAAGGATTAAATGAAATGAATTTATGTGAAATATATTTAAACCATAAAGTGCTATATAAATGTGAGCTATAAATGATAAATCTGGCTAAAACTTTCACATATGCTAATTTCCCTGGTTTTCAGGAGATAAAACAAAGAAGCTATTTGAACATATTAGTGCAAAAACATACACAAACACTATTGCCCAGAGATAGAGATAATGTACTGTGAAGCTGGATAAGATTTTTAAACTTATCACAAAAATGTTCTGAGACACATTTCTAAGACTTTTTTTCTATATGGCATAAGTAACAGGATTTTTTTTTCTCCACATGGCTAACTTTTGGCTAACTTTTTTTTTTCATCTAACTGGCTTATTTTTCTTTTGATGTTGAAGGGAAACAGGCAAATTCCAGATAGTAATAGGCTTCCATCCTTGCAAGTAAAAAGCTTTCTTTCACATGGCCATTCCCTAAAAAATGGAGCTGATGTCACTGTCAAAGTATGGAAATTTATTTTGGCAAGTAAGGACAGATAAAGTTCAAATGTTGTGATGATTTCTGTAAAAATGTATCACAGTCTATGTAGGATAAATAAAGATTTTGAATTATCTATATTCAGGGGCAGCTAGGTGGTGCAGTGGATAAAGCACCAGCTCTGGATTCAGGAGAGCCTGAGTTCAAATCTGACCTCAGACACTTGACACTTACTAGCTGTGTGACCCTGAGCAAGTCACTTAACCCTCATTGCCCCACCAAAAAAAAAATCTAATATATGAATTATCTAGATTCAAAGGACTCAAGGAACTTACTCTGTTATCAACACCATTATACTTCCATTTAAATGTCTTGAGATTATAATTACTTAAGGTATTTCACCAAGAATACAGTTAAGATAGGGGAAGCTAGCTGATGTGGTAAAATATGAAAGTTTTTAACAGTCGGTTAGGATAACTGAAAGACGCCAGTTTTTCAAGGACCACCCTTTTGGGGAGGAGATGAACAGTCCGCCTGCTGCGCATGTCAGACTGCCTGCCGGGTTCTTTGACTTCCAGGGTGGAGAGAAGAACGAGAGGAGCCTTTTTGCCTGCTTGGCGGGACTCCTGGCGGGGCGGCACAGACGGTCTCCCTCACTCCAAAGGTGGCCTTTTTCGGTTTGGTGAGTTTTTATAAGGAATATAGACTAAGCCTAGATTTAAGACGATTTGTACTGTATTTCTATTTTCCTATCCTTCTAATCAACAACACCTTATATACAATAAAGGCTCTATCTAGAAAACCAGAAGCTTCTTCCATTTACTAGTCTGGGAGATAAATTAAGGGAAGGGTTAAGTAGGGGAGATTTATGATCTAATATCCAATTTTAAATCTCACACTGACACAGTGGATAGGGTGCCACTGGACATGAAATCAGGAAGACTCATCTTCCTGACTTCAACTCTGACCTCAGACATTTACTAGCTGTGTCCTTGGGCAAGACACTTAACCCTGCTTGCCTCAGTTTCCTCATCTGTAAAATGAGCTAGAGAAGAAAATGACAAACCACTGCAGTATCTTTGCCAAGAATATCCCCAAAGGGATCACAAAGGGTCAGACATGACTGAAAAATGACTGAACAGCATATTTAATACAGACTCCACAGAATTGTAGAGTGGCCATTTAATTCAACCCATAATCAACAATTAAACCTATCTACAATTTACCCGCGTGATCATTCAGCTTTCCCTTAAATATTTCAAGTGAAGGAAGCCACTACCTCCCAAAGCAACCCATACCACTTTGAGAGAGTTCTGATTGTTGGGAAGAATTGTTTTCATATATCATATATTTTTTCATATAACAAAACCAAATTTGCTTCTTTGCAACTTCTACCTATTACTCCTAGTTCTGGCTTAAAGGACTAGAGAGAACAAGTTCAATCCTTTATCCACAATCCAGTACTTCGAATAGTGAATATAGTTATCATGTCACCCTAAGTCTTTTCTGTGCCAGGCTAACCATACCCTGTTGTTTTAACATACCTTCGTACACTCAAATTTTAGGCAAGAATTCTAGTTCCTTTCCCTTCCATAATAACCAGTTATCAGCTTCCTATTGGGCATCTCAAACTGGACAGCTCATAGGAATTTTGATTTCAACATGGCCAAAACTAAATTCATCATCCTCCCCCACCTCCTCCAATCCTCCCCTCTTCATATCTTCCTCAATGCTGTCAAGGATACCACCATCCTCCCAGTTGCCCAGTCTCAAGGTTCTATCCTCAACTCCTTATTCTTTCTCCCACCCCATATCCAATCACTTGTCAAGTTGCATTGTTGTTCTCTCATATATGCCCCCTTCTGTCCTCTGACACTGACACCACCCTGGTCCAGGCCCTCATCACCTGATGCCTGGACCATTGCAATAGTCTGCTGGTTGCTGTCCCTCCCTCCACTTTCTCCCCTCTCTAGTCGATCCTCTGCTTAGCTGTCAAAGTGATCTTCCTAAACTGTAGGTTGGATCTTGTCACCCTCGATTCACTAATGGCACCCTTCACATATAGGATCAAATATAAAATCCTCTTTTTTGGCTTTTAAATCCCTTTATAACCTGGCCTCTTTCTCAAGTCTTCTTATACCTTACGTTCCCCACACACAAACTGTGTGATCCAAACTTCCAACTGATTGGATCAGCAGACAAAACAATGCGTTAAAAATTAAAAGGGCCAGAAATGAACAAGAATTCCAAAAGTATACAAGGAAAGAGAAAAAGCAAGGAGGCCTAGTGTAAAGAGTGGCAAGCCATAAGAGAGCTGGATTTGCATCTCAGCTCTGACACTTCCTCTTTGTATGACCTTTGACAAGTCACTTAGTCGCTCTGAATCAGTTTCTTCAACCATAAAATGGGGTCAGTCACACTTGAAGTACCTAATTCACAGGGTTGTTGTAAGAAGAACACTTTACAAACCTTAAAGAACTATGTAAATGTGAGATATAATTATATTTCAGCTTGCTATTAAATCCTATTCAGTTAGCATTTACCCTTTGATGCAAGGTAAAGATAGCAGACATCGTGCAGGGTAGGCTTAATGCATTTTTAAGTGATCATAATATATTAAAAAGGAGAATAATGGATCTTATAAGCTATTTTTGACTTGAAAGATGCACACCCTCACTGGCTTGATGTATCACATGGATGATATTTTCCTGTACATTTCAGGTACCATAAGTGGCCCATTAGTAAGAAGAGAAAAGTAAATAAAAGATGCATCATACAGACTCACCAAATCTTCATTATCTTCTCTATCTTTATTCAACCATAATGTTATAAAGTCATTTCCCATATTGAATTCTCATTTCACAAAAATCCAATAGAAATAACCACACACCCTAGGGCCCAACAGGGTTATTCTTTATAGCACAAAAACAGGAAAATGAATAAATTCTGGGACCATCTTTAAAAAGGAATGAGTCAGGGAGCCAAGATGGCGGAGAGGAAGCAGCAAGCTGCCTGAGCTCTCCTTCTGTTCCCTCAAAACGAACATTAAATCAAGCCTCTGGACGGATTCTGAAACTACAGAACCTGCAAAGAGACAGAGAGACACAGTCCTCCAACCAGAGATAATTTAGAAGACTTCAGGAAAAGGTCGGTCTGACTCGGGCAAAAGGGAGGCCCAGCGCAGGGCAGCAACCCAGCGCCGAGGGGGTCGGGGCAAGTCAGCAGGAGCTGCGGGCCACAGCCGGACAACTGAGGATCCCAGAACCTGGTTCAAAAATCTGGTGGCCAAGAAGGACAGTGGAAAAACCTACCTGCACCGGCCGAGAGGGCCACCAACGGGTCAGGCGGGATCAAACGCCGGGGTCTGGCGCCTGGCTGGCCGAGCACAATCAGACAGGAAGTGCAGGGTGGGGGATCTCCACACACCATAAAGGCCTCAGAGTAAAAGCCCGGTCACACAGCACCTATACCCCTGCACAAGAAGCCCAAAACAGGGACCCTGGTGCCCCCAGAGCAGACCTCAACTTAAAGAATAAATAAATAAGCTGCAATAATGAGTAAGAAGCAAAAAAAGAGCCCTCTCCATTGAGAGCTTCTGTATCAATAGGGAAGAAGCCAACACAAACTCAGATGAGGACAATAGCTTCAAATTGTCTACATCTGAAGCCTCACAAGGGAAGGTGAATTGGTCGCAAGAACAAAAAGCCTTCCTGGAAGAGCTCAAAAAGGATTTTAAAAATCAATTGCAAGAGGTAGAAGAAAAAATGGGGAGAGAAATGAAAGCAAAACAAGAAAACTATGAAAAAAGAATCAGCAGCTTGGAAAAGGAAGCTGAAGAAAACAAAGCCTTAAAAAATTCATTTGGCCAAATGGAAAAAAAGCTGCATAATCTCACTGAAGAAAACAATACCTTAAAAAATTCACTTAGCCAAATGGAAAAAAAGGTGCATAATCTCACTGAAGAAAACAATGCCTTAAAAATTAAAGTGGGACAGTTGGAAGATAAGGAATCCATGAGACACCAGGAATCAGTCAAGCAGAATAAAAAAAATGAAAAAATAGAAGAAAATGTGAAATACCTCATTGGAAAGACAACTGATCTGGAAAACAGATCCAGGAGAGACAATTTGAGAATCATTGGACTGCCTGAAAGCCATGACCAGAAAAAGAATCTAGACACCATATTCCAGGAAATTATTAAGGAGAACTGCCCTGATATCATAGAATCAGAGGATAAAATCATCATTGAAAGAATCCACTGATCACCTCCTGAAAGAGACCCCAAAAGGAAAACTCCAAGGAATATTGTAGCCAAATTCCAGAATTATCAGGTGAAGGAGAAAATACTCCAAGCAGCCAGAAAGAAGCAATTTAAATATCATGGAGCCACAGTCAGGATTGCTCAGGACCTGGCAGCTTCAACATTAAAGGACCGCAAGGCTTGGAATATGATATTCCGGAAGGCAAAGGAGCTTGGATTGCAGCCGAGAATCTATTACCCAGCAAAAATGTGCATTTTCTTTCAGGGGAAAAGATGGACATTTAATGACATTGGGGACTTTCAATCTTTCCTGGTGAAAAGACCAGAACTGAATAGAAAATTTGATCTCAACATACAAGACTCAAGAGAAGTTTAAAAAGCTAAACAGAGGGGAAAAAAAAAAAGTTACCCTATTAGGTTAAACTGTTTATATCCCTACACAGGAAGATAATACTCATAACTCTTAAGAATTGTAAATGTATTTGGGCAGAGAGAAGGACTTTATATAGAGGGTATAAATATAAATTGTCTTTGATGTGATGATACAAAAGAATTAAGGGGTTAAAAAGGGAGTCTATAGGGAGAAGAGGAAAGGGGAGGTGGAATGGGATGAATTATATCATATGAAGAGGTGGAAAAAAACCTATTACAATAGAGGGAAAGAAAGGAGGGGGGAACATTGTTTCAACCCTATTCTCATTAGATTTGACTCAAAGAGGGAATAACATATACATTCATTGGGATAAAGAAACTTAACTCATTCTTTAGGGAAACAAAAGGGGAAGGGAAAGAGGGGGACTGATAGAAGAGAGGACAAAAGCAAGGGAGAAAAGGGTAAAGAAAAGAGAGGGGGGTGATAAAAAGGGAGGGCAGATCGGGGGAGGCAGGGGTAAGAAGTAAAACGTCAGTGAGGAGGAATAGGGTGAAAGAAGGGGGAAAAAGTACAAAGGGGGTAAATAGAATGGAGGGGAATAGACAGTCAGTAATAATAACTGTGAATGTGAATGGGATGAACTCTGCTATAAAACGGAAGCGAACTGCAGAGTGGATTAAAAACCAGAACCCTACAATATGCTGTTTACAAGAAACACATTTGAAGCAGAGAGATACACACAGAGTAAAGGTAAAAGGCTGGAGCAGAATATATTATGCCTCAGCTAAAGTAAAAAAGGCAGGGGTAGCAATCCTTATCTCAGACAAAGTGCAGGCAAAAATAGATCTCATTAAAAGAGATAAGGAAGGAAATTACATCTTACTTAAAGGTACTATAGATAATGAAGTAATATCAATATTAAATATGTATGCGCCAAGTGGTATAGCATCCAAGTTCTTAGAGGAGAAGTTAAATGAGTTACAAGAGGAATTAGACAGTAATACTATACTAGTGGGGGATCTGAATCTCCCCCTCTCAGAATTAGATAAATCTAGCCAAAAAATAAATAAGAAAGAAGTGAAAGAGGTGAATAGATTACTAGAAAAGTTAGACATGAGAGATGTCTGGAGAAAATTGAATGGGGATAGAAAGGAATATACCTTTTTCTCAGCAGTACATGGCACATTTTCAAAAATTGACCATGTATTAGGGCACAAAAACATCATAGTCAAATGTAGAAAGGCAGAAATAGTAAATGCATCCTTCTCAGATCATGATGCAATAAAAATTACATGTAAGAAAGAGCCAGGGAAAAGTAGAATGAAAATCAATTGGAAACTAAATAACTTCATTCTAAAGAATGAATGGGCCAAACAAGAAATCATAGAAACAATCAATACTTTATCCAAGAGAATGACAATAATGAGACAACATACCAAAATCTATGGGATGCAGCCAAAGCAGTGCTTAGGGGAAAATTTATAGCTCTAAATGCTTACATGAATAAGAAAGAGAAAGAGGAGATTAATGAATTGGGCATGCAACTTAAAAAGCTAGAAAAAGAACAAATTAGAAATCCCCAATTAGACACTAAATTAGAGATCCTGAAAATTAAAGGAGAAATTAATAAGATTGAAAGCAAAAAAACTATAGAATTAATCAATAAAACTAAGAGCTGGTTTTATGAAAAAACCAATAAAATAGATAAAATATTGGTTAATTTGATTAAAAAAAAAAAGAAAACCAAATTACCAGTATCAAAAATGAAAAGGGTGATGTTACCACCAATGAAGTGGAAATTAAAGCAATAATTAGGAAATATTTTGCCCAACTGTATGCCAATAAATTTGACAATCTAAATGAAATGGATGAATATTTACAAAAATACAAACTGCCCAGGTTAACTGAAGAGGAAATAAAATCCTCAAATAAACCCATATTAGAAAAAGAAATTGAACAAGCTATTAATGAACCCCCTAAGAAAACATCCCCAGGGCCAGATGGGTTTACGGGTGAATTTTACCAAACATTTAAAGAACAATTAATTCCAATATTATACAAATTATTTGGAAAAATAGGTGAAGAAGGAGTTCTACCAAATTCGTTTTATGACACAAATATGATGGTGATACCAAAACCAGGCAAAGCAAAAACAGAGAAAGAAAATTATAGACCAATTTCCCTAATGAATATTGATGCTAAAATCTTAAATAAGATATTAGCAAGGAGATTACAGCAAGTGATCACCAGGATAATACACTATGACCAGGTGGGATTTATACCAGGAATGCAGGGCTGGTTCAACATTAGGAAAACTATTAACATAATCAACCACATCAATAAGAAAACCAACCAAAATCATATGATTATCTCAATAGATGCAGAGAAAGCTTTTTTTTTTTTTTTTTTTTTTGCAGGGCAATGAGGGTTAAGTGACTTGCCCAGGGTCACACAGCTAGTAAGTGTCAAGTGTCTGAGGCTGGCTTTGAACTCAGGTCCTCCCGAATCCAGGGCCAGTGCTTTATCCACTGCGCCACCTAGCTGCCCCCATAGAGAAAGCTTTTGACAAAGTACAGCACCCATTCCTAATAAAAACACTAGAGAGTTTAGGAATACGGGGAGCTTTCCTTAGAATAATAAACAGTATCTACCTAAAGCCATCAGCAAGTATTATATGCAATGGAGATAAATTAGAGGCCTTCCCAATAAGATCAGGGGTGAAACAGGGATGTCCATTATCACCCCTATTATTTAATATTGTCCTAGAAATGTTAGCTTTAGCAATCAGAGAAGAGAAAGGAATTAAAGGAATTAGAATAGGCAAGGAGGAAACAAAACTATCACTCTTTGCAGATGATATGATGGTATACTTAAGGAATCCTCGAGAATCAAGTCAAAAATTACTTGAAACAATTAACAACTTTAGCAAAGTAGCAGGATATAAAATAAATCCACATAAATCATCAGCATTTCTATACATGACCAACAAAGTCCAGCAGCAAGAGATAGAAAGAGAAATTCCATTTAAAGTAACGGTAGATAATATAAAATACTTGGGAGTCTACTTGCCAAGACAAACCCAGGAACTCTATGAACACAACTACCAAACACTCTTCACACAAATCAAATCAGATCTAAATAATTGGAAAGATATCAATTGCTCATGGATAGGCAGAGCTAATATAGTAAAAATGACAATACTGCCTAAATTAATTTACTTATTCAGTGCCATACCAATCAGGCTACCTAAAAATTATTTTATACAGCTAGAAAAAATAATAACAAAATTCATCTGGAAAAACAAAAAATCAAGAATATCCAGGGAAATAATGAAAAAAAATTCACAGGAAGGTGGGTTAGCGGTGCCAGACCTGGAGCTTTACTATAAAGTGGCAGTCATCAAAACTATCTGGTACTGGCTAAAAAATAGAGTGGTAGATCAATGGAATAGGCTAGGCTCAGGAAATGCAGTAGTAAATGACACTAGTAATGTAGTGTTTGATAAACCCAAAGACTCCAGCTTCTGGGATAGGAACTCAGTATTTGACAAAAACTGCTGGGAAAACTGGAAGATAGTATGGCAGAAATTAGGCATAGACCAACATCTTACACCTTATACTAAAATAAGGTCAAAATGGATACATGATTTAGACATAAGAGGTGATACCATAGGTAAATTAGGAGAGAAAGGAATAGTGTACCTATCAGATCTTTGGAAAGGAAAACAGTTTTTGACCAAAAAAGAGATAGAGTATATTATAAAATGCAAAATGGATGATTTTGATTATATTAAATTAAAAAATTTTTGTACAAACAGAAGCAATGCATCCAAAATTGGAAGGGAGGCAGAAAGCTGGGAAACAATTTTTGAGGCCAGTGCTTCTGATAAAGGCCTCATCTCTAAAATATATAGGGAATTAAATCAAATTTATAAGAATCCAAGTCATTCCCCAATTGAGAAATGGTCAAAGGATATGAACAGGCAGTTTTTGATGAAGAAACCAAAGCTATCTATTCCCATATGAAAAAATGCTCTAAATCTCTAATGATTAGAGAGATGCAAATTAAAACAACTCTGAGGTACCACCTGACACCTATCAGATTGGCTAAAATGACAAAAAAGGAAGATAATAAATGTTGGAGAGGCTGTGGGAAAATTGGAACACTAATGCATTGTTGGTGGAGCTGTGAACTGATCCAACCATTCTGGAGAGCAATTTGGAATTATGCCCAAAGGGCGATAAAGCTGTGCATACCCTTTGACCCAGCAATCCCACTTTTAGGTCTTTTGCCCAAAGAAATCATGGAAGGGGGAAAGGGACCCACATGTACAAAAATATTTATAGCTGCCTTTGGTACGTGGTAGCAAGGAATTGGAAGTTGACGGGGTGCCCATCAATTGGGGAATGGCTGGACAAGTTGTGGTATATGAATACAATGGAATACTATTGTGCTGTAAGAAATGATGAGCAGGAAGAGTTCAGAGAAACCTGGAGGGTCTTACGTGAGCTGATGATGAGTGAGATGAGCAGAACCAGAAGAACATTGTACACAGTATCATCAACATTGAGTGTTGACCTACTGTGATGGACTATATTCTTCTCACCAATGCAATGGTACAGAAGAGTTCCAGGGAACTCATGATAGAAGAGGATCTCCAAATCCAAGAAAAAGAAAGAAAGAAAGAACTGTGGAGTATAGATGCTGATTGAACCATATTATTTCTTTTGTCTGGGGTGCTGTTTTTTTTTTTTCTATTTTGAGGTTTTGCATCACTGCTCTGATTTTTTCTCTTGTAACAGGATTAATGCAGAAATAGGATTAATGTTATTATGTGTATATATATATGTGTGTGTATATATCTATATCTATATGTATATGTATAGAGATATATAGATATAACCTATATCAGATTACCTGCTGTCTAGGGGAGGGGGGAGGGAGGGGAGGGAGGCAGAAAAATCTGAAATTGTAAAGCTTGTATAAACAAAAGTTGAGAACTATCTTTACATGTAACGGAAAAAATAAAATACCTTATACATTAAAAAAAAAAAAAAAGGAATGAGTCGGGGGCAGCTAGGTGGCACAGTGGTTAGAGCACCAGCCCTGGAGTCAGGAGTACCTGAGTTCAAATCGGGCCTCAGACACTTGACATTTACTAGCTCTGTGACCCTGGGCAAGTCACTTAACCCCAATTGCCTCACTTGAAAGAAAGAAAGAAAGAAAGAAAGAAAGAAAGAAAGAAAGAAAGAAAGAAAGAAAGAAAGAAAGAAAGAAAGAAAAAGAAATGAGTTGGGGGCAGCTAGGTGGCGCAGTGGATAAAGCACTGGTCTTGGATTCAGGAGGACCTGAGTTCAAATCCAGCCTCAGACACTTGACACTTACTAGCTGAGTGAACCCTGGGCAAGTTACTTAACCCCCATAACCCTGCAAAAAAAATAAAAATAAAAATAATTAAATTAAAAAGGAACGAGTCGGGGCAGCTAGGTGGTATAGTGGATAGAGCACTGGCCCTGGAGTCAGGAGGACCTGAGTTCAAATCCAGCCTCAGACACTTAACACTTAATAGCTGTGTAACCCTAGTCAAGTCACTTAATCCCAATTACCTCACCCAAAAAATTAAAGGAAAAAAAAAGGAATGAGTCATTTACTGTCTTATACTATTCCCCAGATCTAATTATTAGAGGGCTAAGACCATAGAAAAAAATAACTCCTTATCCCCTTTCTTCCAGAGTCTAATAAATATATTATGTTATGTCTGCATTATGTATGTTATACATACATATGTATAAGACCACATGTGTAATATATATAAGACTAGAGAGAGAGAAACCACTAGATGTATAACAAATATATATATATATAGAGAGAGAGAGAGAGAGAGAGAGAGGGAGAGAGAGTAACAGAGGATAGACAATGATTTGGGCCAAGAATTAAACTGGAGGGAAAATGTAGGCTAACTTGGTTTTTTGAAGTTTTGCAATATTTTTAAGAATCCACATTGTTTCCTCCCACAAACTGCCCCCTCCTACTTTTGTTGTAATTAACATAGCTGAATTTTGTTAAATATTTAAATGTATTCCTGTTATCCATATTCTCAATAATTGGGAAAGAAAGCACTCTATCAGATTCCTTTTAAGAGAAAAATGTGATTATAATATTACCAGGGAAAGACAAAGAAAAGAAAGAAAACTATAGATAAATATTACTAGTGAAGATGACTAATGAAGATGTAATTTTAAATAAAATTCTTACAAAAATACCATAGCAAGATATGACAAAAATTCATTGATATGGTCAAGTTGAATTTTTTCCAGGATGGTTCAGTTATGAAAATATCATAATTCATCATATTAAAAATTAACAATCAATGCCACATGATTATATTAATAAATTTAGAAAAGACCTTTTGAAAAATACAACTCAAATTTATCATTAAATTTTTCTAAATAAGCACTGACTAAATAGTTTTCCTTTTTAATTTTTATTCTTACTTTCAACCTCGAAAAAGGAAATATTTCCATACACAAAATAAAACACAATAAAGGATTATATTTTAAACTACAAATCTCTTATCACATACAATTTGCTTTTAAAATAAATAGTAAATTCAACATGCTGTTTTCAAAACTATCCTCATTGTCTTATATCCTTCTGAGTTTCATTTTCTTCTCTGCATTTTAAAATCTTTCAACAACCTTTTTTTTCTTTCTTTTCTTCCTTTTGTTTAGTTGACAAAACTATTACTGGCTCCTAGTTCCTCATAATATCCCTCCACCAGTGAAAAAGGAAAAAAAACCATAATCGTCATAACAAAGAAGTATAATCAAACAAAATAGATCCACAGATTTACCACACTCAAAACTTTATGACTCATTCTACAACTTGCCTAGCACCCTTCTCTCGGGAGGCAGGTAACATTCCTTGTCATTAGGCCTTTAGATTCATGATTGGCTGGTCATTGCATTGATCTGAGTTCTTAAAAATTTCAAAGTTGACATTCTTTACAGTGCCATTGCTACTGTATAAATTTATTGTATAACTTCTTCTCCTGTTTCTCACTTTACTCTGCATCAGTGCATACAAGTCTTACTAGTTTTCCCTGAAACAACCTCTCTTATCTTTTCTTACGGTACAACAATATTCTATTACATTCATATACTCTAATTTGTTCAGCCATTCCCCAAATTACTGGTAACTTATTTGTTTCCAGTTATTTGTTCCAATTAAAAAAGATACTATTAATATTTTTGCACATATGGGTTCTCTTTTCTCCTTCTCTGATCACTTTGGGGTAAAGGCCTAGTAGTGGTATTGCTGGGTAAAGGGGGATTTTTAATACAATAATAGGTGAAACAAAAATCAATATTATTTGTAATGGTGAAACACTAGAAAATTTCCTAACAAGCATGGGGGGAAACTAATGATGCCCCTTTTCCCTGCTATTATTTCTTCATCATCTGGTACTAACTGATTATAGCCTCCTAACTGGACTCAGTATTCCATCTCTTTCCTCTCTAAGCTGTCCTCTATGCAGCTGACAAAGCAATATTCCTAAAGTGTAAGTTTGACCTTGTCTCTATCCTGCTCCATAAATTCCAATGGCTCCTTATTTTCTCTAGGATCAAATACAAACTCTTTTATTGACATTTAATGTCATTAACCACCTGGCTTCAATCTAGGTTTCCAGCTTTGTTCAACATTACTCCTCTTCATGTACTTTTTGGTCTGTCTAAACTGGCCTATTTGCTTCGAATCCTCTTACCACTAATCCCTAACCTCCTTAAAAGCCCAGCTCAAGCACCATCTACAGGAAGCCATTCCTACTCCTCCAGTGTACCACCTACCCCCCCCCCACTACATCTTTATTTTATGTGACATGTTGAATCTTTTAAAAATTTTATTTATTTTATTCTGAACTTAAGAAATAAAACAAGCATTTCCATTCCAACTTGTAATTCTTTTTAAATATATAATAGTGTAACTTTTTTTTCTTTTCTTCTTTCCTCCCCTTTCTCCCCACCCTAAAGATGGCTACCATTAGACACAAAAATGTATATGTGTGTGTATATGTATATAAAACAATTCTAAGGAAGCAGCTAGGTGGTGCAGTGGATAAAGCACCACCCTGGATTCAGGAGGACCTGAGTTCAAATCTAGCTTCGGACACTTGACATTTACTAGCTGTGTGACCCTGAGCAAGTCACTTAACCCTCGTTGCCCCACACAAAAAAGAATAAATTTAATTAATAAATAAACAATTCTATACATACTCTACTTATCCATTCATGTTATCTCTCTTTAAAGAATGTTGGTTCCTTGAGGACTACGACTCTTTATTTTTCTTTTCCTTTCTTCTTCCCTTCCTTCTTTCTTTCCTTCCTTCCTTTCTTTCTACTCCCAGTATCTAATTCAGTGCCTGGCACATGATGGTGCTTAATAAATAATTTTTTAAATAGTTCCAGAAGTGTTAACAATTGCAATCAGACAAGAAAAATAAGTTAACAGCATAAATACCCTCAAATAGGGGCCTAATCATCCCTATTTACAGATGACTTGATCATTTACATAGCCTCAGACCATTAGCCAAGGAACTAATCAAAATAATTAATAGCTTCAGTAAAGGAGCCATATGTTAAAAAAAACCACAAAAATCATCAATATTTATATGTGCATGTACATAAAAATGTTGCTTTTTGCAAATACTATATATATATATATATATATATATATATGTAAGTTTATATGTGTGGGTGCATAGAGGTTCCTTCTAAGAGAAAATAATAGTCAATTCAAAATAACTAAAGAATGCATAAAATATCTAAGAGCCAGTATATTGAATTTACTCTAGACCAATAAAATCATGAAATATTATTTACATAAATAAAGGAGGATAAATAATTGGAGTAATATTCATTACTTATTGTTGAGCTATGACTATATATTAAAAATATAGGAGTCAAAGGTCTAGAATTTCAAAAGGAATAATGAAAATAAGCAATAATGAACAGAGTGAGGGATAAGAAAGTCAGTGGTCACTACAAATTTTTTTATAAATCCATTTTCTTCATTTTATAAATTCTTTTCTTCATAGGGTAGTATTGATAGTATGTTCTCTTAGTCCTGGAAAAGATGTCCCATTGGACTTCATATCTGCTTGGCAGAAAACAAGTAGACTGACCTAAGAGGGAATTTCCAGTTGGCATAGTTATTCGTTTGTTACTGCTGTCTCTGGTCTCACATGTTCCCTAAATGAACTTCTTAATATATACTGATGTGGTGATCATAAATTCACTTTAATACCCTCCTTTGACAAATACTACTATTGTCCTCCCAACACTTTCTTCTAACTCTTCTCTTCTTCCTGCCCCTAAACACATGTCCACACCCATATTTGGTGAATTTAGCCTATCCTCCTCTCTCTCCAGGGTGGTGTATTGGGAAAAGTACTGAATTTGGAATAAGGAAAGATTTGGCCCAAAGGGCAAAAGTTGAATAAATGGGCAGAAGTTACAAAATAAGTCTTGATGTGAAGAAAACAGTTAAAAGAATCAAAGCCATCCCAAGGTGGAGCAGTATGCCTCTGGGGGCAAAGTGTGTTGTTAAGTCAACAAACATTTATTAAGTATCTACTATAAGCCAGGAACGGTGCTCAGTGCTAGAGATACAGAAAAAGGCAGAAGTAGCTCCTGGAGGTTTTCAAGTCAGAACTGAACAATGACTTGTCAAGTCAAGTAGAGAGTACTCTTGTTCAGGAATGTATTCGAAGTTCATGTGGCCACTTCTAATTCAATAATCCTAAGTCCTGCTTCTGACACTTGTTTGCTATGTGACCATGGGCAAGTCACATAACCCGAGACCCTCCCTTTTCTAACATGAAAGAAAAGGGGATAAGAAATTACTATAGCACTCACCAAGAACAGTTATTGTGAGGATCAAATAATAGAAAATTTGGACAATATTTGTAAGCTTTAAAGTGTGTTATAAATTTTAGCTATGATTACTACTGTTGTTAACATTACTATCAAAACTTAATCTTGTAAGGGCCTAAAATTCTGGCTATGATGTCTAAAATCTAATGAGTGCCTGGTTGCCTTAAATTAGAAGCTTTAGCAAGAGTTTAGACTTTTAAGTATTTATTAAAGTGCATCAGAAGTTGGTGAGGAAAGAGAGAGAGAGAGGTAAAAAGTCTAACTATCTCTAAGAGTGCCCCACATCTCACCCGCCAAAGCCGAGGTCAGGAACCCAACAAGCCTCACTTCCCCACGGCTTCTCCCAGAACCCTCCTATGAAACAGGAAACAGGGCCATCCACACACACACATATCTCCAAACTAATTGGCTGGTAGCTCTGATTGACAGGACCCATGAGCAAACATCACTTCCTGATGCCAAACTGACCTTTGAAACCCCAGAAAAGGTCTTTTCCAGACACTAAAGTCACATGGTTTCCAAGTCACATGCTTTCTCCTCATAGCGGAACTTCCCTGCAATATCTTTCTCAACAGGTTGGTAGCACTCTAAATCTCACAATCTTTCCTGTGACATTCAGAACATCCTGGAAATACTTTACACAAAAGGCTTGTTGACCCTGACCTAGAGCTTTTTTCAGTGAATTTTATTGGGATTCTTTCTTCCAAATTCTCTAATACTCTCTGATTAACACAATACACAATGATTCAAAAGAATTCATGATGAAAAAGCTACCCATCCCCTAACAGAGAGGTAATGGTCACAGGGTGCAGATTGAGACATAGGGTTTTTTTTGTTTGTTTTAGATATGGCCACTGCAGGATTAGTTGTGATTGACCATGCATGCTTTGTTTTCTTTTCTTTTCTAATAAGAACAGAGTTGGAGGGGGGAAATGGGGTTTTGTTCATTGAAAAGCATATACTTTGGGGCAGCTAGATGGCGCAGTGGATAGAGTACCAGCCCTGGAGTCAGGAGTACCTGAGTTCAAATCCAGCCTCAGACACTTAACACTTACTAGCTATGTGACCCTGGGCAAGTCACTTAACCCCAACTGCCTCACTAAAAAAAAAAAACAAGAAAAGCATATACTTTTCATTTGATTTTTTAAAAATTCCTTAAAGTAACTCCTGGAAAATATCTCACATGTCTATTGAACTCAGCCAACCAGGAAAAGGAAATAAAATGGGAGAAAATGCTATGCACATACAATTTTGTCTGTTGGATGCATGGGATATTTACTTTTCCTATACTACTTAATGAGCCCTTATTCCAGGGATGATAGTCAGGAACAGAAAAGGGAAAGAATGGGACAGTTGGTAGGGAAGACATTGTCATGAGGAGATGTCGGAAACTTGTAAAAAATACATACTTGGAGGACAAAAATTCTGAAATCCAGATATTAAGTCTCATAGTCATCTTGGGCAAAAGTTTCCAAATTGTTAGGGTAAGTTTCCGTGGAGTAACATGAGTATTTGGGGGGCTCTGGTGACAAAGCCTTGGCAGATGTGAAATTTTTGACTGCACAGGAAAGGAGTACTAAAGAGAAACCAATGGAGCAGAATTCAGGTGTGATCATAATTAGTGGCAAATGGAGAAGTGGGAGCATGAATGAGTGGGTCCACATCAAAGAAAGACCGTGATGAAGTGCTTCAAGAAAATTGGAGGATGGAAAAAGCCCTTTCAGCCATTACTTCAATATTGTGAAGAAGATATCACAAAGAGAATTTCACAAACAAATATCAATTAAGCACCTAGTCAACGACTGTAAGTTGGAGAATAGTTACCAATCTCTAACAGTACAGGATTTTTTTCCTCACTAGAAGTTCTCTTATACCAATAATTGATGCTAACCGCACCCCCTCCAAGATAATACAAAGCACTTTCAGACTGAAAATTCTCCACCACAAGCATTTTTATAAAAGAGGGGAAAATGCTCCACCAGAGCTAAATTCTTGAGATCCAATGTGGTATAACAGAACCTTAAACATCAGACCTGCAAACAAGCCCTATGTGGTTTATTGCAAAGAATACCAGAGGCAACTATTTGCCTTTCCCTTCAATCCCACTGGGGGGGTAGGAAGAGGAAGGGAAAGAAGGGAAGTGGAAGCAAAAGGAGGCAAGAGGAGGGAAAAGGAGAAAAGGGAAGGAAGGAAGGAAGGAAGGAGGGAGGGAAGGAGGGAGAGGAAAATGACCCCTGCTCAATAATTCTCTGGAAATCAGCTTTGGTGATGTGTCAAAGGTTCATTTATTCTCATTCTCTCAAGAATGGGCACCCCAGTGTGTAGCTGGTGGATGCAAAGAATGGGGTTTCGAAGGCCCCATTTTAACCCCTAGTCCATAATGCAAATGGACCCTGCCCTTTTTCATCACTGGTCTATTAGTCAAGGGCTATAATCTACGCACAAAAACTAGCTAACCTAAAGGCAGTGTTCTTCTGTGTGTGTGTGTGTGTGTGTGTGTGTGTGTGTGTGTGTGTGTGTGTGTGTGTGTGGCAATTGAGGTTAAGTGACTTGCCCAGGGTCACACAGCTAGTAAGTGTCAAATGTCTGAGGCCAGATTTGAACTCAGGTACTCCTGACTCCAGAGCCGGTGCTCTATCCACTGCGCCACCTAGCTGCCCCTAAAGGTCGTATTCAACCCTAATTTCCATAATTATCTTTTGGGTTCTTAGCCAATGGGGGAGGTGACACAGGGACATTTCTGCAATCTTCCCTTATATGGACACAGCCCAAAAGAGGACCTCATGGAGAGCAGCTCAAGGCTATTTGAACCATGTGACCTTGTTTGCTGAAGGGGAAGGAGGGGAACTGAGACCTTTGTCCCCAAACAGGTCCAGTGGAGTGTAATTTGAATGGTAACTGTTATATCCTTATTGAGAGGAAACCATTCTGTTTCTTGGAAGGAAGGAAGGAAGGAAGGAAGGAAGGAAGGAAGGAAGGAAGGAAGGAAGGAAGGAAGGAAGGAAGGAAGGAAGGAAGGAAGGAAGGAAGGAAGGAAGGAAGGAAGGAAGGAAGGAAGGAAGGAAGGAAGGAAGGAAATGCGGACCTCTTAAATTCTTCTGTGAGTTAGCATATTTAGCAAGTTATTCCATAATGCTTCCTGGAAGTTCTAAGTTCTCAGCCTGGATCTGCCCTCATCTTTAAGGAAACCAGTACCTACCACTTTGTTTTGTAACTCAGACTCTTTTTCTTTGAAATATGCTTCTTTAAATCAGCTATGGATGTCAGCTTTATAAGTTATTGTCAAGGACCACTGTAGAGGAATCAGGAAAATGACACATGCTGTGTGATTTCTGACTAGGATTGAACAGGCATTCTAGCACAATCCACTGCAGCTCTCCATATTCTGGAAATCCCATAATTACTGACATTTAAGAAGAAATGTTTATAAAGGCCACCTGATAGATCAAGAATATTCTATAGAATACTAAATAGGTACATTGCACTGAACCAGACACGAGAAGACACCACAAAATAGACATGGCCCCCAACCTAAAGAATCTAACATGGAAGCCAGGGCAGGTACACAGCCTTCAATGCTATGTGATCTCACCAATGTAGGCATTACTTCCTGATAATGCAGATGCTATGTGAGAAGGGGAGGAGAAAACTTGAAGTCAAGAGATACCTAGGTTAAAATCCTGCCTCAGACTAGGTATATAAGCATAGGTAATTTACTTAATGCCTCTCAGCCTCAGTTTCCTCTCTGTGAAATGGAGATAAGAATTTGTGTGATTTGGTCCATATAAAAGTGACCACTGGGTCAAGAATAGCTGTTTAAAGTTTACAAATCACTTATAGCATACATGATCTCATTTAATCCCCACAGTAAACCTATATGGTAAGGACTTATTACTAACTCCATTTTACAAATGCAGAAAGGGAAGCTGAGAGAAATTTCAATTATTTACTCAACAGTTACATAGCTAATAAGTATCAGAGGCAAGATTCAGAGTCAGGTCTTCCTAACTTTGAGTCGAGTATTCTTCCCTTAACCTATTTCCAAAGAACTGAGTTCTGGTCTTGCCTCTGAAACAATTGAGTAACCACTTTGAAATCATTGTTCCTCTCCAGCCCTCCACTCCCCAGACAACTCTCTGAGACTAAAGTGACAGAGGAATTGCTGATCTGCATAAGGGAGAATACCCATTCTAGAAGTAACCTTCATCAATGACATCATATGTCCTGACTGGAAAAACAAAAAGAGGAACAAAATTGTTGTGAGCATCGAATGAGATGTCCTTGTATTCTGTAAACCTTCAAATGTCATGCGGATGTCCACAATACAGCTTTTAAAGAGATGAGGAATTCAGTATGAGAAAGATTTCTTATCCCCTGACCCACCCATGGATACTGTACTAGACTGTTAGAGTAAAGCCCAAGGGTCCTAAGAGTGAGGCACAGCTATGGGGTGACAAGTATCTATTCAAATACAATCAATGTAATGATTTCTGCCAATAATGAATCCCCTAAAGTGATAGCATTATTTGAATCCACACTGCATATTTCCATTGGGCTGGAACCATTACCATGTTTTACATAATTATAACTTCAAATAGTGCTAATTCAAATATATGCAAACACTTCTGAGGATTCATCATTAGCTCTAATCACCTAAAGACAAAGATCTCTTCACTCTCTTCTCTCATGTACCTTGAGAGATAAACATGGAATGGATTGTAATTCCACTGCCCAGTTTTCTCTCCCTCCAGTGCTATTCTTTCACAAATACCAAATTCATTTTAATAAAGCAAATGAATAGTAAAACCCTGAATTATTAAAAATCTAAAAACCTTAAAGCTTTTCCTCAGGTTGCCAGGCAACGCACACTCAGCGATTGCTACAGTCTTTGGGTGGGCTTACCAGTCCTGAATAGCCTGGAGAGAATATAGAGACAAGGTATCCTGATTGTGAGATGGGGGAGGGGAGAGGAGGAGGGGAAGGGAAGGAGAATAAGAAATAGGACTTAAAACCAGTCATTGAGATTCCCATACTGAAAATGGAAAGCAGTGCTTTCTTAGGACTCACTGTACATGATTGAGGGAAGAAAGGGAGGGGTAATAATTACATGAGACTGCTAAAATGCCTGTAAATGTTCATATTATGGTATTTGCATTCTCATGGTATCCATTTCATGTGACTTTTTAAAACTATACTGTCTTCCTTAGCCCATGCCTCCTTTAGACTCTACAGATTATAGGACTGGGAGCTGGTATAGACCTTAGAAATCATCTAGTCCAATATCTCTCTTGAGGAAATTAAGACTCAGGATTTCAAATCTGAGTTTTATGTCTCCAAATATAGTGGTCTGTCTAGTACTCGGCACTGCTTCTCACTGCTACTGAAATTGACCAGAAGAATTCTAAGTATTTCCAAAGTCAAGCAAAAGCTAAAACATGACAGTGTGGTTGGGTGGAAGGAGCATTTACTCTGAATTAATGAACTCAGGTTCCTTTACTTCTATTTATAACCCTGATTCTCATACAATAAACATCACTAAGACCAGCATTTTATGTGTTTCTTTGTTTAGGAATAGTAGGTAATAGTTTCTGAAAAATAAGGCCTAGATCACTTTAGAGAAGTATCTCACCTGGGACGCTTAAAACCTATGTGACCTTCAAAATAGGTACATGATTTAGACATAAGAGGTGGTACCATAGGTAAATTAGGAGACAAAGGAATAGTCTACCTTTCAGATCTTTGGAAAGGAGAACAGTTTATGACCAAACAAGAGATAGAGAATATTGTGAAAAGCAAAATGGATGATTTTGATTACTTAATGTAATTAAAAAGTTTTTGTACAGAAGCAATGCATCTAAAATTAGAAGGGTTGCAGAAAGATAGGAAACATTTTTTATGGCCAGTACTTCTGATAAAGGCCTTATCTCTAAAATATATAGGGAACTAAATCAAATTTATAATAATCCAAGTCATTCCCCAATTGAGAAATGGTCAAAGGATATGAACAGGCAGTTTTCTGAGGAAGAAATCAAAGCTATCTATTCTTGTATGAAAAAATGCTCTAAATCACTATTGATTAGAGAGATGCAAATTAAAACAACTCTGAGGTACCACCGGACACCTATCAGATTGGCTAATATGACAAAAAAGGAAAATAATAAATGTTGGAGAAGCTGTGGAAAAATTGGAACACTAATGCATTGTTGGTGGAGCTGTGAACTGATCCAACCATTCTGGAGAGCAATTTGGAATTATGCCCAAAGGGCTATAAAGCTGTGCATACCCTTTGACCCAGCAATACCACTTTTGGGTCTTTTTCCCAAAGAAATCATAAAAAAAGGGGAAAGAACCCACATGTACAAAAATATTTATAGCTGCTCTTTTTGTGGTGGCAAGGAATTGGAAATTATGGGGTTGCCCATCAATTGGGGAATGGCTGAACAAAATGTGGTGTATGAATGTAATGGAATTCTATTGTGCTGTAAGAAAAGATGAGCAGGAGGAGTTCAGAGAAACCTGGAAGGACTTGCATAAACTGATGATGAATGAGATGAGCAGAACCATAAGAACATTGTACACAGTATCATCAATATTGTGTGTTGATCAACTATGATAGACTAGATTCTTCTCATCAATACAACGGTACAAGGAAGTTCCAAAGGACTCATGATGGAAAAGGCTCTCCAAATCCAGAAATAAAAGAGGAACTGTGGAATATGGATGCTGATTGGATCTTACTATTTCTTTTGTTTTTGGTGCTGTTGTTTTTATTTTTTGAGGTTTTCCCTTTTTGCTCTGATTCTTCTCGTATAACATGACTAATGCAGAAATGTGTTTGATGTTATTGTATATATATAACCTATATCAGATTACCTGCTGTCTAGGGGAGCAGGGGAGGGAGGGGAGGGAGGGAGAAAAACTTGAAATTGGAAATCTTATATAAACAAATGTTGAAAACTATCTCTACATGTAACTGGAAAATAATAAAATACTTTTATTTTTTTAAAAATCTATGTGACCTCGGCACAAGTCACTTCACCTCCATGAGTGTCAATTTATTATCTGTAGAATGAGAGAGTCAGGCTACATGGTCTCTCAAGTCCCTTCTGACTCTACATCTATGATTATCTGTGATCTTTTGTCATCTCTCAGCAATAGCATCAGAATAAACGTGTCATAGGTCACTCTATAGCACTTACAAAGTGCCAGAGTATCTAGTGCTCCCATCAAAGACTAGGTAAGAAACTTGAATACAGGATACCATCCCAAATTGTGAGCAATGGGTTCTAAAAATCCTCACCTCTCCCCTCCCAAAAAAAGACAGAGAATATATGCTTCTCAAATCTACACAATACAAAGATAAGACAGATAGCTAATGGGTAGAATGATAAAATTAAGATTTTTAAAATATCTAGACAGAGTGGAACAATGTGCTAAAAATTGTCCTGGCCCTGCTGCCAGAACAAGTTCACAGAATGGGAAGAGGCACAGCAATAGAAGGACCAAGCTTACAGCCCACAGGTTACAGGAAAAAAAAAAAAAAGCAAATTAGGCTGCTGGCAGTGCTGAGCCCAACATCCTAATTGCTGCAATGACTAGCTCCAGTGTGAATTCCCTAGCTTCCTGGCTTTCTAGATCTACTCCCTGCCCACCATGTACCCCAACCTGAAATTGAGGTTGATTTCCATGGTTTTCATCCCTGAGCATATTTCGTGGGACTCAGCCCAGGTGCCAGAATTATTCTTTATAGCCCTTCTTCAATTTGAGGCTAATCTGTTTTTAACAGTTCTCTAACCCTTGCTAATCTTCCATTTAACAAGGATGTCAGGTGGCAACAGCAATAGCAACCATCAGAGGCTGACTGAATAGAAATTGAAACAAATTCATACAAAGTTTTAAAATATTTATATTCAAGGAAATAACATTATCTAATTAACCTTACATACACCATCCGTCACTCTGCTATTATAAAATTTTTCATCCTTTAAATGGATAGCAAGTTATGTCTCCCTTCTCCCCACCCCCATCAAAACATTTTCTATATTTGCTTGCTGATATTTTAGCTATACTGAAAAAAAAAAAAAAGCAATAGTAGGTAACCATTAAGGACTTCCAACTCAAATTAACTTAAATGGATCTGTGATGTCATCATCAATGTGCATGTTCCCTTCAATGATACAAATTACAATCCATCCATGCCTGCCCATCCTGTTCAACTCTTGGTAAAATCCTGTTTAATATGGGATTCCCTCCACCCAAGATGCAGATCTTCCTGGATTTCTTAATTTCCTGCAGCCTCCCCATCATGGTCTCATTCTCCACTTTCTGACCATTTTCACCTCAGTGGAACCTAGGTGTCTACTCCCTGATCTCCCCAACCCTTTCTGATGAGCCCCTTGCCTTATCTCTTTGAAATCAAAACTTGCTATAGACCACAGCATGCCAATACTGTCCCTGGGGTTTTCTTTCCAAACCATTTTCTTCTCCAGTGGATTAAGGCAAAGAGAGGTTATGTGGCTTGCCCAGGGTCACATAGCTAGTGAGTGTCTGAAGTCACATTTGAATTTAGGTCTTCCTGACTCTACACCCAGCACTCTATCCAGTGAGCCACCAGGTGCCTCTATCATAGTAAGCGCTTAACAAATGTGTTATCTAATATCAATCTATCTCTATCTATCTAACTATCTATCTATCTCATGATATTATGAGGTTAGAAATAAAGCATACAGTGGGCAGCTAGGTGGCACAGTGGATAAAGCACCGGCCCTGGATTCAGGAGAACCTGCGTTCAAATCCAGCCTCAGACACTTGACACATACTAGCTGTGAGACCCTGGGCAGGTCACTTAACCCTCATTGCCCCACAAGGAAGGAAGGAAAGAAGGAAGGAAGGAAGGAAGGAAGGAAGGAAGGAAGGAAGGAAGGAAGGAAGGAAGGAAGGAAGGAAGGAAGGAAGGAAGGAAGGAAGGAAGGAAGGAAGGAAGGAAGGAAGGAAGGAAGGAAGGAAGGAAGGAAGGAAGGAAGGAAGGAAGGAAGAAAGAAAGAAAGAAAGAAAGAAAGAAAGAAAGAAAGAAAGAAAGAAAGAAAGAAAGAAAGAAAGAAAGAAAGAAAGAAAGAAAGAAAGAAAGAAAGAAAGAAAGAAAGAAAGAATTCAGACCATGCTCTTTTATACCTCAACTATATGGCATGGCCATCCCATCTCTTCTTATGAGAACATTTGTTCTATCTTTCTTAAGTTCTTCATTGGACACTGGCAAAAAGATTTTTAAAAAGTAAATTGGGTGAAATAGTGAAGAACATTTAGATGAATGGGAAATACAGATAATAAGTCAACATTTTTGGTGCATAAAGAGAAACATAATGCATGAGGCTCATCCCCCACAAAAGAGAAAAATAGCCAACTGGAGCTTTCTTCAGACAAAGGCTGGCTGTCAATTATTTACAGGAATTCAATAAACCATTAACAAATGTTTGAAATTGTAATTCACTATTGTGGGGTTGAATATGAAAAAAGGCAAACTCCCTCTCAAAGAACAAAACTAGCCTAGAGCAGCATGGATAGTGTGCAGCTCACCAGTTTTCAAGAAACTTTGCCTCTTAATACTCCTTTCATTGCCAGCGGTTTCACAGGTCAGGCAGTTTGAGGAAGGCAGGTGGTACTTCATCATTTCTTAGTAGCTAAGCATCATTCCAGAAGACAAGGGAAGGCTGCATAAGTGTCTGATGCTGCTACAGAGCCACAAATGGATTGTGCTAAAAGCTAAGGAAGGCCAAACACACTGAGCAAAATAGCAACTGAGGTTAATCCTTTCATCAGAAGCAGGGCTGTTCAATGCGGATATTAACCTCTTCTTCACTGTCCCGTGGCTACTGAGAACAGCATACTACAGAGCATGCTATGCATCTACATTTGGAGTGAGAGAGTGGGGGATTGAATCCTAGCCTTGTGACCTGTGATTTGAGTGATCCTCTTTTCTTGGGGCCTTTTTCCTCATCTGTAAAATGAAGCAGTTAGACTAGTTCGGAAATTCTTCATCTGGGGTCCAGTAACTTTTTTAATAGTTCTATAACTATTTCAATATACTTAGTTTCCTTCATAATATTAGGCATTTTATTTAATGAATTTGAAAACATTATTCTGTAAAAGGGTCCATAGACTTCACCAGTCTGTCCAAAGGGTCAATGATATAAAAATGGTTAAGAACTCCTGCACTACATAATCTCCAAGGTCTCTTTCAGCTCTAAATCTTATGAGTCTATGACTGAGGAAAAGAAATGACCTCATTTTGTTTCTATGCCCCTTCTACTCTACTTTGTCAAGACCAGTGTGCTGGGGACTATTCCTTATACCAGTCCTTAATGAACGATTTATACCCAATTCTCCTACAGTAAACATCAATCAGATCGACATTTTATATGGTTCTTTGCGTAGGCAACAGTTTCTGAAAAGAAATGAAGGCCTAGATCACTTTAGAACATTATATTAAATGAGATATTCTTTTTTTTTTTTGCAGAGCAATGAGGGTTAAATGACTTGCCCAGGGTCACACAGCTAGTGTCAAGTGTCTGAGGCCAGATTTTGAACTCAGGTCCTTCTGAATCCAGGGCTAGTATTTTATCCACTGTGCCACCTAGCTGCCCTGAAATGAGGTATTCTTTATTGAAGATAACTAAAAACATTAAAAAAAAACGTGCAATTTATCTATTAATGAGGATTCCTCCAGGAAGGCAATACCTTTTGACTACAAACTAGAATACTTACATCACTGACCTTTGCTATGAGTGAAAGAACATTAGATTTTAAATTGGAAGGTTTGGCTTCTCATCCTGGCTCTGCCACTTACTATTTGTGTGCCCTTGGGAAAATCATTTCCAGATCTAGGGCTGGAAAGACCTATGTGGACATGCAAACCCCTTGTAGGTTGTGATAAGAAGTAATATTAGAGGAAGGATATTGGATATAGGTATCAATTGAAGGAAACTAAGACCTTAAAGGTTAAGTGAATCAAAGTCACACCAGTAGTAAGTGGCAGTCAGTATTTGAACAGGGATCCAGGAACTCCAAGATTAGAATTCTCTCCACTGTACCATGCTGCCTGTCATGTCATGTCTGATCTTCAGTTTTTTCACTTGTAAAATGAGAGGGTTGGATTAAGTAGCCCTTGAAGTCCCTTCCAGATCAAGATTTATGGATCCCATAATCTTAAGAATCCCCCAGGGAGGCAACAGTTCTTAGAGGATTTGTCTCTATATCTTGAAATTTTTAAATCAAGGCCATGTGATACAGTGGGAAAAGGTGCTGGATTTGTAATAAGTTGACAGGCACAAATCTCGGTTCTGCCACTTACTGTGTGACCTCGGGCAAGTCACTCCATCACTTGGGGACTTGAGTTTTCTCATCTATAAAATGAGAGGACTGGACTAGATAACCTCTAAATCTGATCCAATAAGACTATGATTCTAAATACCATGGCCTTGATTCTGAATACCTTGGCTGGTCATGAAGCTGAAACACACACATACATCCACATCCACAAACATTCTCATTAGATGGCATTTTTGACAACCCAACCTACATAGAAAGGCTTTCTTTTCTCATGACTGGTCATTAAAGGAAGCGTGTCTCAGTGACTATTTCTAAGGCTAGGATACATCTATATAAAAAGGAAGGAAGGAAGGAAGGAAGGAAGGAAGGAAGGAAGGAAGGAAGGAAGGAAGGAAGGAAGGAAGGAAGGAAGGAAGGAAGGAAGGAAGGAAGGAAGGAAGGAAGGAAGGAAGGAAGGAAGGAAGGAAGGAAGGAAGGAAGGAAGGAAGGAAGGAAGGAAAAGAAAAGAAAAGAAGGTTCCAGAAATACTTAAATGGGGAAATAGTTCAGCTTTTAAGACCACATGACTGATAACTGAATAATTCAGCATGAACCATATTTTCAGGTATCATTTCCTATTTCTATTCGAAGGCTCTGATATGAGGACTTTTGCCTATTTGCAAGTATATAATGAACATAATAAGTGCCCTGATACAATACAAGACCACGGGTTAAGGAGACAGATTTAACAAACATAACAAACCTCATTCATCTATGATATGAGGGCTGTGTGGAAAGCTTTGAACTCAATGTTACTGCAATGGTTTAAAAAAAAAAACTTTTGCAACTCCTCTTTTGCAAATGTTTTAAAGCTGGTGAATGAGCCACAGAAATAATCTCATAATTTTGTAATCATATATCTCTTTAAAAAAAAAAACAAGTTGGTTGCTTACATGATTTAACAAATAAAAGGGAAGGAGAGGAATGAAATCATGGCATAGAAATTAAATTCAATAGCCTCCCTCAATACTAGCATTTTAAATAAATAGATTCTACCACAATTCGCATTTATTCACATTTATCAAAAGTCCGTCAGCTATTAATCATTTAAGTGTGTACTATGTGTCAGGTACTGTGCTAAACACTAGGAATACCAAGAAAGGAAAAAGATAATGCTTGTTCTCAAGGAGCTCATGGTGTAATGGGGGAGATGACATGCAAGCAACTATGTACAAACAAGCTACATACTTGATAAATTGGAAATAATCAACAGAGGAAAGCATTAGAGTGAAATGTGACTATAAAGTCATGTGACTGGACTTTTCTTTACCCAACATATGGAAACTTCACATCCAAATGAATGTTGCTCGCTCAACATCAGCATTATAAATGAACAAATTAATAAATATTTCTCTCTAAATTATTTCTAAAAATGAAATTGACCCTCAAAGACTGAGATCTTCCCACTAATGGGGACTGTCAAAAACCTGTTCTCTGCAGGTTGCAGAGGCAATTCCAAGGGAGAAATTCTAAAAACATTATAAGCAAAGGCATGACAATAGGAATCATGTATTGTCTTGAGGATTCATTTGGATGTGTTTGTTCCATGTGTCTGGTAAAGGCCAGTCACATGATTTTATAGTCACACTTCATTGTACTTTTCCTCTTAATATACACACAGTGGCAAAATCTGTTTATTTATTTAAAATACTAGTGTTGAGGGAGATTAAAATTTAATGCCTATGTAATATCCAGCTGTTTGCTTTCCAGAGAATATGCTTGAAATTTTTATATCATCTGAGAATCTCTTCCTTTCTCATACTAATCCCCCTCCCCATAATAAATCACAAAGGTTTGTCAATTACTCCTTCACAGGATCTCTCAAATCTGCTTTTTTGTTCCTTTCCGTTTTCACAGCCACCACTGAAATTCAGTACCCTATCACCCCTGGCTTTGCCACTTGTTATCTGAATGACCTAGGGCAAGTCATGTAACCTGTCTGAATTTGTAAAATGAGGGAGCTGGACTGAATGACTTCAAAGGTCACTGCCAAATTTAAGCTTACTTTGTTAGGTCATACCTACAATTCCAGTGATGTCCTCATAAGGAGGCCCTCTGCCTCCACTTTCTTCCTGCTCCTCTCCTCTTCTCTGTTCTATCTCCTCATCCTCTTCAAACTTTTCTATAACAATGGATTATGTTTATATAGTGCTATAAAGTATTTTACATGCATTAGCTTATTTGATCCCCACAAATTATTCCCATTTTTAGATAAGAAAACAGGCTTTGAGGGGTCTAGAGTGTGGGTCAGTGGAGTTCCTTGATCATTTGATGAGCTTCCAAATCTCCAGGGTTTGGAGGGCAGTGAAAAGAGCATGGGGCTTATAATCAGCAACACCCAAGCTTGAATCTTGTCCCAGATGCTATATGTGATCTTGAACAGGTAATTTAGCTTCTCTGAGCCTCAGTTTCCTCATCTGTGAAATAGGGATAATAAAAGCATTCTACCTGACGAGGTTGTAGTTTTGCAAACCTTAAGGGCTATTATTGTTATCGTTGTTATTAAAAGACAAGGTCTTTTGCTTGGAACTTTGATCATGTCAGCCTATGAAGGATATGAATGTGACCATTTGACCCACAGCAACTCAGTATGGCTCAGCTGGAAATGAACTGATTGAACTTTTCACCACAATCAACCTTTTAGGAGTGATCCCAAGACTGAAGAAGAGACAAGAGTCCAGGCAAGGGTAGAGGAAACACTAATAGCTCTTTTGGGACAGAAGCACAAGGGAGCTACACAAGTTTTCACCGACTAGGACCAAGAAAAGAGTCCTCGAGTATCTACACTCTTTTGATGCTTGGACCAGCCTTGTAGGGACAGTGGTAAAAGCATATAGCAATTGGATATGTTCTCAACCATGTTGGCCAAAGAGAAGGGAACCATTTATCCAAAGATTAGGAGTACCTGAACCCCAACCTTTTAGAGATAAAAGGAAGAGTTTCTGGACTTCACCAGTATTAGAGTTGCTGTTCTAATAATTTCAAATTTGAGAGATTTAGACAATAAGACCTACCATAGCTGGAAGATCATCAAGTGATTAAAGTCACAATACAAGGGAGTAAAAGACCTGAATTTTTCCCTGTACTCATTTTATTTGTTTTGGTTTTGGTTTTTTATTGAACCTGTTATTTCATTTGTATAAAAAACCTCCACCCAGAGAGGAAACTCCCAATACAATGCAGATCAGCACCTTCTTGGCAACTTACAAAGAAATGGTACGTTAAGTGACTTGTTCATTATTACTCTGAGTTATTCGTACAGTACAGGCCTTGCTAGCAAACCAAGTCCATTGATTTCCCAGGGGGAGCCCAAGTCTTCAAAGCAGTACTATAAGGCTGGATCCCTGTAGGTGTCTCAGGAGTGAAAGTGGGACACACGAGAATATTGGAGGATTGCCTTCCTATCAACTGAAAGTTCATTTTCTTTCTAAAAAGACACTGAAGAGTAGCCTTATGTGTGTAAATAATGCCAAAGGCCCAGAAAAAGTGAGAGGAACGGCAATTGTACTGATAGCCTATGGGCTATTATGAGTCTGGATGTGTTTCCTGAATTTTCTCTTGGGTAGAATAAAAACTGTACCTGATATTTTCATTGTTTCCTTGAGTACTTGAATTGGATCTAAGAACACTTCCCCCACCCCAGATCTATAGTGACCTAAACAGATGTTATATTCAAAATATATGCAAAGATTCCCTAGAGAGAAGAATTCTGTGTGGGGACAAAAAAGAGAAAAAAGACATATGATTTGGAAGGAATATCACCAAGACTGAATCCAGAGTGTGATAAGTCCAGAGAGCCAGGTTATACATTAAAACAAGTTCATAAATTTTGAGCTGGGTAGAACTTCCAGTGTCAAAATCCACCCTCCTCATTTTGCGTGGGGCGTAGGGGGGGAGCGGAATCCTGGAAAGTGTGTGTAAGTGACTTGCCCAAAAAGGTGGAAAGTATCAAAACCAGAAGTCAATCCCAGATTGTCTGACTCCAAAGCCAGTGCTCTTTCCAAGACACCGTACTGATTCTTGGGAAGAAAGCAAAACAAATAAAAAACATTGTTTTCCTAAGAAAGAAACTTTTATTACTATATACCAAATTACTTGAACACATCCCTCTGCAGTCATTTATTTTTCTCCCAAGTGTGAAGATGAACTCCAGTCCTTTGAGGTTTCTCCCTGTAAATTACCATGGAAACACTTGTTTCTGCTCTTCCTTTTTAAATGATTTGCACACACTCATACATCCACTATAAATATCAGGATCAGCTTTCAAATCCAGGTCTCTAATAACTACAAGTCCAAAGTTTATTTCACTACCCAACAGCAGCCTCTCTTACTCAACACCCCAACTTCCCATTTCATCACACTCCTTAATTATACCTCCAGCTCTGCTCCACTTTGTCATTTACTTCAAAGACATCATTCTATTTTATTGGGGGTTTTTTGTTTGTTTGGTTGGTTTTTTGCGGGGCAATGGGGGTTAAGTGACTTGCCCAGAGTCACACAGCTAGTAAGTGTCAAGTGTCTGAGGCCGGATTTGAACTCAGGTACTCCTGAATCCAGGGCCGGTGCTTTATCCACTGTGCCACCTAGCCGCTCCCATCACTCTATTTTAAAGAACATTATCACATAGAATTGTGCCATCTCCATGTGGAACTAGTGGTACAATGGAGGAAGAATAAATGGAAAGGGTCAAGAAAAGAAAAAGAAATCACAATCAGTATGGGAAGAAGCTTTAACACAAGTGAGGCACTGAGAGGGGGAGAAGAATAAGGCAGCTAGGTGGCCCAGTGGATAGAGCACCAGGCATGGAGTCAGAAAGACTTGAGTTCAAATCTGTCCTCAGATGATTACTAACTGTGTGATTCTGGGCAAATCACAATCTTGTTTGCCTCAGTTTTCTCATCTGTAAAATGAGCTAGAGAAGGAAATTGCAAACTACTCCAGTATATTGGCCAAGAAAACTCCAGGTCATGCAGAGTCAGACACAACTGAAAAATGATTCAACAACAAGTCACAAAGGGGAATTTTTTAAGATGCTTAACTCTTTCCCTTCTTCTACACGAAGCCTTTCACAATACCTCTTCATTCTGTTGCCTTTCTTCTATTGATTATTTTCAATTTATCCTGTAGATAGTTTGTTCTTAAAAAGTTATTTGCGGGGCAGCTAGGTGGCGCAGTGGATAGAGCACTGGCCCTGGAGTCAGGAGTACCTGAGTTCAAATCCAGCCTCAGACACTTAATACTTACTAGCTGTGTGACCCTGGGCAAGTCACTTAACCCCAATTGCCTCACTTAAAAAAAAAAGTTATTTTCATACTGTCTCCCCCATTATATTGTGAGAGTGTCAAGATCATGGGCTATGTTTTACTTTGTATCTTCAGTGCTTGGCACATAGTACTGCTTAACAAATGTTTACTGACTGCAACTGCATGACGTAGCAAAAGTTGCATAGTTAGTAATCCTGTCATGTTTATACTACTATTTCCAATTCAACGGTACATTCCATAAAAGTGACATTGACACCCACATATTCAGGCTTTTGATTTACCTATCTGCTATGTTTTTAAGAAATCAATGTGCGCAACCAAAAAAAAATTAAAAATAAAAATAAATAAAACTTCAAACAAAACGAATGTAAGCCCCATGACCCCCAAATTCCCAATACCATGTTACTGGGATCATCAGAGCCAATAATGGTCATGGATATCAGATTCATCTTTATTATACGTGACTTGGTGGTCTCCAGAACTGAATGTTGATACTGACAATGAGGACCTAAGCAGTTCAATACGCCTAGTGCTTGGAAGACCGGAGTCTAGACTCTATCCCTGTGGTAGCAACAAAACATCCAGTGATGACGGTAAACCTCAACCTATCTGATGCAAGTAGGCACAGTTTTGAGTTCTCAACAGAGGGAAAGAAGAAAAAGAAAAAAAGCAAAGGAAAAGCCAATGCCTACAGGATCTGGACATGAGAGTGTGGACCTGTGGGTCATCCTAACAGCTAAGTTTTCCTCTAGAACAAAACACACTCTTTGGTTTGGCATTTAAAGTCCTTTGAAATCTGCCTCCAACCTATATTTCCAGACTGATTATTCATGAATCCACTTCAGATCCTCTACATTCCAACCAAACTGACTTATTTGAGGCCCCCCACAATATCTGCTATCCCTGTGCCCATGCGGAGTGCTCCCTATAACTGGAATGCCTTCCCTCTTCATTGCCTCTTCTCAGATTTGCTGGATCACCTCAAATGAGATAATGTCTATCAAGCACTTTGCAAATTGTAAAACACTATATAAATAAAACCTATTGTTTTTGTTATGATTATTATCATTATTCAAGGTTCAGTTCAAATGCCTCCTTCTCCAAAAGGTCTTTCCTGAGTTCCCTAGTTTTGGGGTTTTGGGTGTTGTTTTTTTTTTTTACAGCTTCTCTACCTCAAAATCACATGGCATTATTTTAACTACTGTATTCACTTATCTATATAACATGTTTTCCCTCAGTAGAGTGTAAGCTTCTTGTGTGCAAGGGCTATTTCATTTTTCTCAGCTCCTAGCACTACCTGGCACACAGTATGTACTTATTGAATTAATTCAATTTAATTCCTCAGCTTCTGGCTGCCCTAGAAGGTCCTTCTGAGCTGCCTGGAATGGCAAGTCGATAACCACGCTCCCCTAATCTTCACACTTAGCTTGAGGTATATCAGCCATGTTTTTTTCTTTTTTCCTTTTTGTCAGTCTGTGTTCTTACCAGGCCCAAACACATAGAAAGCCAACTTCAAATTATGCAGGAATTCAAAGGCTGCCCTAGAAAAAAAAAGATTAATTCAAAAAATCCATGAGGAATTGCTAATCAAAATTATTTTAAGTTCCTTCTTTTACAAGTATGTTTATACTCAATAATAAAGCTAATTTTACTAGGTTGTCTGTCGTTCCCATTTTCAAGTTATTATTTTTAAACCTCTCCTTTTTTGTAGTGAAAGAAGCAAAAATTTGGCAGTTGATCTGCAATCACAAGCTTAAATTTTAAAAACTAATTTTTACCAAGGGAAATTTCATATTATTGCATTTTTCCCTAAGCAAAGTTTTATATATATATATATATATACACACACAAGATGTTATATCAAAAGTGATACCATATGTCCCCACACACTTCAGCATGCATAACACAGGGCCTGTAAAACCAAATTTAATGAAGCTTTTCCTAAAATTGACTTCTCTGTGATCCTTAAAATATGCACATATTTTAAGAAACCAATAATCAGACAAACCTAATTAAGAAAAAGATAATTATGACTAACAAAAGGGTTGGCAAACTTCACTCTAAGAGGCACAGTCTGATGTTTTCTATAATTTTCACATATGATTAATATAACTGCACCACATCTGCTTTAATACTCTGACAATTTTGACATGTAACATTAAACTGAACTTGAGTACATTTTTACTTTAAATGAGACACGTCCACTTTGAACACTGTTAAAACATTTGTTTTGACAACCACATTTTTTCCCTCTTAGCCTAGATTTCTGTGATATTAGAAATAATTCCCTTCTTTCAAAGATTGTGTCTAGCTGACATAAAAGACCTGCATTCCATTGACATCCCTGACATCCCTGCTTGGTCAAATCACTTAACCATCGTAGGCCTAAGTTTCCTCATGATTGAAAATGAGGGGGATGGATGATAAGGCCTCTAATTTCCCCAACAGCTCTGGATCTATGATACTATCATCATACAAATGAGAATCACAGAATTTCCAAGTTGGAAGCTACCTCAGTAACCATCTAATACCTGAAAAAAAAAAAAAAGTCCAATCCATACCTGAAAAAAATACTCCCTCTACAAATTTAGTGTTTGTAGACCGATTTCAGAGAGTCCATGAACTTGAACGGGGGAAAGTTGCATCTTTAGTTCAATAAAATTATTTTCCTTTTTATTATTCTGTATTTTATTTTATTTGGGGGCAGCTAGGTGCCACAGTTAAAGATACCCAGAGAAGGAGAACCCCCTACAACCTGAGATAACCCAGTGCATATCGAGAGAGCTCTAGTTGTTAGGAAATTGTTAGAAAATTGAGTCAGACATCAGCCCTGTATTTATCTCTTTATAATTTCCACTCATTGCTCCTGGTTTTGTCCTCTTGGGAACAAATTTCACCCTTCTTGTATTTGGGTTGTCTTTCAAATACTTGAAAAATGGCTATAATATTCCCTTTAAGTAATCTAATTGGAATTAAATTTTGCTCATGTAGCATATGTTCTGAGCCCTTCACCATACTGGCTGCCCCTTCCTCTGTAGTCTCCCCAGTTTGTCAAAGTCCTTCCTACAATGCAACATCTAGAACATAACATAATTATTCAATAAGAAATCATGAGCAGGCAGATTTCAGAAAAAAAGCTAAAAAAAAAAAAAAACTTGTATGAACTGATACAAAGTGAAATGAGCAAAACCAGGAAAAGATTGTACACAGTAATAGCAAGATTGTGTGATGATCAACTACAAATGACTTAATTCGTCTCAGAAACACAATGGTCCAAGACAATTACAAAGGTCTCGTGTTGGAAAATGCTATCCACATCCAGATAAAGAACTGATGGACTCTGAAAGCAGATTGATGAATACTTTTTCATTTTGTGTGTGTTTTTTTCTTTTGGTTTATTTCTTCTTTCACAAGTGTGACTAATATGGAAATATGTTTTACATGATTGCACATATATAACCTATAACAAATTGCTTACCATTTTAGGAAGAAGGGAGGGGAAAGAGGGAGGGAGAAAAATTTGGAACAAAAACTTGTACAAATAAATGCTAAAAATGGCCTTTATATATAATTATGGGGAAATAAAATATGATTTGTAAAAAGAGTATACTTCAAATGTGGTCTAGCATAACTGAGAACAGTAATAATACCTGACATTTACATAATATTTTCAAATGTATAAAGTGATTTACTTACATGATATTATTTTATCCACACCACAATCCTACGAGGAAAAAAATACTAATATCTAGCATTTATATAGCACTTTAAGATTTCCAAAGTGCTTTACAAATATTATTTCATTTGATCCTCACCACAACCCTGGGAGGTAAGTACTGTCATTATGCCCATCTTGAAGCTGTGTTTCCACAGCTGAGGTGGGAAGAAACTAAATAATTTGATCAGGGTCACATAGTGAGTATCTGAGGTCACATTTGAACTCAAGCCTTCTTGTCCAGCACTTTTACCACTATGCCACCTAGCAAGTTGCCTATTATTCCAATTTTACACATGAAGAAACATGTCACCAAGATTTCTATAGGTCTTCTCTCTGATTGACAGGGCTCCATTTTCATTTTGGACTTTAGTATAAGACTAGAGGAAAGAGGCATCTGTATAAATTAAACTGAAATTTTACTTACAATAGAGATGAAGATCTTAACTTTTTCTTAAAGAATGCCCCATCATTTTTGTCTTGCCACTCGACCTAGATAACTCTGGAAGAGAGAATGAGGCACAACTCTGCCTCACACAAGTGAAGACATCACCCAGGGATGTCACTAGTCCTCTTCTAAAATGAAGAACAAACAACAACACTGCTGATGCTGACAAAACAGAGGTCAAGAACCAAGGCAAATCACAAAACAAATGCAAGCCACAAATTCAACTGTATCTTTCTGCTTACTCTTATAAATACTGAGCTAACAAACCAGTAGGAAGGAAGAAAGAAGGCAATGGATGGAGTCATTGAGTAATTGCTTGCTTGACCACTAATTTCCACCCAAAGGCTTTCTCTTAGACCTTGTGCTATAGTGAACAACAACTTGACCATAAGATTTCAATAATGGCAGCTGGCCTTTTTTTTCATATTTTTGATAGCTCCTTTTATAGCTGATTTGAAAAAGGAATGGGGAGGAGAGGGAGGAATCACTTCAATGCATATCGTTATGTTTGAAATAACCATTCTTTAATATTATCTCATTAAAAGTACCTTAGTCTTTCTTAAGAGGATTCCTTAAGTATGTTAAAATGTAAATATTTTAAAAGATGGTGCCACCCCTGTTTGGCCTGGATCCTGTAGTCCAGCCTTAAGAGACTACAATCACCTACCTACCCTTTCTTCCTCTCACACTCCAGGGAGAAGTCTAATAATAATAACTAACATTTATATAGTGCTTACTATTTGCCAGGCATTGTGTTGAGCACTTTACAATTATTATCTCATTTGATCCTCACAACAACCCTGGGAGCTAGGTGATATTAGTATCATATGCTTTTTATAGATGAGGAAACTGAGGCAAACAAAGGTTAAGTGATTTGCCAAGGTCACACAGCTAGCAAGCATTGAAGATCAAATTTGAACTCAGGTCTTCCTGACTCTAGGCCCTGTGTTCTATTCACTATGCCACTGGAACTGTCTTTGTTCTAAATAAAGGTCCTCATTATCCATCAGTTCTCAAAAAAGTCACCTTTTCACAATTACCAGCCCAAACATCTTGGGTAAGTAGGGGTACCTAAAATAGAGCTCCAGACCTAAAGAAAAAGACAATGCCCAGAATGCTATTTTAACTGGTATGTACTGACTGTACACATTGGGATGGACCAATAAGGGTAAACCTGAAAGCATGATGAAAGGAATTTTTCAAATGGGGCCACAGGACTTTCCTTCCTAAGAGGGAGTTTACAAACTAGGCCACTGGACTCAAAACAAACCTCACTCAGGTTACTTGTTTTCTCCTTTTATAAAGTGGGGTCAGAGAAGGTATACTGGAAGACTTTATACATGTGACCAAATCTTCTCACTGCTCCCCTCATTCTCACACACCCCTCCACAAAGCCCCACAAAACAAAACCCAGAAACTAAATGTGTAGAGCATGACAGCCTATGGAAGGTTTGGCTTCTCCTTATTCCCCAGAGGTTAGAGGAAGAACATTAAATTGAGAATCATGAAACAAAAGCTCTAGTCTTGACTCTGCCCCTCACAATTTATGTGAGTATTAGCAAGTCATTTAACTCATATGGGACTCACTTTTCTAATCTATAAAATAAAACACTTGACCAATATCCGGGGTTCTTAACCTAGGGTTTGTAGATAGATTTCAGAGAGTTGATTAATTTGGATGGGGAAAAATTACACATTTAGTTCAGTATACTTATTTCTCTTTTTAATATTCTGTATTTTATTTGGGGGCAGCTAGATAGCACAGTGGATAGAGCCTTGGGCTTGGAGTTAGGATCCATTCATGTTCCTGAGTTCAAATCTAGCCTCAGACACTTACTAGCTGTGTGGCCCTGGGCAAGTCACTTAACCCTGTTTGCCTCAGTTTCCTCATATGTAAAATGAACTGGAGAAAGAAATGGCAAACCACTCCAGTGTCTTTGCCAAGAAAACTCCAAATGGGGTCATGAAGTGTCAGACACAACTGCGGCTACTGAAAAACAAAGAGATCTAAACATAAGCAATATTCTAATGGTCTCAGAAAAAAATAATTTTGAGGTTTTTAACCCACCCCTAGAGACCTAGGTAAAATATATTCTGAGGTTCTCAGAAAAAAAAATGAGGTAAGGATAAGATGAACCAAAGAAATATGTTTTAAGGAGCCAACTCCAACATTGAACCCAATCCACTAAAAAAAAAAAAAAACAGATTTGGAAGTGCTAGGCTACAAGTGATATGTGTATTCCTGATACACATTGGGGGATCTTTCCCTCCAATTACTTTGTATTTATTTTATAGTAATCAGGTGCAAGTTATTTCCACTGTAAACTTCTTTAGGGCAAGGTCTGTTTGGTTTTTGGCTCTATCTCTGGGAGCTAGGGCAGTGTCAGGCAGGCCATAGATACTCAATAAACGGTTCTTAAAGGAAACATGTAGTTTAATGCCAATTAAAGAATAAATTGATAAACTACCCCCTCTGTTATTCAACTGGCAAATTCTGAAATTAAATTTATCAAACTCTAAGCCCTGTGATATTACAGAGTAATCCTTGTGTAACAGCCTCTCATGACACAATGGCCAGAGTATATTTGGGGGGATTTTTTTTCTAGGCTCATCGCAGCCAACCAAGAAACCTGGAGAAATGCATGCCTGGTTTACCCAGGATACTGAGACTAATCCCTTACTTGCAAGCAGGTAGCTCACATTATTACAGGAGAAAGTTTTATTAAAAGGAGGAAAACAAATCAGAAATCCTTGAACCATCACTCCTAAAGGCATATGTATGTAAATCCCTGGAGTCTGATGGCTCCTCTGGCAAAGGCTCCTTCCACAACAAATCCTGTCTTGGCCAGGCTGCTTCCTGCCTCTCTCCACTCCTGGTAGCAGTTGCAGCTTCAAAGCCTTGCCAACCAGTCCTTCAGTTTCTGACACAAGGCAAATTTCATCTTTCTGTCCCATCTCTACCATACAAGAAAAGAACAAAGCCCTCTAGAGTTCTCATCTGCCTGGCTGCTGTCACTATACCCTATGGGGCCTTCTTCCCTATCTTCTTCAGTCCCTCCCAGTTCCTGGCCCCATCTATCAACAAATACTCTTATCTCGGGGTAAACACATTTTGTTTCCTCTTTGCTACATAAACAGGAAAGGGAAATATCTTCACGCTGCCCACAAATGCTTTCCTAAGTATCAAGATGAAATAGGGGCAGCTAGGTGGCACGGTGGATAAAGCACTGGCCCTGGGTTCAGGAGGACCTGAGCTCAAATGTGATCTCAGACACTTACTAGTTGTGTGACCCTGGGCAAACACAACACAAATTGCCTTAGAAAACATCTGGGGCCATCGCCAGTCATCCTGATAAATATCTTGCCACTGGACCTGGATGACTTTTTTTTGGCAGGGAAATGAAGGTTAAGTGGCTTGCCCAGGGTCACATAGCTAGTAAATGTCAAGTGTCTGAGGCCGGATTTGAACTCAGGTCCTCCTGAATCCAGGGCCAGCGCTTTATCCACTTCGCCACCTAGCTGTCCGCCCCGCCCCACCCCCCCCCATCCAAGATGACTCTTGACTAGAAAGTGAGGCTGGTGACCGCAAAGCCCTCCCTCACTTAAATCTAATTCATTGCAAGTTATGACATCACCCTAATGTTGTGGTCTTCTTCAAGAACGAAGAACAAACAACAAACTTTTCAATAGTCAGCCAATGAACACGGCTTAGAACAAAGGCATTTACTAGCAGTGCATAAAAGGAATTGATATTTGAGTACTCCCAGCATAACCTAGTACACATTCCCCAACAAGCATAAATCATGAATGGAGAGAGTGAGCAAATACAGAGCGATCTCATGAGAACTCCCCCTCCCAGATATACATGGAAGTACATGCAGAACAGCAACTTAGATCTCCATCAGGGTAGTCCCTCTCATGTTTTCTGTGTTTGATGTTCCTCCTGGGTATGTATTTATGTGTGTGTATATATACATATATATGTAGAACCCCAGGAGCCCAGTGTATATGTATGTGTGTGTGTATATATACATATACACATATCATATATACAACACATATATTCAGTTCCGTTTTTTGCAGTCATGTATGACTCTTTGTGACCCCATTTGGAGTCTTGGCAAAGATACTAGAGTGGTTTGCCATTTCCTTCTCTAACTCACTCTATGGATGAGGAAACCAAATCAAAAGGAAGTAAGTGACTTGCCCAGGGTCACATAGCTATTAAGTGTCTGAGGACAAATTTGAAATCAGAAATATGACTGACTGCAGGCTGGGTGGGCTATTGACTGCACCACCTCAGGTCTGTAGGAGAGAGACAGAGACAGAGAGAGAGAGAGAGACAGAGAGAGAGAGAAGGAGGTAGGGAGAGGGAGGATATAGATAGAGAGAGAGAGAGAGAGAGAGAGAGAGAGAGAGAGAGAGAGAGATCGATCGATCGATCGATCTACTGGGCTCCCTGGGATTACTCTGCTGAGCTGGGCTTGTGGCTATACTCCTTGACTATAGTCCCCATTACCTCCATCTTGGCTCTGATGCTTGGCCATAGTCCCTATTGCCTCCATCTTGGCTCTAATGCTTGGCCTTAGTTTCCTTTGACTCCAATACCTTACTCAGGTGAAGACCTTGGCTACAGGCAATGCCAGGTTCTTCCTAGGAAAACCAGAACTTTACCTTACAACCAGTGGGAAACCTCTCCATTTCCACTGCCTTAGAGCAAAGGTATCAAACACCAAACCACAAAGTACTCAAAACTCCAGTATGGCATGAACCATGAGAAATATTTGACAAAATAAAATACAATAAAACATAGATAACGTTACATTTTTTTTTTTAGTGAGGCAATTGGGGTTAAGTGACTTGCCCAGGGTCACACGGCTAGTAAGTGTTAAGTGTCTGAGGCCAGATTTGAACTCAGGTACTCCTGACTCCAGGGCCGGTGCTCTATCCACTGCACCACCTAACCGCCCCATAACATTACATTTTAAAACTGTCAGTATGCAACCTGCAGTGATCCTTATGTATGGATCAAACAAACAAAACCTCTTCAAGGACCTTCCCCCCCTCTGGGCTATCTATATCCAGGACAAGTCCATTGTTTCTGACAATGCTCTGCCCAAAGTCCAAGTCCCTGGTGTCTGTCAACCCTCAATTGTTTCTCAACTTTTCCACATGCAAAAGGACCACTGAAAGTCTAAAAATGCTACAAATGGCAAAGAGGCTGCCCGATATCTCTGCCCTTAAACCATATACCCTTATATATGGTTGGTACCATATTCCTGCCTTAATGTTTTAACAAATTACTGATGTGAACTTTCAACAAACCAGTCTATTGAATTGTACTTTTCCTGATATGAATCTTTGCCCCTTCACAAATCCAAAGTGTAAGAACCAATTAGTTCCCTTTGGATTGAATATTCATCTAAAAATTCTAACCCCAAAATAACAAATCTACCCCAAATCTCACCATTCAATGAAGCCTGGAGTAACACTTCTATTTCCCTGTGATTTAATACTTCCATTTCCCTGTGATTCACCCAAACTAAACTTCCTTTTGCCCCCAAAGCTAATAATACTAAACAAGAAACCAATGAGGCAAAGGTTTTCCCTCCTATGAATTGCTCAGCAGGGAGCACCCTGTACATTCAACATTTAGATCTGGAGGGGAAAAAAACAGATTTCCAATATGTATCCCTATGGATTTTTCCAAACACCATTCAGTCCTGAATCAATATCCTTGCAAGCAACTGATTTTTTTTTTTCAGTTTTTTTGGGGGAGGAAGGGAATGTAAGTCACTTGAGACCTAGGCAATAGAGTCATGGTATAAATAGTTTGCAGCCAGCAAATTATATCTGCAAATTAACTTTCTGCTTCCAAGAGTAGCATCAGTAAACTTCCAACTTGGACTATGTCTGTACCCTCTCTTCCTGAACTATTCCAACCACAACTTCCAGTGGGACCAATCAGCCATATGCCATCCATAGTTTCCCAAGAAGTGCATTGGGGCACTTTTGTTGCTCTGAAAAGCAATAAACTTAATAATGGCACTTTGGAACTTACAATGTGCTTCTCTCACAGGAACAGTGAGATAGGGAGTATATATTTGTATAAGTTATTCTTAATGGGTTATTATGTTCTGGATTTTGATACTCCTCTTTGCAGAAAGAGTACTGGACTGGGAAACAGGAGAAACCCAGTCACATTTATTGCATGACAATGGGCAAGTCACTGAATCTCTCTAAGACTCAGTTTCCCTGTCTGTAAAATGGGGATAATAATACTGGTGGTCCCTCTAATGGGGTTGCAGTATAGAGCACATGAGCACATAAAGTGCTTTGACAACCTTAAAGCACGATAGGGATGTCAGCTATTATCATTGGACCAATTTTGGCAAGGGGAAATGGTAGAGAGAATGGTTGCTATTATTGTTTATGATTATGTATTCTGATGCTACTTTACAATACAAGAAAACTGAGGCCTAGAAAAGTTAAGTAGCTTGCCCAGGTTCACCCAGCTATTTATTCACAACCAACATACTGTTAATTATGAATGTATGGATCACGTGGATTTGATGAAGGTGCCTTATTATCCAAAAGTATTTTTTACAAAACCCTGAGTTCCTTCAACTGAACTCCAAACTTAACCCAGATAGCTAGCTGATAAAAGTCCCTACCTGGTGACTTCTTTTCTCAGGATAGTTAAGTCCCTATCTTAGAGGGACATCTGGGCACCCACATCCTTGCCAAACTCCTTTTTGGAATCCTGTCATCTTATCATGGTGCTTCTATATTTTCTCCATACTTGTTATAACTGAGATTGTTAAAACTGCTTTGCATTATTACATCCATTCTTGTTATAGTATTTGATTTTGGGTTGATCTGTATCTTGGTAATGAAACTGACAATACCCTGTAACCAGTGAACAAAAAAATCCACCTTACATACCCTCAGAAAGAGGGAGTCTCTGAGCCCCTTTTGGAAGGGGTCTCCACATAATCATGTTTCTTTCTTCTTGAGACAAATAAACTGGTACTACGTTTTTCCTCTCTGTCTCTGATCTGGTTTTTAGACATGTTCTCTGATCTGTTGTGGGTTTTTTTGGTAGGAGGACAGGTATGGAAACAAATTGTACAATAAATTATGAAATTAATTTCTCTGATATGTTTATTATTTTGTAGGAGACAGGCATATAAAAACTATATTTGATTTTTGACAATACAAAGTCAGGTTTCTTGACTCCCAGTTATATGATTTTCCTCCTATACCATACTTACTTCCTGTGAAGAAATTGATATAAGAACTTGGTGTTGAAGGGATGAATAAAACAGATGGATGAACCAGTAGATTCCTGAATGGGGAAAGACTCATTTTGATGGTTTGACTCTCTACTTACACACAAAGCATCCCAGCAAGTTCTCTGAAATGTCACTAACTAAAAAGAAATGAATCTGCAGAGACCCAAAGGGTCTCTACATTAGCTCAAATTAAACCATCTTCTAGTAGATCAAATAAAAATTGATAAGGAAGAGGTTTTAGGAAACTTCTGCCACCACATCCCCAGTGTCTTAGCCTGAATAAACCTAATGAAAACTCTTCTAAACTATTGTCTACATTTGGCAATAGAGCTGTTTAGCGGAATCTACTGTGGTCACTTAAGTACTAAACTTCTATATATAAACTGCTTTATATAAAAATGCAAACCTCATCTTCATCCTGGGCCAGCTTCATCAGATGCACTGTCAGCCACTTTGCCAATGAGCACAAATCCCTCATTGTATTAAAATTCTGAATGTTTGATGAATAGGCAATTTGGCTCATTGTCTCCATAGCTCTAACAAATCCACTGTCCTCATAGCACCATCTCCTCATCCGCAGAATTCACAGCAAGACATAAAGGAAGGAAATTATCTTAATTACCAACAACAATTCAGTAGAGAAGCTAGAGGGGAAAGAAAAGAGACCTAAGAAACTCAAATCAACTTCTTTGATGATTTACTTAGCTTTACAAATATTTCTATTCTGTTTAAAAATCGACCAAAAAGTATCATAGTGGCAAATGGGTTAACAGGCATATACTCTAAGTCACTTTAAGTCATACTTCTTACTCCTATCCAACTCTTCATGATTCCATTTTGGGGTTTTATTGGCAAAAATACTGGAGTGGTTTGCCGTTTCCTTCTCCAGCTCATCTTGTAGATGAGGAACTGAAGCAAACAGGGTTAAGTGACTTGCCAGGGTTACACATCTAATAAGGTCTGTGGCTGGATTTGAACTCACGAAGATATATCTTTCTGATCCACTGTGCCACCTAGCTTCCTCCCTAAGACACTTACTCTAATTGCGGATTTTTACAAAACATCAGGCACAATTACTACCTTGGTGCCACAAGTAGCATAGTATCATAGATTTAGAATTAGGAAGGACTTCAAAGTTTATCTCATCCAACTTCTCACTTTGAAGAAGAGAAAACTGAGGCCCAAGGAACATTAAGCAACTTCCCCAAGAACATGTGGGTAACAAGTGAGAGGTGAGATTCAAAGCCAGGTCCCCTGACCACGGATCCAACCTCCTTCCTGTATGCCACACTGCAAAGCAGAGCCATCCTCAAATCCAGTCAAGATGAGAGACCAAAATATGAGTACAGAAAAGGAGAAACTTCAGGGGAAAATTTCCAGATTTGTGCTTGGGTATACTGCAGAATATATACTTGATGATTGAATGAACTAGATTCCAGTAATCCTTGGGTCCATTTTTTTTCTTGATATGTCTCAAGTTATAAATAAAGAAGTACAATGGGATGATGGGAGCAATAACCCAACCCCTTTCCTCATGAAGGTCGGGCTAGTTTTTCCTTAACAATTAATGAGACAATCCTTGAGAATTGCTTGGCTCAAGGGACTAAGGGCTTAGACTGTTGATGTCAACTCCTCACTACCTGAATTCAAAAGCATCCAAGCTTTGAAGAAGGGTTTTCAGATGCTTGGCTGGTCAATCAAAAAAGGAACTTTGCTCAACTGAATCACCTTAAGGAGTTCTCAATGCCTATCTTTATTTAACAACCTTCTTCTGCTGTAGCTAGTAAACTTCCTTTTCTTAACTGTTGAATAACCTATGGGTGTCTCATTTTGCTCCAATTTTCAACCTAAATTATAAGGGGATTGGCCTGAGTCATGACAAGGCCAGAACAATTGCAAAATATAATTCAAGAATCTTCTAGTGTTTATCTGGGTCAGCAGATAAGGGTTTTGGTGAGTAGGGATTGGGTCAGTCTCTCTAAAAGATAGCTATTCATTTCTACTTGCTTTTATTGAGATCGCACGGTAAAATCTTTTTAATGTTTTGTTAAATTGGTTATGTCATTAACATTATTAGTAGAAATTTCCTTCAACAATGCTGATTTTGGGGTTATTCATGCTTTCTCATCCAATGGAATGAGAATGCCTATAGAGTTAATACATTTAAAGTGTTTTGCAAATATTAAAGTGATATAAAATGTTTTCAATGCTCCTCCCCCAAACACTAGTGTAAAGAATTGTTATTTGAGGGGTTTTTTGACCCCATCTTTTGGCTAGAATTTTTAAAAAACCTTGGCGCACACACTGGACTTGGGCTCTGCAAACCTTATGGTGCTCCATCCACTGGTTGTAGCCATCACCATGGTGCTGGCACCTCACGTCATCACCACTTGCCGATGCCTACATAGGCCTGGCAAAATTATAATGATTGGAAGCCCAGTGAGGGCAGTCATGTGACTGTCAGAGCGGACAGCCAATTGGCTGGGGACTGTGTGTGGTCAACCTGGGGTCTGCTGGGAAGAAGGGAGGTTTTTCCGCCATTCTAGCATGAAGCTAGAAGGCTCCAGGACGCTGCTGTGTGTTATCAACTGATTCCTGGGCGGTAGTGTTGTTCAGGTTGTATAATTTCCCTTTCCCCATTTTATTTCCTTTCCCTTGATCCTACTGATCCTATTTGTGTTTTGGGTTTGTTTTTTTTTTTAAGTTTGTTCTTGTTAAATAAATCCTGCTCTATTTTGAGTGAGGCTGTCAGTCTCCTTCCTTGCCCCAATATTGCGGCGAGCCACCTAGCTAACACTCCCCAATTAAAAATTTGTCCCTACACTAGTCATAGAGGATCAAGGGAACATGCTGAAGATTTTCCTCTAGGTCTCTTAATATTCAAGTAGATAACAATGTAGTACTATGATTGCTTGTTTTTACTATATGACCAATGCACCTCCTTATTCAATCTTGAATCTTTTGAATATCTTTTATATCATTTCTTGTATACAAGTCATCTTTAATCAGGCTGAAGCCTTCCTATCCCTCTCATGGGTCTATCCATTTCACTCAGACCACCTACAATTGTGACTCCACACCAATTGTGGATTTGTGGCCATGTAGCATCACCAAAATATTGTATCAAAAAGACAGGCTTTGTGTTAGGGAATAGTTTGAGACTATTGTGACTGTCCAATGTCCCCAATGCTACCTATCCTTCTCCTTTCCTCTAATTCAATTCTGGCCCAGCTCATTGTCCATCTGCTGTATGTTGTGCCCATACAAATACACTGACAACTCAATGGGCTGTCCTTCCAATTTCATTTCATAGTCTGGACAGTGGGATTCTTTTACAATTTGACAATTACACACTTTTATAGGTCTTCTTTTTTCAGTGGTAATGGGTTTCACAGAGAGCAATATACAGCTTCGTACAACCAGCATATCATCTATGACCAACATCCATAGAACCTTACCAACTAAAGAAAATTCTTCCATTTAGCCTGCATGGGGAGATCATTTAAGTCAGTGGCATATTCTTATGTTAAGCACAGACTGCCCAGTTTTATACCGCAATTGACAATGATGATCAGAAAGTCATTGAACAAATCTCTTTCTGTGGTCACATCTATTAAGGAATCTTATAGGGTTATAATATACATGTAAGGTAACTTATTGGAGAAAACATTCTTTTTTTTTTTTTTTTGGCAGGGCAATGAGGGTTAAGTGACTTGCCCAGGGTCCCACTGGAGAAAAATTCTTAAGACTGAACTTTGCTCTAAGTCAAATGCTTTAAAAAACAATCCACAAACCATAATCACACTGAGGTGAATTTTTCTATACCTCTAGTGCAGTAAAAAAAATAAAGTTAAAAACTGCTAATAGAAAAACACTTCAGTGAATCAAACTAATAGCGAAATTAGGTTAACTCGACTACACTGGGCCAACAGAAGGGTCAGCCTTTTCAAGGGTTATTTTTTTCTGCCTTTATTGTTTGAACAGAATTAGTTTTATTGATTTTCACTTAGTGATATTTTTCTGCCTCCTGGGCAATAAACAGTCCTGCCCTGAAAACCTTGTAACATCTTCATTACTGATAGAGAAGCAAACTTGTCAGAAGATGAATTTTTCCAAATGATGATCCCTTCACTGTAAAACTTCCCACTAAAGGAAACCATTAAATCAGCACAATCTTTGCTTTAAAAGAAATTAACTAAAGAAGAGGATTAAATGGGATGTAAATCTACATTCATAAAAATTGAACACTCTGATCACAGAAAAACCTCCCAGACCAGAGACCCTTGAGCAGGCAGAGTAGAAGATGTCCAATAAAAATCAGAAGACTGAGAAATTGAGATTGCAAGAATGGGGGAAGGGGAGCCATGAAGTAGATCATTCCAAACAGAAGCAGGACAAGGGCAACATATGAGAGGCGGCTGCCTAAGGAGCAACACATATAAGAAAACAATACAGGACACATTTTGATATTACCATTCCAATTTTTTTAACTTTCTTTTTATTCCCTGAATTTAGCACAGTACCTGGCATACACATGGTGCTTAATAAATGCTAGTTCAGGGGCAGATATGTGGCACTGTGGATAGAGCACCGGCCCTGGAGTCAGGAGTACCTGAGTTCAAATCCGGCCTCAGACACTTAACACCTACTAGCTGTGTGACCCTGGGCAAGTCACTTAACCCCAATTGCCTCGCTAAAATTAAAAAAAATTAATTAATAAATGCTAGTTCATTGATTAATAACTACAAAGCAAATCCAACAAACACAGCTATTTCCCAAGATCACCAACCCATTGAAAGTATGTCACCAGATCCTGTTTCCTTGTTATCCTCATTTGTGTTTGTTTTGCTGCACTCCTTATCTCAGGCTTCAGTCTGATTAGCCTTTAATTTGTTGTAATAAATCTCTATTATCCCTAACGTTACTTTGAGAGTGTCTGCTTGATTAGCCCAAGTGATGATGCCCAATGAAAATGCTTTGATACAGTAAATGCTTCTCTCTCACTTTCATTTATGAGCCTCAATCTAGCATTCAGTACATTCTACTTGTACAACTATTAGTTTGAAATATTAGGGCATCAGGGAAAAGAGGGGATACATACATGCATACATGCATGCATACATATATATGTATGTATACATATATATGGGGAGAGAGAGAGAAAAAACCAATGGTAACCATAAAAAAAACCACCAATTCCCTTCCTCCTTTGGGGAAGAACCCAACATGCTTTTCTACACAGGTAAGACCAAGAGAAACTAAAAGAGCCTAAGACCAAGGAGCATGGGCTAGAGAAAAACTAACTCACACAACACAATTCTTATTTATCACCTGCTTGTTAACTTGCTTACTCTCTTGGAATTATAGCTGGCAAACTAAGATTTTTAATCTTCTAAACACACAGCCAACAAATACTCAAATAGACGTGTGATCATATCTACTTTGGGACTGCCTCCAACAATGTGAAGAGCAACTCATCCATGCCCACCCCTTTGTGTAATTGCTTTTCATCTTCTCCAAAATTTTGCCTTTGGGGTAGGGGGAGGAGCATCCAATTCACTTTTCCCCATAGGAAAGACCAAGAGTGTAAAGAATGTCTAGTGCCCAGATTTCAGCATGCATTTGAATGGACTTCTGATAGAATCTGTACAATGGTCAATGATATGTCTATTTAGAACAAACAGTACAGTTCATCTCTTTCTACCTCCACCACTCCCATTTTCTGCTCCCTTTTTGTTTTATTGTTTCCAATTAGAATGTGAGTTTATTTAGGGCAGGATATGTCTTTCTATACGTGTTTGTATTTCCAGCACTCTGCCCACGACCTGGCACACAGTAAGTACCTAATAAATGCTTGTTGACTTGATTTGACTGGGGACTATGAGCTAAACCTAGGGTTGAAAATAAAAAGTGAGAGGGGGGGGGGGAGGAGAGTAGGTTGGATTGCTTTTGGAAAACTGCAAAGCTCTTATACTGAACTCAAGTTTTCCATGAAAGCAAAGACCCGTTTTTTCACTAACATTTTCCCAGTGTTTCTATATGGGAGTGAGCTATGGAATAACAATGTTTTTAAAGAACCAGAGATGAGTATCACATAGAAGACAACGCAAAGGTACATGATGGGTGGGAGCAGCCTGCAACACATAACCAAAGATGAACTCCAAAGATTAGAAACAAAGGACATCAGAAAGGAAGTGTATAATAGGAAGAGAAGACCAACCAAATGGCCACAGAGCAAGAGAGGGGAATCAAGGAAAGACAACTAGAATGCTCCACAGCCATCCTGGCAAATTTGGGAAGCCAATAAATACATTCAGAAATCCAAAGGAGTGAAATATAAACGATGAATGCAGCTACTTCTCCAAAATTATACTTTACTACATTGAACATTCACTAAGGGAATAAGAATGTAGTATGTTAATTCAAATACAGGCAATGCAAAAATATAGACTGTATCCCTGAAATGAGATTATTCTTTTATTAGAAAAAAACTAGGCATACACTAAAAAATAACCAAAATGCTTTAATTGCTTTTTATATTTATTTCTATTTAAATAAAGGTCCTGGACAGCTAGTTGGTGCAGTGGATAACGCACTGACCCTGGATTTAGGAGGACCTGAGTTCAAATCTAGCCTCAGACACTTGACACTTACTAGCTGTGTGACCCTGAGCAAGTCACTTAACCCTCATTGCCCTGCAAAAATTAGATAGATAGATACATAGATGCATAGATATGCATAGATACATAGATTGATAAAGGTCCTTTATTCATTTTTATCAACACTACTTTCTTCCTTTTTTCCATTTTAATTTTTGTGTTCAGTATATGCTAAGAGTACACTTATGAGAAACATTCCTATATTATACAAATTAGAATTAGGAGCAAAAATGAAGCCTACATTCCAATCAATGCAGTATATGTTAAAGGCTACATGTAGAAGCAAATACACTATCCCATCTTCCAAACAGCATTTAAGACTGGTTGACAAGCACAGAAAACATAGATTCATAGACTTTTGAGGCTGAAAGTAATTTTAGAAATCATCTTAACCAACCCCCTCATTTTACAAGTAATCTTACCTAATTTCTCTCATTTAGTAAGTTAAAAAAAATGAGACCCAGAAAAGTGAAAGCACTTACTAAAAAGTCATGCAGCTAGTTGGTAACAGAGCCGGGACTAGATATCATGTGTTATTTTCAAGACACTATTTTAAGAGAGATTATTTTTAATTATAAATAGAATAGAGTAGTTTCATCAATTTCAACTTCACGCAAGGTTAAGAAGTTTATTCTTTTCTGTAACAATTTTTAAAACAACATGTTTCTGAGAGGTTTTTTACATTTCTCAAATTTTGGTTGAAATGACAGTTAAGTGTTTTGGTTTTAAACTATAATTAAAATTTTCCTCTGATTTTTTTCCAGGTCCCAAGAGCCAAATCAATAGGGATTCACTTGCAAAAATATCAGGATATGCTTGTGGACTTATAGGAATGTCTTATCATTCAGCACATACAGACTCATAAGGTACACCTTATATTACTGAGTACATTTTTTTGAGAAAGAGATAGAGAAAAAGACAGAAACACAAAGTAAAATGGGAAGAGACAGCAAGTAGCAAGTAAGAGAGACAGACTGTGGCACACATGACTGTGTAGATACCATGAACACTGGCTAACTAGAACACTTCAGATGTCAATGAATAAACAAGCATTTATTAAGGGTTTACTATGTATCAGGTACTTCTGTACTAAGGACTAAGTACTGGAAATACAAATAAAAAACAAAATCAGTTCCTGCTCTCAAAAATCTTAATTGTTGATGGGGGAGATAGCATGAAATAATCAGAATATACAAGATAAATACGAATCAGATGAAAGGTGTCATGTGATATCAATAGGAAGGAGTAGAAGGGTGAATAGCTCCACTATCTTTTAGATATATAACTTAAAATTTTGGAGGGAAAAAATACTCAGAAACTGACAGCAGGACAAAGCCAAGAAAATTAAAAGAAAAAAAACTGTCCACACTCAAAGTTTTGGTCAATAGTCAATAAACATTTATAAAGCCCCTACTATGTACCAGAAACTGTGCTAAGCATTGGAGTTTTAAGTTTTTTAAGCTAAGTTTTAGATCATACAGATTGAAAAAGAATCTATACATAATGTGTTGTGAAATAGAGATTATGAAAATATGTGCTTTCCAAAATGTCTGCTATTGCAAAGCAAATCAAGCTGTAAACTTCAGCCATTAGAAAGCTGAATTCTGAGTGGTTTCTCTTGGTCATTACCATGCTGCAATGCTATTCATGAGGCACCACCTGGATAATGTTTATTCCTACCTCACTAATTGATCATAATGGTAAGTGTTCTATCTTCCAAAGTGTCCTCCTATGGAAAATAAGGAACTAAATTCATCCAAGCTCCCCACTGGCTCTGTAACCAAGGCAGTGCCCACTGGCTCTTGAAGCAATGAACAATCTCCTCCTACCAACTGAAAGAATACAGGTGTATGACACACCCCCACCATATGTATACATCCTTTGGAATTCTCCAAATTACGGTACCACAGAAATAGGTACCTACATACTGCCTTTGTTTGAAAAGGAAGAGTCAACATTCCATGGTGTGGGTTTTTTTCCATTTTTTCAGTTAGGTTTCTCTCTTCTTTTACTCATCAGTTAAACTCAAATATTACAGCACCTGCAGATATGACTAATGACATATGGCCATTCTTTTGCTCTGTCAGATGTATGCATCAGCAAGTACTACCTAAGGAAATCAAAGAGACCCTGAAGAAATGAGGCACTGGAAATCCTAACAGCCCAGAATGCTTACACAAAACAAAGCAAAACAAAATGCTTGTGGGAAAGTCTATAAATATAGGCAAATAGTAGTTAATGCTGGAAAAACTCTTAAATCAGACATTCCAACCTTTTAAACACCATCATGATTGTCATGAAGGCATTCTCTACTTCTGCCTATAGTAGCATAAATCAGTGTAACAGGCTTAATTAGTAAAGCTTCCAGAAAGCTGAGTTATTAAAAAATACAACTCCTTGGTAGCAGTTGGTAGAACCATCTGCCTGGTCCCCCGTCTCTACCCCTTCTGCTTCTTGGAGCACATAAACAGACTGCTCAAACTCCACTTCATTTCATTTTAGAGGATTATACGGGTATGTGGAATATGAAGTTGAACACAGCATGATCAACCTTGTCATAAGAACACTTGGACATGGCATGATCAACCTTCTCATAAGAACACATAAATGAGTGTCTTGGCGCAGGAAGTCTTTCTCCTAATTCAATATTGTGGCATAGAACAGATCAAGGATCCCAAATGGCAGCCCCTCAAGTACTGGAAGATGGTTATCTTGCCCCCCCTTATCTTCTCTTCCCCTGACGAAACAACCCCTTTTTCTTCAACCAATGACAACATGACATTATTTTCAGACCTTTAATCACCCTGACTTAAGGACTGGAGCTCTATCCATTGTGCCACCTAGTTACCCACTGGATCCTTTTTTTTGTGGGGCAATGAGGGTTAAGTGACTTGCCCAGGGTCACACAGCTAGTAAGTGTCATATGGCTGAGACTGGATTTGAACTCAGATCCTCCTGAATCCAGGGCCAGTGCTTTATCTACTGCGCCACCTAGCTGCCCTATCCACTGGATCCTACAAGTCTTTTGAACCCTTTGCAATATGATTTCGCCAATTCTAAACTGCCAGTTGGACTACAAAGAGTTTACCTCTCCTTTGCTATCATGAATTCCTTGGTGGAGTGGTTTTTTGCCACCAAGGCACTGGTCATTTCTACTTTAACCAACTAGTTCTTCCTTGTTGGATAGAATCAGGTTCATTTTGTTGCCTTCTTCACATTTTGAAGGATGAAATGGCCATTAAGGCAAGTCATGAATTTATCGCTTGCTCTTTCTTTAGGCAGAGAACAAGTACTAGAAGACACCCAGATAGCTGAAATCCCCCATTGCCACAATGACATTCTTTCATGGTAAGTTTGTGATAGAACCTTCATCTGATAGTTCTCCAAATTGGCTGCTTTTCCCATGCTCCTATCCACTGGAAAGATCAAAATTAATATTACCTCAAATTTCTAGTATTGATTCTACAGTATAACTGATTTTATATTTTATTAATTTTATAATTGAGTCTGCATCTGCCTAAAGCCACCTTTCCAAGTCCTTGAGTTGAGCTCAAGAATTTAGCTTTCCCTCTGAGTTAAAGTTAAAATGAAAAGTTATTATCTCTCATACAGCTAGTCCGTGGGATACTTCCAGGACATGTTTGTTATCTTTAAGCCCCACAAGTTACTTGGTACCATCCCCAAAAGATATATTACCTGTCCTTGTACAATTAGGTGAGTTTTTATCTATTCCAAGTAGATAGCAAGTCTGGTAGTTTTGATCCCCTAGCAAAGATTATGAGACACAGATTGATCTCAAGAAACAATTAACATTTCTTAATTATCTGAAGGGGTGGTTACTATCCCCATGTGGATGCTAGCTCTCTTTACTTGATGTAACCAATTATATTATCTCCATCCCTGTTATGGTGTCTACCCTGTAACCAATCACATTGTCTTTCCCATCTATCAATTCCGTACTTCCTAAAACTACATGAAAACTGGTGAGTCCTACCTCGGGGTCTTGGGTTATTGAGAGTTCATAGACCCGATTTATTGGTTGCCAGTAGACTAATAAATTGATCATGCTCAGACCATTGTCTTTCAGTTTACCTTAATTTTCAAATGTACCATCATGCTCCATTCTCTGTAGTTTGCCTTAGGTTATCAATAGGGAAAAGAGAAAACATCTTTCAATATCTATAGTGTTAACACCTCCTCCTGATTTACTCCTAACTAATTTCATGGAAATGATAACTGGTTCCTCCTTACAAAGAGGTTGAAGACTCCAGGAACCAGGAGTCCTAGATTCTAGTCCTGATTGCCTCTAACTAGCTACAATGACTGGGCATTTTGTGTAAGCTATGGATGTATCTGGCTTCTTCATCATTGTAATTTGGACTAGATGATCTCCAAAGTTCCCTCTGTCTCTACAAAATTCAACAACTTGATCAATGGTTGTTGAATGACTGACTGAATGAATGAATGAATGAATGCCTACCCCTACTCTTGGCTTTACTCTACACAATGACAGGAGAAAGATTTTCTGTTAGAAAACTAGAAAGCACACCAAAATGAGGGGAGCCAACTTTATCCATCTAAGATTTTTTTTTCAGTTATTCATTAAGGTAAAATTCCAGAAGATAAATAGGTATGTTTAAGCCAAAGGTAAGAATCCACGAATACCGAAGCGTAACCAGGAAGCATGCCCCTGAAATTACCTTAATAGGCTAGATCATATCAGAATAACCAAAAAATCTCATCCCTTGACTGCATAGGATAAAAGAAAATTTACTATAACTGTACCTTATGTAGAATTTTAAAATGCAGGAACTTTATTTTCTCTATGTGACTGAAAGGAAAGATTAAATTTGTCAGGACCAAAAATCTTTAAATCCATCTTATCTGGTATATTTATAAAAGTGCACAGAAAGTCCTCCCTTCTGCAAGGGCACTACCTGGCCTTGCATTTGCCCTGCAAATGGCATCAAACCATGGTATCAGCCCTGGAGGAGATTCAGAAAGTACTAGAAAAGGGGAAAGAAAGAGTTGCTAGAAAGACTACTAGAAAAGGAGTTCATAACACTCAGACAGCAGAAAAGTCCAAGTTAGAGACAGAAACCAAGCACCAGATCCCACAGAAAGGTCAGGAAAAAGGAGAAACTGTTGACAATGAGAAGCCAGTTGCTCAGGGCTGCTGGCCATTTCAATGGGGCTCATAGTAAAAATCAACAATTACCCATGGGATCAAACAGCTAGACTGGTGAAGATGTATTTCACCTTCACTGGTGTTCAACAAGTCCCCACTGAGAATGTACAGGTCAAGTCATTTGAGATTCTCATAATCTAAGTGGGCAGAACTGCTCCAAGACTATCAATAACCTCTTGAAGTTTATCTCCTTGGAAGGTGGTTTAAGAAAGACAAAGATGGATGCAGCTCATGTATTATGCAAAAAGAAGCAGCAACAAAAGCAGGAGCTTGTCTGATTTAGGAATAAGAAGAATGCAAAGACAAGGAAAAGAGCTCCTCTGACAAGGACACAAGCAATCAAGTGGTATTTATTCATTCCTACTATGTTCCAGGCACTGTGATAGACACTGAAGGTCAAAGAAAGGTTTAAAAAAAAAGTCCCTGGAAGGCAGCTAAGTGGCGTAGTGGATAAAGCACTGGCCTTGGATTCAGGAGGACCTGAGTTCAAATCCAGCCTCAGACAGTTGACACTTACTAGCTGTGTGACCCTGGGCAAGTCACTTAACCCTCATTGCCCTGAAAAAAAAAGTCCCTATTTTCAAGGAGCTCATAGTGAAATGGGGAGACTGCAAACAGCTATGTATTAACAAGCTATCAATAAACATGATAAATTGAGGGTAATCAGAGAAGGAAGGCACTAAGGACTGTGAAAGGAAGGGACAGAAGGAAGAATTTATTAAGCACCTACTATGTGGCAGGCAGCAGACTATGCACTTATAAATATCTCATTTGATCCTCACAACAACCCTGGGGAATAGGTGCTATTTTGAACCCCTTTTTACATTTGAGGAAATTGAGGCAGACGGAGGCTAAGTGACCTGCTCATGGTCACACAGTTAGAAAGTTTCTGAGGCTAACTTTGAGCTCAGGTCTTTCTGCCTCCAGATCTCTGCCACCTAGCTGCCTCTTCCTGAGAAAGGCTTCTTGAAATGCTCATATGAGGAAATGAAGATAATCATTAATAAATCTTGGGTGGAGTCAAAGGGGGAACAGACCTAGCAAGAGACTGAAATTTGAGACAAAAAGTTCTTTCAGCCATCAGCATGGAAATATTACTTTCAGTAAGGGACTATTTCAGGGCCGCACAGATGTACAGATGATGAGAATATTGTTTACACTGCCTTCTTTTCCAAATGAACACCCTGATTTTTATTCTTTTTCATGTCGGAAGATTAATTTAAAATTCAAAATAAAACAAACAAAATGCATGCATATCCAACAAATGGAAAATGAGTTTTTATGTAAAAACTGGACTTAATTTTATGCCTAAGATACCTTAACTTGCCTCACTAACCTCCCACCACCATCCCCCCCAAAAAAAAAAACTAGAGAAAGTTCAAAAACACTAGAGTTTTAAGAGAAAACACAATGCCCAGAATGTATATTTTATTTTTAAATGTTTCATTCAAGAGGCAAGAAGTTATAATGTAAAAGAAAGTGTTGCATTTGGAGTCAGAGACCCAGGGTTCAAATCCTGGCTCTGTTATTTATTTGCTTGGGCAAGACACTTTTGCCTGCTGAGCCTCAGTTTCCAAAACTAAAATTATATTCCCTAAGATTCTTTCCAAACAATGATTCTATAATCCTAAAATCTAGACTTTGTTTCACCAATGACAGAAGTGTCTTATATTTAAGTATATTTTTATTTGTGATACATTTATATTTGTTTTATTTATTTGTACTATATTTACTTAAAATATTATATTTAAATATAAGATCTTGTATTTATTGTGTCTCCCCCACAATACTTAGCAGTTTCAATAAATATGTGTTGACTTGTGATTAAAAATGGTCATTTTCTGCGTGTCTGTATTCAGTCTCTCCTTGTGAGGACAAAACATTGCCTCTGCAAGTCCTGTATTATAAGCTGTACATTCTTCCTCTGCTATTATCCCTTCTCTACCTCTTCCATTATTCTTTGCTGGGTAAGTATCAAATGTACCGGAAAGAGCAGGCTGTTATTTCTGCCAGAAGCACTTGAATGGCACTCTAAAGAGAAGAAAATTTATGTCTTAAAAAAAAAAAAAAAGGCCAGTAACTTGACCAAAGCCCTTTTTAAAATTACACTAGAGTTTTCATGTCCTCTCCTCATCCTCAAGTGTCATGTGGTCTATTCATGACACTGAAAATCAGATCTTATAGATGCTTAAAATGCTTAAAATGCTTGAAATGAGCCTGTTGTAAAATATACAAATATGAGAGTGAGGATCCACCTCCTCCCAATACTCCCAACACTGCCAAGACTTCTCAATGGAATCGTTCACCCCCACCTCTAATTAATGTAATTAACAATCTTCTCTATTTCTTCATATTTTTATCAGATGAAATTACCTCTTGATTGAGTTAAGGAATCAATTAATGGCATAAAATAGGTGTGAATTCCTGAATTGAATTCCTGAATTCCTGATTGAATCAGTCAATCAAAGGTATAAAATAGGTAAGGAAAAGTTATTAATCAGCTTGGAAGTACTCAAATATTTAGAGCTTCTGGATGGAATAAATAACACTATCTAGAAAGCTCCTTGAGAGCAGGGACTATATATATATTTTTTTCCTTTGCTCTGTATAATCATTAGCACATAGAAGGCACTTAATAATGTTTATTGACTGAGTTTGAAGAGAATCAGTCATTCCCTTCAGGGGTTTAAATAAAATAGCAAACTAGTGTAGAATATAGTATTCCTATTTCAGGTCAGTCTAGAGGTTTCACCCAAACCCACTGAGAGGAAATTGCTTAAGGATGGGGAGAAGTCTCTCCCTCCTCCCCCATCTCCTTTGCCAGAGGAAGACCTTGCAAACTTTGAAAGGTTGGAAGATTTGGACTTCCCATATATAACAGTTAACAGTAAAAGTGTACACAGAACAGTCATAGTTAATGGGAAGCAAGGACCAACTAGACACACTGAGGAAAGTCAGCTTCAAAACTCTACAACAACCTCAACCCTAAACCCCCCTCCCCCAGAAAAAGAGCTGCACTTCAAGGGAATTTCATAACATTTCATGGGAAAAAGGGATTTTCAACTGGGAGCCATAAATTATCCCTCTGCCACACGTGCTCACTAAGCTTGAGCTCACTTGTATTTACTTCTCAGGAAGTGTGTCCCCAACTTTTAGAGGAATGTTGTGTGTGAGTCCTTGTTATGCCTTCTCAGTAAATATCCCTCTGTAAAAGCTAATTGATGGTCATTCATTAGTTGATATTGGGTAGATATTAAATGATATTAGAAAACACATTGTATGTGCTTGTAAGCGGTAGTATTATCCAACTCCACCATCTCAGGGTTACTCCCTAGAATCCTAAGAGAGGAGATAGTAACCACCATTTGGGGATCAAGCCAATATAAAGTTGGGATAGTGAGCACAGAGCCTGAAGTACACAATGGTATCTGATGGGGAGTTAGAAACAAGCAAATTGGAAATGTTACCTTAATGTCTAATACAAACTCTTCCTCCCAAGTAAAATCAATTTAATGCATATCAATGTCACTGTTGTCTTTGTATATTCTCCTCCTCCTCCTCATCATCATCATCATGTATCTACTATGAAGAGCCCTAAGCTAAGCAGAATCATAATTTTTTAAATGTCCTAGATCTTTATCTTAGAGTGGTACTTATGAAAATAATACCAAAATCAATCTGTCTATAAATAACAAAGTGTAGTAAAAGTCAATATTTTTATGTCCTATCATGTTTCCTGAAAGTTCTTCAGCCTAGCTTTGTCCTAGTCTTTGGGGAAGCCAGTGCCTACCTCATTGCTTTGTACCTCAGTCTCTTTTTCTCTGAAATATATATGTGTGTATACACTTTGTGTGTGTGTATACATATATGTATATGTATATATACCCACATACATACACATATACATACAAATACATATATGTGTGTATTTTTAAATTAAATATGGGTTTCCAGACTTACATGGTATTATAAAGGACTACTGTACAGACAATAAGGGAAATGATACATGCCTCATGAATTCTTAATAGGAAAGAGCAGGCAATTGAGCATTGTGTTATATTAACTACTGTGGTAGTCGACATTCTGGAACCCCCTGTAATTACTGACATTTAAGAGAACATATCTATAAAGGAAGTAACCTGACATGCTTAGATCTCTGAATAAAGAAGGTAAGTCTGATAAAACAAAGAAAACAGATTGGAGGGAGGAAAGATTAGAGAAAGAGATCAGTTATGGGCAGCTAGGTGGCACAGTGGATAAAGCACCAGCCTTGGATTCAGGAGGACCTGAGTTCAAATCCAGCCTCAGACACTTGACACATACTAGCTGTGTGACTGGACAAGTCACTTAACCCTCATTGCCCAGCAAGAAAAGAGAAAGAGAGAGAGAGAGAGAGAGAGAGAGAGAGAGAGAGAGAGAGAGAGATCGATCAGTTAGGACGCTGCTGAAGAAATCCAGACATGTGATGAAGAAACTGAGGCTCAAAGAGAGTGGATGAACTTTCCTGGACTAACACTGGTAATAAATAGAAGAGCTACTCAAAATTCAAACCCAGAGTCTCTGAGTATAAAACTAATGCAATTCCACTTTATTATCATAGTGGCTCCTTAAAAGGCAGGGGGGCATATGAAAAATACTACAAGGTAGACTTGCCAGAATTTGCCAACTGATTAGATTTGTAAAGGATGAGGAAGAGAGAAGGATCAAAAATAACACAAAGGTTTTGAGCACAGGTTCATAGTAGTGTCATGGAAAGATAATATTTGGTCTTGAAAACCTAACAAAAATTGCATTATCACATGCAGCTTGAAATGTCTAGCAGACATTCAGAAACACAGGTCTGAATTAGGTTCAATGCAACAAATGTTTACTAAATGCCTATGTGCAAGTTCTGGTGCTAGGCAGTAGGAATGCAAAGACAAAAACAAGACTTGCTTATATAAATACACAAGAAGTGATAAAGGTTCAGGGAGCAGCTGGTAGGCCATTTTAGAAGAAATGTAAAAGTACATACATACAGAAGCATGAAGTACATAATTTGAAATAAAGCTGAAAAGGGAGCTAGGCTGATGATTTCTATTTTAACCTACAGATAATAGGGAACCAGTGAAAATTGTTGAGCAGGGCAGTGACATTATCAGGTCTATGCTTTGGAAATGTGATTTTGAGCAATAGATTGGAGTCTAGGGAGACATTTGAAGTAAAAAAAAAATCAATTATAAGGCTATTGCAATAGTCCAGGTGATAAGGGCCTGAACCAAGATGGTTGGCTATGAATGGAGAGAAGAGGACAGATGTGAACTATGTAGAGACAGAATCAATGAAATGATACAACTAATTGGATTGGGGGGGAAAGGACTGATGGAGAAATCCCACCTTTGATGATTCTTACATCTGTGTCTTTCATCAAGTCATTAAATTGCCTGGTTTATATTCTCCCCAATTATAAATGAGAGGATTGGACTTTATCACCTCTCGGATTCCCTTAAAGCTCTAAATCTATGATGCTATGTTGCCTTCATGGAGAACATCATATGTGGAAACTCCTTCCACCAAGACAATATGCAAATCCTCAATGATCTTTATATAAGTCTTAGGGTAATGCATAGGGCACATAAAGGTTATGTGGCTCGCCCAGAGTCACACAAAATCTTAGTGTGCAAACAGGGGTCTGGAAAAAAAATGATGACCCATGAAGCCAGATTGTAAAGGAACAGCCAGGCAAGTAGGAAAAGAATCAGGAGATATTCATGTTATAAAAACCAAGACCTGAGAAGGTATGCATGAGGAGAGAGGGCAATCAACAGTAATACATGTTGCAGAGGGTCAAGATGCCTGAGAAAAGGCCATTAGAATTGTTGACTAAGAGATCACTGGTAACTTTGGAGAGAAGAATTTCAAATTGACTAAAGAAGTTAGGGTAGCTAGGTGGTACAGTGGATAGAGAGCTGACCTGGAGGCAGGAAGACTCATCTTTCTGAGTTCTAATCTGGCCTCAGATACTTAATACCTGTGTAACCCTGAGCAAGTCACTTAACCTTGTTTTTCTCAGTTTCCTCATCTGTAAAATGAGCTGGAAAAGGAAATGCCAAACCACTTCAGTATCTTTGTCAAGAAAACCCCAAATGAGGTCACAGAGACTTGGACATAACTGAAAAATGACTATACAATAAAAAAGTCAGAAATCAAACTATAAGGGACAATGAAGTCAAAATAAAGAAGAAATGAGGTAGTCAGAAAAATAGGAAAACTAAGATAGTTTAGATATATAAGCCTTAAGAGAAAAAGGTGGTCAGTAGTTTCAAATGCTGAAGAGACAATGAGGGCCAAGGAAGATGAGGGTAAGGATAATAAGAAATAAGAAGAAGATGTAATAATAAAATGTCTGCTGGTAACTTATGGTAGTAGTGTCTTAATAGAAATGGGACTGGATGCCAGATTGCAAAAACTGGAGTAAGAGAAGGAAGGATGGCCTTGCTGTTACTCATAGAAGACACTGCATTTGCCCCACTCTGGTCATTTTTACTGGCTGTCCCTCAGGTCTGGAATTCTTTCCCTCCTTATCTCAACCTCCTGGATTCACTAGTTTCCTTTAAGCCACAGCTAAAGATCCATTTTATGCATGAAGCTTTTCCCTATCTTCCTTAATCTCAGTGGCTTCTCTCTAGGATTTTCTCACATTGGGGTTAAGTGACTTGCCCAGGGTCACACAGCTAGTAAGTGTCAAGTGTCTGAGGCCAGATTTGAACTCAGGTCCTCCTGAATCCAGGGCTGGTGCTCTATCCACTGTGCCACCTACCTGCCCTCTAGGATTTTCTCCAATTTACCCTGTACATGTTTTGTTTGTGCATAGTTGAGGGTTTGTTTTTTTCATATTGTTTCCCCATTAGACTGTGAGCTTCTTTGCAGCAGGAACTATTTTTTGCCTTTCTTTGTATCTTCAGTGCTTAGCACAGTGGGTGCTTGCTTAATAAATGCTTATTGCCTTAATTAGTAAAAGAATCAAGAATATACTTACTCATATGAAAGCCACTCATGCAAAGTATTAAAAATTGACATTAAAAATTGTTTTTACAGGGCAGCTAGGTGGCGCAGTGGATAGAGCACCGGCCCTGGAGTCAGGAGGACCTGAGTTCAAATCTGGCCTCAGACACTTGACACTTACTAGCTGTGTGACCCTGGGCAAGTCACTTAACCCCAACTGCCTCACCAAAAAAAAAATATTGTTTTTACATGTAATTTGGGAAAAAATAAAATTCTAAATAAATGGAAAGCTACTAATATCTTCAACTTAATGCCTGTTCATTTTAACTTAAGATATATCCCTAACAAACTGGCTTATTATTCCTAACAAACCTCCCTTCCCACAACACAATAGAACCAGCAAATTTCAAGTGTGATGGGGAGTACTTCTAGACTAAAGCACAATGCTTGAGAGTCAGAGAAGATGAAAAAAAAAAAAACCTATTAAAAAGGACACACAAGAACACAAAAAGCAAAATAAGAAATTCTCAAGCAAGAAAAAAAACAGCCCTACACACCTCAATAGTCCCTGTAAACATTTTGTTATGTAAAAGAGTAGATTTTCATAATGATGAGCCTGTTATCAAGATAAGGTTAAATTGCCTTCCTTGTTGAAAGCCAACCTGGAAGTCTGAAGTACCTAAGTCCCTCCACCCAGTTGTTGTTTTTTTGTTGTTGAGTCTTTTCAGTGGTACCCAACTCTCAATGACCCCATTTGGGGTTTTCTTGGCAAAGATACTGGATTAGTTTGTCATTTCCTTCACCAGCTCATTTTACAGACAAGGAACTAACAGGGTTAAATGACTTGCCCAGGGTCACAGAGATAGTGTCTGAGGCTAAATTTGAACTCAGATCCTTCTGCCTCCAGAGCCTGTGCTCTATCCACTGTACCACCCAGACAACTCTCTAAAATTCTAAATTGCCAAATGGTTGCAGCTCTACCTTGATAGAAGGTGACTCCTTACCAAGCAGTTCCATGAACCAATAAAATTTCAGGCCCACCCCTTTTCTTGTTTGTTTAAGAAATCATAAAAGACATGTTATGGTCAGTCTTTCTAATAAAGGTCTTATTTCTCAAATATATAAGAGAACTGAATCAAATTTAAAAGAATATAAGGCATTTCCCAATTGAGAAGCTGTCAAAGGATACGAACAGGCAGTTTTCAGTTGAGGAAATTAAAGCTATCTGTAGCCATATGAAAAAAGTGTTTCAATCACTATTGATTGGAGAAATGCAAATTAAAATAACTCTGAGGTACTAGATTGGCTAATATGACCAAAAAAGAAAAAGATGATAAATGTTGGAGAAGATGTGGGAAAATTGGAACACTAATGCATTGTTGGTGGAGTTGTGAACTCATCCAACCATTCTGGAGAGCAATTTGGAACTATGCCCAAATGGTTATAAAACTGTATACCCTTTGACCCAGCAATAACACTACTAGGTCTGTATCACAAAGTGATCATAAAAAAAGGGAAAAGGACCCACAAGTACAAAAATATTCATAGGAGCTCTATTTGTGGTGGCAAAGAATTAGAAATTGAGGGGATGCCCATCAATTGGGGAATGGATGAACAAGTTGTGGTATATGAATGTAACAAAATATTACTGTGCTATAAAAAAATGATGACCAGGCTGATTTCAGGGGGAAAAAATGGACTTACATGAACTGATGATGAGTGGAATGAGCAGAACCAGAACACTGTATACAGTAACAGCAACATTGTGTGATGATCAACTGTGATAGACAGCTCTCCTTAGCAATACAATGATCCAAGACAATTCCAAAAGACTTGTGATGGAAAATGCTATGTACATCCAGAGAAAGAACTATGGAGTCTGAATGCAGATAGAGGCATACTTTTTCACTTTGGGTTTTTTTTGTTTGTTTGGTTGGTTGGTTGTTTTTTTGTTTGTTTTTTCCCTTTTTCTTTCACAACATGATTAGTGTAGAAATATGTTTAACATAATTGTACTGTATAACCTATATCAAATTGCTGACTGTGTTGGGGAGGTAGGAGGGAAGAAAGGGAGGGAGGAAAATTTGGAACTCAAAATCTTACAAAAATGAATGTTGAAAACTATCTTTACATGTAATTGAGAAAAAATAAAATACTATTAAGTGGGGGGAAAAAAAGAAAGAAAGCACAAAAGGCCCAATACAGTTTAGAAAGAAAATAAACCAAGAAAGATTTCATCAAAATTGTTTATTTTTTTTAAGTTTTGTTCTAGGAAATCCACTTTCATGAAAATCTTACCACCTAAAGATTCCAGATAAATGCAGACCCAATGCCACTGTTTTTATAATAATTGGGCAAGACTGTGTTTTACATACCTATCTGTATAGCTACTTCCTTATTTTAGAATAAAATGCTGTTGTCATGTGAAAATGTGCAATTTAAAATTAATTATCATATTGCTACATGAAAGTACCATAATTGTATGCATATTTGGTATGCTAAAGAAGCTAGGTGGCACAGTGGATAAAATACTGGACCTGTAGTCCAGAAGATCCGAGTTCAGATCCTATATTGGGACATTTAGTTCTATGGCCCTGTGTAAGTCACTTAACCTGTTCTGTCCACAGTTACCTCATCTGTAAAAGGGTGCTAATAATAGTACCTAACTGTAAAGGTTGTTGTAAAGTACTCAAATAACTTAAGTGGTGGTGATGAAGATGATGATGATGATGACAACAACATTTCTATAGCACTTACCATGTGCCAGCCATTATGCTCAGCACTTTACAATTATTATCTTATTTGGTCCTCACAATAACCCTGGAAGGTAAGTGCTATGATTATCCTAATTTTACAGATGAGGAAACTGAAAGAACAAAAAACAGAGGTTAAGTGACTTGTCCAGATTCACACAAATAGTAAACATCTGAGGTTGAATTTGAACTCATGTCTTCCTGACTCCAAGCCTAGTGCTCTATCCATTGTACCAATTACCCATAAAATGCTTTGTAAACCATAAAGTGCTATCTAAATGCCAGCTATTATTATAACAAACACTGATAAAAGGATATTATTTGATTAAATGAAATTACTTCCATTTCTATATGCTTGGTTCTAAATTATTTCTGTTTGAAAGATCAAGGTATTTCTAATTCAATTATCTTATTTTCTCTATTTTATCTTATGAAAATGCATAGTAATTGAAGGGGAGATGAGCCAAAAAATATAACCATGTAAACTGATTTAAATTGGGTTAACATGACAACAACACAATCTATTGAAGAGAGAACAGGTCATTAAACAGGCGTGTTTATCATCTATAAAATGTATTTTTTTTAATGTAAAACATTTTGACTGATTAACTGAACAAAACAGCTGTTTGACTATACTGAACAAATCAGCTGGTTATCTTAACTGTGTAGACACAATCATTTTTAAATAAACATGAAAATATCTCCATTAAATAAAAAGGCTCTTATGGAGAGAAGTGGTCCTCCAGATATAAAAATGCTTACAGCCAATGGTATTCTTGTTAAAGCTGTTAATAACCCTTATGGTTGCAATGGAATTTTTTTCCAGAAGCAACATCACAGATATCATGCAATATTCTCACAATGAACTATATTCCTATCATTTATCTAACTCATCAAGTTATATTCTTAGAATCTATTTATCATAGACTACACAACCAACACAAATAAACAACTGACTTCATTTTTCCAAATGTCTTAAACTGAGGTTCTATAAAACTGAACAAGCTGCTCACAAATGTACTTCAGCCAAGCTTAGGGAACATAAACAATTGCCTAGTTTCTCAACCATCAAATAAGCTGGTACACGAAACAAAAAATATACTCAGGAGGCCTCACTTAAAATCAACTATGCTATTCTATAATTGTAACTGTTGGCATATTTCCCCAAGAGAAAAGTGATTTCTACTGTTCGTATTCACACGCCAGTGAGATACTGACACCACATTTTTCTAGAAAAGTGACAGATTTATAAGAGTGGTTGTTCATTAGGCACGACATCTTTGTTTATTTCCCAGGCACCTTTGCAGCCTAAAAGTGTCACTGAGCATTTTTCTGCATATAAATTGTCAAATCTCCAGCCAACTGGGCCTTTCCATTTTAGACAGAAGTTTTAGTTTTTGCTCACTAATAACTCAAACATAGAGAGCAAGCAGAAGACCAGATACCTCAGGGTAATCCAAAAAAGGAAGTATAAAATAGGGAATTTACCATATAGCACCCTTCAATATACAATGGATCAGCAATCCATTCCCTCCAGTAGTAGAGAATGTAACTCAACACTTTCTCATCTTCTAAGGCTCTTGTCTATGTCCTCCCATAAATGCTCCATAAGGTGTCTACCCTTATGTGATGTGGGTATTCTGCTAGGTCTCCTAATGCTACTTGGGCAATATAGAATATAGCACAGCACTTAGGAAAGCACAACTTGAGAGGAGAAATCAGAAAGCATTCATCTACACAGGAAAATGTATGCATTCTGTTTTCATCTACATAAACATGTAGATGCAAAATTTATAACTGTACATGAATTATTTTATGGGATTTAGGGCTGAAAGGGAACTCGGTTAGATACCATATTTGATATTCAACATGATACAGCAGAAAGAGGACTAAATTTGAAGTTAGAGAAACAATGTCCAAAATCTATGTGATTTGTTTGCCTGTGAGGCATTGGACAAATCATTTCGTTTGTCTGGGACTTAGTTTCTTCATCATAAAATAAGGAAGGTGGACTACAAGACCACTCATTATCCTATGATCTAGTTCAACTCTCTCGGGTTTTCATATGAGGAAAATGAAGCACTGAAGAGGCAACATAATTTGGCCCTATAGTCAGTCACACAGGTGGGTGAGAGCTGAGATTCAGACTCAGCCCTTCCAATCTAGGGCTTTCTCCACCACAACAGGTTCCTCACACCCAGAAGTATCCTGGGAAATCTTTAACAAGCAGCTCTTGGGGAGGAAAAATGCATGCATAACACACTTCTAAGTTAAATTATCCTTATTAACATTTTCTCCATCACTTTTTTTAAGTCTAGACAACAACAAAACAATAAACCAAACCCTGATTTGTAGCATTTGCTGATTTCCAAGCTGTAAATGCTCATACTGAAAATTTCACTATTGTTAACTAGTAAGTTAGTAGTTAACTAGTAAGTTAACTAGTAAAATTTAACTATTGTTAGCTAGTAAGAGCTGGCTCCAACACACCCCTGCCACACTTTTGTGAATGACTCAGAAATAGAAGCACAGTTTTCCTTCCATAGAATAAAGAAGTCTTAACTCTGCATGAGGGTTTTCCAGATATAACCTAAAACAACTCAATGATCTATATCCTTAAATAAAATCTCTAATAGTGTGTCTTATCTGGCAGTCTCACCTCAGAAGGAGTCATCCTAACTAAAGGTCATTCCCTTCTGAATGATGAATTGGGGAGTTGGGGAAGAAGTAGTTCATCCTACATTTACCTTTCTAGAATGAAACATACTGAGTATTGTTCATTAAAACATTCAACAAACATTTGTTGAACTCCTACTACATGCAAAGCACTATGCATTAGAGAGGGGAGAAACAAAAGTTACAAAGCTTAATTGAGATAGGGTTGCTATCCCTATGGAGCTAGCTGTCTAGGAGAGAATTAAGGCAGGTATATAGTATATAAATATATAAATTATAATAGTTCATCAGAAAGGTGTAAAACAAACTTCCATGTAAGGTTAGAGGTGAAAGGTCACTGCCAACTAAAAGTGATTAGGGAAGGCTGCATTAAAGAGTTGGCATTTTAATTGTACTCTAAAGGATGGGTGGAACTTCAACACCTGATGGGCATTCCAAGTATAGGGAACAGTGTGGGTAGGAAAAGGTATGGAGACAGAAAAGTGCATATCTGCAGAGCAAGATGTGATTTAATTGTGAGCAACACACAGGAAGAATAAATAATATGCAATAAGTCCTGAGCAACAAGATGATACCAGATTGTATAAGATCTTGACTGCCTGGCAAAAGAATATCAAATTGGGGCAGCTAGGTGGCACAGTGGGTAAAGCACCGGCCCTGGATTCAGGAGGACCTGAGTTCAAATCTGACCTCAGACACTTGGCACTTACTAGCTGTGTGACCTTGGGCAAGTCACTTAACCTTCATTGCCCCACAAAAAAATAAAAAAGAATATCAAATTTATGCAGTGTGCAGTAGTGAGCCACTGAAGATTTTTAAGCAAGGGCATGACAAATGGAACTATTGCTGGCATCATGAGATCAGCACCTGTTCATCCATACTTTCTGTTTCTTAGAATGAATCACTCAGGAATTGAGGGGGACAGAAAGATAGGCAGAGGGACTTGGGCCTTCCCATCTCATTTTTCAAACATCCCTTCCTACCCTTTCATTAGTACCACTCACTTAACCAACCAAACCAAGTGTGATAAGTGGCAAAGGATCAGCCTGCACGATTAAGGAAGAGAGTTTGTTACCCCGACAGTGCATTTGCTAGAAGGCAAAACCCTTGACGAGTTCTGAATTCAACAGGAAAGGCTCTAGCAAATGAAGTCAAAATGGAAGCAATGTTTCATTGTACACATTATAAGAAAGTGAATTAAAACCAACAGAATTCGATTCAATAAATGTTTATTAAGCACTTGCTATGTGCAAGGTGATGTGTTAGGTGCTGGTGATACACAAATGGAAACCCTGCCCTCAAAGAGCTTACAATCTACTACAGGGAATATAACATGTATACAAGTAAACATAATACAAGTTAAGGAGTGATAGGAGTAAAGGAGAGATCCCGAGTATTCTTAGAAACTTTGAGGGAGGTAAAGAACATTTTCAGCTATGATGGGGATTAGGGAAGGCTTAGAAATTGAGCCTTGGTGAAGAGCAGAGAAAGGAATAAGTTCCAGGCATGGGGGACAACCTACCTGAATGCAGGGTGTCCGAGGATGGCAGACTGAATTTAGGCAATAGCTAGCAATTCAATTTGGCTAAAACATAGAGGGTGTGAGAGAGACTAATTAAAAAAAAACTAGGCTAGGCAGACTGTGGAAGGCCTTAAATCAAAGCCTAAGGAATCTGTACTATAAAACTGGGTTGAGTGGATTCAAATAATCACTTTCAGAAGATAGAAGAGAAACATGAAGGCAAGCCCTGGGCTTCTCCTTTTATCCCAACTTAAGCCAGTTTGCCATCTTTCCACCTGGCAAATATAACTGGGTGTTCAAAATCTCCAGGCAGGAAACTCCTTTTGGGGACAGTCTGATCAGCAGGATGATCCCTACCTGGGAGACTAGCATCTCCCAGACCAAGCAGCTGCTAGAGAACCTGAGTCATCTGCACTGTGAGTAAGATGGCCAGCCTCTAACAATGGGAACTACAGAGCTTACCCAGACTCAGGAAAGTTCCTTGTTCAAGGCCCTTCGATCTGCCATCTAGCTTCCTGAGTTCACAGGCTTTATGAGGATGCACACTTTAACCTTAAGAGGGCTAAACATAATCCCAGCTCCTCATAGAGACAGGTGAGTGAAAATTCCATTCTGAGACCTAAGTCTGCCTAGCTCATGCTAACAATGCACAGCCCATGTGGGGCTGATAGCTTTGTTTTCAAATGTAAAATGCAGTTAGCCACAGCCAAAGTGCTTTCATGTACAAGCACTGAGAGTGATGCATCAACTTCCTATTTGCAAAATGGCCCATTCCCAAATTGTAGTTTTGCCTAAAGACAGCAAAGTAAAATTTCTAAAAAATAAAAAGGCTTTCATGGTGTTTTGAATGTTTGGTTTTTTATAAGGACTAAATGAGCAACCGCCAGACAGACTCAGATAAGGAGGGAAGAGAAGAATCCTAGCATCCACTTTGCATTTCACTTGGAGTCTAGGCCTGCTGCTTTAACAAAAGGAAATTCTTGAGGGGCACATGCACACAGGGCCTTACCCCTTACTTTCCAAATGAAAGCTCGACCTGGTTTGAAGCTGCTCAAACCTAAACAGAATTTTGTTAGTTGATACCAACACAACCTTCCCACTGATGTTCACTTATTATTTGTATGACATTCCAGAAAGAATGACATATTGTCCAATCCCCACTTGATGAATTGTCTAGAACAAGTTCCTCATCTCAGCCTCATTTCTCCCTACCTACCACAAAACAAAGTCACTTCCCCAGAGTTATCAACTGATAGGTGTACCATAAGAAAGCTATAGCTGTCTTAAATTATTATATTTTGAATAGCTGTGTTTGGTAATACAGAGAAGAGGTGTCAAACACAGCCCACAATACTCCTGAGTGCTGGCTGAAACAAATTAAACTGTAATAAGGAAATATTTACCAAAATAAACAAAAACAGAGTAGAACACAGATAATGTTCATGTAGTTTTCTAAGTCCTTATGTGGCCCAAGTGGATCATTACAAATGATTTAGTGGCCCTGTTTCTATTTGAGTTAGATGTCACTGTTCTAGAGCCAACCTCTGAACATTCTCCAGAATGCAGTGCAATTGACGTATTGTGGAATGGCAACAAAAGGCTTAGATTGCCAAGTTAAATGCCACCCCACTTCTCCCCAATAGTTAGTATATGCTGAATACAGTGAGAGCCTGGAAACTAAATTCTCAATGTTCTCTGGAAAGGGCAATGTCAGTGATGAGCAATAGCATAAATACAAGCTTTAAAAAGACCTGGAATATTTGCAAACAGGGTAAGACATGGGAATGCTGTGTTCCATAGCACAAATCACATGCACTACAGGCTAATTATGTCATAGTAGATTTGTACTGGATAGAATGTGCTATTTAGAAGAATTCTGTTGTGAATGAACCAATGGCTCTAAATGTATCCATGCTATAATTTGAGGGGAGAGGGGAGAGTGGGGAACATAGGATCTGAACTGCAAAATAAATCTGAATCCACATAATCATGAGTCCTGAGTCTTGTTCTAATGGTTCTCACCTAAACAAATATACCTTGCTCTCTGCACTAGATAAGTTCTTGAAGGAATGGCCATAAAATAGGTTTTTATGACTATTATAAAATCATCATTTAATTGGACTAAGGGAGCTAGATATTTAGAAGAACCCTGTTGTGAAATGAAGCAACAGCTCTAAGTGTATACATTTTGGCATGTCTTTTTTAGATGCTATTGTTGTTCAAGCAAAGCTCTCATATTTATATTTTACATATAAGACAGCAGGACAAGACAAGGAAAAATACAGTACTACTAATTTTTCATCCAGTTCATCCATTCCTTCTTAAAGCCAAACTTCACAACCAACTGTTCCCATCACAATAAGTAACATTAAAATTAAAATTATTTGTCCTGTTGTGGGAAAGATGAACCCAAAGTTCCCTTACGAAGACCAGGAAAAAGAAGGAGTAATTGAAATCTCAATCAATCTGCTGTTAGGACAGGCTCGAAGGCACAGCCTGACAAATGATTTGGCCTTGTTCTTAGCTTCTATCTCCAAATATAAACTGTCCAATGAAAGGCTTCCCGTGACTCTGCTACCCTTTCTCCTTCCATTTATTTATGCTTTTAAAAGAATACCGAAAAACAAAACCCACCGGATGTATTAGAATCTACAAGCTTTGGGAGTCAATTTTCAGCATGAAATGGAATTCAAAGGCTAAATTCTTAAGTACAATATTAAAAATTTACCCCTTCATGTCACCACCAAAATTGGCAGCCTCTTTCCACCCTGAATAGAGACTCCCTCATGCTGTCTTTGAAGTGGCATTTAAACAAAGTGAATAGCCACTGATATTTTGGAGGGCGATTGGGGAAGAGGGGTTGAGCCTCCAGCCAAATTGTAGCCTCCTTGCTGATCAACTTCATCCTAAGGCAACCATAGGTAGCATAAAAGTATTAAATATATACATATAAATATATACACACAAATACATATATATGTGTATGTACATATGTGTGCGTGTATGTTTACAACTAGTTTCTCTCTCAAGTTCGAGGTGGTTCCAAAACCCAAGATGCAGAAAATGAAGCTACTTTATTAAAGGAAATGGTTTGTTACCTCTGAAAATTCAAGGTGTATCACGTCCTAGAAACCAGAGTTTGTGCCTATGCACTTTAAAGGTTCATGGATCACGGATATAGAACCTGAAGGGCAACCTGTAGGGTTATCTAGTCCAACTTCCTCGTTTTACAGAAAATTGAAACCCAGTAAGGTACAGAGACTTTCCCAAGGTCACATGGACGGTCAGTGGCATAGACTGAACCCAGGTCCTATAATTCCAAACCCATTGGTTTTCTACTACACCATGCTACATTGCAAGCAATAAAATTAAACCCTCCCCTTTTGGGGAAAAATGTCTTTTTGCATCTAATAACTGAGTATGCACTGCTTTGAAACCTTCTGAAAACCTTTAAATAGAGAAAGATTGCTTGCTTGGATGTGGTGGGGGATGGGGAAGATTTTAAATGTATTCTAGAAGCAACTTAATGCACTGAAAAGTCCAGATTTATGGTACAACTTCCAGTATAATGAGGAGCACACTGGCTTTTTAGGCAAATAAGTATCAAACCAGCTGTTAGCAAAAATTATACCTTTTTCCTTTTTTTTTTCATGTTCATGTAGATAACTTCATTATGCAAATATGCTTAATAGTGGTATTAAAATAATAAGCTTTGGCAACCATTCAGCAACAAGAGAAAACAGGTAAGTAACAGCATGGCCAATTTTAAGACAGGTTTCTTAGGTTCATCAGCTTTTACCTTAAATTTCCAGACTGCCTGGAATACCCACACATTCCATACTGGACACCCCAGGCTACAGTGAGATTTCTCATCTCCCTCCTCTGGGCCTAATCAACTACTCAGAGCTTTATGAAATGAAAAAAAAAAAAAACCTCAACAGAGTCATAACTAAATAAATCCTTCATCCTTCCCCCCTCCCAAAATGATTACTCATTTCAAAAGTGTGGCTGGCATGCTATTTATTGGTCCTAGTTTGTAGTTCCAGCAAAAGAGGTGCCCATAGCGCGTACTGACCCACCATTCATTCCACTGTATACACTCCTGTGATGAGGTGACATGTCGTCAGGGGTCTGCCTCCGGAGCGTGCCTTCCCTGCTGCCTCCGCCGCCCATGTGCTTGTGATGATCTGGGCTTCCCCCATAATGCTGTTTGAGATGCTCAGGGCTGGTCCCCCTCACCCTTGGAAGGTGTTCCATGCTCCCACTCAAGATGTGTTTCTGCAGGTGCTCTGGGCTCCCACTGCTATGCTTTTGGTGCTCGGGGCTCCCGCCAGGCCTGTGCTTCTGGAAATGTTCAGGGCTACTGCTGATCACATGCTTGGGAAGGGTCTCCGGGCTACCGCCTGTGTGCTTCTGCTGCTCAGGGCTGCCTTTGACTATGGTTTTGTGATGCTCTGGACTGGGTCCTTTGAGCTGTTTCTGGTGATCTGGGCTCCCAGAAACCCTTGGTTTGGGGAGATGTTCTGGACTCCCGCTCCGGTGCTTTGAGTGTTCCGGACTACCTTCAGCCCTGGGTTTCTGGAGGTGTTCGGGGCTGCCGCTGGCATGATGTTTGTGGTGGTCAGGGCTGTCAGTGCTCCCCGCACTGGAGGTGCTGCTGCCGTCCCCCACGTCCCGGACATAAGGAGCACTAGAGGCTGTGAGCTGGCACAGACTGATCTGACTGTCGATGGAGCTCCGGCTGCCAGCACAGCCTCCCTTCTCTTCATCTAACATCACGCAAAGCTCTTTGAGCTCCATGTTCTCCTTGACAACTTCCTCCTGCTTCACTTCAAGTTCCTTCAGTTTCTGCAGATATAAGGCCACTTCCTTGTGCATCACCCCAGCCGTGTATCTGCCCAGTCTCTGCCACTCACGTGACACCTTTTTTCCCTTCTGCCTGTCATCATCCAGGAAACAACAAAGATCTCTCAGCTCTTGGTTGTCTTCTTGAAGCTTCTGGTTAATGTCCTGCAAAGAAACAGGGAAAGCCATTCATGAAATCAAATTTTCAAAGGTTTTCTCATTCTCTTATTAATAGGCTCGGGCTATCCTCCTGCCTTGCAGGTGAGGCAAATCTCTTGGGTGCCAGACCACTGGGAGCAATTTCCAATTACAAGAATTCTTGGGGGAGGGGGAGCAGGTATTCCTGAGATACTAGGAATTACTGTGATGTTATTAGAAGGCAATTAGGGATAAGAAAAATTGAAACTTGATAAATATCAAGAGTAGGTCAGGAGCAGCTAAGTGGTGCAGTAGATAAAGCACCGGCCTTGGATTCAGGAGTACTTGAGTTCAAATCCGACCTCAGACACTTGACACTTACTAGCCGTGTGACCCTGGGCAAGTCACTTAACCCCCATTGCCCCACAAAAAAAAAAAAAAAGAGTAGGTCAGTCAGGTTTGAGAATACACACACACACAGACACACACACACAAAGCCAAGGGGTATCACTAATAAGTAAGTGATGCAATATGTATGTGCCCAGAGCCAGCCTAACAGGGATGATGGGTTCAACAATAATGTCTTTCAGTGAATGCATAACAGAACAGTTCATCACAGGTAGCACCTTGGGAGCAGGGACTAGGACCTAGCACAGTCCCTAGGATACAGTAGACTCTTTTTTTTTTTTTTTGTGGGGCAGTGAGGGTTAAGTGACTTGCCCAGGATCACACAGCTAGTAAGTGTCAAGTGTCTGAGGCCAGATTGGAACTAAGGTCCTCCTGAATCCGGGGATGGTGCTTTATCCACTTCGCTATGTAGCTGCCCCCTACAGTAGACTCTTAATAAATGCTCACTGACTAATTGATCACAGGATGTCCAAATCCTTCATTTTTCAAAAGAGAAATCACAGGGATGGTGAATGAAGTCATGGAGCAATGATTGACATATCCTTTCCAGGAATAGAATTGTTGATCTGATTATTGTTCCCAGAGAAAGAGGTAGAAAGGGGAAGAGTGGGTTGTGAAGATAATCAGCAATGTGGTCAGGTAAGACTGAGAGAGCTAGAGAAATTAAGTGACTTACTCACCATCCCATCCCTTCATTCCTTGTACACACAAAATGAGAGCAGCCCCGCACCCCCAACTCATCTCACATGCCGCCCACAAAGGAGACAGCCAAATGCCTTCCAGAAAAGGTTTGCTTCTTTACATAATCCCTCTGATGCCCTCCTTGCTCTCTAAGTGTATCTCCCTCCTAAACAAGGAGTAAGTGTGTCAGGAACAAAGCAGAAACAGTGTATGGTCTAGCACCATACAATAATCCAGTTGGGGACCCAAAAGGAATTACTTTTCATTCATGTAAACCCAGAATGACTTAGATATGGATCCTCACACAGACTAGAAATTTAGTTCAAAACCATCCATGAAACTACAACCTTCACTTCACCATGACATGAATAGCAGCCATGTATTATCAAGGCCTTAAGAAAAAGAATAAGAAACATCATGATGAGATCAAGTCCTGCCTGTGACCCATACTCGATGTATGACCAGGTAACTAGGTAGCACAGTGGATAGAGCCCCAGGGCCTAGAGTCAGGAAAATCTGACTTCAAATCCAGCTTCAGACACTTACCAGCTGTGTGACCCTGGGCAAGTCACTTAACCCTATTTGCCTTACCTATAAAATGAGCTGGAGAAGAAATGGCAAATCAGGTCACTTTATCTCTCAGTTACCACATAACTGTCTAAAATTAAAAGTTATAGATGATAGAGAAAGTTTCTGTCCTGAGTGTTTTCTATTCTGAGGAACTCATAGACCCAGACCATAAAGAAAAAGTATAGTCATCAGGCTTAATTTCCCATTTTAATTAACAACAAAAAGATGGTTTAGTAGAAGGAATGCCAGGTATGGAATCAGTTAAGACATGAGTTTAAATGCTGTTTCTGATGCTTCCTAAGCATGTGACCTTAGACAAATTGTTAAACTTCTCCGAGCTCAAATTTCTCATCTGTAAAATGGGAATTATTATACTTACACTACCTGCCTTGGAAGGGTTCTTGTGACGAAAGTACTTAGTAAACCTTAGAGCCCTACAGAAATAATCAATGTGCTTCTGATCAGGTAGACTTGCTCATTTCCAGCCTCATCCAGACTGACCATGCTACTGTTCCTTGGCCATCTTCACAACTCACTCTCTCCCTCTCATTTTGACACTTTTCATTTACTTGCTTAAATTCTTAGTCATCTTTTCCACATGGGTCATTTCTTTGAGTAGACTTACTCCTCTAAGGTAGGTGTGCCACATTCCTCACTGCCCAGAATTCTTTACATTCCCCCAAAGGATCTTAATGCATATCAAGCACTAATTAAATATTTAACTGATATTGAGACTAGTCTAATTTTTTAAGCCTGTAGAGTGATGCAAATCTTGCCACTGATGAGTGGCTCAAACACTGAAATGGTCAATCTAAAAAAATAGCTCATCTGAGCAGGTAGTATTTTAAAGTCATTCTTAGAATGTCTCTTCTATATTGGTTATCAATACGTAGAGAATAGGATCTCTAATGTTATATACAACTTATGGAAAAGCAGCAATTGTAGATATTGTGAAAAATAATTTTGAATAAAACTAGGCATTTTTAATCAGAAAAAACCCTCAGGGTTTTGTTCAACATCAGAATTTATCTGTATAAATTCCAATCATATTCTCTCATTCTAAATTAGTCTTCCCTTGAAAACAATACCATCTGTGGTAGGGGTGATAACTTAGCTCACCCAATCCCCCTATGCAACTTAGGCTGGTGGTTTTTCCTTGAAAAGTATTAAGACCATACTCAAGACTTGGTTGGCTCAGGGCATTAAAGACTCTGGCTGCTGACATCACTTCCTCATCACCTGAGTACAAAGCAGCCGCAAGACTATTGAGCCAAGTTCAATCCAGCACGCTTGGCTCTTGCATCACAACAAACAACTCAGGCAAGAGTTTTCAGCTGTTGAATCAAGCCAAGGGGTCCTCAATTCCTTTCTTCCTTGAAAATTCTTCTCATGATGACTAAGTAAATCTCTATTTGTTAAGCAACAGATGTACAATTCATTCACAATAATGAATATTTCACCTACTATGTATGTCTGTGCCAGGAACTTCAGGGAATATAGTGAGGAGCAAGACCTTGTCCTGGTTTTGTTTGAGAGAACAGGAAGGATTGCTACAGGAGGCCCCACTTGAGGCAAGTCTAAACAAGGAGGTAGGATTTGGGCAGTTTCCCAAAGGAAGGAAGTGTGGAAGAGGAGGAGCTTTTCCAGGAGCTGGGACTAGAATCAGCAAAGTGGCAAATGTGGAAAAGAACTAAGATATGTTCCAGGAAGAATAGAAAACAAGGAACTGAAGAGAAAGATTTCAGAGAAACATAGGTAAACTTCTTTGAAGTGATACAAAAAGAAGTGAGCAGAACCAGGAGAACAATGTACACAATAATAATTTTGGAAGGTAATGTCAGTGGTGGGAGATGAAGCCAGAAAGGTGTGCTGAAGCTGTTTTCCATAGCCTTGAATGCCAGGCTGAGAAGTCTGAACTTTAATTAGCCAACAAAGATTCTTAAACAAGAGAAGACATGATTTAGGAAGATTAATCTGACAAGAGTGTGTAGGAAAGGGCAATAGTATGATGGGAAGCAAAGAAATGAGATGGAGTGGCTATTTGGAAAAGATAATGAGACCCTTAATTAATTTGAGTGATGGGAATAGAAATGAAAAGGAACAGATTTGTGAAAATGTCCTATTTCTGGGCCCTTCTTCCTTATATTGAGATCATTGGTGATTATAGCCTCAGAATTCAAAAAGAACAATCATCATCTCAGCAGCAAAAAGACAATATTCTCAAATTACTAATCTTGATGATTTTTTTTTTTAGTGAGGCAATTGGGGTTAAGTGACTTGCCCAGGGTCACACAGCTAGTGTTAAGTGTCTGAGGTCGGATTTGAACTCAGGTACTCCTGACTCCAGGGCCAGTGCTCTATCCACTGCGCCACCTAGCTGCCCCTCAAATTACTAATCTTACAGCATTAGTAAATACTCTAGTTGTAATGACTCTATTCTACCTCATTTTTAAAATGCACATAATAAACTGAAACTATTTCCCAGGAATCATTGTCCACTCTGGATCTGGTTTAGGTTAGAGATTATCACTTCCAATATGAAAGCACACAGGTAGCTGTATATATCAATAACAGAAAGAATCAAATTCAAGATAAAATCAGGTCCTGACCCTCAAGGAGGGACCTAATTAGATTACTGAGAAACAAGAATATAAAGCCAAGTCCCATCGAGTGCTAGAACTCCTATACTATGACCCAGTAGATGCTACCTTGGGAGAGAGGGAAAAATCTGTCTCAATGTGTAAGTAACCGCCTATTACAATTATAGGTTCATAGATTTAGGGACAGAGAAACCTCAGAAGTCATCTAGTTCAATTCCCTAATTTTATAGAAGAAGATCTGAAGACCAAAGAGGTTCAATGATTTTCCCAGAATCAAAAGTAAGTAGTAGAACTGGGATTAGAACTGAGGTCCTCAGACTCCATAGCACACTTTCCATGGTACCATTCTGTCCCCAAATATCTGGACTGTGACCTGTGAAGGCACAGCACTGAAAGGCAGCGTTTTTATTCTGATAAGATTCACAGGCTATGAAGCAAGGCCTCACTGGGTTAATATTACCTTGCTTCCAATAAAGCTGTTTAACTTTAATCACTGCTTCCCTAAGTGAGTATATTAGAAATAGTGCTGACTTTAACCATTGTTTCCCTAAGTAAGGATGCTGGAAATGATTCAGGATCACTATAGGTCTGACAATGTATACAGATGTTTCAAAACTAGCATAAAAGCCTCTTTTGAAAGTTATTTAACTTCAATGTCAAGGAGGGGGCAAGAACCATTAAAAGGACAAATTCTCAGTTCAATTATGGCTAAAAATATAAAAGATTTAAGTGGGGGAAGGTAGTTAACCAAATCCCCCTTTGGCTAGGTCTCCCTCACAAATCAGACTGATTAGACTTGTTCTTTTTTTGTATCTCTAGCAGTTCCATACAGCAGGTAATAGATATCTATTTGAATGAATGGAGCAAAAAGAAGGACACACTCCAGAATTTTCTCAGAATATCTCTTTCTGAGATCACATGACAGCTCTGCCATACCTAAAGTCCCCCTCCCCCCAATTAGGATTGCCACATCACTGCAGCATTCTAACATGACATAACATTCAAGTCAAGAGGATTTCCCATGTACCTTCTCAGTCCTTCCTATTCTTTTTCACCTAGAATATTTATCTTCAACTGAGTAAATTTGGAGTCAGAAAGTTTAGTAAAGGAGAGGACTGGGAGGGAGAAGAGAACAATATCTGTGTGTATGATTTTACTCCAAGTTAATTCTTAAGTCCTTTCATCTGTCTTTTTGGCTTCCTATAAACAAAGCCAGAACAATTAGAGGAAGGAATAAAAGGAGGCACCATTCACAAATCGATGCAGAAAGGAAGTTTGTTAGCTCACACATAAGGAGCTTTCCCAGCAATCAGTACTCAGTCAGGCATGTAAGGAAGTTTTTATATTCACTGGGCACTTTCTATTTAAAAGGGGGGCAGAGTTACTCCCTCAAGTCACTCCTCTCCCAAATCAAAAAGAATTCTGGCCCAAAATGGAGGCCTCACAATTTGACCCTTGGGCCAGCAGTGATCACCCTGTGCACTTGGGGATTGGATTAGACTATGAGAAAGATTGGGGAAATGAACACATCACTTTACTCCTGAAAGTACTTACTTGGAAGCTCATTAAGAAACATAACATTTGAATAGAAAAGGAAGGTGGTCAAGACTCCTAAAATCCATTTGTAATTTCATCAAGTATCTTTGGAGGAAGAGATAGGGAAGCAGCTGGAGGTGGTTAGGGAAGTCGGCTCTACTAATGGGGCATTCAGATAGGAGCTAGATTAACTCCTTCCTCGTCTCATCTTGCATTAGAAGGCTATTTTGGCCCATTATCTGCTAAATCTGTTTCCCTGAGTTTTACAAAGGTGACTTCCCTTTTCCCAGGTAGTGCAGCCTCACTGTCCAACCAGGTACACACAGTGTCCTTGCTGCTACTTTACTTTATCAAGTACAAATATTCTCCTGCAGGAACACACCCTCTTTACTCCAAGAGAGAGCCCCGAGATATCCTGCCTGTGCCGTCGAAGTCCTAAAAATATGAGGAGAGGGAGAGCCTCGATACAGCTTCAGATAGAGTCACTCATTCCATTTCCTCACTCCCCCCACCCCCACCCCCACCCCCTTCCCCATCCCTGGTGACAGGAAAGCCAGGTTGGGTCAGGGCTCTCAGGGCCTGGCAGTTTAGAAGTTGAAGGGAAATCAAATGGCACTGAAGTTTGGAAAAGTTGCCCAAAGAGAGTGATAAGGGGTGAGGAAAAGGTCACTTGTTTTAACTATGAAAAACTTTCACTAGTACCTTCCTGTTTTGTTCATCATTTCTCATCATTTCATCTAAGAAAGGGAACAACGTTAGAGAGATTGAAAAAGAACAGAACGGAAGGGGAGCGGAGAGAGAAAGGGAGAAAAGAAGGAAAGTGAGGAAAGGGGATAAAGAGAGAGAGACAGACAGAGACAGACAGAGACACAGAGAGAGACAGAGACAGAGAAAGAAAGCGTATTGTCTTGGTGCCCTCCCTAGCCCGGCCCCAGTTTGTGCGCTCTGGGCGGTTACCTTGAGGCCGCGGATCTCGCCCAGGTGCAGCTGGAGGCGGCGGTTCACCTCCCGGATGAGATTGCTGTGGTCCAGCATCGCGCTCACCTTCTCCGCCTCGGCGCGGCGGAGGCTGCGGATCAGCTCTTCCTTGCTCCACTGGAGCAGCTCCTCGTCTGACACTTTGGACAGGTCCTCGACCGTGGCGGAGGCGGCTGGACTGGAGCAACTTTCCGCCCCTGCCGCCGCCGCCGCCGCGCCCCCAGTAGCCTTGGACATGACGTTCCCCTCTTGGGAAGTGGGGACGGATGGAAAGTGGAGAAGAAGCGACACAAGGACAAGGTGCAGGAAGCAGGAGGGCCGCTGGACAACGTGCCCACCACCCCCACCAGCCCACCCCACTCCGCGGCTTCAGCCACAGGGCTTCAGCAAGTCACCGGGGCCGCGTGGGCGTTGCTGGGCTTGGGCTGCGGGGGTCGAGCTGTGCGCCCATCCTATCTCTCCATCTCCATCCCTGGACACGCGCTTTCACACACCCCAGCCGGGGCGACAGCCCGCGTGCTCCCGCGGGGACCAGTCCCAACTCTGCGCAAGTACATGTTTGGAGGAGTCCGGGAGTGCACCCAGGGAGGTTCAAAGGCAACTGTCTCTCCCTTCCCCTCTCCCACGCCCTAATCCAAGTATGCCCCTCCGCCTCCTACAGACAAACACGACACGCACTTTTCTTCGCCCCCCCTTTTTTACGGACTGCAGCCTCACGCCCCTGCCCCCTTTCTTCTCTCTGCTAAGCCTGCAAAGGGCTGGGCGAGCCCGACTGGGGCCGGAGGTGGTGACTGCTGCTGAAGACGGTGCTGGGGCTGCTGGTGTCCCTCCCCGCGGCCGCCGCCGGCGCGCTCCACATCCAGCCTCCCCGGCGCTGCTGCTCAGCTCCGCTGCTGCAATGGGGATGCATTAGACTTGAAGCGCGGAGGAGGCGGTGATTGGGGGGGGGGGGAGGAAGGAATAGACCAGGAGGAGGTGGAGCCAAGTTTAGGGAACCGCCCGCAGCAACCAGCAGCCCTCTGACACCTGGACCAGGCGTGGCTGCTGTCCAGCGCAGCCTCTAGAATGAGAGAGCTGTTCAGTCCACCATCCCTCCTTGGCTGGTTAGGGGGCAAGGGGAACCTGGGAGGGAGAGGAGGACTTGTCTGCGGGGGGTCGCGGGGAGGGAGGGAAGAGGAGCAAAGGAGATCAGAAGCAGCTATGGCCAGTCTGGACCTAGGAAATTCTCGCGCGCCACCCTGTGGCTAAAGTGCCCGCTCCACGCCCTGGTTCAGACAGCCTTCTTTCAAAGAAGCCAAGTCAAGGGGAGAAATCAAAGGAGACTATCTGGTGGGGTTCGGGGGTGCAATAGCTAAGAGGTAGCTGAGCTTTACATTTTAGGGAAGAAGGAAGGAGGGAAAGGAAGAGAAAGTTTTCAGATAAAATGTAAAACTGAGAAAAAAGGGAAAGGCTTTAGAGCATAACTCTTAGGGGGAGACCCTTAGGCCTTTGTCAACATTTTTAAAAGAAATTTGCCACCTTTGTGAGGTTGCTGCAGGGGAAAATAGTAATATGAGGAAAATGGCCCAGATCTTTTAAAATATTAATCTTAAAACAGCATGGTCTAAGGAAGGAGGAGGGAAGGTATTCATGTCTTATTTCCAATTACTAAGGTCTTTGATTAAGGTCAGCACATCCCCCTCCAGAAAAGCACATCTTCTGCCAAAGCATCCTTAGACACAGGAATGAGGTCTTCTCTTTTCCTTTGTGCTCAAAGTAGAATAAAATTTAGTGGGTCTTTTTTTTCTACTATTAATTTCCTCCTAGTGAACACTAAACCCTTGGGTTTCGCCCTAGGCTCTGTTACCCTACAGTCAACCTGATCTGTCTAATAAAGCCATGAGAATAAATAAGTTTCTGCTCCCAAGTAGGTCTCTTCTAGTTTGAGATGGAATTGCCTTCGATGTGAAAAAGTGTTCTTTCCTCTGCCCCCCCCCAAAAATAAAGTGCCCCCAGTAGGTTATTTGGCTGAATGTCATATACCCCTTAATAGCAGCATCTCCAATTGCCTAGAAAGCCAGAATTAGTCTTCACCATAGAATTTGAGTGAAAATTGAAAAGCATTCCCTTTCTTTAAAATTTCAGCATTCAGTTTAATTATTCAACAAGCATTTATTAAGCACCTGCTATGTGGAAGGCATTGCTCCAAACTTCAAGTATACAAAGTCAGAAATTTTAAAATTGTCTCTACCCTTAAGAATTTTACATTCTAACAAGTAAACAGAAAGGGAAGAAAACTATAGAATTTGAGGGTAAAAAAGAGTACTGCCAACTACAGAGATCAAGAAAGGTTACAAGTTATATGCACCTAAGCTGAATTGAAGTATTCTAAGAGGCAGAGCATTACAGGCAACAGAGCAGAGACTAGGAGAGAATGTGGAGGCAGAAAACAGAATGTTGAATCTGGGAAGTTAGCAAGTAGACAATTTTTCTGGAACAAAGCTTGTGGAAACAGGTGATGGGAAGGAAATACCTGAACAGTTAGACTAGAGCTAGATTGTTACAGACTTTTAAAACAACTCAGGATTTTTTTTTAAATCCTGGCATCAGTTAGGAAATTGAAGATTATTGGGGACTATAGGGACGTGATCAGACCCTTGCTTTAGGAAAATTATTTTAGAAGTGATATGAGAGGGGGGCAGCTGGGTGGCACAGTGGGTAAAGCACCAGCCCTGGATTCAGGAGTACTTGAGTTCAACTTCGGCCTCAGACACTTGACACTTACTAGCTGTGTGACCCTGGGCAAGTCACTTAACCCCCATTGCCCTGCCAAAAAAAAAAAAAGTGATATGAGAAACAGAAGAGCCTGGAAATTGGGAGATCAGTTAAGAAACTACTGCAATAATATAGGAAGAAAATTTAAAGTAAGGTGTTGTCTCTGACTAGAGAGCTGGGGGAACATGTCAAAGTTGTTTCAGAGGTAAAATCCACAAGATTTGGCAACTGGTTAGATGTAGAAAGTGAAGGAGATGGAAGATATAAAAATGAGCTAATCTGGGTGACTTAAAGGAAGATGGTACCTCCTCAAGAGGAGGAAAGTTTGAAGGTACTAGATATAAGGGAGGGAATGATGAATTCTGTCATAGACTTAATAAATTTGAAATACATATGGCTCAACCAGTAGGAACTGTGTATCAGGCAGTGGCTATGCCATGGTTGCATAACCTCTGTGACTCTGGTCATTGGTTTTCAGGATTTCCCAGAAGCTAGGAGAAAGGCTAGGGCTGAATTCATAAACATATTGTATTATGTATTTGTGTAGAAGATATATAGATATAGAGACAGAGATAGAGATAGAGGTAAAGAGAGATAGGTGAGAGAGAGGTAGAGATAGAGACAGAGATAGAGATAGAGAGATAGAGAAAGAGGTACAGGTACAGGTACAGGTTGAAGTAGAGATATATACACACACATATATTTCCTTCCTTAGTCTTATTTTTCTCAGAATTTAGACACCAGTTAAAACAAATATTTTCATACACGTGATGGAGCAAGAGGGGATTATACATGAAATTGCAAGTCTCTACTATGTAGAACTTGCTTTTCTTTTTAAGCATATAATAAATCCAACACATAACTTTCAAAGTTGTTCTCCTTATCTGTGATTCCTTCTTACCTTTCTATTATTTTCTCATGCATCGGTGGGTGAGTCAATTTAACTATATTTCCTTATCTGTAAAATGCGGGAGTTGGACAAGTTGGCCTCTCAGGTTCCTTCCAGCTCTGGATCTATGATCCCATGGATCAGGGCAATATCTGAAGGAATCACTGTATCACAATATAACCCATTTATAGTGATGACTCTGACTCATAAAGAAAGGAATCAATTATGATCAGTATGTTCCATTTAAGGAGGCAGATACAACAATCAATAAACAAAGAAATATTAAGTACCTACTGTGCATGAGGCACAGTGCTAGGTACCAGGGATACAAAAACAGAATGAAATAGTCCCTGATCTCTAAGAGTTTACTATATGAAAAGACAAGGTATAAGAATGTAACAAAAACCAAAAACAAACAAAAAAAGAAAACCTCACCCACTGTCTCTCTTCCCAACCCATCACTAACAGTTGTGCAGGTGGGCACAAATGTAGTGCACTCTGATAGTGAGGCACTATCACATGGAGGAAATGCATGTGTCCAAGGCAATGCACTTCTCTAGTATTACAGGGCCCAATGTGCTTTTTCTTTTTCAATGTATCCTCCCCCAGGATGTAGCATCTCTACCGGCTTGGATCTACTACTCTGTGCTGGTCAGCTCCCAAATGCCAAGGCTAATTTTCCTTTTCATCCATGGTTGGTTCTTTTTTCTCATCCCTGGGGTTATGGTCCCTGAAGCTGGTCCCTGCCTTCAAAATACTACCTCTCTGGGTCTATGTCTCCCAAAGGAGGATGTGGAGTTTCCTGTTGGATGCCTTTCTCCCACTGGGCAGATAATAAGACCAATGGGGAGTGACAGTGGCAAAAAATGAATAATCACCTTTTTGACTTCTTGAAGAAGCATAGATGACACTCTACAAAGCTGTTTCCTGCCTTAAAAATGTTCTTTTGTCTCCAGGGTGTGGTAAACTTATCAGGGGTTTTGGCCAATCTTCAGATAACCAATGCCAACCTCCCCTTCCAATTAAATCAGAAAATCTTTTTCTTACTATATAAGGTAATAAGGTAGATACTTTATTAACACATTACTATCTCATTGCCTCTGTTATATTTCTTGCTTTCTGGGATTATATCAGCTGGGTTGGGGGGCTGGAGTTTGGAACCAAATCCCACAGCTGCATAAATAAATACAAAACATATTCAAAGTAAACATAATGTATTTTTGAAGGAGGAGGCACCAAGTATCTGAGAGTGCAGGAGGAGAATAATAATAATAATAGCTAATATTTACATAACTGTGTTAATCCCTTTACAAATATTATTTGATCCTCACAACAACCCTGGCAGGTAAGTGCTATTTTTTGTTTGTTTTGTTTTTACAGTTGAGAAAACTAAGGCAAAGTGACTTGCCTGAGGTCACAGAACTAGCATGCTTCTGAATCTGGATTAGACCTCGGGTCCAGTGCTCTATCCTCTTTAGCACCTAGCTACTTGGCACAAAAGTCTTCATTTAGAAGGCAGTGCTTGAGCCAAGCTTTGAAGGAAGGCAGAGAATAGAATTTTATTTTCCAAAACATATGTGAAAACAAATTTTAACATCAATTTTTTAAAAATTTGTGTTCCAATTTCTCTTCCTCCTCCATTCCCACCCCCTACCCACTAGAACTCAAGCATTTCAAAATAAGTTATACATGAGTAGTCAAGGAAAACATTCCCACATTAGCTAGGTTGTGAGAGTAAATAGTCAAAAAAACCCAAAACTTCAAATTGAGGAATTGTCAAAGAGGCAATTTTTTTTAATTTAAAAATAAAATAAAATTCTATTCAATAAAAAAAAAATTTTAAAGGGCAGCTAGGTGGCGCAGTGGATAGAGCACCAGCCCTGGATTCAGGAGGACCTGAGTTCAAATCCAGCCTCAGGCACTTAACACTTACTAGCTGTGTGACCCTGGGCAAGTCACTTAACCCCAACTGCCCTGAAAAAAAAAAAATGAAGGAAGGCAGAGATTCTGCCATGAAAAAGTGAACTCCAGGCATGGGGGCCAGTCAGTCTACCACAGGCTCAGAGTGGGATACAGAATGCAATACGTAAGGAATAACAAACAAGTCGTCTGGCTGGGATGTAGATTGTGTAAAGGAGAGTAATGAGGAATAAGTCTGGAAAACTAGAATGGAGCCAGGACTTTGCACAGCAAAGAAAGGAGCACGCTTTTCTCTTGGAGGTCATGGAGATGCACTGGAGCTTTTTTGAGTGGGACAGCCATGTGGTCAGACCTAGGCTTTAGAAATACCACTTTGGCAGCTGTGGGGAATGTAGCAGGATTTCCATTTTAAATCATTTTTAAATTTCTAAGTTTTAGTGTTTGAAGTGGTAAGCTTTGGTTATCAGGAAAATTAGCTCATGGGAAACCTCTCATTTTCTGGCAAATGCACATTGCTATATTAATAAGTCAAACAGATTTCCTATACCTCCAGCCATTTAATTTTGGCTGCACCATCCTAAATCCAAGCAATTCAATTCAACAACAAATATTTTGTCATCATCATCATAATAGCTAAAATTCATATGGTGCTTACTATGTACCAGGCATTGTGCTAAGCATTTTACAATTGTCTCATTTTATCCTCCCAACATCCCTGGAAGATAGGTACTATTATTATCCCCATTTTACAAATGAGGAAAGTGAGGCAAACAGAGATTAAGTAACTCGACCAGGGTCACACAGTGTCTCAGGTTGGATTTGAACTCAGGTTTTCCTGACTCCAAGTGGCCAGTGCCACCTTGCTATCCCTACTATATGCAACGTAGAGATGAGAATAAAAAATGAAAATCCTTACCCTGGAGAAGCTTACAACTCTCTGGGGAGATGTCACATATATGCAGATAAAGACACACAACATATAGTATATGCAAAAAGGCACAATGCACTCACACCTGGGGAGTGGGAGATCAAGGATGTCATCATGGAGGAGGAGGAGGCACCTGAACCAATCTTTGAAGAAAGTTAAGGATTCTATAAGGTTTGGGTAAGGAAAGGGGGCATTGCTAGGTGAAGTGCCCACGTAAAGACTACAGATAGAACATAATGTTTAGCTGGGATGAAGACTGTCCTCCAAGGGGAATAAGTTGAAATGTGACTGTAAAGGAAGCTGTGTTGCCAAAGGCTTTAAATGTCAGGCTCAAAATTTGTAATTTTATCCTGGTGGCAATGGGGAATGATTGGGTTTGATCTGTATTTTTGAAATATCACCTTAACAGCTGTATTTCTCCACTTTCCCATCCAATTCTCTACTTCTAACCATTATTTCTAAAGTGATGCCTACTATTTCAAAGCAACTATATTTTACCATCATCTCACCCCAAAGTGATAAAACAACAAATTCCATTTGAAGGAGAGCCCAGTGGAAACAGGCTCTTTAAAACCCTGTAAGTATGAGGGGCAGCTAGGTGGCACAGCCCTGGATTCAGGAGGACCTCAGTTCAAATTCAGATTCAGACACTTTACACTTACTAGCTGTGTGACCCTGGGCATGTCACTTAACCCTCATTGCCCCGCATCAAAACAAAACAAAACCAAAAAAGTACGTAACATCTGCCAAAGCTTTAAAACTTGGCATCAGACAAGGTTTCTTAATTGGCAGTTCATACAGACAATTTGTTGTCTCAGAGATCAGAAACACAGCAGAATAAGAGTTGAGATTCAAAGTGAAAGTGTCCTGGTGAAGCACAGAAGACACTTTCTGAAGCTTTCCCTGCTAGCTTGTCAAGATGCTGATCTCAAATCCTTGAACTAATCTTGAGCTCCCTTTCCAGTATCTTCATTGGACCAGTTTATCAAGTGACAGTTCTTGATAATTTGGCCATACCTTGTGTCCATTCCCTGACTGTTCGTACAGCTCACACAACTATGTCCCCAAATCCCTAACGTCATCCTCTCTGCAAATACCAATCTGTCATCAGGGAATGCCAACCTATCAGTGTTACTAAAGGAATGACAAGCAATCCCTTGGGAACTCCATCCTACCTCACCAAGAACCAAGTGTCCAGTCAATGCTTACAAGAAAGTTAATGGAATTTCTATAGGGGTATCTAATTTCTTTGGCCAAACCCAGCTTCACATGGATCCTTGTTCGATGAATTTCCTAAAATATTATGTCCAGGTATGCTCTTCCATAAGCCTAATGAAGGATCTAGCTGCTCACAGAGCTGTTTCCTACCTGACTGGCCATGTTTCCATACTAGATTTCCTATGCAGATTTTCTGGAGGAAGCCAAAGAAGCATTCAGAGCCATCCACAAAAGAAGGGTACCAACCACCAGATTCAGCACTTAGAGCAAGGCTTTAGGTTCACGATTTTAGGTTCACTCCAAGGCCTTTTGGCTATGTGCCTAAAACTTAGGTAGGAATGAAGTGGGCGAATCAACCAGTTTCAGAAGGGGCTCTTCAATTCAATCTAGAGGGCTCTTCAACCCATACTAAAGAGGCTCTTTAGACCCTGATCAACCAATGATATAGTCAAAACATAACTGAATCATGGAAAATCAGTCCTCAGCATGAAGCCCCTTCGCTCAGTCTGCACTACTGGCCCTTCATTCCAACTTTGAGGGTACCCTCCTGAATAGGTCAAAGTCACAATAGCTAAGACGAGTGTGTGCTCACCTCAGCTAAGCGAAAAAGAAGTATTCATAGTAGGCCATGCTATGCTTTCAACTCAATTAAATGAATATTTATTGAGCAATTGCCAAATAAGTGACTACTCTGTAGCTTATTTTGCTGCTGAGCAAAAGACCAAGGTCCCAGAAGTTATGAGAAACTGGCAATTGTTGATGACAACATCAGTCCAGGCTGGACTATGTAGCAAACATTAACACCACATACACACATACACACACACATATGTATACATATGTGTATATAAATACACCTACATACCTGTGTGCATATACATACACCTATATATGTGTGTTTGCATACACATACATATATATCAGTAATGAAGAAGACGCTGGATTTGGAGTTAGAATGTAAGCTCCCTGAAGACAGGGAGTACTTCAATGTTTACCTTTATATCCCTGGTATCTAGCACAGTACCTTAAGCATATAGTAGATTTTTAACAAATACTTGTGGATTAATTGATTCGTTAACTTTAAGCCAGTCACTTAAACATTTTTGTCCTTAGTTTTCTCATCAGTAAAATTAGGAGGTTGGACTAAATTATTTCTAAAGTCCCTTCAACTCTGGACCCCATGAGTTTGATGGTCTATGAACTTTAAGGCCTAAAATCTGGAAGAGTGGACTTGGTGCTATCTGGGAATTTCTGGATAGCTTAAAAGTCAATCTCGGGCAGCTAGGTGGCACAGTGAATAAAGCACAGGCCCTGGATTCAGGAGGAACTGAGTTCAAATCCTGTCTCAGACACTTGACACTTACTAGCTGTGTCACCCTGGGCAAGTCACTTAACCCTCATTACGCCACAAAAAAAAAAATCAATCTCAATCATTTAAGAAGAGAGATCATCCCACATGAGCAGTTGGTAGTAAAAGTGGAGATCCCAGTAAAAACAAGATCCCAGTGGGAAAAAAAAATCATGTCACAGATAATAAAATTTTGGAAGTGGAATAGATTGTGCCTAGTGGTAGAGGAGGCCACTAATTGTTACCTACCAATTTCAGAGTTCATTCTTGAAGATTCCCTAGATGTAATTCTGTTTCTCTTTTCCATACAGTCTATGGCATTTATAGAGGATGAACTATTCATTCACATATCAACAACCATTTATTAATCATATACTATAATCAAAGCACTATTATGAGGAAAAGGGAAGATACAAAAGTAATTGAAACACAGTCCTTGCCCTTAAAACCCAAAAATACACAAATATGAAATGCTATTCACTAAATATTGAATCACCACATTATATAATAAACTATAATAAAAATATATTAAGGGTATAAAGTTGTATTTGAGGTCAGAGTAGGAAAGGTAATTTATGACTGACTTCCTAGAGGAGATAAAATATATACAGTCATAAGATTTAAAGCTAGAGTGGAACATAAAGAGCATTTCATCCAAACTCTTCCTTTTACCCATAGGGAAATAGAAGCCCAGAGATGGTAGGTGACTTGTCCAAGATTCCACAGAAGTTAAGTTGCTGAATTAATATTCAAACCCAGGACCTTTGGCTGCAACCCATGTTTTCTTATACTTGTACCATACCACATTTGACCTGAGCCTTGAAGGATGCATAGGAATTAATGTAGTAACAACAACAAAAAAAAAGCTAAGACAACTTTAGGCTGTAGTAAGAGCTTTACCATCCAAGCTGTCATTCTAGTTCAGTTGTTTTAGTCACATTCAACTCTTTTTACCCTATTTGGGTAAAAGATACTAGAATGCTTTGCCATTTCCTTCTCCATCTCATTTTACAAATTAGAAAACTGAGGCAAACAGGGTTAAGTGACTTGCTCAGGGTCACACAATTAATTAAGTGTCTGAGGCTAGATTTGAACTCAGATCTTCGTGACTCCAGGCCTAGCACTCTATCCACTGCATCACCTAACTGCCCTCAGAATCTAAGACTAGGGAAGTGATAATTCCATTATCTGATACCCTAGTTAGATACATGAAGACTATTGTGTTGAATTCTATACATCACATTTTAGGAAAGACATTGATAAACTGTATAATGTATAGAGGACAGGTGACTGGAAAGGTGAAAGACATTGAGAACATACCATATGAGGAGCAGTTGAAGGAATTGATACATTTAGCTAATAAGAAGATTCATGGTACACATGGTAGGAGACATTGAAGGGTTATGATACATCAAAGGAAGTGGATTTTTCTGCTTGGCCTCAGAAGACAGAACTAAGAGCAGTGGATGGAAGTTACAAAGAGGCAGATTTAGGTTTGATATAAGGAAAAAAACCTCTATAACTAGAAAGTAACCTCAAAGTGGAAATGAACTGCCTTGGAAAGGAGAAGTTCGCCACTCTCTACAGGTCATCAATAAAAAGCATATGGGGGCAGCTAGGTGGCGCAGTGGATAAAGCACCGGCCCTGGATTCAGGAGGACTTGAGTTCAAATCCAGCCTCAGACACTTGACACTTACTAGCTGTGTGATCCTGAGCAAGTCACTTAATCCCAATTGCCTCACCAAAAAAACCAAAAAAATTAAAAAAAAAAATAAAGAGCAGATGACTGTTTTGCCAGAACATTGTGAAGAAAATTCTTGTTCACATATGGGTTACTCTCGCTGGCCTCCCATGCCCCTTCTGATTTAGATTCTGTGATCCCATGGAAGACTGGTGTGAGACCTAACTAAGCCAAGAGCATTTAAAGATGAAACTGGGAGGATACTAAGGAGACAAAAGTAGAGTAAATCATCCAGCTGTTGTATTATGATTGATTTTCCTTAGCCTGGCAGTCAAAGCACCACATTTTAACTTTAACACTTCAATCTCCAATGTGCTATGGGAGAAGGTAGAAACAGAGCAACTGAAAGACTTATAGTGGACATAAACAAACTGCAGCATTTCACTAGGGATGACTTGTGTGAAAGAAGTAACAGATTGGAAAATGGGGTGGACTGGTCAGATTGAGGAAACAAGGCATGAAAGCTGAACAGCAGAGGCACTGCTCTGAAACCCATAAAATAGTAAAGGACTTAGTGACTTCTCTGAACCTGTTTCCTCATCTGGATAAATTAGGATAACAATATCTGTAGGATCTGCCTCACAGAGTTTTTGTAGGGATTTGAATAAAATCATAAACCAATGTTAAGACAGAAAGGTGGCTTCACATCTTCCAGGAGCCAAGATGGCAGAATAGGCAGTCCACCCTAGCTCTCCCATATTTACCTCTAAACAACTATAAAATAGCACCCCAAAATAAATACTGAAACAGCAGAACCAGCAAAAAGATGGGGTGAAATAAGCTTTAAGCCCAAGAAATGTGAAAGATCGGCAAAAAAGGTCTGTCTCACTCCAGTATAAGGGGAGTAAGTCCAGGATAAAAAGCAAACCAGCAGCAAGACCCCACCTCAACAAAACAGCAGGAGATCCTAAGCCCCATTGTGGTGAAGCAGGCAAACATCAGCATCCCTGACATGCTTCAGCATAGCCAGGGGAATGGATGGGCTTCAGCCTTGAGTCCCATGTGCTTCAGCATGGCCCCAAGGCAAACAGGCAGCTTCCAGGGGCCAGATCTCCATGTGCTTTGGTGAAGCCCCAGGGAGACCCAGAAACACTCCCACTGGCCTCAGTACATACCAGACACCAGCACTAGGACCCCAGCTCAGTACCAGGTAAGCTGTCAGATCCCTACAGCTTCCAGCAGGGCCAGCCACCACCCACCCCACTCCCTCAGCACAGAGCCAGACACAAGGGTCCTTCATGGGCCTCAGTCAAGGCCTGTAGCCCCTGGTGCAAGAAGCATAAGATGGGGCCTCCCCACCCTAGGAACAGAGCTAAAACTTAAAAGAAAGGAAAAAAGCCAAAAAAAGATGAGCAAAAAAAAAAATCTGACTATAGAAAGTTATTATGGTGACAGGGAAGATCGAGACACAAACTCAGAAAGAGAACATTGTCAAAACACTTATGGGCAAAACCCTAAAGAAAAATGGGAAGTGGTCTCAAACACAGAAAGAAATCATGGGAAAGCTCAAAAATGAGTTTAAAATCATATAAGAGAAGTTGAAGCAAAATTGGGAAAAGAAATGAGAGTGATGCAAGAGAATTATGAAAAAAGAGTCAGCAACTTGGAAAAAGAAAACAACTGCTTAAAAAGCAAAATTGAACAAATGGAAAAGGAGAAACAAAAAATCCACTGAAGAAAACACCTCCTTAAAAAGTACAATTGGCCAAATGAAAAAGGGAATACAAAAGCTGAGGAAAACGACTCCCTAATAGTTAGAATTGGGCAAATGGAAGCCTTTATGAGACATCAAGAATCAACCAAACACTTGAATCAGAGGGACACACACAGCAGGGGTAGAAATCCTCATATCAGACAAAGCAAAAGCAAAAATAGACCTAATTAAAAGAGATAAGGAAGGAAAATTTGCAAAAAAAAAAAAAAAGGTACCATAGACAGTGAAGTAATACCAAAACTAAATGTATATATGTATGTATGTATGTATGTATGTATATATACACATCAAGTGGTATAGCATTCAAATTCTTAAAGAAGAAGTTAAGTGAATTATAAGTTCATGACCAAATAAGAGATAGAAAGCATTATGAAATGTAAAAAAGAAAATTTTTATTATATTAAATTTAAAAGCTTTTGCACAAACCAAACCTATGCAACCAAGATTAGAAGGAAAGCAGAAAACTGGGAAACAATCTTTGCAATAGGTGTCTCCGATAAAAGCCTCATTTCTTAAATATATAAAGAACTGAGTCAAATTTATAAGAACACAAGCCATTCCCTGATTGATAGATGGTCAAAGGATATGAGCAGGCAGTTTTCAGATAAAGAAATCAAAGCTATCTATAGACATATGAAGAAGTGCTTTAAATCACTTTTGATTAGAGAAATGCACATTAAAACAATGCTGAATACCACCTCACACCTATCAGATTGACCAACATAACCAAAAATAAAATGAAAATGATAAATGTTGGAGAAGATGTGGGTAAATTGGGACACTAAGGCAGTGTTGGTGGAGTTGTGAACTGATCCAACTATTCAGGAAAGCAATATGGAACTATGCCCAAAGAGCAACCAAACTGTGCATACCCTTTGACCCAGCAATAACACTATTGATTAAGTTTGCATCCCAAAGAGATCATAAAAAAGGGAAAGGGACCTACATGTACAAAAATGTATATGTAAAAAAATATTTATAGTAGCCCTTTTCATGGTGGCAAAATATTAGAAATTGAGGGGATGCCTATCAATTGAGCAATTGCTGAATAAGTTGTGCTATATGCATGTTACGGAATACTATTGGGTTATAAGAAATGATGAACAGTCAGATTTCAGAAAAACCTAGAAAGACTTGTATGAACTGACGCAAAATGAAATGAGCAGAACCAGGAAAACATTGTATACAGTATAAGCAACATTATGTGATGATCAACTATGAATGACTCAACTTTTCTCAGCAACACAATGATCCAAGACAAGTACAAAGGACTCATGAAGGAAAATGATATGAAAATCCAGATTAAGAACTGGTGGACTCTGAATGCAGAATGAAGCATACTTTTTTAACATACTTTATTCTTTTTCATGGTTTCCTTTCCTTTTGATCTTTCTTCTTTCACAACTGTGACAAATATGTAAATATGTTTTACATGATAGTATAACCTATAGCAAATTACTTACCATTTTAAGAAGACGAAAGGTGACGGAGAAAAATTTGAAACTCAAAATCTCATAAAAATGAATGCTAAAAATTGTCTTGACATGTAATTGGGGGGAAATAAAATACCATTAAAGCCCTTCAAAAAAAATACAGTGAGGTGGCATAGTAGACAGAGCAGTGAACCTCAACTCAAGAAGATCTGAGTTCAAATCCATCCTCAGATACTTACTAGCTGTATGATCCTGGGTAAGTCACTCAACTACAGTTTGCATCAATTTCCTCATTTACACAATGGGCATGACAACAGCACCTACCTTCGGAGTTGTTGTAAACATCAAATGAGATTATATTTGTAAAACACTTAGCATAGTGCCTGATACATGGTTGGTACTATGTAAATCTTAGCTATATATAGCTTTGAAACCATTTTGAAAATCTTAGATTGCTGATAACCATGCCATATGGACCTATCTCATCCTATGAAATTGTTGTCCATGTTTTCCCATAAATATTTTATAGGAAATCTCCCCCAAATTATGAAAACTTTCCTCTTGTTCTCTTAGGGATATCAGTGTGCCACTTGGGATGTTCATCAGTGTGGCAGGTGTCATCCTCAATCATGTAAGTGGTCCAGCTCCCTTTCTCATATCATCTATATAGTTTTTGTGCCATATTTCATATTTGAAGCATCATTGTCTTCTTATATCCAGGATGCATCATTTCATTACCCTTTGGGCAATTTTCTATTATAATTCTGAGATAAAGGTATGTTCTGTAATTCGCAACCATATAGTAATACAAGGAAAAATATTAGTGTCAAGCCCATAAGCTTCTGAGACAGTAAGCAGCTTGGGACAATTGAAAACTCTGGGCAGTTTCCCAAATTCTATCTAGCCCAATTTTCTTCTAATAATAGCTGACACATATCACATGTTAAGGCAGAGGTTCATTGATACATTTCAGTAGGTCCACAAACTTGGACAAGAAAAAAAAATCTTTATTTTCACTAACTTCTAATTGAACAATAGATTTTTCATTCAATGATGAATTTTTAAAAATATATATTATGAGAATGTATGTATTGGCTTAACTGGACTGCCAAATGAGTTAAGGTTAAGCGCCCCTGTTTTAAGGTATATAAAATACTTTATGAACATTTCATATGAGCTTCACAACAATCTATGAGATAAATACTAAGGGTATTATTATCTCCCTATTATAGAAAGTGAGAGTCAGAGAAGCTAAATGAGGTATATAGCTTTTGTGTGAGACATGATTCTTAACTCATGTCTCTCCTGATCTGAGGGCTGGGATTTACTCTACTGTGCTATGTGCTGTATCTCACTTTCTAATTTTGGATAGAAGACATTGCCCATCTACAGAGCTAAAAAATGTCATTCAGAATATTTGTAGTGTTAGTGGGCTTTAGCTAGGAACAAATTTTAAGAGGAGTTAGCCCAAAGGAATGAATTTCTGATTGTAGGATTTTAGTTATCAGTAACAGGTTGATGGAAGAAACAATTGGATCAGGGAAAACTTCCTGGAATCCCTCATATCACATAGCGACAATATCATATTGTTGTTGTTATTGTTGAGTCATTTCTGTCATGTCCAATTCTTCATTACCCCATTTGGGTTTGGCTTGGTTTTTTGTTTGTTTGTTTGTTTTTGTTTGTTTTTTTAGTGAGGCAATTAGGGTTAAGTGACTTGCCCAGGGTCACACAGCTAGTGTTAAGTGTCTGAAGCCGGATTTGAACTCAGGTACTCCTGAATCCAGGGCCGGTGCTCTATCCACTGTGCCACATAGCTGCCCCATTGGCTTGGTTTTTAACAAAGATACTAGAGTGCTTTGCCATTTCCTTCTCCAGCTCATTTTATAAATGAGGAAACTGAGGCTTCCATGACTTGCCCAGGGTCACATAGATGGTAAGTGTCTGAGACCAGATTTAAACTCAAGAAGATAAATCTCTGCTGCGCAACCTAGTTACTTTGAACAATATCACAATTATTATTATCTGCCCTGCACCACCCAGAACCATGCACCTTACCATTTACCTTTGATATTTGTCATATAACTTTTGCATATGTCATACCCTCACCTATGGGTTGTCTTTTGCTATCAGAAAGAGAGCTCCGTGAGAGCAAAGACCGTCTAAATTTTAAATTTGTATCCCCAATGCTTAGCAAAGTGTCTTTGCACATAATAAGCACATAATAAATGACTTCTCATTCATTCATCCATATTGTTATTTATTTATAGTACCTTAAGATTTACAAGGCCCTTTTTGGATAAAATCTGATTTGATCATCCAACAACTTAATCAATATTATCATGCCCATTTTACAGATGAGGCTGAAAGAGGTTAAGGGATTGGCCCAGGGTGAGATAGGACTCAAACCCAGGTCTTTCTGACTCCAAACCCCACATGCTATCCACTACATTCTACTATCTATCCAACCTCATGGTCCAGTCTGGTCACGACATTAACCAAATGAATGTCAACCACACTCAGTCTGACAGCCCATAAATGTAACTGGTAACTGCAAAAACCCAGAGAAAGGAAAGAGATTGGTGTTAGTGATGGAAGGGGGTGGGAAGGAAGAAGAAAAAGGCTCCTAGGCAACATCAGAAACCATAGTAAAAGACATCTTAACTAAAGCAATAAATACCAGTTATCTAAACAGTCTTGGTATTTTAGGATGACAAGATTAGAAGGCTCATGATGGGTTCTCTAAGTACAAAACAGAGAAAACAAGGATGAGAAATGTTCTTGAACATAAACTGGAGGGGATTCCATGGAACAGTAACTCAGCTCCTTAAAAAACTAGAACAAAGTTAGCCAAACCCAGAGAGAACAAAAGGGCAGGTGGCCCTGAGGCAGAAGTCAGGGTAACCACTGGGACTGAATTGAATACTCTATTGCTTCTAAGGATGATAACTGAGTAAAGGACAAAAAAAAAAATCTAGGGCTTCATCAGATCTAAATAATTGCTTTCCTGGACAATGGGATTCCCTGTACCTACAGGGGTGATTTGCCAATGCTGAGCATTTGAAAGAAATGCTCAAGGCTGATTGGCATGTCAAAGATAGCACAAAAGAAAATGGAAGTAAAGAGTGAATGAGGATTAGGAGATAGAAGAAATTCTAACTGCCAGAAAAACACAAACAAGGGGGTTCTAGTAAAGGGTACTTTCTGCTCTTTAAAGGTAGCTAAAGCCTCCATTGTGGGGCAACCAGGTGATACAGTGGATAGAGAGCTGGGGCTGGAGTAAGGAAGACCCATATTCCTGAGTTCCAATCTGGCCTCAGACACTTACTAGCTGTGTGACCCTGGGCAAGTCACTGAGCCCTGTTTGCCTCAATTTCCCCATCTTTAAAATGAACTGGAGAAGGAAATGATAAACCACTCCAGTATATTTGTCAAGAAAACCCCAAAATGGGTCATGAATAGTCGGACACAACTAAATAACAACAAAATCCTTCAAGGCTCACAATGCACCAGCTCTCATCCCCTATTTTATTCCAGCAGCAGACTTTGTTCTCATTGTTTTACAATAGCCAATGGCCTTTGGCAAAATACTCTGGAATCCTATGTCCTTGAACTTCCTCACTTACTTCCTTGCTGTCTCTCAAACTGGACACTCCATCTCTCAACTTGCTGCATTTTCACTGGTTGCCCCCCCTCCCCCACCCCCACCTGAAATGCTGGAATGTTCTCTCTTCTCATCTCTGCCACCTAGTTTTTCTGGGTTCCTTCAAATTCAAGTTAAAGTTCCACCCTCTGCAAGAAACATTTCCCTGTCCTCCTGAACCTCAGTGTCTTCTCTGGAGACTACCTCTAGTTTGTATTTTGTTTTTACATAGTAGTTTGCATATTGTCTCTCCTCATTAAACTGTGAGATCCTTGTGGGCAGGGAGTATTCTTGCCTTTCTTTGTATACCCAGGACTTAGCACAGTGCCAGGCACATAGTAGGCTATATGCTAGTCTCTATTTCATGTATGTATTCAGAGCATGCATGTATACTATTATGGAAAGAAGCCTGCATTTGGAGTCAGAAGGCTCAGTTCTGAATCCTGACTTTGCTGCTTAATAACACCACCACACTCCAGTAAACCTTCTCAGCAGATGGGCTAACCCAGGTTAAGGGTAACCAATAGGCCTCAAACCCAGTCGGGAAATTAGGGGGCTGTCTTCCACAAGCATGTGAAGACATCCCCCAACAGAATGAGCAGATGAGAACAACTTGTTCCAAAGGCCATGAAGGTTGCTAAAGCAGGAGATATGGAGAGCTTAGAGCTTGGTCGGCCATCAAGGATGCTTCTTCATCCTGGGCCATTGCCAGTGGTCCTGACTTTTGCCTTATTGCTGGATTTCAATGGTTCTGGAAGAGAGAGCGAGCTGATGACTTGATGCAACTCTACCTCACTTTAATCCAATTTACCCATGAGTCAAAACATAATCTAGCGATGTCACTTGTCCTCTTTGAAAACAAAGGACAAAGAATAACAGCAATAGACCCTTATTTTAACCCAGGTAAATAAGAATCACAATAGCCATTTTGCAGATGAGACAACTGAGGCTCAGAGAAATTAAGTGACTTGTTCACTGGCATAAAACCAGCATCACTTTCAGAAAGTTATTAAATTTTTCTGGACCTCAGATTCCTCAACTATAAAATAAGGTTGCTAGACTAGATGACGTCTAAGGTCTTTGTAGCTCTTAGTCTTATGGAATTCCTATCTTCCCAATAAGACTATAGACTCTTATAAGGAAAAGACAGTATATCTTCTCTGTTCCTAGCCCAGTTCTGGGCACATAAAATGTTTTCAATAAATGCTTGTTGAATGGAATTGAATTTTTGATGAACAAGATAAAAGAAAGGTAAAGAAAAGTCTAAAAAAAATCTATGTGTGACCTACTTTAGATAATTGCCCTTTACGATTAAACATAATTTTTGACCCCTTTAGTCTATATTCTTAACATCATTAAATTGCTGATGACATATCACCACCATAGTGAAAGGTAGTGGATAAAGGGATGGGTTTGCTGTCAGGAAGAGCTGAGTTCCAATTCTACCTCAGACACTTATTAGCTGAATGACTCTAGGCAAGTCACTTTACACCCAAGCCTCAGTTTCTCATCTCATCATGTAAGATGAAGGGGTTGGATTCAGTGAACTTTCTACTGTAAGTCTATGATCCTAGGATCTATCACTGCCTATCACTACTGCTGTTCCATTACTGTTGTTGTTGTTGTCATTCGTCCCTCATTCTCAAAGAGGACCGTGATATCAGGAGGTGATGTCATGACTTGCAGTGAATTGGATGTAAGTGAGGGAGGGCTGTGCAAGGTCACCAACCTCACACTCTCCTCAGTCATCTGGATCCAGTGGCAAGATTAGGATAACTAGAGATGACCCCAGATGTTTGAGGCAATCGAGGTTAAATGACCCGCCCACAGTCACACAGCTAGTGAGTGTCAAGTGTCTGAGGCTGGTTTTGAACTCCAGTCCCCCTTGACTCCAGGACTAGTACTCTACCCACTGTACCACCTAGCTGCCCCATCCCATTATTATTTCTGATGTTGAGAGCAATATGTCTGGTAACTCTAATAAGAGACTCCAAACACCATTGAACTCATATTTCCTAGTCTTCATCTACTCTGTTCATATGGACAGGTCATTTGCCTCTATTTTCCAAGATATATACTACTAAGAATTGGAAAACAATTATAAACATTTATTACTTAATATTCAGTCCACAGAAATGCTGTTTCTCAAGTTGGAAATGTGATGAGCAGATTGTATGTGGGATGCCTGCCTGGAAAGCCAGCTGACACATGCACCATGCCATATAGCCATATAAAATGGTTTTAATAATGCTATCTTAGCCTAATGGCCCAGATAGGGATCTGTTTATATAAACTGCTTTAAATACCTATGAGGAAAGGGCATGAATTTGTGTGACATGCCATTAAATCTTTCTGAGGGGCAACTGGACTTCCCTGACTGACCACAAGTTACTTTCAGTTTCCACTGAAGCCAATGAAACTCTTAAAGGTGTGATTATATTGCTGCTGTCTTACTGCATCATTTATTACCCTACCAATAATTTCTGGTTTTGAAATCAGTAGGTAACAACTATGATCAGCTACAAGTGATCTTGCTTAAGTCACAACCTCTCTTACCCTCAATTTCTTTATCTGTAAATAGGATATAATAATACCTGCCCTACCTACCCCACTCAAGAGATGTAAGGCTGACATGAGATAATGAATGTGAAAGGACATGGAGTCAAGATGGCGGGGTGAAAGGAAGCTTTAGAGTCTAGCTCACCATCCACTTTTCTTCCTTGACAACAATCTAGAAAATGACCAGACTTCAGAAAGTCAGAAAAAAGTCACAATGAGCCATTTTTCCAGCCCAAGGCAGCTTAGAGAGACAGAGAGGTTGCAGACACTAGAGTGGGGACCAGTCAGAAACTTGAGCACAGAGTATTCCAATGCTCAGGGACTGAGGGAGGGCATTAGGGCAGGAAGCACCAGGGCAAAAAGAGATTGCAGGGGCTCTCTTAACAAGTACTGGGTGTGGGAATAGGTAAGATCAGAAGTCCTGTCAGGTGCTACCCAGTTCCAGATCACAGATCCAGGCAGGAGAAGAATGGTCATGAGCATCAGCCTTAGCAGTGTACTGATCAGGGGATATATTCTGGAAGCAAATGGTAGCTTTGTGGCTCTGATCCCCCAAGCTGAGCACAATATCCCAGGCCAAAGGAGAGATGGCATTTCAGCTTCTCTGAAGCTGAAGAACCTCCCAGCAGGCTTTTCAGTGGCTATGGCCAGCATTTGTCTACTGAAATTTTCAACCAGAGACAAAACCGAGAGACTCAAACCTACATCAGAGTTTAGACTAGAAGGGCTGTGACATGGGATCACACCACTTTGGGAGCACTGAAAGCTTACAAGCTCCCTATTTGAGCTGTGAAAGAAGCAAAGGTTGTACAGAAACAGAAGCTCCTGTCCAACATCCCGTGCAGAAATGAGCAGAGCCCAGCACTAACATAAAATCCAAAGTCAAGAAAGGAGGCTGGAAGAATGAGCAAACAAAAGAAGAATCCCACCAAAAAGAGTTATGGCCACAGGGAAGCTCAAAATGCAAACATAAAAGACAATGACTTGAAAACATCTACAAGCAAAGCCCCAAAGAAAAATACAGATAATCAATATAAAAGTTTCTTGAAAACTATAAAGTCTTATATAAGTGCAAAATCTTACTATCTCATAGAGACTTCCCATTCTTCCCTCAGGGTTTGACTACCACCACCCTCCACCACCCCCACCCCCACATACCTGCTGGCCCAGGAGCAAAGGTATTCCAAAGGTCTTTCCTCAACTTAGCAGAGGAACTGGAAGGAGAGGAATTACAGTCTCCTAACTGGAACCACGAGGACTCTCTACTGTCTATATCAGATCAGACCCCTAGACCCTATTTGTTATTGTTCAGTTCTTTCAGTTGTGCCAGACTCTTCTTGGGGTTTTCTTGGCAGAAACACTGGAGTGGTTTGCCATTTCCTTCTGCAACTCCTTTTACAGATGAGGAAACTGAGGCAAACAGGATTAAGTGACTTGTCCAGGATCATGAAGCTAGTAAGCGTCTGAGGTCATATTTGAACTCAGGCAGATGAGTTGTCCTGACTTCAGACCTGATGCTCTATCCACTGTGCCACCCAGCTGCCCTAATGTCCATTACTGTGCCTATTAAATATTTACTATTTCAGTGGTTTTTGTTGCCTGGGCCCATCACAATAGTTGAGGTTCTCTTCTTGAAAAAAATGTAGATGTGAGTTAACTTCAAAACTAATTGGGTCATATGAGACAAGATAGGGTAAGGTCCCATTAATAGTCACTATAGTTCATCCTAAGTCCATTCTGGTGTATAGTGAGAGGGACAAGGAGGACTAATGAGCAAGTGTTGAATCCTTTTCTTCAACAAGTAGAGCAGCTCTCTCCTGGTCTGATAGGTCTCTGGCAATTAATTCAATTTGCCATCACTCTGGGATAATGAAAAGAAAGGGCAGGACAGGAATCAAACATCGGCACAATGGCAGGAAAACAAACAAACAAATGGAATTCGAAGTGAGGGGGCAGGTGAATGGATGGGGAGAACACACAGTGATAGCAACAGACAAAACATCGGATGAGCACCAAGTGCTGGAAATGACATTTCATGAAAAACTACAGCACAAGGAATAGATCACTGCTCAGTAACAGCCAAGAGAACGCTGTCAAAATCAGCAGATTTGTGACAATTAGGAATGTGAGATGTGTCACCTGGAGAGTGTTGATATGGGGGTGGCACAAGAGAAAGAAAGAGGCAGTGTGCCTTTGTCCTCCTAACTGAAAAGTGATAACAACCCCCACATTTCAAGTGAAATGTTCATGGAATGCTCACAATGTATAATGGTTTCCTAGAAGAAAGGACTGTAATAAGTGTCTAATGGTGTAAAAAAGATCAGTTTCATTGGTTGTTCAATGAATGAAGCATAAAAAGGAAAGGGAATTCGGCCCTTGCCACAGTATTTTGTTACAGTCACGAGGGTCTTCCCTTTACCAGATCCAACTGCCAGCCCCTCCACTCTTTCTCAATCCTGTGTGATTTTTTTAAATGTATCTTTTCTCTATACTGCTTTGTGGATAGACAAAGTAAATGCGTAGTCATTTGGGGGTGGGGAAGGAAACAAGCATTTATTAAGCACCTACTATGTGTCATTTACTGTGCTAAGTGTTTTACAAATATTTTATCATTTGATCCTCACAACAACTGTGGGAGGTAGGTGCTATTATGATGCTTATTTTACAGTTGAGGAAACTGAGGCAAGCAGAAGTGAAGTCACTTGCCCACGGTCACACAACTAGTGAGTGCCTGAGGCCAGATTTGAACTCAGTCTTCCTGCCGCTATGCCCAGCACTCTATTCACCATGCCACCTAGTTATTTATAGTATACCAACAACTGTGGGGATTGGTGACCCAGTAAGAGATTTAGTTTATAGGAATTTTTGTTGTTGATTTTTCAGTTGTGTCTGACACTGTTACCCTCCTTGGTGTTTTCGTTTTTGTGTGTGTGAGACAATGAGAGTTAAATGACTTGCCCAGGGTAACACAGCTAGTAAGTGTCAAGTGTCTGAGACCAAATTTGAACTCAGATCCTCCTGAATCCAGAGCCTGTGCTTTATCCACTGTGCCACCTAGCTGCCCCATCCTTGGTGTTTTCTTAGCAAAGATATTAAAGTGGTTCGCTATTTCCTCCTCTAGTTCATTTTACAGATGAGGAAACTGAGGCAAAAAGGGTTAAATGACTTGCCCAAGGTGACACAGCTGCTAAGTGTCTGAGGCCAGATTTGAACTCAGGAAGATGATTCTTTCTGACTCCAGGCCCAGTGTTAGAGAGTTTACTAGGGCACTGAAAGGTTCATTGCCTTTCAGCTAATGTCCATCAGAGTCAGGACTTGAACCCAGGTCTTCCTGGGTTATGTTTAATTAACACTAATGTATGATTTTTAAATTTTAGTGTTTTGTGGAGACATGTTTTCAGTTATGGGTTGGACTTGATGGCCATTGAGATCCTTTCTAGTTCTGACATTCTCATAATTTGTGTAAACCTCTCTAGTGCATTTCTCATGGCTTATTGGACATCTGAGTGATGTGTGTTTGTGTCTGAACCCTCTTCTACAATGCTTACTCTGTGAGAGAAAGGGCCCTCATAGTCTCTGTCTAATCTAAATTGTATTTCTCTTCCAACTCCAAAAAGTGGCCTTTTTGAACACAATAGGTACTTAATAAATATCTGGTAAACTGAATCGAGCTCAATTATCTAAATAAAATACAGTTCTAAACATTCTACTTTATCATCCTGCCCAGTGTACATGGAACTATGGAAGGTATTTTTAACAAATCTTGTCATTTTTAACTAGATTCCATTCTAGAACAATGCAGAAAAGATCATTTATTTTCCATTTAACACAAGCATATAGGTAATTGTTTGATTCTCTATTTGAATTAATGAAGGGAAAAAAAACTGTATACCAAACTCTGCAGTAAGTGCTAGAGATACAAATACAAAAGTGAAACAATACCTGCTCTTAAAGATCTCACGCTCTGATGTGGGGAAACCGTACCTGTAAGATATTTTAGCTTCAGGGCAAACAGAAAGGTCTGGAAGTCTTCAAGTCTCAGTAGCAAGTCAGATGGCAAGGCACTGGGGTCCTTAAGGTGCATGGGCTGGTCAGGTGGCAGTACCCTGATTCTGGATGTATAGAAGCAGGGCAATTGGTAAAGCCCAGAGCACTTTAGGACTTTGTGCTAGATGAGGCCTATCCTCCATTTAGTTAGTGATTTACTATTCATCCTATTGGTATCTGAAGATATCCTAGTTCTTCAGGGTGGGAAACAATGCTGACCAAACAACAGCAGCACTGGGAAGGGAAAGTGGACCTAATTGTACTTGCACCCTTTCCTTTTAGAATAAAAAACTAAGTCTGTGCATACCCTTTGACCCAGCAATACCACTGACTAGGTCTATATCCCAAAGATATAGGGGAAAGGACCTCTTTGGACAAAAATATGTATAGCAACTCTTTTTGTGGTGGGAAAGAATTGGGATATTCAGGTGATGCCCATCAATTGGGGAATGGCTGGACAAGTCATGGTATATGATTGTGATAGAATATTATTGTACTATAAGAAATGACAAGCAGAATGACTTCAGAAAAACCTGGAAATACTTACATGAACTGATACAAAGTGAAGTGAGTAGAACCTGGAGAACACTGTACACAGTAACAGCAATATTGTATGATGAACAATTATGAATGACTTAATTATTCTCAGCAATACCATCCAAGACAATTCCAAAGAACTCATGATGAAAAATGTTATCCACCTCCAGAGAAAGAACTGATAGAATCTGAATGCAGATTAAAACATACTACTTCTCACATTCTTTATTTTTATTGTGGTTTTGTTTTTTGGTCTGTGTTTCCTTTCATGACTAATATGGAAATATGTTCTAAATAATTGCACATGTATAAGCTATACCAAATTGCTTGCCATCTCAGGGATGGGTGAAAGAGAGGGAGGGAGGAAGAGAATTTGAAACTGAAAATAAAAATTTAATATTAAAATTGGTTTTTACATGCAATTGAGAACAATACAATTATTTTTTTAAAAGAATAAAAATTTTTCCTAATTTTCTGCTTTTCTCCTGATCTTGGTTACATTTGTTTTATTTATATAAAAACTTTTTCATTGAATGTAATCAAAATTACCCATTTTACACCCAACTTTGCTCTCTATTTCATTATCCATAAATTATTCACATAGCTATAAGTATACATAATATGTTTCATGTCCTAATTTTCTTGTAATATCTCTCTTTTTATCTAGGTCATACATTCATTTTGACCTTTTCTTAGTAAATGGTGTAAGATATTGGTCTATGCCCTGTTTCTGCCAGACTGCTTTCCAATTTTCCCAATAATTTTTACCAAATAATAAATTCTTATACCAAAATGTTAAGTCTTTACACTTGTCAAATACAAGGTTATATTGATTTGATGTAAATTATATGCCAGACAGTTTTGATAATTACTGTCTTATAATATAATTTAAGACTTGGTACTACTATACCTCCTTCCTATACATTTTATTCATCTGTTCCTTTTATATTCTTGACTTTTTGGTCTTCCAAATGAATTTTGTTATTATTTTTTCTAATTCAGTAAAATAACTTTTTGGTAATTTAATTGGAATGGCAATGAATATATAATTTAGTTTGGTCAAAATTGTCATTTTTATTATATTTGCCCCACCTACCCATGAACAATTAACATTTCTCTAATATTTAAATCTTATTTTATTTGTATAAATTTTAAAAGTAATTTTGTTTCTATTGTTCTTGGGTTTCTCAAATAAAGGTCTCATATCTAAAATATATAAAGAACTTTGTTAAATCTATAAGAATTTGAGTCATTCCACAATTGATAAATGGTCAAAAGATATGGACAGGTAATTTTCCAATAAGGAAATCAAAACCATTTATAGCCATATATAAAAAAATCTAAATCATTATTGATTAGAGAAATGCAAATTAAAACAACCTTGAGATATCATTTTATACCTAACAGATTGGTTTAAGTGATTGAAGGGGAAATCAACAAATTTTGGAAGGGATGTGGAAAAAGTAGGATACTAATTTATTGTTGGTGGAATTGTGAACTGATCCAACCATTTGGAATTATGCCCAAAGAGTTATTAAGCTACCTATACCCTTTGACCCAGCAATACCACCACTAGGATTATTTCCAAAGATGATTAGGGAAAAAGGGAAAGAACATATATGTTCTAAAATGTTTATAGCCATTCTCTTTGTAGTGGCAAAGAACTGGAAATTGCAGGGATGCCCATCAATTGAAGAATAGATAAACAAGTTGTGGTATATGATTGTGATGGAATACTACTATGCTAAAAGAAGTAATGAGCTTAGTAATCTTAGAAAAACATGGAAAGACTTGCACAAAATAATGAAGAGCAAAATGAACAGAACCAAGAGAACATTGTATATAGTAATAGTAATGTTGTTTTAAAAATGACTGGAGAGGAGGGAGGGAGAAAAATTTGAAACTAGAAATCTTATAAAAACAAATGTTGAAAACTCTCTCTGCATGTAACTAGAAAATAATAAAATACTTTTATAATTTAAAAAAAAAGAATGACTGAGTGATTAAGTTATTTTGACCATTATAAATACCCGAATTTACTATAAAGGACATATGAAGAAAGATGTTATCTGCATCCAGGGAAATAATTGATAAATAGAAGTATGTATAGAATAGTTTTACACACACATATATATAAATATATAAATGTATGTGTATATATATATATATATATATATATATATATATATATATATATATATATATATATATATATACACCTATTTGTTTCTCATGGTAGTCATAGAGGGGAGGGAAAAAAGAGAAAAAAGAAATTTACACAATAACTTGTATATTTAAAAGGAATTGCAACTTATATATAGTAGATTTGCAGTTTTATGTGCAATCATCTTTTTATTATACTATGTTATGGAAATGCTTGTTTTATTCCATGATTAAAAATAAAAATAATTTTTTTAAAAAAGATAAAAAAACGAAAACTACATATTTGGCACTACATTAAAGGACATCATGAGGTATTGGTGTCACAGATTCCTTTAGAAAATCAGCTCCACATTTTATCTATTGCTTCTCAGGAACTATAATTCTGTAACTTGACACTCTATGTTTGGTTTTGATCTTTATAATTTATTATTAACACAATACTATATCATAAGTTGTCTTGTGAAAGACTAAGACTCATAAACTCTGAGCTTCACATCGTGTGGATCACTATTAATGTTGGTTTAACTAGTGTGTGCAGAGACTATGTTAGGCGCTGAGGATATCAAAACAAAACTGAAACTGTCCCTGTCCTCTAGGAATTTATGTTCTCTGGGGGACACAAGAGGCACATATAAAAGCCAATAACAAAACAAATGTAAGGTAATTTCAGTGTGGAGGGACTGGCAGTTGGGAGAAATCATGAAAAAATCTCATGTGTTATGTAATACTTTTTTTTTTTTTGGTGAGGCAATTGGGGTTAAGTGACTTGCCTAGGGTCACACAGCTAGTAAGTGTCAAGAATCTGAGACTGAATTTGAACTCAGGTCCTCCTGAATCCAGGGCCAGTGCTCTATCCACTGCGCCACCCAGCTGCCCCGAAATGTGATACTTTAGCTAAATTTTAAAGGAATCCAGCATTTCCTGGAGGGGTAGGTGGGGGGGGGATGAATTCTTGGCATGGGGGTGGGGGGCAACCTTTGCAAAGGCACTGAGACAGAAGATGCATAAGGAGCAATAAATAGGCCAGTTTGACTGTGACATAGAGAGCACGAAGGAGAGCAGTCTATAAGCAGTCACTCAGTAAGCAAATATTTATGTTTTAAAGTAATTTATCATAAAGCTGTACAGCTAAGTTGAAACCAGGTTGGAAAAGCTTTCCATGAGAGAAGAGGAGAAGAGTTATTGACATTTATGGAGCAGGAAAGTAACATCATCAGACTTGTGCTTTAGGATAATCACTTTGGTCCTGGGGGAAGGAAAGGTTGAAGAGGGGAGATACTTGACTGCAGGAAGAACCCTTGGAGGGATACTATAATAATCAGTACTATTGAAAAAAAGGAATGAGTTCAAAGAAGTACTGAATTATACAGCAAGAGGCATCATTCTTATTTTGTTTCTAGGTCTATTATTCAATTTAACAAACATTTATTATTAAATACCTACTTTGTACAAGGCCTATGCTATGTGCTATGAATAGATTGGAAAACCCTCCCACCTCAAGATGCTTGCATTCTACTGGGGATGAGGGGAAGGAGATAAAGCTGTCTCATCTGTTTAAATTTTATAAATCTTTTGGAGAGGGAAAGAGTATTTACTAAAGGAATCAAGAAAGGTTGGCACTTTAATGGAATCTTGAGAAAAGCTATGGAGGCAATTTCGTTCTGTTTTGTTTTCTTTTGTTTGGCAGGGCAATGAGGGTTAAATGATTTGCCTAGGGTCACACAGCTAGTAAGTGTCAAGTGTCTGGGGTCAGATTTGAGCTCAGGTCCTCCTGAATCCAGGACCAGTGCTTTATCTACTGCACCACCTAGCTGCCCCTTTGGATGCAATTATTGAAGAAGAAATAGATATTGGGTGCAAAATAATGCCTCAAACTAGGAAGACTTCTATGCACTGATGCAATGAGGTAAGAATTTATAGCATTACAATAATATTGTAAAGATAATCAGCTTTGAAAGATTTAGGAACTCTGAATCAGCCCAATGACCAACCTGATTCCAGAGGATTCTTGATTAAACATGCTACTATGAATTCAGATTGAACCTTTTTTTTAAGGACATGGCCAACACAAGAATTTGTTTTGCTTGACTACATATGTTTATAACAAGTTTCATTGTTCTTTTTCTCATTGGGGTAGTGAAGAGAAGCCAGAAGAGAAAGAAGGCAGGTTTTTTTTTTTGTTTGGAAAATAATTTAAATTAATTTAAATAAAGTAATGCCTCTAGATATACTCAACCACTAGAAACAGCTTTATATGATGTGATTTCAGAGGGAGTAACAAGTCCCAGGAACAACCATTCCACTACCTGTCATTCCACAAGTATAGTTTCATTCTTTGGTTCTTAGCCCTATGGTAAAAAAGTGAAAGACGCCAGTTTTTCGAAGGACCACCCTTTCAGGGAGGAGACCGTGAGGAACCGCCAGTCCGTCTGCTAAGCACTCCACTTCCGGGGTGCAAGCTTAAAAGGCAAGGAGAGAACAGAAGTGATGTCTTTTTCCGCTCTCCTCACCCGCTGGCTTGCTCTGCACACACAGACATGGACTCAGGTTCGACTCTGCCTGGTTCTCCGTAACAGCACGTGCTTGACAGGGTTCTCAGCCTCAGAGGTGGCCTTGGGTTTTTGGTGAGTTCTATAAGGAATATAGACTAAGCTTAGATCTAAGACTATTTGTATTTCTACTTTCCTATCTCTCTAACCAACATCACCTTGTAACTCCCAAACAATAAAAGCTCTAACTAAAGATCAGAGGCTTCTTCCACTTACTGGTCTGGGAGATAAATAAGGGAAAGCTTAAAGGGGAGTTTAATGCTCTTGTACCCAATTTTAAATCTCATAGCCCCGTTTCAATATGTATGCACCTCTGAGAGGGTCATAACTTAGTCTGACACCTTAGTTTTCAGTTAATGATTGGGAAAGGTAGCATAGAGCAGGGGGATAGAGTTCTGGACTTTGAATCAAGATGACCTATATCCAAATCCCACTACCTCTGACACTAATAAATTCCTCACCATGGGCAAGTCACTTAATCTCATTGAGGCTTGGTTTCCTCACTTGTAAAAGGGAGCTAATAATATCTATAGTACCGTCTTGGGTTGTTCTGAGGCTCTCATGATATAACATATGTAAAATACCTTGCAAACTTACTTTAAAGTTAATTATAAAATGTTGAGTTATTATTAATATTTTAGCAGAGATTAGTTAATATCTGTGGCAGCTAGATGGTATAGTTGATAAAGCACTGGCCCTAGAGTCAGAAGGACCTAAATTTAAATTTCACCTCAGACACTTACTAGCTGTGTGACCCTGGGCAAGTCACTTAACCCCAATTGGCTTAAAAAACATCTGGGGCCATCTCCACTCATACTGATATAAATCATGCCACTGGACCTAGATGGTTCTGGAGAAGAAAGTGAGGTTAGTGATGTTGCACAGCCCTCCCTCACTTAAATCCAATTCAGTGCAAGTCATGACATCACTCCAATGTCATAGTTCTCTTTGAGAATGAAGAACAATGGCACCTAGGTGGTGCAGTGGATAAAGCACTGGCCCTGGATTCAGGAGGACCTGAGTTCAAATCCAGCCTCAGACACTTGACACTTACTAGCTGTGTGACCTTAGGCAAGTCACTTAACCCTCATTGCCCTGCAAAAAAAAAGAACAAAGAGAGAGAACGAAAGACAACAACAATAATAACAACAGTTAATATCCACCCCACAGGCAGAAAGGGCACATAGGTTGTTAGAGTAGACAGAGCATTAACTCTAGACTGAGAGTACCTGTCTTTTAATCCCACTTCTACTACTACCCATCTGTGTGGCATTCAGCAAGTCACTTCTCCTCCCCTCTCCTTATTTCCCTCATCTGTGAAATGAGGAGTGTTGAACTAGATCAGGAGCTGTCAGCCTAAGGCCTGTTTTTATATAGCCTTCAAGCAAAGAATGGTTTACATATTTTAATAGTTTAAAAAAATCAGAAGATTAATAATTCACATGTTAAAATTATATGAAATTCAAATATGTGTCCACAAAATAAAGTTTAATGGAAACACAGCCATGCTCATTTGTTTGCATACTGTCAATGGCTGCTTTCCCTCTACAAAAATTGAGCTGAGCAGTTGCTACAGAGACCATCCAGGGCCCTCTCCCATCACTTCACGTCACTGCTCGGTGTAATACAAATTGGCACGAAGCAGTTATAACCTGACAATGTTTTGAGTACCATGGGCATCCTCATACTACAACATTTTATTTTATTTTATTTATTAACAGTGCATATCTATTATGTCAAAATAAGAAGAGAAAAGTGTTTTATTATAAATTTTTATCTCAGGATAAAGATTGAAATTTTTCTCAACCACTATCACTGAAAACTGAATGGTTTTGGAAATTAGCTTTTCATACTATTTTTTACTTTTTTTCATGGTTTTTTGGATGTGTTTTCTTTCAATATGGAAATATGTTTTGCATGACTGCAAATGAATTAAACTATATCAAATTGCTTGTCTTATCAATAAGGGGAGAGAGGAGGGAGATAATTTGAAGCTCAAAAATTCAAAAAACAAATGTTAAAAAATGTTTTTACATGAAATTGGAAAAAAAATATTTTTTTTAAAAAGGAAACTAGTTTTTTGCTACATTTTTGAAAGTGTTTCTTAATGAATCCAACCTAAATTGCAAGGCAAAACAGCACTTACCTGTGAAAACCACATTGCTTTAATAACAAGTAATGTCAAGATGCTTCATATACTTTCCTTTTTGTCAAAAGTTAAAACAAAAAGTGAGATCTTCATTCCCACACAAATTTGTAGTAGATATAGTTTCTGAACTCAAACTACAATTCCTGGATCATTTTTTTTTGGACCTGACTACTAGTGCAAAAGAAATGTTCATATTTCAAAATCCATTTAACCGTGCAATTGAGGAGTTTCCCCCTAATCTTCAATTGGAAATGATAAATCTGCTATGTAATGGCATATTAAAAGGCAAATATCAAGAGAATCTAATAGATTTTTAGAAATACTTTCCAAGTGATGAATGTGCTCAATTAAAATCATATGTTTGTGGCTTGATATCAGTATTTGGTAGTACTTATCTCTGTGAAAAGGTATTTCAAAGATGAAACTTGTAGAATCTCATTACAGATAAGCATTAACAGATGAACAATTGCAATCAATTTTGGAGATAGGGAACACTAACTTTGAGCCACAATTAAGCAAAATGTAATTATCTACCCCTATCTTCCCCCCCAAAAAAAGAATTCCATTATTTCCATTAGTAGACCTATATAACACAATATTATTATAATTATTATGATTTATTGTTATATTTTGAATTTCATAAATTAAAATTTTGTGGAAATTTGTTTTCTCTCTTGCTACAAAAATATCTATATAATATCTTCAATTTTGCCTCCTGGCCTGCAAAACCCAAAATATTTAATATCTGGCCCTTTATAGAAAAAGTCTGCCACCTCCTAAACTATCAAATCCCTAAGGTTTCTTTTAACTGTAAATACCAGGAGGCACCTCAGTAATTCCTAGAGGAGAGGAGGAAAGTAAGAGTAAGAGAAGGAGACACTGAAAGAGAGGAAGTGGGAAGATTTTGCAGTTTTTCCTGGGGCCAACTTTGCCTTAGGCAAGACTATAGTTCCAAAGAACCAGTTAAAAAGTGAAACATTCAACTGAGCAATAAGCTGTCCTTGCTACCCAATATCAAAAATAAACTGTTTTTTTCCTCCATTAAATTTACTAAATGAACTACTTTGGGGAGCAATACAGCAAAAGCATTTGGCAGCCTAAAATGGTCCCAGATCTCATTCTTTATGTATGCCAGCCTCGAAAGCCCCTCTGAGCATCATTTCCATGTACCCCCTAAATAGCTATTATATCGAAGAACTCTAGAGGTTCTAGATATAAGGCCCCGAGGCCCATCTGACTGAAAGTTTAACTATCAAAGCGGCAAACCTAAAAGACTTAGAAGCCTAGATATTGCCTTGGTCCAGGGACATGGAAAGAGTGGCCATTATGGTGACCCGTAAAGTCATATCCTCTTTTACAAAGGCCTTAAATACTATGAAATTCCTATACTTTGACCACTTCTCATGCTATATTATTGTATTCCCTTAAACCTCTGTGCCATTCCCAAGTTAATCATTAAAAGTAAAGTCATTTAGGTGTGAAAACACAGATAAGCAAATAAATTCTTTATAATTGCCATAGATGGGCGGGCCTTAATTAAGGGGTTTATTCAATATTCTACAAAAATCTGGTTCCTGATTAAAAAGCAAGCAAGCTATTTCATTGTTAACTGGGGACCACTGAAGTTCAGCAGAGTCAGAGAAAAGGAAAAAAGGAGGCATTATGATCCAGCAGTGGCTGACAAAAAAAAATTACATTAAATCAAGACTGATGCCAAATTTAAACTTCCTTGGCCTTCATGCCAAGTGATTTCAATAAGCTGTTACTGAACTACAGGCCTTCTTAACCTGTCAAGTTAAACAAGTCACACTGTGTAGATCTCTTGCCTGAACCCAGGAGAAAACAGCAATCCCACCACAAGGAGAATGTCAAAGCTTTATTACAAAGTTCTTTGGGGTGATTTGAAAAAATCATAATGTCTTGCAAATCTACAGCTCCTATGACTCGAACCCTCCCCCCCCCACCCCACCGCTATTCCAAGCAATGGATGGACCCCTTTTCTCACATGTTGACGATTTAATTTTGTGTGTGTATATTCAACGTTTCTCTTGCCTTCCATACATCCTCCATGTTCTTTGGCATTAGTGTTGTCTGTCATGCTGTAAATTTCTCAAAAGCAGAAGCCATATCTCTTTTTAACCTGCTCAGAGCAGTGCTTGACAGAAAGCTAAGTAAATGCTTTTTTTTTTTTTCACTTGACTGGTCCGTTGGTTGATTGAATGATTAATTGTACTGCATTTTGAGTGTAATTCCCCTAGGAGTTTCTTTCTCAAGAGGAAAAGTCATTTGGTAGTTGCAGTAAAACATTTTACTTGTCTCATTTCTGGTTATCTGCAAAGCAAACATTTACTCCCTTCTCATTTTGACTGTGAAATTTTGCCAAGCATGACTATAAATCCACAAGTATTTGATAATAATAACTGACGTTTATATAGTGCTTTGTAGAGAGAATTTTCTCATTAGGCGTTCCCTATACTAATGAAATCACAGGTCCTGTCTCCCACTCCCCACCCAAAGCATTTTACATATATTATCTCATTTGAGCCTCATAACAATCCTGTGAGGTATCTCAAACATTTGTCCAAAACAGAACTCGTTATCTTTCCTCAAAACCACACTTCACTTTCAAACTTCTATATTTTTATCAAGAACACCACCATCCTTCCAGACACCCAGGCACCTTGGTATTAAATTGAGCTCCTCACCTGACATAACTGACTAAGTTTATTTCAGTTTCCATAACACCTCTCCCCTATAACCCCTTCACTCCCATTGCCTCTGCCTTAGTTCAGGCCCTCATCACTTACTTACCCTATCAGACAAATTTATTCCTTGGTAACTAGTTAAGAGGCACCTAGGTACAACAATGAATAGAATGTTGGCCCTGGACTCAGAAAGAAGGATCTGAGTTCAAATCCTGCCTTAACTGTGTGACTCTGGGCAAATCTTTTATCCTTTCTGAGTTTCAGTTTCCTCTTCTATAAAATGGAGATAATAATAGCACCGACCTTGCAGAATTGTTGTGTGAAATAATAATTATTAATAATGGATTTCTTGGGGGGACACAGGGACCCCACTTCAGAAAGTGTAGTTCTTAGAAACTTTAGCTAATCCCTTTTAGGACCAGCCCAGGAGCCCAAGGGTGGATCAATAGAAATGGAGATTGACTAGATGAGATTAGCCACACCTGAACTTCATCTGCCTAGTCCTTCAGAGATAGTGTTTTTGCACACTTCCCCATTAGGTCATTACATCATTAGGTCATAGGTCAAGCTCATTTTAATATGGACCACCCTCAGGTCACATAAACCAATGGAGCTGAACCGATTCTAGCCAATTAGCTTTGAACAGTGTGTAAGAGCCACCTCTTTTGAAGAAGGAAGGGGACTGGACCTGCAGGAGGCTTGCTCTCTCTCTTGTGCCTATGTAAATATTCTTTATTATTTTACTTGAGCAACCTCATTATTCTCTCTCCTCTCTAAGCCAAGCCATCATCCACATAGCTCAAAAGTGAATTTGCTAAAGCTCTAATCTGACAATAGCACCACCTTTCTCCCTAGCCTCAACAAACGCCCTGTTATCTCCAGGATCAAATATAAATTCTATTTCCTATTTGCTATTGTTAAGCTCTTCATAACTTGGTTCCATCCTGCCTTTCCAGACCTTTCTAGACACATCACTGCCCTCCATGCACTCTAAGTTCTAGCCATACTGGCCTATTTGCAGTTTCTCACATATGACACTCCCGAACAGAGAGCTAGACCTGGAATCAGGGAGACCTGAGTTCAAATCCTACCTTAATCCCTTACTAGTTGTATGATTTTTCACTTTCCTTAATCTTTAAAATGGGGACAATAACAGCAGCTACCTCACAAGGTTGTTGTGAGAATTAGACATGTATAGAGCACTTTGCACCTCTTGAAGTGCTATATAAATACTAACTATTGTTATTAGCTCTTATTTTTGTGTCTACACCTTCACCATCTGAAATTCCTGGTCTCCTACACAATTCAGTTTAAGCTGGATGTACCGGCACAGGCCTGTAATCCCTGCTTCCAAGGAGACTGAGACTGGTGCATCTTGGGAATTCTAAGTTGCAGGGTTCAAACTGATCACACCCAGTAAGTCCAGCAGCAACATGGGGAACTACAGATGAGGGAGCCACCAAGGAGGGACAAACTGGCCCAGCTTATAAAGGAACCAGATCAAAGCTTCAGTGCTGATCAGCAATGGAATCAGGCCAACCAAGAGTGGCCCCTTGCCCTTCCAGCTTGGGCAAGACAGGGAAACCCAAGCTCAAAATTTGAAGGGCGGAAGGAGGAAGGGTTCAGCTGAGTCACCTCCTTTTACATGAGGCTGCTCCCCATTATTAAAAGTGCTAGGATCCACACCTTCAAAGCTAGGTTGTATCAACTTTATATATTTTATAAATGTTATATATTCAGTTTTGTCTTCATATCCTCAGCATCTCACCTGCCACATAGGTCTTTAATAAATGCTTGCTTGATTAAAGCAGTTGCTAAAAACATTATTATCCTCTTTTTACAGGTGAGGAAAATGAAGATCAGAGAAGTTAGGTGACTTGCCCATGGTCACACAGCTATTAAGTGTTAGAGATAGCATTTGAACCCAAGTCTTCCTCACTCCAAGTCTAACCTGCTTTCCACTCCAACACATGGTGCCCCTCATTTTGTTGAAGGTCTGCTCTGCACAAGGCACTGTGATCAATGCTAGTCTGGAGAGGGAGACAAAGATGGATAAGATATAAGGCTAGTGATCCGATAAGATGCAAAAAGACAACACATAATATAAGAGCCTAATGAATACTATCTACAGTAAGTGTTTGGAAGAATTCAGAGGAGGAAAATATTATCTCCAAGAGCTAAAAGGAAATTTTAACATATGCTTCAGAAATCCTTTCTGCCAATTCTTTCGGTTTCTCCTGGGTTTTTAATTAACAGCCTTCCTGGGAGTCCTTTGCCTAAATTATCCAGATTGGCCAAAAGGGTAGGCCAGTCTCCTTGAGTAAGCTATACACACTCTCCCCACACACGGTCAATAAATCTGCCCTAACAGAGAGATCTCCCCTGGGTCCTCAAGAATCACAGAAAGATTTAATACCACAACTTCCATTCGGGCCATTCAGAGTGTAGGATTAAAACCCTTAGTGTTGCTTTAGAAGGTTCCCTTTGGTGTGTTGTATTCTAGCGCCAGCCCACAGAAACAGAAAGAATACAAAGTTCCAAGACCATCCTTTTGCCAAAAGTCCAAAACTACAATAGTTTCCCTAAGTAGGTAGTAACAGTGTAGAACAGTGGGTGAAGTGCTGTATTTGAATTTGGAAGAGCCTCATTCTGTCACTCACTACTTCAGGGCCCATGTACAAGTAATTTATCACTGCCTCAGTTTTCTAATCTGTAAAATGAATCTTAAAGCACAGTCACATATAGCTAGCAGAGTTCAGAATGCTGCACTTGGAATGGAGGAGACCTGAATTCAAATCTAGCCTCAGATATTTACTGTGAACATTATTGTTGTAATGATTATTATTGTTGTTCTAGGATCCCCAGTGACAAGAAGTTGTAGAGGGATCAGATTAAGTCTTTATTTAGGGGAAATCTTTCTCTCAATTAAAGTTAGCAAAAAGTTATGTAAGGGGCAGCTGGGTGGTGCAGTGGATGGAGCGCCAGCCCTGGAGTCAGGAGTGCCTGGGTTCAGATCCAGCCTCAGACACTTGACACTTGCTGGCTGTGTGGCCCTGGGCAAGTCACTTAACACCTGTCTACTTCAGTTTTTTCCTCTGCAAAATGGAGTTAGTAATATCACCTACCTCCCAGGGTTGTACAATTAAATGAGATAACATATGTAAGGAATTTTGTAAACTTTTAAGCACTATATAAAGGTGAGATATGTAAATGTGAGTTATCATTGAATAGCAATGGCATGAATTGGTGGTTTCTTCAACTTATATTCACATCTATTGGGTCGCTTGGGTCTCTGCTTCTCTCATTAAGTTAAACCAGGATGTCACATTTAGTGTTACTGTTACTAGATATGTGGGATCTACACTAAAATTAATGTACCACTATCATCATCATGAACATTTACAGTAGGCTCTAGAAATAATGACTCAGATCTTTTGGAACATGTAAGATATTTCCAAGCTACAATAATAGCTCATACTTCTATAACATCGTACATAAGACAGAGTACCCCTGTCATGTAAGTAGTTCAAGTATTATTTTGGCCATTTTATAACTAAAGAAACTGAGGGGGCAGCTAGGTGGTACAGTGGATAAAGCACTGGTCCTGGATTTGGGAGGCCCTGAGTTCAAATCTAGCCTCAGACACTTGACACTTGCTAGCTGTGTGACCCTGGGCAAGTCACCTAAACCCCATTGCCCCACAAAAACAAACAAACAATAACTAAGGAAACCGAGGCTTAGAAAGGTGAATTTTTTGCCGTAGGTCATACAACTAGTATGACTATAGCTAGAACTCCAAACCCAGGCCCTCTGACTACAATTATCTTTCTATGGTACTTGAAGGAACTTTTACTCTTATTGCCTTTAGCCACAATCCTAATTCTCCTGATGAATGAATCATTAATATCGCCTGAAATAGTTAATGTAAATTTAAAAGTACCTTTAGATCACATTTCTCACCTTCAAACATGGTTGCTTAGACTAGAGCCTATTGGTGGAAAACAAGTATGAGGCTCTCTGTTGAGAGACACACTCAATCTTAAATGATTCTGTATCACTCAATGAATCAGGGAAATCATTTATTTCTTAATTCTTACATGAAAATGTGTACTTACTTCCATAAGGTAAATAGTTATAATAACTCTTATTCATATTATGCTTACCATTCCAAACTACCTTACATACATTACATAGTTAATAATTATAACACTATACAGTAGAAAAGGCTATTATCTCCATTTTACAAATGAAGAAAATAGTCTCAGAAAGGCTAAGTGATTTCTCCAAAGTCACACAGCTAGGAAAGTAGGAGGGCAAGGACTCAAGCCCAGATGGTCTAATTTAAAAAAAAATAATAACCATTTTTATTTATAGTTTCAAATTCCAAATTCTAGCTCTCCTTCTCTCCCCTCTCCCTGAGGCAGCAAGCGATCAGATCTAGGTTATACATGTGCAATTATGTAAAACATGACCCTATTAGTCATTTTGTATAAGAAAACTTGAATGAGAGAAAAAAAATGAAAGTGAAAATAGCATGCTTCAGTCTGTGTTCAATCCATATCAGTTCTTTCTTTGGAGGTGGATAGTATGCTCCATCAATAGTCCTTTGGGATTGTCTTGGATCATTGTAATGCTGAGATTAGTTAAGTCATTCACAGTTCTTCATCAAACAATATTCCTATCACTGGGCATTCTCCTGGTTCTGCTCACTTCACTATACATCAGTGCATACGAGTCTTTTCAGGTCTTTCTGAAATCATCCTGCTTGTCATTTCTTATAGCACAATAATATTCCATCACAATCATATGCCACAGCTTGTCTAGCCATTCCCCAATTGATGGGCATTCCTTTGATTTTCAATTCTTAGCCACCAGAAAAAGAGCTACTATAAATACTTTTGTACAAATAGGTCTTCTTCTCTTTTGGGGCATGGCGTTGGGATATAAAGCTAGCAGTGGTATTGCTGGATCAAAGGGTATGCACAGTTCTACAGCCCTTGGGCATAGTTCCAAATTGCTCTCCAGAATGGCTGGATCAGTTCATAACTCTACCAACAGTGGATTAGCATCCCAGTTTTCACACATCCCCTCCAAACTCCAATATTTTCCTTTTTTGTTATATTTGCCACTCTGATGATTCTGCCACATCTAATTTTTAAGTCAACTTACTATTCTTAGAGTACTGTTATAATCGTTATTGTTCAGTTGTTTCAGTTGTGTTTCTTCCTTGTTCTATGAGTACCTACAAAATATCCTCCATTTTGACTCTTGGACCATGAAACCAAAAATATTTGCTATTTGACCTTACAGAAAAAATTTTCCAAGTCAGCACTTAGGCTTCAAGTGTCTTTTACCTCTGCTGTGTATTCAGTATTTTGCAGCCATGACCGACTCTTTCTGACCCCATTTGGGTTTGTTTTTTTGTCAAAGACACAGGAGTGGTTTGTCATTTCCTTCTCCTGCTCATTTTACAGATGAGGAAACAGAGGCAAACAGGGTTCAGTGACATGCTCAGGTTCACGCAGCTAGTAAATGTCTGAGGTCAGATTTGAACCCAAGAATATGGGTCTTCCTGACTCTAGGCCAAGTACTCTATCCACTGTAACACCTAGCTACTCCATTTCTTAGGGTACTCCACATTGCAATTCATAGCTCTTTCATAACCTAGTAATTTATTATGATTTCAAAGTTAAATTATTATTTTTTGGAATGGATTTTTTCCCTTGAATAAGCACAGCAAATAGTAATAATAATAATAACAGCTTCAGTTAATGGCTGATTTCTTGGGCCAAAGGACATAATCACACTACCATTAACATTCAACTATGTAACCAGATGATCCAGTTTTGCTATGGAAGCAATAATCACACCTCATGGTCCAAATAGCATTAAAAATCAATGTGCAGAAAAAACGTTAATTAAGATTATCAAATATTAATTGCCCCTTTTGATCTTTTCATTTAAGAAATAATCCATTCTTCCCCTATTTGCTCTGTACTTAAAGATGAACTGCAGATGATGTATCCTTGAATTTGCAAGGCTAAAACCAGCCATATTTAAAAGATAAATTTTTAGATTGCACATTGAATATTCAATGAGGACTACAGTACCCTGCAGCTCTTGTATTATTGATATAATGCATAGCTGAATAGATCATTAATCTTTTGCATCTAGACTAAATTAAGTTTGGGGTTAAACATAAAGTAAAAAATGAATTCTTCAGGTCTCAAGAAATAATAAGAGGCAAACTTGCCATAAATGAAACCAAGGAGCCAAATAATGTTCCACAAAAGTAGCCATAATTAAGGCCACTTTCAGGAAGAAATCCAGTTACTATATTCCCCCCACCCCCGCCAACCCCTGCTCCCCATGGTTAGTGAACTTTAGAGCAGGAAGAGGTCCTAGGAATCATCTAGCCCACTCTTTATTTAACAGAAGATGGGAATGAGGCCCAGAGAAAGGTTAAATGATTTAGCCAAGTTCATACAAGAGGTGAGAAGCTAAGCCATGATTCATAACTACATCTTCAAATCCCTTATTTTTTCAACTACACCATCCAGTCTCTCCTCATTTTAAAAACGATTCACTATCTGTTGAAGCCAGCTTCATGCTGCCCAGTCTACCTACTGGCCATTTAATAATATTCTTTACCATTGAGGTTGGGGAGGGGAGACTTTTAAAATATTTGTGCAGCAAAACTCTGCATTTTATTTTTTTTCTTTTTGTTTTGTTTTGCGGGACAATGGGGGTTAAGTGACTTGCCCAGGGTCACACAGCTAGTAAGTGTCAAGTGTCTGAGGCCAGATTTGAACTCAGGAACTCCTGAATCCAGGGCCGGTGCTCTATCCACTGCGTCACCTAGCTGCCCCCAAAACTCTGCATTTTAGAAAGACTTCTCTAACTTACAATTCCCATTCCTTCAGAAATTTCTCAAACTGGCCATTTGTTTCGCTTGCAAAGCAGGCTGCTTTTAAGGATTGGCGGGTTTTAATAGAATTGACTCTGTGCTTGTCAGATGGAAGAATTTTTTGGAATGTGTTAAATAACTAAGTAAACTGATCTCCATGATATAACAGCCAAGTAAAATCTTAAGGTATAAATAATATCATGGAATTGCAGGGCTTAAAGGGACTTGGAGGTTATCCATATTAACCCCTTCATTTAACAAATGAAGCAATTAGGCCCGAGAGGTTAAATGATTTGCTCAAGATCATATAGCAAGTTAGTGGCAAAGCCAAGACTAAAACTGAGTCTCTTGATTCTAAGCTCTGTCTTTTTTCCACTACATCAAGTCACTTCTATGCTTAACAAGGAAATCCAAAACTATTTCAAGATTTACATTATCCACAGGGCATGCCTATACTCAACAATCAAATTGCACCCCACTTAATGGGTTTCTTCTGATCTTTTTTTTTTTTCTGGGGCAATGGGGGTTAAGCCACTTTCCCAGAGTCACACAGCTAGTAAGTGTCAAGTGTCTGAGGCTGGATTTGAACTCAGGTCCTCCTGAATCCAGGGCTGGTGCTTTATCCACTGCATCACCTAGCTGTCCCATATCTGATCTTTTTAGTTAACTTGATCAATAATGACATTTATTCAATTCATGGAATCATAGTATCTCAGAGTTGGAAGAGACCTCAGAAGCCACCTTGTTTAACCTATAACTATTCATTAACACTTACTAGCTGTGTGACCCTGGGCAAGTCACTGAACTCCAATTGCTTCACTAAAAAAAAAAATTTTAATAAAAAAATTTAAAAATAAATGAATAGAATTTAACAGTCGGGACAGCTAGGTGGTGCAGTGGATAGAGCACCGGCCCTGGAATCAGGAGTACCTGAGTTCAAATCCGGCCTCAGACACTTATTAGCTGTGTGACCTTGGGCAAGTCACTTAACCCCAACTGCCTCACTTAAAAAAAAAAAAAGAATTTAACAGTCAAGGAAGCAGGAAGCAATATCCATGAGGAGGAAAAATAGAAGCAAAGGCATAGAAAAGGGAAAGACAAGATTATTTCAGAGAACAGCACAATGCAATTTGCCTGGCTCATTGTTGTTATTGTTTGTCTTTGATTCTCAAAGAAGACCATGACATCAGGAGGTGATGTCATGACTTGCAGTGAATTGGATTTAAGTGAGGGAGGATTGTGCAAATTCACCAGCCTCACTCTCTCCTCCAGAGCCATCCGGGTCCTGGGACAAGACTGGATGACTGGAGATGACACTGGATGTTTGAGGCAATCAGGGTCAAGTGACTTGCCCAGGGTCACACAGCTAGTGAGTGTCAAGTGTCTGAGGCCAGATTGGTACTCAGGTCCTCCTGAATCCAGGCCCAGTGCTCTATCCACTGTGCCACCTACCTGCCCTTTTGCCTTGCTCATAGAATATACACAAAGCAGCACTGCTTTGCTTATAATTGGAAAAGTAGGTTAGTGCCCTCTCACAGCATCACAGATTTTCAGTGTTGTAAAACATGTTAAAACTCATATGATCCAATGCGTACCTGAACAAGGGTCCCCTCTATAAAATCCTTTATAAGTGGTCATATGGCCTCTACTTATTTAGTGATGAGAAAGTTACTTCTTTACTAAAACAATCAATTCTACTTTGTGATGTCTCTATTTGTTAGAAAGTTGTTTTGTTGGGTTTTTTCCTTACATGAAGCCTAAGAGTTCCCCTCTGAAACGGGCACCACTATTTCTAGTTCAGTCAACTGGGAATATTATAGTAAGAACAAGCCTATTCCTTCTTGTTGTTCAGTCATTCAGTTGTGCCCCACTCCTTATGACCCCATACAGAGTTTTCCATTCCCTTTCCCAGTAGATTAGTCAAACAGAGGTTAAATGATTTCCCCAAGGTTACACAGCTGGTGTCTGAGGACAGATTTGAATTCAGGTCTTTCTGACTCCCAGCCCCAGGACTCCATGACAAATTTTCAAGTAACGGATGATAGCTTTCATGTCCTACCTAAAGCCAGGCTAAACTTCTTTAGCTCCTCCAAGTGATATGGTCTTTAATCCTCTCACCATCCTGGACATCTTTCTCTGAACCTATTCCAGTTTGTTAATTTAGTTCCTAAAATGTGTCTCCCAGAATTGAACATAATTCTTTACATATGATGGAACCAGCTCAAAGTACTATGAATATATATATATATATATACATACATATATATATGTATGTATGTATGTATATATTTCTATTCCAAGTATAGAACTTTATATCTATTAAATATCATTTTGAAAGGTCTCCAAATGGGCCCAGTTCTTAATTGTGATGTATAGTTGGATGGAAAATGTGTTAGCCTACCAGCATCTATACCTTGGACTGACATAACAGATGGACTCTAGGAAAAAGAAAATAGGCTAGATTGCATTTGGGAAATTGTACAGCACTTTCAACGATTGCAAGCTGCTCCCTGATAAAAAATGTACTAACTTTCTAACAACATTATTTTCTTTGGGATGCTATATGACTACAAATCACAGAATATCATCTCTAAAAAAATCAAAATTATAAGGGACCCAAAAGATAATGGGGGAAAAAACAAGGCAGAGATACTTAGTCACACTTTAGCAAACACTTTAGCAAAGATGGCTTGCATACAAGGAAGTTTGTAGGGATGAGAAAGCAAGAGAGTTAATGAAACCAACATAGTTTCATGGACCTGGATCCAGAAAAACCATTAGTGGTCATCTTGTCCAACCGCCTCATTTTATAGATGAAGAAAGTGAAATCTAGAAGAGTTAAGTGATTTCCCCAAAGTCACAGAGGTAGATAGTAAGTAGCTAATGAAGTATATATAATCAGGAAACTTCAGGGGCCAAAGCCAACAGGGAAAGGGAGAGGAAGAAGAGGGAATGAGCATTTATGAAGCTACTGCTATGTACCAGGCACTTTACAAATATCTCATTTGATCCTCAAAACATCCCTGTGAGGTAGGTGCTATTGTGGTCCCTGTTTTACCATTAAAGAAACTGAGGGAAAAAAGGTTATGTATCATGTCCATGTGCCATCTAGTCAGCAAGACATAATTACATTATATTTGCAAGTTAAAACTCAAAGACTCCTCACATTGCAAAGAGGAGGAGGAGGAAGAAGAGGAAGTGGAGGAGGAGTAGAGACAGAGAGACAGACAGAGAGACAGAGACTGTAATGTAAATTAGGGAGAACGGGCAGGACTGGCCATGGATCAAGTCCAGTAGTCTATGGCACAGAGGTGCCAGGTGTCAACCAATCTAATACTAAAGAAAACTTTTGTTACAAAGAAAACACCCCAGGTCTCAAACTACAAACATTTAATAATTATCTCTTCACCTGAAATAGACCTTACTCTTTCCATATTCCCTTCACTTTCTATTCACTAAATTCCCCCTTTTCCTAGCTTTTTCCACTTTCCAGGGTGCCCCAAGACATTCAACTCTCAGCAATTCAGCTTCTAAAATGTATTGCTTTATTCCGCCAGTGGGTGGCAATGTAGCACAACTTTAGGATGCAATATAACCAACAAAATAATTGGCTCAAGGACATAGCCACAATAAATTGATAATATATGCTAAGAGTGAAAGGTTTGGAGAGGACGTTTGCTTCCAAGAAATAACCAATGTGTAACTTGGAAATCCACACAAAATATTCACTTTTTCATTGAAAGAACTGTTTTATCCCTGGTATACAGTAGATCAGTGTTCATGATGAGAGAGGTTCCTGCATGAGCTTTCTTTTCTTTCTTTCTTTTTTTTGCAGGGCAATAAGGGTTAAGTGACTTGCCCAGGGTCACACAGCTATTAAGTGTCAAGTGTCTGAGACCAGATTTAAACTCGGATTCTCCTGAATCCAGGGCCAGTGCTTTATACACTGCACCACCTAGCTGCCCCCTGCATGAGTTTTCAAGGAGGAAAGAACTGGGAGCAAGGGAGGTTGCCCAGGGTTGGATTTGGAATTTGAATCTAGTCCTTTAGATACAAAAATTACCACTTTTTCCACTATACCTTATAAGTACAAGAATTTAGACACTCAAATAAATATTGTCCTTCAAAATGCTTGCCTTGTGTAGGTCCTTACACTGATTACTAAGATGCTGTCATTACTGAAAATATTTCCTAATTCCCCTTTTGAAACAACCATCAGGGTCAGTTTCTGAGCCACTGAAGAAAATCAGGTTCCTTACTTTACAGAAACACCTTGGTTTTGTTTGATCCATTGAGGCACCAGCTTGATTATTCACATTATTCACTATATTTGACTCTGATTGGTTTTTGGCTATTTCCAAAATTTTATCTGCCCTCATAATGTGAAAACTTGAAAACACTAAGGCATATGTTTTAAAATGTGATGCAGGCTACTGATGCTTACCATATGTCTTTCCTACACACAATGTCTGTGTTGGCTGCTTTTGCCACAGCATATGTGTGCAGAACTCTCTAAATAGTAGCAACAATTATACTTGAACTTTTGCAAGCATGTGCAGTTTATCTTGCCACTCAATTCTATTCAATTTAATTAAGCATGAATTGATTGTTATTGTTGTTGTTCACTTGTGTCCAACTATTCATGACCCCATTTGGGGTTATTCTTGGCAAAGATACTGGAGTGATTTGCCATTTTATTCTCTAGCTCATTTTACAGATGAAAAAAAAAACTGAGGGAAACGGGTAAGTGAATTATCCAGGGTCACACAGTTAGTAAGTGTCTGAAAGCAGATTTGAACTCAGGTCTTTTTGACTCCAGGCAGGGTGTTCTATCCACCCTGCCACTAAAAAGGCACTGTGCTAAATATAGAATATAAAAAGAAGAAAATAATCTCTACCATCAAAGAGCTTACAATTACCATAGTAGATAGAATATTTAAAAGATAGATAAATACAATAAAATTTGAGGAAGAAAATAACATAAAACTAGGCCAGGGATTCTTTTTTCTTTCTTTCTTTTTTTTTTTTTTTTGCAGGTCAATGAAAGTTAAGTGACTTACCCAGGGTCACACAGGTAGTAAGTGTCAAGTGTCTGAGTCCAGATTTGAACTCAGGTCCTCCTGAATCCAGGGCCAGTGCTTTATCCACTGTACAACCTAGCTGCCCCGCCGCCAGGGCAGGGATTCTTAATACTTTTGTGTGTCAAGGCAGTCAAGTGAAGTCTGTGGGTTCCTTCTCAGAATACTGTTTTTAAATGTACAAAATAAAACATATAAAATTACAAAAGAAACCAATTATATTGAAATGCAATTATCAAAATATTGAAAAAAGTTCATGAATTCCACATTAAGAGATCCTGAACTAGAGAATTCAAAAAAGTTTTCCCCTATCAGGGCACACCTGAACTGAGACTTGAAGGTCAAATTAAGGACTTAAAGAGGTAGAGTTGCAAAGGGATTGTACCAGGAAGCATGCAGAGGCAGAGAGATGGGAAGCAGGATGTCAAGTTTAGAGAATAACAAGTAAGCCAATTTGGAAGATAGATGCTTAAAAAGGAGTAGTATAAAAGTAATCTGGAGAGGGTGGTGGAGGCAGTCTGTAAAGGATTTTAAATGTCAATCTGAGAAGTCTTTATTTATCCAAAAAGCAACAGGCAGTCACAGAATCTTTTTGAGCAGGGTATTAACATGGTTAGATCTCTGCTTTAGGGCAGCTAGGTGGTGCAGTGGATAGAGCACTGGCCCTGGAGTCAAAAGGACCTGAGTTCAAATCTGGCCTCAGACACTTGACACTTACTACCTGTGTGACCCTAGGCAAGTCACTTAACCCCAATTGCCTCACCAATAAATAAATAAATAAATAAATAAAATAGATCTCTGCTTTAGGAAGATAATTTTGTCAACCATTTAACCCATGCTATCAATTTTTAAAAAATGATTAAAAGAGAATATGCAACAATAAGTACAAACTCATCCTCTGAGGAAGGAAATAATTAATTGATCAATCAATAAACATTTATTAAGCACCTGCTATGTGCCACAGACTGTGCTAAGCACTAGCGATACAAAAAGAGGCAAAATGGGAGAGACAACAAATAAACAAACATATACAAAAATGCTATATACAAGATAAATAGGAAATGATTAACAGAGGGAGGTTGGGAAAGGATTTTAGTTGGGACTTAAAGGAAGCCAGCAGACAGAGATGAAGAAGAAGCACAGTCCAGGCATGGGGGACAACTAGAGAAAATGTTCCAAGCTGAGAGATGGAGTGTCTTGTTCATGGAACAGCCAGGAGGCCAGTGTGACAGACTGAAGAGTCTGTGTTGGAGAGAACTGTATAAAAAAACTAGAAAGGTAGGAAGGGGCTGGCTGTGAAAGGTGTTGAATGCTAAGCAAAGGGTTTTGTATTTGATCTTGGAGGCAATAGGGAGTCACTGGAGTTTACAGATAGAGTCATACCCGAGCTTTAGGAAAATCACTTTAGTGGCTAAATGGAAGGAAGGAGAAATTGAGAAGACATCTCAAGCTATCTTCAAACAGGCAATCAGTGTTTTCCAAATGCCAAGAAAACATTAAGGACCATTCAAAACCCACTAAAATGTCAGCACACTTTGAAAGAGGTGCTTAAATGATCAAAAAGGAAAAAGTAAAGTCATCTACATGTGTAATCAGCAAAATACTAACGGAAGGTAGTTACAAAATACTTGCTCATGTCCCTCTGAAGTAGAGTACCATGGAAATACCAGAAAAAAGGTCTGGACAGGTGCTGGGGGGGGGGGAGGGGGAATTTGTGATTGTGTCACTATATGAAATTTACAAAGGAGAGGCTCCTTCTACCAATACAGCTGGACAAATTGGTACACACTTGCAAAGGCTCAAGAATAAATGTTGCCTGGGGGCAGCTAGGTGGCACAGTGGATAGTGCACTGGCCCTGGATTCAGGAGGACCTGAGTTCAAATCCGACCTCAGACACTTAACACTCACTAGCTGTATGACCCTGGGCAAGTCACTTAACCCCAATTGCCTCACAAAAAAAAGAATAAATGTTGCCACAATTTGAACACATATTCTATAGCAAAAGCAACCAACACAGAGACAGCATGTGAATGAAAAACATATGTGTTAGGAGCCTGTATTACATTTTAAAATGTATGTTTAAGGTTGATAAATCCTTATACTTGAAGAGGGGAACAAGGCAACTGCCTTGCTCAGGATGACACAGCTAAAATTAATCATGGGCAGGACTTGAACCCAGGTTTCCTGGTACCAAGGTTGCTCTTGATCCACTGTAGTGCACTGCCTTTTAAGATTTGAAATAAGCTCTTAGGAGTCCAAGTACAGATGGATAAGACCAAAGAAATTAGGAGGAAATGAGCCAAGCTATAGCAATTCTAAAGAAGCTGTGGGCATATCCACTAGCAAAAGTGGAGATGCAAGAAGAAGGTTGAGTTCAGAGATCTAGAAGAATTCATTTGATTGAGGGACCAGGAACAGGAGTCAAAGTCATAAGAGTCAATGATTTGATGGAGGTATAGAATACTCTCCTCCTTATCTTACCAAACTACTGGGCTTCATCTCTTTTGATGCTGGCTCTGAAAACTTAAGATCAAAAGCTTAATCCATGAGATTAAGGAAAATAATTAATGTCTATTGCTTCTAAATGACACTCATTGCATCCTTTGGTGTATTTTCTCCACAGTTTGGCACCAGGTTCTACAAAGTCAGATGCTAATGAGAGAAAACAGGCATAGCTCACCTGTCTGGTTCAATTCTGCTTGTGTTTTGGGGTCCCTTAGGCCTGTACCAAGGAGTCAGTAAAATTCTTAATATAGATACTGATCACAAAGGAGCCACCTGGACAAAGGAATTCTATTTGTCCTTTGAAGATTAGTAATAACAACAACAATGATAACAATAATAATAACAATAACTGCATATTTATATTTGGTTTAAAACAATATTTACTTAAAAGAGATAAAGAAAGTTGGTCAATGACATGTGACAAAGTGCACAAGGATTGAAGAACACAATGATAGGACTGAGGAAAGAGTATTAACAAGAAAGACATCTGCCCCTACTGATTTATTGTTTGTTTGTTTTTGCAGGGCAATGGGGGTTAAGTGACTTGCCCAGGGTCACACACAGCTAGTAAGTGTCAAGTGTCTGAGGCCGGATTTGAACTCAGGTCCTCCTGAATCAAGGGCCAGTGCTTTATCCACTGCACCATCTAGCCGCCCCCTGCCCCTACTGATTTAAAATACTATTCTGGGATTGAGGGGCCTTTGCCCAAATAAGAGGAAAAAATCAGGCTTGCTATACTCAAGTATTCAGTCCCTCAGATGAGCCCCTCACTTCCCACAGGGAATTATATAGTCCCCTACACATAAGGTACAAGCCTAGAGCTGAAGTCTTCCCATTGGGGAAAAAACATCCAGAGTTGCTACAGAGCTGACCTTTCTTCCTGGCCCTGCTTCACACACAAAACTCACCACGCCAGTGAAGCACAAGGTCTAGGTTTGTTTCTTCACATCATGGTCCTCTCATTTGCTATTTCTTGCCTTTAGGTATGGGTTTGGTCTAGGAAATCCTTCTCTGTTTCTAGAAAAATTGATCCAGAAATTTCTCCACTTGTCCAGGAACTCCTCCATTGTTTCTCTACTTCTGCTACTTTGAGTTCTTATAACTTTCAGCTTGGCCCAAGAACTCCTCAGTATTATTCCATTGCCTCTACTTGCTATAATACTGGGGGTGTTGTATTTTCCCTGGACAAGTCAGAGCCTTGGTTCTTCAAGGAACAAGTCTGAGTCTGTGGAGCCAGTATCTTCTCAATTGCTCTCAGTTTAGGTTCTTCCCTATTCGGTTTTAGGACAAAGGAAAAAAAGTTCATTTTCAGGCAATGGATGGATGATAAACTCATGTAACTATTTTCTCCAAGGTATAATGAGACCTATGAAATATAAGTAAAGGCATTGTATAACAGGTCATATATTTATAGATGAAAGAGACCTTGGAGGTTATCTGATTTAGCCCCTCATTTTAAAGAGGAAACCAAGACTGAAAGTGGTGGCATGACCCTAGCTGAAGAAACTGAGGCCCAAAGTTATCAAGGTAACTTTAACAGAACAAAGGGGGTTTGGATAAATTAATGAATGACAGAGCCAGAGAAGTTGGGATGACAATCTGTTGGCACACCTTCTTCGTGGGTAACATAATATTGCCTAGATAAACCATGGATTGCCCAGTAGTGCAATTTTTAGGTTCCTATTAATTTGACCAAGTGAACAATGATGATTTTAGCAAAATAATAATCAAAATAATTTTAGAAAAAGAAATGATGAGCATGAATAAGATGCAACATAACAGTGTTTGCTTGTGGGCTTTTTTGTGTTTTTTGAACTTGGGTCCTCCTAACTCCAGGACCACTGCACTAACTGTGCTCATATACATCCAGCACTATGCTCATCAATTTTGGGACTTGACTAAATGAGATCATGTCTCCAATTTTACCCAACTCTTTTTTTTTTTTTTGCAGGGCAATAAGGGTTAAGTGACTTGCCCAGGGTCACACAGCTAGTAAGTGTCAAGTGTCTGAGACAGGATTTGAACTCAGGTCCACCTGAATCCAGGGCCAGTGCTTTATCCACTGTGCCCCCTAGCTGCCTCTACTTCAACTCTTAAAACAGACAACAACAAATAGACCGAATAATTCCTTTGGTGTCTTCAAAAGACAGGTTTTAAGAAAAGAATCTGATCATTCAAATGAACAAACATTAAAAAGAATGCTAGCTCCTTAGGATCAGGAACTGTTCCCTTTTTTTTTTTTTTTTTTTTTTGGTCTTTGTAGACTTGGTTCCTAGCAATCCATCAAGAAACCTTCACTAAGCACACACTAGTATTCAGACAATGTACAGGAGAAACCAAAGATAAAAAATGAAGCCGCCCCGACCTCAAGGAGTTTACATTGTATCAGAGGAGACATGTACATACACAAAAATGAACAAATTCGATACAGAATAAATAGAGGGCAATGTTGTTATTGGGCTGGGGTGTAGGGAGGGGAGGGCATCAGGAAAGGCTTCATGGAGGAACAAGCTGAGCGTTGAAGAAAACCAGGTACTGAAAGAGAGGACATTTCAGGTATGGTGGCAGCTCGGGCAAAAGCAGATTGGTGGCAGGTTGAGAGTCCCATCTAAGTTAGACTAGTTATTTTTTTCTTTAGCAGTATTAAAACTATTTTGGAGACTTGACTGGCTCAGAGACCTAAAGTCCCAGATGACTGTGTTTGCTGGTCACCAGTACAGCTAGGAGGAGCTCCAGCCATTTCCTGATGCTTGACTACCAGGCCACAGTGGACAACTCCGGCAGGGGAGCTTTACTCGGCCCAGTTAGTTCAGGCCATCCTCAAGACATATATTTTCACCTGCCATGGCTAAGTAAATCTTTTATTAATTGTTGGATGCCCTAACAGGGTCTCATTTACTCCAAATATTGAACATAAACTACCAAAAATTATGCTGAGTCAGGCCCAGCTCAGAACAACTGGAAAGGTAGATTGGAGCTAGATTGTGAAGAGCTTTAAATGCCAAATAGGAGAGTTCATATTGGATCCTAGAGAAAATGGGGAGCCACAGAGGTTTCTTGAGCAACTGCCTGTGCTTTAGGCATGCCACTTTGTCGGCTGCATGGGAGATAGAAAGGGGAGAGGAAGTACTTGACACAGGGAGACCAATTAGCAAGCTATTTAGGGGAGCACCTGAACTAGGGCGGTGACTGTGTAAATAGAGAGAATAAGAGGGTGCAAGAGCAGCTGTTGTGAAAGTAGAAGAAGAAAAATGAAGAATGTAGTGAAGTGTCATAGTAGTTAGTAGCTTTAAAGATGTCTGTTGTATTTCTTTAGATTTGGGACCAGGCCTATGATTTCATTGGTATTTCCATGGGATTTTATCAATTTAGGCTGGCACCTGTGTTAACAACATAGGGCCTTAGAGAGATATTGTGTTATTTATTTGTTTGTTTGTTTGTTTATTTATTTTGGTGAGGCAATTGGGGGTAAGTGACTTGCTCAGGGTCACACAGCTAGTAAGTATCAAGTGTCTGAGTCCGGATTTGAACTCAGGTCCTCCTGAATCCAGGGCCAGTGCTCTATCCACTGCGCCACCTAGCTGCCCCAAACATTGTTTTATTAATCAAATAATTATGACATCAAGATAGGAAAAGTAAGGACGGGAGATTTCACCACTTGAAAGATTGCCCTGACGGGTTAGTAGAAATAATCTGGACAGCTCCAGATATCATTGAATGTTTGTATCTGTTGTTCGATTTGAAACCATCTGACTGTGCTTTTTGGTTCCTTGCAGCCCCCAGCACAATATTGCAGATTCAGAGGCCCAGGAACCTCCCAGCAGGCCTTGCCCCAGCTCCTCTACATAGCATCTCAGATATACCAAATGTTCTAAGCTGCACCCTAGGTACTCAGGTGATTATTTCCCTGGGAATGATTCTCAAGCTTTCCTTTACATCACTCTGGGATGTAATTCATTCAGCTCCTTAAAATAAAATACACACACACACACACACACACACAAAGCACATGCACCTGCTTAACCTTGCAAAGAAAAAAAATCTTCTGATGAACTATTTATTTTAATAACCCCTGTCATCTACTAATGAACATTGAACAGCAGAGATTAAACAGAGGAAATCGCTCCCCAGTCTTGCTTTATCCATTAAGCACTTGTGAATTTGTGATGATCTCTGCTTTCCTTGTGCCAGATGACTAATTGAGTTTGAGACAAGAGCTGTCAAAAGCTGGGAAAGAAATGATTTATGCGAAGATTTTTTTTTCCTGTGCCTCACATCCCCAGCTTCAGGGAAAGCAAATGAAAGTTACTGTATGAGGACTATGGTAATAGTTTCCAATCCCAGCATTGCCCTTCTGTGACTAAATAGCCTGGTGACATATAGAGCAATGAGTGACCATCTTTGCATTTACCCTCTGTTCAACTGCAGGTGACGCAGAACATTTACATTTGTATTTATTACCTCTATCCATGCATTCATCAGCCAGATATCCTTCCCGAAATCTTATTAAAGCTGCCACTAAGAGCCAGGCACATAACAGATAGCTGCGGTCTACAGCCGGCTGCCAGCCCAAATGTCCACGGCCCATTGTTCAGATGATCTATGCGCCTGTGCACCCCACCATTACTGTAGGAGCATCGATTCAAGAGCATCTAGGGTGATCATGCAGAGAAAATACCGTTTTTAGCTTGAGGCCTGGACACCAACACTCTCACTCAGGACCTTTGAAATAGCAGTCCTTTGTACTGTGTCCTCTGCCTGTTATTACCGGGGCTGATTTTCTCCACTAGTTAGATCATACGTGTAGGAGCCCAGCCCTAACGTTATATTTATTTTGCCATAACTGAGGCTCTAAAAGCCATTTGCAAGTTTGCAGATGTCCGGGGGAGGAGACAGTTTGAGTTCCAGCATCTGCAGCCCCTGTGAGATTCTAGGTTTAAGCACTTTCCCTTTTGCACCTCATTTCCCTACTCTAGTCCCTGGGAATTCTGAGACTACATGTGAGAAAAGCCCTGTGATAACTCTGGCCTCTCAGCCAAAGTGGTGAATCATATTTGGAGAAGGAGACATATTTTATCTTCCTTCATGTGGCTTTGTTTGGGTTGTTTTTGTTTTGTTTTGCTTAAATGTGTTCTTTTCAAAATTGCATCTGAAATTACAGGAAGCACCTCCTACTAAAATGTCCAGAAACTGTCTGGTTAGGAGAGTTGGGAAGCAGTGTGGTACAATATTAAAAAAAAAAAGACAAAAATGGGCTTTAAAGTGAGAGGACCAGGGTTTGAATGCCACCTCTGATGCATATGATCTTCCTGACCTAGGATAAATTACTTGGTTTCCCTATTCCTCAGTTTCCTCATCTACAAAATGACAGAGTTGGACTAGATGGCCTCTAAGGGCCCTTCCAGCTCTAAGTCTGTAATCCTGTTACATGGGTGAGTTCTGAAGGGAGGGTCAGTGGAAAATGTCAGCAATGTAAAAAAAAAATCAATAAGTGTTTTTCTGTAAAAGAATCCCTATGAACCTTTGTGAAGAAACATAGCAGATAAATGAAATGCCCTGCTAGCTATCTCCTAACCCATCCAGAAGCAGTTTGGCTGACTCCTCCAACAGGGGAGGAGGGGACTGGCAAAGTTTAATAAATGAGGACATCAGATCATTAAGAGCTTGAAATGGATCTGCCGCCAGACAGCCTGACAGATTTTCCAGCCAGATACTTAGCAGAGACACCAACAACAGTCCCAATGGAAGCTCTGCTAGAGGTACGAATTTCCATTCTTGGGGTAAAAGATAGATAGCAATGAATCCTTGCTGCAGTGTTCATGCTCCGCACCTAGAATTGACCTCCATGGATTAATTTATGAAAACCTCAGGACACCAAAGACATTTTGTAGAGGGGGAAACTGAGGCATGGAGAAGGGATAGCCTTGCCGAAGGTCACACAGGTAATAAGTGGTCAAGGGAGGATTTGAAACCAGGTTCATTGACTCCAAATCTTTTCACTGTATCAAAATGCCTCCTTTCTATTTGGAGCTATCATGTCAGCTTATAGCAAGATAATACAGACCACTGATGTCCCTACTGTCTCAGACAAAAGCCATTTGGTCATTCTGGACTGCAGATTATAATAACAATAAGTTATATTTATATAGTAATAGCATATAGTATAATAATTCATATAATATAGTTTTTACACATTAACATTTATATAGTGCCTATGATGTACATTTTACAATTATTAACTAATTTAATCCTCACAACAAACCTGGGAGGTATGTGTTATTATTATCCCCATTTAACAATTGAGGAAACTGAGGCAAACAGAGATTAAGGGTCATGCATGCTGGTAAGTATCTGAGGCCAGAACTGAATTCAGGTTAGGTCTCCCTGCCTCCACCCCTATCCACTTTGCTACCTAGCTGCTCCAGACCTCCCCAATTTTTATCCTCAGCCTCCAAACGAGATATGGAATCTCTGGACTTCTTGAGTGAGCCTGTTAAAAGATGGAACTCTATCTGTGCCCTTCACAGACAAGAACAGGTACACCCTTACATGAAACTGCACGTTTGAACAGGCTTAAGCCTGTCACACCTTGGAAATCAGTGCTTGATCTAACAGGAGGCACACTAGCATAATGGTACTCTGATTGTGGGCACCTTGATCTGATTAATCTCTTTTCTTGAATTCCAGTAATTTTGTATGCCCTGGCCTTTCATATCTTCTAGCTTCTTAGCTTTGGGATTTCGTTTTTTTTTTGAAAGGGATGTAGGCAATGGGAGATGGATCTGGTCCTGTGATTTTATCAGCATGGGCAACTCACAGTATATAAACTTCTCCAAATGCAGATGGCAATTTAGCTATAATTTATCATTTTAGAGAGTAGCTTGGCACCCCTGAGAAGCTATGTGATTTGCCCGTGGTTATACAGCTAGTGAGTATCAGAGACATGACTAGACTCCAAAGTTTCTTGATTCCAAGGCTAGCTCTCTTCCTCTAACCTTTGGGTTGCCTACCAGAATTTCTGACTCTAGTTACTTTTCCTGTTCCTGGTGTTATGAAAAAACTGGGGTCTGAAGATAGATCTGGTAGCAATGACTGCAAAAGTATAATGTGTAGCATCATGGTCTCCTACAATCATCCCTTGGATTATCTTGAACATTCCCTACAATTTTGTACAACAATCCCAGGTTATTAAATCATAGGATCATAGATTTATATCTAGAAGGCATTTAAGTAGTCATCTAGTCCAATCATCATCTTACAAATAAGGCAATTGAGGTTCAGAGAGGTTAAGTGATTTGTCCAGGGTCTCACAGATATTAAGAGCCAGATGCAGAATTTGAACCTAGCTCTCCTTAGTTCCAAACACTCTAGTCACCACGTCACATTGTCTTTCTAAATCAGCTTTTGGCCACTTTAACTTGTAAGGAATTTTCTCCACACACTGAACAAGATAGAAGTTTTCCTGAGAGAAACCTCCTCAACTCCCTCGTTTTACAGTTAGATGGAACCAGCTCCACAAACAACAGGATCTCTGGAGAATTTCTTACAAGCAATTAAACATTGCTGACTCAGCTGAGGAGAATTCACTAAAAGAAAAAGAAAAAAATCACTTTAGGGAGATTCTTCAACTCTTAGATTTCCATTCTCTCCAGAAGCACTAAATAGATATTTCTGGTTTCTCTATCTTATTTTATCATCTATGACCCTTTGGTAGGAGGGGTGGAGGAGGGAAGTGAGGAACCCCTCAGTCTTCTTGATAAAATTACATGGTATAGGGGCAGGTATCAGAGTTGGTAAGATATAAGTATGGTCCCCTTTCAGACTCTGGGTGGAAGAATTTGTAGGTTGTCAGACTCTATCCTTTTAAGACCTAGTGGACTATTGACAGATTTAAGGAGCATGTGTTTGAAAGGGTCAGGAAACTCCCACTGAAGACTGCCAATGAGATTTCCAATGACAATTTCCCTTTGCCCTTTTTCTTATCTCACTTATAGATTTCCCTATCTCTCTACTCTCTTCACTTGAGTAAAGGCTTCTTGCAGCAGAAGCACATGGCCATGTCAACTGGATAAAAGTCCAGCTGTAAGGGGCAGCTAGGTGGTACAGTGGATAAAGCACCAGCACTGGATTCAGGAGGACCTGAGTTCAAATCTGGCCTCAGACACTTGACACTAGCTGTGTGACCCTGGGCAAGTCACTTAAGCCTCATTGCCCTACACCCCCAAAAATGAATAAAAAATTTGGGGCAGCTAGGTGGCACAGTGTATAGAGCACTGGCCCTGGAGTCAGGAGTACCTGAGTTCAAATCTGGCCTCAGACACTTGACACTTACTAGCTGTGTGACCCTGGGCAAGTCACTTAACCCCAATTGCCTCACAAAAAAACCAAAAAAAAACAAAAAAAGTCCAGCTGTAGAACTGAGTCGGGTCATGAGGAAGAATTGAAAGTCCAGAAGTTGGACCTGGGATCATGCTTGGGAGATTGCAGCCTCTTGAATTGAGATTCCTACTGGTACTAGTGTGGGAGTGCTGGTTCTTTCTGACAGAGCATAACAGTATTCCAGGCTGAGATGTCAGTTGAACCCAAAGCTGGAGGCAGTGGCGACTACAGCCAAGCAGTAAAGCAGCATCCATCAGAACAACATCCAGCGGAAGCCAGATGGAACAGCAATCAGCAGCAACCACTGAAGACTTCCAGATGAAGGTTAGTGGGAATGGTTCAAGGACATCAGCATCTCCATAAGCCCTGAAACATTACCCTTCTTCACATGGACCTTGGTCACATGGATTCCCTACGTTTAGCTCTAAATTTGTGAACTCTGTGTCTATTCTCACAGATGTATATTTTTATGTGTGTAAAAAAAGAGTGCATCCCATGTTCATTAGGGATACATTTTTGGCTATTATTCTGACTGCTGTTTCAGCAAATGCCTTTACTTTTAGTTAAATGTGTCCCCTGGCTGACAAGAGTCAAGGAAACCACACTCTTAGGGGCTCATGCACTATGTGGTTTTAGGAGTATCAACCTAGAGAATACCTTGAATACCTTAACTAGTTATCTCATGGGGGATTCAAGCTATGAGTAGGAGTTAGGGGATAACTCAAAGGTGAGCAACATCCTCAGACTGCCATGATCCTTCTATTCACTGTCACAGTACTATACATTTCTCACATGGTTTTTTTCAAACTAGGATATCAGGTAAAACTTTTTTACAAGTCTTAAAAGCATATGCAGTTCTGTCCATTGGAATAATGATGGATTTGGATTCAGAAAATCTGTATTCAAATTCCACCTTTGCATTTGCCATCTGAGTGACCTTGGGCAAGACACCCTCTCTGGAATTCAGTTTCTTCATCTATAAAATGAGGGCTGGACTAGGTAGACTCTAAGATTGTTTCAAACTTAAAATAATTGATCCTTTGAAAACCAATTATGTGAATGAAAACCCAAACCAGTAGTTTTCTTATAATTGGGGGGGGGGGATGTATATCAGCTCTCCTCTCACCTTGACAGTCAAATATACTGGTGGAAATAAAAAACAAAGTCATCGCATCCTTCCCTAGTGTGGCCACATCATTCTTCTAAATCAATACCTCCATTCTCTCCTTGGTAAGTGTTGTGCTCTCCCAGATATGTCTTCAACACACATCCTCTCTTCCCCTTCCTCCCCTCTCTCCAGTGTGCTGATGTTGTGACTGAAACCTGGCAGAACTTTTGCCTCAGACTCCACAGTTACTCTATTGCTAAGTCACTTCTTTAACAAAATTACTCATTCCAGGTTTGTTCATATTGAAGCTATTTAGACAGGAAAGTACATGTTTTTTCTCCTCTCTGGCCAGAACAGAAATAGGCAACCTATCAACTACAACTGCAAATGAAACTAGCCATCTACCACTCCCCATAATATCCGCATCCCCTTTGTCTCTCTCATAGTCTCTTGGGCTGGATAGATCATGAGGCTGACACAGAATGGCAACTGTATAAGTCACTGTCAAGAGCGCACAAGGCATATGGATCCTCACAATTCAATCTTTTCCTTGGAGAGGGCAGAAGCATATATTCACAGCCTTGCAGTCATCAGATTAAAGGGAGACAATGGTAGAGCTGTCCTATTCTTTTGGAGATTTTATTTAAGGGAAGGTACAGATTTCTATTTTCCAATATCACAACCTTTCCCCACAATTAATCATATTACATATATCTGCTTTAAAAAATTCAAATTCCATCAGCCTTGTGTTATCTGCACTGATAAAGGGCAAGCAGTTCTGTGGAAAGAGCCCAACTATTGACAATGAAAAAAAAATCCTATTTGCCTTTGGAATCAGCAGAAGCTGCAATATTTAGAAAATATTACTGGAGTATCAAGACTTTAGGATATAAAGTATAGAAAGCCTGAGGTCTTTGGGGTAGCCTATGAATCAAAGGAGAAATAGACTATCTTCTGGAATAATAATAATAGCAAGCATTCCTATGGCACTTTAAGTATTACAAAGCACTTTAAACTTGTAATCATCATTGTCCTGGGCCCTCTTCTCCTTCTAGACAGATTTTCTTAGCAATGACATCAGCACCCATGGATCCAATGACCATTTCTATGCTGATAATTCTCAGACCTACTTATCCAACTCCAACTTCTCTCCTAACCTCCAGCCTTAAATCTCCACCTGCCTATTGGACATCTCAAACTGTATATCCCATAGACATCTTAAAACTCAATAAGTCCAAAACTTAACTCATTCCATCTAATCCTTCCTTTGTTCCTAACTTTCCAGTTACTATAGAGGGCACCACTATCCTCCCAGTCACCCAAGATCACAATGTAGATATCATTCTTGACTCCTCTTCTTTCTCACTTCCTATATCCAAACTGTTGCCAAGTCTGTCAGTCCTACCTTTAGAACATCTCTAGAATACACTTCTTTCCCTCTCCTCTGGCACTGTTACCACTCTGGTATAGATCTTTATAACCTCAGACCTGAACTATTGCAATGGCCTTCAGGTTCACCTTCTTTCCTCAAGCGTCTCATTCTAGTCTATCCTCCCTTCAGCTATCAAAGTGATCTTCCTAAAAAAGAAATCTAACCATGTCACTGTCCTATTCAATAAACTCCGTGGCTCCCTGTTATGTCCAGGACTAGCTATAAAATCCTCTAACATATGCAGAGTTACACACCCATAAATCTACAAAAAAATGGTGGGGAGATGCCTTCTCATATCTCTTCTTTGGAGTCTTCATGGATATTGCCAGCCTCTTAGGCTTGAATCTCAAGCAGTCTGCTTGTTACTGGAGTTAATCCCCTAGCTTCTATGGGTCAAATATGGCCCTAACAATTATTCTTCCTGATTACTCCCCAATTAGTGGTGGCAAACAAGAACTTGGAAGATGTGGTTTGATAGATCCATAACGCTTATTGGAACAAGTTCAGTTAAAAGGATTTGGTAAGGTGGCACAATAGTAAATTCGTACCCAAGAAGTCTCATAGGAACAATTGTACTATAAGGGTCTACAGCAAAGCTTCCTAAACTGTGGGTACATATGGGGTCACATAATTGAATGTGGGATCACAAAACTTTTGGCAATAAATGTTTGATTTTATATACCTATATACCCAGAGTTGTATAAAAATTTCTCTGGCAAAAAGGAGTGGCAAGTGAAAAAAGTTTAAGAAGAGGATCACAAGATGAGATGCCAAAGAACAACACCTAGGGGCAGGATATGTAGAAGCCTTATCTGTGGGGAAAAAGATGACCCTTCCATAAGCCTACATTGATGTCCTGGAGCAAAATTCCATTGGCATCATCCTAGCTAAGAGTCTACAAATAAGAGTGGGGTTGAGCCTAACTTGACAAAGAACAGACCAAAAATGGTTTTGATAGGGGCAGCTAGGTGGCACAGTGGATAGAGCACCGGCCCTGGAGTCAGGAGTACCTGAGTTCAAATCTGGCCTCAGACACTTAACACTTACTAGCTGTGTGACCCTGGGCAAGTCACTTAACCCCAATTGCCTCAATAAAAATAAAAAAATAAAATTTAAATTTAAAAAAATGGATTTGATATGGAGTGAGGGGAGTAACTCCACTTAATAGGCCATGGAAAAAGGGTCTACTATCCTTTCCACCAACATCCAAAAAAATCTACTCAGGTTGCAGGAAGATGGGCAAGCCAGAACTGCTGAGTCTAGGATAATGGTTTTTCCCTAAGGCCATGCAACTTTGTCTTATCTGAACTCTTGTTTGTTTTGTGTAGCTGAAGGTCTTGTACTTTTTATTGCTCCAATCTTGAGTCTAGGATTTTGGCTGCATTGTATTCTCAGTCATTAAAGGCAAATTAATTTTATTACTTGGGGATTGATTCTCCAAATTTATTACAGCTTTCAGCTTCATCTAGAAACTGGAAGGCTGGCTAGCACTTGCTGATCTGTAATGAGCTATTAGTTTCATTGGTTTTGACTTGGGTGTATTTTGGGAAATGGAAGAAAGTGATCTTGACTCATAGCAACAAACCATGCACCACATTTCTAACAGGCTGCTTTATATGAGGTTTTTTTATGGTAGCAAATGCACCATCCCATTTGTGTTTTGTTTAGACTAATGTTAAATTCAGCTTACATTTGCTGAAAGCAATATCTTCATGGAAAGATTTAAAATTCAGTGAGGAAAATCAACAGACCTCATATGAATAATCATGACTGTAATCCATGTGAAAAAAAAATGAAAGTAGGATACCGATAAAAGTTAGGAAATACTCCTGTGTATTAGCCTTGGTTTTTCAAGGTAGAAAGTCAATCACTTCAGTCTTGGCTAGAAATGAAAGCCTGGGTCCAGAGATACTGTGACATTCTTTTTTTTTAAGCTACAGAAAAAACAATGTGTATTTGGTGACAGTCCAATACTTTGTAATATATGAACAATTTCCTTCTGAAGGTTGACTTAATCCCCTAAATTCGAATCTGTTCTCCCTGGGATAAAAGTGCAGGTTTAAAGCCATTAGATCTACACGTGATGGAGCCGTAGTTCATTATGAAACGCTTGGAGGATGATGAGAAAGGAGAAAATGAGCACTGCCTCATTGGGAGAAATTTTTTTAATGTCATTTGTCTTCATGACACCAAGGAGAAGCACAAGGAGATTCAGCAGCTGCATTTAGTTTACAATGACCTTTCCCCTCTGCTGGCCTCTGACCTGACCGCTTCAATCATGCGGACACCAATGTTGTACCTCTTTAGGAGGTGGCTTTTCCTTTGTTGATGGGACAGGAGAGGGAGGGAGCCTAAAGGAAGCCTCCTCCAACAAGAGAAATGCTCCTGAACCCTTGGTTTTGGAGGGGTTAACAGAACTTCACATCTCCTTTCGTGCCCAGCTGCAGGCCAGGAAAAAAAAATAAGGAGAGAGAAACCTGTTCAAAAGAGCTCATTTTTCAGAGATTTGTCAGAAAAGTGAGATGAGTGAAGGAGGTTTGAAGCTAAGGTCTATTGGGTATATTTCCTGAATTTCACTTACTCAAATCCAAAGATCAGTGTTTTTCACAAAGTGGCTCACCACCCTGACTCTGTGCACATTCTCATCCAAAACAAAAGTCAGACCAACCATTTATGAATGGTGTTTTAGAATTTACTTGCCATCACAAGGATATCATGAGATCAGGCAAGATGGTGCAGTGGGCCTGAAAATCAGAAAGACCTGGATGGGAGTTGAGCCTCTGACACTGGCTGTGTGGCCCTAAACAAATCACTGAAACTCTCAGGGCCCCAGGCACTTCTTAAGAGGATACATTGAACTTAAAATGCCAACTTGCTTTAATAAGAGGTAACACCCGGGGGCAGCTAGATGGCACAGTGGATAAAGCACTGGACCTGGATTCAGGAGTACCTGAATTCAAATCCAGCCTCAGACACTTGACACTTACTAGCTGGATGACTCTGGGCAAGTCACTTAACCCTCTTTGGCCTGCAAAAAAAAAAAAAAAAAAGGTAACACCTCATCTGGAGCTCCCTGCAGTAAATAAATCACAGGTCGGGTGAAAAAAAAATTACTGAGGCTAAAATCAATCACAAGTATTCTCTTTTCTGAAATAAGATAATAATAATAGTTCATATTTGGGGCAGCTAGGTGGGGCAGTGGATAAAGCACTGGCCCTGGATTCAGGAGGACCTGATTTCAAATCCAGCCTCAGACACTTTACACTTACTAGTTGTGTGACCCTGGGCAAATCACTTAACCCTCATTGCCCTGTTAAAAAAAAAAATCACATTTACATAGTGCTTTTGCAAAGTGCTTAATGAGGGCAGCTCCAAGCCTACAGTCAGGAATACCTGAGTTAAAATCCAACTTCAAACAGGTACTAACTTTGTGACCTTGGGCAAACCACTTAACCTCAGTTTCCTTGTCTATGAAATAAGGATAATAATAGCACCTACCTACCAGGGTTATTGTAAGGTTCAAATGAGATAATAATTGTAAAGTGCTTAGCACAGTACCTGGTGCGTAGTATTATATAAATGTTAGCTTTATTATTAAAATGGTAAGTAGCATAAGTATTATTATAGCTACTTTATAGATGATAACACTGGGGAATAAGTCATTGTTCTATGATCAAACAGCTAAAAAGTGTCAAGAGTGGCATCTAGCCCCAGGTCTTCTCACACTGCAAGCTCTGTGTTCTTAAGAATGGAGGCTGTGTAAAGTCCACCTGACCTGGGGCCATAGGATTATTCAGATAATAGTCTGGAGGGTGGACTATGGCCTCACCAAAGCAGAGCAAAGCCAGGTGAATCTCCCCTTCAGTGTTCCAAGGGAACCCCTGAGGGACTAGGTTATCTTTTCTCCAATGTCATCCCTTTGATCTCCATTCGAGTGTGTGCTCCCTACTGTTAGTTGCCAGTGATTAGTACCTCAGTTCCATGTAACCAATAAACATCATTTAGATTTTATAATGGGATATTTACTTTGAAGATCCAGCAAGAAGTATAAAAATTTCTCCCCACTAAATAAAGCCACATTCTCCCCAATACCACCTCCATCTCTGGAGAGGGGAGGCTTATTCTTAATTTAGTTTCTATAAAACATTGTTCCCACCAAATTCCTATGCAAATTCAGCATTGTTAGTGAATGAGCCTTTGTCTCAACGATCTCTGGGCTGCTGGCATGGATTTCACTGGCAGGTTCCTAGTCCTTGGGTGGCTTGCTCACCTGACCTTTTGAAATTCATTAAGTCATAATATCCTGATGAATCTCTTTCACCTAAAGTGAAAGACTAAGAGCTAAGGCAAAGAACCAAAGGCTAAATTCATTGGCCAAATGCCATCTTCAGATGGTCCCAGAACTGGAATATTGTTAGTCAGGAAAAAGTCATTGCCAGAGAGGTGCCTAGGTTAAATAGTGACAATAGATCATAAAAGCTCCTCTTCATCATGTGGCAAGTATACCAGAGCCGGTTATAGGATGATATATTATAATACATGACATGTAAAAATATATATATAATATTATAATTATAATTTCTATTATAGTATATATTATAATATACACAGGCCTTTCCTTTCCATAGCATGCCATGATTCCCCTAAAAGCAGGCGCTGTAGCTACTTCTACCTAAGAAATAGCATGTCTTTCAAAAACTTTTAGGAAAACTAGTAAACAGTCTGGCAAAAACTAAGTAGGAGGATGGGGAGGGAAGGGAGAAAAGAGAAAATTTGGAACTAGAAATACAATAAATTAAATCTTTAAAAAGAAATGTAATCTCTTTTTTTTAAAAAAATTTAAGTCAATGAGTTCCCTGTGCATCCACATCTCTTTCTTTAGACAACTCCAAATCTATTTCAGCTGGGTACAAAGATAGTTATAGAAGTTATAGAGGCAGATATTCAATATAATGAAAGCTAATGGATTTAGAAAAAAATTCCTATGTGCATGTCCTGGTTATTTGAAAAAATAAATATTAAACAGATATACATAAATATATGCGTATGTGTGTGTATCATCCTCTATTGGGAAGTGACTTTATTCCAGGCTAGAGCCTTAAGTTTTCTCTAATACTACTGACTAGAGAAGTATCTTTAATGGGGCTTTAGAATGGCTGTAATACAGGAAGAGAAATTGGTTTTTTGAAAACCAGAGTAGAATTACCAGAGGTCAGGAAAATAGGTGCACCAATGACGAGTCAGAAGATCTGTGAACTAGTCTTGATTCTGCTATTAAGTAATGTATCATATTGGGAGATGTCTAGTCCTTCACCTTCTTTGCTCGTTTCCTCATAGCTAAATTGAAAAGGTTGGACTAGATGAATTCAAAGGCCTCTTTCAAGTCTAAAATGTCCTCATCTGTAAAATGACATGGTTGGACTCAAAGACCTCTAAGGTCCCTTCCTTCTCTAAATATGTGATCCTCCTGGGGTTCCCAGGAGAAACATGCATTTCCCAGAGATAATAAAGGTATCTTTTTGTCGATCTGTTTTTACCCCCAAATATATCTAGAAGTGTGATACAGTCAAATGCCCTCTTGGATGCTATGTGACCTTGGAGAAGTCACTTAACTTCTCTGGGCCTCAGTTTCCTAATCTGTAAGTGAGGGGGCTGGACTAGATGTTCACTGTTACCTTCAAGATCTAAATCTATTATATACTCATAATAAAGACCCAATTTATACCTTGCCATCATCCCTGCTGCTGAAGCTTTAAGACTCCCCGGTCTTTTGATCTACCCTGCAATTTTCCTTTATGTGTTGTCTCCCCCCAGTTACAATGTGAGATCCTTGAGAATAGGGAGGGTTTTGCTTTTTTCTATCTGTATCCCCAACATAGTGCTTGTTGTCATTGTTCAGTCGTGTCTGACTCTTCATGACCCTATTTGGGATTTTCTTAGCAAAGATGCTGGGGTAGTTTGCCATTTCCTTCTCCAGATCATTTTACAGATGAGGGGTTAAGTGACTTGCCCAGGGTCACACAGCTAGTAAGTGTCTGAGGCCAGCTCAGAACTCAGGCCTTCTTGACTTCAGGCTTCCTATGCCACCTAACTGTCCTAGTGCTTGGCATATAGTAAATGCTTAATAAATGCTTTTTTCATCCTTTCCTTCATTCATCCTATAAAATTAAGAAAGGCAAGGTTGTTTATGATGTCCAAAGAAGGATATCCAAAATGAACTCGGGGACAAGTGTCACACCTCCACCTCCTAAGGACAGGGTGAATCTGATGTTTGCAGGTGAATCAGATTAGTCAATGATTCTTGAAGGAATCCTCCTTAGAAAAGAACTAAGGCATTTTCTGAAAGAGTAAAAAGGAATCATTGCTAAGTCAAACAGGAGTCCCTGGGCACTCTTTGTCCTAAGACTAGACAAGAAATGGGAAAAGATGTTCACATACAAGGTCTCAAGCCAAGGAAATCAGAACAGTCAGGGTAAACAAGATCAAGAGATTTCAAATAGACTTCCTCTTCAGGCTTCATTTGGGACTTCCTCTACCTCACTTACTAGCTGCGAGGCTCTGGACAAGTTCCTTAACCTTTCTAGGCCTCATTTTCCTCATGCAAGATGAGAGGGTTGGACTCGGTGACTTCTAAGATCCCATCAAAATCTAACTCCATAATCCCATGATCCTGTGATTCTCTACTCAAGATAATGCATTGGGTTTTTCTTGTTGCTGTTACTGCTGTTTTATGGCAACTCCCCCCCCCCCAACACACACACACACACATATACACACACACACACACACACACACACACACACACATGCTGCTGTGCTAAAATTTCCATAACCCTGAACTGAGAGGTTTGATATGTAAAGACAGACAGACTCAAAGATCAGGTCTCTACAGTTTGGAAAAGAAGGGAATATGGCAGACACAGACCTGTTCAATGAATCTTGGACTAGAACTAGAAAGCATTTTATTTTTTAAAAGGTAGTTTTAGAATCATTAAAATATGGGTTGTTGGTTTGTTTGTTTTTTACACAGTGAATGATAAATTTATGAAACTGACTATTCCAGACTGTACAGGGATCATAAGACCATCACTCTAGAGCTTCAAGGAAACTCAAAAGCTGTCTAGGGCAACCGCATTATTTTACTAATGAGGAAATTGAAGCCCAGGGAGGTTAGATGACTTGTCCAGGAGTTTCCATAAATTCATAGACAATGCTCTTCAGAACAGGAGATGTGGGATAGACATTCCTTTATCTCTTATAGAGGATGAGCTAAGCTATATTTAGAGTCTTAGTTTAGACTCCCTCATGCAGACAAAGAAATAAGAAAGATGCTGACTTTTAGTGTGTAAGGGCCTTTCCAAATGTACAGAACCTTTTTCAATACACATCTGTCTGAAGCAAATTAGTGGCAGCAAAATTACAGAGGAAAGGTTCAAATCAAGAAACATTATTGAGGAAAACAGATAACACTTAGGAGACAGTTGGATATAGGAGTAGAGGTGGGGAACCTGGGAATCATGGTACCATGGAAACAAGTGAGGATGCTGAAAAGGTGAGGGTAGTATGAAGGGAAGTGGTTGGCTTTATCCATATTAAGTTCCTGGGAAGACAAAGATTTCCTGTAAGCATCAGGATATCGGATGGGTGAAAGGTCAGGGCCAAAGGTCTCAACTGAAGAGATATTAGCATAGAGGTAATAGCTTAAGCCCAAGAGGAAATTAGTTCCCTGAAGGCTTCAAACAGGACCAAAGAGTAAACCTCAGTAAGGTAGGGAATTAAAAGGAATCAGTGAAGGAGACAGAAAAAGAACAGCCAGTATGGAACCAAGAAAATATAATGTCTCAGAAACGATTCTGTTCGAATTGCTCTTCTGTGGTATAGTCATGGCCCATAAAACAAACAAGGGTAGATTCTCCATTTTTTCCAGGCATCTAGAGGCATAAGCATCTAGTTTTTAAGGGATTGCCTTCTATGGAGAACACTTCATCCCATAAATAAGTCAGACTCAATTATTTTATATCAAAACAATATCTTCCCTTTTAACGAGCCCAACTGCCAATACTCAGAGTCACCCATTATGAATCACTATTTTCTCCATCCTAGCACTTTCTAATTTCCTGCTAAGAAGACAGGGCTGAATGGGGTCATTAATCTGAATTAGAAATACTGTGACCTGCTCTGCACTTTACTTGCTAACACACTGTGGCCGAGCTATATTTGTGGGGGTTAGTCTCAAAGAGGGCTCTGGAGAGAGGTGTACTGTGGTGGAGAGAGAGACATGAGAGGGGATTGCTGAGCTCACTTTATTTCTTCAAACCTTTTTAGAACATCTGGGCATCTCACTTTGAGCTGCTGAAGTAAGACCATCAGGAATGACGGCCTCTGTCCTCAGTGGAACAGCTGGCCCTAAACATTTTAAAAAACAATCCACTTCCATTTTTCATAAAGGAGACTTGTTCCTTTATTGTTCTGGCTCAGTTGTATACACTTCTCTGGGTGAGTGTTTCACTGTCATTCCTAGGAACAATAACTGAGGACTCAGTGGAAGAAGAGAAAATGATAGATTGGGAAGTGGGATAATTCTGAAGGAAAGCTTTTCTAATAGCTAACTCTGCCCAGTTTTTTCACTTCAGAAGAAGCACTATTGTTCTTACAAAGACAGCATTTTCCTGGTCCTTTGCTGCTTGGCTTTCTCTCTGCCTTTTAGACATTTTTCTTAACGCTAGCCACTTATTGAATGAGAGAAGTAAATAAAAGAAGACAAAATTCTAATTAGCCCAATTTAGTTTCTTATTAGTATCTCTGGCAGAAAAGTTTAATGTGGGAAATGGTTGACATCATTGGTGCTAATAAGATTTTTGGATCATGTTTATTGAGATTATGAAGAAATAAAGTGAGCTCAGCAATCCCCTCTTATCTCTAGCTCAGCATACTTTCTGGCTATGTGACCCCTGGCAAGTGACTTAACCCTGTTTGCCTCAGTTTCCTCATCTGTAAAATGAAGTGGAGAAGGAAATGACAAACCACTCCAGCATCTTTGCCAAGAAAATCCCAAATAGGTTTAGGATGAGCAGGACACAAAAAAACAACTAAACAACTACATTGAAAATGGTCTTCTGGGGGAAGCTAGGTGGCGCAGTGGATTAAGCACCAGCCCTGGAGTCAGGAGGACCTGAGTTCAAATCCAGCCTCAGACACTTGACACTTACTAGCTGTGTAACCCTGGGCAAGTCACTTAACCCCCATTGCCCTGAAAAAAAAAATGGTCTTCTTGCTCTGCTATAACATGCACACAAATTATACCAGGTCTAAAAAGACCTCATTATGTCATAGTACTTCAAAATTAACACAGGACTTTCCTCACAACTACCCAGTGAGGCAAGTAGTTGAAGTATCATCACGGTCTTTTTATAGATGAGGAAATATAGTGCAACATAGGTAAGCCACAGAGATATCAAGGATCAAAGCTGGGTTTTGAACACAGGTTCCTAGTCTCAAAGCCCAGTGTGCTTTCTCGTAGATTGTGCCTTTATACCCATACTTCTGCAATCAAGACCTAACCTAAGAGAGAAGTTGTGGATTGAACAACTGGGTTCTGTTTCTACCACATCAGTTAATCAGTCAATCAACCAATCAATACTCATTGAGTTTTTATAGACCGCAGGTGCCCATTATCTAGACTAGATATAGAGAATAATAGGAGTAGACTCTATGATTTAAGGGGCAAATAAAACTATGGTAGCTTCAAGCTAACCAGGTGGTACAATGCTTGAATTCCACCATTAGAAATTTATTTGGGACATCTAGGTGACACAGTGGATAGAGCACCAGCCCTGGAGTCAGGACGACCTGAGTTCAAATCTGGCCTCAGACACTTAATGCTTACTAGCTGTGTGACCCTGGGCAAGTCATTTAACCCCAAATTGCCTCACAAAAAAAAAAGGAAAAAAATGTATTCATAGAATCATAGAATTCAGGAATTGGAAGAGACCTCTGTGTACATCTAGTCCAATCCCTATCTGAATAAGAATCTCCTTTAGCAACCAGCCTCTGCTTGAAGACCTCCAATGAGGGGCCTTTCACTGCTTTCTGAGGTGACCCCCTTTACATTTGTTCTATCTGCTCATCAATCAACAAGCATTTATTATTAAGGAGTATTTCCTCATGTCTTAGAACCTCTTTGCAATTTCTACCTATGTTTCTAGTTGTGTCCTCTGGGCTAGACTCAATAAATCTCTTTTCTTTTTCAAAGGACAACACTTCAAATACATAAATGTAAGGTCTGTCCAAAGACCATTGTTCTGGGACTCTCTTTTGATGGGTGGAGATGAAGGCCCTGCCCTGTGTGAGGGGCTGGGAAGAGTTGCTGAGAGGTAAGAGGTTCAGTTCTCAGCCAGTACCCCTGGGGGATTATTCAAGCGGGAGTCCCTCTTTGAGACGATTCTTTCAGTGAGCATACAGTTGGCCTCCAGCTTTAAGCAAGATGGAAGAGGTTAACCCCACTTCAGGTTTCTGGGAAGACATAAGAAGAGCAGGCAGTCTCCTTCATATCCCTATTCCCAGCTTGCTAGTATAAAGACTTCAGGGAGTTCCCCTGTAGGTGAGATCCAGGACACCCTCTCTTGGTTGAGCTATTATCTTGCTTCCAAAGGGAATTTCACTCCATATGGTCTGATATATAGTCTTCTATGAGTACCTTCCCTGGTTTCTGTTTTCCTATGATTTGGATAAATGGGCTTCTTTGCTACAATCTCTATATATTGATTGTGGAACTGATATTAGGAGGGAAAGGAGTCAAGGCCTGAGTATAGTGTTTGGGGACCTCCTTTCTCCAAAATGACAAAGTTACCAAAAGTTAGATGGAACCTGATCATATCCCCTAGATGAACAATACTTAAGTAAGCAGAAAGATCTATTTCTATCCTGGTCCTCCCTTTCTTTGAGGAAAGCAGAGTAGCCTCTAACTCCAACCTGCTACTTTCTCTCCTGGCAGGAATAAAAGCCCCCCTTGGAGAAATGTGGAGGGAGAAAAAGCTAGAGATATCTGTTCTGTTTCTCTGAGCCACATAAGGACTGTCCCTTGCCATAGATGGAGCTCCTCTCTCTTACTACATAAAAACAACCACTTGTCCCCCTCACCTTACCCTCTACTCTGACTTTTGTTCAGTAAGCTAAATGTCCCCATGAACTAAAGCTTTTCACTATCCTAGCTGCCTTCATTTGGATACATTTAAGCTTATCAACTTCATCTTAAGCCCAAAATGTGGCTTAAAGAATTCATGCAGCACTCCATAGGTGATCTCACCAGAGTAACAGGGGAGGTAGTTGTTGTTGAGTCATTTCAGTCTTGACAGGCTCTTCATGACCCCATTTAGGGTTTTCTTGGCAAAGGTACTAGAGTGGTTTGCCAAGTTCTTCTCCAGCTCATTTTACAGATGAAGAACTGAGGCAAACAAGGTTAAGTGACTTGCCCAGGGTCACACAGCTAGTAAGTATATGAGGTTGTATTTGAACACCTAAAGATGAGTCTTCCTGATTCCAAACCCAGTTCTCTATCCTTTGCAACACCTAGCTGCCCAACAGAGGAGATAATTAACTCTCTAAAAGTAAAAAGTTTGCATTAGGTTTCCTGGTTTCCATGTCATAATGTGTCCTCATACGAAAGGCAGAGGGGAAGAGAAGGGAGGGAGGGAGGGAGGAAGGAAGGAAGGAAGGAGCAAGGGAGGGAGGGAGAAATGAAGGGAGTACATTTACTATATACTAGACACTTCTAAATGCTAGGGATACAAATCCAAAAATTAATTCCCTGAATTCTAATGGGAAATATGACATATATAAAGTAAGTAGAGTTGTTGAGCGATTGAGCTTTTAAGTCTACTAAAATCCTTAGCTCTTTTTTAGATGAGCTGTTTCCATCTGTCTTGTACTTATAAAGTTGATATTTTTAATCTGGGTATAATATTTTACATTTAATGCCTGTCCAGTTTCATTTTATTACATTTGGCCCAATATTCTAGCCCATCAAGATATTTTTGAATCTCAACTGTCATCCAATGTGTCAAACAGGCTGTACTCCTTGTCTCTCCAATATGCCCCAGAAACCTCTTCATCCTGTTAGATCACCTCAGCCCAAGAATTCCAACCTTGGAGGCCCCTCCATCCCTTAGTCCCTCCTTCTGATTGGATGGCTTCTCTCAGAATCTCCATTTATAGGGGGTATCCAGGTAAGTCTTCTCATTTCTCACCAGACTGCATTCCTCTGGACTTCTCCATCATGTCCCCACACTAGCACCATCTTCTTCCTCCCTACACTCCTCTTTCAGGTTCTTTTTATGTGTTTTTCTTCCCCATTTGAATGCAAGCAAGCTCCTTGTAGGCAGGGACTGTCTTTCATTTTGCTTGTAGTTGTAATCTTAGCACTTAGCATAATGCCTGCTAGTACTAAGTGCTTAATAAATGTTCTATGATCTATCTGTCTGTCTATTTATCTACCTATCATCTCTATCTCTATTATTTATCATCTCTATTTTATCTATCTATCTCTTTCTTGCACAGCATGGTCTTGAGTCTTATCACCATTCCACCTTCCCTCTTCTAAGATCAAAAAAGTCTCTGAAGTCACTTCTAACTCGGAGATTCTAGGATTCAATAAACATTTAATAAGTACCTACTATGTGAAAAGAATTGTTTGGAGCTGGAAATACAAAGATGTAAAACGTCTCTGTCACTGTCCTCAGGGAACTTATCTTAAAACATTGTATCTAGGAATGAACACAAAACTCGAGGTATGATCTGCCCAAGTCAAAGTTCAGTAAGACATCAACTCTTGTGGTCTGGACCCTATACTTTTTTTAAAAACTCAACCAAAAGTAATGCTAGCCACTAATTTTAGTCTACTAAAAGATTGAAATGTTTTTTTACATGAACTCTTTGTTATCAAGTATCATAATCTTCATACTTCCAAAGTTGATTTTTTTAACTCAATGTAGGATGTTTCATTAGATTTTGTCCTACTAGATTCAGTTTATCATTCTATCCTCTCAAGACATTTTTGGATAGACTCTGTCAGCCTATGATTGAGCTATCTTTCCAAGTTTCTAGTTACATACAAATTTGGAAGTATGTCATCTTTGTCTTCATTCAAATCATCGATAAAAGTGTAGTGGGCCAAGGACCAATTCACAAGATATCTTCCTCCAGGCTGACTTTAAGTCATTAATAAGCACACTTTGGATTTGTTCATTTAACCAGTGCTGAATCCATTTAATTGTCCTGCCCACATCTTTCCCTATTTTCCCCAAAAATAGCGTGAGAGATTTTGTTAACTGCCTTACTTAAATCTAGGAGAACTATAACTATAGTATTCTCTAGATCCATTCCATTGTTAGCTTCTTGAGGCAGAGATTGTCTTTTGCCTTTCTTTGTATCCCCAAAACTTAACACAGCATCCGGTGCATAGTTGACACTTAATAAGTGCCTATTGACTGATCGACTGATTTACCAGTCAAGTAATAGTTTTTCTAAAAAGGAATAAAGGTGGGGGCAGCTAGGTGGTGGAGTGGATAGAGCACCGGCCCTGGAGTCTAGAGTAAATGAGTTCAAATCTGGCCTCAGACACTTAACACTTACTAGCTGTGTGACCCTGGGCAAATCACTTAACCCCAATTGCCTCACCAAAAAAAAAAAAAAAAAAAGGAATGAAGGTGGGACAGCTAGCTGGCACGGTGGATAAAGCACTGGCCTTGGATTGAGGAGGACTTGAGTTCAAACCCAGCCTCAGACACTTGACACTTACTAGCTGTGTGACCCTGGGCAAGTCACTTAACCCTCATTGCCCTGAAAAAAAAAAAAAAAGGAATGAAGTTAGTCTACTATGGCCTACATGGCTTGTTCCTAATTAAGACTCTTTATGATCATGGCTTCCAATTCTCCATGTTCATAAATCATTTCCTTGGTGTTATAATTTAATAATGAATTTGCCAGTAATCAAAGGCAAATTCAGTGGCCCTTTGCAGAATTTACTCTCTTCCCTTTTTGAAAAATGAGAACATTTCCTATTCTCCAGCCATGTAGTACCACTCCTGCTATCCACCATATTTCAAAGATCAGTGACATTGGTTCAGAAATCAGTCCTTTAAGGACTCTATCATGTTAGAAAAATGCAAATTAGGGGGCAGCTAGGTGGCACAGTGGATAATGCATTGGCCCTGGATTCAGGAGGGCCTGAGTTCAAATCCGGCCTCAGACACTTAAGACTTCCTGGCTGTGTGACCCTGGGCAAGTCACTTAACCCTCATTGCCCGGCAAAAACAAAAAGAAAAAGAAAAAGAAAAAGAAAAATGCAAATTAAAACAATTCTTAGGTACCACCTCACACCTATCAGATTGCTTTATATGACAAAAAAGGAAAATGTTAGATGTTGGATGGGAAAACTGGGACACTAATGCACTGTTTGTGGAATTGTGAACTGATCTAGAAATCAGTTAGAGAGGAATTTGGAACTGTGCCCAAAGGGCAATCAAATTGTATATACCCTTTGATCTAGCAATACCACTGCTAGGTTTGTATCCCAAAGACATCCAAAAAAAAGGGAAAGGACCTATTTGTACAAAAATATTTCTAGCAGCTCTTTTTGTGGTGGTGAAGAATTAGAAACTGAAGGAATGCCTATTGATTGGGAAATGACTAAGCAAGCTGTGGTATATGATTGTAATGGAATATTATTGTGCTATTAGAAATTACAAGCAGGGGGCAGCTAGGTGGTACAGTGGTTAAAAGCACCATCCCTGGATTCAGGAGGACCTGAGTTCAAATCCAGCCTCAGACACTTGACAATTACTAGCTGTATGACCCTAGGCAAGTCATTTAACCCTCATTGCCCCCCCAAAAAAGAATGTAAAAAACAAACAAAAAAGAAATTACAAGCAGAATGATTTCAGAACAACCTGAAAAGACTTACATGAATTGATGCATAGTAAAGTGAAGAGAACCAGGAGAATTTTCCTCCTCATATATAGTCAATAGTCAATAAGCATTTATTAAGTACCTACTATGTTACACAGTAATAACAATATTGTGAATGACTTAGCTATTTTCAGCAATAAAATGATCCAAGACAATCCCAAAGGACTAATGATGAAGCACACTATCTGCCTCAAGAGAAAGAACTGATATTAATTGATGACAGACTGAAGCATGCTATTTTTCACTTTCCTTCTTACATTTTTTCTTTCATTTGAGTCTTCTTGTACAGAATGACTAATATGGAAATTTTTTACATAATTGCATACATATGCATATATACATGTATATACATATATATACGATTGCTTACTGTCTCAGGGAGGGAGAGAAGGGTAGAATCTGGAAGTCAAAACCTTAAATGAAGATTTAAAAAAAAAACCACTATCATGTAGTTTCCCTTGGCTTTTTGAACTGTGTGTGACTACAGACAAACCACTTAATCTCTCTGAACCTCAGTTTCCTCATTTGTAAAAGAGAGAGAATAATACCTGTGGCACCTACATCAGATAGTTTTTTTGAATATTACATCAACCAAGTAATATATATATCAAATGCATTACAAACTTCAAAATGGGCCACAGAAATACCAGTTATTATTATTGTTGCTCTATCCTTATGTATCTTGAGTTTCAATTCCTTCCTATTCTTGTTCTGTCCTTTCTAGTCCAAAGATCATTCTCTTTTAGCAGGAAAAAAAGAAGTAAAATATATAGTGAGCAGTTCTGCATTCTTTCCATCTATTATCATCTTCCATTTCACCAAGAATTGCTATTGGATTATAAATAGTAGGCACAAAGGGGCAGCTAGGTGGTGCAGTGGATAAAGCACTGGCCTTGGATTCAGGAGGACCTGAGTTCAAATCTGGCCTCAGACACTTAACACTTACTGGCTGTGTGACTCTGGGCAAGTCACTTAACCCCAACTGCCTCACCAAAAATAAATAGATAGATAGATAGATAGATAGATAGATAGATAGATAGATAGATAGATAGATAGATAGATAGATATGTAATGATTGGAATGATGCCACCTGCTAGAGACTTACTGTAGAAGAGCTCCACCCATGAGGAGAAGGTCTTTGAGGGCAAGACCATGCGTCTTTTCTTTGGTGTCAGGAAGTGACGTTTGCTTGTGGGAGGAAGAAGCGGGGAGCTGGGCGCTCTGATTCGCGCTCTTTCCTGGGGACTCTGGCAGAGAACAGAGTTAGAACTGTGCTCTCCCTTTAATAGATAGATGAATGTAGGCCTTTCTCTCTCTCTTTGCCAAATTCTTATTCTCTTTAATAAATGCTTAAAAGTCTAACTCTTGCTAAAGCTTATAATTTATTGGTGACCACTCATTAGATATTTTAGACAGACTAGCTAGAATTTTAGCCTTAACAGATAGATGGCACAAAATAAAAGTATTATTTTTTGTTACTTAAGGAGTGAGAGCTATGATCTTTCTGCTGTTTCTGTATGGTTATTCATTCCCAATGATATCAGTTTTGCAAGTCATTTATATACCCTTCTTAAGGTGATGTGTTTCATCAGTTGACTAGCCACTGTGGAAAGCAATGCCTAATACTTCCTTTTTCTTATCTTTCCTCACTCAAACTTCAAATGGTATACTCACTCTACTATCTTGGGATTTCGAAAACAAGTCTGTGTTCACCTTATCTGTGCCATTCATAAGGCTTTTAGATTCCATCCTCTCTCTTTTTAATCTTCACTTTTCTGGATCTGTCCCAAATTTTATCTTTTTTTTCTCAAAAGGTAGCCCCCCTTCACCCAATTCATACCAATCCTATTGATCATTTGATTATTGAGCTTCTCTTGGCTTATGAGATGATTTGCCTTGTTGGTTAAATCAAACTCGAGACTCAAAAAAAGACCCTGTTAAAGCCTTAAACTCCTCATCTGTTCAATGAAGTAGTTGAACTGGATAGTTACTAATGCCCCTTCCAACTCTAAATCCTGTTACCTATTCAGTTAAACCTTTAGTATGCTTTTGAATTTAAAGATAAAAATTATCCTTTCTTTCATGTACCACCTGTGACCTGTGACCTCTATATTTCTGGACTGATAAATTCATTCATGATTATTGTTCTAAGACAAATAGATTTTTAAATAATTGAGAATAAGACAGTCAATAAAAGAACTCTTGACAAATACCAAAAAGGTCAACTGGAGAGGCCCTGCAATCTTTTTCTTATTAATGAAAGAGAAGTTAGTCTCTCATCTATGCTTCTGGTGAGTTCCTGGGTTTTTGGGTTCTCCGGTTTCAATGACATGAGTTAACAGAAGACTTTTCTCTGTGTCTTAGTTCTATGGCTTTTACATACCCACATTTTAATAAAGAAATGTTGGTTTTCCCCCCTCATGTATAGTCAATAGTCAATAAGCATTTATCAAGTACTTTCTATGTTCTGGGTTCTGTGCTAAGTGTTGGGGATACAAGTACACACAAAAAAGAAAGAAAAAAAAAAAGAAAAACAGCCTCTACTCTTTGGGAGCTTACAATCTAAAAAACCTGAAAGGGGTAGGGGAAGTGTCAGAAGGTAGCAGATTCAGGGGTCATGGTGGAGAAGTCAGAGAAGGCCTAGAGTAGTTTAGCCAAAGAAATGAAAAGAGAATGTGCTGATTTTGCTCCTTATATGGAGGTTTTAGAATTCATGGTTCTATTTTTCTGATCAGGGGGAAAGAGGGCAACAAGGAAGCAGAGAACGAAAGCTTATGGGATCTTGCAGGATGATGAGGTTATCCCAATAGTGAGCTTCCTGGGTTTTGGTGGAAAAACAAGTGAAGTCCTAGAGTAGTACAAACAGATGAGACAGATTGTTCTGTTGAAAGACCAGTAAAGAGGCCATTGTCACTGGATCCCAGGATACACAGGGGATAGAGTTTGGAAGCTAGAGCTGGGAAGACATTTTAAGTTGCTGTCTCTGCCATTTAACTTGTCCAACTGTATAAGAAACACATCTAGATAGTACATAGGAATATAGCATTAGAGCTGAAAGAGACTTAAAGGATAACTCCAACTCCCTCCTTTTACAAAGGGGGATACTGAGGCATGGAGAGGTTAAGTAGTTTTCAAAAGATCACAGCAAGTTTATGAGGCTGTTTTTAAAGCAGGACTCACATGAGACAAAGTATATGGCCATACATAGATTGAAAAAGCTTATTTTAGCCAGAATCACTTTTTTCCTATCGAGAAGCTCAAAATTGCTGACTTAATTTAAAACCGATCTTCCTGACACGATGTCCAGTGTTCCCACATCTACAAAATCACAAGTCTTTGGACATGTAACAGTGATGCTGCCTATAGCAGCATGATTTTCTTACTAATTAATCTATTATTGGTCTGAGTTGATACATTAGAAAAGGTAGAAAATTGAGCCTAGTAACCTTTCCTAAGTGTGTTGTGTTCTCCTAAAGAAAATTTAACACTGCATTTATTTCTTAGCACATCTCTTCCCAACCTTTCAACATATTTGGTGCTTATCACTTGCTAAAGCGAGAGAGCCATTGATAGAAGTGATGTTACTTCAAATATGGAAAAGACACAGAATCTGACAATTGGATCTTTAAATTAAGTAAGCAATTTCTAGCTTCTTTTCTTAATGGAAAAAAGTGATCCTAGCTAAATTAAGCATTTTTAGTTTACATATGGCCATTAATTTTGTCTCATTTACTTCTCAGACATCTGCAATCAGATTTTTGACCTTGTCCACTCTACTGCAACTGCTCTCTTAATTGGCAAAGCCAATAGTCTTTTTTTCAATCCTCATGGTTTAACTGTTTGCGGCATTTGCCATGGCTAACCACCCTCTCCTCCTGGATACTCTCTCGTCTCTGGGCTCTCATGACATTGACCTAGCCTGGTTTGACTCCTGCCTGCCTGACCATCCTTTCTCGGTTATCTTTGCTGGTTCATCACTGAGCTCATTCCCTCTAACTTGAAGCCTTATTGTAATTGCCCCTCATTTCCCCTCCAAAAACAAAAACAAAAACAAAACTTGATTGTGGTCAAACTGGCCTATACTCTGATTCTCACACAGAATATTTCATCTCCAATTTCTGTGTCTTTGAACTGGACTCCCTTCCTTTCTCACGCAACCTTCTTTCTATATGAAATTCTTCCTGATCCCTTCAACTGCTAATGCTTTCTCTCACAAAATACCTTGTATCTATATATTTTGCATATATCCTCTTCATTTTCTTATGTCCTTGTTGTCTTCCCCCAGTTGAATGTAAGCTCATTGTGAGTTCCATTCATTATATTTGTAACACCAGCATTTAACACAGTGCTTAACACACAGTTGGTGCTTAATATACACTTTTTTGATTGATTACTTGATATGTAATTCTGAACATATGCATGCAGGTGAAGATATGTATTTAAACAAGATTAGAGGACAAAAAATGTGCAGAAAATAGGCCATAGGATGTACTACCAGTCTCCAAATAGACAATGGGGGAAAGAGTAGGAAAAAGAATCAAGTACAGTAAAGGATGCTTTGGCTTATAGCCAGTTCAACCCTACAATGGGCAGTTTTCCAAGGAAAACTCCCTTTTGGTGGTAAGAAAATATTTATATTTCTCTCTATCAGATTTCTATTTACATTAATAGATTCACTATGGTTATCCATAGATTATCTCCTCCCTATTGAACTATACTCGGGTTCTTTATTAGAGTAAGAATTAAGCTGTTAAATTTCTTGATTCTAAGGAAGGCCCACCATTCATTCCTCCTGTCATATTAGCCCTTGATGAATATATAACGTAAAATTTCTGTAAGCTAGCCATAACTAGAACATATAGTGTGTAGGAAAAAAATTCTGCCACAAGAAGAAAAAAAAAGTTCTTTTTTTCCCCCCATCTTCATTTTAAACAAGTTCTGGCTACACACACAGTCCTGGCCTTTAGAACCAGGGGATCATAGATTTAGAGATTCAAGGAAACATAAAGGTTATCGAGTCCCACCCCTTGGAATACCAACCCAAAAAGGTTCAGTGACTTGCCCCATTTCACACAAAGAGCAAATGACAGAAAGATCCAGAGAAAACAGAAATCACTCTAACAATGGAACCCAACATAAAACAAATAAAAACTAGTTGTAGTATGCTTCTTTAAAATACCCAAACAATCTTCTATTTTCCAACGAGCCTGAAACAGAAACATGAGAACAAATGTTGTGACCTCATCAGGATACAGAAAAAGGACCAGGAGAGAACTTAAGAAGGACCAAAGGGACATTTTGATCCAGCTTCAAAGACGGAACAAGAGTTCATCTTGGTCAGAGATAAAGGACTCAAGAGGATCACAGTATAAGAACAATGACGTAAAAATATTTCAGTCTCTTCCAGAGATAGAAAAGAAATCTTATTAACAAATGCAGGCATCTTCTTCTAGTTAGCCTATTCTAGATTTTCCACCTCAACTTCATCTGGCCTATAAGGCACGACATTGGGCTGAGATGATTGGTAAGATCCTTCCAGCTTCCAAACTCTATGGCTTGATTCTAGCATCCTGCAAAGCTGAGGTGAATGAGCATACAATGTTTTCAGATGCTACTGAGTCAGCTTAAAGACAGTTAACAGGTGTTGCTGGAAATCACCCTCATGCCCCAAAATGAAATCAAAATGTACAGTCTACTCAAATTCTTCACATCTGAGGAAAGATTCTTATTCTATTTTTTTACCCAACCTTTGTGTTCAGCTTTCTGATTTACCTATTTACCATTTTCGGGGGAGGCAATTGGGGTTAAGTGACTTGCCCAAGGTCACACAACTAGTTAAGTGTCAAGTGTCTGAGGCTGGATTTGAACTCAGGTCCTTCTGAATCGAGGGCCGGTGCTCTATTCACTGCATCACCTAGCTGCCCCCACTATTTACCATTAATCCATAGTTGGTTTCTTTGCTGTTGCACTGAAAACCAGACATGTGCAATATTCATTTTAGTTAACATCTATAGATGCAACTGAATGCCATCCAAGACTGTTCAACACTTCAGTCATCACTTGAGCTTTGACTATGAGAGCCCAAGTGTCTTGATGGCCAAGCTGGAAGAACATTTTTTTACCATTCTACTAAAATATTAGTTGAATTAGGCAAAGTTCAAAGAACTAAGAAAATATATGGGCATTAATCACTTCTTAGAGGTACTGGCATAAGACCTGACACATTTTAAAGCAACTGACTGATATTATTTAATTGGATCACCTCTGATACATACTACCTGTATGACTTTGAGCAAGTCACAACCTCTTGAGGATACAACTTTCTAAGACTATAAGTGACAGCAGAGGTGCTAATTTGCATTGGTAGAGGGAATTTTGTCAATGGGATCTCCCTGAATTGATAAAATTACAGGTTCAGTCTAGACTAATATATACATACATATATTAAAAATTAGATCCCAGGAGTTTGTATTAATATGAATGCATTTTAACTTGTCCTCCAAAATTAACAGGCAAGGCTGTCCAGCAAATCAGTTAATAAATATTTATCAAGGGGCAGCTAGGTGGCACAGTGGATAAAGCACTGGCTCTGGATTCAGGAGGATCTGAGTTCAAATCTGACCTCAGAAACTTGACACTTAACCCTCATTGCCCTCCCCCCCCAAAAAAAAACACAAACAAAAATAAATATTTATCAAGTGTCTAGTATTTATCAAGTATCTAGTAAGAGACTATAAGGGATACAATAAAGTATATATGACAGTCCTTTGCTATCTTTTTTTATTTTAAAGTAAAATATCAATGCTTCCATATTTCAATGAATCTGTGACCTCATGGAAGTGAGTATTCCCACCATTATTGCAGCTCACAGCAGATCCATGCTTCTTCCTCCAGTGCAATTCTATTCTTTGTCTTTCAATAAATCTAGGTTAGAGGACCAACTCAAAGTCCTAGAAGTCTTCAACTGAGATTTTGAATATTTTGTGGATATTAGTGTAACACTTGGGCTATCTCTCCATCTGTTATTCCTCATTTGTGTTATATAACAACCCACCTCCTCTTGCAGGCATCCATGCCTATAGTGATGTCGCTTATACAATTTCTTACATAAAAGTCATTACTGCTAATATGTTATTGCCTGCTTACACCCACTGTGTCTTTCCTTTGCTTTCTGAGTGAGCTGAATCTTTTATTCTTTTGAGATCGTGATGGGTTATGATATGTAATCATATAGTTTTTCACCAGGAACATGTTGATATTTTTTTAAAAAGATGTAATTTGGCAACAAGGAGCAATCAGAGACCATTAAATGAAATTTCCCAGATGTGATCCAGCCCTTTCTTCTCCTCTTATTTAACTCAAAGACTAGGTTATTACCCCTATTACCTGTCAAACATATATGTACTTGAGAGATTAATTCAGTACATTGCCCATCTACTTGCATATCACAATTCTAGTAGTATGTCTTCTCAATTGTATTGGTTTGACTTATTTAAATTGCTAAACCAATCTCTTTTGAGTAAGAGTGGACCTTACTGAGGACATCCTATGATGTTCAGAGGCTCAATGTAACCAGCCTAATGGTATCCACAAATAGAAACACCACCTATAGGGAATTCTTTAATTTTGACTTTGATCAGAACCTCCTCCATGTACTTGGCAAAAATATGTGTTTCCCTCTTTTATTCTTCCTTTGTCATTGATGGTCAAAGGATCATTGAACAAAGTGATCTCTGTGATTGCATCAGTCAAGGGATCTTACATGATCTTACATGATGTGTGTAAAAGAACTTTTGAAGAGAAAGCCTTTAAAAGCACATTTTTGTTCAGCTGAGTAACATGCTTGTTTGTGGTCAACAGAGAATACAGAGAGATCTTGTGTTCCCTATGTCTCTTAGACAATCGTGCAACTATAAAGATGTGAACTGCCATAGAGAACTGTCCATAAAAGCCTACTTGTTCCCTTCTAATATTTTCATCAAGAATACCTTTTAAGCCTGCATAGACCATTATCATAAATATTTTCTAGAAATTATAAAGTAGTTATAGGGGTGGATAGCTATTGATATTGTCTGTCTTGGTCGACAATGGAGGGACAGAGGGCTGTAATAATATCATATGTGTCCATCTGTTCTTTTTTAAGCTCTTCCTTCTGAAATAACTTGAAAACCAAATGCTGATTCACTTATTTTTTTTTACTCCCAGTACGTACTTTCTTTGTATTTGTGTTGGGTTGGAGGAGACAAGTATTTGGACGGAGGAGCCACAATTAGCCCACAAGTAAAACAATGAAAAATCAGGTGGTAGTTTTTGAAAACTCTTTTGACATTTATTTGTTCTGGGCCCCACTGAAAGCCAAAAAAAACCCAAACCCAAGTTAATTCAATAGAAATAACTTCCCAAGAGAAGTCTTTTGTAGCATTCTTGCATTTCTATCAATATAATTTCCTCTTGGATTGCTAATAATTGAAACAAGCTTATCTGAGGGCCTTTATCTTCCATGTCTTTTCTACAACATTCATTTGGGATTTGGTTTTTCTCTCTAATAATCATTACCTTAGATATGTGTTTAAATGTTTCTTTCAATTTTCTGCCATTATAAGTGAAATTCACACAATAGTCCATGGGGGCAAGGGAGAGGAGAACTAAAAGAAATGGAACTTTAAGTAAAAATATTTATATAGATGATATTAGTATATGTTTATTAAAGTCATTTTGAAAATAAATCAGCTATTATTTTGTTGTTATTTATTCTATGCTCTCAAAGAATATCTATAACACCATGAATATGATGTCTTGACTTGTGTGTGAATTGGTTTAAGTGAGGCAGAACTGAACAAAGTCATCAGCCTCACTCTCTTTTCCAGAGTCATCAAGTCAAGATAATTGGCAATGGCCCCAATGCAGTGGGTGTCCTTGGCCTTTCTAAAGTAAAGTCAAATTAAGCCATCTGTTGTCTCAATTCTTACCTAGCCCTTAGTCATTGAAAGGGAGTTGCCTCAATCAAATCAGGAGCTATTTGAACACTGAGAGTATTTGGAAAAATAGCATCTAAATGAATTGAAGTAAAATATTTCTTCTAAACAACTAAAGGAAATTATGTTTATCAGTGGGGACAAACACATGCAATCTTTTATGAGGCTTCGCAGTATAATATTTTTAAATGTAATTAACAATGAGAACCTATTTAAAGTGTTTTATTGAAAGAAAAATAAAGGATATCCTCCAAATTCTTGGGGTATCTGATTCTAGACATTCCTAGGAGTGGAGGAACCTATGGGGTAATCATAATGAAGATGGAAAGCAAGAGCTGAGAAATCAGCACCATCTACTATAGTGTTTCACGAACTTATTTGGCCATGAAATACTTTGAAGTTTGAGGTCTATGTAGCACATAAACACAGGTTTGGAGAGTCTTGGGGCATGGAATACTCAGAATAAAAAGAGAGAGTTTTTTATTAAAATAGAAAAAATGAAAGCTATTTTCACATCACCAAATTGTTACAGATGTTAAATGGTTTTAACATACATATAACCCTTTTGTAAGAGGCTCTCACATGATATGAAAGACCCAGGTATACTGTGTTGGATTTCTCACATTTCTGATTTCTTGCTCTCTCCCAGAAAATCTGGAACCTTTATATGATATGGTATCCTTTGATGCACTGCTATCAACTTCCCTTTAAAGCAAGTTAAAGAAAACAAATAGCTAGTTCTTATAAAGACTGATTCCAGTGGAGCAAAGATGGTGGAGGAAAGGTAGCGACTTGCATGAGCTCTCCCTAAGACCCCTCCACATACCTTTAAAAATGCCAGAAAACAATTCCTGGAGCACCAGAACCCACAAGAAGAAAGGGTGAAATAATTTCCCAGCTAAAGACAACTTAGAAGGTCAGCAAGAAAGTTCTACTATATTGGGGTGAGAGTGGAGCACGGCCCAGCACAGGTAGTGCCAGCACAGACCCAACCCCAGTGTAGACACATCCACAGCAAACCAGGAGTAGACCTTGGGAGCCTTTGAATCAGCAGTAGCAACAACTGCTTCTGGAACTCAGCCCACAATAAAGGGATCAACAAATTGGCCAAAAGGAAATTACAGGGATCTCTTTTCTATCACCAAGGCAGAACTCTGTTGTTTGGCCCATACTCAAATCCAAGTCACAGTCTTGGGTGGTGGTCCTAGGTGGAGGAGGACCACAAGTACACAAGAGCTTGAAGCCACAGTGAGGGGTGAGGGGTGGGGAGAAAATCAGGCCTCTGGCTGCTTGCAGACCAGAGCATAGGCCAGGAGATTGATAACATACCTCTTCTTAAATCATACCACCTGGGAAGAACTAAAAACTTACAAATTCCTAGAAACAAATTCCTGAAAACAGCTGCACAAACCCCCTGAAGCTTAGGACAGTGCACCTTCTACCCTGGAAGCAGTACCCCACTTTAACAAAGAGTTAAAAGTCAAGAAATAGGCTGGGAAAATGAGCAAACAGAAAAAATGATGACCTAGAAAGTTTCTATGATGACAAGGAAGATCAAAACACACCCTCAGGAAAAGATAACAAAGTCAAAGCTCCTAAATCCAAAGCTTCCAAGAAAAATATGAATTGATCTCAGGCCATAGAAGGGCTCAAAAAGGACTTTGAAAATAAAGTAAGGGAGGTAGAAGAAAAATGGAAAGAGAAATGAGAGTGAGTCAAGAAAATTGTGGGAAAAAAGTCAACAGCTTAGTAAAGGAGACACACACACACACACACACACAAATACTGAAGAAAATAACACCTTAAAAAATAGACTGGGCCAAATGGTAAAAGAGGTACAAAAAAACCAATGAGGAAAAGAATGCATTGAAAAGCCAAATTTGCCAAATGGAAAAGGAGGTACAAAAACTCTCAGAAGAAAATAACTCCTTAAAAATTAGGATGGATGGGGCAGCTAGGTGGCGCAGTGGATAGAGCACTGGTCCTGGAGTCAGGAGGACCTGAGTTCAAATCCAGACTCAGACACTTGACACTTACTAGCTGTGTGACCCTGGGCACGTCACTTAACCCCAATTACCTCACAAAAAAAAATTAGGGTGGAGCAAATGGAACCTAATGACTTTATGAGAAATCAAGAGACAATAAAGCAAAACCAAAAGAATGAAAAAATAGAAGTCAATGTGAAATATCTCATTGGAAAAATAACTGACTTAGAAAACAGATCCAGGAGAGAACATTTGAAAATTATTGAACTAGAGAGCAGCTAGGTGGTGCAGTGGATAAAGTACCAGCCCTGGAGTCAGGAGGATGGGAGTTCAAATCCAGCCTCAGACACTTGATGCTTACTAGCTGTGTGACCCTGGGCAAGTCACTTTACCCTCATTTCCTGCAAAAATAATAATAACAATAATAATTTCAAGGAAAACAACATTGAAAATTATTGGACTACCTGAAAGCCATCATCTTCCAAGAAATTGTCAGGGAAAATGGCCCTGATATTCTAGAACCAGGAGGTAAAATAGAAATTCAAAGAATCCACCTGGAAGAGATCCTAAAAAGAAAACTTCCAGGAACATTATAGCCAAATTCCAGAGATCCCAGGTCAAGGAGAAAATATTACAAGCAGCTATAAAAGAGGAATTCAAATACTGTGGAGCTATAGTAAGGATAACATAAGATCTAGCAGCATCTACATTAAAGGACCAGAAGGCATGGAATATGATATTCCAGAGGGCAAAAGAACTGGGACTACAGCCAAAAATCACCTACCCAGCAAAACTGAGTATAATCCTTCAGGGGGGGAAAGGGGAATTCAATGAAAGAGAGGACTTTCAGGCATTTGTGATGAAAAGACCTGAGCTGAATGGAAAATTTGACTTTCAAATACAAGACCCTAGAGAAGCATAAGAAGGTAAACAGGAAAAAGAAACCATAAGGGATATTAAAAGCTTAAACTGTTTATATTCCTATATGAGAAGATGATACTTGTAATTCATGAGAACTTTCTCATTATTATGGCAGGTGGGTGGAGTGTATTTAGACAGAGAGCACAGGTGTGAGTTGAATATGAAGGGATGATATTGTGTAATTTAAGATTCTAAATGTGGATTCTAATGTGTTCCCCCAGTTTGGGGGAAACTGACTAAAAATCACTGATAAAACGAGTTTAGGTTTTTAAGGGTTTATTGGAAAATAGAAAGAAAAAGATTGAGAACAGAATTCTAACAGCCTGGCATTCCTATCTTTCCTCAAATTTCCTGTGAAGTCCTCTGCCGCCACCACCATCAAGTCCGGAAGCCAAAAAGGCCACCGCTCTCTCCCCAGGCTCCCTTTCCTCCTTCCTGTCTCCTCCCAGACCATAGGAGGCTCCTCCAGTTGATTGGCTGGTAGACTTGATAGACAGTACCCATGAGCAAACGTCATTTCCTGACGCCAAGGAAAAGCCACAATGCCTCTGAGGCATTTTCCTCATGGTGGAGCTCTCCACAGCAAGTCTCCAGTAGGTGGCGTCATTCCAATCGTTACAATATCTTTAAAAACATAAAATTAAGGGGTGACAGAGGAATGCACTGGGAGAAAGGGAAAAAGAGAAATGGAATGGGGTAAAGTATCTCACATAAAAGAAGCAAGAAAAAGCTTATACAGTGGAGGTAAAGATGGGGGAGGTGCTAGGGAGTGAGTGAACCTTACTATCAACAGAATTTCCTCAAAGAGAGAATAACATATGCACTCAATTGGGTAGGATGGGAAGAGGATAAGGCAGGAGGGAAGTGATAGAAGGAAAGGAAGATTGGGGGAGGGGCAGTCCAAAGCAAAACACCTTTGGGGAAGGAAAGGGTGAAAGGAGATAGACAATAGAGTAAATGACATGGGGAAGGAGTAGGATGGAGGGAAGTTCAGTTAGCAATAATGAATGTGAAATGATGAGCTGGATGCTCTCAGAAAAGCCTGGAAAGATTTACATGAGCTGATGCAAAAAGAGATGTACTATATACAAAGTAACAGTGATATTGTAGGATGATCAGCTGTGAATGTCTTGGCTATTCTCAGCAATGCAATGATGCAAGACAATTCTAAAGGACTTATAAAAAATGCGATCCATCTCCAGAGAAAGAACTGATGGTGATTGAATACAGAATGAAGTATTTTTTAAGTTTCTTTTTCTTAAGGTTTTTTTTCTGTTTTCTTTTATAACCTGACTAGTGTGGGAATGTGTACAATGTTCTCCTGGTTCTGCTCACTTCACTCTGCATCAGTTCATGTAAGACTTTCCAGGTCTTTTCTGAAATCATCCTGCTCATCATTTCTTATAGCATAATAATATTCCATTATACTTACATACCACAATTTATTCAGCCATTTCCTAATTTCCAAATCTTAGCCACCACAAAAAGAGATACTATAAATATATTTCATATAAATGGGTTCTTTTGCCCCTTTTAAAAACCTCATTTAGTATATAGACCTAGTAGTGGTATTGCTGGATAACAGTTCTATAGCCCTTTAGGCATAGTTCCAAATTGTTCTCTTGAATGGTTGGATCGGTTTACAACTCCACCAATAGTACATTAGTGTCCCAGTTTTCCCACATCCTTTCCAATATGTTAAGTAACTTGATGGGTGTGAGGGTTATGATGAAGTTTTCAGCAATAATAACTCAGAAAATCTGTCTACCAAGGTGTAGAGTTACAAAATTCCTATGTGGGAGAAGGGTAAATGCCAACAAAATAAAAGAACTTTAAACATTTTTGAGTCCACATGACAGAAAGCAATGGAACTAAGAACTCTCAGGTGTTCAGTCATATAGATTATTATATTTAATTCTAAGTTCCACATTTTAAATGGAATATTTATAAACTGGATGAAATGAAGAATAGTAATGGGTCAGGAAACCATGATATATGAGGAGTGAATGAAAAAATGAGAGCTAGTTCAGCTTGGAGAAGACAATGAAGACATAATAGCTATCTCTAAATATTTGAAGAGCAGTCATGTAGAAAAAGAATCATATTTTTTGTATAACTCCCTGTGATTGAACTAGTAACAATGAATGGAGGGTATAGAATACAAATATTATATCCAAATTTGAAAAAAGAAGCCATTTCCTTTCAACTAGTGCTATCCAGCAATGAAATATGCTTCCTTGTAAAGTAATGAGTTCTCTGTTACTGGAAGTATTTCAGCAGAGGTTGCATAATTATCTTTCTAGTAAGAAGAGATATGAAGAGATGAATGAGAGACTTCATTAAATTTTAACTTTTTACTATGTGCCAGGCCATACACAAGTGTTGTGGATGTGGGAAGAAAGGAGGTCAAGGAAGAATCAGGTGCATAGGTTGGGATTGGATAGGTAAAGGGCAAGAGTAAAAACTGGTCAGGAACATGAACCAACATGTCTTAACAGTAATAGATGAGATTCTTGGCAAGGGGTCATAAGAATCACAGGCTTTAACCCCAAGAATGAAGCTTAATAAAGAGCCAAAGATTTTATAAGACAACGATTCTCTTTATCGGGTTTCTTAGCCTGGGGCCTATAGATCCCAGATTTATTAAGAGGGATCCTTGAATTTGGAAGGGAAAAAATATATCTTTATTTCTGTAAATTTGTTTCCTTTTTAATCCTATGTATTTTACTTTATGCACTTAAAAACATTTTTCCAAGGAGACCATACTGCCAAAGGAGTCCATAACACACACACACACATACACACACACACACACACACACAAAATGCTAGAACCTCTGCTCTTCATCCCGTTTGTGCAAAGCCAGAAGTGGTATTAGACCATGGATGGTCTAATATCCCACTTTTATGCACAATCTATCATTGGTGAAATGTTGTGATATGTCTGCACACATAAAGCATCTTTCCTTAGCATTATGAGTTACTTATAATCTTTTTGAGATTGTGGCATTCCATGATTGAGAAATTTATAGCACCAATGGGAAAATACTGATGAAAAGAGATGAATTTTTATAGCAGCCAATTGTTTGGTATTATACAAGTAATCTCAACAAGCCTGTATTAGACATTTAATATGTGTTGGACACCATGCTAAGTACTGATTATTTTAAAAAATGAAATAATCCCTGCCCTCAAGGAACTTATATTCAAATGGGGGACACAACATAAATATGTGTGCATCACATAAAAATACGAAATAGATAAAACGTATTTCTAGAGGAAGATCATTAGCAACTGGGACAATACAGAAAGGATTCATGTACATGGTGGAACATGAGTTGGGTAGAGTAATGAGAGATTCCAAGAAGTGGAGGTAAGGAGGGAATACCTTCAAGGAATGGAAGGCAACCAGGGCAAAGAGGCACAGAGACAGGAATTAGAATGTTGTATATGAAAAACTATGCAGTTTCCCAAATGTAATCCAACATTAGTTTTTCTTGCTCAATTCTTGGTAAAGCTCATTATCCCACTGCTGCATCTGTCCAACATAACTCAATGACCTTCCCATCCAATTATGTGTTATAGTCTAGGCAACACAAATTTCTCATTTTTATCATGTTTCTATTGTAGATGGTTAAACCAATCTCTTTTACATAATTGTAGATTTCACAGAAGAAGCTTTATAGGGTCCTGAGATTCAATGTAATTAATTAGCAATGTCATCTTCAAATAGCTGGAACTATTGGTATACAAATATCTTGCTAGTAATCATGGTTCTTAGAGCAAAAATTTCCATCACTATAATGTATTTCATTAGAGTAACAGAACACTAAAGAACCACCATAGAACTATTGCAATCATTCAGTACCTATAAAATAAAAATGAAATATTGATTAACTTCTGGCCATGCATTATAGAAATATAGCCCTTTGTGAATATGTAGCTTTCTCATTTGTCATCCAATAGGACAATAAATCATGACTTGGTAAAAAATGTTTCCTTGTTAAATTAGAAAGGAAATCAAGAGATTCATTAAGCTTCCTATCTGTCTTTGTTGGATACTCTCACAAGTATTATTTTACCCTATTTTCATCATATTCCAACAGCCCATATTTAAGATGCTCTTTGCAATAAGCCAGGTCAGAAAATAACATTTTCAGTAAGTGTAAAAGTGACTATGAAGTCAACACAAATAGAACAAAGAAAAAAGCCTCATCATTACTCTTCGAAAGCTAACAAAGGAACAAGACAAAAAGGGCAGCTCTGATTAATAGTTGTCCACTTTGTAACAACAAAAATAGTAGTAGCAATGGTTAACATTCATATAACACTTTAAGGCTTGCAAATATTATCATTTTATCTTCAGAACAATCCTGTGAAGTATTATTTATTATAGATTAAGAAACTGAGGCAGAGTGGTTGAATAATTTGTCCACAAGTGTCAGAAGTTGGATTTGAACTCAGGTCTTCCTGACTTCAGGTCCAGCTCTCTATGACTCTGGAAATGAAGGTCCCACTCCCTGTGAACTTAGTCTCTAATTAGTGAACATTCACCTTACCTACCTGTTCACTTCCCAGCAATCTCCGTGCCATCCTTTACCTTTACTCTCAGCCCCATTCAACTCTAGTTCTGATAGTAATAATCAAAACAACACTACCATTCCTGATAAGGATATTTCAATTACTGGATTATTCCAATCACTCTTAACACTTTTCTGACCAAAACCATCTTTGTTAGCCACTACCACCCCACTTTGTGTTATCTTCCTCTATTAGAAAGTAAGCTCTTTGAATGAAGGTGCAGTCTTGCTTCCTAATATTTGTATCCCCAAGACTTAGCACATGCTAGGTGCTTAATAAATGCATTTTATTCATTCTTTCATTCATTCATCTAGTAACATATGAGTGTCACCTAAGTAAGATATCCAAATTAAGCTAAATTATCCTATGGAATAGCATCTTTTCTTTCAAATCACCCATGCCAAATATGGATGGGAGGCAGTGGAGCTTTCTTCAAATCTTAAAAAGGTCAAAGTTATCCCTAAAAAACTTTGGGAAAGAATCTGTACAGTAAATTGCACAGGAAGGAAAAAAAACAACCCCACATTTCTTACATAAAAAGATTTGCCCACTACTGGAGCTCAGATAAGGATCCCATTCAAGTCTACATACATTTATTAAGCATGTACAACATGCAAACCATTATTTAAAGTTCTGAGCATAAAAAGATTAAGTGCATTCCCTGCCCTCAAGGAGCATCAAGTATTTACTAATTATGTTACCACATGGAAGTCAATCTCACTGAGACTCAGTTTTCTCTTCTATAAAATGAGGATAAAATGCCTATAGTGCTTAGTTCACACTGCTGCTGAGGATTAAATGAGACAATATGGGGAAAATTTTTTGTAAATCTTAAATCACCATATAAATGTCTTCTGTTGTTGTTATTATCATTGTTATTAGTATAATGTAATGTAGGTAGAACTCCTAAGTCCCTCCCTGGAAAGGCAACTATAAGGATAAGTAGAGTTGGTTTTATTGTGCACACAGGCCATAAGAAATTTCATTTTATGTGACAGTGAATACCCAAAAGGAAAAGGAGTACTTTGAAGACAATTGCAGCTTGTATGTCAACATTTGTTATGGAGGGTGAAGAGATGTAAAAATGGTAAGAACTTTAAAAGATCCTCCAAATTAAGTTCACACATACTTTGACTCTCAGTGATTTCAATGAGAAAGTAGGGACAAGAATAAATGGCCAAAAAATAAATAAATAAAATGGAAAATACAGTTCAAGCTTGAGAAAAGAAACCCAAGACTTTTAGAGTACTCAAAAATGTCATACCTATAGATGTCTGAGTGTATAGGTTATACAGTAATTTGTATAATATATATAATATGTATTTGTAATTGTTGTTCAGTCATTTTTAGTCATATCCGACTCTTTGTGACCCTATTTGGGGTTTTCTTGGCAAAGATACTGTGGTGGTTTGTTACTTCCTTCTCCAGCTCATTTTACAGATGAAAAAACTGAGGCAGACAGGGTTGTGAACTGCCCAGGGTCACATGGCTACTATGGGTATGCGGCCAGATTAGAACTGAGGAAGAATCATCTTGACTCCTGGCCTGGCACTCTATCTACTGCTCCATCCAGTTGCCCCCACATGTATGTATGCATACACATATGTGTATATATACATATACATGTATCATGATTACTTTATTTGAGAAGAAGTGCAGAAGGCATTGGATATGATGAGGATCAAACAACACCCTCCAAATTGAAATTGGCTATATCTTATTAGGAAAAACTTGTTACTTAATATGGGAGTCATATCAGAATCGGTGATCTATGTACATACTAATAATTAACACAAAGGTCAATATCAACATGAAATTAGAAAAAAATCTAGCTAACAATGAGAAGACATATGCATAATTGTTACTTTTTTGATCTGACCTCTCCAAATCAACCATTGATTACGAAAATTGGGAAATGGAAAAAATGCAAAGATATTTATCTTGAATATAACAATTTCTTGCAAAAATGTTACTGATATAAAACATTTGCTTTAAGGAGAAGATCAAAAGAGCTCAGAAAAGACAGGTGCCAGAAAATACTTGATCTCTATCCTGAGCACATAGTTGACAGCTAGAGACAAGGATGATATAAAATACAAGCTCAATTCTAAAACACCATAGAAGAGGATGTTGTAAGATTATGAGCAATATTACCTTTTAAAAGAAAAAAACAGAAGTAAAAACAAGTCTACAGAAAGCTTACTATGACATGCAAATGAATCACATCATCCTGAGGACATTTATGGAAACTGGCAAGAAAACAAATAGATATAAAACTAAATGGATTTATCAACATTTCTATAATGATCTATTTTCACCAGTAGCATTAGATAAGCCCCATATTTGGACCCTAACATATCATTTCCCTATGTAATGGAAACAGCACTTAGGAAGACAATGTTGGGAAGACTTTCCATTTCAGATCAATTACACACCAAGGAAATCATTCTCAAAACAATACAATCTGGAAAGAATTTTGGGATCATATTACAAGATACAACCAGCTAGGTATATTAAAAATATATAAAAATATATTAACATCCCCAAAAGGTGGCTAAGAGAGTGTGTGTAAATACTAACTCAAATGAGCTGACGTATGCAAAGCATTTTGCAAATTTTAAACTATTAACTAAATGCTAGCTATTATTGTTATTATTTATTATTTTCTCATCTTCATAAAATCTTTACTTGAATGATCCATGTGTATTTAGGATATTCTCAGCATGAGAAAGAGGGTAGCTTTTTGCAAAACGTTCTCTACATTAGAGCACATCTTTGAAGTAACACAATTGATTGAGAGGTACTGAAAATATAAGTACATTATTGTTTATTACAAAAAAGCACTATACTAGCTATAGGATAAAAAAGTCATAGATTATGTTAAAATCTTAAAAGGTTTCTTCATAAATACAGCCCCAGAGATAATTTTTAATCAAATGCCTTATGATTATTTACATTAAAAAATTTTAAACTAGAGTCAGGAGTTCTTAATCTGGGATCTTTGAATTTGGTTTTTAAATGAATGAATGAATGAATAAATAAATAAATAAATAAATAAATAAATAAATAAATAAATAAATAAATAAATAAATAAATAAATAAATAAATAAATAAATAAATAAATGTGATGGTAACCATTTCAATATTATCAGTTTCCTTTGTAATCCTATATATTTCTTTTTATGTATTTAAAAACTATTCTGAGGGGGCAGCTAGGTGTCGCAGTGGATAAAGCACCGGCCCTGGATTCAGGAGTACCTGAGTTCAAATCCGGCCTCAGACACTTGACACTTACTAGCTGTGTGACCCTGGGCAAGTCACTTAACCCCCATTGCCCCACCAAAAAAAAACCTAATTAATTTTAAAAAAACTATTCTGAGAAGGGGGCTCTGAGCTGCACCAGATTGATACAGAAAGATTAAGAAACTCCGCCCCAAATGTATGCTCAGCAATGGTGTTCACCAATGATACTAGAGGGGGCAGGGAAGGGGAGGTACATTGCAGAGTCCAAATGGAAGGATTCCTTCCAGATTATTGGAAGGGGCTAAAATTCTAGCTAGTCTGTCTAAAATATCTAATGACTGGTCGCCAATAAATTATAAGCTTTAACAAGAGTTAGACTTTTAAGCATTTATTAAGGAGAATAAGAATTTGATGAAGAGAGAGAAAAAGAGGCCTAGATTCATCTATCTATCTCAGGAAGCTACAGTTCTCCTGCTTCGCTCTCCGTGAGAGTCCTGGCGAAAGATAGCAAGAGAACCAGCCTCGCCGCCTCTTCCTTCCACAAGCAAACGGTCACTTCCTGACACCAAAGAAAAGCCACATGGCTTGCCCTCAGACATCTTCTCATGGCGGAGCTTTCCTACAGTAAGTCTCCAGCAGGTGGCATCATTCCAATAGTCACATTATAAAGTCTTCCTGATGCTCATTTTGAGAATTATATTGTATAAATTGTATTTATGCCCAGAACATCACCAGACTTCCTCAATAAAATGATAATTCAATGTTCACAATTAGAATCAGCCTAATAATTCATACATGAAAAGCTAAATTGGTGAAAATGCCCATTATTCCAAGTTCACAATAACAAAAAGATACTTTTAATCTAAAAAAAGAAAAAATTCTATAGTACAAATTATGACATGCCAACATGCTGATAGAGAGTCAATCCTTTGAACTGGTATATGTGAATTGGTATATCTGATTCAAGTAATGAAGCTGGACATTAAGTTGAACCAAGAATTAAATGGGAATAAATTGGGTAGCATTTTTAAAAGTGTAGAGTTCTTTAAAATCCCCAAGATACTCCTTTTACCAAAGTCCATGGTTTTTTACATGAATTTTCTACTAATAATGCTTTGTAGAAATCAAATTTGCGAATGACCCACAGGGCAATGAAGAGATGAATGATGGACACAGACTGCAGAGTGTATCTATTAAGGACTTGTGCTCAAAAGGTGGCAAAAAGGAGATCATTAAAGAAACTGGTAATTAAAAAAAACTGACATTCATCTAGTGCTTTTAGGATTTAAAAATGATTTTAATATATTTTTTAATTTGGAGTTTCAACACCCTCCCCACTTTTTTTGTCTATGACCAGTTATTTCTTCCATGTGGGGAGTTTTTGATATGGGAACTTCTTTTACTAATAAACAGCATGACTCACCTATAATGTATCCTCATTTCTTGAGTTAGAACAGGAAGCAACCCGAGAGGCCTTCTAGTCTACCAGATAGGAAAACAGAAACCAAAAAGATTAAATAATTTACCCAAGGTCACACAGTAACCTTTGTAACAAGTACCAAGATTTGAACCCAGGTCTCCTAAGCCACTGTGATTTTAAGTATGCCACACTTAAAGAGCTGCCTGGGATATTGAGAGGTTAAGTGGCTTGTCCCTTCTGGGTCACATAGCCAATATGTGTCAGTGGCAAGACTTAACCCAAATCTCCAAAGGTGGTCTTCTGTCCACTACCATGCTACCCCTCAAGGTAGATACTGTGTCATTTTCCACATTTTTTTCAGATGAGGAAACAAGCTCAGAGATTTAATGTTGACCATTTTCATCAATCATCATTCATTTAAAAGAAAACTTAACCCTTCTTAGCAATACAATGATCCAAATCAACTCCAAAGGACTCATGATGAAAAATGCTCTCCACATCCAGAAAAAAGAATTGTGGATTCTGAATGCAGATTGAACCATACTGTCTCTACTTTTGTTTTTGTTTTTTGTTTTTTGAGGGTTTTCCCTTTTGTTCTTATTCTTCTTTCACAACATGACTAATGCAGAAATATGTTTAATGTGATTGTACCTATATAACCTATATCAGATTGCTTTTCTGTCTTAGGGAGGAGGGAGGGAAGGGAGGGAGGGAGAAAAATTTGACACTAAAAATCTTATGAAAACAAATGTTGAAAACTATCTTTACATGTGACAGGAAAATAATAAAATACTTTTGTGATTTAAAAAAAAAAAGAAGAGGGGCAGCTAGGTAGTGCAGTGGATAAAGCACCGGCCCTGGAGTCAGGAAGACCTGAGTCCAAATTCAGCCTCAGACACTTAACACTTACTAGCTGTGTGACCCTAGGCAGGTCACTTAACCCCAACTGCTTCACCAAAAAGAAAGAAGAAGAAGAAAATTATCCCTAAGTCGAAATTTTTATTTCATTTCTTTCTTATTTAACCCTGCTGTCCTCATGTCCCACTCCAACCTGTTCTACCCCTTTTACTGTATCCTCTAGAATTCCCATTCCATAAAGACAAACTTCCCATCATCCTGGACCTCTTTCTCTCACACTCTTTGCATTTACTAGTCCCCTCTAATAGTTTCCTACTCCATTCCACAGCAATACTGCATCTCCAGCTCTCTTCTGTAACTCAAATTCAAACTCAGGTCCTCTAACTTCAAATCTAGTGTTCTTTACAAGGCATGATACTAGAGGAAATCAGAGAATTCAAAACAATGTAACAGGACAAACTTTGATAACCTAAATGAGACACTTTGAAAAAAAATTAAACTATGGTAAACACTTCCTAAGGGAAATTGAGCTTTCCCAGGATAGTATTCTTATATTAGTTGGGGGAAGGGGTAGGGAACAAGACAAAGGTAAAGTCTGTGAGATGTCAGATTCCAACAGAGAAATCTTGAAGCCCAATATTGAACCTCCTGAATTTGTCTCTGGGTATTCCTGGAGTTTAGCGTTCTGTTTTTTTCTATATACTCTAAAACTCAGATGGTCTAATACATGAATATGCAGTAGATATTCAAGAAATATTTGTTGGTACACATAGGGACTGTTTGGGGAAAGGTCCAACTCTGCTTTGCCAAATGTTCCTGGAATGGCTAATCTGTTCATAGTGATATAGTATATGGCTTTGAATGTGAGGACTCTAGAAGGCATACACCATCAAGAGAAAATAATGAGGGGATTTTTTTCAGATTAAAAGCACCTCCTCTGGGGAGATGGGGTGTCACATCTTAATTGTGATAAGAAAATGTGCTTGAATTCAATTCCACCAGCAAATAGAAATCCCCTATCCTGGCTCTGACTGAATGGTCTTCAATAGCTCTGGTAAATTGTGGTCAAACAGAATTGTACCTATCTTCCACACAGCTGCCAGATGGATATTCCTAAATTGTAAGCTTGATTCACATTGGTCCCCTACTCCAAAAGCTCCAATGGTTCTCTACTACCTTTGGAATAATAATAATAATCAATAACAACAACTACTAGCATTTTTATAATAATTATAATGACCAGCATGACTTTTGCCTGGTAGTTAGTCTGAATATTTTCCTTATTCCAGGCTGAGTACTCTATCCTCTGTACTCCCCAGCTGCTTCTGTGATTTATTATACACAAGAAAAAGGTGCTGCTGTGAATATTTTGGTATGTATAAGGCCTTTTTTCTATCTTTAACTTCCTTATGGTATATGTCCAGCAATGGAATCTCTGAATTCCAAATAAAATACTCCCATAAATGATTTTCAATTTAATAATTATAGCATTTAATATCTTTATTGAATTTAATAAATATATAAATATATTATGTGTCATATAATAAATATGGGTGTATGTTCATTATGTCATATATATTATTCATAATGCAATATGTTATGATATATATATACATATTGCTTAACTATGTAAATGTTATTTCCCTTAATAGAATGCAAGTTCCTTGGGGATAGGAACTTTCACTTTTACCTTTTTTATCTCCAGCATCTTGCTTAACATTTGGTATATAAAAAGTGGTTTAAAAATTCTTGTTGATTGAAGAAGGGAAATGATGAATCATTCCTTTCATTTGGTTAATATTTCACAGAGTTTATGGCAAATTGTCTTAACCTTGCCTTCATATATATTTGCCTCATTTTACCTTTAAATGATATCTTTTCTGGGGCATTTTTTTCTTCTCCACTTATTTCTTGCAACCTGGATGCTTAGGTTTTCCTTTTTTCTCAGTGGGTTAACAACACTGTATAACATCTGAAAGGTTCTGTCTCTGGGACGTTGTTCATGATTACTTTTTGGCTTAATTCAATTTTCCACCATTTCACAGTATCCACAGCTTTGGTTCATATCCATTGTAGTACCTCTTCTCTATCTAAGACCTGAACTATGTGAGTTCCCATTAGGAAAAGATGAAAAAACAAACAAACTTAAAAACACATCTCTGGCTTTCACATAATCCCAATAAAGTAGGTCACCACAAAAAAATGCTACCATATTGGTGCTGCATGCTTTTATAGGTCTAGGAGACTAATGTTCAAGTCAAGCACACTCTCTAGATACCCCTATGTATGCATGCACACACACATACCCACTTAAAAGCTATAGTATCCCTCTTCATTCAGGTAAATAGGTGACACAAGGGGAAAACGTGGGAGGATCAAGGAAAACACAACAACATACAAATGTCAGGGTCTGTGGGAAAGTTAAACTGGGCAAACAGCTCCACAGCATGGGCTTTCAAAAGCAGTCAGCATCAAAAAACAAAGTAACTGGCTCTCCACGGGCATGGTAAGGCAGTGACATTTGATGAAGGGAAGAGAAAGAGACCCTTTTCTGCACTGTTTCCTTGTGCCTACATAGGTTACTTGTCATGCAGTGAGTCCCAGGACAAGCCGCTGATAATTTACTTTGTTGTGTCTCTAAGAGGATGAATTTAACTCCTGCTCTAGAGAAAATAAAAGTGATCCCTTGTTCTTTAAAAGGAAAAGCATAAGAAAATAGTTTTAGAATATTAATAAAGCTAACATTTACATACCACTTTCATGTCTGCAAAGCAGTTTACAATATAATATCATTTTTATCTATTTATTTATAATATTTACAATATGGTTTCATTTTATTTTCAAAATATCCCAGGGGGATATTATTATTATTATTATTATCCCCATTTTACATAAGAGAAAATGGAGGCAGACAGAATTTAATTTACTTGTTAACAATCATACATCTAATAGGTATATGAGGTAGGATTTGAACAAATATCTTCCTGATTCTGGTCCAGAGCTCTATCCACTCCACAACCTAGGTACTTCTAGGATATATTACATAGATTATAGTACCAGGGAGAAAGGATGAAGGTGTCATATAAAAAACAAATATTGTATAATCAAGATGTCTAGGGGGCAGCTAGGTGGCACAGTGGATAAAGCACCAACACTGGATTCAGGAGGACCTGAGTTCAAATCCATCTTCAGACACTTGACACTTGCTAGCTGTGTGACCTTGGCCAAATCACTTAACCCCCATAGCCCCACAAAAAAATAAACAAAAAAATGCCTGATTTCTATGCATATGCACATGTATATATGTGCATGCAGAGTAACATGCACAGTAAGAGAAATTTCAATCCTATAGACAGTGTAGGTTCTGCATGGCATAGTGACTAGAGTGCTGGACTTGGAGTCAGGAAAACCTCAATTCCAATGCTGCTTCAAATACTTACTGGCTGTGTAACCCTAGACAATCACTTCACCTCTCAGCCTCAGTTTCCTCATCTGCAAAATAGGGATAATAACATCTACTTCCTAAAGTGGTTGTCTCAAGTAAGATAATAGTTGTCAAGTACATTGGAACCTTTAAAGAACTATATTAATGCTAGCTATAATTATCATTTGGAATCATCTCCTTTCCAAGGAGCAGTCAAAAGTTTTGCCTGTAGTCCACCTTTAGTGATATCACAATTTCATCACCATAATCTAACTTTATCATTACCTAGCATTTGTAAGAGAGGTGAGAATGAAATGATATGACCCAATGGATTCATTTCTAGATTAGAATGTCTTTATGGGCCAAAGAGAAGGAGAGATAGGTACTGCATCCTTTGTAGGACAATTATCGATAGTTTCAGCAGCTTCTGCTACGTTATGATTTTATGAAAAGAAAGCTCCTTGACACCATCCCATTACACACTTCAGGGAAGCAAATAAGCTTTGTTTTAGCTCATGCCACAAAGAACCAGATTGTAGATGAAGAAGAATCTCCTCAGAACTTCTAATAGTTTTTCACAAGAATTACTCACCTTGTCACAGCCAGTTATAATTATGTGCCAACGCTTGGGTCTACCACCTGTGTCTACAAATCTTTTAATAATGAATACTATGTGGGGGCAGCTAGGTGGTGCAGTGGATAAAGCACTAGCCCTGGATTCAGGAGGACCTGAGTTCAAATTCGGCATCAAACACTTAACACTTACTAGCTGTGTGACCCTGGGCAAGTCACTTAACCCTCATTGCCCTGCAAAATAATAATAATAATGAATACCATGTCATGTCAAGATCAAGAGTCCCACAAAAAAAGAAAAAAGTATTAAACCTGAAATAAATTCTACTGAATTAAAAACATTGATTAAATACCTATGTAGAATCCCTATGCTAAGTATTAAGGACAAAAAGATTAGAGGCAACATGGCATAGTGGACAAAAATCTTTCCTGTTACTCAGGGAAGACTTGCATTCGGGTCTAGCCTCTGAAAAAAACATGAACCTCTATAACCCTGGGCAATTCATTAAACCTCTTGTACCCAAGGCAACTCTCAAAAACTATAGGTTAGGGGGCAGCTAGGTGGTGCAGTGGATAAAACACTGGCCCTGGATTCGGGAGGACCTGAGTTCAAATCTGGCCTCAGACACTTGACACTTACTAGCTGTGTGACCCTGGGCAAATCGCTTAACCCTCATTGCCCCATAAAACAAAAAAAGAAACAAAAACCCTTTAGGTTATATACAAGTTACTGCTTTGCATTGGTGAAGGGAGTTTCAACTCTGGAAATCCCTTTATGGGCAATGAAGTCGATTGGTGCAAAGAACACTGAACTTGAAGTCAGGAAGGTCTGAGTCCAAATCCTGCAGCGGACCCTAACTAGCTCTGTGACCCAGGATGAGCCACTTATCCTCTCTCAGTTTTCTCATCTATAAAATAGCTATAATAGTAGCACCTACCTCAGAAGGTGGCTGTGAGGACCAAAGAAGATAACATGTAAAGAATTTTGCAAACCTTAAAGCATTACATAAACACCATCTATTGTTATTATTGCACTGATTAAATTGAAGATTCAGAATAAAAAAATGTGCAAGAAACCCTTTGCTAATCTCTGAGGATATAAATGTGTGTGTAAACATATGTATACATAATCTATGTACATATACATGTGTATATATATGCAAAATGATACTGCAAGTTAATTCTTTAAGGAATTGAAATTCTCTTGAGGACTGGTTCAACAAAAAAAACAATAATAAAGAGATAAAAGTCTATTTTCTCTAGCTGTTCAACTGTGATAGGCACAAAGGATTCAGACAAAGTTTTCAATAAAAATCTGTGATAAGATTTTCAGCAGGAAATGGGCGTTGGAGTTTTAGGGAATACTTCACATGTGAGGTGGTCTATGAGCTTAGCTTTGAAAGAAGGGAAGGATTTCAATAAGTGGAAATGAAGAGAGAGTACTTTCCAGGACTAGAGAATATCTTGAGAATGCACTGAGGCATGAGAGTTTAATAGGATAGCAAAGAACAAAAGGAGCTCATAATTTCTGGACTTGTCTCAATAACACTTTTATCTTTCAAAAGGTGGAGGAATAAGAAATAAGAAACTCAATTCTGATCATGATTCTTTTTTTGTAGGGCAATGAGGGTTAAGTGACTTGCCCAAGGTCACACAGCTGGTGTCAAATGTCTGAGGTCAGATTTGAACTCAGGTCCTCCTGAATCCAGAGCTAGTGCTTTATCCACTGTGCCACCTAGCTGCCCCCTCTGATCATGATTCTTACCAATAATAACAGGTTGCTAGGGTGGAAAAATGAGAAACTTGAAGGTAAGTAACTGCTCTGTTGTAAAGTTTATGGGAGAGAAAGAGATGAAAGTTGTCAATATGCACCATGGATTTTGAGAGACCAGATTTCAAAGAAATCATAAGGAGGATAGTTACAGTCCCATGGGCTATTCTACAAAGTAATTCAGCTACAAAGGAAGAAATCATATCATAGATTATAAATTCTTGGGAATATCAGAAGGTCATGTAGTCCATCTTCATTTTACAGATGAGAAAACCAAAACCCATAAGGGAGAGGTGACTTGCCCAAGATCACACATATAATGAGTATCAGAGCTGTTATCTGAACTCTGGTTCTCTGACTCTACTTCCAGAACTCTTTTCCAAAGTACCAGGAAACTCTCAAGAATGAAATTCTGAAGAAGATACCAAGGAGGGGAAAATTTCATTGTGATGTTGTCAGTAGAAACCTAGGTGGATGCACGGAGAAATTAAAAAGGGTTTTAAAAAGAAATTTACAGAAGATAGGCTTTAGGGCAGGATAAGGATAATAATCCACAGTTCTCAACTTCCCCCTTGCCCCTGTCCAGGGTGCTGACTATAAATAGGGATTAAAAAATGCTTTCAAAACAAGAGTCTAGGCCAGATTTTCTCTTCAGTCCTTTTCCTACAATATTCAGTTCTATGAAGCTAGTTGTAAATTGAATCATGGAAAACAAAAGAGACCCTGCAGGATAAGAGATATGCAAATTTTGCCCACTCATGCTAGAAAGTCTTCGAGTACAGGCCTAGAAATGGACTTCTATTTTCCAAAGACCACTACCTAGGTTTAAGAAAGCTCATTACAAGATTTTTGCTTTGCCATAACAACTCTTGACAATCATCTAATCCTAGATGAGTTTTACTTTACATCAGTCCTGTAAGGACCCACAACAATGGGGTTACAGATCTTTGTGTCAAGATAATGGAATGTGATAGATAAGATTTAGCAGATATTCTGGGGCCCACCTGGAGACTGATTGAATTGGATAAGGCAACTGACTATTGACTGCTTACTAGATTATAAGCACATCTGGCTGGTACTTAAGGGTACTTAAGAAAGTAATTGTTCTCAGAAGCTAGCAACTTTGAACTTTGACCACCTTTGGGCCCAGTGAACCAATCAGCTTGAAGAACCTCCCATTTCTGGGAGGGGAACAGGAAGAAGGAAGTGGAGGCTGTGGAGAGAGCTTGGCCTCTTTGGCTGGGAGAGATCAGTGTGGTGGCAGAGGACTTCAGAAGTGGAAGCTAGGGAAGTTTAGGATCACCAGGTTATAGGAAATCTGTTCTCAATCTTTCTCATTCTTTTACTATCTTTCAATAAACCCTTAAAAAACCTAAATTCGTCTATCAGTGACTTTATTCAGTATCCCCCCAGTTTGGGGGGACAGATTAGAACCCACACTTAGAATTTTAAATTACACATCTTTGAAGCATTGAAGTCACCTTACTTGTTAGGAGAGTGGTGTGCTAGGGGCTTAGAGAAGTTCTCATAAAGTAGTAACAAAAAAAATAAACAACTTTCAGATTTTAGTAACTACCATCAAGGGCAGTTACTATCCCTGGCATTCAGGATAGGGCTGTTGTAGTATCAGGGAGGAGAAGATAGTTGATGGATTATAGCAAACATTCAAAACTCCTTCAAGTTTGAGAGCTCCTCAAAGCCTGAGGTTTCATATATTGAAGTAATTATCTTGGTTCTAATATTGGAGTGGCTCTTACTCCAGCAAACTAACCTAATAAGCATGATGCTTATCATGTTATAGACCTTTCTATATGAAGAAATTGAACACCTTTGCTCCAAGAGCTGCCATAGCCATGGCTAAAGTGATGGTCTCTCAGTTTGTATAATGGTCCTTGAATCTCAATTTGCTTCTTTTCCTACTGCTCCTGAATAGTTAGTTCCTGCTGTGAGGGAAACCATTTGTAGCTATTATGATTCATTAAGGAATTGTTATTTTAAAACCAAAAAGGCTGTTAGGTTTCATCTCCTTATAAATTATGGGATCATAAAACCAGAGCTAGAAGAGACCTTAGAGGGATCATTTTACAGATGGGTAAACTGAAACCCAATGATATGAAATCACTTGCATAAGGTCACACTGATATCAAAGAAAGGAGCCCAGAGAAGTTTGGTGGTTTGTCTAAGATTATACATTTAGTGAGAACCAATAAAGACTATACCAGCTCTTTTATCAACTACATATAAAAACCAGAAGATTTTCGATTCCCATTCCTTGGAGGACAGATTTCATTACACCATGAACCCATTGAGTTTTCCCTGGTTTAAAAACTTTTTGAGGGAAAAATTGTTCCAAAAGAAAATCAAATTTTACTGAGGGATGTAATTCAGCATATTCAAATCAGTACTATAAACTTAGAGCTGAAAGGGATCTTCGACATCATCTCATCTAACCCCCTCATTTACAGTAAGAAAACTAAAACCCAAAAAGCTTAAAGCGACATGCTCAAGGTCACTAACGTAGCAAAGGCAGTAATGGTACTGAGGCCTCCTGATGCCAATCCCGAGACTCTTTCCACCATATCATGTAACTGTTCTGAAGTAGACACAAAGATAAATAATTCTGATAAGGAGGAAACTTTAGAGTTAGAGAATTGTCTAAAGAGACTTATATGGATGTCCAGGTATCTGACCCACAGGTCTAACCTTGTCAATATTGATTTTTTAAAATCTATATATAGGGGCAGCTAGGTGGTGCAGTAGATAGAGCACTGGCCCTGGATTCAGGAGGACCTGACTTCAAATCCGGCCTCAGACACTTGACACTTACTAGCTGTGTGACCCTGGGCAAGTCACAACTCTCATTGCCCTGCAAAAAAAAAATCTATATAGTATTACATAGTGTAGAAGGGATGGGAAATATGCCACTGGTGAAAGGCAGTAGTAGATTATGAATATAAAAGAGACAGAATTTAAACCTAACCCCCTTCCATTTAAACAGTATGAAAGCCTGGTTTTAGGCCAGTGACAGTTATCTTCCAATGGCTCATGGTGGTAAGAAAGTATTCCTAGATTCTCAGAGATCAGATTAGAAATTTTTAGTGATGGATTGTCTGTTGAATAAGGAGTAGCCTTCTTAGATTTGGAGAGGGTCTCAATCAGGTTGGCTATTAGTTAATGAATTTTTGTAGTCCCAGAAACTCTTGAGCACTATTTACTCAGTTATAGATGAGTATAGAACTGCATTGGTGGAGTTAATACCCACCATTAATAAAACTACAGATCCTTGAAATATTGTTGCAGTAACTAAAATGGGTAAAGGTTTCCACGTGACTGAAATGTTCCATCAATACTAAGGTCAAGGAACAGATGGATTGAGGAGACCAAAAGCACTTGGTTAGACAGTAAGTGCACTGGCTGAATGTGTTGACCACTAAAGAAAATGAATATGGAACTTTTTATGGGTTCCACCTCCTTTCTTGAGTAATTAGACAGGGAACATTCAATGACAGATTACCTTTTACTTAGAGGCATAACTATTTTGCTAGCTTAAATTACTTCCCTTCTGAAATGCACAAAATTTTTGGACTCAGTCTTTGAGCATACATTTCTCTCTTGGCTAAGTATCCCCCCTTTTTAGGACTTGATATGTTCCAACATATTTACCTGTAAAACATATTCTTTTTCCTACTGACATAATTTTAACTAGAAATATATTCCCATGACAAAAAAAACACCTTTTAATAAGAAAGTATTTTATATGCTAAATATTCCTGTGAAATACTGGGGATTGTACCAGAATCATAGGATTTGGAAGCTAGTAAAGATTGTAGACACCACAATGCAAACCTATCATTTTGGAAGTGAGGAAATTAAGTTCCAAGAGATAGAAGATATGCTTATGGTCCTACAGCTATCTAGTGACCCAGGATTAGATCCCAAGTCCAATATAGGCCTACAAAGCAGCACTTTCCTTACCATAAGATCTCTGCTTCTCTGCCCTTCTATGAATCATAGGAATTTTTACATGTCTAATAATTCCATGACTCCACAGTAGTAGTTGCCAGAATTTAGCTCCACTATTTATGCTCATCTGCATTGTCACATGGCATCATTAGGTACAGTCACCTAATAACCCTTCAGGTCCCATAAAATGGGTTGTGTTCCATGTACAAAAAATATTTCTAGCAGTTCTCTTTGTGGTGGCAAAGAATTGGAAATCAAGGGAAAGCCCATCAATAGAGGAATGGCTGAACAAGTTGTGGTATATGAATGTAATGAAAAACTATTGTGCTGTAAGAAATGATGAGCAGGCAGATTTCAGAAAAACCAGGAAAGACTTAAGTGGACTGATCCTGAGTGAAGTGAGCAGAACCAGGAAATCATTGTACACAGTAACAGCAACACTGTTTGATGATCAACTGTGATAGACTTGGCTCTTCTCAGCAGTGCAATGATCCAAGACAGTTCCAAAGAACTCATGATAGAGAATGTTCTCCACATCCATAAAAAAGAACTGTGGATTCTGAATGCAGATTGAATCATACTGTTTCTACTTTTTGGCTGTTTTCTTTCTTTTTTTGAGCTTTTTTCCCTTGTATTCTGATTCTTCTTTTGCAATATGACTAATGCAAAAATATGTTTAATGTGATTGTACATATATATCCTATATCAGATTGCTTTCTGTCTTGGAGAGGGGGAAGGGAAGGGAGGGAGGGAGAAAAACGTGGAACTAAAAATCATATGAAAAATGGGTTGTGTTCTACTTTATCAAGCTTTTCATTTGAAATTCCTTAAATTTATGTTAAATAATAAGTAACTGCCTCCCCCCCACAAGAAGACCATTAAATTCTAAGAACTGCTCATTCTTCACTAAGCATGAAAGAATCACATTTCAAATATCATCTTTCCAAGGGTAGAGCCAAGATGTTGGAGAGAAGCCAAGAAGTTGCCTAAGGTATCCCAAGTTTCACTCAAAAACAACATTAAATCAAACCTCTAAATGGATTCTGAAACTACATAACCTACAAAAAGACAGACAGACACAATCTTCCAACTTGAGATAATTTAGAAGACTTCAGGAAAGGTTGGTCTTACTTGGGCAAAAGGGGAGCACAGTGCAGCGCAGCACTGATGGCTTCTGCACAAGTCAGCAGGAAGCTCTTGGCCACCGCAGAGCAACTGAGGTCCCTTGATCCTGGATCAGCAAGCTGGTGGCATAGCAGACCAGTTGTGAGACCCACCAGTACCAGCAGAGAGGGCAGGCTGTCAGCTGGAGGGCCACCCACGGGACATGTGCGACTGGGTCTGGCCATCCCAGTACCTGGAGCAAGCACAGGGATCAAGCCTAGGGTGGTGAGAAATCCACAAGCCATAGAGGCTTCAGAGTAGAAAGTCAATGACACAGCCCCTATACCCCAGTACAAGAAGCTTGAAATAGTTGACCTTTGTGCCCCCGGAGCAGACCTCAACTTCAAATATTGTCATTGCAATAAAAGCCTTATAAATAAAAGTCATAGGAATATAATAAGAATCAAGAATATTGAGAATTAAGGATCAAGAATGAGAAACTTTATATCTTCTAGTTTACCAATACTCGTTCAGTGGATTTCAATTAAGATGGGTACTATCCATATGCTTGGAACCATTCTAAAAAAAAGTTCGTTCTTTGTTTTTGTAGAAGTTCTGCATACAAAGAGCTCAGCAATTTGGTATACAATGAGTTTATCACTCTTTGAAAATGTTTTAAAACTCTACTTTTAAAATATAATCTTTTTGCAAAGAAAGATTATTCAGTTTCAATGTGATAAGGGATTGTAGTGAATTTTTACTCAGTACTTGAGTGCAAATTGCTGTGAGATACAGTTCAGTAACTGAAACCCAGTGATGCAAATAGCAATTCTTTGTGCATTTACTTGAGACTCAACAAATCTGATCTCTAAATACAAGTATCTGACATTAACAGGAAGAGACCACTATAAATGATGTCAGGGATCCAAAAAAATATTATTTTATTTGGAGGGAAATACTTCAATACATTCTTTTTAAAAGTTTCTTTTTAATCTTTTAAAAGAGAAAATCATTCATCAATTTGTTTAATCAACATAAATATGTTTACTATAAGACAAACTAATTCAGTTGAAAGAGCACTGCACCTATAATCAGAAGACTTGGACTGAAATCATAGTCCTATCAGTTACTGGAGAAAGTAAATTCACATTTCGGGGAATCTATCTCTTCACCTATCTGATGGGGATAATAATACCTATACCACCTACTTCTCAGTCAGGTAAAATACTTCATAAACCATAAAGAGCTATGTGACTATGAGTTATTATTGTTTATGAAGCACTGTACTAGCTGCTCAAGGGTAGGTGAAGATAAAATAATATCTTTTTAAATTATTTTATTTATTTAATTAAATATTTTCCAATTATATGTTAAAAATTTATAATTTTTTTTTAAATTTAGAGTTCCAAATTCTCTCCCTCCCTCTCACTCCTCTTTACCCCCTTGAGAAGGCAAGTACTTTGATACTGATTACACATGTAAAGTCATGCAAAACATATTTCCATATCAGTCATGTTGCAAAAGAAAAAATAATAATAAAAATAAACTATTTCAGTGTTCATCACTTCTCTCTGTGGAAGGGGATAGCATTTTTCATCATGAGTCCTTTGGAATTGTATTGGATCAATGTCTTGATCAGATTAGCTAAGTCTTTCAAAGGTGATCATCCTAGGGGGCAGCTACATGGCACAGTGGATAAAGCATTGGCCCTGGATTCAGAAGGACTTGAGTTCAAATACAGCCTCAGACACTTGACACTTATTAGTTGTGTGACCCTGGGCAAGTCACTTAACCCTCACTGCCCTGCAAAAAAAAAAAAAAAATCCTACCCACTTCATAGTATGGGATCTTTGTTATATATTGCTTGTTTTTTTTCCCCCTGGGGCAATGGGGGTTAAGTGACTTGCCCAAGGTCACACAGCTAGTAAGTGTCAAGTGTCTGAGGCCGGATTTGAACTCAGGAACTCCTGAATCCAGGGCCCGTGCTTTATCCACTGCACCACCTAGCCACCCCTATATATTGCTATAATCTCTTTGCTAGTATTTTATTTTAACTTTTGACATCAATATTCATTAAGGAAATTGGTTTATAGTTTTCTTTCTCTGTTTTTGCTCTCCCTAGTTTAGATTTCAAAACCATATTTTTGTCATGAAAAGACTTTGGTAGGATTCCTTCTTTACCTCTTTTTTCAAATAGTTTATACAGTATTGGGATTAATTGTTCCTTAAATGTTTGGCAAAATTCACTTGTAAATCCATGTGATCCTAGATATTTCTTTCTTAGGGAGCTCATTGATGACTTGTTCAATTTTTTCTAAGATAGAGTTATTTGGTGGAGCCAAGATTGTGGAGTACAGGTCGGACCCAGCTGAACCTTCCCAATATTCCCCTACAAACAACTTTATATTAACACCTCAAATCAAATTTTGGAGTGGAAGAGCCAACAAAAGTTCAGAGGGATACATTCTTCTAGCCTAAGACAACTTAGAAGCTCCACAAAAAAAGGTCTGTAACACTTGGGTGGGTAGAGGTCTGAAACAGAGGGAGTACCAGTGATGGGCCTTAGAGGTGACCTTGACAGGAGCAGCAGCTTCAGGAGCTCTCAACCTAGATATGGTAAGGAGCCAGGACATCTGGTCAGAAAGAGGACCCTTGCAAGCACTGGGTGCAGCTGGTGCTGATTGTCAATTCTATTGCCCATAAGCAGTTCTGGTTTGCAATTCCAGGATGAAGAGAAGCACTTGTGATTTGCCAGAAGTAAGCAGGTGATCTGGTCACAGTTGTAGTGCCAAGAGGAGCACTAATACTTGAGGCTAAAGGGGAGCAGGGTCCTTCCTGTACAAACCAGAGTATAGAGTAAGAGATCAGTAACCACACCTCTTCCAGGATAAAACCACCTTCAACACACCAAAAACTTGTAGACTCCCAGAATTAGTTCTGAAAGCAGCAATAAAAAAAACACCTGAAGCTTGGGACATTGCCTCCCCCACTCTTTTGCCCCACCCTTTTGATAAAGTTCAAAGTGAAGAAATAGCCTGGGGAAATGAATAAAAAACAACAAAAGAACTTGACTATAAAAACTACTATGGGGTCAGGGAAAACCATTACAAATTAGAAGAAGGCAAAAATGTGAAAACAGTTATAAACAAAGCCTCAAAGGAAAATGTTAATTGGGCCCAATGCCAGGAAGAATTCCTGGAAGCATTAAAGAAAGAAATAAGAATGGTAGAGGGAAAATTGGGAAAATAAATGAGAGTGAGACAAGAAAATTATGGTAAAAGAGGCACTGAAAATAATGAAAAAATATCTTGAAAGACAAAATTGGCCTAATGGTAAAAGGGATGCAAAAAATCCACTGAAGAAAACAACTCCTTAAAAAGCAGAATAGGATAAATGGGAAAGGATGTACAAAAGTTCACTGAAGAAAATAATTCCTTAAAATCAGAATTTGGCAAGAGGAAGCTAATGACTCCATGAGACTTCAAGAAGCAATAAAATCAAGTCAGAAAAATTTAATTGAAGAAAATGTGAAATATCTCATCAGAAAAACAACTGGTCTGGAAAATATACTGAGGAGGAAAAATTTGGAATTATTGGACTACCTGAAATCCATGATCAAAAAAAAGAGCTAAGTGCCTCAATATCTTAGATATAGAAGGTAAAATAAAAATGGAAAGAATTGCCTAATCACCTCCTGAAGAAGATCCCAAAATAAAAACTCCTAGGAATGGTGAAAATATTGAAAGCAGCTAGAAAGAAAAACTTAAAAGGCCATGGAATCACAGTCAGTATCACACAAAATGTGGTACTTTCCACATTAAAGGAGTGGAAGGATTGGAATATAATATTCTGTAGGGCAAAGGATATAGAATCACAACCAAGAATAACCTGCCAAGAAAAACTAAATATAATCTTTCAGAGAAAAAAATAGCATTTAAGGAAATCAAGGATTTCCAAGCATTCCTGCTGAAAAGACTAGAGTGGAATAGAAAATTTGACATTCAAACAGACTTAAGAGAAGCATAAAAACGTAAACACAAAAGATTAATTATAAAGAACTAGATGGACTTAAACTGCTATATTCCTATCTGGGAAGATGATGTCTGTAACTTCTAAAAGACTTTATCATCAGGGGCAGCTAGGTGGTGCAGGGGATAGAGCACTGGCCCTGGATTCAGGAGGACCTGAGTTCAAATCCGGCCTCAGACACTTGACACTTACTAGCTGTGTGACCCTTGGCAAGTCACTTAACCCCCATTGCCCTGCAAAAAAAAAAAAAAGAAAAGAAAGAAAAGAAAAAGACTTTATCATCATTGACAGTTTCGGATCTGGTAGGCTGCTGGAACAGGTTCCGGCGCTGCTACAGGTAAGATGTTAAGGAAAAAAGACACAGAGACATAGGATGGGATTGGAAGGGCCCCATGCACTTGGGTGGTGGCAAAAGGCAAGGTTTATTCGGACAGTATGACATATTTATACTTGAGGTGAGCAAACAGAATGTCTTTGTGTGAAGTTTGCGCCAAAAGAGTAGGATGAGGGGATTGGTTCCTAGACCTTGGGCCATGTAGGCCTTATCTATGATAAGGAGCATGTTTCTGTCCTTTGAAGTTTCCTTGGCGCCTATGCAAATGCATCATCCTTGGTGCCCAACAAATGCATCCACATATTTAATTTTTAATATCCTCAATGGTGACAAATCTTCAAATGATTAGATTAGAACTGGAACTTGGAAGGGCTAATGGAACACCTTTATTTTACATGTAGGGAATCTAAGGCCAAAAAAAGGAGGAAGGGATTTCTGATTCAGAGAAAAGACAAGTCTTGTGAATGAGAACGGGAAGGGATCGAAGTAAATAACATACCATATCATCAAACACAAGGTATGACTATAAAGTAGGGAAACTCATTCTCATCTATGACTCAGAAACTGACTCTAAGCAATTCCAAAAGAACAATTCTAAAAGGTTTCATCTGAAACACCATCAGAATTTCCTCTCAGCTTGACCAATTGGAATGACAGCAGTTATTTGGATATAAAGAGTACTGCTCATGGGATCCAAAGATGTGAGTGCAAGTCCTAGTTCCACCTTTTAATAGCTGTGTAACCTGAAGGCACTTAAATTTTTTAAGCACCAGTTTCTACGCCTATAATAAAATCAAGATAAAAATACTTGTACTATTTTCCTCACAAGTTTGTTTGTTTGTTTTTTTGTGTGTGTGTGAAGAGAGCTTTTTACATCATGGAGTGGTTTATAAATGCAAGTTATTATCATTCGCTAAAATCATCTTCATTGTTTAATAACTAATCCTTTGTAGATATGTGCTTGATATGCAAGGTTTCCAAAATTTTGACCAGAATATTAAAGGATAAATGCATAATCTTTTTTTACATATAAATATTTTATTATTTTCCAGTTACATTTAGAGATAGTTTTCAACATTTGTTTTTATAAGATTTCTAGTTTCAAATTTTTCTCCCTCCCACCCCTCCCTCCTCCCTCCCCAAGACATCAAGTAATCTGATATGGGTTATATATGTACAATCACATTAAACATGTTTTTGCATTAGTCATGTTATGAGAAAAGAATCAGAGCAAAAAGGAAAACAACAAAAAAAACAATAGAAATAGTATGGTTCAATTTGCATCTAGATTCCACAGTTCTTTTTTCCTGGATTTAGAGAGCATTTTCCATTATGAATCCTTTGGAACTATCTTGGACCATTGTATTGCTGAGAAGAATCAAGTCTATCACAGTTGATCACCACACTATGTTGTTGGTACTGTGTACAATGTTCTCCTGGTTCTGCTCATCTCACTTATCATCAGTTCATGCTAGTCCTTCCAGGTTTCTCTGAAATCTGCCTGCTCATTGTTTCTTACAACGCAATAGTATTCCATTACATTCATATACCACAACTTGTTCAGCCATTCCCCAATTGATGGGCAGCCCCTCAATTTCCAATTCCTTGCCACCACAAAAAGAGCAGCTATAAATATTTTTGTACATGGAGGTCCTTTTCCCTTTTTTATGATCTCTTTGGGGAAAGACCTAATAGTGGTATTGCTAGGTCAAAGGGCATGCACAGCTTTATAGCCCTTTGGGCATAGTTCCAAACTGCTCTCCAGAATGGTTGGATCAGTTCACAGCTCCACCAACAACAAATGCATAATCTTTTAAGCTGAGCCTATTTCTGTCTTTCCAATTCCATTGATGGCATTGCCATTTTTCAGTTAACTACATTCAGAACCTTTAAATCATCTTTGAAGATAGGGAAAATTGTCTTACTTTTTCTTCTTCCTCATATCTAGTTGCCAAGACCACTGATTTTTTTTCTACCTCTATGATATATATTGAATCTGTCCTCTCTTTGATTCCCACTACTATCACCTTTAGTTCAGGACCTCATTACTTCTTGCCTGTACTGTTATAGTAACCAACCATTCCCCCTAGCTCCATTCTCTCTTTACTTCAACCCATCCTACATAACTCTGCCAGATTAATTAGCTAAAGCCCAATAATGATCATGCCACTCTTTTGTTTAAAAAAATAACCTCCAATAGCTATTCATTACCTAGCAAATAAGGTCCTGGTTTCAACTTATCTTCTTGTACCCATTTCATCCTATTCCCCTTCATATACCCTATAATCCAGCCAAACTAGACTACTATTTTCTCTATACAAAATTTGTTTATCAGCCTGTGTCTTTTTTTTAAACTTTTCTCTCTACCTGGCATGGCCTCCATTGCATCTTCACCTATTGAAGAAAGGGCTCTTCTCTCCTCATCCATTAACACTTGGTTCTGATATCATTTCCTCCATGAAGTACTGTGTTACAATAACCAAAACAATGATCTGGGGGTCATGAAACCTGAATTTGAGTTCTGGTTATATGAGACCTTGGGGAAGTCTTTTCCCTTCTCTGGACTCTGTTTCCTCATTTGTAAAGCGAAGAGGTTAAAGAAGATGATTTGATTTGTGATTTGTTTCACATAAGGAGCTACTGAATGAAGATGCTTTTCTTTAATGATGTAGTTAGGCACCTTTGGTACAACTTTTTAGTTTGAGAGAGTTATCTAGGACACTGAGAATTTAATTAATTTGACAAGGGTCACATGGCTAGTATATGTCAGAAATGGGACTCGAACCAGGATCATTTTCTATCCATTACACTATGACACCTCTTCTGATTCATATCAGGCTCAAATGAATGCATATCTCATTTAAGAAAGAACATTTAAGAAATTTGCCTGGAGAAGGACATGTCAAACCACTACAGTATCTTTGCCAAGAAAACCTTGTATGGGAGGACGCAGAGTCAGACACAACTAATCAACTAAACAACAACAATAAAATTTACCAAAGTGCACTGTTTGCTGAAGGACTACATGAGCACTGAAGAATGGTACCCTCTTCTCTGGGGTCAGTGACATAGAAAACCAACCCTAAAACTCCTTGGGCCAGGATTCCAATAGGAGGAGATATAAGCAGCGTGGTGATTTAGCCTCCATTCAAGTGGCTGCTCTAAATAACAGTTTCTTGAGAGCAGAGCATTCAAGTTGAAACAGTTAAATCCAACTAGCTGTAGGATCCATACAGCTGTGGCTTCCCTCGCCTCTTAAATAAAATATTAGGGTGTGTTTCTATTGTTTGTTAGCTGTCAGCAGCCCATCTTTCAGCTGACTAAGGTTAAAGGGTATGTAGATTAGTAAACCAGCTGTTTGGTAATTGTCACACTCAGTTACTTGGTAATCCATGGAATAGCATTCTCTGGAGGTAGGGTCTTGGTTGCTAAGCAATAAATTCAGGTAAATAACCTTTCCCTAGGTCTCATTGCAAGGATAGGAGCCGATTGTGCATACAGCAAAACATGGTGAGATGGTAATTAGTGGCTACTTCCCCTCCCTCTCCCCAGTTTTCTGTACAGGTCATGCTGATCACTCTAAAAGACCTTTCTGTATTTTGGTACCCCTACCATGGATACAGCTTGGAAAGCCAACTGCAGTCTAATGTAACAAACAGGAATAATGCTGAATATTTTTTAGGTTATACAAGTCTGTCATGTCCATGAAGGAACTGGGTGCAAGGTCTAGTAAACTTGTTCCCACAGGAACCCAGAAATAGTCTGAAGAAGTTAATGGAAAGCAATAGACCAGAGGAGCTAAGGGGAATCTGTCCCATTTTTCTTCTTTATCCTATTGCCATGATTATGATTATTATGATGGTTGGATTTCTAAACACTTAGGTGCCTAAGGAAAGAGCAATGGTTTGAGAGAGGATCTCCGTTTGAAACCTGACTCTGATATTACTTGTGTATTATGTTGTCACTTCATTTCTTTGGGACTCAGTTTCCTCATCTATAAAATGAGAGTTGAATTAAGTGACCTCCATGGTCCCGTCTAGCCTTCCAGTCTTCTAGCTCCATGTCTATGATCTTAAGTATCTCTTTTTTTTTTTGGTGAGGCAATTGGGGTTAAGTGACTTGCCCAGGGTCATACAGCTAGTAAGTGTTAAGTGTCTGAGGCTGGATTTGAACTCAGGTCCTCCTGAATCCAGGGCTGGCGCTCTATCAACTGCGCCACCTAGCTGCCCCTTTAAGTATCTCTTAATCAAATCACTCTGACTGTTAACAGTATGAAGACAAAGACAGAGATAGAGAGACAGAAAGGAAGAATGGGTGAGAGCCAAAGACCAAGAATTAATTTTCTCTCCATTCTAGATTGCTTCATGCAATCTTTCTTGTCTATAGTACGGGTTATAGATGAGCTTTTAGACAAGCTTCACATCAGATATGCTTTTGTCAAGAATTTTTTTCCAAGGGATTATCCAAGTGAAGTCCTCCTCATCACTATCATTAGGAATCAAGCGTTTTCACCAAGTAGAATTTCAGAAAAAGAGTCAAAAGCAAGAAGCGTGTTTGGAATGGCTATTTCTGAAACTTCCTTCTTACGCATTCTGTCCCTCAACCTCTCTGCCAAGCTCTTTCCGAGGAAAGGCCTGGCTCAAAGCCAGTCATCCTCCATTCCTGAGACAAGTCCCACTAACCAGGCAACTAGACTACCACTTATCTGAACACATCTCACTGGAATGAACGAATGAATGAATGAATGAATGAATGAATGAATGAATGAATGAATGAATGAATGAACGAATGAACGAACGAACGAATGAATGAACGAATGAATGAATGAATGTATGAACAAATGAACAAATGAACGAATGAATGAATGAACGAATGAATGAATGAATGAGGTGACACTATCCCCTCCATGTAGTATGAGGGGTATCATTGAGGGGATTGAAGGAAGGCAGAATAGACTTCTCTAGCTTCTCCCCCAACCTTTCTCCAGGGAATACTTTAATTCCTACCAGCAGGGAAACAGGAGTTTGAGGCCAGAAACTTGACCACTCTGCTCTCCTCAGAGAGAGGGGCTACTGAGCTAGAATTATGTCTATCTGTTCCCTTAATTGTTGTTAGTCTAGGAGATGTGGTTCCCAGGTTCAGACTAAACTTCTGATCACTGTTTATTCATTTGGAAGGGAAAATAAGCTTTATGTGCAAGCTTTATATCCAAGGCTTGACTCCCTTCCCATAAAATGCAAGTTCCACAAGGAATGCACATAATAAGTATCCATGAAATTCATTTATCCAAGTCAATAATAAAACAGAAATAAGAAAAAATACACATGGGACAATATATACCAGACAATACACAGTGAAAGAGTTCTCCCACTGGGAGAGAGGTAATTCAGCTCAACCAAGAGAAACAGTACCAGATCTCACCAAAGGGGAGAGGGACACGATGAAAACTGCTAGTTCTTCTCATGTCAGCTTCTTCACAAAACCTCATTCTCCCTTCAGCAAATTGAAAAGGGTTTGGCACCATCCATCTTCTCCCTCAAAGCGGGAAGCTAGAAGCTTCAGAAGCAATTGCAGAGCCCAAAGAGACTCATAAGACTTGAAAAGACTGAAGTGAACTGAAGAGACTGGTGCTCTCTTTTGTCTTGCTTCTCATCAGCACTGCCTCACACCTCATGCAGATGTGGGACGTTGATCTCCACCATGAGAATAGAATTCCATACCAATGCGCTTTGGGACTCAAATTACAGAATTTTTTAAAAAGAAATTTACATGCCAAGCACTGTGCTAAGCAGTGGAGATACTGATACAAAAGTGAGACAGACCCTGCCCTCAAGAGACTTACATTCTAACAGGGGGAAATAGTACACATAGAGGAGTAATGACCGAGGAAGGGGTTTTAGCCTGGGACCCATAGAAAAGGTAAGGGGAGCCACAGGGCAGTTGATTCTTTTACCCTTTCCAAAAGCAATGGTAATATTGACATGTCTACTTTTCCCAGAACAAGGGAAGAGGGCAGTGGGGAGGCCAACCATGCACAAATGCAGAGGGGATGGGAAGGTGTCCAGAACAGATGGATATTAAATATGATCTGGAATCATATATGTTATGATAGTGGGTCAAGTAAATTTGTACTCACAGATAATCAGTGAGTATAACCTTAGAGTGGAATTCTAAAGCTTAGTGGATTAACTCCCCCATGAAGTGGGGTATGGTCTCTACAGGCCTGGTCCAGAGGATGTTTTTCCATGTGGGGAGAGTAGTACAGCATCAAGGTAGATGGCAAACACTCAGGATGGATTGATGAAGCATGGATTAGGCCTGCTTATAATCATGTATTGGGTGTTGGGAGTGGAAAAGGGAACAAGAATTTATTAAGCATGTACCATGTGCTGAGCACTTTACAAATATCATGACTTTTTTTTTTTTTGGTGAGGCAATTGGAGTTAAGTGACTTGCCCAGGGTCACACAGCTAGTGTTAAGTGCCTGAGACTGGATTTGAATTCAGGTCCTCCTGAATCCAGGGCCGGTACTCTATCCACTGCACCACCTAGCTGTCCCAATATCATGACTTTTTACCAAGCACTTTACAAATATCATGACTTTCCCAGGATTATACCACTAAGTGTCCAAGACTGAATTTGAACTCGTCTTCCTGGCTCCAGGCCCAGTACTCTATCCATTGCACTATCTAGCTGCCCTTAGCTTCAGTGAGTTTGTCCTAAATCAGGACAACTCATCTCAGTATATTAAAAACAAATTTAAAAGGGCAGCTAGGTGGCACAGTGGATAGAGCAACGGCCCTGGAGTCAGGAGTACCTGAGTTCAAATCTGGCCTCAGACACTTGATACTTACTAGCTGTGTGACCCTGGGCAAGTCACTTAACCCCCATTGCCCCGAAAAAAATATTACAGAAAAAGGGAGGGAGGATATAGTTACCTTATGTTTTGTTTTTAGAGTCTCCTACATCATGATGCCCTGGAAAGAGCATGGGATTTGAGAGTTTATGTATCTCTATTCAAAGCCCAACTTTGGCATTTACTGCCTGCATGATGTTAGGTGAGGCACTTCACCTGGCTAGGCCTCAGTTTCCTCATGGATTGAATAGAAGACTTGAATTAGATAGTTTATAAGATCCCTTCCCTATGAGCCTATGACTTTCCACCAGCACCAAATAAATGTCAAGGGCAGGATTCAAATGCAGGTCTCCCCGACTCCAAATCCTGTGTTCTTCACACTCCCCATCTGCAGCTCTGAAATCTTCATGCTCCTTCCATAGCAATGCATTGATCCTCAGCTTTCTCAGCTGGAGCTCATGGTGTCTGTAATACTCAGGAAGGCTTGGATTTAAATTCCACCTCAGATAACTTCCTGTCAGTGTGACCCTGGGCAACTCAGTTCATTTCTATCACCTTCAGTTTTCTCATCTATAAAATGGGAATGATAATCACACCTCCCCCCTAAGATCATCGTGTAGTTCAAATAAGGTAATGTATGTAAAGTGCTTTAAAGTGCAATATTATTTTCAACTATTATCACATACCTCACAGTATTGTTTGCATCAAACAAAATAATGTATGGGAAACAATCTTTTAACCTTATAGCACTATAAAAATGACAGTTGTAATTATTTCCTAACGGCATATCCTTTAGATGCCTGTGAGCAGGACTGCACTTAAGGAGATGCAGAAAGATCCAACAGGAGACAAATGAGTTTGTAAGGAGAAAGAAAGGAAAAACTTATTTTGCTTTCCTGAGCAACTGACTAGCTTCATAGCACAGACTTTAACGTACATGTAAAATTCCCATTAATATGTATATAATAAAATGCTCTGATCTAGAGGAGGTGGGGAAAGCCATGAAGTTTCCCTCTCTCAGACTTTCTAACTACAAACACATAAGCTGTTCATTAAAAGAAAAGAGAACAAGCACCCCCCCCCAAATATTCTTATTCATCTAGCTAATATGGCAGCACTGCCTTTTGTTTCTAAACTTTACCTCTTGTTTAAACAATAATCAACTCCATACAAATCCATGAAAACTTACAGAGATTAGTTTATATTTACACTGAAGCCTCCCTATATTTTCATCTTCAGGATGCATACTGTGAGTCCATCCTATAGACAGAACCCCTTTATGATAAGTTACTTTGGTACTTAAGGAAATTCTCTTGGCTAAAGTCTAATACTCTTCCATTTCTGCCATCTTGTTCCAAATTTTCCCCCATAGCAAATAGGACCGTAGCAAGACTCTTACTGCTAAAAGTATATAAATAAAATTGTTCATATTCAGACGACAGAAGGTTTTTTTTCTAAAACAGATTTATGTATTTTGGTATTTCTTCTCTCTACATGTTACAAGACATTTGGATGAATGGAGGTCCATGTCTTACATACCGTAAGAACTTAACAAATGTTCAGTTGAATTGAATTGAAACCATGCACATATGTTCATTTTCTCAACACACATCATTGACCCTTAATAAGAATGCCTTTTTCCTTGTCCTCAAGGTATCATTTAGATATCTTATTGTTACTATAATTTGCCTCTTTACTACTGGGTTGTTGTTTGTTTTAGGGGTTTTTGACTGTTATGCTTTAACTAAACTTTTTTATCCCTGGAGTTAGCAGTCAAAACCTTATTCTTATTAGGCCTGGACATCCTCTCTCTCTCTCTCTCTCTCTCTCTCTCTCTCTCTTTTCCCCTCTCTTATCTCTCTCAATATCTTTCTCTTCCTCCATCCCACCCTCCCCATTCTCTCCCTTTCTCCCCTTTCTCTTTCCTTTTTCTCTCTCCTCTCTCCCTTTCTTCCTCTCTCATCTTTTTCCCTCTCTCATTCTCTCTCTCTCTCTCTCTCTCTCTCTCTCTCTCTCTCTCTCTCTCTCACACACACACACACACACACACACACACACACACACACACACACACACTTATAAATGCAGAGCCCACCTAACCTGGTAATATTTTGTTTTGGTTTTTTAAGGACCTATTTGGAGGCACATGCAAATGGAAAAGTAATGGCCCCAAAGAATGAACTGTTTTTAGAACAAGATTAGCATCACTGTGGTACAAGCCTGTCTTGATTATTTTTCTATCTAGACAAAACTCTAGCAATTTTTTTTTGCTTTTTCAGTCTCACAAAAACCAAGTGTTCTCTAGCAATGAGGCAACGGAAAAAATCAATACTTGCCATGTACCATGTAACCAATAGAATAAGGGGAATGATTTATGTATGGATGGATGCAGCCTGAATCAGCTGGGGCCTCGTACAGAAAGAGAGAGAGAGAGAGAGAGAGAGAGAGAGAGAGAGAGAGAGAGAGAGAGAGAGAGAGAGAGAGAGAGAGAGAAGAGGACAGGAAAGAAGAGAAGAGAACAGGAGAGGAGAGAGAGAGAGAGAGAGAGAGAGGAGAGAGAGAGAGAGAGAGAGAGAGAGAGAGAAAGAGGTGGGGGTGAGTTGAACTGCAGTGATTATTTCTACAGTATGGTCAGATTTTTTTTTTCTGCAGCAATAATCCCCTCTCCAGCACTGCAGGGGATAGGGGAAAGCCTAGCGATTTGTGGAATATATGATGGAGCAGCTTTTTTCTTTTCTCAGAATAATGTTGCTCTGATAATATTAAGGTAGAGTTAGCTACTTAAAAGGGAAGATTGATCTGTGATGATCGGCAGTCCTCTAACCTTCCAGTTTTCTCCATTCTAAGAGAGACAAGTCCCTGGGTCAATGAGAAATAGTTTAAAGAAAGTCAAATTATCCAGCAGGATTAAAAATGTACCAGCTCTGCCTCATGACAAGACCAGCGGGAAGGGCTTACTGAAGAAAACTACTGTACACCTCAGGAGTTTCTGCTGAGAATGTAGTTGGGTTAACTGGATTACCAGGGAGATACCACACTTAAAGGTATTTGATGATTAAGTTAACTTTTAGGCTCTCCAATGTGATTGTTGCTTTATGGAGTCAAATCTCAGCATCCAGATACTAATTGTTGTTCTATTTTCCTGGTGTTAGGCTGCTAATAAGAAGCACTTAGCCCCAGCCACACTCGGTGTTAAATGTTGTAAACAGTGGAGGCTTGTAAAATGAATTTTGATTGTGACTTTAAACTGTACTGATCACTTGCTTGAGACTGTCAAAGCCTCTTGGAGAATGCCTGCCCCATGGTCAGCCCTCAACCTGGACTTGGGGAGGCTCTGAAAGAGGCAATCCTAAATGTTTCTTTACAGTGCCTTTGGCTTTGGGATTTTATTTTATTTTAATATATTTCAGCCTGATTGTTGTGCGTTGCCATCAATGGTGTATTTGGTCATAAAGTAAGCCTGATCATCAATATTTCTGTATATCTATTGAAAATGACTTTTGCTCCTTTTTAAGTGAGGAGCATAGGTACAATATAAGAAATGTTTAATTCTCAGCCATCTTTTAACACAGGTATGTTCTTAGTATTAGAGTTAGGTAGTGTGTGATAATAGGAAAGCACCCCCATATGCAACATGATTAATTATGTAAAATGTTATAGTTAGAAAGATGTTTTAAGTAGTATGCAAAACCCCAATAGTGCCACAGTATTAGGCATCTTATAATTCACGGTCATTTAATTCAGAGCAGGTCAGGTTGACATCTGAAAGCTATTAAAATATCCCTCTCCCTTGAGTTGAAAATACCAGTTAATTCCTTCATAAGTATATCTAGACAACTGTTACCAGACCTTTAAAGGATTCCTGTAGATTCTTTTAAAAGAAATTCCATATTGGTTTTTGAAACTCAGATTGACACTGTGCTCCCCATGAGATTTAATACCAGCTAATTTTTCATCTTCCAGTCATCACAGACCTGGCTAGCTAGGTATGCCAACAGCGTTTTCTCTGTGCTCATAACCTGGGTTGTACTTCCACCTTTATCTCATCTACTTAGTGTTTCTATTTAGTGGTTGGGTTTATTACAATACTTCAGGGTAATGCTGAAAAAACAGAACATAGACTAGCTCATGTGATGAAAAATACTTAGCTCATTAAATAGTATTGTTTCTTGGTTTTTAAAATATCTCTTTCCATACCCTAGAAAGCATTACAAAATAAATGGAACTGATTAGGAGGGAAATTGGTTATAATTCAGTGAAAACTCTCAAACTTCTTTTAATCATTCAAATATCTGGTCACTTAAAGGTTTAGCTTTGCACTGGTCTTCCTCAAATAATCTACAGGAGAGTACTGTCTAAAATTAAGGGGGAAAATAGATTTTTCCAGCCCTCATGAATAAAAAATGCTAAAAATGAACTTCACAAAGCAAACTGAGAAGGCAATTTAAAAAAAGATAATACAGAAGTAAATAGTGAGGCCAAATGCAACTCAAAATAATTTGAATAAGTAAAATGGATTAGTTATCAGCTTACCTCTAAGTAAAGGTTGACATTTTTCTTGATTAGGGTCTCAATCTCCTTGCTCTTTCTCTGCAGTATTCATTCAGATTGGTAAAGAAAAAAAAACCCCACCATTGTTACAATTTTTACCTTTTTCTCTTTTCTGTGCCTCAACCAGGCTGCCTAGGACTTAAACCATCTGAAAATGGAAGGAGATTAACACAATGAAACCTGGCGGTGGCCCAAAGACAGTAAGGACAAGGCTAAACTCTACACATCTAGCAAGTCCAGAGCCATGATTCTGGAGTCCTTGAGAGCAGGTAGGTCTTTACCAGAAAACTGTGACTAGAAGTTAAAAGCACATGGAAATTGAGAATCGGGACTGAGAACAACCGTGCTGCTGGAATTTAATGTAAGCACAACACCTAGGACCTTGCTGCAGATTTATTCTTAGGGATGCGCTACCATATGGAAAACACAGTTACCTGTGGCAGAGAGAAATAGATTATCGTGCAAATCTTGCAAAAGGCCCCAGAGTTCGTTTAATGAGTTTAGTAAATGCTATTATTATATCTGAGCCAGGCCTTCTAACAACACGTGAGGTTTTCAGCAGGCTTCCGCCCCCAAACAATGGGAGTGAGAGAAACAGAATTTATAATAAAGCAACTGTGGTCAGTGTATGAACACAAGGATAACGGCTAAAGAGCTCCCTTCTATTATAACCGCAGAGCCTAGTGCTCGCTTCATGAAATGAGCAATATTAGGAACCTGGCTGTTCACAAAGTTCATTTCCATTGAGCCCAACTTGCCGAGTTCCAGGTAAAAGCCTGAGATTAACCTAATATTTCTCCACTATTATGCCTCAGGTTAACTTTCTACAAACGTCTGGAGTTAAAATGTGCAGGATAAACACGTGCTGGCAAATGATATTGTTAAAGAAAAGCCAATCGCGTCATTGGTGAGCAAACGCCTTCAGTGACCGCCTCCTGAAGATTCTTTCTCCTCACAGGTTGTTAAAATTTCACTAAAGAAATATGTGCTCGGGAGCAAATCGATAGCAAGGCTTAACTGCCTTCTCGATTTAGGACCTTGAGTTCTTGGATAAACTGATTATGAATAACTAGTGGTTTAAAAAACCTAACAAAGGTGGTGTTTCAAGTTCAAATTCTGTCATTCTATGCATAGGAAATGATAAACACTTGAATTCCCTTAGTATTTGTTGTCCAGTTAATTAATAAGAATAGGAAAGAGCAAAAAAAAAAAAAGAAAGAAAGAAATCTCACTGCTAATCACATTTTAGTGTACTTTCACTCACAAAGAAGATAAAGCCAGAAATATTTTGTAATATTATAAATCAAAAAATACTAAGAAACCTTGTGGGACATAATTGGGGTGGGAGGAACAACTTTCTCTTTTTCTTCAATTAATTCCATAGTGCAATATCTCAGTCTACACTAACTTTAATCCGAAAAGAATTTAATAATAAGTCTCTATGTTCAAACCTAAATAAGTTCACCCTAAATAATATGTTTAACTAGAGTTTAAAAAGAGAAAGATAAGCAAAGCCAAATAAACGCCAGGTTCATTATTATAATCTTAAAATGTGATTGATTACCTATACTTCCCAAATAACACTCATTTGCTCCTAACAAAAAAAAATCCTAAAAATATTAAAAAGACAAAAGACACCCCCCCCCCATGCACAGGCCCAACCTACCCACAAATGCAAAGTATTTTTCAAATCCACATTTCAGCCAATTTGCCTAGCGGGTTGCCCTCCCTCACAACACACCATGTGGCTCCTACCATTTGCATCTTTATAGATTATGAGGAGATATAGATTCTTTTATCTAGTGGAAAGCTTTTCAGCCCATCAACAATTCAGGATCGTTTTAAGGAAGCCATCTCCTTTATTCAAACAGAATTTTTCTCCTATCATCTCTAAGGAAGGGAAAGTCTTTTTTTTTTTTTCCAGGGATTAACCTTCCATAGGATGTTCCTAATAAAACTATTAATTGTGATAAATTTCCGATTTTTGCTCCTTCTTCCAGCACTATTTCCATGGCAACGTTCTCACATCCTATTGTTGGGTTGCTCTTCATTCACACAGCAGGTTAAGCCTAGGGCAGCTAGGGCAGGCGGATGGTCAGCCTTTATTTTCTCTGGTCCTTCAACAAAGGTTAGTTGAGGTCACCAGAAGCCAAAGGGTAATTACTTTTCCTCAACAGGGTTAAAGGTACACAGATTGCAATTGGGGCAACTGTATGTATGACCTTCAGCTTTTTATGTCAAATCTCTTTTCTTTTTATCAGAGTAAATGGCAATAAGTAAAATATAATGCACATGATGCAAACTTCAAACCTGGAATTCAGTGTAGAAAGTCAGAAAGTCTTCTTATTTTGTAAATCCATCATCTATTAGCTTAATCTACCTCCCAAGAATCTATTGAATGAACCCAATTCACAAAAGGTTGTATATCCCTTAAATAGAAAGGAAATTAATTGTAGAAAATTGCAGCTGTTCACTGGTGTTTCTCTTCAATTAATCTGATATTCATAATTTCCCAGGTTTCAATCACTTTCCTGAGGGTGTATCCATTAAGGTTTGAAAGAAAATGGAGACATTCCTGGTTTCACTAAACATCTGGGGCTCATTTTCTTATTTCCCCTCCCCCAGATACTAAGTGTGGTGGATCCTTCCTTCTAAATTGGCTGGATGAGATGGTTTCCAGTCCCTTACTTCTGTATTCTGAACACAAAGACACTCCTAAATAACTTAAGGGGACCATATTTTTGAAATTCAATTGTCAACTCTCATTAAATACCTACTGTGTGCAAGACACTATTCTGGAAATACAAATGTAAAAATGTAATAGTCCCTGCTCTCTAAGAGCTTACATTCTACTGGAAGAAAAATATCTAAAGATAAGTAAATATAAATTGTAAACTGCTAGGTGGTGTACTGAGCTTGGAATTAAGACTCATCTTCATGAGTTCAAATCTTTCCTTAGACACATGCTAGCTGTGTGACCCTGGGCAAGTCACTGAACCCTGTTTGCCTCAGTTCCTTATCTGTAAAATGAACTGGAGAAGAAAATGGCAGGCCACTTTAGTATCATTGCCAAGAAAACCCCAAAAGGGGGTCACAAAGAGTTGGATATGACTGAAATGACTGAACAACAAATACAAAATATATACACAGTTCATTACACAGATACATAGATACAAAATATATACATGGTTAAATATTTAAAGCTTTTCCATATCTATTTCATGTACTGGACATTCACAAACTATACTGGAGATATAGCTCTACTAGAATTGGAGACTTCAAAACTAGAACCCCTGGTCAGATATATAAGTACTATAAATTCTGCTTCCAAAACATAGAAACCACCTATGATCTGTGCATGTTAATCTCCATGATGTCTAATCTCCTAAAAGAGGTCACCTTAAAGGATATAATCCTGTCCTACAGAGGACCGGGTTCTGCTAAACTGTTTAATACTTTTGGAACTCTTCAGCCACATCCATGTTGTTACCTGGCTATGCTAGCATCCTTGAAAATGAGAGGACAAACTCCCATTGAGACAGGTACAGGCATTTTTTTTCTATTCTAGTCACCAGGATTCACCTGTGTTTCAGCTGACAGAAATACAGTCAGTTCATTTCCCTCCCGTGTTCTATTCAGAGGCAACTGGTCTTCCACCATCAGTCTGTCCCCACTTTACTCCCACCTATGCAGAGAAGTTGGAATTAGCATCCTCAGAAACTTATTGGACAAGTCATTTTCCTATGCAAGAACTATATTTTATATTAAATGCAAAATCCTTCCTCTAGTACTCAAGCTCTTCCATATTAAATGTCACTTTTCTAATATCCTTCATCTTGTCAGCTCTGTTCAAGAAAAGCTATTTACAACTCCCAACAAGTCAGTCACTGATGTTTGCTTTTTATGCCATTATCCCCATATGGGACATGATCCTCATTCTTCTCTGAGTCAAACCCTACCTTATTTTGAATTTGGCTTAACATTACTCTCCTCCAGGAAGCCCGCCTTGATAATCCCTCTCCCACTTGCAATGCTCCTTTACTGTACACGATTCTTTAGTATTGTACTTCCTGGGATACTGGTTTATTATTTTCTTCTGTAGCTTCCTCAGTCCAGTATGCTGTGCAAATTAACTAGAACAAAGTAAAAAGAAAAAATACATGTACTGACATATAATAAACTTTGCAAATTTTTACATTTATAAAAACTATCAACATAACCTGTGTTAAGTAATCCATATGCTTGGGTAGTGTGACCAGGGATTTTCTCCAGGAAAAATGGCTTTAGGGTACTGAAAATACTACTAGTTCTTCCATAGAAGACTCAAAGATTAACAGCTTCCTGTGTTAAGTAATCCATAGACTAAAGGTATCAGTCAAATAAATCAATGTATAACCATAGGGCATATGTGGGTATTCACTCAGCATTTGCTCTAGTTCAGGCTACAGCAGAAAGCCATTCCTGAATGTCAGTGCTGTCCACCAGAGGTCAGTATCCCATGTCACAAATGCTAAAGGGGATACACCAATGATTTCCAATAAGATGGCCCTACACCCTTGAGTATAATGCTGTTACAAATCAGAGAATCAAAGGATCAAAGACCTAGAGGCTATCCAGTACAATTCCCTTACTTTATAGATGAGAAAACTAAAGGTCTAGGAGGTTGTGACTTGCCCAAGGTCACACAGGAAGATTTGAACCCAAGTCCTCTGACTTCATACTTCTTTCCATTGTACCCGGCCTTCAATTCAATAAACATTCATTAAGAGACTACAAGCATACCTCAGAGATGCTGTGAGTTCAGTTCCAAACCACCACAATAAAGCAAAGCTCACAAAAAAACAAGTCACTATTTTTTTGGCTTCCCAGTACATATAAAAGTTATGTTTGCACTATACTATAACCTATTAAGTATGCAATAGTATTATGTCTAAAAAAAACAACACACATACCTTAATTTAAAAATACCTTATTCCTTTCAAAAAATGCTAACTATCATCTGAGCCTTCAATGAGTCAGAATCCTTTTGCTAGTGAAGTCTTACCTCGATGTTGATAGCTGCTGATTAATGGTGGTTGCTGAAGGTTGGAGTAGCTATGGAAATTTCATAAAATAAGACAACAATGAAGTTTGCCACCTTGATTGACTCTTTCTTTACTTGAACACTTAGAGGCCATTATAGGGTTATTAATGGGCCTAATTTCAATATTGTTGAGTCTCAGGGAACAGGGAAGCCTGATAAGCGAGAGAGAAAGAAGGGGGAAAGGCCTGTCAGTGGAACAGTCAGAACATATACAAGAATTGTTGATTATGTTTGCCATCGTATGTAGGCGTGGTTTGTGGCCCCCTAAAACAATTACAATAGCAACATCAAAGATCACTGATTACAGATCATCATTAGAGATATAATTAAGGTGAAAAAGTTTGAAATAATGCAAGAATTACTAAAATGTGACACAGAAACATGATATGAGCACATGCTGTTGGAAAAATGGCACCCACAGACTTGCTCTACTACACTGGGTTAACACAAACCTTCAATTTGTTAAACAAACAAAAAAAAAAACCAACAACAACAACAAAAACCACTATCTTCAAAACTGAACAAAGCAAAGCAAAATAAAATGAGGTATACTAGAGACTGTTACATACGTTGAGGAAGATATAAAGATGAGACAGCCCTGTCTGTATGCAAATGCAGCTCTGGTGAAATGCAAAACTTTGAATTAGGAAAGTTTGTATTTAAACCTTACCTTCTCCTTCTCCATGCCCTGCCCCCTGGTTTCAGAGACCCCTTCTTGCCCTCCAGTGCCCAGGACTCTCCTGATACCCAAAGGTCCCTTCAATACTGGTGAATGTGATTTGAGATGTCAATTTGGAAGAGTTTTTAGTGACTCCAGTTACCTACTCAGGTTGTATTTAAACAAAAATGCTGAGTGAGGGCAATGCTTAGCCCTAAAGAATAACTCTAATAATGGAATTTCAGGGACTGTGACACCTGGATGGAGGAAAGAGAAGTATCTTTGGATGAGTGGAGAGGAGAGAACCTTCCTGGTACCCCTCAAATCATACCCTAACACTTATTCCATCTTCACATACACCAATTTTTACTCATGGGTATTCCAGGCCACACAAAGATTAAAAACATCAGACCTAAGACATTGGGACAGAGATTCCAGCAATGTCACAGACCATAGAGTTACACACACTTTAAAGTGGGCACCTTTAATCCCCTATTCCCAGAATGATATATAATCAGGCTGTGGCCAAAACTCACATCTTCAGATTTACATAGAGAAATGGTTATCTATATGTCTCCTCATGATCTAAGTAATACACAACTCTAATAACTACAAGGGATTTCCTCATATGATATTCTAATACTTCTTTTCCCCACCCCACTCTTCACCACTCCTTATTTATATATGTTCTTCTAGCTCCTCAAAAACTTTATATTATCTCTCTCAGAATTCCATACCATTTTATGGCCATATCATACATATTTCTTTTTTATTGCATAGATTCCAGGTAACTGGTGCTTTTTGGTTAAAAAATAATCACTCATCATGGAATTTTTACCATTGTAATCAATCCTTTCTTTTCTTCAAGGAGTAGAGAGGAGTAGATCTCTCCTATGATTGGTGCCCTTATTTTTTGGAGCATAAAGCTGTGCTCTTTGTAGCTTAAAGACTAAACTTCTTTGATAACTCCTGAATGGTTTTATTAGTTACCCAGGGGAATGTTCCAGCAAACAACATTGCACACAATACATTGCTATATAGTAGGTGCTACATAGTATACATGTTTGCTGATTATTGATTGCTCTCCCTTTAAATGAAACATGTTATGGTTTGAGTAGCTCAAGAATAAGAGAAAAGTTTTAGGAAATATCTATTCCTTAGGTTTCATTCATTACAAATCAAAGTACATCATTGTACTTTTGTTCTGAAGCAGGAATTGCCTCATTTTGCTTGTAACCCCACAAGCTACTACAATATCTTGTCCATGGCAGGTACTTACTAAATATTTACCTTTATGTTAACTTTATTATTTACTGCCTTTTATCTCCATAATGATAAATTCTAAGATTGCCAGCAAGGCAGGAAAGCTCTATGCTAAGACCAAATCCAACATTCTGATCCAATAAACATTTCTTAAGTGCTTACAATGTTCAAGGCACTGTGTCAGTGCCAAAAACAAAATGAAAAGCAGTCCCTGCCCCCAAGCAGCTTATATTCTACTGGGGCTAGGGAGGAAAGAGGTATAACAGCCAACAAAAGGCCATTTCTTGACCACAAAGTAAACAGACAGGAAATAATCAGAGAATATCTATGCATGCTATTAAGTGGAGAGCCAAGATTCCCAATTGCACACTATTACTTAGTTCCAGAAGGAGACTCACCAAGCATCTATATGAGGGGTTGCTTCAAGTAAACCACTCCATGCACACCCCTAGAGACTGTGCTCTCATTGGCCAGTTCCCTATTATACTTACATGAAGCAGAATGATCAACAAAATGACTATTATCTATCATTATCATACTTAAGTCTTATACTTTCTGGTGGAGTACAAATCCACCCAGCAAACAGGTTAGAAACCAGGTTTTGACCTATACTTCCCTCGGAAGTTGGTCCTTATCCTGCTTTAACCTGAGACTTGCTATACCAGCCTCTGATTCTGTAAAGGATACTTCACATAGTGGCCAAGAAGAACAGAGCTTCATCCGGTGGAGCCAGGTCTGCAGAGGTGGAAAAATAATCTCACCAGCATCAACTTGACAAGTGTCATTTCTGAGCCTTCTTCCAAGGAAGCAATGAACACGGGCTATAAAAAATGACCATCATCCATTGCTCACCTAGACTATCAATCTAGATCTTCAATGCAAGACTTTCAAAAACTCCTCCATGGGAAAAAAATGGATTTTTTAAAAACAGATTCAAGTGCACACTGGGGAAAAACAGGTGCATGCATTCCAGCAGTCACGGTTAGGCCTGGAAAGCACTTAAAGCTAAAAAATGGCCCATCTGTCATGTGAACAGCAGGAACATTTCCTAACCAGATAAAAATGAGCTATTTGTAGGCATTTAGAAGAACATTATGGAAGATTCAAGGGGGTTTCTGTTACTTGCACAGGTATGCCCCTGCAGAAAGGTTTGCTATTTTTCCCATGAAGTTTGCATGTTAATCATCCCTAAATTAAATTCAATGACCCACTCACAGCTATTTCTTCTTCCTCATCTTCCCAAAATGACTTAAAATCTAGATCCCTTCTTTTATTTCCACCCCTATCTCCAATTTGCTCCCCAGAGTGCCCTTCACAGCTTCACCTTAATAACAACAACTAACTCTAATTAATCTAAGATAGATAATTCACCACTAATTTAATTTCAATACCAATAGGAGCCGACTTCTTGCCCCGCCCCCCCATACAGCAGTGGGAAAAGCAGATTTGTTGCCAGAAAATCTGGGATCAAGTCTCGGCTCTGCCACTTACTACCTGTATGACCAAAGACAAGCCCCTTCACCTTTCTGAATCTCAGTCTCCTTACCTGTAAGAATAAAGGGGAGGGGGCAGCTAGATGGCGCAGTGGTTAACACACCAGCCCTGGATTCAGGAGTACCTGAGTTCAAATCCGGCCTCAGACACTTGACACTTACTAGCTGTGTGACCCCAGGCAAGTCACTTAATCCCCATTGCCTGCAAAAAAAGAAAAAAAAAAGAATAAAGGGGAGGTGGACCTTCAAGGTCATAGGGTCATAGATTTATAGCTGGAAGGGACTTGAGAGGTCATCTAGAATAACTTGCTCATTTTACATACCAGGAAGCTAAGACCCAGAGAAGTGAAGTGCCCAATGTTACTCTGGTAGAAATACCTTCCAGCTTTAGAGTTAAATATCCCAAGTATTCTTGTAGTCTCATTCTTTAAAAAAAAAAAGTGGGCATGGCTGGGATGCTATCTTTTTAGTATCTTGCATTTCCTAGTCACTTGCTCTTATGGTCCCTTCCAACTTCAAGTGAATTCCTGGCACCAAGGAGATTAAAGTCACTGCTTTCTTCTGGATTCCCTCACCCTGCTTTCCTGCCTCATTTTGCGTGTTGTCTCCTCTTTTAGATTGTAAGCTCATTGAGGGCAGGGACTGTCTTATTATTTCCCAGATGTCCAGTGCTTAGCACAGTGTATAAATGTTTATTGGATTTGGATTCTCCACACCAGATATTCCCCAGCCCTGCTGTGAGTCTGACCTCTATTATGCTGAGCCAGAAATCTTAGCAAGATAATCAACTAAACTAAATCATTCCCAGGGAATTTAAGGATAAAGATGGAAGTAGGACAACAGATTAAAAAGTATCAAATGTCTGTAAAAACTTTTTAGAGCAAACTCTTTTCATTCTCTAGAGCAGGGAAGGCACCATATTTCAACACATTTAGACAGCCCTCAATGACGTACCTGAGGAAATAGAAATAGAAAAAGAGGAGAAAGAAGCTGGGCTTTTCTGAAGTTCAAACATGTCGAGATATGAGCTCAGCTTCCCCCTCCCCCATCCATCCCCTTCCCTAATGATGTCAAGGGTAAAGGCATCCTTCCAGTCTCATAGTCTCCTAGGTTCCCAAACTCAGAATTTTCCTTGACTCCTCACTCTCTCACCCCACATAACCATTCAGTTACCAAATCTTGTCCACAACAATCTCCACAGCATATTTCACATCCATCCCATTTTCTCTACTCTCATGGCTACCACCCTAGTTCAGTCCATCATCACACCTTGTTTGGACCACTGCAAGAGCCTCCTAATTGTTCTTCCTGCCTCGTCTCTTCTTTCTCTAAATTATCCTCCAAATAGCTGCCAAAGTGATTTCCCTAAAGCTCAGATCTGACCATGTCATTCCTCTATTCAAAAAAATATATATATATCCTGTGGCCCATAAGGGAGAAAAAAACTTTTTAAAGCCCTTCACAACCTGGACTCCACCTACCTTTCCAGTCTTATTATACACTACCTACCTGCCTCTCACCTTCCCATACTCTATGGTCCAGCTAAATTGTCCATCCTTCTGTTTCTCACACATAATATACCAACTTTTATCTCCATGTCTTTGCACTGACTTCCCCCCACCCCCTAGCATCAATCAATAGGTACTTACTTTGTTCCAGGTACTATGCTAACTGTACTTCCTGACTTCTACCTCTCAGAATACCTAATTTCCTTGAAGAAGGCTCAAGCACCATCTTTTATACTGGGGCTTCTTAAGCTTTTTCCACTTGCAACCCCTTTTTGCCTAGGAAATTGTCACGTGACCCCAAGTATGTAGGTATATAACAAAGCTTGTTAACCTTTTACTGTTGACAATTTTTTCAAGACCCTCACATTCAGTTACAAGACCCCATTATGGGGTTGTGACCCAGAGTTTAAGAAGCTCTGTTCTATATGAAGCCTTTCTGTACCCTCTCTCCCTAAATCCTAGTGGTTTCCCTCCAAAAATTGCATTGTAAATATTTTGTATATCCTTATTTATGTACATATTGTGTTGTCTGAGAGATATTAAGCTATTTGAGGGTAGGAACAATTTCACTTTTGGTTTTGTATCCCTAATATGAATTTGAGAAGATTTGAAATTAATGCTTACTGAGTAATGGATTGATTGATTGGACCAAGCATATACAGAAGGATGTCTTCTCAAAATATCTAAAAGAGAAGGAAACACCAAATGTTTGGAAGAAATCATAGGCCTAATTATTACCAAAAAGATCGGCCAGGAGAATGCTAATAATTAATAAATAAAACAATAGAGTGCTGAACTTGGAATCAAGAAGACATGAGTTCAAATCCTGACTCAGATTTTACTTATTATCCAAACCATGAAATACAGTTGGATGGAACATTCATGGAGCTGATTCAACTGGAGGAAGAGAAGGGGCAGGGAGGAGAGAGGGGGAGAGAGAGAGAGAGAGAGAGAGAGAGAGAGAGAGAGAGAGAGAGAGAGAGAGAATGAGAGAGGGAATGACATGAGCCAAAAATTAAACAGGAAGACAAGAGCAGAATGGATTGTTTTAGAGGAATTGCAGGGGCAGCATGATGGCACAGTGGATAGAGTACTGTCTATGGGGTCAGGAGGACCTAAGTTCAAATCTAGCCTCAGATACTTACTAGCTCTGCGATCTTAGGCAAGTCACTTAACCCTGATTGCCGAAAGAAAGAAAGAAAGAAAGAAAGAAAGAAAGAAAGAAAGAAAGAAAGAAAGAAAGAAAGAAAGAAAGAAAGAAAGAAAGAAAGAAAGAAAGAAAAGAAGTTACCATTTCTTTAATGATTCCAAGCTTCTACCTGAAACAAGGGCCTGTTTCTGACTTTAATATTCTTCCACTGATGTGTCTCTCTGAAAAACTGAAATCGAGGGGCACTCAAAATGCAGGGAAAAAATGAGACAATTAAATAGGAATGAGCAAAGAATTATGTGTTATATAGACCATGCATTCCCCAGGTATCCTTATCATGTCAAGAAAAAGAGACCACCACATGATGTGACTCCCTTGGAGCAGATTTCCAGGAGGGCACAAACAAGTTATCACATGAGATGAGTAGGCATGGATGTGCTGTGAACTACATTGCTAGAGTGAATAAAGGCTCACATTCATGTACTTAGAGCATACTCAGCAGGACACTTTGTTATTGGTAATGAATCATCTATTCTCCTCTTCTGAGAGGAGACTTCTGGAGGCCCCAAGTCTTCTATCCCCTGGTCACATTCATTTAAAAAATGGAAAACATAGGAATGTTGAGCCTTGAGGATTCAAATTCACTCAAGAAACATATGAGTTCCTAAGCTTCCAGTTTAAAATAGTGAAATAAAGTGCTAGTGCAAAATTGAAGAGAGAGATGAAAAGTAGACTCTGATATCCTTAGTCTTCCAGGAAGAGAAGCTATTGTGCCAGAATTCCTTGTGATTTGCCCCACGTATTTTTCCATCCAATTTTTTTTTCTTTTTTCTCTTCACTCTTGTAACTACTTGCCCTCTCACTTAGTTTCAGTCTGTAGTATTTTCTGCTCAGACACATCACTAGAAAGTATAATATGCATTGAGCCTCTGACCTCAGGAGTGGTCTGAAAGTCCCAAAGCAATTCTAGAAATTTGGGGTGTTTTGTTGAGTGAAATACTGAGATCCATCAGCAGTAAGACTTTTCTACAATAAAATTCTATTTTCACAGCCTCCATATCTGTCTCCTCTCTGTTCACACAGCCACCACCCTGGTTCATATGCTCATCATCTCTCACCTAGATTACTATCATAGCCTGCTAACTATTCTCCCTGATTCCAGGCTCCCTTCTTTTCGAATTCATTTTCCACAAAGCTACCAAAATAATCTTCCTAACAAATGGTACTGACCATGTCACTCCCCTGCTCAAAAATTTTCAATGACTCCCTACTGTCTATGGGATTTAAAAAAAACCTTAGTGTTATTCTATTCTCTTCCCCTTCATGAGTTCTTTATCCATGTTTGATGTAAGCTACCTATAAGAGGGCCTATACTCTTAATTTGTCTCTATCCTCAGGAACTAGTATATCACCTTGCACATTGCTTAATAAATGTTCTATGGATCTAATTTAATGATCCAACAATGAGTCCTATAGAGTTTAGAAATATATTATTCAGTTGTACCTAGCATCAGAAACTATATGTGGGGGCAGCTAGGTGGCTCAATGGATAAAGCACTGGCCCTGGATGCTGGAGGACCTGAATTCGAATATGACCTCAGACACTTGACACTTACTTACTAGCTATGTAACCCTGGGCAAGTCACTTACCCCTCATTGCCCCACCAAAAAAAAAAAAGAAATTATATGTGTGCATAAATAAATATATGTAAAATATGTGTATATATCAAATATATAATACACACATGTCTATATTATATACACATATATATGGGGGGTATATGTGTATATATGAAATTGAGTTTCTCTATCCATCTAATTCATTTTTCCAATAGTATAATTAACATGAAAAATGGACATCATTTCCCTGCACCTTACTTTTTGCCTGCATACTTTATACAAAGAACATAATGGTTCTAGTTATTAGCTCACTTTAGGCCAAAAATAACAGTCTAACAATACATTAAAATTTCCATTATCAATCAGGAAATTGCAGGTCAGCTGCTTGAATGATATGGTACTCAGCACACTAAATCCTTGAACTCAGCAAAAAGTATAAATAATTTTACTTAAATTCATGGTTCAAGAGAGGCCCACACAGTAAGTGGGAGAGGAGTAAGGCAATCAATTTAGATAGGACTAAATGGAATAATAATGGATTTCTAATATTTTCATATGTACCATGGAAATTATTGAGTGCTTGCTATATCATTTTCCTATCAAAGAGGTGGCAAATAGTAGCCAATCACAAGACAAAGTGACTCAGCCTCTGGCCTTGCAGGTCTGTTTGACCATCTGTTATTCACACATCATCTTGGGAATCTGCCAAAGGGTACTTACCAACAGCTATCTCAAAAGTTATATTAAGAACCAATTATATTCTTTTTATCTGGGCACTGTGGACCCAGTTTCCCAGTTCAAACCTGGTGCCGACTCTATGTGCCAAAAGTTCTTTCATCAATATTCTTCTAAGCAATTGTAGTTGCCAATATTTTGAGGTCTTAATAGTGATTTTGAGTGAAATTGTTCTACCCTATTTGTTTTCTCCAGGCAACAAAGAGACTTTTGACCCTGTCTCAGGGGTATCCATGATGCCTTTACAAAGCTTTTTTTTTTTTTTTCAAAAGAAGACTTAAGTTCCAGCATGTTCCATTTTGCTAGTTTCTTTTTTATGTTTATATATCTTTAAAATGTGATTCTTCATACCATCTATGCCTCTTTCTGTCACTCTATCATTGGCTTTGCAGAAGCTAAAGACCAAGTTGTATTTTTCTTTGTTTCATGGACCACCATGGCCAACAAATTCATCACCAAGTGGTCAGTGTATTAGTGATAAGAACATAAACAAGAAATACAGAGAATGGCCAAGCATAGATGGACTGTGTTCTGCATCTTTGTTGGGAGGGCCCACGTTGGTGAGATCACAGGTGCATTGGAAGATTGGAATCCATTTTTTTTTTTTTTGCAGGGCAATGAGGGTTAAGTGACTTGCCCAGGGTCACATGACTAGTAAGTGTCAAGTGTCTGAGGGCGGATTTGAACTCAGGTACTCCTGAATCCAGGGCCAGTGCTTTATCCACTACGCCACCTAGCTGCCCTTGGAATCCTTTTTTAAGTTCAAACTTTAGAGTGTTATGTTATGATGAACTGTGACCTTAGGAGAGTCACCGTATATCACCATTTTCCTCTTCTTTAAAAAGAGGAATGTAATTTTTACATTACCTTCACCGTAGGGCAATCAAGAATAAAGTGATTTGCAAATCTTAAAGTCCTAAATTAAGGTGAACTCTTTATCTTTTAAAGTTACCATGAATGCAACTCTGAAGCAAAATCACTAAAATAATTTTTCACCATCAGAGGATATTGTAACCCAGTTACCTGACCCTGTTCCCAGGCAAGGGAGGTGGGGGTCAGATATGGTAATGTGCTACAATAAATAGGGTTCGGCATTTAGAGTCAGAGAACCTGGGTTAAATTCTGAATCTGTAACTTACTGCTGTGACCCTGGCCAAATCAATCAACTTCTCTGGACCTCAGTTTTTTCATCTGTAAAATAAAGGAATGGGACTGGATGGCCTATAAGATCTTTTCTATCTCTCAACTTTGAGCCTATGAAATAGACTGAGTCACAGGCTCACTACAGCAGACCATTATTCCACCTAAAACCAGAGGGCAGCTGGGGGAAACCCCAAGTTCTTCATGGTTCCCAGAGAGCTCGCTATCTCTGTCCTCTACCTAGGCCCTTCTGTAGGTGACACAGTTCAAATGGAATAAAAAATGTAAGCATGGGGGCAGCTAGGTGGCACAGTGGATAAGCACTGGCCCTGGATTCAGGAGGACCTGAGTTCAAATCCAGCCTCAGACACTTGACACTTACTAGCTGTGTGACCCTGGGCAAGTCACTTAACCCTCATTGCCCCACCAAAAAAATAAATGAAAGCATGACTTGATAATATGCAGTTTTTCATTCATGGTTAATGAATCAAAACAAATAACCAAATAATTTAAAATATCTACCATGCATTCTGGAAACCTTTAGTTCTTCTCAAGTTCTAGGACACAGTCCAGATGCTTAGACTCAAATCCCTTATTAGTAGTACTCACCTGAAACTGGCATTCATTCTCCCCTTGCCCATTCATTATTCTACTCATGGTCTTTTGAAGAATTAATGTCTAATCAATGGAGAAACTCAGGATTAGAGATCAGTTCTTAATGCTGTGGCTTTTGTCTGCTTTTCTGTGTTTGGCGGGAACCACCAAAACTGCCCACTAATGGTTTCTTGGCACAGGCAGTTCATAGAGATGGAATGAATGGGACCAACACCATTCTTCCTGGCATATTCATTGGAAAACAGATATAAAGCTGGCAGGGACCCCAGAGATCATTAAGTCCAATCTCTTATTTTACAGATGAGGAAACTAAGTATCAGACAGGTAAAGTGACTTAAGTGATTATGGTAACAATGATCTGTGACATTTGAACCCAGGTCCTCAGGTTCATGGGATTACCATTCTGCCTTCATTTGTTGAATGGAGTCAAGGAAAAGCTCAGACCTCTATAGAGAGACTCCTTTGGCCATCATTCCTCTTTCTCTCTTGAAATACCACTCTTCAAATATCCAATTGGCTTTAATTTTAGTTTTTCTTCTCTGTTTGGCAGGCTCACTAAGAAATGTATTTGGTATTGTCCAAGCTTTATGGGCAGAGCTTATATGAGACACAGGGCCCATTGCTTGCTGCCCGAAACATATATTAAACCTCTACTTTTAAAAAATAACATTTTGGTTGCTGATAATGAAATTGGTGTGAAAATGCATCTCTTTTGTCTTTTTTTTTTTAATCAATGTTGTTGTTTTTCCTTTTGAATGATAAATTATGAGCTTGACTTTTGTTCTTGGAAAAATTCTAGAATGAATCATTAAAGAGATGGTTGGCAATCATCCAGAAAGAGACCTGGTGATTATAAAGAACTAGTATGGCTGCATAATGAACAAGTCATGCCGGGCTAACTTCATTTCCCTTTTTGACAGGATCACTAAACTAGTAGATGAGTGAAATATTATGAATATAGTTTGCTTAGATTTTAATAAAGTTTTCTTATTATTCTTATGGAAAAGATGGAGAGATGAAGAGTAGATGATAATACTCTTAAATAGATTCAGAATCAATTGGATAGTCAGATTCAGAGTAGTTGTTAATATCTCTATGGTAGGAGGTTTTCAGCAGAATATTTCAAGGATCCATGTGTTGTTCTACACATTTTTATCAATTGCTTGCATAAAGGGATAAGTGGTGTACTCATTAAATTCGCAAAAACCACAAATATGAGAGGAATAATTATCAGCCTACATGATAGAGCCAGAATCCAAAAAGACCCTCATAGAAAATACCAGGTTGAATCTACTAAGATGAAATTCAATAGGAATTAATATAAAGTCATTCACTTGGGGATAAGAAATTTGCTGATTTCTGAGTGAAGAATGGACTAGAGTAGGCAGAGACTTGTGGCAGGGAGAATAACCAGCAGGCTATTGTAGAACCCAGGCATAAGATGATACGGGTCTGCACCAGGGTGGTGGCAGTGTCAGAGGAGAAAAGGGGGGCATATTCAAGAGATATTATAAAGGTAAAATCAATAAGGCTTGGGCTATGGATTGCATATGGAGGCTGAGAGTGAGAAGTGACATGTAGGTTGTGAGCTTGGGTGACTCAGAGGATAGTGGTACCCCTGACTGAAGGAAAGGAAGGTTTGGAGGTAGAGATAATGAGACCAGTTTTGGACAAATTGCATTTGAAATGTCTGAGAGACATATGGTTTTAGATGTCCAACAAGCAGTTGGAGAGATGTAAAAGTGGAGGTCAGAAGATAGGTTAGGGCTAGATAAGTAGATTTGAGAGTTATCAGCATAGAAATTCACCATGAATCCATAGGAGCTGATGAGATCACCAAGTTAAATAGTATAGAGGGAGAAGAGAAGAAGGCCCAGGACAGAGCTTTGGGGAACATCCACAGTTAGCAAGCATTACCTGAATGAAGATCCAGCAACAGAAACTGAGAAGAAGCAGACAGATAAGAAGAGAACCAGGAGAGAGTAGTATGATGAAAACCTAAAGAAAAAAAGAGTATCAAGGAAAAGAGACACTGTAGTTCATTGTAATTAGGATGGTTTCTTCTTTTGATTTGCAAATACCCCCTAAAGAACCAGCTGGGTAGCACAGTAAAAAGTGCCCTGGACCTGGATGCAGGAAAACCTGAGTTCAAATCAGGCTTCAGATACTTATTAGCTTTGTGACCCTGGGCAAGTCATTTAACCTCTGCCTGCCTTAATTTCCTCATCTGCTTCTCAGGGTTGTTATGAGGACAAAAATGAGACAATATTTGTAAAATGCTTTCCAATCCTTAAAGTACTTAAACACTAGTGATGGTGGTGGTGGTGATGACGACAATGATATAGTAACATCCCAGTGTGACTTAGTATATTGCAATGCTTTCCACTCTTGACCAAACTTCTAATACCCTGAGAGTGCTCAGCACCCAAAGGGAAAAGAGAAAGAATGAAAGGTAGGAAAGTATGCTGAAAGAGATGGTAGATTAGATCAATAACACACTTCAATTACTTGCCAATTGTACTGGTCCAACATATGGGATTTAATACTCCAAAAGAATCAGAGAAGCAGAAAGAGGCAAGAAGGTAGATAATTTGTTTAACTTACACCTACACTCAGAAATAGGAATCACAGCCAATAGTCTTCTCTGAATAAGAGGATGGTCATAAAGAGAGAGGTATAGATTTTCCATGAACATTATGTTACTGACTAAAGCCCAAGCACAGGCTACTATCCATGTCAGAGAATAACCATTTTCAAATTCATGAATCAGAGCTCTGGTTATAGTTCAGTTGTGATGGATTATCCTCTAATACTTTCTGCCTCCATTATAGGTAGAGGTATGTACAGATATTGACTGACATACTCCTTTCCCCTGGTGATCTCATGCATGCTCATGGCTTCTATTACTACTTATGTCTATGACTCCCAAATCTATATCTACACACACACACACACACACATACACACCAGAGAGAGAAAGAGAGAGAGAGAGAGAGAGAGAGAGAGAGAGAGAGAGAGAAACTTCTCTCACAAACCAAACTTTGTATTTCCAACTTCCTGCCAAATATCTCCACCTGGATTCCTGCAGGCACCTCAAAACCAATATTCAAAAGCAGAATTCATCATCCCCTCTTTCCCTCATAAGCCTTACTGTTTTCCAAGAATCGAAGTTAATGTTACCACCATCTTCCCAGTTACCCAAAATTAAAAGTCTTGAAGTCTTCTTTGACTCATCTCTCGTTTCATCCTATATATCCAAGAGGTCACCAAAATCTGTTGTTTGTATCTCCACAATATCTCCACAACATTTACTTTTCTCTCTGTTCCTGCTGCATCCCCTAAAGGAATTCATGCACCCCTTTCTTCACAAGTTCCTGATTTTCCTGACTCCTCTATCCCTTCTCTAATTCACTCACTCTCCACATTACAACCCTACCTCCATAATCATGTCACTTCTCAATTTAAGAATTTTTAGTGATTCTCTATCACCTAACAAATAAATTCCTTATCTAACATACAAGACACTAAAGTCTGTTCCCACGTACCTGTCGCTCCTTATATTGTATAAGATATACATATATTTTACTTTTCAATAAAAATGGACCACTCCCTATCCCTAATTTGTGTAATGCCCTCTCCTCACAATGTTTCACCTCATAATATACATTTTGTTCTGCACCTTTCCTATATCCATTTTAAAAGTCCCTCTTGGGGCAGCTAGATGGCGCAGTGGTTAAAGCGCTGGCCCTGGATTCAGGAGTACCTGAGTTCAAATCCAGCCTCAGACACTTAACACTTACTAGCTGTGTGACCCTGGGCAAGTCACTTAACCCCCATTGCCCCGCAAAAAAAAAAAAAAAGTCCCTCTTCCCCTTCCTTCAAAGCTGAACTTAGATGCCATCTCATCTCCAAAGCCTTCCTTATCTTTACCCCCATGAAAACGGGCTCTCCCTTCTCAAATTCCTCACAGGACTTGGCTCTTATTACATTCTATGTTGTATCATATCTACCCAGGTACATATAATATTCGCCACACATTAGACAGGAAACTCCTTGAGCTGTCTAGTCTACTTAGAACCTGCACAAATCCCTTCCACAAAATACTTGACAAGTCATCATCTAGCCTGATGGAAGAGATCCACTGCATGGAAATCCATTATCTCAAGGCAGCCCTTTCCAACTGGGTAATATTTGCATGTTAAGAAACTTTTCCTTACAGCAAGCCCAAATTTTCATTTTTGCTACTTCAATTCAATTCAATTTAGTAATCATTTATTAAGTGCCTATACAGAGAACTGTGCTAGGGACTGGAGATAAAAAGACAAAAAGTGGAAGAGTCTCTACTAGGCACCTAGGTGGCACAGTGGATAGAATGATGGACTTGAGTCTGAAAGACCAGAGCTCAAATCCATACTCAGGCGCTTAGTAGCTGTGTAACCTTGGTTAAGTCACTTAATCTCTAGAGATCTTAGTTTCCTAATCTGTAAAGTAGTGTTAATAATGGCATGTATCTCCAAGGGTTGTTGTGACAGCAAAATGTAAAGTGCTTTGCAACCATTAAGGAATTATAAGAATGGCTAAACAAGCTTTGCTTCACTTATGAAAAAGGATATTCTCTTGCAGTTGGAAGAATACAGAAAAACATAGGAAGACTTATACAATCAAAGTGAAGCAGGGGAAATCAGGATAAGAATATATATATATATATATATATATATAATGGCTACAGCAGTGAAAGTGGGGAGGAAGCAAAAAAATTTAATTTAATGCTATATAATTATTGTATAAAAAGTTTACCCCTAAGCCTATGAAATTGCACTTTCCTCCATTCTTTGATGGAATAATGGGACAGGGAGGAAGGATATGAGTATGGAACACTAAATATATAATTGGATTTGATTTCTGTGTTGGTCAGTTTTGCTAAATTACTTTTCCCCCCTCTATTCATTATTAAAAGGGATGACTCTCTAAGTAAGGTATGGAGAGGGAGATATTGGGAAATAGAGATTGGCAAAATGTTGTGGAAACAAAATAATTATAAAAAGATTTTTAAAAGGAATATCAACTTGGCAACTGTGTGGCACATGGACTGGAAAGGGTAGAGAATGGAAACAGGGAGATAAATTAGAAAGAGAATGGATATGGAGGCTCATCTGGAAAAATTGAAGATGACTCTGGGCTTGTAAACAGGAATGACTGGAAGGATGTTATTACCCTCAACAGAACTAGTGAAGTTCAACAGGTGCATGAGTTTGGGGAGAAAGATAATGTGTTCTGTTTTGGACATGTTAGCTTTGAGATGTCCTTGTTACATCCAGGTGGAGATGTCCAGTAGAAAATTAGAAATGTATATAGAGAGTTCAGTCTAGAGATAAGTACTAAGTCTATAGAGTTAGGAATTAACTACATAAAGGTGATGTTGAAATGAATAGAGCTGATGAAATCACCAAGAGAGAGTACAACGAGAAGAGCATCCAGGATGAAACCCACAGGTACATACTTACTTAGGAGGTAGAACACCAGTGATAATCCAGCAGAGGAGACAGGCAGAAAAAAGGGGGGAAAAGATTGTTGTCAATATCCCGGGAGAAAAGCAAATCCAAGAAAAATAATGAATCTAAAAAGGATGAAAACTGAGAAAAGAGCATTGAATTTGGCAATTAGGAGATTGCTTTAATTTTTTTTAAATTTTTTTTACGAGGCAATGAGGGTTAAGTGACTTGCCCAAGGTCACACAACTATTAAGTGTCTGAGGCCGGATTTGAACTCAGGTCCTCCTGAATCCAGGGCCAGTACTACTCTATCCACCGTTTTAATTTTTAAGGAAGGAATTTCAGTGGAATGTTAGGTTTCACAGGGTTTCAAAATGGTTGGGATGTGAGAAATTGTAGTCAATGAGTATAGATGGTTTTGTCTAGGAGTTTGGTTATGAGAGTGGAGATATGCAGAATAGCTTAGAGGGATGCTAAAGTCAATCGAATGTTTTTAAGGATGGGAGAGATCTGCCTGGGCATGTTTTTAGATGGCAGGGAAGGAGTCAAAAAAAGTAAAGAGAGGTTAAAAACTATAACTATATATAGAGAGTCATCAAAGAAACAAGCCTCTGAAAATAAAGGAAAGATTTGAAATTAAGAGAACAAGTAGAAGGCTTGACCTTGATAAGGAAAAGGGCCACCACTTTCTCTGAGGCTGGATTAAAGGATGCTGAAGTTATTGGCTACAGAACTTGGGAGATGAGGCACTTATGGTTGTCAGCCACTATTTTTTTCAGTAAAGTATAAAACAAGGATCTCTGCTGAGAGGGTGGCATAAGGGAGTGGTTGGTATAAGTGCCTTGGAATTTCCATTTACAACCCTTAGTTCTGTCCTCTGGGGACAAGAAAAATAGAATCATGATTCTCAATCTAGAAAGGATTTTAGCAGTCATTGAGGTTAACCCTCACGTTTTACAGATGAGGAAACTGAGGCAAAGAGAGGTTAACTGAATTGCCCAGGGTCACCCAGCTAGTAAGTTAAATTATAAGCTCTTTGAGGGCAGGTACTGTCTTTTGCCTCTTTTTTATCCCCAGCTCTTAGGCCAGTGCCTGGCACAGAGTAAGTGCTTAATAAATATTTAGTGATTGAAGTATTTGAGCAGGACTTGAACCAAGATGTTTCCAACCCCAAGTCCAACACCCTATCCCCTATATCATGATGCCACATTGATATCTAATCCCTCTTCCACATGACAGTCATTCAAATATTTGGATACATCTTTCATACCTCCTAAGTCTCTTCTGCTCCAATTCCCTCAACATATCCTCATACATCATGACCTAGAGGCTCTTCATCATCCTGACCCTTGTACTCTTGAATACTCTCCAACACCTCAATATCCTTCTGAAAATGGGGTGCCCAGAGCTGAACACAGTTCTCTCCATCTGGTCCAAGACAGAGTGCAACAGAATGTTCATTTCTTTGTTCCAGACTCTATGACTCCCTTAATATAATCCTAAAATGCTTTAGCTCTCTTTGCTTCCATGTCATGCTATTGACTCATACCAAGTTTATAGTCCTCCAAAACCTTTATTTTAAGCAAATGACAATAATTATTAATTTTGTTAATGGGGCTTTCTTTCTGAAAAGATTAACACAGTCTTTAGCTACAACATTTCCTTTCTATAGCACACATACAATAATACCTATAGACATATAAGATAATGTGCTAAATGCCAGCATGGTGTTCTATGAATGGAGTTCTGGTCTTAGAGTCAGGAAAACCTGAGTTTGAATCCTGTTTCTGATTCTTATTAGCTCTGTGAGATCGGGGTTCTATCCCTTAACTTCTTGAGTCTCTTTCTTCATCTAAATAATGTTGATAATAATACCTATAGTACCTGCCATTTATGGTTATTGTAAAACACAAATCACATACGTATATAAAGTGCTTTGCAAACTGTAAAGGGCTATAGAAATGTTGGCTATTATTATTACTTACTGTTATTTCTCCAGGCCTCTTTTTCCTCAAGAATGAGGGAGTTGGATTTGATTTCTCCAAGGTCCATTTGTTCTCTGAATCATATAATTCCATAATGTATACTTATTGCAGAAGTAAACATTTTTTTATCCTGAGATATTCTCTTTTTAGGCCCATCTTTTCATTTCAGAATGTATAGAAGTCAGTGTGGGGGGGCAGCTAGATGGCGCAGTGGTTAAAGCACCGGCCCTGGATTCAGGAGTACCTGAGTTCAAATCTGACCTCAGACACTTGACACTTACTAGCTGTGTGACCGTGGGCAAGTCACTTAACCCCAATTGCCTCACTAAAAAACAAAACAAAACAAAACAAAGAAGTCAGTGTGGGAACATACATAGGTGTATACAAACACACACTGCCTAGAATGTAGTATATGTTTAATAAATATTTGTTTACTTACACATTTTTACCATTTTTTGTATAAATTTGACTCAAAGTTGTAAGGGATTTTTAGTTTAAAATCTATCCAATCTATGAACAGGCTCTACAGAAAACATAGGGATAAATTTGCCACAGTCAGAACTAGAGAGTCAATTATTCCCCTGAGCTTGGCTTAGGGAGCTTAAAATGTCTCAACAGAGTTCTATATCCTAAGTCTATAACGAGCCTCAGAAGTAACCGATGCTACTCATTTTTTGAACCAATCTTTGCCATGCAGAGCCTGGTTCTCAGATAAGTATATTTTTGGAGAGAATTGACTGTAGAAAGAAAGGCCACTTAGAAAGAGGTGTGTTTCCCACACTTACCGTCTTTGTGGTTACTCTAGCAATAGAGAAAAGTCCAATCAAAGTCCCTTAATGGTTCTGCTGAACAAGGTGAAGACAAACAGTTAATGACTTTTACCCAAGATATAAATTAATGTGGTTTGAAAAAAATCCTTTAGGAAAATGTGCTCAGGAGGGCTAATGAACACACAAGTCTAAAAATAGCACATCATTTAATTAACAGAATGCTGTCCAATGGTTCTAATTAAAGTCACTGCCAGCACAGATCGAGGACCGGACTCTTCAGGGTTATCGGTTTCCCATCTTTCCCAAGCCTTAAAAAGTTCACCGAAATCATTTTTATTTTACGGGAAATGAAGGTTCAGGATGTTATGGAGAATCCAGAATTGAAGAGGGAAATAAAGTTCATGGGGGCAAGGATGAAACAATGGGCCAAAATTCAATATGCTAAAGGTCACGATGAGAGCATGTAGGACAGAGGATTGTACTTGAAAGAAAAATAAATCCATCATACAGCACTCCGCACAACGTACAAAGAGACCTTGTAAAGCCAAGAGATAGACTGGTTATTATGCCCTACATAGTCAATGGTTACATTCCTTTACTTTAGAGAAACAGTAGAGACTATGACTGACCTTTATTGTTGGCAGAATACATGGTTATCAATAGTAATAACAATATTAATAAAATAGGTAACATTTCCATGGTGCTTTAAGGTTTGTGAATTACTTTTGATATATTATCTTAATTGATCCTTAAAATAACTTTGTGTGGTGGGTCCTATTATTATCTCTATTTCACACATGTGGCCCAGAAAGGTTAAGTGACTTATCCATTGTCATCTAGAAAATAAGTGTCTCAGGTGAGATTTAAGTGGAGTTCTCACTGACTCTAGGTCCAGAATTCTCTACCTCACTATGCTTGCTTTCTATCAAACAAGATCATATTTGGGGAAAAAATTGTTTCCTCTTCAACCTAGATGAGAGTAAGGTTCCAACCTTCCACCCCGACCTGATTCTTCCGTATTAGTTCTTCATTTCACACCCTATTTTTATGAAATAATTGCTCCTTTTAACATTTTCCTACCCAATTTTGTTTTTTAGAATCACCCCATTCTATACAACTCAGCCCTAATTTTCTTTCAAACTACCTTAGTAATGATAACAGTAATGCTAAAATCATTTTCATATATAATAAGTAAATGGGTTTTTTTTTACCTTAATGAGTACCTTATAATTAGTCTTTTATGTGTCCCTTATATTTCTTCTGGATCTGGAAAAAACTTGATCCAAACCTTAATAGTGTTAAATAAGCATAAGTTATGATCATAACCTATATGGTATGATTGCCAAGACAACAGAAATTCCTTCCCCCAAATATCTTTCCATCAATGGCCTACTGCAGTATCTGAAAATTCATTGTTGCTGAGTCTGATTTAAGGCATTGTGGCTACAGGAGTCCCCTGTTAAACACACACACACACACACACACACACACACATACACATGCATGCACACATGCACACATGCATGCACTCACACACATACTAAGCTACCATTAGCCAAAACCTCCTTCATAGCAATCATAGATTTAGAGCTAGAAAGGCCTTTATAGGGTGTCTAGTCCAACCCCTTCATTTTACAGAGGAGAAAATTGAAGCCCAAAGATATCAAAAGTTACACTTGGAGAGAGGCTTGACCATGTCCTTCCATGCCCAGTCTAGCACTCTTTACACTGACTGGTGCCCAATGGTTCCACATAAGCTAATAGAGCCCTTCCTGAAAGGAGCTTAGAATACTAATTTGTGACAGGGACAGAGTGGAGGAAAGGATCCCAAGCATGAAGAGTAGACCTGGATGGGAAACCAAAGTAGAGAACCCTGAACAACGAGGGAACAACAAGAGGTTGTCTCAGTCAAGTTTATTCCTAATAGGGGACATAAATTGATGGGCATTGGAAGATATAATAGAAAGGGCACTAGACTCAAAGCCAGAAGACCCGCATTTAAGTTTCAGTCCTGCCACTTACTACCTTTGTGACTAGACAAGCCTCTAAGCATTGGTTTCTTCAATAGTAAAATAGTAATAACTACCATCACCCACCTCACAGGATTGCTGACAGGATCAGATGAGTTGGTGAAGTTAGAGCACTTTGTCAATTGCATACACAAGTAAATGATTATCGACTCAGCAGAAGGCCACCTCAATACGGAGAATAAAAGAAGAAAACCTTCGTCATGCCAGTCACTATTTATTAGAGAAAAGCCATTCTAGCTCATCTATTATAATGCTACCATTATTGGGGAAATAATTTTGAAACAGAAAATCGGGGTAGAGAATTATAGATGAAAACTATGTGAAATCTTAGGATCAAGGGGGTCGTTTAAAAAGTTTCAAATGACTGTAGAACTTAATTCAATTCGAATCCCCAAGTGTTTATTATCTACAATGTACAAGGCACTGTATTTGGGGATAAAAAATATTTTAAGTCCTTACTCTTAAAGTGCTTATACTCTAAGGGTTCCAGAGGGCACATTCACACATAAGTATATTACAAGACAAAAGAGAAAGATGAGACAAACTATCCTAGGAAAAACTAAGGAAAGAGAAAACATTGTCAGTTGTGGGGATTAGAGGGATCTTTACATTCTTTTCTTCCTTTTTAGTTCATCCAAGTCAACAATTCAATTCTTCAGGAACTTTAATCATACTAACAGGAAAGGAGAAGAACAAAATGTACTGACCGTAAAGACCAGACAAGTTGTACTGAATAAAAATCTTATGCATTTGATTTCACTCTGTTCATCATTAGTACTGATTCCCATTTAATTGGACTCTAGGCCTGGCTTTACTCATTCATGAGCAGGAACCTTGCTTAAGGAAAGAGTCTTCTCTGTTTAACTCTTTGTGACTCAATTTTGGTTTTACTTGGCAAAGATACTAGAATGATTTGCTAGTTCCTTTTCCAGCTCATTTTACAGATGAGGAAACTGAGGCAATCAGAATTAAGTGACTTGCCCAGGGTCACATAGCTAGTGTCAGAGACCAAATCTAAACTCAGATTTTCCTGATTCCTAGCTTGATGTTTTATCCACTGTGCCACCTACCTGCCCTAAGAAAGTTTAGGGGAGACCTTAAAGAACATAGAGTTGATAATGAAATAGCTCTAATTTCTCTTGTGTGAAGTAATATGTCATTACAATGAAAAACTGGATTTTGGGTCATCTATTAAAATTTGGACATCTATTGATATTCTTTTAAAAATAGATAACTTCGATACTGGTGGCTAATGTGGATTGCATAGCTCTCACAGTTACAAAGTTCTTTATAAACATTATCTCATTAGATTTATGCAATGATCCTACAATAGAGGAACTAGAATCATAAATTTAGAGGTGAAATGGACCTCAAAAGCTGTATATTCCAATCTGTCCATTTTACCAACAAGGAAAGTAAGGTCTAGTGAAGTGGAATAATTTGCTCATGGTGGTATAGACAGTTGTGCTAATATCGTCATCCCGGTTTTACAAATGAGTAACGTAAAACTCAGAGAGGTTGAACCACTTGCCCCAAATCACAATGGTAATTTCAAGTCTTATGATTTCAAGTCTAAGACTGCTTCTGCTCTACCAAGCTGTTTAACCAAATGAAACATCCACATAGATGATAAAGTGGTAGTCTACCTCCTTTTAGCTGAGAAAATATAAGCTGAAGCCACAATAGAAGAGAGGGGAAAGGGAATGGGGGCAGTATTTTGGTGATGGTGACACTCAAGTTAAGGCCCCAAATTTCCTAGTAGTTAGCAAATTCCCAGTCAATGAGGGTCTTTAAGTAAAGGCAAGGCACTGGTTGACTCCTGGGGTTCTTTGTGATTTCTTCTGAGATTCTATAATTATACAAGCTATATTTTTAACCAAGGACAATGACCTGGTAGAACATCAACATGTAAAGAACAAATACATGGTTTATTTTTAGTGATCATGCTAAACAACAGTGAGATTCAAAGCAACTGTTTAGCTACTCTTTATGAGAGGAAAAATTAGTTCAGATGTAGCCCATATGTGCCCTGAGGGTCCTTAACCCAACTCTCATGCTCACAGATGAGTCAGGTTCCCTGTTTGGCTACATCTCCCCTTCAGGATTCTAGGGGTATCCCTTAGGGATTATAGACAATACTTTCAAAAGAATAGGAGGGAGGGGGCAGCTAGATGGCACAGTGGTTAAAGCACTGGCCCTGGATTCAGGAGTACCTGAGTTCAAAATCCGGCCTCAGACACTTAACACTTACTAGCTGTGTGACCCTGGGCAAGTCACTTAACCCCCATTGCCCCGCAAAAAAAAAAAAAAAAAGAATAGGAGGGGGCAGCTAGGTGGCCCAGTGGATAAAGTGCCAGCCCTGGATTCAGGAGGACCTGAGTTCAAATCCTGCTTCAGAAACTTGACACTTACTAGCTGTGTGACCCTGGGCAAGTCTCATTGCCTAAGAAAGAAAGAAAGAAAGAAAGAAAGAAAGAAAGGAAGGAAGGAAGGAAGGAAGGAAGGAAGGAAGGAAGGAAGGAAGGAAGGAAGGAAGGAAGGAAGGAAGGAAGGATAGGAGGAAAAACTTTAGAGCTAATGGCATGGTACAGTGGCCTTGGATCATAGTACAGTGTGCAGTATACCATAATAATTCAATAAATATTTGGGGATGACTCTCAAAATAAGTCACACTAGCCTGCTTTTCCCCAAGATCATCAGCTAAAAGTAATTGTCAGCCAACCTTGTTTGTTTGTTTATTTGTTTGTTTGCTTTAGAAAGTGGTATTTAAAAAGGTGCTACATTAGGAAAAGATGGTACAAAATACCCCCCTCCAAAAAAAGTCAGTGACACACTCTCCCCAAAATATACACAGTCCAGGGGAAAGTGGGTTCAAGCTTAGAGAGCACATATGGCAAAGGTATAACAGACCCTGGTTTCTGTAAGTCCTTTTATTCCAGGAGAGGGGCCTTTGAGAAGCATTAAGCATGGTGAATCTATAGCCCTCTGATCTTGACTCTTGATGCAGACATTACAATCAGCTCATCTGGGTATGCCAGTAGAACACTCATAGGAAGATGGGAGATCCAAAATCTTTAAGGTCATTTGAAGCTTGCAAAGTCCTATTCTGGCCAAAGGTGGGAGGAAAGGGAGGAGGCCTGGGCAAGGATAAAGCTACTTTCACTCTCCATAAGAGATTAATTTACAGGGATTTTACTTATAACTCCAGACTCAGTCCAGTTTTTGTAACTCCTCCCATTTCAGCTAACTTGATGCTTTTATGTAGTACACAGAAAGTGAAATTAAGTCCCAAAGCCTATTGGAATAGACCTCTTGCCTAATATCATTTCATTTCATGCAATAGCTTTCACAAACTTTTCATATTCCTTGTAAGCATTTGGGAAAGACTTCCCATAAAAGTTGGGATTTTAGGTGACACTTAAAGGCAATCAGGGAAGTGACCATCCTTCATTTAAAAAAGGTCATAAGAATCTTTAAGAGCTGCCGTCCTCATTCTGTAAATGCTCTTCAAAAATACCCAGCCTGATCGTCCCTTTCTACTCTAAGGAGATTGACTTGCAAAGATGGCCTTCTTAGCATTGAGAGGAATTTCTCTGACACTTCAACTCTCAATTTAGGCCTCTATAGCATGATTAACTGGGATGTGGTGCTGTAACATTAAGCCTATATGCTTCATTTGAGGCTGTCTTGATGGATAAGTAATAGGACTAGAATTTCCAGGTCACTACCATGTGCCACAGCTGTGTAGATGAGTCACAAGGAAAGCAGACAGGCCAGCTGTTATGCTCTCATCCAAACTGATCATACAGTAGTGCCAGCATCCTATAGATCATCCCCCTTGGTCCCCTCAGCCTTCTATAGGATTCTTAGAATTGCAAGCCTCATTAAGATGCGCATTAGTCTTTATTTTTCTACTGAGTCCCCTGAAGGTTGGATCTTTAATTTCTGTCTCAACCAGGCTTTATGGATCTCTCTTCCAGTCCTCTAATTTAGCCATAATACCATCTAAACCACAGTTTACCTGAAACAATAAAAGAACAGGGAAAAATGCTCACCTTGCCAAAACTCTTTGATATTCCAGTGGCAAAACTACTCAAGAGAATGAGCAGATATGTCTCAAAAAAAAAAAAAAAAGATGAGCCTTGAATTCATACTTTGGCATGAGCAATGGAATTGGGGCAGAGAAGAGAGAGGACCTATCTTGTAGTCAGAGAGATTTGGGTTCCACTCTGATACATACTAGCTATCTAATCATGGAAAAGTCATTCCAAGTCTCAGCATAAGTCTCCATGAGTTGCTATAGGCATTGGTGAAAGCATTTTCCATGTTAGAGATTTCCCTACAGTGACAGAATCACAATTCTGAATAACAACAACCCAAAAAAGTGACTGTAATAAAATTGATACCCAAGTAGAGTAAGCTACAGTCCTAGAAACCAAATGGTCAAAAAGGCAAAATGTCATATATATCTATATATAGATATATAGATATATATGACATATAGATATACCAGCAACAATGCCTGCAATATATTTTATTTTTGTATAAAATAGATAACTTAGCTTGAATTTGACCCAGAGAACTTGAGCCAGTATATGCATTATTTCAATCAATTAGCCCAGTCCCCCCAACATTTTTTGGTCAGGCAAATAATTCAAGCTATCAAATTTCCTAGACAAGAAAAAAGGTTGGCTTAGATTTTTTAAAAGAAATCTTATATTTCTGGACAGGTAAAATGGCAGAAACATCTTTGTATCTGTGAAAATCAACTATTATTACAAAAATTAAAACAATTAGGGAAAAATAAATCATTTGGGGCTATTCAGTTGATTACTTTGGGGTATGTACATCAGCAAATAAAGTGCTACAATCTTCAACCTCCAAAGTTTAAAAATGAGAATAAGGACCACATAACAATGCTTATAGTATAGACACATATGAAACCTTTCCCATTCATAAATAAATATGATGGAACATAATATTCGGAAATAATATTCCCAGAAAAAGGGCCACTTTAAAAAGCGAAGGGTGCATAGAGAAATGGATTAGATCAACTAAATACAGCTTGTCAAAAAACCTTCATTTAAAAAAGGTCATAAGAATCTTTAAGAGCTGCCCTCCTCATTCTGTAAAATCAATATTTAAATACCTTAGATATTTGATGTAAAAATGACACCTGCACTAAAAATTCACTGATATTAAGAAACAACATATACTTCTGAAATCAAACTCTTTAACTGATATCATAACCAAATATGAAAATTGAAAGAAAAAAGTCATAGAATCACAAAGTTGGAAAGGACCTTGGTAGTCATTTGGACTGATTCATATTGGGCAAGATTCCCCTCTACAAGATGCCAACAGAATATCCAACCTTTGTTTGAAGACTTCTGAGTAGAAACCTTCACTTAAAACTTGACAAAGTTAACCAAAAGAACCCTCCAAATATCTAAAGCAGCATTAGGAGTAAAAATGTAAACAAAGAAGCAAAATGTTATGATTCAAAGAATAAAATCTTTAGACTCTGTAATTATTGCCATTTTCCTATGGATATAAGGGTTCACTATGAGAAGGTTTTGACACTGGCATTACCACATGACTCCAACATCCCCATTGAAACATTTCAAACTCTGGGCAGAGACTCTACAACCAGATAATCGTGCATAAAAACAAAACCTTTGAAAAATTGCCTTAATGATCAAACACCACAGAAAACTGTTATGAAGCTTTTACCCTCTAGATCTCTAGATGATAATTCCACAGGAATAAAAGTATCATTTTCCCCTCAGGGAATTGAAATTGTCCATGAAAGTAATTGTCTAAAATAAATTTCCTTAACCTTTTTTTGTGTGTCATGGACTTCTTTGGAGGTTTAGGGAAGCCTTTGGATTCCTATCTCAGAATGTTTTTAAATAACTGAAGAAAATGCTAATTTTCAGTTACAAGTTAGCATAAATAAAGATGTAATTTCTTTTCCCAGCCAGATTCAAGGACCTCCTGAAATCTATCCACAGACTCTGGAATTTAGGTCAAAATCCCCTACGCTAAAACATGATTCCAAATGAAAATACCCTTCAATGGCCTTCATCTTGCTTTCTTTTTCTGTTTCCTGAGTATATCAGTATATTTGGAGCATATTCAGCATACAAAAGGAAAAGAAAAAAACGAAAGAGATGAAGCATTTATTAAGCAACTACTATATGCTAGACTCTGTGCTAAGGACTTTTAAAAATAGCATCTCATTTGTTGCTCACAACAACCCTGGGAGGTAGATGCTATTATCGTCACCATTTTACAGTTGAGAAAATTGAAACAGAGGTGAGGTGGCTTGCCCAGGGACACACAGCTAGTAAGTGACTGAGGCTGGATTCGAACTCAGGTCTTCCTGACTCCAAGACCAGGGCTCTATCCACTGCACCCAGCTGATAACAACCCCAGAGGCTCATTAGAGAATCATAGGATATCATAGTTGGAAGGCACCTCAATAGCCAGCTAGTTCAACACATACCAGAAAATCACATGAGTAGACATAATGTAAATGCTTTGTAATTCTAAAAGCACTAAAAGCTAGCTAAAGTAGGAGGAGGGAGAAGCACAAAAGAATCCCCACTATGAGCCTGATAAGTAATTAGTGGGAGAAGAGGAGAAACTTCCTGACTAAGTCTCTAGGCAAGGGCAGCTAGGTGGCACAGTGGATAGAGTACTGGCCCTGGATTCAGGAGGACCTGAGTTCAAATCCAGCCTCAGACACTTAACACTTACTAGCTGTGTGACCCTGGGCAAGTCACTTAACCCCAATTGCCTCACTAAAAAAACAAACAAACAAAAAATAATAGATAAGTCTCCAGGCAGACCCTACTACTTTTCCTAGGAGCTTCTAATTGCTCTAATTGTTAAGAACCTTTGCCTTTTGCCTAGTCTAAATTTGCTTCCTTGTGACTTCCACCTACTCACTCCCTGCTCCTAAATCTTCCCTCTGGCACCTAGCAGACCAAGCTGAAATCCTCTTCAGCATTACAACTTTTGACACACTTCGAGGCTCCTCTCATGCCCTCACTGAGCTGCCTCCTTCCTAGGCTAAGCATCCCTATTTCTTTTAACCAATTACGACATAGAATGGGCTCGAGGACCTCCCTTAGTGTTTTTGGTTGGCCTTCCTCTTGACGTTCTGAAGCTTATCCAGGTCTCTCCTAAACTGTTGAGCCCAGAACTGAACACAGAGATTCAAGTGGGCTTTGAACACAATAAAATACAGAGGAACGATCACTTCCTCATTTCTGGAAACTGATCCCCTCTTAATTCAGCCTGAGTTGGTGTCAACTTTTTTTTTTTACTGTCATATCATATAGTTAACTCATATTAAGCTTGCAGTCCACAAAAATTCTTGCATGTTTTTCAGACAAAATAACATACAAGCCTAAATCCTCCCCCTGTCTTCTATTCATGAAGTTGATATTTTGAACTTTGTGTTTATTACTATTAAATTTCATTTTCATCAAATTAGTTCCATTGCTCCAGCCCATCAAGATCATTTCTGATCCTGTTGCTTTCATATCAAGCATTCACTGTTGTTTCCCTCTCCCCTTTCACAGGGAATAAGAATGCCATCTATGCCTCATCATTAGACTAAGTTTCTTTGAAGAACTCAGCATAATAGAGCTATATGAGAACTGATACAAGTATCCTGAGTCTGGGATAAAGTAGGCAGCCCAGATTCCGCACTCTTTACAAAGGGATGTCATCTCACCAGATGACTTTCAAATCAATAGTAAGGCAAAGTACAGAAATGGCATGATCCAGAATGTTCTAACCCTTTAAATGTGTTTTTTTTAAGTCCCATTTCTGATGTCCCATTGCACTACCACAAGCTCATAATTTAGCCAATGAAGTCAATACAATTAGGAGACCTGTACTGTTGATATTTCATGGCAATTTAATTCAGCGTAGTCCTGTTCTAGGAGCAATAAGAAAAAGCAGATTATATATATATATATATATATATATATATATATATATATATATATATATATATATATAAAGTTGCTGTGTTGGCCTATATATATATATATATATATATATAAAGTTGCTGTGTTGGCCAGTGCACCCTGATTCTGAACTGCTTCAATTGATCTCACCTCATTTCAAAGAGTCTTCTGATACCCCAAATACCAGATGAACCATACTATGTGGATCAATAGGTTTTTCTAGTGAAATAATTGTCTGCTGTCTGAGATTCCCATTACTCCTGTGACAAAAGAACTATTTGATTGACCTCTAGGAAAATAGCAGATGTGGCTAAGCTTCATGCCCCTGGCCTTATCATGGGAAGCAAGGCCTTGAAAGTAATAGGAGCATAGAGTGGTTCTGTGCTGGTTAGTTGTGAGAAGTGAAACACCTGGAGAAGTCTAATCTCTCCTCTCTCTCTCTCTCATCTCTTTCTCTCACACTCTTTCTGTATGTGTCCCTGTCTATCTGCTGTTTTTCTCTTTGTGTTCTGTCTCTCTGTTTCTGTCTGTTTCTCTGTTTCCTTCTCTCCCTCCTCCTTCTCTCTCTCTCTCTCTCTCTCTCTCTCTCTCTCTCTCTCTCTCTCTCTCTCTCTCTCTGTCATCTCTTGGAGAACAAAACTGTGTTCCTGCTGCTGAAGAAAAAGTAGTATTGTTGATGTTCACTCATACATTTCCTGCCTGTTTTTTATCCTTTCTGTCAACTGGACATCCAAGTAAAAGCAATTCTTCTCAGATAATATCTGTATTTTAACGGAAGTTTTTATGTCTTAAGGCAAAGAATTGAGTAAGATGGAAATTTGTGGGTGTATAGGAGGGCCAGTGAGAGTCATATTTGGGGATTGGAGGATATTTATACTTTGTCAACTTGCAAGTCAAACTACATAATAGGTTGCCACCTATTCTGCTTATGCCTAAGGACAGCTATAGTTATGTTGGAACCAATCCATTTCCCCCTGTCAATCCCTGGAACTAAGTGATGATGTTTGAGCACTTATCTACCTAAGGGACACTATTTTTAAAATTTTATTAAGAATTTGATTATTATCAACAGATATTTCAGTATATAAAGAACAAAAAAGGAGGCTGCATATAAAGCCATAAATCTCCCACAGGAACATTTGAGGCCATTATCTGACAACTACAAGATCAAGTTAATAAAGACCTTTCAATCTCTGCAATACTTCCATAATATTTGCATTTGCTTTCTTAAAGACACCTATAAATGTGCTAAATGTGAATTCTCAGATCTCACCCAGCACTACAGCATAGTTCATACTCCCCTCCCAAGATTCACCACCTCGTGATTTGTTTGACCCCATTTCCATAGTTCGATGATAGTGATATACTAGAAAAATGAAAGCAGGCCAATGCCCCTATGAAAATAAGCCTTGATCTCTGTGCCAAGAACTTAAAAGAAATCGGGAAGTGCCTCATGAGAATCAAGCAATAGGCCCAGCCAAAAATAAAATCTAATATACTCTAACTTCCATTTTGTATTTCATGGAAATATGATTTGTAAAGTCATTTTTAAAAGGCTAGACATAGTCTTTTGGCAGCTTAATGGTTACTGTGAGAATGATTCACAACACAATGAAAATCCTATTTGAGTGATTTGGTTTTATCAATTACAAACCATAAAAATGGGGGGAGATGAAGAAAGCACGTAGAAAGAAAAGAAAGATAATTTTTTTTCTTAATTGATGATAATGTCATTATACTGGATGGAAAGAGTTTAATAGTTTCTTTCATGAAATGATAGTATCTTACCAATAGTTTCAGTCTATAAAAATACCCCCACCCCCACTCCAGAGAACTATCCAAAAATATCCAACACTACCAAGTGCATATTTGGTGATATGTTCTTATTCCTCTTCCTCCTCTTCCTCTTCCTCCACCTCCTCCTCCTTTAATTCTTCTTCTTCTTTGCTTTTTCTTCTCCTTCTTCTTCTCCTCTTTCCCTTTCTTCTCCTTCTTCCTTCTCCTGCTGCTGCTGCTTCTCCTCCTTCTTCTTCTTAGAACAAACAACAATAATTGTGATATTCACAAAAGCCAAGGATACTTTTGCTGGTTACATCATTACTCCCATTTAACAGGAAAAATAAATAATTGAGGGGACAGGTTTGATATGCTTCTAGAATATAGCCAAGGTAATTAAAGAGCTGTCAGTCATTTTTTTTTTATTCATGCCCTATTTGAGGTTTTCTTGGCAAAGATACTGGAATGTTTTGCTATTTCCTTTTCCAGCTCATTTTACAGATAAGGAACTGAGGAAAACAGGGTTAAGTGATTTTTCCAGGGTCATACAGTCAGTAAGTGTCTGAGGCTGAATTTGAACTCAGATGTTCCTGATTCCAGGCCCAGCACCCTATCTATCCACTGCATCACCTAGCTGCTTAAAACTGTATAAAGCTTTTTGAAATATCACATATCTTTATGTGTTTTGTATACATATGTATGTGTATATTTGTATTATATATTATGTTGTACATGTGTATGAGTGTATTGTGTGTTTTGTGTGTGCAAATGTGTGTATTTATGTATGTGTATGTGTGTTTTGTTCTTTCTTATGCCCTCCCCTTTCCCTAATCTATTGATAGTTTTGCTTATTTAAAAAAAATCACAATATCATCTAGCTTCATCCTAATTATTATTGTTACTGTATTAAGGCAAAGGATAATGACAATTGTCATTTTTATTTATATTCATTCTAATAAGAATATTAATTATTATGCTCAAGTTCCTATGATTTTGTCACTGTGAACTCCCAATGTGGGAGCTCCCTCCACCAAAGGGAATCACAATCCATCTCTCTTAGAGAGTTGCCTGAGGCTTAAAGGTTAATTGAGTTACATATACATAGTCATGCAGTCAGTAACTGTCCCAGGTTGGATTTAAATCCACGGCTTCTGGACTCTTCTTAACCAATAACCTAAGCTGCTTCTCAGTTTATTATTATCATCATGCTTCTCAATGATCTCAACCCAGGCAGCAGGCTATTAGATCCAAGTTGCACAGAAGAGCTAATACATTTATGCTTTGTTATATGTGAACCACCACCAAAATAATAACAAATGAAAGTTAAAATTTGTATTCTGCTGGGTTTTGTTTATACAAGAAATTCTTGCTTACCTTTTGGTGACTAGGAGAGCCAACCCCAAGGTTTTTAATTCTTCCTGTGGGCAATTAACTGAAAATACCTTGTCATAAACATTTTTAAAAGGTCAAAGAGATGGCAACAATTTTGCTAAAGAGATAAATGGTCAAATAAAACACTGAATTGGTAATTCCCAAGTGACAAAAGCTGCATGCTCTGATCAATAAGGAGACATGCAAAAGGAATTGTGGGATGAAGGGCGGGCCAACCTTGAAGTGTTAATAACTGGCTTCTTTATTCTGCTCGGCACATCATGTCTTGCAGCAGGTGCTGAAGCCCTAAACAGCAAGTGAATAATTATAATCGGAGAGAATTAAGATGTTGACACCTGAAATAAAATATTTTAAAGGACTGGAGAAATTAACAAGAGGTGAAAGGAGGAGCTTTGCAAAGATGAAGGTAAGAATATTAAAGCATTTCCTCTATAAAATATGTTGATATGGTGTTTGGTTCATATCTTGATTCTACTATTTTTCCTAACTTTTGTGTTATCTCCAATGTGCTTCAGAAACTCTCAGCATTGAAGGAATGCTAATTAATTTCCAAATGTTCTTCATATTTTTTCTTTCTCATATCTCCTCCAAATTTAAGTTCATATTCGAAATGTGACTTCAAATTAGCCCATGTTGAATCAAAAATCATATTTTAATATCAGAAAAATCTTAAATATACATTGTAAGCAAGCTTTATTCATTACGGTTTTGAGTTATTTTTAAAGAGGAAGGATCTCCTTGCTTATTATAGATTTTTGATTGCTATAAAGAGTATTTTCTCACTTAACATGCACTATAAATTGCTTATTGTTTTTCTTAAGAACACATCCACTAAACACTCAATAAAGTTTAAGTGAGCACAATCTAGGATGGCAACACAAATAAGTGAGGCATGTGAAGTTTAAAGAAAAGTGACACTAAGTCCCACTAAGAATGCCAGAGTTAGAACTTATGTTTGCTCTGTTGATCTGTTCTTTGTTTTCTCATGATGTCAAAAATAATAACAGTGACATAGATTATAGCTCCATTGATGCAGAAATCTGCCAATAAGAGAAAGTTGTGTGTGTGTGTGTTTGTACTTAAAAACCAACTCATCCAACTCATGATTTTTTTAATTGGACAGTTGGTGGTTAATTTTAAATTGTTAGGGACTCCAGTACATAATATGCCACAAAGCACTGGAGAGTTAATAAATGTTGGAGTGGATTGTTTGCCCCCCTCTATTTAATGACCAACTCCGAGTTACTGTTCGGGCCCAGTAACAGGTGGTACTTTTCCTTTTGAGTAGGTTTCATGTGGGGGAAGAGATTGGGAGATAAAAGAAAAATCTATATATGGTTGTATATGGCAGCTTTGCAAGTAACTCGGTCACACAAGGTGAGTAACAATTTATTCTAAGAAAAAAAACCAGAATGCCATTTTCATTTTTTCTTTTATATAAACCAAATTAAGCTAGTTATAAAATTCATGTTTCATTTCTCCCTATATAGAAAAATTGTAGCATCTGAGAACTTAAGTTGTGTCTGATATATCTTTTTCTCTCCGCCCCAGGGCCTAGAATAGTGTATTACACAGAGTAGGTATTTAATTATTTGATGAATTTAACTGAATTCCTTGAAGGGCTAATGTTTCTACATGTACACGTCAACGCATACAGGATCTATGATTTTGTCCATATGGTAACTCCTTCCCACTGTTGCAGATAGCAACCCAGCATAGTCTTAGAGAGTTGTATGAGTCGCAAAAGCTAAGCAAATAATCCATAATCACTCAGTAGGTGTTCAGTTTGAACTATCTGGCTTTCTGGACTACATAGGGTTTCTAGATTCCAAATCCAACAGTATATCTGCTAGGACATGGAGGTTCTTAACCTGGGATCCATGAACTTGGCAGAGAATTTAGGAGAATATATATGTATGTGTATGTAAATATACATGTGTATTTATTATGTGTTTATTACATGTATATGTTTATTATTACATGTATACATTTATTATATACACATATATACACACACATATATAAAACTGTATTTCAATTTATTTGGTCTCCTTTTTAATCCTATGGATTTTATTTAATGCATTTAAAAACATTATTCTGAGAAGAAGTCATCAATAGGCTTCATCAAACCACCAAAGGGGGTTCATGCCATGAAAAAGGGTTAAGAACCCCAGTCTAGGGCATTCTACTTCTCTCTATGTGTGTTGACTCACTCACACTATGTGTGTTTATTATATTGTTGTCAGGGATCTGTGGAATGACAGAACAATAGGATTAGAAGAGACCTCAGCCATTCTCTAGCCCAATCTCATTTCAAAACTGAGGAAGTGAAGGCCCAAAGATACTAAGGGATTGGCATGGTTCGTTTGCAAGTCACAAAAATAGAACCTACATTCTCTGACTGCCAGGCCAATATTTTCCATATTACCTTACAGAGAACATCATCTTCTAAACTCAATTTTCCTCAGATCTCTTGTTCAGATGCCATATATGGGAAAGTTCATGAGTCTGCAGTTTAGAGAGTCCATTTTTAACAAATTGGTTCATTAATTATTTAATTGAGGAGACTTCTGAGCAATAAAAGGCTTGCTTACCAAAATTGGATAATCAGCTCATGAAACATTGAGCTCAAGAAATTCAAAAACTATCAGAAGTCAATACACGCTGCCTCTCCGTTTGATAAATGCCACCCACTAGCTGCCAACGTCCTGGGAACTAATGCTTTGCCCCAGCACTCCGCAGGCGTACATTAATGGAATCAGTAGCATAAAATATAAACAATGATGTACATATTGATTGCTTGGGACACTTAGAACCAAACAAACATTTGAAAGGTCAGTCATTTTACTTCCATCAAATTGCAGATGAGTCATTTGCATGATGCTAAAAGATGGATCACAATGTCCATTACTGAAGTGATATATAAACTCCATCATACTGGACCTCCAGAAGCATCCTTTTGTCATCTGGAATTAAAAATGCCCAGAAAGAGCTTAATCCCATAAAACACATGGAAATAAATAGTGCTGTATAAAGGACTCAAATATTCAATAAGGAAAGATGTTTTCGGGGAGAAATCTATTATGTAGACTGCATAAATGTCAGGAAACAGCATTTTACTCTGACAGCACATTTTTAAAAGTTTCTATAAGTCAATTACTAAATGAGTTTACAAATGAATGTGTGGTCTTTGTTTCTAGAATGGTTCCAAAAGATTCGGCTCTATCTAGTGTATGAACAAAATTATTGGAAAGCTATTTCTAAAAACAAGATTTGATTTGATCAACTCAATTTCACAAATGGAGTTATCTCCAGACTTTTCCCCTAGAGAAGAGAATGTTTCTTTAAAAAGAATATTAGTAATAATGGTTTCTATGTAGAGCAGCATCTCATCAAAAAGGATGTGAAGCCGATCGTGCAAGTATTATTATTCCCACTTAACAGATGAGGAAACAGAGGTTCATAGTGGTTAATGACTTCTCTATGGTTACACAACTAGGAAGTGTCAGTTATAGTTGTTATTGTTCAGTCATTTCAGTCACATCCAACTCTTTCTGACCCCATGTGGGATTTTCTTGGCAAAGATACTGGAGTGGCTTGCCATTTGCTTCTCCATCTCATTTTATAGATGAGTAAACTGAGGCAAACAGGGTTAAAAGACTTCCCCGGGGTCAAAAAGCTAGTGTCTGAAGCTAGATTTTAATTCACAAAGATGAGTTTTTCTAACTTCAGACCCAGCATTCTATCCATAGTGCCACTTAGCTGCCCTAGGAAATGTGAGCGCAGGAACTGAAGTTCAGGTTTTCAAACTCCAAATCTAATGGTTGTTCTGCTCCAGCACAATACGTCTCAAATAGAAAATTTTAAAGTTTAATGCAGGGTCTTGTAATGTCATTTTTAAAGCAACATTTTGGTCTACTTCTGCACACAAATACAACTTTCACTGAGAGTTAAATATTTGTTGTTTGCCTCTGACTGGTATTCCTATTTAAGAACAGACTAGACCTAGAAAAAAAGAACATACAGATCACAAAACTCTGTGGCATGAAGTCCCTCTAAGCTATGAAGCATCGTTTTTTAAATCAATGTCCCTTTTGCCTGTTTTATTTCTTTTTTAATTATTGCTATCTTTTTTCTGATTAACAAGCATTTACTTTCTTTCCTTCCCATTCCTCCCCCCCCTCAACTGAACAACAATAAAATCCCCCATAACATATATTCATAGTCAAATGAAACAAATTCCCAAATTGTCCAAAACATATGTCTCTTTCTACTTTTTAAGTCTGTAACCTCTCCGTTAGGAAGTAGGGAGTGTAGTTCATACTCGGTCCTCTGGAATCATGAAATGTCATTGCATTCATCAAAGTTCTGAAGTCTTTCAAAGCTCTTTTGCTTTAGAATCATGCCATATAAATTGTTCTCCCAGTTCTATTTATTTCACTCTCCATCAGATCCAATGGATCTTCCCATTTTTCTCAGAAACTCTCCATTTCATCAATTCTTATGGTGTAATAATATTCCATTACATTCCTATGCCATAGTTTGTTTAGCTGTTCCTCAATAGATAAGCAGTTCCTTCGAGTCTGGGTTTTGTGATACTATGTAAAAAGCTGCTTTAAATATTTTTGTACAGATGGGTCTTTTCCTTCTTTCTTGGAACTCTTTGGGTTATATGCCTAGCAATGGTATCACTGGGTCATAGCAAATGTACAATTTAGTAATTTAGGGGACTTGCCTTACATATTTTTTTTCAAATCCTATCCCACTGTATTGGGAAGTGTTACATGTTTCTAAATGGGGAGGAGGAATTAGCTATTAAGAATATAAACACTAAACTTTTCCTTTGACATTGGTCCCAGTGAAACCAAAGTTGAAAAAACTCTTCCCGTCTATCTATTAATGGGACTGTCAAAGTGAACAGAAGGCTTTCTCAGAAATGTCTTACTGAATCAGGGAGTGTCAAAGCAGGAGGAAGTCGTGTATAACAGCTGTGTAAATAACTTCAGTGGATTTTCTCTGGTGGATTCTTTCCTTAGATATCAAAAAAAAATTTTTGCTTCATTTCATATTTTCAGTTTTAATCTAATACTTTTTCCTGTCAATTACACTCTTTGAGCCATCTAAGGAGACCAGATATCCTATCATTTTGATATCCATTATATGAGATTTTCTGTCTATCCTAAAATTTCCTACGGAAACACCTGCTAATCCTTTTATTTTCCATTTTACATAGCTGGTCATCCAGCTCAGATCAGACACATTTAAGCACTGAGAAATGTTAGAGAGACTCCTGGACTTGATATTGAAAAGACCTGGGTTCAAACTTTGCTTCTGGCACTGAACAAGCTGTTTAACTATAAGCAAGGCACTTAACCCTTTTCAGCCTCGGTTTCCTCATCTTACCTGATAGGGTTGTTTTGAAGCCTAAATGAGATCATATTTGTAAAGCACTTTGCAAATTTAACATGTCATATAAATGGAAGCTATCCTTCTATCCTTAAAATTCTGTTCAATTAATAATAATTCATAAAATCATGGTAATTGACAGAAATATTTAATTGTAATAAAGAAGATAATAGAAATAAAAAATCTAAAGGAGGAAAATCCCCATCTTCATTTTAAAAGGCACCATTTGTCATTTACTAATAACATAATTGTGTTTAGAATAGATTAAAAATGTATTTTAAAGGGCATACATATAGAATTTAATCATTACAAATAATTAGACCAAAGAAAGCAATAAAATCAGTTTAGCTCAACTCCAATAATTATTTCTAGGTCAAAAGGGCAAGGAAAATTTAAAGATAGACCCATACTAATTACTGGAGGCAGACCCACTTTGCATGTATTTCCATTGTAAGTTACCTTTTTTAAGATAGCTTGTATTCCATTAAGTGAAATAAACAAGCTTTCATTACCAGTTTCCTGCTATTTACATATAAATAGGCTCACAAACCCCGAGTAACTTGAACCCCTATTATCACATCCAAAATCAATCAAGTCTAAAACATTAATAATCTAGGCAAGGGAAAAAAGTAAAGGGGGAAAAATCACTCAAATGTGCTCTATTAAGAAATTCAGCTTTTACTTCATTTTGTACAAAAACCATTAGCATGAGGATAAGCTTTTACTAAAGGATAACAATGGCTTTTAATTACAGACACCATCTTTTAGCAGAGGCAGAAGGAAATGTACATTCTCTAATATAGTAACTTCTAAGCAGACCAAATTTTTTAATTTAAATCAAATCTATTCACTAAACAATATTTGGGGAAAATATTCTGCGTTTCAGCAAAGAGATTTTTGGCATTTGGTTTTCAACTATGATTTTTTTTAAAGTAACATAAGGAAAAATTTACTGATCTTCACACTCAATATACCATCTTCCATTTCCATTCCTTTGCACTGGCTATCCCAGAATGCATTCCCTTTCACTTCATCTCTTACAATCCCTCTCAGCAAAATTTCTACACACAGTTTTTACTAATCTCCCAAGCTGCTAGTGTCCTCCCTTCCCCCTTGCTAAAAAAGACCTTGTATTTTGGATATGTTTTGCATATGCTTATCTACATATATGCAGTCTCCCTGTAGAGTGTAAGTTCCCTGAGGTCATGAATATTTTCATTTTTTGTATTTGTATCACCAGAGCCTAGCAGAGGACAGAGCACATAGGTGCCTCATAAATTGACTGTTAGAATTGGAGTCAGGAGGCAGCTAGGTGGCGCAGAGGATAAACCACTGGCCTTGGATTCAGGAGTACCTGAGTTCAAATCTGGCCTCAGACACTTGACACTTACTAGCTGTGTGACCCTGGGCAAGTCATTTAACCCTCATTGCCCTGCCCCCCCCAAAAAAATTAGAGTCAGAAAAACCTAGGTTTTAATCTGTCATTCATGCAGCCACCACCCTAGTTTACCTAGGCCATCACCACATTTCCCCTGAGCTATTGCAATAGCCTCCTGCCTCAAGTCTCTTCACATACTAAAGCATCCTCCTCACAGCTGCCAAAGTGATTTTCCTAAAGCATTGATCTGACCATGTCACTCCCCTACTCAATAAAACTTAGCAATTCCTTATTATTTTTTTCATTTTAACAAACATTTTTATTTAAAGTTTTGATTTCCAAATTCCTTCCTTCTCTCCACTGGTTCCTCCCTGAGGTGGTAAACAATCAGATATAGGTTATGCTTATGCAATTATGTAAATCATTACCATATTGGTAATTTTGTATAAGACTCAAATAAAAGAAAAAATGAAAGAGAAAGTAAAAAATAGCATGTTTCAGTCTGTTTTCAGTCAATATCAGTTCTTTCTTTGGAGGTGGATAATATGCTTCATCATTAGTCCTTTGGGACTGTCTTAGATCACTATATTGCTGAGAATAGTAAAGTCACTCACAATTCTTCATCAAACAATGTTGCTGTCACTGTGTACAACATTTCCCTGCTTCTCCTCGCTTCACTCTACATCAGTTCATACACCTTTCCAGGTTTTTCTGAAGTCATCCTTCTTGTCATTTCTTATGGCACAATAATATTCCATTACAATCAGCTTGTTTAGCCATTCTCCAATTGATAGGCATCCGTTTGATTTCCAATTCTTAGCCACCACAAAAAAAGGGCTGCTATAAATATTTTGTACAAATAGGTCTTTTTCTCTTTTTTGAGATGTCTTTGAGATATAAACCTAGCAGTAGTATTGCTAGATCAAAGGGTAAGCACCGTTGTATAGACCTTTGGACATAGTTCCAAATTGTTCTCCAGAATGGTTGAATCAGTTCACAACTCCAACAGTGGAATAGCATACCAGATTTTCCACATAACTTCCAACATCCAACATTTTCCTTTTTTGTTATATTAGCCACTCTGATAGGTATGAGGTGGTATCTCAGAGTTGTTTTAGTTTGCATTTCTCTGATCAATAGTGATTTAAAGCATTTTTTTCATATGACTATGGATAGCTTTGATTTCTTTGTCTTAAAACCACCTGTTCATATCCTCTGAACATTATCAATTGGAGAATGACTTGTGTTCTTATAAATTTGACTTCATTCTCTATACCTTTGAGAAATGAGACCTTTTTCAGAGATACTTGAGCAATTCCCTATTATTAAATGCATGCTCCTCTCTTGGTCATTTAAAGCTCTTTACAACTTGGCCTCTTGCTTCTTCTCCATTAATTTTACACATCACTCCCTTTAGGATACTCTACAACCCAACCACACTGGCCTATTTATTGTTCTTCACACACAATACTCCAATCCCCATCTTCAATTCCTTTGCACTGGCTATCACTCATAACTGGAATACATACCCTCCCTAAGACTGTGTCTTGGAATACCTGATTTCTTTAAAGGCTCAGATCAAATGTCAGCTTCTGTGTGAGGCTTTTCCCTTTCCACCGTCTCCCAACTGCTAGTGTCTTCCCACATATACACACAGTTACCCTTGTATAATATGCCCATATGTGTGCATTGTATCCTCTTGAGGGAAAGGACTGTTTCACTTTGTTTTTGTCTCCCCTAACACAATACTTGGCTTATAATAGGCCTTTTCATAAATACTTATTGATTGGTTGGCTTATATTAGCTTGGGTCAAGTCTTTTTCTTTCTCTGTGCCTCATTTTCTCATCCGTACATTGGGAATTATGTGACCAGCGAAATCTACAAATGAAATTAACTACAGAAAACATTTGATAAACTCAAGTGGTACTTAAATGTCAGTTGTTATAGTAGATGAACAGAAAGAAAGGTTTCAAATTTAGGAGAAAAGGTAACTTTTCTTCACCATTCATGAAATAAGAAAAACCTTTATCACCAATTTCACTAAACTCGAATTTCTTTAAATATATTGAAACATATTTATTAACTACCACAAAAATCTTATTATTTGCAGTATTTAAAAAAACATCTCTAATAATCCCTTCAAGGAAAGTGACAGAACACAAAATGTTTATTTGCTACCTTCTCACTCAAGCACTCTACTCCACCCCAGAACTCTGTTCTAGACAAACTGGCCTTCTTTTTCTCCACTATACACAACATTCCACTTCTCACTTGTGTGCTTTTCTGTGGACACAGGAATTCCCCACATCCGGAATGTCCCCCCTCCTCATTTTCTACTCTTAGAATCCCTACTTTCATTAAGAACTCAGCCACCTCCTACAAGAAGCCTTTCCTAATTATCCCAGTTATTGGTCTTTTCTCCAGACATTACATGGCATTAACTTTGTATATATTTTGTGTTTGCGGACATAAATAATATTCATATATTTATAACATATATACATATATGTTGCTCTCCCTACCCCACTAGAATATGGTTCCTCAAAAGTAGAGACAATTTCTGGTTATGTCTTTGTATCTGCAGGGTCTAACACAGTACCCAGTGCAAAGTAAGCATTTAATTAAGTGCTTATTAATTGAATTGAATAATTTGTGTCATGCTCTTGATGATACTAAGCTGCTTCCTGACACAAAAGACCAACTTTTCAACACCAATATTCTTCCAGTGATACTTCCAGATCTATAAATCATGGGACGCCATGATCAAAATGTTTAAAATCAAAAGAATCAAAATTGTAATTGACCCATAAAGCAATGAAGAAGCATACGGCAGTTTAAATTGGCTACAATACATTACCTGTGATAACACAAACAACAAGTAGCATAAAAGCCATGATCACAAGAATATATAGCCAGAAAAGGAAGTAAATTGTTCATGTACCAAAAGTAAGGGACAAAATGTGATTACCTGTGTTGCACTGGTAACTACAAGAATTAAAAGAATACACCATTGTATTAATAAAATCTTTTTATGGACTTTATGGATAGATATGAACAAAAAACATATACAATGCAATATATGCACATACAGGTATATGCATTGTTTTCAATCTTTGTCATTGCAATCTATTCCATTGATAGAAATACCCACACCAGTGAGATCAAGTATCCAGGAAAGTATAAGAAAGAAGATGAGTTGAGAATCTTCTTCAGTGGCCAAAGCTTAAATGACATCACCATGTATAACTGCTATTTAATTCTTTTGCTCCCAGTTACTATGGCTCAGGAAGAATGTTTTAGGACTACTTTGATTTCTGTAAGGGTGTATGATTTTGTTTAGGGGCAGAGGATGGATGGGAAGACCCTCTCAGAATCAATTTGAAAATTTCAAAAATTGGGTTATGTCACTTTAGATCCACCAGCATGCCTGTGATTTTCCCCCTAGGATTAATGAAGTATTGAATCTTTTCAACCAGTATGTCATGGGCATATGGGAGCCTGGTTTTATAGAATCAGAACAAAAAATATCAAATTTCAAACTAACTTCAAAGGTCATTTTGTCCAATCCATATCCGAACAAGAATCCCCATCTCATCCAACAAATGGTGAACTATCCTTTGCTTGAAGACCTCCAGTAAGTAAGAATCCATTACCTTCTAAGGCAGAGTGGTCCTTGTTTAGGCAGTTATAATTGTTAGAAAGTTCTTCCTTACGTCAAGCCTAAATGTACCTCTTTGAAACTTCTATCAACTACTCCACTGACCTCTGGGACCAAGCATAACAAGTCTAATCCCACTTTCCATGACAATCCTTCAAAGAGTTGAAGTCAGCTTGGGTTCCCTTCTAAGATTTCTCTTCTCCATGACAAACATCCTTCATCCCTTCAATGAATCTTCACCTGACAAGTATTCAAGGGTTTTCACCACGCTGCTCACTTTCTTCTGAATGTTTTCTGACTTATCAATTACTGCCCTCAAATTTGATGCCCCAAACTGAACAAAATACTTTAGATGTAGTCTGACCAGGACAGAGTCACTTCTTGTGAAGATTTTTTACTAAAAAAAATTTAATATAGTCCTTACGGATAGCAGTAAAGGTGGGAAGTTGAGAGAGATAAGGCACCAAAAATATTAATAAACAAGATTGTTATTTTTTAAAAGATATAAAAACTAAGTTCAAACAACAAATCTGCAATATGGAAAGAATGCAAATATGATGACAGTTATCTTCAATTTTAGTTTATTTCATATAATCCTGATGTGTAAACTCTGTTGTTACCAAGTTTTTAGAAAAAGTTCCAAGTTTGTAATTGACATTACAAAGCATTTATAAATAAAACACAATGAATGAAAAGGAAAAAATTCCCAATTTTTTCAAGTTGAAAACATGAGTTGAAATGAACACCCAAATTTTTTCTTCCAAAAGTGAAAAACAGTAATGGTTGTGAAACATTTTTAAAGATAGGCTCATACTATTATGTAGAATTATAGGATTATAAATTAAGATTTGGACAGAACCTTAGAGATCATCTAGGTCAATGATGTAAAATAGTCTATGGGGGCTGCACCCTGTAAAACTCCCCAGTGTGGCTGGAAACAGATTAAAATGTAATTAGGAAATATTTAACAATTAAAATAGAAATACAGTACAACATGGATAATGTTAATTTGTGGTTTTCTAAGTCAATATGAGGCCCACAGAGATCCATTTCTATTTGGGTTTGACACCACCAACTAAGTTATTCCTCTCATTTTACAGATGAAGAAACTGAGGCACAGAGAGATGCTATGACTTAATGAAGGTCATGTGGTTGGCACATAGCAAAGCAAGGACTCAATTCTAGGTGCAATACTATTTAAATTTTAACTTAATGATAAAATGTCTACTGATAAAAATTAATCACATACTTCTCACTGTTATTTTTAGTAGTGGTATTAGAAAATAATAATAATAATAGCTATCATTTACATAAAACTTGAAGGTTTGCAAAGCTCTTTACAATTATTATCTCATTTTATCCTCACAACATTATTGCATTTATTCTCACAACAACCCTAGGAGGTAGTTGCTATTATTATCATCATTCTACATCAGAGGAAACAGAGGCAGACAGAGATTAAGTGATTTGCCCAGAGTGTCTGAAGCTGTATTGATAATCAGGTCTTTTCTGACTCTAGGCCCATCACTTTATTCACTATACCACGTAACTAATATGAAACAGAAGATTTTTTTAATCAGCCTTATGCCATTCGATGTCATTAGGAATAGACATCTAAATTATTTTAAATATTTTATTTCAAATTTTCCACCAAAATTTCATTCCAAATGAAGGGATGATAGACTCTAGATTTAGAAGTAGAAGAGATCTTAGAGGCGACCAATCAAGTACAACCACACCATTTTACAGATAAGAAAATTGAGTCTTAGCAAGAAAGTGACTTGCTCAGATCACACAGCTAGTAAATGTCAGGCAGTCCTAGAACTTGGGTCTTCCTAATTCCAAATCCAGCACTCCATCCCCTATAACACTTACCTATAAGAAGGCCAAGAATCATCACACAAGGGTGTTTGAAGGTTACACACCACTGAGTTCTCAGCAACAAGTGATCTGCTGTTTGGGAAATATGGAAATGACCTGTTGATGCCATCTGGGTTTTAAAAATAGCTTTCCCAAACTTAATACTGCAGCATCAAGAGTCTTACATTGAGGTCAGAATCATGAGCACATTAAAAGGCAAATGGGACTCCCTGCGGTGAACAGCCACATCCTCACATTTGTGAAACAACTGCCACACTCCCAGCTTTCCTTGTTCCGTGACAAGGCTCCAGTGCCTCTCCTGGGACCCTTCTGGCAGCAGTCGCAAACAAGAGAGGCCAGCAGGAATGTAGGAGAACAGGTGTTCAGCCTTCCCTGGGCTGTCTGCATGCAGAGAGACTAGGCCAAGCATCACCAGGGCTTCCCATTTCTTCAGTGCCCTCTTGCCCTCAGCCATTTCCGTGTCTTGCTTCTTTTCATGCAGCAGATGTTTTAAAGATTTGTCTGCTGGGCCACGGAGCTTATAACTTGCTGCTGGCTGGTTTTCTTTGTCACCTTTATAGAGGACCTTTATGGGAAGTTACCCCAGAACTATAGGACTTCATAATACAATTTTGAGGATGAAAAGCCAGGTCAAACATAAAGTGCTTTCAATCAAAAAAGAGGGAAATGATAAATCAAAGCATCAGGATGCTCCAGGCTACTCAGTTATTCCAGACTTTTGGCTTCAATTTCCATACTAAAAATTCATGGAATGGAAACTCTGAGAAGGCCGGAGCGAGATGGGGGAGAATAGGGATGTTACAGTCAAGATAAAACCACCTCCACAGATAAAGTGAAGAAAATCCCCATGATACAAGGCCACTATGCATGGTTTTCCTAGGGTATCAAGTTAGCTTTCTACCCTCCCCACCTTTAGAAATGCATGAAAGGGGGCAGCAAGGTGGCGCAGTGGATAAAGCACCGGCCCTGGATTCAGGAGTACCTGAGTTCAAATCTGGCCTCAGACACTTGACACTTACTAGCTGTGTGACCCTGGGCAAGTCACTTAACCCCCATTGCCCTGCGGGAAAAAAAAAAAAAAGAAATGCATGAAAGGTAATTACTCTATAGGTCATGGGGAAATGCCAATTAGCCCTTAGGATAGTCTGACCCAGATCACATATAATAATAATGATGATGATGATGTCATTTCTGTTGTAACTGACTCTTTGTGAACCTATTTGTGGTTTTCTTGGAAAAGATATTGGAGTGTTTTACCATTCTTCTTCTCCAGGTCATTTTACAGATGAAGAAACTGAGGCAAACAGGGTTAAATCACTTGCCCTGAGTTACACAGTCAGTAAGTATCTGAGCCCAGATTTGAACTCAGGTCTTCCTGACTCTGGATCCCACACTTTAGCCACTGTTCCACCTAGCTGTCCTAATAATAGCAATTTATAGCATTAATATATCATTTTAAAGTTTACAAAGGAAGGTTTTGTGTGATATATGATCTTGAAGTGGCATTGTGTACCCCTCACTTATGGCCAAGTGGCCTATAAGGCTTCTCAAAGCAACATAGTTCTGCAGACTCAGAGGAGGAATGAAACAAACATTACACACCTACTATGTTCCTGCCTCTATGTGAAGTGCTTTACAAATATTATCTCACAACAACCTGATGAAGCAGATGCCATTGTTAACCTCCTTTTACAGTTGAGAAAATGGGGGCTGAAAGAGGTTAAGTGAGTTGTTCACAGTCAGATACATCTGAGGACAAATTTGAATCCAGATCTTCTTACTATGAAGCCTAACCCTCAATTCATTGAGCCACCTCGAGGAGGACAAGAAATGAGGAAGAGAACAGTCAGTCAACAAGAATTTATTAAGCATCTACTATGCATCAGGTCTTGGGCTAAGTGCTAGAATACGAAGAAAGGTATAAAATAGCCCCCTCTCAAGGAGCTAGCAAGAAAAGGAGGAAGAGGAGGAGGGGAAAAAGAGATTGTATTGATACTACCTCCTTATTCTTAGTGATTTATATGCTTCCAGGCCTCACATACGTTATAAATGCTTGCTGATTGATTATTTCATTAGGCAACTAAATGAGGTATTGGCTGAAGTGCCTCAGGAGGACCTGAGTTCAAATCTTGCTTCAGACACTTACTAGCTATATGACCCTGGGAGAGTCACTTAATGTCTCAACTTTAGTTTTCTCATCTGTAACATGGGGAAAATAATACCCTAGGGGTGTTATTAGGATAAAATGAAATTATATATATATATATATATATATATATATATATATATAAAGTACTTTGCAAACATTAAAGGGTTATATAGATGCCAGCTGTTATTAGTTTTTATCCTTATAGGATAAATTAGGTCAGGTATCATCATATCTATGTTACAGATGAAAAAATGAAATACAAAGTTAAACTACTCATAGAGACAGACAACTAGGTGGCACAGTGCATAAAGAGCACTGGCCCTGGAGTCAGGAAGACTCATCTTCCCCAGTTCAAATCCAGCTTCAAACACTAGCTGCGTGACCCTGGGCAAGTCACTTAACTCATTTGCCTCAGTTTCCTCATCTATGAAATGAGCTGGAGAAGGAAATGGCAAATCACTTCAGTACCTTTGCCAAGAAAACCCCAAATTGGGGCGGCTAGGTGGCACAGTGGATAGAGCACCAGCCCTGGAGTCAGGAATACCTGAGTTCAAATCTGGCCTCAGACACTTAACACTTACTAACTGTGTGACCCTGGGCAAGTCACTTAACCCCAATTGCCTCACTAATTTAAAAAAAAAAAAAGAAAACCCCAAATGGGGTCATGAGAAGTCAGATGCCACTGAAGAACAATTTAATGACAAAAACCATACTGTTGGTCCAGGGAAATACTGTGCTAAGGTATGGAGGTGAAAGATAAGATAACAAGTTCAGGGAACAGAGAGCAGGCCAATTTGACTAGAACATAGAAAGTCTGAAAGGGAGGAACGTGCTACAGTAAGCTTAGGAAGGAAGGCTAGAGTCAGATGGCAAAGGGCTTTAGATGACAAAATGAGGAACTTGTATTTTATCCAAAGGAGGAAGACAGCCCCTCAGATCAATGCTTTAGGAAGCTTATTTTGGTGGCCATGTGAAAAATGAATCAATTTCCTCCTCTCTACAGTGAAAATAATAATCATAGAATCAGGGCATCAGAGGGGCCACATAAAGTTATCTGGTTCTCCCTCTTCATGAATTCCCTCAATAAAGTCCCAGACAACTGATTATTCAGCCCTGGCTTGAGGGCCTCCAGAGACAGAGAAATCACTACCTCAGGAGATAACTCAGCCTGGATATGCTCAGAAGTACTTCCTCATACTGAGTCAAAAATCTGCCTCCCTGTAATTTCCACCCATTGATATTAGCTCTGATCTACATCTATTTCAATTCAACAAACATTCATTAAGTTTCTTTCACTGCTGTGCTCTCAGTAAAAGGCAGTGTGGTGCAGTGGATAAGGATTCTGGACATGGAGTCAGGACAACCAGCTCTGTGGTAAGTGACCCTGCAAGTCACAGAGCCTTTCTAAGTCTCCATCTCTATCTATAAACTAGATTTTTTAAAAATCTGTAAAATAGATATACCTCAAAAGGCTGTTGTAAAGATTAAATGAAACTTTGTGTATAAAGTACCTTACATACTTTAAAGCATTATACATAGTGCTTTACAAATAAATGTGAGGTAGTGGGTTTGGCCCCATGTTGGATGCCAAAAAACAAACAAATAAAAACAAAACAAAACAAATAAATGTGAGCTATTAATACTATTATAGGGGCTACTGAGTGATGCAGTGGATAAAGCACTGGCCCTGGATTCAGGAGGACCTGAGTTCAAATTTGACCTCAGACACTTGATACTTACTAGCTGTGTGACCTTGGGCAAGTCACTTAACCCTCACTGCCCCATTCCCCCCAAAAATACTATTCTCAGGACAATTTTACCAGTGAGTGATAGTGAAATGGACAGTCTGTTGCTGCTGCTTCTTTCAGCTCCTTTTTACCTTTCTGAGGTGCTGCCTCTACTCTTCTCCCAGACCCATCAGATTCCCAGATTCTCTTGTTCTCTCCCACTTCCCTCTGCTCTCAGACAGGACTCTGATAAGATATTTACATTTATCACTCTGAATTCATTTAATTCAATGTGTTACCTCTCCCAGGGATGTTCAGCACTTTAAGTGTTATCTCTAATTGTGGAATGGAAGGCTTTACCTCTCTTAAAAGAATTGATAGCCAGTATGGGGGTAGGGGCATACTTGGAGGTAGAAGGGGGCCTTTCCAGGCCCTGGAGGTATTCCCTAACTCAATTTGTATTAGGTTAGCCTGACTACCTGTACACAGAGCAAAACCAGGAAATATGAGGGAAAGGATGAGGCAATGTCATTATATTACACTAAAGAATTGTTCATGAAAACACTTTGGGTGGTTGAGGAAAAGGAAAGTGTGCCTCACATCAAGCCAAATTGACTTCTAAAAATCTAAAGTTTTTTTTAAAGAGAGAAATTCTAAAATGATTACTTAAATTGCAAAATCATTAACCTCTATGATCATTTGAACAGTGAATTCCTCTAGCTTATGAAATATCATTCAATTTGGCCCCAAAATTTACACCAAACATCTCTTGTGTGAAGCAAGGCATGGCTATATGTGTAAGAATACTATTAACCAGGCAGCTAGGTGGCACAGTGGATAAAGCACCGGCCCTGGATTCAGGAGGACGTGAGTTCAAATCTGGCCTCAGACACTTGACACTTACTAGCTGTGTGACCCTGGGCAAGTCACTTAACCCCCATTGCCCTGCAAACCCCCCCCCCAAAATAAGAATACTATTAACCCTTACCTATCTTTTTCTCATATCTATGGCCCTCAGTTAAATATTTAAAAAGTGACTTCAAGAGACTGATGGTCAAATATACCTCCCACCTCTTGATAGAGGAAATAGACTAGAGTCACAGTGAGATATGCATTCCCAGGCATGGGCAGAGTGTTGATTTGTTTTACTGAACTATACATATTTATTTGAAAGAGATTATGTGTATGTGGGGGGGGGGTGTTAGTGGTAGAGAGATATATGCATATATATGTATATATTTATGCAAAAAACAATAAAATATTTTAAGTGCAGAGAAGAAAAAATGATGGCACACAAATAAGTGGTTTTGTCACAATTTTGTTCAATTTATGTATATATGTGTGTGTGTGTATATGTGTATGTGTGTATGTATTAATAATTACCTGTATATAACCAAAGTTCATAGTTTCTCATATAAGCCTTTTTATTGTACATTGCATACTGAAATACTGTGCATGTGGATGATTAAATTCACAATAAAAGATAAAATTTAATCTAATTTTTTCCAAAAAGAATGAAATTATAAATAACCAAGGAATTAAAAATTGTTCATCCTAATATGGGAGCGATTGAAATGCTTTCTCTTAAACATTGATAGTCATTTGCAGCTATTTCTCTGTTTCATTGTTCATGTGGTAAATTTAGCATTGCTATACCACATTGATCTCTTTAAATAGAGGTTTGACAATCACTTTATTAGGCCCAGATTTAAAAGAAAGTATGTCAGAACAAAGGACAGCACTACTCAAGGAAGAACAATTTTAAAAATGAATCCTCAAAATTTCAGGGTTAGAAGGGATCTCAGAAGTTGGCTAGTCCAACCAATACCTTATATATGTATATATATATATATATATATATGTTTTACATACTTTTAATTAGAAGCAGTCTGATGAAAGATCTGTGTCATCTATAAATCAGGGGGTTAGCCTAGATAATCTAAAATTTTATTTTTTTATGAGTCTAAATGTTGGAAACATTTTTCCTAAATTTCAGGACAAAATAGTCTATTTTAGAACTAATTAACACTACTTAAATACTTATAATGATTAATGATGTGAAAAAAATTAATTCTATACAAAAACAGATCAGTTCTTTCTGTTTCACAAAATGTTCATACATAGGAACAGCATTTGCCACATTTCCTTACAGCAATGTCTTATTTAATGTACATATTGCATTCTATCCAAGTTTTCTAATTAGTCATTAATCATTACCACACTTTAAATCACATTTTACTATGGGATATTAGAGCTGCTATTTTTTGTAACTGAATATGACAGAATAGGTTCTGACTTCATTTATTTGTTTGTTTGTTTTTGGCAAAGCTAAGACTTTTAAACTCATTAGAACCTTCAATTGACCCTGTCTTCAGAAATTCTAAGACTAACCATTTATTTGCCTTCAGTAAATGTTTAATTAAAAAAGCAAATTTATGAATATAATCTGAAAAAATGAAATGCCTAAGTCACTTATTATTGCTAAGTTAAGTTAGTTAACTCCTGTTCAAATGGTGTGTAATTTCCTTCTTATTTTTAAGCATTAATGGTTGCTCGTTAGTAACCGTGAGGAAAGAGAATTCTGAATTCTAAACTCAATTAATTTCACACATCTGAGGAAGCATTGTGAGAGAATTGTGTAGTCATTTCTTAGATGCGATAGTAAAATTCTAACCCTAGAGATAGCAATGTTGGGACATGCTTAAGTCTAAACATAGTTAGAGACTTCTATGCAACGGTTCGTTTAGCATCTTATTTTATATACAGGCCTGAATAAGAAGGGGGGGACATAAAATAAAGCTTTGACAGATGGTACTCAGCCTTTGACTCCTGCTGAGCTCAGCAGGACCTATGGTTTAGAAGGTTAGAGCTGTCAAAATGACTCTGCCTATCAAGTGAATAACAAAGTGTAGAACTGCCAGTCTGTTTCCTCTACAAAACTTAGATTTTACATGTCGTTCTTAACTGTCTTTCTGGTGATTTCATAACCTCTAAGGAGAAGAACTGGAGCTTCACATGCATGCTTCACTATTTAAGAAACTACTTGAAGAAGGAATGAATTCTCAGGAACTGAAAGAGGAGGTAGGCCACAAATCTATTATCTTCTCTTTAGTTTCCCTTGTGAGATTTTGTGTTTTCAACAGGATCCAGTCTAGAAAAGTGGATGCTAAATGTACATCTTAAAGAAAGACTATGACTAAACAGGGTAATTTTTTTTTAATGAAGAACTCTGAATTTAAAGGAAATTATTCTCATCTCCTACAAAATAATTGGACTAGAGAAGAAAATCATTTCAGTCAACAATGTTTCCAGGGCATTAATAATATGCAGATATATTTACCAAATATCTTTTAACCCTCCAAATTAATATGCCCTCTTTCCTCTCATCTACTGAGTGACCACATTTACCTGCTGTTGCTCAAGATAGAAATGCTAATATAATTTGCCTTTTTGTATTCACCTTCCACCTGCTTTGCCTGGTAAGTCTGATGTTTTGCTTTCTGTTTTTTCAGTGATGTGTTTCCAGACTATAGATTCCTTCCTGATATTTTGCTAAAGTGTACATGCATACATAGATTAATAAGCATAGGCTTTTTGAAAAAATATGGAGATGGTGGTATAGAGAATATTTTGTGATAAATTTAAATTGTTGATTTCATATGAATAGTTGGTGACGTTCTTGGCATACTTTTTTCATTATATTGAAAAGAGACACCATTTAGTGCCTTTTATTATTTCTTCAAAAACAATATAAAGTCATAGCAGTGTGTTCTGATTTTAAGTATTGACTGATTTAAATCCTATCATGATCTTAAGCCTTTTAACTGTCATTGTAAGAATAGGTTGAAAGAGTTAGAACCAACTTTACTATTTGACATTTGACTTATGCAGACACAGAGGGTAAAACAGACACAATCACCTACTGCTATAAAACATTCCCACCACTTATGAAAAAGGCGACTACACACACACACACAAACACATACATGTGCACAAGCACAAACATATACCATAATTTTTTAAAATATTTTTTTTCTCCAGGTTTTTTTTGTTTCCTAATGGTCTCATCAAGGAAACATTATTCCTAGCAATCTACTTACTCAACATTAAAATGCTCTCAATATTTAAAGAAAAATAGATTTAAAGGATTTCCCTTTCTTGAAGCACCTGTTTTTGAATCTCTGCCTAGAATTCCACTTGCTGAGATCCTAAAGGAGAGCCAGTTTCCATGTGATAGACTGACAAAATGTTGGGAAGTTAAGAATGCCAGCATCATAGCAATCCCTCAACAGAAATCTCAAGTGATGTTTTTTTTCCATTCCAAAATTCATGTAATGTTAAACCAGCTAGTGTCCCCTTAGAATCATATGGCTGAAATGCAAACAGCCCCGACCTGAGACGCTTCTCTCTTTCCTGATCCCATCTTCCCTCGTTTTGTTTGACGAGCCTGTTCTTTTACTGACAGGTGGTTGCATTCTGGAAGAGCATGTTAGATTAAGGGGAACCTTAAGCAAATGAGTTTTTATTTTCTTTGCATTTCTGAAGAGCCTCTGTGATTCCTTCCATTTCTCTGAGGAATAGGAACTTCTGAATTTTTTTTTCTTTTGTCTGAGAAGTAAGTCTATAAAAATAGAATGTACTGGAAATCAAAGTCCTCCTTTAACAATAAGCCTGAAATAAGGGCTGAGTATGGTGACACACGCCTGTAATCCCTGCTGCCGAGCAGGGGAGGCTGAGGCTGGTAGATTGCTTGGGCTCCAGAGTTCTGAAACTAAAGCCGATGGAGTATCTGCGTTAAGTCCAGTACGAGTGTGGAGAGCCCACGGGAGGGGTGGGAGCACTAGGCTGCCTAAGGAGGAGGGAACCAGTCCAGCACAGAAACAAAGCAGGTCAAAGCTTCTGTGCAGATTGGCAGCAGGAGTGGGCCATGAGTAAGTGGCCACTGCCTTTTCCAGACAGGGCAAGATTGGGAGAGTTAGTCTCAAACATGGGTGAAAGACTTGAATAAGAAAGAAACTAAAATGGATAAGCGTTTTGAGAAGCGGGAGCAGATACTTAGAAATCCCTCTTGATGCAACCTACAGCACCAACCTAAAAGTTTGAGGCTTAGCAGCAAAGGGATCTCAGTAAGCAGATCATGAATGTTCTCTTCAAGTGGTTTTTTGATACTGGTATTACTCAGCAGAGTCTAAATGAAAGCCAGCCTTGCACTTTATTCCTTAAGGAGCCAGATAACCAAGCACAAAGGTGGGATAGAAGAAAGAGAGAGTGTTTTGAGGTCTTCCCTGGGTTCCTCTACCCCTGGCACGCTACCATGAGGACTTCACCCACCTCCAGGATGAGATGAAAATTCTACATTCAATGTACAGACATTTCAAGTGGTTTTGTCATATATATTCAACAGAGACACAGTGAAAGAGACACACAACTTTAATTTCATTCTTGCCTGAATGGAAAGGAAGAAATGAGGCTGGAAAGAAGGAAGAAAAGGGGGGTGGGGTGGGGAGAACAGTTCTAACTGAAAAGTTATTTATTTTCTTCCTCTCCTCCTTGCTTAGTGCGGTTGTTCAAGCAGATCCCTGGCCTGAGAGCCAAGAGACTGGTTTCTAGTGCTGCCTTTACCATTTACTAGTTGTATAACTATTTGTGTGCAAATCACTTCCCTTCTCTGATACCCAAGTGGGCCATTCTACAGACCTCTGTGTTAAGCAATCTCTAATGCAAATTTGCCTAAGAACATAGGGGAGGGAAAGAGATAGGAAGGGGTGGGGGTGGGGGGCTCATGCCAGTTGGAAGGGGGCTGGGACAGGGTTCAAGGACAAGTGAGAGACTGGCACAGAGAAGCAAGAGCAAAAGGAGGAGCACAAAAGGGGGAAAGAAGGGAAATGACACAAAGCTCTCTTCTCTTGGGTTGGAGGTATCAAGCCAAGGCCCTGATCTGGTGGCAGCAGCAAGGGCAATGGCAGTCTCTCTGTTCTTCCTTTATTCTGCTTTCACTTGAAGGGTTGATTTTTTAGTGGTGGTGGTGGTTGTATGGTGGGGAGGATGGAAGGCCAGGAAACCACTGAGAGGCAGAAAGGAGAAAGAGGCCTCAGTACTGTACAGTAAAGTTAGCATAGGTGGGTTTTGTTTTGTTTTGTTTTGTTTTGTTTTGTTTTTTAGTTTGTTTGAGGTTTTTTTGGGAATGTGGATTTCTTTCAGAATTCTTTACATGAAGTCAAATTTGCCTAATGTGATTTTATGTAAAGAGAGAACTTTATTAATTTTCATTAGTAATGTCTAAAGGCAGCTATGGGAAGCTAGGTTTCACAATGAGTAGAGTGCTGGGCCGGGAATCAGAAAGACCTGAGTTCAAATCTGGCCTCAGACACTTACTAGCTATGCAACCCTGAGCAAATCACTTAACCTCCATTTGCCTCAGTTTCCCCATCTGTAAAAAGAGAGATGATAATAATAATGCCTACCTTCCAGTGTTTTGAGGATCAAATGAAATAATAATTACAAAATGCTTAGCATAATGCCTGGCACATAGTAAGTGCTACATAAATGTTAACTATTATTTTTATTGTTTCTTAATCCTATTGTAGTTTTTTGTCTCTAAATGAACTAAAAGTGAAGGAAAGAAGGAGTTATTTGCTTATGAAGATGAACCAATTATCTTTTATGTTTGGCCAATTTAGTTTCTCCTTCAAATGTTCACCCATTTTGCCTTTTCTGTTGTTTACGACAAGTGAAATGGAAATTTAACATATTATTTTCACAAAATAAGGAGAGTCATGATAGATAAACAGTTGTTCTTAAAGTCAAGAGGACTTGAGTTCAAATCCTACTCCTGATACATTTGGGCCAGACAAGTCACAATCTCTCAGTGCCAGAAGAAGCCCTCTAAAATTAGATTGCAGGGCAGGTGACAATCTGGATGCAAGAAAGAATTTCCTCACATATGTGAGTTCCCTACACATACGAAGCCACATATTCTCCATACTCCCAAAGAAAATAAATAAGGAAAAAAGCCACCTAGCGATTAAAATAATGGAAGGATTTTTTTGCCCCAAAATTAGCCCAGATAGTCATCTATATTGTCCCAAACACTATCAATTGCTACACTTCATCATGCCTACATAGACCCAGTTATTATGTTCAGGCCCCTGTGAATAAAAAACAAATTTATTCAGTGGTTTCGTACAAAAATTTTAAAAAATTGTTATGGTACAATTACAAAATTTAGTGCTTTTGTCCTTTTTTCATTTCATGGAATCTTCCCGATGACACAGTATAAATAACTCTGGGCCTAGAGTTAGGAAGACCAGCCTCGGAAACTGACTAGCTTTGTGACCCTGGGCAAGTCACTGCACTTCTGTCTGCCTCAGTGTTCTCAACTGTAAAATGGGCTTATAATAACACCAACCTCACAGGACTATCATGAAGGTCCAATAAGATAATAATTGTAAAGCTGCTTAGCACAAGTGCCTGGCACAGAGCAGGTGCCTAATAATTTTTTAAATTTCTCTCCCCATTTCTGCATTAATGTTCATAAGACCATCCCAAATCCTGTTGCAACCCTGCCATGGACCCTGAAAGAAATCTATCAATTATATCTACCACAACTACAGATTGGTTTGATTTTTCCAAGTAATCCCCAAAGGTAGTCAGTTCATAGATTTAGATCTATTTTTTGTGGGGTAATGAGGGTTAAGTGACTTGCCCAGGGTCACACAGCTATTAAGTGTCAAGTGTCTGAGGCTGGATTTGAGCTCAGGTCCTCCTGAATCCAAAGCTGGTGCTTTATCCACCATGCCACCTAGCTGCCCCCCATCAGGCTATTTTTAAAAAGAATTTAACAGACCTCTCGTTGAGAATCCATGATTCTAGTCCAACCTCTCTCATTTTATGGATGAGAAAACTGAGGACCAAAGAAATGAAATGATTTGCCAAGGATCACAGAAGTTGGGTCAGATTTGGAATCCAGATACTCTAAATCAAGTGATCTTTCCACATTAACCACCTTGCATTTGCTAACGTGATAACAGTTCTTTCTCCCATGATATCTATAATCACCCAAACAGAAATGTGATCAGTGAAAAATAATCACTAACCTGGGAATTATAACATATTGTGAAAGTGTTGAAATGGAGAGAAGGGGTGTTTTAATGACAAGTACAAACAGATCACTGTTTGCACTCATGGAGTCTTGTCCTTGACTGTGAATGTCCAGATATGAAAATGAGTGTTGATGAAGGTCTGGGTCCCTACTGTGAGAGAAGTTTGTAAAATAATTATCTTTATTAATCTAATATTACCAAGATGAATCCTAATACCTTACATTAGCATAGAGATTCATACTTTTAAAAATTCTTTCTCATATATTTCATTTGATCCTCACAGAATACTTTGAGGTCAGCCAGGTTTCCTCATCAGTGAAATAAATGGACTCAACTACATGACCCTTAAGGTTCCTTCCGTTTATAAATCTATGATCACATGCTTATTAAATTATAAGGTCCCTCCAAGTTCCGAGTCTATGAAATTATAAAATACCTACTTTGTGGCTAGCAACACTGAGGTGTGCAAAGTTTAAAGGATTTGTCCAGGGTGGTTTAATTAGAGCTAATCAGTGCATGAGTCAGTATTCCTTCAGGCAGTCCAATATTCCTTTTACTATATAATACCTTTCATTTATTCCTTTTGGGGGGGGCGGGGCAATGTGGGTAAAGTGACTTGCCCAGGGTCACACAGCTAGTAAGTGTCAAATGTCTGAGTCTGGATTTGAACTCAGGTCCTTCTGAATCCAGAGCCGGTGCTTTATCCACTGAGCCACGTAGCTGCCTCCCCCCTTTCATTTATTCTTAACCAAGAATGGCCTTAATCAGGAAAAAATATTTTACTTAAAACCAATAAATGTTTCTCCTTGACAATAAAAATAAAAATAACAGCAACTCACACTTATATGCCATCTTAGACAGTTTGCAAAGTTCTTCTGTCACAAGAACCCAACGTTAGTGCAACTATTTTATGCCCATATTACAGATGAGTCTGAATGTAGGAGAGATGAGGTGACTGACTTGCCAAGGGTCACACAGCTAATGAACAGGAAAACTAGAATCTGAACTCAATTTCTGACTACAACTCCAGCACTCCTTCCAGTATTTTACCATGTTGTTTCTTGCTAATTATTCTTACATCATCAGTATATAGTCTTCAGCTACTAGCTCTGATGATGCTATGATACGTAAGTTTAGCTTCCTTGTAGGCTTTCTAAATAACATGTGAATTCTGCAAACCGGACAGAAGAGGGAGCTGTCTGTTTGAACAATTACAAGAGAGAGAGAGAGAGAGAGAGAGAGAGAGACAGAGACAGAGACAGAGACAGAGACACAGAGACAGAAAGAAACAGAGAGAGACAGAAAGAAACAGAGAGAGAGACAGAGAGACACAGAGAGACAGAGACAGAGAGAGAGACACAGAGAGACAGAGAGACAGAGAGAGAGAATGAGAATGAGAATGAATGAGGGAATAAATTTAGAAGCAGTGAAGTTCTGATTTAAATTCTAAAATCTTGGAGTATTGACTTGCTTGTTTGGTAGCAACATTAATGTTTTCTTGTGTATAAAAATGAGCTAGAAAACTGCCTGCAACGCCATATGCTTCACACTAAAACAATGAATGGAAAGGCAAAAGGTTATAAAACCATTTTAAGGAGACAAACTACAAGAATGCCCAAATTCAGTCAGCAGGCATAGATTGTAAACTGTGGGCACAGTATACATTTGCCAAAAAAAAAAAAGAATTGGGGTTGGGGAGGGTTTGCATGGAGCAGCTGAAATTAGACCCTAATACCATAAACAAACCACCTTGCTTCTCATGTTACAATCCTATGGAGAACAGGGTCCGAAGCATAAAAGCAAACTCTGACTTCAAAAGTGATGCTATGAACATCTGGAAGTAATGTAAAGTGGTTGAGCTGCATCTTTCTGGTGAGTGGTACAGAATAAGATTTACTTAATCTATAGGAGAGAAAAAGAAATGTTTTGTCCCCCAATTTGTTGTGACATCTGAAAGTTCATGAGGTTATGACCCCCTGTTTGAGAAAGCATCTCCCACCACCTGCAAATACCCCAGGAAAAGCAGTTGGAAACAATAAAACACGTGCTAGTTAACTGTTGCCAGGGAAACAGTTAGGGTTCACCAATAAGAGCTCTTCAGTTTCACAGTGGCTTTGTCTGAGGGAGACATGTGCCAGCTGTTGGTGAATAACCATTGTTACAGATCATCAGGAAATAAGAGTGAGGAGAAAGTTTATTTCTTATGGATTTCTGCACCAAATCTCTATTCCACCTTACAAATTGCTTCTTAGCTCCCATAGATTAACATATATTAAATCTAAGATGAAAAAAGAGAGTATTCCAAAACCTCTAGTCTTCAAAGAAACTCGAATTTCAATTATTCCGCCCATCTTTTCATTTATTAACAACTACCACAAAGGATTGGCTCTAGGCAAAAGTGTAAAGTAGGGAGTTTGTTTGCCTTACCCCACCCTCCTCCCTCTAATACCTCCTTTACTCTCTTTTAGTGATCACACTTCCAACACATGTCATCCACACCCCTTGGTGCCAAACATCCTGCCCCACCCAGGCCTGCTATAGCTGTTCCAGACTTCTGCCTCTGTCTGTCAAAACTTACCTGTACTGTGTCCTACTCCCTCTATCCCTTGATCTCTTCTAAGGGAAAATCTCATCAAATTATTTGTGGTAAAAAGTTAATGAAAAGGGGCAGCTAGGTGGCACAGTGGATAGAGCACGGGCCCTGGAGTCAGGGGTACCTGAGTTCAAATCCAGCCTCAGACACTTAACACTTACTGGCTGTGTGACCCTGGGCAAGTCACTTAACCCCAATTGTCTCACTAAAAAAAAAAAAAGTTAATGAAAGATAATACCGTGGCATATTACCCCATCTACATAACAATTTTAATTTAAACTAGGTTTTTCAATGCCTAATAAAAAGGGGGAAAAAATGAGATAGACTTTAAGAGATCTGAGTTCTATTTACCAGCTGTATGGCACTGGGGAAATCATTAACGTCTCCATGCTTCAGTTTCCTCATATATGTGTGTGTGTGTGTGTGTGTGTGTATGTATATGTATATATACATATATATATATTTATATAAAGATTCAACTCAATAAACATTAAGCATCTACTATGTGCAAGGTATTGGGCTAAGAGGTGGGAATAGAAAGGCAACACCAGAATAGCCCCTACCCTGGTGGGAACTTAAATTCTATTGGATCAAGCTCTAAAATTCTATTTCAAGTGCCACTGCCTACATGAGGTCTTTTAGTATCTCCCCAGTTACTAGTGCCCTCTTCTCCCCCTGCCAAAAATAACTTTATATTTATTTTGTATGTTGACGTATATTTGTATAAAGAGAGTGTGTATATATAGACATATACACACTGTTTGCTCTTGCTCTCTCTCTCTCTCTCTCTCTCCATAAATATGTATGGAGAGAAAGATAGAGACAGAGACAAAGACAGAGACAAAGACAGAGAGAAAATGTCCTCTAATAGAACAGACTCCTTGAGGGCAAGGACTCATTTCATTTTTGCCTCTGTATCTATCCCTAGCTCCTGGAAAGTAAGTATCTGGCATGTAGTAGGCCAATGCAAAAAGAAAAAAAAAAAAGGGAAAAAAAAGATTCTATTTGTTGAATGAATGGGTGGATGGATGGATGAATGAAGGAATGATAAATGGTAGTTGAACTCGGCCAGGACATTGCCTTTTATTTGATACCAATCTGGTCTCTATTCACAAGATGGCCTTGCTTTTAAGTCTCTGATCTCTTCTTCTATATATCATATTTGTCCACCTATATTTCATCTCTCCAAACCATTCTCAAATAAACTCTTAAATAAACGAGAAAGGGTTGTGGTGAGAAATAATGGATAGCATCAATGTAATAAGGAGATACTATATGTTCTGCTATAAACACAGCTAAATTGCCATTATCCCTTTTTTTTTTTTTGGTGAGGCGGTTGGGGTTAAGTGACTTGCCCAGGGTCACACAACTAGTGTCAAGTGTCTGAGGCCAGATTTAAACTCGGGTCCTCCTAACTCCAGGGCCAGTGCTCTATCCACTGTGCCATCTAGCTGCCCCATCCCTTCTATTTTTTACAGAATACTGCATTCAAGTCATCAACAAGCATCCATAATTTCTAAATAATAATATATGATCAGTACTTTGTATCTTAAAACATAGTGTAGTATAGACTAAGGTATATTGAACCTAAAATCAAAAGAACTGGATCCTAGTCCAGTTCTGCCATTAAGGGGCTAGATGACCATAGGCAAATGGTCCTCTAAGCATTTCTGTTTCTTCATCTATAAAATAATGTTTTTGAACTAGATGATTTGTAAAGTCTCCTTCCAACTTAAAAAAAAATACTTTGATTCTGTGATTCCAATGTTTCTGCTAGACTTACTATTTCATACTAAACCCAAGTTCCCCATATCCCATTTCCCAAGATTTCACTAGGTCCATGCAGACAGCAGACAAAGAGGAAAATGAACAAACAGGTATAAAAGTATGCTATGACAATGCCCTCCCACACACCATTACATAGCAAAGAGGAAAGAAGAATGATATTCTTCCCTTAGAGACAAGTAAAATGATGATGATCCTCCATAACTACTGCAATCAATGTTACAGCAGCAACAGATGAGGAGGGAGAGAGTGAGGCATGAGATGGAGCAGGGGGAAAAAAAGTATATATTAGCAGGAACATAGCAATACCTATCTTACCATCTGCACAGTCAATACTCCTTTCAAGAGGCCTAGTTACAACCTCAATGAAATAAGTCTAACTTGATCCTCTCCCATCAGGAACATGAATTGCTTAGATGTAAAAAAAAAAAAAAAGTGTCTTCACTTTATTTACATGACAATATCACAAGGAATGGAAGAAACTTCTCATTTCATGTCTAGGAAGCTGTACTAATCATTTGGGGCATTGTATGGGAAAGAATGTAGTGCATGATGTTTTTAAAAGAATTCATTTCTCTCTAGATAATTTGTTATAATATAGCTCCCTATTAAGAAAAGGGTCAAAATGATGGAACACTTTTTTCTTTGTACCCAGATGTTTCCTATCTTCTTAGGCTGCAGCTATTTCAACACATTCTTTCAGCTCAACTGACATCAAGTCAGGTCCAGCTGTTGTATCTTCTACATTCATAAGAAGGCTTTAATGTTACAGAGGGTATTGTGGTTGATATAAGAGGATGCCAAATTTTCTTGTAAGGGTTCTCAATTATCTTGGGGCTGAAAATTTTCTGGGGTAGATAAATATGCAGCAGGGATAGTGTTTACTAGGGTCCTAAATACAGTCAACTTTCATTATAACTTAGATTTTTATATGCATTCAGATATAACAGGTCAAATTTTATCTAAGAAGCCTGATATGAGAGAGTAATACTGTCCCAAAATGAATATCCCAAGAATCACTATCAATTATTTTTTGTGAATTTGTTATCAACAGGATGGATGATATTGGTTGTTCAGTCATTTCAGTTGTATCTGATTCTTTGTGACCCCATTTGGGATTTTCTTGGCAAATATACTGGAGTGGTTTGTCATTTCCTTCTCCAACTCATTTTACAGATGAGGAAACTGAGGTAAATGGGGTTCAGTGACTCATCCAGGGTCACACAGCTAGTAAGTGTCTGAGGCCAAGAAGACGAGTATTTCTGAGTTCAGGCTGGGTACTCTATCTGCCATGCCACATAGCTGCCCCAATGGATGATACAGTATTACATTTTTCTTCAGATTTCATATTGATGAATCTAACACTCAGTGTGCCCACTGATAACAACAGATATGGCTTCTCTTAGAATGGAAAACGCACATTTGTACAATTCTCCCATGCAGTGTCTTGTCATGTCAACATTATTATATATTCTGAGTACCCACTGTAGAGCATGTTTCTCTAGAGATAAAGGAAGTTCAGCAGGTATAATTCAGATGGTTGGCTTGACTCTAAACTTAATCTGACCACAGCTTTCATCATTGCTTACCTCTTCAGCGTGGTATGGTGCAATAAACTTTATCCTACATGATCTCATTTGAGCCTCACAATAACCCTAGGATATAAATAGGTATATGAGCACACTTAAGCTCAGAGAGGTTAAGGGTCACACAGTACAAGGACACAAATGAGAGCCGGGATAGAGTTTTCTGACTCAAAGTTCAGCACTCTTTCTACAATACCATGGGCATGGGATGACTGGCATGTTTCATGGAACCATTAGCAAGCAAAACAGAGGGAAAAAAATGAACCTCCTCTTCCTGCCTATCTCTCCTATGGTTTGCTTTGCTTTAATTTACACTATAGGGGAAAAAAGATGTCCAGTTCCCCAATTGCAAATGTCTAGCCTCCTGAATATATTTCTCCAAACTGAGAATCAGAACTTTGGAATATTTCATCTGGTTTTCTGATACTAAAAAGAACCGCAACATACTGCTCTAAGTAAGATCATTGTGTTTTCTGGAAGATACCTTCCCCCCATTATTTTCATTGAAAATATGGGAGAGAAGCAGAGAAATTCTATTCTCATTGACTCTCCTGCCTGCATACCAGCTAAAGTGATGACAAACCCTACCTACAGCCTTGGCCATACAAACTTTTTGATGTGCAGCAGAAAAGGAATAGCACTGTAGTATCGGGGTGCTTCTTCCCATCTAATCCCCAACCTGAATGTGAGTTGCAGACTGAGAAATCTCTGCAGGCAAATGTGGTGTTGCTATAGTTATCACACAATTACCTGTAGAGATTCTGCAATCTGACATCATACACCAGATCTGTGCTTCCTCAACGATGTTCCTATGTGTGGCTTCTCCTTTGCTTATAATAAAGTAGGATTAACCAAATTGTCAAATCACAGCTAACTGCGGTAGACTTTGGTGTCATCTAAACCAAGGGAATCCAAATCATGTCAGTGTATCATGCCCTCTAACTTGTGGAATAAGAGGGTTCTGAAGTAGACCTTGCTAAGCATGACGCATACAAATATTTAGTACTATATTTGGAGAACTTCTGGTGGTCCTAGTACCAAAGATCTAGTCTAACCCTTCTGGGTGAACTGAGGACCTGGGAAGTTGCCCAAGGTCACAGATGTAGTAAGCACTACTAGGATATGAATCCAATTCCTCCATCTCTATACCCAATGTTCTTTCCAATGTACCACATACTAGCAAAAAGCAAATGAGCATTGAAGAATAAATGTACACTTTGGGAAGGATCCTATCTTCTAGGACAGAGTTCTTTAACAAGGGAATGACCCTATGAAGCATTTCCAAAAGGAAATAAATGTCTCTTTACACTTTACAATACCAGTGGACTTTGAATCTCAGGATTGAAAGGAACCTCAGAGGTCACCTAGTCCAGCTCTTTTTGCCCTACAATACTGTTATTAAGCGCTCATCTAGATCAGAGCTGTCAAACACAATGCAGCCTGCAACCCTTCCAAACATACAGAAGCCAGGTTCAAATATAATTGGGAAATATTTAACAAAATAAATAAAATAGATGATGTTACATTTTAAAATAGGTCAGTATGTGACTCACAGGGATCCTTATGTATGAATTAGTGGCCCCTGTTTCTATTTGAGTTTGACACCCCAGATTCAGATTATTCTTTTTTTTTTAAGTGAGGCAATTGGGGTTAAGTGACTTGCCCAGGGTCACACAGCCAGTTAAGTATTAAGTGTCTGAGGCCAGATTTGAACTCAGGTACTCCTGACTCCAGGGCTGGTGCTCTATCAGATTATTCTTTAAAGCATTCAGTGATAAGGCTGTACCACTATCCCATTCCACCCTGGGACAGCATTAATTTTTCAGAACTTTTTTCTCCCATGGATCTTCCTTGTAATCTCTACTCATTGCTCCTAGTTCTGTCCTCTTCGCCCAAGCAGGAAAGTCTTGCTTTTACCTAACAACCTTTCAAAGATTTAGAGACCACTATCATATTCTTCACTGCCCCCACTAACCATCCCAGGTTCTTTTACCTGGTACCCAGAATCGAACATAATACTACAGGTGTTTCCTGACCAGGGGAGAGTAGCAGGAACTTCTATCTTTCCTCCTATGTATCCTAAAATCAAATGAGCTTTTTTGCCTTTCATGTTACATTGCTGACTCTTATTGAACTTATAGTCCACTAAAATCCCTAGTTCTTTTTCAAATATCTGGAAATGGTTGTGTTATAGAAACAAAATGCATCCATAAAAAAGTAAAGCCTGGGACAGGGGTAGGAGAGGGTGTGGTAAGTGGAAAACCAATTAAGGTTTTTGTAATACTGGAGAAAGGTAAAGAGGAGCTGAACTAGGTTAATGACAGTGGGAATGAAAAATAAGGGACAGATGTAATAGACATTTCAGAGGTAAAAAAAAAAGTTTGGGAGGATTAAAGAACACTGACATCATGTAAGTAATGAGCAATAATTCTTGTTGGAATTTATTGCTACATTCTCCACACAGCTTTATAAAGTTGTTCCTAAGGGCATAAAACATGCATCTAAAGTGTAAGCAAATGTCTTTTAGCTAGTGATATCATTTTTATCTGACCTAACTTTGGGGGGATTTGTATGGAATATCTCTATAGATTTTCTTTTCAATATAAAATAGATTACTTCATATAATTTGCTCTTTTCAATACTTCAAAAGGTTGGCAATTTCATTCGTGTGGATATTCCTTTAAACCAGAAATAATAACAGACATTTTATATAGTGCTTTAAGGTTTACAAAACACTTTACATACATTATCTCATTTGATCCTGAAAACTCTGTAAGGTAAACACTATAGGTATCAATATTCCTCATTTTACAGAAGAGGAAACTGAAGCTTAGAGAAAGGTTTAGTAATTTGCCCATGGTTACTTATCTACTAAGTATCAGAGGTGGAATTTGAACCCAGGTCTCTCCTGATTCATCACACTTGCCATGTTGCTTCAATCCCTGTACCTCTTAATATGTAGATCTTCAGGAGTTGCTGTGGCTAGGAAAAAAACAACAACTTTACCTTGACAACCTCTGGGTATAAGGCCCTCCAGATAGAATTTTGCTGGTCCTTGGACAAGACACACACACACACACACACACACACACACACACACACACACACACACACTCCATTATGAAAACTATAATCAACACTTTTCTAGTTTGTTAGAATCTGATAGGCTTTTCATTAAACTGTAGTGAAATGTATTCTATAGTCTTCACAAAGTGAGGGTCTATTCCAAATAATCTTAAAAAGGCTCTGGTTGAGGGGCTTTTTCAATGCTTTCTATTTAATTTTCCCCTCTAACAGTTGTCAATAATAGATCTCAGTCTATATACTAATACTAAAGCATGTAATTTTCTCTTTTATTGATTAAAATCATATATGTGTATATGTATATATAAATATATGGAAGGAGAGAGAGAGATGGAGACAGAGACACAGAGTCTTTGTTAGATATATATTTATATGTGAGTGTATGTATACACACAAATACACAATGCAAAATGGCAAAATGAAACCTAAAAATTCAATTCAATCTAATTCCACAAATTTAATTCAATAAGCATTTACTAAGTTCCTTCTATTACCAAGCACTGTGTTAGGTGTTCAGGTTACAGAAATTAAATAAAAGCCTTCAAGAACTTTACATGGGGGGGGTGGAATATACATAGATAAGTAAATATTTTATATATGTGTGTATATTTGCATATACATATATAGTAAATACAAAGTAATTTTGCAGAAAGATATCTTTCTCAGATGAATTTTCCAGAAGTTTGTCAGTAAATAGAAGAAAAAAGCTAAACTGATATCCTATCAGGCTCAAGTATAAAAGTTCTTATGCTCATTTGAACATATTTATAGGCAGAAGGGAAATTGCCAGGTAGAAAGCATGTGTTTGGAGATATACGAGAAAGAATATAACCATGGTGGTGAAGCCAAAAAGGAGACAAGAGGGGATAGAAAACAGGAAAAGATAACAGTTTCACCTTGGCATGAAGAAAGGGCACCAGACCTCTGAGACTGGCAGGAAAGGAGAGGATGTGTGAGATTCTGGAGAAGTATAGAATGGAGTTGCCAAATGTTATAACTTCTACTTTCCACAATAACTCTCTTATCCTTCCCCTTCCCTCCTCTACTCACATGGCCACCACCAGGGCGACAGTTCAGGCCCTCATCACCTCTCTCCTGGACTATTATTGTTTTAGCCTCCACCCCTCTGCCTCAAGTATTTCCCAACCTCTAATCTATCCTCCCCACACAGATGCCAAAATGGCCTTCCTAAAACACGGGTCTGACAATGTCACTCCCCAACTCAATAAATTCTAGTGGCTCCATAATCAACTATGGGATTAAATACAAATTCCTATTTCACTTTAAAAGACCTTCACAAGTTGGCCATAGCCCATTTTCCTGGACTCCCCTTCATGCACTCCAACAATCCTGCTAAATTGGCTTTCTCTTTGCTCCTCACCCATGGCGCTCCATCTTCTGTCTCCCCTCTTTTGCACAGGCTGTCCACCATGCCAGGAATATATTTCCTATCCACCTCTGCTTCTTAGAACCCCTATCTTCCTCCAAGATCCACTTCAAGCATTATCTTTTTTTTTTTTTTTAATGGGGCAATGAGGGTTAAGTGACTTGCCCAAGGTTACACAGCTAGTTAAGTGTCAAGTGTCTGAGGCTGGATTTGAACTCAGGTCCTCCTGAATCCAAGGCCAGTGCTTTATCCACTGTGCCACCTAGCTGCCCCTCAAGCATTATCTTTTACCTGAAGCCTTTATTAATATCTGAAATACTAGTGCCCTCTCTCCCAAATTCTTATATCTGTTTTTATATACCTACATCTGTATGTTGTCCCTTACCCACTAGACAATAAATTCCCTAAAAGCAAGGAGTATTTCACTTTCTTTTTTGTATCCCCAGCACCTATGATAGTGACTAGAACACAGTGTTTAATAAATGCTTATTGAGCAATTGTGAGCTTAGAAAATACAAGGCAAAATCAGAAGCTGACAGTTATACTGTACTTGGGGACTTGAGAGGAAAGGAAAAGATTTGGAACATACACTGTGGGAAATGTGATAGCTAATAATAGATAAATAAAAGTGTTATCATGCAGCAATGAGGGTCCAGTTGAGCTTACAAGCATAAATTTGTAGTGGAGCCCAATCAAAACACTCTCATGATCTCTCCCAGGAACCTTTTACAGTTCACTAGTAAGTGCAAGGAAGGGAATGTGTAAGAGTTACCCAGGGCCAGGAGTTAACAGGGCAAGAGCAGAAAGTCAAGGAGTCAAGGGTTTCAAGTGGAAATTGCAAGGGTGCCTGTTAACTGGGGAATGGCTGAACAAGTTGTGGCATATAATCGTGACGGAATACTACTGTGCTCTAAGAAATAATGAGCTCAGTGATTTTAGAAAAGCATGGATAGGCTTGCATGAAATAATGAAGACTAAAATGAGGAGAACCAAGAAAACATATACAGTAACAGAAATATTGTTTTAAGAATGGCTTTGAGGAAGGGGCAGCTAGGTGACGCAGTGGATAGAGCACCAGCCTTGGATTCAGGAGGACCTGAGTTCAAATCCGGACTCAGACACTTGACACTTACTAGCTGTGTGACCCTGGGCAAGTCACTTAACCCCCATTGCCCCGCCAAAAAAAAAAACCAAAAAACAAAAACAAAAAAATTTTAATTTTAATTTAAAAAAAATGGCTTTGAGGGAGGCAGCTAGGTGGCACAGTGGATAAATCACCAGCCCTGGAGTCAGGAGGACCTGGATTCAAATCTGGCCTCAGACACTTAATACTTACTAGCTGTGTGACCCTGGGCAAGTCACTTAACCCCGATTGCCTCACCAAAAAAAAAAGAATGGCTTTGAAGGACTAAGTCATTTGACTATTACAAATACCCAAAATAACTGGATCCAGGGAAAGAACTGATAAATAGATGTATGCATACAATGTTTTTACATTATATATACACATATACATATAAATGTGTGTAATATATACGTATACATATGTAATATATGTGTGTATGTGTATATATGTATTATTGTAACAATTGGAGTGATGCCACCTGCTGGAAAGTTACTGTAGGAAAGCTCCACCATGAGGAGAAGGTGTCTGAGGGCAAGCCATGTGGCTTGGGAGGTCAGCTCCTTGGCATCAGGAAGTGACATTTGCTCGTGGGTACTGTCTATCAAAGCTACCAGCCAATTAGCTTGGAGCTTGGGGTTGGGGGAGGGGACACAGGCTGTTTTGGTTTTCAAGGAGAGACTTCTGGGGGGAAGAAGGAAGCGTTGGGTCCTTTTTGTTCTTGACCTCACCATGGCGGGTCAGATCATGGGGTCTCTTCGAAATAGTTAGATTTTTACCTTTCTCTCTGATCATTAGATCCTATTGCTCTTTAATAAATACTTAAAAGTCTAAACTCTTGCTAAAGCTTATAATTTATTGGCCACCACTCATTGGGTTTTTAGATAGTATAGCTAGATAGCAACTTTACAGAATATATGTATATATTTGTGTCTCATAGTAGCCATCTCTAGGGGGGAAGAGAAAAAAAGGAAGTTATATGATAGCTTTATTATATATTTAAAAGGAATAACAAGTTGTACATAATAGATTTGCAGTTACATGCACAATTATCTTTTTTCTATTCTACTATTTTTATGGAAATGCTTGTTTTATTCCTTAAGTTCAGAATAAAATAAATGAAATTTTTTTTAAGTTTATGGAATACGGACAATATGGAAATGGTTAGCAATTATGTGCAAAGTAGATAGAAAAGGAGGAGTTTCTAGAACAACAGTGATGCTCTATGAAAATATAAAGAGATCACCATACTTAGACTTAACTGTATTTGTTCCCAATAAATAGACTGAATAGTTGATGTAGCCTTAATGAAAGAGACAAAAATCACAGATAGATGAACTGCTCACAGTGGAAAGGTCTGTCTCAAAATGTAGTGGGTTTCCCCTCTTTGAAGATCTGGGTGACCAGTAATCAGGTATGTTCTAGCAGGAATTTGTGTTTCAGGTACTGATCATACTAGATCACCCCAAAGTCCCTTACAACACAAATTCTGTGATTTTGTATCTGTACTGTGGTCCCTAGACATCTACATTTGCCATTTGTCACATCTGTTTATCCATAACTTCTAGTAGGACATGCTTAGACTATCTTTGAGTTCAGTCTGGATAAACTCACTCTAATTGTTTCTGACCCATATAAGTTTCTCATGATGTAAGGAAATTAATTCAACTGGAAAAAATGCAGCCTCATTCAAAAAATTAAATTAAAAACACAAAAAGACAACTCCTTCTGATTACTTAAGGTGGGTCTGGATTATGCAAAATAAAACTAAATTTGGTGATACAGCTACATGTGTAATCTTGGGGAAATCATAACTTCCCTGGGGCTCCACTTATAAAATGAGTTAGACTAGATGACCTCTTAGGTCTCTTCCAGTTCTAGATATAAGCTCATGGGATCCAACTGTCATCTTCCTATTAATATATTCTATTTGTACTAAGAGTATTCATGACCATTTGCCCCTTTTACAGACTATTCCTTTCTCATTAGTATCATTTTTCCAAGAAACTTTATTGTTGTTCAGTCATTTCAGTTGTGTCTAACCATTCATGACCCCATTTGGGGTTTTCTTGGCAAAGATACTGGAGTAGCTTGCAATTAACTTCTCCAGCTCATTTTACAGACGAGGAAACTGAGGTAAATAGTGTTAAATGACTTGCTTACTTAGTCACAGAACTAGTAAGTGTCTAAGGCCAGATATGAACTCAAGAAGATGAGTCTTCCGGAATCCAGTCCCGGGACTCTATCCACTGCATCACCTAGCTGCCTTAGGCCAGTCTTAACCTCTACATTTTGAGCTGCAACTGCTCCAAAGCTTGAACTATATTTGCACAAGGGGATACAAAAAAGTATCTAACAGTGCTTAAGTCATATGACTAATGCAGCAAATCTGAAACAAATGTAGTAAGAGAATGGAATGAAGAGTGTGAATGGGCAACAGTGGTAAGGAAAGAGGGGGAAATCACAGAATAATAGGATCTCAGAACTAGAATGGACCTCAGAAACTGCCTAGTCCAAGAATCCCTATACAAAATGAGGACACATCTAGACTTGGTTTAAAATTCTTTAGGGATAAGGGGCCTGGGGTGGGAGTGGAGTGGGGGGTGAAAGGTAAAGGAATAGACAATGAATTTCTCCTAATGTAGTTCATTCTACTTTAGGTTAACTATAATTGTTAGGAAGCTTTTCTTTATAACAAGCCTAAATTCACCTCTTTGTAACTTCCACACACATATGACTAAAACATAAGGCCAGAATAAGCCAATTCCCATTTCTACCACTGCCATAGACATACATCTACCATCAATCAATCAATCAATCAATCAGTAATCATTTATTAAGCACCAACTACGTGCCAGGCACTTAGTGACCAGAACATATATTATGACAAAACTCATGAAGGACTGAGTTTCCTGAGTTGTGATTAGCCAGCTTCTGGACACAGGTTCTGATATGCCTAGCTTCTCTTTTCTCAAGGCTAGTCTTTAAGGGGATTCACCCTTGGCACATACTCAGGAGCCTCAGAAGCAAATTTAGGCTATATGTGAGAAAAAAAGAAAAAAAAACATGTCCTATTAACCATCCAAAAGCATGATAGAATGGGAATCTTCAAAGACAGGAAGAATGATCACTTTAGGGTAAGTTGTAGAAATGATACTTTGCCAGGTATAGATAATTTCTGAGGTCCCTTCCAACTCTGAGATTCTGTGACTGTAAATAGTTAGCTATTTGAAGTAAAAACTTAGTTTTGTTCATTGCTCATCCTATAGTTGGTTGAGCCTCAGTGATTAGCAGTGATCTTCAGAGCAAAAGACTGTAACGATTGGAATGACACCACCTGCTGGAGACTTGCTGTAGAGGAGTTCTGCCCATGAAGCGAAGGTCTTTGAGGGCAAGACCAGGCTTCAGGAAGTGACGCGGACTAGTGGGAGGAGGAAGGAAGAGACTGGCGCTCAGTCTCGCTCTCTTTCCTGAGGACGCTGGCGGAGAAGGGAGCTAGAAATGTGCTCTCCCTTTAATAGATAGGAATCTGGGCCTTTCTCTCTCTCTTTACCAAATTCTTATTCTCCTTAATAAATGCTTAAAAGTCTAACTCTTGCTAAGCTTATAATTTATTGGCGACCACTCATTAGATATTTTAGACAGTTTAGCTAGAATTTTACCCCTTAACAAGACAAACTAAAATTAATGCTCTGGAATAGGAAATAATGACCAACCTCATATTTATTCTTTCTATTGTTAACTGAATCTTGTTTATCTTAAGTGAGTTCTCTTTATTTGATCAAATAAATTAGTCAGTATAACTCAAATTCCAAAAGCATATATTAACTTCACCTATCTTTTCTTTCTTAGCTAATTCCTCTGCCACTGTCAATATTTACCTCAGATAATAAATGATCCTCTTTCCAAACAGTATTACCAACAGGGGGCTAATTAATGAATTTGTTAATAGTAACATCTTGTTACAATAGCTTGAGCTCTCAAATATTATTAATATAGTTGTCATCTCAGTTGTGTCTGACTCTTTGTGATTCCATTTAGTGTTTTCTTGGCAAAGATTCTGGAGTGGTTTGCCATTTCCTTCTCTAGCTCATTTTACAGATGAGGAAACTGAGGTAAATAGTGATTCAGTAACTTGCCCAGGGTCACACAGCTAATAAGTGTCTGAGGCCAGATTTGAACTCAGGAAGATGAGTCTTCCTGACTTGAGGGTCAGTGGGGGGGAAGGGGTACAGGGAGTGGGGTTGGGAATCCCTAACTGTGCATGTGTTTGTCACGCAAAAATATTTTCCCCTTAAGACCTAGACCAAGAGTTTTAAAGGGACTAAAACCCATATATCTTTGCACAAGTTATTGCTTCAGAAAGACCAGGATCAACTTTTATTAACTTTAATCATGTGGAAAAGGGTAAGTCATCACCACCACCATCAAATACAAATATTTGCTAAGCCCACTGTGAGTCTGGTACCACACCAGATGCTATATATTCTTTAAAAACCCTGGTCAGAGCCAACCACATGTACATTTTTTTTAAGGAATTATCTCCCTTTTGCCTCTGATTTTAGTATCTTGGAGAGTTTTGGGGGGTGAGAGTGTGAAGTAAAATATTGTCTCTTTTCTGCAGTGACTTTCTTCAATCTATTCAGGCTCAAGTAGCCTGTTTTTGTGGAATTATTATATATTTTTTAAATTATTTTCCCATTTTTCCCTAAAATTTCTCCTGTAATAAAACATGTGATTTTTTTCATTTTACAAATCTGATCATCTTGCGCAACCATATCTATCCTTTAAATTTGTATGTAATTAATACACAAAATAAGTACCTAGCATTTAGACTGATTGAATATCTTAATTCTTTGATAAACATCCATTTTTATACACAATTATAGGTGCCCAAGATCTTAATTCCAGTAGGTTAGGATAGACTTAGTAGTCTTTCTTCCTCCAACTTCCAGGCCCCCTTTGTTTCTTCTGTACTTAGGAACAAATTATCCCAAAGAGTTTATTTTAGGGGGTTACATTCCATCAGACTCAGCTCTCTTTTTCCTTGGTGCTTCTTCCATCTGATCCACCTACAATACGTTGAAAAGTTCCTCTGTCACTTTTTTATTATATACAGAAAAACAGTTGTTGGTTGCTTCTACCCCCACTGAAGCTTTCAGTTGCTGCCTTGTAAATGGTTAGCAGTTAATTTTTTCTTTTAAATTCTCTTCAGCCACACCATAAAAGAAGTGATTATGAATCTACCAAATAGCCACTTCCTCTTTGTTATTGCCCTATAAATTGGTCCACCCCATAATTTATATTTCTTTATCCCTTTGCCCTCAAAATCTAATAGTTGTGTCTTTGGTAGTGGTACTTCTAGAAAGCAAATGAAATGGTGGTCCTGAGCTTTTTTTCCTTAGTCCAGGACTGCAGTCATGAGGAGCATTCCCTTTTGGTATTTCTAAGTACTAAATTATTTTTATGTTCTTTATAATGGCATCTAACATCTACTGATGTCCTGTTCCTATGTCTCAAACACATGTGACCCCAGGGCTTGGGGTATTGTTTAAGGCCGTGCCAGTGAAGGGCAATATGTGGCAGAGAGCAGAGGAAGTTTCCTACACAGATCCATCAATGGATTTAATGTCTATTACACATATAGCAATCTAGGGGTGCCTCATCCTAGGAAGGTTGGCCACGAGGTGCTGAATTCTTTTAACTAGAGGATATCATCTACTAGGGTGAAGAGGAGTTACAATCTGCCGCTGGGAAACAGTAGAGCCACACTGATAAATTATCTGTCCTGAAAATATTGAAGTGCAATGGAATCTGGATACATGTTTTATTCATGAAACCTTTTTGTCCTACTGTAGAAGCTATAGCCAGTGAGGACAAGGCTACATTAGCAACTGTTATGGTTGGTGGGAGAAGGGGAGAAGATTTCGAGTCCAACATAAAGGGAAACATCCATCAATCAGTCAGTATTTATTAAATGCCTACATGCTTCATGCTATGTTAGGTATTAAGTGCAATAAAGAAGTACAAAATATGACCCTTGCCTTCAAGAAGTTTAAAATCCAGTATGCCAATATGCACAAAACTTTGATTTCCAGATATTTCACAGTTTGGTTATATTTTCACTTTTCAATCTTTTGTTATTCAATATCTTGTTAGTAAAGGCTCAGTGCCTGGCACATTATCTCTATCTATTCAATGGCTTGAACTTTTATTTTATCTTTCTAAATTCCACACATCATTTCAGAGCACTCCAGTGAGCAATCAAGGGGTTAAACTGTATTCTATGCTGTAACCTCTAGAGATCTGTCTGACTCTTTACCATTGTCTCCTCAGAACTCACTTGGGGATGTTAATTCATTCTTTTCAGTGGGTTTAGTCTAACCAGAATGGTTTGTCTAGGTAAATTGTTCTCACAGCAGTAACCCCGATGAGCCAAATCACTGAGTCATATTACTAAAGCTAGTAATCCAAAATTATATATCCCCAAATTTTCTCCTCACTATTTGAAAAACGAAACTTAGAAATGCAAGAACTTAGCCTTTACATTTGTCAAGTAATAATAGTTGCCACTAAGCAAGAAAGACAGCCTCCTAATTTTCAGGTTGCTCCTTCTTCAAAGATTTCATCCCATGGACATTTTCTCTGTCTTTGCATACTTTCTACTCAGACTACTTGATTGTCATTAAAGAAATCATTTATCTGCTGAGATCCAGGTGTGAAGAATGCATTTTTCCCCTCATGTTGGCTTATAGGTTGGGAATGACTCCTTTTAAAGGTTTTGTAGATAGACTCTTAAAATGGAGCAATATCCTTCAAATTAAAAATATTTTTGCTCTTCTATCTACACTGGCTTCTTGTTCAGATCCCGGTATATCTCTAACCACTTAGAAATATGAAAACATGTATGGGCCAGGTACCAGTAAACAGCAGTTCTTGCTTTGGCCTTATATAGCATCCACTTTTATTTACAGTGTAACTCAACACCCTTCTCAGGAGGCCTTATCGCTTGACACCATTCTCTATGAATCTATCTCTCTATTAGTAATCATTTCTAATCCTTTTGCTCCTCTGTCTGACCTCTCTTTCTCACAAAAATCCAGAAAGTATGTACTTCATAAACAAACAGATCCATTGACAAAGATAGATGTTTTGGGGCAGCTTTACCAAAATTCTCATTCAAACTGGTATTTAACAAAATTCCAGCCAAAATTCTCATTTAGAGCTTCAGCCAAAAATTTTATTGAAACCAATTTGAGGCCAAATATTTCCCAAATGCCTTCAAGACTCCAAAAATACATACTAAATAATGCCTTACTCTGTTATCTTTCAAACCCTTCAAAAATGGAGACACTCAGTTTTATAAGATATATGAAGAAGGCCTATAAGGTTAGTAGCCTTGGGAAAGGTATTTATAAAAGGAAAGAAATAATATCAGCTAGGAGCAGAAGAGCTAAATTCAGTGCTGAGGACTCTGATTCCCAGACACACCTTGCAAATAATTTTGGATCCAGCTGATAGAATCTTAGAGGATCTTTGTTGTAATAGAACTTTTACTGACTGAATCAGTTTTCATAGAGTTGGTATATTGGTGCTAGATAGGCAAAAGAAAAAAAGGACTAGGTCAGGGGGAGAGAGAAAAATTCATACAATTCTCAAGGATTTTATAAATCAGAGTTTTAGAACAAATTCTTAATTTCAAATCAAGAGGGACTCATATTCACTAGTAATAACAAAATTATAGAAACATTATATATTAGCGCCAGACAATGTCAGACTTTGAGTTTCGCATTAATGCAGAGATGAAATGTCATAAGCCTATGGTTATAGTTATATTCACTCTTTCTAAAGATGAGTGGTCCCTATTATACCCTATGGTATAATTTGGAAATCCTCTTATGTGAAATATTCCCATTTCTCTACCCATAAAGAGAGCCTAAGAAAAGCACAAGGAGAGGCATGGGGCAAGAAAAATCGAAGAAGGATAAGAGAAAAGAAAAGAAGAAAATAATACTGGAATTTGGAAGAAAAACAGCAAATGCCCAACTGGAAAGAGAATCTGGAGATGTGTAAATATTAGGATATTACTGTTTTTATATCTTTTCTTTTTCATAAAGATTTTGTATAGATAGTAGGCTACACATATAGGTCAGTAGTAACCAATGTTCTCTGTTGTCTTTTTTAATTATTAATAAGATCCAAGATTTTTTCCATACCTTTATCTTTCCCTCCTTCAGTTGCTTTACATGAGACCTCCTCAAAACCCTCACAACTGTTGCCTCTACCACAGCTCTCCTCTATATACATCCAGCCCAAACAGCTGCTTTTTCCATACCTGTTCAATTATAGCATTCTCTTATAGTTCTAACATAGTATTATAGTTCTTTATATTCCCCATACTACTATCATTTGTGCCTCCTTAATTAAACATATCTGGGACTTTGAGGTTGCTAAGAATATGAAAATAGAGGTTAGAACAAAGGAATAAGGAAATGGGAAAATAGGGAATATAGAACATGTGATCATAAAACTAATTAGAATCTACTGCTAAATTCTAAATAGACATAAAATAGTATCATTTCCAAGATGTTAGTCATCATCTAAATACTGAATTAAACAGTCCTTATAGTTCTACCTTTAAATAACTTATCACAGGCTTCTGAAAATATTTACATTACCAACGTTTGTATTGACCCATTTAACAGTATATGTATCTGGGGCAGCTAGATGGCACAGTGGTTAAAGCACCGGCCCTGGATTCAGGAGTACTTGAGTTCAAATCCGGCCTCAGACACTTGACACTTACTAGCTGTGTGACCCTGGGCAAGTCACTTAACCCCCATTGCCTGCAAAAACAAAACAAAACAAACAAAAAAACAGTATATGTATCTCTATGCTACACCAAATTAAAAATCTTTAAGAAGCTTATCCTAAAAAATACTGGAACCATTTAAACTAAGTTCACAGCAGCATATACTTACCTTCTAGACCCCTAAGGAAACATTAGTAATGAAACCCTACTCAAGCCCACTGCCCCTAGAAACATCACAGCTAAAAGAAAATCTCCCCCTCCTTTAGTGTCTCCTAACACTATAGATGTAGTGTAAGCCATGGTCACACCTAGGCTCACAAACATTTTTGCACCTCATTCCTTTATTTTTTGGCCCCTCTCTGTCAGTCTATCTGCCTTATGTTACTATTCATTATTATTACTCTGTTTTTGTATTTACCAAGACAGTGGCTAACCATGTCACCAAACATTCATACAGCAGTTTTTAGTTCTTCAAAGCATTTTCCCATAGAAAATCTCCTTGGATTCCCACAACGGCCCTATGAGGTAGGTAGACAGGCTGGTTTTAGAGTCTAGAATCTAAATCTAATGTCTCTGTTTCCACTGCAAGTGCTGACTCACAATCCTGTGTCCTGGGAAAAATGGTCCACCTACAACTTAGGTATGGCAGGACCTTTGAAGGCACAGTCTTTCCAAATGTACTTATATTATGTCATTGGGCTATTTCAATTTATGTTCTGCCTTTACTGGCATGGTTTTCTAGGAATGAGTGAGAAGAAAAATTATTTATTTTTCCACTACTTTCTTATATTTGCTTTTTCCTCTTCAACCCCGCAGAAGAGAAAAAGGCAACCAAAATCAAGGATAGAAAAAAAAAAACCATGACCATGTGCTTGAAAATGCCCTATTTTCCTAGTCCCCAACTGTGGAAGGGGCAAAGTACAGCTTTGGGGCAGAGACTCTTCTTGCTTTGAACATGGAAAAATATCTGTGTTTCCTTTTTGAGTCCAAACATTTAAAAACAACACTAAGACATTTTTAATGATAATCTCCAATAATGGAATTTTTAAACCTTATGATACTTATCTCAGATGTGATCCTCATAAAGAGTAAATCTTGGGGCAGCTGGGTTGCACAGTGGATAAAGCACTGGCCCTGGATTCAGGAGGACCTGAGTTCAAATCTGGCTTCAGACAGTTGACACTTACTAGCTGTGTGACCCTGGGCAAGTCACCTAACCTTCACTGCCCCGCCAAAAAAAAAAAAAAAGTAAGTCATTTCCTTGGCAGATAATGTACTGATATTTGCTCAAGTCAAACCATATCTGTAGTATCATGTTCAGTTAGGGGCACCATATTTTAGGAAGGCCATAGGATAAGCTGGACAACATCCAGAGGGGGCCACCTAGAATGGTGAAGAACTGAGGTTGGATAGAGGGAAATGTAAATGCTTAGCTTGGAATAAAGAAGAATTGTGAGGCATATGATACCTTTCTTCAAGTATCTGATGGAATGCTATATCAGAGAGAGATTAAATTTTTTCTGCTTGGTCTTAGAAAAATGAAATAGGAACAGTAGGTGGAAGTTGCAAAGAGACAAATTCAGGCTTGATATAAGAAAAATTTCCTTACAAGCAGAGCTGCACAAGACTCAAGTGGGTTGTCTCTGGAAGTTGTACATTTTTTCACACCGGAGGTCTTCAAGTAAAAGCTGGATGACCGGTATGTATTGCTGGGGATTCTTTTTCCAGTATAAATTGAACTATATTGTCAGTATATTCCAGCATAAATTGAACTATATATCAGATCCTTTCCAACATGTGATTCTGGCATCCTGTGATTTAATTCCCTCCCACCACTTTTTTATGTGTGTGTGTGTATGTGTATATATATACATATATATATATATATACATATATACATATATACATACATGTATATACTGTTTTTTCACTGAAGGACAGAGTTTTAATAACTCTACAACTTTATCCTCAAAATTGTCAACACTAATTATTCAGGGGTCAATAGTCCACCATGTGAGTTATTCAAGCCCTTTGTAACTCTTTCCCTCCCCTCCCACCCCCCACCTACCTTTTTGAATGAATGAATGAAAAAGCATTTATTAAGTGACCACTATGTGTCAGGCACTATGCTAAGCCCTGGAGATATAAATAGATAAAGCAAAATAGTCCCTGCTCTTAAGGAGTTCACATTCTATCGGTCCAAAACAACACATAAAAGCAAGTGCAGCTTCAGAGTGGGTGGAAATGTTTGTAAATCCCAAGGGTACAGTGGAGGAGTAGGGGCAAGACCTAAGAGTCCTCAGTAAGTCAAATATCTCTATCAGGGGTCTGTAGGCTGTGGAGGCAAGGCAGGTAGTAAGGGCTAGTAAACCTCAGGAAACAGATGAATAGCAAATGGTTAAGCCTGATGCTTTTCCATGTCATCAGAAGGTGGGAACCCCCATCTTATCAAAGCCATGTGAGCAAATAGCCGGGATGTGTTCTGGGTGGCTCTAGTGCAGGAAAAAGTTGAAGGAAGAAGGTAAGGATTCGGGTGACCTCTGGTGGTAGTGGGTGCTTTGGGGCCATTATGCCATGCTATAACCGTTCTACTATTTGGTGAGTGTAGTAATTACTGTCACTAATAATCAGATCAGTAATTACCAGTTGGCTGCTTATTTAAAACCCTGGCAAAGGGGAAAGAGGCTGAAACACTCCACTGAGGTTTTATTTTGTTGTGTTTTTTTTTAATTATGCTTGGATTTTAATTATTTCTATTAGAAGCAATTAAAAATTAATTTAGAATTTCTTTTAAAAGAATATCAAAAGCCATAGGATTGTATGTTCGCTGGGTAGTTTTTGCTTGTTTGTTTGTTTGTTTACTTTCATTTTCTTTGTTAAATTATTTCCAAAGGATCTTTTTTTTTTCTTTGTTTTGTTTTTTAACATATCCAAATTCTTTTCCAGGCTAACACCCTTATTTCAGGCAATTTAGGCTACCTTAAAGACTATTTCTGAATCCTCGACTTCACACTTAACTTGAACTCAAACTTGACTGCGTTCCTTCTTACGTAAGAACTAAATCAACAAAGCCATTCCTAAGCTAGAGAGAACATGCAAAGATTCTGTTTTACCCGCTGTACATACAACTTGGCATTGACCAGAAAGCTCTGAACAAGCTTTCAATCCAGCATGGGGAGTAGCTTGATAATGTTTTACCAAGAAAAAGCAATGAGACACAAAATACCTTAATGACAGATCTCCGCAGTACCAGGTGTTGTCTGTGGCCTGGTGCCATGTTTGCTATCTAAGGCATCTGGAGAGGGAACTTAGCTGACAGGATTCCGCTTGCAGGGCTAACCTGGATGGCTGTGAATTGGCTTAATCTCAGCTGGCAACTGTGAGATGTTAATAAATTCCCTCACAGTGGTCTCTGGGATTATGCTAAACAGAGCAATTTCCTTGCCCTCATGGATCAATAGACTTGCTCAGCAACCTAAATTAGAGTTCCATGCACAAGTAAACCCTCCTCCAACTGCATTAAGTGAACTTTGAGCACCTTCAACCTCTCCCAATCTTCCTGAATTCCATCTGCACACTCTCCTTATAGAGAATCACTGCCTTTTCCTGAATTAGCATTCACCAAAGGAGACCATGGAAATTGGTTTGCCTTCATTAGATTCATTTCCTTCCTATGATGCCAGATAGAAGCAATGTGGCACACTGAAAAGAGCAGAACATTAGATATGGATCTGGAAGAGACTTTGGACTCAGAGTTCAAGTCCCCTCTCTTTACAGAAAGGGAAACTGAGACCCAAAGATATAAAGTGACTTGCCCAAGGTCACACAGATAATATCAGAGCTGGAATTAGAACATATATTCTGTGTCTCCAAACCCAGTATTTTTCCTCTTGCACCAATTACTGCTTCAGAAAACTTAGGTACAATTTCCAGCTGCTCCCCTTCATCACAGTGTAACTATGGACAGCTCACTTAACCTGTGTGAAGCAAAGTCACAAGGTTGTTGTGAGAAGAAAATTTTGTAAAGTATAAACAGGGATAACTCATTCAATCTTTTAAAACTTTAGTCAGAGGGTTGTGGTGAGAAACAAACTTGGTCAAGTGTTCTATAAATATTAGCTATTATAACAGTATGTCACTTGCTTATAATAATAACAAAACCAACAACCTAGAGATTTCTGTTACTACTGGCTGACTCTAAAGTATTCTCCATGGGAATGTTGCTAACGCTTTTCTTGGGTGCTACCCTGTCAAATTCCAGACAAGCCAAATAGGCATAATCTCCTGCCCAGCCCTCCAACGTCAACTCCCTGGGCAATGTTCTTCATCACCTCACATGTCTCCCTTCTCTCCTCTTAATGAGTATTTCAAGTTCTCCCTTCAGAATTTGCCATGGCAATTGGCATCATCCATCATTCAGTCTAGGGATTCATTGAAGTCCCTGGACTTTAAACAATTCCAATTGTTGATGACCCTTCAAAGCTGGAGCATAAAATCTTTTTGACACTATGGCAAGAAGCAGGGTCAATCTTCTCCATATTTCACACATGGCCATGAAATAGATCAGAGGGTCAGTGTCTACAATGTTGTTGTATTCAACAAACATGAAATAACAATGATAATTAAGACAATAATAACCAATACCCTTTCACCAAGATTATTCCAAAGGCAAAGAAGTATATTGCACTATCACCCCCCAAAAAAAACAGAATCAAAGTTGAAGGTCCTAAAAGTCATAAAGGGACTAAAAGTCATTCTGGGAAGGGTGTCCACAACCACAAAAAGAAGAAAATCTGGGCATATCCCACTTTTTCCTGACTCAAAACACTTTGACTTTGAAGGCAGCCCAAGCAAACTCAGAAAAGTTTCCCTAGGAAAAGCAAGCTTGATCAATCTTTCAGCATCAATTTCCCCCTAATCACTGAGTCAACTATGAAGAATATTGGGGAAAACAATACTCTGGGTTCATGTGGATGTCAAGAACCACTTGACTCTATGTGACAACAATGTAGTCAAGCTCAACACTTTGAAATAGCCTGGCCTGCTAAGCAACCTCCATCTACTCTGTTCCCAGGTAATAAGCACTTTTCCACCAAATAAAATTCATTGAAAAAACTTTGCCTGCCATGCAAAACTTCCTGAATATATTTTAAAAGATGGGCATACATCTCAGGTAGGCTGTGTGTGTTCCTGCTGTTGAGGCCTACTTGTCTAGGTGACCTCTCAAATCCCCTTTCAGCCTCAGGATTACTGAATTCCTATTTGTAAGTAGAATGCTTCATCTATTCGGAATCCTCTGGAAGGTAGGGGTTCTGTACGCATGGGGTTTTTCAAGTAACTAAAGCTGCTTTGAATGCCACAACTTTAAAATCTATAGATTTAGCCATTTTGAATGTAAACCTTTCTTAAATGATTTAGATCATTATTTTGCTTTTTAAGTGGGATATAATGAAAATCATTCAACTATCTCCTGATGACAGAAGATCATTATTACAAATATGAATTGTTTTACTGTGCTATAATGCAGAGGCTATTGAGATATGGATGATCCAACACTAAATGACTCTCATTTCCTGCTACTAACTCCCAGCTTCCCCTGACAATTACACACACACTCACACATACACACACACACCCCTAATTTGCTTCATCTAACCTTCTATTGACTAGAAAAATAAATAACCAAATTTGTTAAAATTTTTCATAAGGTGAAAGTAAATAGGAAGGCTTTCCTATGATTAAAGTGCCTAAGCATTATTATATGGATTTTGTCATATCTTTTGGGACTGTTTAGTTCATATTATTATAATTTTCATCATTTTCTGATTCTCTGACATATTCTGGATTACTGAGGTTGCTAAATGAGTGATCTCTAGATAACTGAAGAATTACTAACATCAATGGGGTTTTTTGGGTTTTTTTTTTTTTTGGTTTTTTTAGTGAGGCAATTGGGGTTAAGTGACTTGCCCAGGGTCACACAGCTAGTAAGTGTTAAGTGTCTGAGACCGGATTTGAACTCAGGTACTCCTGACTCCAGGGCCGGTGCTCTATCCACTGCACCACCTAGCTGCCCCTGACATTGGTGTTCTAAGCACAAGGGAACCTTTTTTTTGATATGTGGAAGTGTTCACTGATTTATAAAGGTAGAAATGCCTAGATAATAACACATTTGGAAAATATGCCATATGCATTATTTCATTTCATCCTCACAGCAGTACTGTGAGGCAGATACTAATATTATTCTCTATTTTTACAGATAAGAAAATTGAGTCTCAGAAAAATTAAGTGACTTCCCCTGGGTTACACAGCTACTAACTACCTAAGATGAGATTTGAACCCAGGTTTCATTCTTCTATCTACACCTACACCATACAGAATCCCATAGATTCCAACTACGACTTCATTCTTTAATACAGTATGATATCAACAAATTTCACCCCTTTAGTCATAATTACCCTGTCATACTTTAAAATGCACAGTCTGTTGCCCAAATCCAAGCCAAGAAATTGTCATTAAATGTTAGATTTGGTGTCCAGGCTTGACATGCAGAATGAGAGGTCCCTTAGCTCTAAACTGTCGGCATCCCAAGGTTTTCAGTCGATCTTCAGTCACAGCTGGCTTACTAGCATTTGCCCAGCAAGATCAATAGCACCAGCACCAAGTCAAACAAAAGATTTTTGTTTTCAGTTTTTTACCTTAAAATCTCAAAGAATTTTTCATTAGTAGAGTCACATTTTAGTTAACATAGTTTAAAAGGGACTAAGAGATTTTCCTTTGGAGATATTTATCCTCACCAAAATATAATTTTTGGGAACTCCCAAGGAATAATATTCTGTATATTCTGTAATATTCTTGAGAAGGGAAAGATTCTATATTAGTTCTTAAGGGATCATCAGGGCCATTTGAAACTGAAGAAACCAAAAATGCTCATAGATCTGATGACTCAGGAGATACAGAAAGAAGAAACTGAAATATTTTCTGACATATCAACTGATAAGCCTTTAGAAATCATGGAATTTAAAAAGATATAGTACCTGTAAGGATTTGAGATACAAATCTTGAAATCACTTTTAAAATACATGGCACCAAATTGCTCAACTAAACAACCTAAAATTTATTGAATAAGTAAAGTACACCATATGATCTCATGCATATTTTGGTTACAGTTTTAATTCATCCATAGACACAGTTCATAGAAGTGAAAAAAAACTTAGAGATCATCTGATCCAACCCCTTCCTTTTCTAGATGAGGGAATTTCAAGAAGTAGAATTGTCAAGGGTAAAAGCTAAGGAAGACAAATCACTAAGCATAACCTTAGATGTGAATGAATTAATCCAAAATAATGAAAGAGAATGGCAGAAAGGATAAGAAACAAAACCCAACACTGTATACAAAAAGCTCAAATTTAAATGAAGACATACATACAGTATAAAAACAAGAGGCTTGAAAAAATTGCTATACATCATTAATTCACAAAAGAAGGAATTTAATCATCCTATCAGATGGGGCAAAAATAAAATTCATGATTTCTGAAGAATTAAACAGGGAAACTATATTATGTTTAAAACTATCATAAATAATGAAACAATACCATTTTTCAAATATATTCATCATATTGCATAGGATCTAAATTCATAAAGGGAAATCTAACTAATTTTCAAAATAGATAGCAACCCAATAAGTAAAGGAGTTTTTAATGTTCTGCCCTCAGAATTGAAAAAATCTAACAGAAATATAAAAATGAAAATACAGAACTGAACAGTCTTTTGAAGAAGTCAAGTTTAAAATAAAATGAGAACAATAAGTAATATAAATATTTGTAGTACCATGTGGTATATTTACAAAAATGAGCCTGGTTCCAAGGCCAGAGAAATTATAAATAAATGGGGAAAGATAGAAACATTTAATGAATCCATTACAGACCAAAATAAAGTAAATTTATTCATTAATATAGGAAAAACAAGTAAAGATACAGACCTAAACAGAGACTTAATAATGATGTCATAAATAATGAATGAATCAAAGAGCAAGTATATCATAAAAACAGTTACCAAGTATTTAAAAGAAAATGTTAATACTGACAGAACATTTTAAGATTTGTAGAATTCAGCTAAAGCAGTCTTCAGAGGACAATTATATCTCTGAAAGAATACATTACAAAATAGAATTAAAGAACTTGGCATTTCAAAAACTAGCAAATCCATATATTCTCAAGTGCAAAATAAGCACAAAAATAACCTTAAAAGTTATAGGAGAAATATATAAAATGGAAAACAAGAAAAACTTTTAAAATGATAAGCATAATTAAAAGCTAGTTTAATAGACTAAGAAAATTAGTTAAATTAATAAAAAGGAGAAAAAATCAAGTTTCCAATTTTTTTAAATGAGAAAAATTAATTCAATTGAAAAGATGAAATAAAAGGAATTATCTGAGCATACTGTATATGCTTGCAAAACCAACAACTCATGTGATAAAAGATATAGAGCTGGGGAAAAAAAACAACTTAGAGGTCGGGCAGCTAGGTAGTGCAGTGGATAGAGTACCATCCCTGGATTCAGGAGGACCTGAGTTCAAATCCTGCCTCAAACACTTGACACTTACTAGCTGTGTGACCCTAGGCAAGTCATTTAACCCTCATTGCCCCGTAAAAAAAAAAAAAAAAAAAGAAAACCCTTAGAGGTCTTCCAGGTCAACCCCTTTATTTTTCAGGTGAAGAAACTGAGGCTTACAGAATTAAAGAGATTTGCTCAAAGTCACACAGGCAAAGTTAGAATTTGAAGGGATGTTCTCTGACTTTAAGTCTGGTACACTTTCCATAGCACTAGAGTGCTTCCCTTGGAAATGAATAAACCTCTAGAACATAAAATAACCAAATGAACAAAAATAAGAGACATAAATCATAAGCAGCCCAATCTTAGGAAGTAAAATTGAACCAACTATAATGGAACTTCCAGATGCAGGGAGGGAGAGGGGGGGATTGACCCAGATGGAATTATAAATCAATTTGGTCATTTACAGAGCTATTAATAGCTATGCTACACAAAAGTATTATCAGTAACAGAAAACAAAGGTACTTTGTACTATTTTTGGTAGGGTTGGATTTCGAAATAGGGTCTGCACTCTCAAGGGAGAATAGAAGAGAGGAATCCAAAGCAGCTCTTGGTGGGAAGGGAAGGTAATATCATTCACTAATCAATAAGTATTGATTAAGTACCTCTTATTTGCAAACTGCTGGGCAAAATTTAAAGAAGAAACCATCTCCACTTTCACGGAGAGTACAAGTAAGGTATGCAATATATTTACTATAAAATAACATATGATAAATGCCTTAAAGAAGAACAAAACAATTACATGAAATATGTTATGTACAGGGGAAGATCAAGAAAGTTTTACTGGAAGAACTAGGATGTCATTTAGAGGATGTATAGGAATTCAAAAAGCAAAGAGGTGGAAGAAGACAACTGCAATGATAGGAAACAGCACAGACAAAGACATTTGATTGTCCAAAGACAAGTAAAATGAGATATAAAGTAACACTCGATTGCGGAGGCCCTTGAATGCCAAGCAAAGAGGTTTGTATTTATTCAGTGGTGAGTGGAGAACAACATAAGAGCAGAAGAATGACAATATTGGATCTATGTGAAAAGAAATCTTATTCTGGTAGTGATTTGAAGGATGGGATTTTAAGGAGGAATGAGTGGAGGAATAGCACTTTGTAAGAGATTGTCATGACTACTCAGTAAAGGTGACATATACCTCTGTCCATCCAACATATAAGAGAAGTAAATAAGAAGGAGGCTGCCTGTAGGACAGATAGATGACAGACTTTGGTGCAATAAGAATACACAGTCTGACAATTCTTGTCAACAGCTAAAATAAAACTATTTTATCTAAACTTTCCTCCTAAAATCTTGATTAAGGTTTAATTTTTTTTTAATTTGCCATAATGAACAGGGTTGGATTTTTTAAAAGAAATCATATTAAGCACTTAAGATCCCTAATTGAAAATCATTTTGCAATGAATCAAATTATTCTGCTAAATAAGTTTTGTTTATGGAGCAATTGTGTCTGTTGATATTTTGTGGAAATCCTTCATCTACTATGATCACATATACACACAAAAAAGTTAATCATTTAAAAAATTAGGCAAGGTTTTTTCTTCCAGAACTTATGAATATATTCTTTAAAAGCCTGCTTATGTAGAAACAAAAAATAAATAGGTGACTGAATTTGGAAATCCAGGGATGCTTACCATAGTCATTTCAGAGTTTTTGATGTCGCAGATACTGCATCAGGAACTGATTGGATAATATTCAGGCACCATCAGTTCCTAATGCATTGCCTTCAGCATCTAAACAAGCATCAAAGGTTAACGTTAGAATGAGGGTCTGTGAGGTGATTATAGCAGATATGATCACCTGTCCACCAATAAAACTAACACACTTGACCTTGAAGAGAAAGCTGCTCCTTGAGAAAAAGTCCTAAGAGGAAAAGATACCAATCACCTAACCTTCACTAAAATGGATTTATATTTGTAAAGAGGGCTGAATTAAGATATTCTGTTTATGAATGATTTATGTCAGCAACAGAGTACCTTAAAATGTGTCTACTTCATCAAACTCACACATTCCAAACTAACCAAAGAATCTAGAAGTTGATGTTATTTTTCTAATTGGTTAGATGAATATAATTAAAGTCTTATTTGTATTTTTTTTCTTTATGGATTTAGGGGATATTAACAAGTACTGCCTTTAGAAACCCCAAGAAAATTTCAAAATTCTATTTCCCACCATTCCCATGTGGACTAAAAGAACTATGATGATCACTATTAAATATATACAAGGATTTGCCTTTAAAATGAACTTAGATTTATAAGAAAAGGTATGTGGGTTAAAATTTTCTTTGTCGCTTCATATATTCTACATCTTTATGGTCTGAGAAATCAGTTTCAGAAGAGGAATGGGCTTGAAATTGACATTCTTTTATATTGTTTCTAATGTGCAATAACTTCAAATCTATAGCCTAACTTTCATGAATATCTGCCCAATAAATCTAACAAGTTATTGACCACACATCTCTAAGTGGTTTTCATTGACTCAGCAGAAAAAATTCCCTAAGAATAAAACATCCTTTAATGGTAGCCCAGTTGCCAGGAAATGTCTCTGATTAGTTTTCCCTTAGGTAACATGTGAGTTTTAGCCATGAAAAATGTGCAATTTAAAATTCAAGATTTATAAATGATGTAGCCTACATTTAGAGAAGAATATTACAAAACAATGATATCTTGAAAAATAATAATAACTGACATTTATAAAATACTTTAAGGCTTATAAAATACTTTGCATAACTTCACAACAACCCTGTGCAGTAGAGAAAATGAAGGCTCAGAAATGTTAAGGGAGTTTGCCAATTGTTACATAGTTAGGAAGTGTTAGAGACGGGATGGAAATCCACATCTTCCTGACTCCAATAGCATCCTATCTGCTACCATGTTGTATCAATCTATACTTTTTCCAACTTGTTTTTTTCTTAGGATTGCAGTAGAATGCCTAGGTCTGAACTCAAAAGACCTGGATTCAAATCACAACTCTGTCATTCACCAACTGTGTATTTGCAATTCAGTTCAACAGACATTTAAGTACCAACAATATACTAAGTGTTGGGAATAAAAAGATAAGAATGAAACATTCTTTTCTCTCATTTTCTATGAAAGAATAAAAGCTTCTCACCCTCAAGAAGCTTTCATTCTACTAGACAGATTAAAGGTATGTGCATATAAATAAACTCAAAGTATATACAAAATTATAAACAGTAATTTCAATAAAGAGAGTCCACTAACACTTATGGGGATTTCAGACAAGGCTTCATTAGGAGGTGATACCTCAGCTATGGCATAAAAGAAGCTAGAAAATCTAAGAAAAAAACAAAACAAAACATATTGTCAAAGATGACAATATGTCACTGACTTGAACAAGATAGATCAGAAAGTTTGCCCAAATAGGGAAAACTTCTCTGGCTGACTGCCAGAGAAGAGTAGGGTCAAAAATAGACTATTTCTTGACATTTGAAAGCCACCTAGGAGTCAAAAGACTCATGTAGAGGGGAAGGGTCTCTCTTTGCTAAAGGAACAAAAGAGTCCTTTTACTATAAGTGAAAGTTTAGGACACCAAAATAGAACTCTAAAACTGAGAAGATTTAAAGAATGATATTTCATGATGAGAACCAACAAGAATTATTTGTGTACTAGTACTAATGTGGCTCATAGTGACTCAAAAGAATTCATAAACAAGGGAGAGGGCGGGGGTGGGGAAGGGGAGGGGACAGGCAAATGAAAAATGAATGTTGTCCAGAGTAGGACATAGATTTGGCTGAGCAGTCCACTGAGTTAGTCCATGAGTACACTTACTTTAAATAGACACTGTGGAGAGACAAGGAGTTGGACCCAGACTTGAGGAGGCAGAAGAGAATGCCCTGACTTGCCTTTGAAAATTATACAATGCGTTCTATGACCCTAAAGCTCCTCCATAAAACTACAATCAAAAATACTTTTAACACCTATATTCTTCCAGTTATGCTATCTGACTGAGAATCATGGAATCGTGGGACATCAAAATCTTCAAAGCATCAATATGGTAAGTCACTCAAAGAGTAAGGGAGAAACTGACAACAAATGTAAAGAAGCTAAAGCGTATTAGCAATAATTTTGCACAGAAAATGGTGTAACTAACATCAGTGCAAAAGGGGGTCGAGTCAGTCATGGAGCAATGTATAAAATATGAACATCCTGTGAGCTGCCACTGATGCCCATAGAATATTTAAAGACCCCAGTTTGGTGAGTGCCCCCCAAAGGATGATCATGGGAAGACTATGGATAAGAATCTTACAGGCTGAAATAGGCATAGATTGTGATCTGCCATGTTGGGGATAGGACTCACATTGATGAAATCATAGATATGCTGAAGCATTGATGGACTGATTTTCAAATGATGGACTAACGCAATGGGGACCCAGGAGGAAGAACTCAAGACTTGCCTTCACTATAAACATAAATCCCATAGATTTTGTAGAGAAACAGAACCTGGATGTGCTTAAAGGTGAGAGAAAATATGTCAGACTCAGTTGATGTATTTGTCAGCTTTGCTGAACTGCCTTTTTTTCTTCCTCATATATTTTTAAATCCTTATTCAGACATTTTAAATGTCTGCCAGGCACTGTGTTAAGCACTAGGGATTTTAAAAAGAGGCAAAAGATAGTCATTGCCCTCACGGAGCTTACAATCTAATAAAAGTGATACAAAAATATATATACAAAATAAGCTATATACAGGATAAATAGGAAATAACTAAAAGAAGAAAAGCACTGGAACTGAGGGGTTAAGGAAGGCTTCCTGTAGGAGGTGAGATTTAAGGTGAAACTTAAAAGAAGCCAGGGAAGTTGGTAGTCAGAGATGAGGAAGAAGAGTGTTCCAGGCATGGAAAACAACCAGAGAAAATGCCTGGACCCAAGAGATGGAATGTCTTGTTCATGCAACAGCCAGGAGGCCAGTGTCACTGTATCAAAGAATACATGTCAGGGAGTAAGGTATAAGACTGGAAAGATAGGAGGGATCTAGGTTATAAAGGGCTTTGAATGCTAAACAGATCAGTTTGCATTTGCTCCTGGAGATACCTGGAGTTAGGGAGATGACATGATCAATCCTGCACTACTGAAAAATCATTTTAGTGACTGAATGGAGAATAAATTAGACTTGAGGCAGGCAGATGCATCAGATGCTACTGCAATAATCAAGGCATGGTGTGATGAAAGCTTGCATTAGGGTAGTGGCAGTGGCAGAGGAGAGAAGTGGGGCATATTTGAAAGAAGTTGCAAAGGTGAAATCAACAGACCTTGGTAAAAACCTAGATATTAAGGGTGAGAAATAGTGAAGAATACAAGATGACTTTTGGGTTGTGAGACTAAAAGACTAGGAAGATGGTGTTACCTGCTACAGTAATAGGAAAAGTTGGAGGGGGGAAAGGTTTAACGGGGGAAATAATGAGTTCAGTTTGGGACATACTAAGTTTAAGATGTTCACTGGATGTCTCTTTCAAGATGTCTGAAAGGCAATTGGAGATGCAAGATGAGAAGTCAGCAGAGAGATTAAAGCAGATTTAAGGTAGATTTAAGAATCATTAACATAAAAATTATGATTAAAACCCTGGGACTTAAAATGATAAATATTATCTATGGAAAACCATCAGCAAGCATTATCTGTAATGAGGATAACCTAGAAACCTTCCCAATAAGATCAGGGATGAAGCAAAGATGCCCATTATCCTCACTATTATTCAATATTTTACTAGAAATGTTAGCTATAACAATAAGAAAAGAAAAGGAAATTAAATTGGAAAAGGCAATTATAAGGAAACTAAATTACCATTCTTTGTAGATTATGTGGTGGTATACTTGGAGAATCTTAGAGAATCAACTAAAAAGCTAGTTGAAATAATTAACAAACTTAGCAAAGTTGCAGCATGTGAAATAAACCCACATAAATCATAAGCATTTCTATATATTATCAACAAAGTCCAGCAGCAAGAAATAGAAAGAGAAATTCAATTTAAGCAATACCACTGCTAGGTCTGTATCCCAAAGAGATTCCCAAAAAAAGGAAAAGAACCTATTTTGTACAAAAATATTTATAGCAACTCTTTTTGTGGTGGCTAAGAATTGGAAATTCCCAATCAATTGGGGAATAGCTAAACAAGTTGTGGTATATGTTTGTAACAGAATATTATCGTGCTATAAGAAATGACAAATATCGTTTCAGAAAAACCTGGAAAGACTTACATGAACTAAAAGTGAAATGAGCAGAATCAGGACAATATCGTACATAGTGATAGCAGTTATATATGATGAGGTACTATGAATGACTTGGCTATTCTTAGCAATGATCCAAGATAATTCCAAAGGACTTATGATGAAAAATGTTATCTGCCTCCAGAAAAAAGAATATATGTTGTCTGAATACAGACTGAAGCATATTATTTTTCACTTTGCTTCTTTCTTTCTTGAGGTTTTTTTCCACAAAATGACTAATATGGAAATGTTTTACATGATTGCACATGTATAACCTATGTCAAATGGCTTGCTTACTGTATCAGGGAATGGGAGAGGGAGGGAGGAATATAATTTAAAACTCAAAACTTTTTTTTAAAAATGAACAAATGTTAAAAATTAATTTTATATATAATTGTGGGGAATATTATTTTAAATACCATTTAAAATAACTGTAGATGATATGAAATACTTGAGAGTCAGCTTGCCAAGACAAAACCAGGAATTGTATGAACACAATTAAAAAACACTTCTTACACAAATAAAGTAAGATCTAAACACTTGGGAAAATATCAATTGCTCATGAGTAGATTGGACCATTATAATAAAATTGACAATTCTACCTAAATTCTTTTACTTATAGATTTCCATACCAATCAAACTACCAAAAATTATTTTACAGAACTAGAAAAAATTATAGCAAAATTCATCTGGAAGAAGAAAATGCAAAAAATCAGAATTAATTTAAAAATGTGAAGGAACATGGCTTATCCATACCAGTTCTCAAACTATATTGTAAAGCAATAATCATCAAAACAAGCTGGTACTGGCTAAGAAGTAAAGGAGTGTATCAGTGGAATAAATTAGGTACACAATACACAGCAAATGACTATAGCAGTCTCGTGTTTGATAAACACAAAGACCCAAGTTTTGGAGACAAGAATTCACTTTGACAAAAATTGCCAAAAAAACTGGAAAACAGTGTGGCAGAAAGTAGGTATAGACCAACATCTTATACTGTATACTAAGATAAAGTCAAAATGGGTACATGACTTAAACATAAATGGTGATACCATAAATAAATTAAGAAAAAAAGGAATAGTTTACCTGTCATATCTATGGAGAGAGGAAGAATTTATGACCAAACAAGAGCTAGAGAACATTATGAAATGTAAAATGGATAATTTTGATTATACTAAATTTAAAAGGTTTTACATAAACAAAAACAATGCAACCAAGATTAGAAGGAAAGCAGAAATCTGGGAGATAATTTTTACAGCAAATGTCTCTGATAAAGGCCTTGTTTCTCAAATATATAGAGAACTAAGTCATATTTATAAGAATACAAGTCATTTGATAAATAGTCAAAGAATATGAACAGGAAGTTTTCAGCGGAAAAAATTAAAGCTATCTATATTCATATAAAAAAATGCTCCAAATCACTACTGATTAGAGAAATGCAAATTAAAATAACTGATACCACCTCATATCAGATTGGCTAATATGACAGAAAAGGAAATGATAAATGTTGAAGGGATGTGGGAAAATTGGGATATTAATGCAGTGTTGGTGGAGTTGTGAACTGATCCAACCATTTTGGAAGGCAATTTGGAGCTAAGCCCAAAGGATTATAAAATTGTGCATACCATTTGATCTAGCAACACTACTACTAGGTCTGTATCCCAAAGAAATTTTTAAAAGAAGGGTTAGGAAAGGACCTATTTATTTATAGCAATTCTTTTCGTAGGAGCTAAGAATTAGATAATGTCCATCAATTGGGGAAATGGCTAAATAAATTGTGCTATATGATTGTAATGGAATACTATTGCGATATAAGAAATGATGAGCAGGACAACTTCAGAAAACCCCAAAAAGACTTACATAAACTGATGCAAAGTGAAGTGAGCAGAATCAGAACATTCTACACAGTAACAGCAATATCATGTGATGATCAACTGTGAATGACTTATTTTCAGCAATACAATGATCCAAGACAATTCCAAAGGATGATGACAAATGTTATCCACATACAGAGAAAGAACCAATGGAGTCAGAATGCAGATTGAAGCATACTATTTTTCACTTTTTCCCATGGTTTTTTTTCTTATGTCTTCATAACATGACTAATATGTAAATGTGTTTCGCATGATTTCATGTGTATAACCCATATCAAATTGATTGCCATCTCAGGAAGGTGGGAGGGGAAGGAAGAAGGGAGAGAATTTGGAACTCAAATTTTTAAAAATGAATGTTTAAAATTGCTTTTATAAGCAATGAAATATTATTTTTAAAAAACTATAGGAGCTGCTGAAATAATCAAGTGAATTAGTATAGAAGAAGAAGAGACAAGGACCCAGGATAAAACCTCAAGAGACTCTTCAGTTAAAGTGCATGATCTAGAGGAGGATCCAGCAAAGGAGAATGAAAAGGGCCAGTCAGATAAGAGGAAAACCAGGAAGGAACAGTGTCCCAAAAACTTGGAGAAAAGAGTGTATCAAGGAGGAGTGATCAGCAGTGTCATTAAGGGACCATTCTCTGATTAGAAGAGGAAGAGATGTATTAGGAAATAAAGGTGATGTCAAAATGAAAAATATGGATTATGATTTTTTTTAATTTAAAGGTCAGGCAAAACATATTTTGTGGTTTAAGATCTGGGTAGTAAAGAAAGGAAAGTTATAGGTAGTAAAGAAAGGAAAGTTTGTAGCAGTTTGAACTTTTTCAACACTCATATCACCAAAGTTGAGTTCAGACCTGGTTCTGAATCACCACTCTTTTGAAAAGGTAACTATTAAGATAATACAAGGTGCCTTCACGCTGTAGGGATATGATCTCCAAGCAACCCACACATTTAATGAAAAAATTTCTCTCTGGTTGTATTTGTATAAAGTTGAGCCATGAAATGAAAATGCCTGTTCCATGTTATTAGTGCTCTGACCTATAACTTCTGAACAACTTGGGAATGGGGAATAGAACCTAGTCTGTGTCAGTCACAGATGACAAAATACACATATGAACACTCTATTTTCTGAATAATCCGAGGTTCTCCAGAGAATGCCTCCATCCATATGACATCCATGAGTGCTGGATTGTGTATCTGATGGCTCTGAGTTAGCTGAAAATTACAGACAGCCAAGCATCTCCCTACTGAATACACATCTGAAGAGTTCTGCAGGCTTTGTTTATCCCAGCAACTTTATGGAATAAATTACCCACAACGAATTAGTTTCAGATGGTAGGATATGAATAGTTTGGTGTATAGTGTGAAGGGAGATGAGCTCCCACTTTTGATCTAGCCCCTTTCCTTGCAAAGCATCTCAAATTCTGAATACAGAGATAGTAGTTTGTTTCTTAGAGATGAATAGAGTAGTTGTAGGGATTGGAAGTTCAAAAAGAAGAGAGGGAACAGAGTTTGAGAGAAGTACTACGAACTCTGCCAAATTATCTCTAACTATAAGTGTTGGTTACTTTACTAAGTGGAAGTTTGGGAAGCATTAATGCATTCCTTCTTCCCCTATACATGCTAGCCAAAGGTAAATCCTTTTCAAATTTTCTACAAAAATTTCACTTTGAATGGATTTGTAGTCATAAAGGAGATATAAGGGGTCTCTACAATTGAGTCCAATGGACATTCACTGAGTGCCTATTATGTAGAAGCCAGTGTGTCAAATGCTGGAGAGACAAAATAAAAAGGGCCCTCTCCCTCAAGGAGCTTACATTCTAATGGGGGGAGGAGGAGAGAGAGGGACAACATATATGCAAATAATTAAAAGTATATGAGAAGTGAAAAGAAGGAAGAAAGGATAAGGGAGGGGAGGGGAAGAGGAGTTTAAGACCACAATGGGTAACTCACCAACAGTTTATACATTTATCCTTAAGTATATTAAACAAAATATTACTTATTCAACATGATAGATAATGGTTAACCTCTAAGCTAAAGTAAGTTATTTAATTTTCACTTCAAAACTTTTACTTTTGAAAGTTCCTCTAAACCTTTAATAGAATTTAAATGTGCTATTTTTAAAAAATGAGACTATACTCTAGAGAGTTGTAGCCTTATAGCTAAGAAATATAAAACAAGAATAATCAGTTTAGAAAAATGAGGACATTTTCATTACAGTGTGAAGAACTAAGGATAGTTTTAATCATAGATCGCTTTGACTAAATTAACTTAGGGTCATACATATCAAGGCCAATTTTCAATTCATAAGGGGTTTCCTTCTCACTTCTTCCAAGAGCTTCCACCCAGTTGCTAATTACAGAAAAGACAAAAAGGAATGGACTACTCACCAGAGAAGATTCTTAACTGCTGCTCTTGCTACTACTGTAATGAGAAAAACATGTTTCAGATACCACCCAGAAGGTGACTGCCCATTGAATTATAAAAAGACTTACCTCAGAGGAAAATCAAATCATCAGAGGATTGAATCAGTGATTCACACACAACTGAATAAATTGAACCCAGAAAGATCACTGCAATAATTACTGTTCTGATGAAGAGCTTTATTGGTCAATTTTCCATGAGTAATAAAAAAGAGACTAATAATCTCTGGGGTTGATAAAGAATAGATATTTGTATGCAAAGAATTGGAGTGGAGATTCTGAAAAAAACACCTGATGATGGTCTTTCTTCAATTTTCCTTTTTTTGGGAGGTGGGGGGGTTGGGGGGGTCAGGGCAATGAGGGTTTTCCTTTCAACACATCTACATGCCCCACAGCAAGCTTCCTTTCAGATGTGGGGAGCCCTCAGCAGTGTTGGAAAGGTAGGAATCCTATAAAACCAAGAATAATAAAGAGATAGTGATGATGGTACTACTAGCACTTGCTTTCCAGAGGTTTGGGCTGGTGTGCACCATTGTACAACTGAAGAATTAAGGCACAAAGTACAAAAGAGTTGCAGATACAGAACTGACTCACTGTTCAACCATCCTGCCAATAAATCTGGCCCCAGGAGTGGGACAGGAAAATGTGTAGAGGTTAATAAGTGATGGATTTCTATGAGGTTTTTCTGGTACACAGTCAAGAAATGTGGAGCTAGGCCATCACACAAGCAATTTTTTTTGAGCTGTTGAATATCATTTAATGAATAAGAACTAATTTACTCAATGGGATTACCCTAGTGGCCCCAAAGAGTTAATATTAACAAAACAACAACAACAACAAAGGAGCAGTGAAGCCCCTTTTACTGACAAAAGAGCATTATTGGGCAGCTAGGTGGCACAGTGGATAAAGCACTGGGCCTGGATTCAGGAGGACCTGAGTTCAAATCTGGCCTCAGACACTTGGCACTTACCAGCTGTGTGACCCTGGGCAAGTCACTTAACCCTCATTGCCCTACAAAACAAACAAACAAACAAAAAAAGAGCATTATTTATTATTTATGATTAATCCTCAAAACACCTATGTATTATTGTATGAGAGCAGGAATCCCTATTACATTTTCTCCACTCTCCCAGGATTATATAACAAAACCACAACTGTAATTTGAAAATAGCTAGTTAAACAATATGAAATTGGTCTATTTTATGACAGGCCCTTTTTTCCTATGGAATATAACATGGGGCTGGGAGGGTGGTATAGGCATAGAAAATTAGTTTTGTCCAAATACAAATAACACTAAGGCTTAGCATAGTACTTAGCATGGTTCCTGGTACATAGTAAGTGCTTAATAAATACTTATTGACTAAGGTTACTGAAAAGAGATTCATTCCCCAAGCGGATGGAGCACAATAAACAAATCGATTGGACTCAAAAGACCTCGAACTTAGAGAAGTTGTCTTGAATGACTCAGAGTCTTAGCCTTTGAAAGGACCTTAGAGGTCACTGGGTGCAGAACACTCTCTCCAACAGAAGTTTGCAAAGCACTTTCATTGTACCAACAACAACAGATGTAAAATTCTAACTTAAAAAGTGGTATCTAGCACTAAATATCATTCTCCAAATAGAGTAGTGAAAAGCATTAGTCCAGGACTATTTATTAGCTCTTGTTCTAGACACACAACATGTATTGATAAAACCTAAAATAGAATTATAATTTTGGGCAACAATAATGCATTGCTAAGTCATACTATATTTATGGCTGATTAAAATCTTAGACTCTTTTTCACAGAAATTGTTTTTAATGAAGTTCTTCCTTCTCTGATATACTACAGTTGATTTTCTCAATCCAAGGGCAGGACTATACATTTACATTTATCACTGAAAAACCAACATGGTATAGCTACACTTAGAGTCAAGAAGACCTTGTTTAGAAACCAGCTAGGGCAGCTAGGTAGTGCAGTGGATAGAGCACCAGCCCTGGAGTCAGAAGTACCTGAGTTCAAATCCGGCCTCAGACACTTAAGACTTACTAGCTGTGTGACCCTGGGCAAGTCACTTAACCCCAATTGCCTCACTAAAAAAAAAAAAAAAGAAACCAATCTCAGATACTATATGACTTTGGGCAAATCTCTTAACCTCTCTCAGCATCTGTTTCTCATCTATAAAATTGGGATTATAATAAGATCTATTTCACTGTTGTTGTGAGATAATGTATTGTGGTAGAGCCAATACCTTAACCTCTCTCTTTTCATGTAAATTAAGTTAATTTTCCTGGAAAGATATTGAGGCATTCCCTGATACATGATTGGCTCAAAGGATTAAGGACTCCAACTGTTGATATCATTTATCCATCACCTGAATATGAAAGTAGCCACAAAGGCTTGGAGAGAAGGGAATCTCTAATGTTTCTTGGTGGATCATGATGTATAACACTTGGCAAGAGAGCTTTTCCGAGTTAAATTAATTCAAGGTGTCCTTGTTGAATATTCTCCTGCTATACATGTTACATTATTGTTGTTGTTGTTGTTGTTATTACATTTTTTCCACTATTGAACTAAACTATTGGGGAATTGGCCTGTATCATGTCTATCCCAGAATATGTGTGTAAAAAGCTTTGCAAATCTTAATGTGCTATAAAATTGTTAGGAAATTGTTTTTATTGTCATTTCTATTCATTTTCAACTTATTTGATGTAGCCCATCATTCCAGTCTGTTGAGGGGTATTTGGGGTTGGTTTTTTTTTTTTTTTTGGCTCCTGATTCTGTCATCCAATATATTAGCTGTCCCTCCCAGCTTTACGTCATTCACACATTTGATAAGCATGCTTTCTATGTCCTCATCCATACCAATGCCAAAAAATGTCTATTAGGACAAGGCCAAATCCAGAACCTTGTGGCATAGCACTAGAGAGCTCGCTCTTGGTAAACATTAGTCTGTTAATCAGCACTTTTGACTTGTCATTAATCTAGTTACTAATTTATCAAACTATGCTGCCATTTAATCCCCATTTCTTCATATGTCCATGAGAATAGGATAAGAGTTTTTCAAATGCCTTGCTGAAAACCAGTAAATAAAGTTCCAAACTTGCTGCATATCTATTAATTCATGAATTCATTCATCAAACATTTACTTATTAGCACCATTGTGCTAGTCCTGAGGGAAAATATAAAGTTATATATGTATAGGACATATTCACATCCTCATGAATATGACACACAACTACAGATAACTCAAATATATATTACCTCTTAAATTCCTAAGAGCTGAAAAGCTAAGTACTATGTGACGCTGAGGGAAAAGTCATTACTGAAAAGGGGAAGGGAAAGAGTATGAGGAAAATGTTTTTAGAGGAGGGCTTTAACATCTGAGATGGGCTTTAAAAGATATATGGAAATTCAACAGGAGAAGATAGAGAAGAAGAGCATTGCAGACATGGTAACGAGACACTAAGGTAAAGAAGCAAGAGGATACATGGCATGTTTGAAGGATCAACTTGGCTGAAGTACAGTATGGAGGGTAGTAATATAAAATAAGGCTGTGTAATGATTGGAATGATGCCACCTACTGGAGACTTACTGTAGGAAAGCTCCACCATGAGGAGAATGCCTCAGAGGGCAAGGCCATGTGGCTTTTCCTTGGCGTCAGGAAGTGACATTTGCTCATGGGTGCTGTCTATCAAGGCTACCAGCCAATCAACTTGAGGAGCCTCCTATTTTCTAGGAGGAGACAGGAAGGAGGAAAGAGGGCCTGCGCGGAGAGCTCTGTCTCTTTTGGGTTCCTCACTTGATGGTGGTGGTGGCAGCAGAGGACTTCACAGGAAATTTGAGGAAAGATAGAAATGCCAGGCTGTTGGAATTCTGTTCTCAATCTTTCTCTTTCTATTTTTCAATAAACCCTTAAAAACCTAAACTCATTTTATCAGTGATTTTAGTCAGTTTCCTCCCAAACTGGGGGAACAGATTAGAATCCACATTTAGAATCTTAAATTACACAGCTGAAATATGGAGGCTCTGGGGGAGCCTTGAATGCCCGGGGAAAAAGTTTGAATTTTACTCATAAGGCAATAGGGATGATGTTTGAGTAGAGGAAGGGGATGTCCAAATCTATTCAGATGAAAGATATAAAAGATGAATTAAAGTGGAGGGAGGGTGCATGTAGAAGAAATACTGTGAGGCTATTTTAATAGTTCAGGTAATGAGGGACTATCTGGTGCTGACAAAGAGAAAAAGCAAAAAAAAAAAAAAAATAGACCTGAGTGATGAGAAGCATTATCTATGGGCTGAGCAACTGATTAGATGGAGATGTCCTGAAGTCATCTAGAGATGTGATGAAATTCAGAGGGGAGAACATAATATCATATTAGAGCTTGAGCAGATTTTTTAGGTCATCCAGCTTAACAAAAGAGGAAACTGAGGCTCATAGAAATTAAGTGACTTCTCCAATGTCACATAGATCTTAAAGCCAATTTCTCTGATTCCAAATCCAGTGCTCTTTCCCCAATACTACTTAAGGATAGAGATGTATTTGGGGAGCATCTGAGTGAGGGGAGAATGTAAAGCTGTGAGAACAAAGAAGATAACCAAGAAATAGAAGAGAGAAAAAAAGCTCAAGGACAAACCCTTAAGGAACACCCACATTAACAAGTGGGAAGGAGAAAAATCCAACAAAGGAGAAGATAGAGAGGAGAACTAAGTAAGTGTGGTGAGTGTCTAGGAAAACGGTGATGAACTCTACCAAAAGTGGCAAAAAAGTCAAGTAGATTGAGTCCTGAAAGGGGACATTTGTCTTAGACATCTTAAACTGGCTGCCCTGGAGGCATCTCAAATCCAGCATATCCAATATAGAACTCGTCTTTAAAAACCAGAACAAGGGGCAGCTAGGTGGTGCAATGGATAGAGCACCAGTCCTGGAGTCAGGAGTACCTGAGTTCAAATCCAGCCTCAGACACTTAACACTTACTAGCTGTGTGACCCTGCGCAAGTCACTTAACCCCAATTTCCTCACTAAAAAAAAAAAAAATTTCCAAATCTTCCTTGACTCCTCATTCTCAGTCGCACTTTCATTCACCTTATGTAGCTAATTGCCAAACCCGATCTTTATACATTCTTTATATTTGTACAACCACAATCCTAGTTCAATCCCTCTTTACCTTACACTTAGACTACTGCAATAGGCTTCTAACTAGTCTCCATGCCTCAAATCTCTCTCTACTCCAATTCAACCTTGGGTTTTAATACTTTATTCACGACCTTTATTTTTCCAGTACAGTCCAAAGGTTATTTAGTCCCCTTAACAGATAAACAAAAGAAATATAAGAGTTTAATAATTCTGTCTTCTTTCTACTGTCAGTTAGTTACTAGCATCCTATTTGCTTGAGGAAAGGTCCTGTCCCTACTTTGAGCCTACTATTCCCAAAATAGCTTTTAAAAAGTTTTTTAGGATTTCTTGCTAGCCTTATCTAATTTTGAACTTTAGGGGTCTTTACACCATTCTTATAGAACATTGTGTGCCAAGCTTTGAAGATCCTCTAAAAGTCTTCATTTGGTATATATTCCAGGTGCCCATCTTTAAAGAGAGGTGACTACCTGTGAATGGGATAGCTTCTTCATAAAGATGGAATCACATGTGGTCTTAGTACCTCTCCAATGGAGAGGTAACCTTGTATAATGGAAAAAGTTAGAAGGCTTAAGTTCTCTGCTCCTTATTGTCTGGATTGCAGGGGATGCAACTCATCTGGGAAACAATAATCATCACACTGCTGATCTCATGAGAAAGGTGCCACATAAACCTCAAAGTGCCATATGAGTTGTTATCTTAATAATAATAATTTTTTTGTGAATAGACAGGATATTTTTAGTCAAGTCCTGTATTCAGTTGTTTTAAGAGGGAAAAGAGTTTGTTCAACAATCTTCTAAATATCACCAACCACAGGAAAAGAAAGCAGTATTTTGCAAACATTAACACCTTGGACAACTAAAAGAAAGTCTACAAGAACTTTTCTTTTTGATTTTCTTGCTTCCTCACTTTTTCCCTTTTGTTTTCTCTGTACTTTTCTCATTCTCTAACTCTCTCCCAGTTGATTGACTGGTTGATTGAGAAAGAGAGAGAGAGAGAGAGAGAGAGAGAGAGAGAGAGAGAGAGATGCACACATCAAAAAACTGTTAGTCTACTACAGGGAAGTTGTATGTACACAAATAAGTAAATATAAAATTTACACAAAATAAATACAAATTAACCTATAGAATGTACTTTTTTATTTCATGAGGTTAAAAAAATGTTTAAAGTACATTTTGTGCCTAAGAGCCCTTTGTGCCCCTCCCCTCACCCCACAGGTGGATGTCCTGGAGAATGCTATCCCAGGTTCAAAATACTCTGAATTTGTATCCACTCCAAAATCATCCCCCATGATCCTCAAGCAATGTGTTTACCTTTCATAACCAGCCGGAGGGGCACAATTAGTTCAAGGATAAAATAGCAAAGTAAGAAAATAACAATAAAATATTGCCCCCATAAACCTGGGGCACACATCTGTAAATACACCACACGCTTGTGCATGCACACACGTACACACATCCATGAACGAGAAGAATGGATAGCCACAGGAAACATGCCTTGCCTAGCCTTAGATCAACTTGGTTTCTGTTGGTCAGCAGCCCTTTTGCAGGAACAGTAAAGGTCTCTCCCTCTTATTGCTGTGAGACAATAAGGTAATGCTAGAAAGTCAGGCCTTATTGCAGCACCTTGAAGACAAATAATATGCCTGTTAAGCAGCTAGATAGATGTAATAATAAATGGTATTTATTTAGTGCTTTGATGTGGTCTAAGAAGAGAGGCTAGCAAACATTTGAGAAAAATAGGCCTTATTAATTTTTGGAAAAAAATCAATAATTACTGTTTTCCTAACTTTACAATATCTTTAAGAGAAAAATCTATGTCCATGTGTGCTGCAGATATGCTAGAAGAAGGTATAAGAAAAGAATATTTTTCATAGTTTTTTCACAGACATATATCAGAAGTTCACTAAGGTCCTAGCTCCTTATTAACATTGGGAAAGAAGTAAGATATTGACTGCTTCTCCCAGAACATTATTTCATTAAAGCCCCAGACATGCTTTCTTTCACTCCCTCCTCTCCTCCACAACCTCCTCAACACCAGACAAGTACCATTTCTTTCCACCTCTTCCTCTAGTCCTGGAACCAGGAACCATGATCACATCAGCTCTTGCCATTTTTCCTGGATGAGATGTATCATTCTACTCCCCTTTAGCCCAGCTCACCACCCCAGTAACTGTCCAGACCAAAGTTCACCTTCCCCAATTCTGTTGTTTCCCTCATTAGAATGTAAGCTCTTTCAGAACAGAGGCTTTCTTTGTTTTTGTTATGTTTAACCCAATGCCCCCAGTGCTTAGCACAATGCATGCATGGCCTATAGTATGCAGTTAATCAATGTTTTTTCATTCATTCATTCATGGCTTTTTACCAATAGTTGTTGTTCAGGCATTCAGTTGTGTCCAACTCTTCATGTCCCCTTGGACCATATTGTCTATATGGTTTTTTTAGCAAAGATTTTTTTCCATTTCTTTCTCCAGCAGATTAAGACAGAGATTAAATGATTTACCGAGGGTCCCATAGCTACTAAAGGTCTGAAGTCAAATTTGAATTCAGGTCTTCCTAACTCCTGGTCCAATACTCTACTGAGCCTAGTTGCCTCTTTTACCAATCACAACATGGTTTTATCGTATATACATATTATTTTAAATTATTATTAAAAACCATATTCCTAACATAGTTCCCTTGTTCATCCTGAGTAAGCCCTAATTTATGACTCTTCTTATCCATATATATTTGTAAATATGTAAATATATATGTATATACATAGAAATAACATATACATATGTGGAAATAGTATATAATCTATTGCCCTTTCCAAATATATTGAAACTCTGGAGGGAAAAAATGAGTCCTGCTAATCTTTTCTTTGACCATTTTCTAATTATTCCATTGTTAGGTCATGTTTATTATCCATTCTGAGTGATGCTTGGTTATATTGACCCATCTCCAAGTGAAATTTATAACACAAGTTCTTCCTCTCTAATCTCTCCTTCCTGCCTCCTTAGAAGTACACAGAGCATTTCAGCCACTCCCAAGTTCCCTTTCAGAATACCCTTAATGGTACTGAAATCTTTGGTGATTCCCTCAACACCGCCCTAAAGATGAACCTTTGGACTCTGTGCTCTTCATGCTGCCAAGTGGAAAACTGCTCAGATGTTCTGTTCAACCAAACTCAACGACAAACTCACATATGGCAAATCATTTGATAGATCTGTCAGTTTGTCAGAAAACATCAAGACAGCAGAACAAATCTCAATATCATCAAGCAATCTTCCCAGTACTTCCCATGACATTTCCTAGGAAAATAATTTTTGAGGTCATATAATTGGATCACACATGCGTGCTTGCATAGACATGCACATGAATGGAGAGGAACATTATAAGATATCACTCCTTTTCAATAATGTCAATCATAAAAATTTCCAAAGCAAATACAACTAATAGTGTACTCATTATTCTACCTCTCTACTTTAAAATATTGAACACATTCTGATTTGTCTGTGGAGGGGGAGAGGAGGGAAGAGCATAAGCTTAGGCTGACATCATATTCTTAATAAATGGCAAATGATCCAATGTTCCTTTATAAATAATCTGTCCTAGGTATGTCGTGAATGTCAACTTCCAAATAAACAGAGGAAGTATCATCCAGGAAGATCTTAGGTTTCCTAAGGTGGAAATTTACTTTCTCTTTGGTAAATGACCCACTGAAGGACTTTCCCAGGAACTGGGGTTGTTGTTATGGTGGTGATGGTGGTGGTTTTTTGCCTGAGTGACAGAAGCAACAACTTCTGATAACTTCTACCGTTCTCTTCACAAAATTAAAGAAGGCCCTGTGGGTAGGCTCTAAAATGAAGAGCTTCATTTCTCCCCAGCTCCTTATACTAGCTTATTCAGTCTGACAGAGCTTCCAGCCAACCCACTCTGCTAGCTTTTATAACCTTAAGTGTTTATGCTGAGTGTTACTTTTTCAGAGCTATTCATATATCAAACTTGAATGAAGCCAAATGGAAATGATCACAGATACAAAAACAATCTCAAGTGGCCAACATAACTTATAAGGTCAGGGTAGTGTAGTGGAAAGAGAATTGAACTGCAAATCAAAAGATCTGGATTTCTGTTGCTTATAAGTCATATGATCTCTCTGGACTTGCCTCAGTTTCCTCATCTGTAAAATGAAAAAAAAAAATATATATATATATATAAAGTTCCTTACAACTCTATTATGTTAGGAGACAGTGAGGAAAACGACTCCTGCTCAATCATTCTCTTGAACTCAGTGGCAGTGATGTATCAAAGGCTCATTTATTGTCATTCTCCAGAGAATGGGCAATCCAGTGTGCAGCTGGTCAGTGCAAAGAATAGGGGCTCACAGGCCCCTTTTTAAGCCCTAGTCCCTAACACGAAAGGACTCTCCCCTTTTTCATCACTGGTCCCATTACTCAGGGTTTACAATCTACGAGCAAAAACTAGCTAACCAGAATGCAGTATTCCCAACCCTAATTTCCATAATTATTCTTTGGGTTCCTAGCCAATGAGGGACGTGATACAGGGACAATTCTTCAATCCTCCTTTATATGGACATAGCTCAGGAGCAGACCTAATTGAGACTAGCTCAGGGCTTCCTTGAACCATGTGATTTTGTTTGCCTGAGGGGGAGGAGGGGAAGGAGACCTTTTTCCTCAAAAGGGTCCTAAGGAGTGTAATTTGAATGGTGACTATTATATTCTTATTGAGAGGAGACCATTCCCCATTTCCTCAAAGAGACTATGATTCAATTTCAGTATTCTATACCAACAAGGTCATTTCTAAATATTTTGTACTGTTCCCCCCAACTGAAATCACTGAGCCTCCCCTGAAAAAAAAAGGACAAAAAACACAATAATCACCTCCCTCATGGAATAGATGTGGATCATAAAGATTGAAAGAAAAAAAGAGAGAGTATAGAAGCAAAGATCACAGCCCATACAAGTGGCAAATCTGCCTAGTCCCTACCTTTCTATCTCTGAAGCCCCCTTGCAAAGTCCCACCACTATTCTCACCTCCACAAACCCCTCAGAAATCTGATAGCTCCCAGAAGCCTGTGTCCAGTCTGAGAAACAGATGTAACCTATCAGTATTCTGGGAATTGCTTCTCCATTTGGATATGCCATGAAAGGTTAATTAGCATGTTGTCTAAGACACAAAGTCTTGTTTTTAAAATGAGTACTTTCACACTAACATGTTGAATTTAAATATTCCAGTCTTCTGACAGTATTTTCCTTTATCTTAAGAGAAGTGTATGTGTGTGTGTGTGTGTGTGTGTGTTTTAATTCTGTAAAAGAAACAAAAAGACAAAATGTCCAAATTAGCCACAAGAGGGCACCTATAACATGGATTTGGGAATACCTGAGTAAGTTTAACCTTCCAAAAAGGCCCTCACCATATATGCCTTTCACTCAAAATTCAACCCGCTACCAATATTTATTTCAGAGCTGTTCTAGTAACATTTTTTTAATTTCTGTTTTTAAACAAATTCTTTTCAGTCTTCTTTTTTGGAACAAGTGTGTGTCCCTTTTTAGGACTTTATAAAAAAAAAAAAGATTGCTATCTAGAAAGATCTTTGGAGACCAATAAATTACTTGACAAATTTGGACAAAAACCAGAAAATGTTTTTATTTTAATGATGTTTGACCCTGGATAAAAATAAAACAGTAACAGTTATTTTGATTCCCTACATTCAATAGAGAATTTTCTCCTAAGAGTTTGAGGGATGGATTTTGCCAAATATTTTTTCATCCGTGCTTAGTCATTTTTTTTATCCTCATCTTAATTTCCTAAAAGCATCCAAGATCAAATTTATTAGGAAACTTAATCACTGAACTAAAGAGTAAAAGGTCTGTGAACAGGAAAACAGAGTATTAATAAAACCCAAATATAGTACCCTTTTGGGTTTATGTTGATGCATAATTGAATTTAGTATTTTAGTCTCTTAAAAGGTATGACTATAAATTAAGTGCTAATTTTAAATGTAAACATTAACTTTTTTATGTCCACAGTTCTACTCACTAAAAATCAGTGGTTGCTTCTTTCAGTATTAATCTACTGTTTCTGTGTTTTTCAAGTACTTTACAAACTTACAGGAATTTTCATGGGACACAGATATCATATAATATCATGGGATTTAGAACGAGAAGAAACATTAGAAATGATCCATTCTACAAATAAGAGAGACTGGGATACCTGCAGAGGAAAGGAGACTTATTCAAGGCCACAAAAATAAAAAGTAGAAGAGACCATAGTCCATCTGAGATCTGATTACAATCCAATGCTCTTGACACTAGGCTGTACTGAATAATATTTTGGTACTTGGAGAAAGGGAAGGGTCCTTGAAAGTAACTGCCATTTCAAAATCACTGCTATTTTCTTTTTTTTACTTAAAGGCATTTAAAGAAACCTTCCTCAAAACAGACCTTAACCCCTTCCCCCCTGCCCCATCATGGTCCCTTATTTACTTTTCTTTTGTGGTTTGGGAGTTCAGTTTCTGCATCAATAGCACTTGGGTTGACTTCTCCCACTGTAAGAGTGAATATATCTGGGGTAGATAGGTGGTGCAGAGAATAAAACATCAGCCCTGGATTCAGGAGGACCTGAGTTCAAATCCAGCTTCAGACACTTGACACTTACTAGCTGTGTGACCCTGGGCAAGTCACTTAACTCTCATTGCCCTGCCCAAGAAAAAAAAAAGGTACTAAGAGTGAGTGTTTTGGATTCTCAGAACCATCCAAGACCTAATCTAGTTGATGACAAGTGAATGGAACCAATCTTAAAATGCTCCCTCAATCTAGTTAACTGGCAGTCTCCATGATATAACATAAGGAGCAGGATGATAGCCCTGACAGAGCACTGACTTCTGGGAGTGGTGACTTTGAGTAGATGATAATGGCAGACCAAGCTTACCTCTACACACTGAAATTCCTTACCTGTGAAGTGAAGATAATAATACTGTGAGAAAATAATTATTAATAAGAAAGTTCTTGGGGGGACCTAGGGATCAATCTTTTCTCCACCCCGACTTCAGAAAGTCCAGTGGCCATGAGTTTGTCATCAAATCTCATCTGCAACAAACTCAAGGGAACAAAAGGAATGGAGACAGAACCTTTGTCTAGATTGCAGAAAGACTGATAGGATTAAACCACACCTAGAATGAAAACTATTTTGCCCTGGGGATTGGGGGAGGGGGGGGGCAGCGCAAATCTTAACATTCCTTTTCCTACCAAGAGGTGAGTGACTTGACGTCATGCCTGGAGTTCATTTTAATATAATCCACCTCCAATCATGCCAACCTATAGATTTGAGGGATGTGAACCAATTAGATTTGTTGTATCTGTAATGACCCATTTAGATTTGACTGATGTATAACAACCCACCTCTTATCAAAAAGGGACAAAATACTTGGACAGGTGGCCATGTTGGCTCTCTGGGACCACATCACTTCTTTATCACTCTCTCTCTCTCTCTCTCTCTCTCTCTCTCTCTCTCTCTCTCTCTCTCTCTCTCTCTCTCTCTCTCGACTCCTTGGGACCACGTGCTATCTTTCTGGGGAACCACATGTGCTTTGAGGGGGCTTTTCTCCTGCTCACACTAACTGTCATGATAAAGCTTTCTCTCTGCCTCCTCTACCACATGGCCTGGGACCATGAGAAGCTAGGGAGACGTGGTCAATTCCTTACCAGTATAATATTGATAAATTAATATAAGTTTATCCAAAGCTTGTGTCTATAGTAACTACTTAAATGTCATAATGCCTACATCATAGGAAGAATCAAATGAGACTATTTGTGAAAGTGTAAGATGTTCATCAAATGTGAGATGTTATTTTTGATATCAGCTTTTATAACTTCCCTCCATGTTATGCCAAACAGACTGGATATGGTCAAATGAGGTAGCTGTATTAGTTGGATACAGCTGAGGCAGCATGTCTAGATCCAAGTAGCTGTTGTTGTTTAGTCCTGTCTGACTCTTTGTGACCCCTATGGATTTTTCTTAGCAAAGATACTGGAGTGGTTTGCCATTTCCTTTTCCAACTCATTTTACAGATGAGGAAACTGAGGCAAACAGGGTTAAGTAACTAGTCCAGGGTCACACAGCTACTGTCTGAAGTAGAATTTAAACTCAGGTCCTCCTCTATCTAGGGCCAGCACTCTATATACTACACCACCTAGCTGCCCAATCCAGGTGGAGAATATTCTTAATAATTGCTTGATCAACAAATATTTGTTAAGAAGTAGAATAGAACAATGGAAAGAAGGCTGGAATTGGATTCAGGGGACCTACATTCAAATTTTGATTCTGCTTACTACTTATCTGACTTTGGACTAATCACTTAATCTCTCTGAGCCTTAGGGTCCTCATTTATAAAATGAATGGACTGGGCTTTAAGATCAGTCAATTAATCAACAAGCCTACTATGTGCCAGGCACTGTGCTAGACACTGGGGGTACCATGCATGAGGAACAAAGAGAAAGCCAGCTTGGTCAGATTGTAGAGTGCAGGAAAGGAAGTAATCTATAATGAATCTGAGAAAAGGTGGTGCCCAGGTTCTGAAGGGCTTTACAAACTATACAAAGGAGTTTCTATTTACCCTATGGCCTCAGAGAACAACTGCAGTCTATTGAAAAAGATTGTGATGTGGTCAGATCCATCCTTTAGGGAAATACTTTGGCAACTGAGTAGAAGAGGGATTAGAGGGGGGAGAGTCTTGAGTCAGGGAGACCAATTAAGAGACAGTTGAAAAAGTCTGGGAAACAGGTGATGAGAGCCTGAATGAGGGGAATGGTGGCTGTGTGAGTAGGAAAGGGGTCAGAGGCAAGAGACATCATGAAAATAAAAATGGCAAGATTTGGTAACTGATTGGATAGGTGAGGCAAGAGAACGTGAGGAGTTCAATAAAATCTTGAGGTTATAAACCTAGAAGACTAGAATTAGTGATTCCTCCAACAAAAATAAAATTGTTTCAATGGGAAAGTTAATGTTACAGTATAACCCACAGGGCAAACTTAGAGTTGATGCTAACTAGTGTGATGAGGCGGACATGCACTTCTCAATGCATTCAATCAAATCTTAGTCATCAAAATATGCAAACAAACACCAACCCCCTCCAAGAACAGACCATTGACTAACTTCTTGAAAACTCCTATAAGAATCTTTGATGAAGCCATATTTCTTCCTTCCAAGGTGCTCATCTACAGATCTCCATCAATCAGAACTGCCCTCAAGCAAACACAGGGATATTCAAGTCTCACATGTAAGAAATTCAGGACCTGGTCCCAGTCTCAGTCATGGAGTGGCTTGAAGGTTAGGGCCTCCAGTGAGTTCCTTACAGTTTTAGCTATGGGTGTTCCTAATTCATTTTCCACTTAGTTTGATTCACAATTTATTAAGTAAACCACTGATAAAATTGTTTATAATACTTTCCCAATTGCTGGTCCATCCTCTCAGAAGGTTCATGCATGTTTATCAGTTGTTTAAGAACACACACATGCTGTTTACTGCATCATATCACACAACTGCTTTTCCTAGTATTGAAAAACAACACAAAATGGAGGCTGAAAATAAAATGGAATTAGTTATGAGTTGGCAAACATTCCTACTATCTTATTAAGGTGATAAAACTCATTATTACTACATGCAACAAGAAAAGAGAGCAGAGATGGCATGAAAATTTCTGTTCCTTCCTAGCCAAGTTGCAGTAGCTACCAGCACAAGGCTCACAGGGTTTTGCCACAGTGCCTTGAAAAGTATGTGTGTGGAAATGTATTTCCTCCCTGTTGTGACCACCATCTTTCACCTTGCTTCTCAGTCAGGATGCAGAGCAGGCATAGCTACTCCATTTCCCCAGCCCCATGGTTCCGTGGTACCTTGTTTCCAAGGCCTAACTTCTCCACCAACTCATAAAAGGCTGAGGGTTGTACTCTCTGAACAACTGCATTGGCCAGGAGACTTTACTGCACCACTTCCACCCACACCATCCTCAAATTGTTTTTGGTCCAAGTGAAGAAATTCCAAATTATGGCTCTTTTTTCCCCTCCCCCCAGGTTACCTGGTACATAACAAAATAGGAACACTGATCATGGGAGAGCCAACTTCTCATTCAGGAAGACCATGCATCCAGTGACCTGGGCACCAATTCACTAGTCTATGTCCCAAGGCAACACTCTAAGACTTTAAATGGGAGAAAAGTTGCTGATTCACATTAGCAGAAGTATCCTCTCTAGGAATTCCCTACAGCAATAAATCAGAGGATCATAGGTCCAGATAAAAACAAATCAAATATATATGTACAGAAACACAGACATCACCAAGCATGCACACATGCACATGCACACACACACACACACACACACACACACACACACACACACACACACACAAAGAGTGAAAGAGTGCAAGAGTAAACAATGGAAGGAGCTTTCCTCAATCTATTCTCCACAGTTCCATGGCTCAGTCATTCTTCAGTCATGGCTGACTCTTTGTGACCACATTTGGAGTTTTCTTGGCAGAGATACTGGAGTGGTTTGCCATTTCCTTTTCCAGTTCATTTTACAGAGGAAGAAACTACAGAAAACAGAGTTAAGTGACTTGCCCAGGGTTACACAGCTAGTACGTGTCTGAGGCCAGATTTGAACTCAGAAAGATGAATCTTCCTGATTTAAGATCAAGCACTCTATCTACTGTGCCACCTAACTGCCTTCATCCTCCACACAACTGACAAAATAATCTTCATAAAGCATATTCTGAGCATGTCACTCCTCTGCTCAAAAAAACTGACCATGGCTCCCCATTGCCTCCAGTATAAAACATACTCCTCAGCCTGGCATTTAAGGCTTCACGATCTGACTTCAACCTATATTTCCACCTTTATGCCATAATGTTCCCCCTTCCCTGACCTATTCTTGCCACACTGATGATTACTTTTAATGCAAATTTAGCATTTTATCTCCTGCATTCACCAAAATAAACAAACAAAAACTATTCTTCAAAACCTCTTTATCCCCACTTTTCAAAAGCCTTATCTTCCAACAAGACTCAGTTCCAGAACTAGTTATATCATTAAATCTTCTGATTTCCTCCCCCACATACACAATTAATGGCATAATCTCCCTCCTCAAATTACTTTATATTTATATATCTGTGTGTATGTCGTATCCCCTTATAGAAAGTAAGGTCTTTGAAAGGAAAGAATGTGTTGTTTTTACGTTTTTGTTACATTTTATTAAACTGGATGAAAGTTGCCAAGGGTCATATTTTGGCTCAATATAAATTTTCCAAAAATGGAATGGACTGACTTGGAATATAGTGAGTTTCTTTGCATTTGAAGTCCCTCAAGCAAAAGTTGAATAAACACTTATTAGGTATGTTATAGAAGGAATTCTTGTTCAGGTACGAGTTAGATTAGACAACAATTGAAATTCCTTCTGAGAGCCAGTGATTCTGAGATCTTAATCAGAATACATTGAAGTCAGGCATCACCTATATAAGACACCATCTCTGACCCCAAGAAGCTTATATTCAATCTGGGTAAATAAAACATGTGCAAATAAAAAGATAACTAATAATATCAGGCAGTATAAGGTAAGTTGCAAATAATGAATATAGTACTATAATAGTACAATAGTGCTGATACTATCTGTATTCCTTAAAGTATAATACACAACAGTGCTGATACTACATAAGAGCAAATAAACTATGAATACTATGGACAATATCCACCGTGCCCTGTGGATCTGAGTCAATATTATCCTCCTAAAGAAGTCAAGTTATGTCAACCCAGTAAAAGTTTTGGACTTTGGGGAGAGGGAGATAAGCATTTAATCAAAAGGAATTCTTATACAAGTCATGGCCCAAGGCCACCCAAGCTCTGGACTCAAACAAACTTGTGTCTGAGTTTGAATACTGACCAAAAAGGGAAGTTTCTCTTTGACTCATTACATCTCTATGCAGAATTTTCTCTGGGAAATCTCTAAATATGATCATATATAGGTTTTAACAAATGTAACAGGTTCTCCAGCTTCTATACAAGCATTAAAGGTAACAAATTCATATAGGTAGAGGACAGCTCTTAATTTCACCCAAAAGAAAATGAAGAAAACACACTGGACTCACAGAAGCCCAAAAGCAGATTCAGAAAGTACATAAAGCACTCATATTGATCCATAAGCTGCCCTCAGAAGGAAACTGAACTTGAGCTTGCCAGTAGGGCAATATTCCAACATTCCAATCAATCTCTGGCTCTCCCACAGGGACCTAGACACAAAGTTGCTCCCAGACAAATAGTTCTACAATGTAGTTTGAAGTCCGTGTGGATAGGAATCACACAATAGGACTCCAGGACAGGCCACTCCTTTTCCATTAGACCTATACTGTCCAAATAACTTAAAGTAATAGTAGGAGACAATGCGGGGCAGCTAGGTGGTGCAGTGGATAAGGCACTGGCCTTGGATTCAGGAGGACCTGAGTTCAAATCCAGCCTCAGACACTTGACACTTACTAGCTGTGTGATCCTGGGCAAGTCACTTAACCCTCATTGCCCTGAAAAAAAAATAGTAGGGGACAATGTATGGTTCTTCTCCCCCATGGCTACAGGCTCATGTGGGCAATCTTCTTTCTCCAAAAGGCACATAACTCAGGAACTCCTATTCTCTTTCTAATAGGTCCAATACCAAACTCTTAAACTAGGTGTTATTCTAGAAGCAACACTCTTTTGCTAGAAAGCTAGACTCTGACTTCACATTGCTTAGGAAACTTCCTTTTCTCCTAATGAGTAGGAGTAATTAAAGAACATTGCTAAAAAACTCTTTTCTCATGCTACATGGGTAAAATCCCCATGCACTTCTGCCCCATGTCAGCTAGTAACAGCTCCTGGTGAAAAGAAACATAGAATCACACACACACACACACACACACACACACACACACACACACACACACACATCCCCTCCTTCACAAAGAGAAAACAAAAACAGTCAAGCAGGTATGTCAATCTTATTTTTAAGGCAGCAGTTCTCAAAGTATAGACTACCCTTTCTGTGGGCATGTAAAATCAAAACAATTTTCATAATAATACTACAGATGTCATTTGTCTATTAAAATACTTTCCTTTTCCAACTGTATGGAATTGGTTGTGATTTGGGGTTTCCGTGACCTCATTTTGGCTGGGATTGGAGGCCCCTGCACACACCCATGCATGCTGGCTCATGCTGGAGACCCGTGTACCTGCATGGGCCTGGCCAAATTATAATGACAGGAAGCCTGGTGAGGGCAGTCAGGTGATCTTCAGTGTTCCAAAGCTGGGGGAGCTGGCATTTGTAGAGCCGCTTATTATTTCTGTCAATCAGGGCTGCCAGCCAATTAGCTTGGGGCTGTGTGTGTGTGTGGCCACCCTGTTTCCTGTGAGAGAGGGGGCTTCAGGGAGAGAGAAGGGAGGAGAATGCACTCTGGTGTGAGAGACAGAGAGAGCGAGATGCTGGAGCACTGTGCAGGGGGTTCTCTTTGAAATTGCTGATTTCCAGGTGGTGGTGAATTGCATATTTTATCTTTTTCCTTCCCCTGTTCCCTTTTTCTTTTTTCCTTTTTTTTTTTTTTTTTAGTGAGGCAATTGGGGTTAAGTGACTTGCCCAGGGTCACACAGCTAGTAAGTGTTAAGTGTCTGAGGCCGGATTTGAACTCAGGTACTCCTGACTCCAGGGCCGGTGCTCTATCCACTGTGCCATCTAGCTGACCCTGTTCCCTTTTTCTTTATCCCTAGTTCTATTAACCTTCTTTGTGTTTTAAATTTGTTCCCATTAATAAACCCTGTTTTGTTTTTTAAAGAGGCTGTTCATCTCCTTTCTTACCCCAATATTACGGTGAGCCACCTAATTAACACTTTCCATATTAAATTTGGCTCTTATACAACTATAGCCATGTTTTCTTCATATACTTCAACCAAAATAACATATTGTAGTCAATCAAGTTCAGAAGCAATCATAAGAATTAAGCCATCTTCTATTAAGCCAGACTTTAAAGAGATTTGCAAACATGTAAAACAATGCTATTCTCCCTAATTTTTTTTTTGCTCTGGAAAATACTTTTTTCATTAGAAACATTATTTGTGTTAACATGTAGCAGGTTCATTACCTTAAGTGAATTAATATATATTTAATTTTTTTTAATTTTTAATACAGTAAATATCAATAGATATAATCCACATAAACAACAGCTCTTTGGGGGCCTCAATACGAGTGTAAAAGAGTCCTTCATAGAAACAATGAACATGGAGCAGCTAGGTGGCACAGTAGATAAAGCACTGGAGGACCTGAATTCAAATCAGGCCTCAGACACTTGATACTTACTAGCTGTGTGACCCTGGGCAAGTCACTTAACCCTCACTGCCCTGCCCAAAACAAAAAAATAAACAAACAAACAAAACAATGAATGTGAACTTGGATAGATTTCAAGAGATAATGGAGGATAGAAGGGCCTGGCATGGTCTGTAGAGTTACAGAGAATCAGATGCAACTGCACAACTCAATAACAGCAACAACAACAACAACAACAATAAAAGGAGTCTTGAGACTCCTTTGAGTTTGATAACTGTTCTTTCTTGAAGCAGAACATCAAGAAGTGGCTCCATCAATGAGTCCATCATCCTGAATCCCAGTCAAACAAACCATTTGGGGAATAGCCCCAATCACTAACACCCAGGTCCTAGGAGACATTCCAGGGCTTCTCCAACCAAGCAAAGGCTCACTGCCCTTTCAGCTCAAGTTGATTGGGAAACTACCTTTATCAAACCCTTCTTACACTTGTTTGTTGATGGGGCTGGGCTAAAGCTGATCACTACAACTACAATTCCTCTGTGAAAGAAGTGATAGAATTTATAAACTTGTGAACACCTTAAATCAAGGGAAAAGCCTACAAATATTAAAAGGGAGATGTGATTTACATTCAGTCCATAGTCCAAAAGACTCTTTTCATTGAGGAGGAGGAGGAGGAGTAAGATTAAAAGGAGGAGTGAAAGAAAGGGGAGGAGAGAATTTTAGACTGAAGGCCAAGGTGCTCTGACCTCTAACCCAAGACTGAGCAAACTCCCATGATACCAGTTTACTCACAGGTCTTCAGGGTAAGCAGGTCAACAGATTATGAACTGCTGATTCAAACCTAACGATGCCAAATTTCCATATTACTCCAGGGGACAAAGAACTGAGAGACAATAACCCAAAAGAAAGATATAGATTATGATTTTGCCACCTAGAAAAGAATGTAATCACTTGGCCAAAGCATGGAAAATTCTGAATAATGTCAAATCACAATTATCTGATGGAAAATGTAAATTAAAACAATTCTGAGTCACCACTTTACACCAATTAAATTGGCAAAAATAGTTTATTTTTTCAGTATGGTTCAATCTGCATTCTGATTCTTTTTCTGGATGTGGAGAGCATTTCCCATCATGAGTCCTTTGGAAATGTCTTGGATCATTGTATTGCTGAGGAAAACAAAGTCTATCACAGTTGATCATCACACTATGTTGCTGTTACTATGTACAATGTTCTCCTGGTTCTGTTCCTTTCACTCACCATCAGTTCACTTGAGTCTTTCCAGGTTTTTCTGAAATCTGCCTACTCATCATTTCTTTTAGCACTATAGTATTCCATTATACATTCATATGCCACAACTTATTCAGCCATTCCCCAATTGATGGGCATCCCCTCAATTTCCAATTCTTTACCAACACAATGTAGGCCCTTTTCCCTTTTTTATGATCTGTTTGGGATACAAACCTAGTAATGGTATTACTGGGTCAAAGGGTATGCACAGTTTTATAGCCCTTTGGGTATAGTTCCAAATTGCTCTCCAGAATGGTTGGATCAGTTTACAACTCCACCAACAATAAATTAGTGTTCCAATTTTTCCAACACTTATTACTTTCCTTTTTGTCATATTAGCCAATCTGATAGGTGTGAGGTGGTACGTCAGAGTTGTTTTAATTTGCATTTCTCTAATCAATTCAGAACATTTTTTCATATGGCAATAGATAGCTTTGATTTCTTCATCTGAAAACTGCCTATTCGTATCCTTTGACCATTTCTCAATTGGGGATGACTCATATTCTTATAAATTTGATTCAGTTCTCCATAAATTTTAGAAACGAGGCCTTTATCAGAAATGCTAACTGTAAAAATTGTTTCCCAGTTTTCTTCTTTCCTTCTTGGCTCCATTGCCTCTGTTTGTACAAAAATGTTTTCATTTAATATAATCAAAATGATCCATTTTGCATTTCATTATATTCTCCCTCTCTTGTTAGGTCATAAATTCTTCTACTCTCTATAGATCTGAGAGGTAAACTATTCCTTCCTCTCCTAATTTACCTATAGTATCACCCTTTATGTCTAAATCATGTACCCATTTTGACCTTATTTTGGTATACAATGGTGGTCTATAACCTAGTTTCTGCCATACTACCTTCTACTTTTCCCAGCAGTTTTTGTCAAATATTGAGTTCTTATCCCAGAAGCTGGAGTCTTTGGGTTTATCAAACAGTAGATTACTATAGTCATTTACTACTGTGTGTCCTGTGCCTAACCTACTCCATTGATCCACCACTCTATTTCTTAGCCAGTACCACATAGTTTTTTTTTTTGTTGTTGTTGTTTTGGTTTGGTTTGGGGTTTTTTTGTGAGGCAATTGGGGTTAAGTGACTTGCCCAGGGTCACACAGCCAGTAAGTGTTAAGTGTCTGAGGCCGGATTTGAACTCAGGTCCTCCTGACTCCAGGGCCGGTGCTCTATCCACTGTGCCACCTAGCTGCCCCAGTACCAAATAGTTTTGAGGACTACTGCTTTATAGTATAGTTTTAGATTTTATATAGCTAGCCCAGCAAAAGAAGTTTTAAAAAACTTCTAAAGTCTTAACCATAGTGTGGAGTTAATTCTGAATTCCAAAGGCAAAGCTTTCTCTGGCTCATCCTACTATGCTGAAAAAGCTTCAGAGATGTACTGGCAATACATGGTTTCTGCCCAGATAATGACAGGATAAAATGGCTCTCCACCTTCAAAGCCCCCTTCTACTTCTGCAGTGATAGTTTAAAGGGGGACAACAGGTGTTAGGAATCAGACAAACTTTAGAGTATTAATATTAACAAACATTAACTTCAGTTTCATTACTCGATGGTGTAAGATCTTTGCCTGGTCACCAAAGATTTGACATACTCCAGGAGGAACTGAGTTGTGTCAATCCTGACATTCTTTCTAAATAAAACTAGAAAACAGAAGAAAGTGGCAGCTAAGTAGAGGGGTGGCTCATGGTTTCTCCTTGTAAAGGCAAATAAAGGAGCTGGCAGAGTTGGTTTAATTGTGCATCCAAGGGCAATGAGAAATATTTCTTGTTGAACTCTTGGTTTGCTAGGCTTGCAGTACTCATGATAAGCAAATACCAAAAAAATTAAAATAATTACACCTTATGGGCCAACATCTGTTGCAAAGGTTGAGGAAGAAGAAAATTTTGACATAAAGAATTAAGGACCTCCAAATTAAACAAGCTATACTTTTATATTAAGTGACTTCAAAGAAAAGGTGGCCATAGGAGAAGATGGTGAAAAGCATGTTGCATGTTAGAAAATAGAATTCAAGAATAAGGAATTAGAAAAGTTAACAGCTATATAGAAACCTCATACCTACATATCATTAATATTTTATTTAAGAAGATAGGTGGAAGGCACTGGGCATGTTAAGCACCCAATAAACAAATTGATTCTATTTTTAACAGGAAATGACTGGTTATTGACATAGCAGTCATTTCCAAATCAGTACTCTGTGTATGATAGACCAACAACTTGGTCTCAAATACTAGCTATGTGACTCTGGGCAAGTCACTTAACACTGTTAGCCTCATCTGTAAAATGAGCTGGAAAAGGAAATGGCAAACCACTCTAGTATTTTTGCCAAGAAAATCCCAAGTGGGGTCATGAAGAGTCATACATGACTGAAACGACTGAAGAACAAATTTAAGGAAGATACAATATTTTAAAATATCTAATATTTAAAATATTAATATTTTAAAATATCTAAGGAAGATTCAATATTTTTAAAAAACAGAACCCCCCCAAAAAAAAGCCCCAAATGGAGCAATAGCATCTTTTCATTTTGTTAAGGTTTATAATTTTTAGCAAATGATAACTAATAGAATTCACCTTTAGTTTTGTCTGTATATTTGAATGTTTTGGTGATGGTCACTAAGTTTAGAATAAAATTTTAAGATAAAATAAAGAATCCTAAATCATCTTCCTGATGCACAAGATAAAGTATTTGTTCCTGATTATCCTCAAATGTGGTGACTCCCAAGGACTTCAGCATTTCCTACTCATCAGTGAAGATTGTTAAGGCTATTTGAGAAAAGATATTCATCAACCTATAATGTTAAAGCAACTACAAACAGAGCAGCATGTTTACCATATAAAAAGTGGAAGAGAATGATAAGAACAATATGAGGGCAATAGTATAACAACCCAGAAGAGCAATGGAATCCTCAGGGAATCACCCAGAAACTGAATATTGTGATTGGAACAGTGCTAGTGTTGAATAGATTATCAAAAGAAGTCAGGTTTGACACAAGCCTACGTGTTGAACCATTGAGCTCTGGTTATAATGGGCCTAATACATTACAGCAGTACTACATAGTATTACAGTAGTACTATGTCATCCAAACCCTTAATACACTGACTGAGTGAAAAGAGCATTCATTTTACTTACTAGTAGATAAGAGACCTCCTGCCAAGCAGTAGCTGTATAACCTTGGGCAAATTGTTTAACCTTTTTGTGTCTTGGTCACTATAACCATAAAATGGAAGCAATGAAAACTTGCTAGACTATACTGGACCAGATACATACTTAAACTCCTCAAGATCTTTGATTCTATGAGAATTCTTCCAGTTTGGAGACTGAGTTGTCCCCTTGAGATAAATGGTGAGATATGACACGAGAAAAGGCAGGTATCAAGACCATTAAGTGGCCTACACCATAACATCCCAAGAAGAGGTTAAAAGTGGAACCTGAATATCAGAACTATGTTTATTGCACTGACTTTCTTCCTCTAGGACTGAATCATGGATTAAAGAGTTAAGCCAAAGGCATAGAAATGAATAGTGATGGACTGCACTAGTTCCTGAACACTGTTGAATTTGTTTTTGTTTTTGCTAAAAGAAAAAAGAAAAATGCACTGTTTAGTGGGAGAAGAAAAACAAATCCACAAACCTCCAGCAGCTAACATGCCCCCGATCAAGCTAACAGGAATTCTGCCTGAAGTCCAGTAAAACCTACCAGGAAGGATGAAAAGGCTTTATTTTTTTTTTTTAAGAAAAGGGGGAAAAGTATGACAAATTATTTTCTGCTCTCAAGAGAACCACTGAGTATTGCAAAACTTGATAATTACTGATTCATGACTGATTTAGGAAAAACATCAACTTAAGTAATCAGGTCAGGGCACTGCTGCTGACCACAGTGCTGCTGGCAGGAAACTCCTGCTTTCTTTCATCATTTCTCTCATTAATGTTTAACATTTTTACAGAATTTAGCTTTTAGCAAATTATTGGTCGATTCTAACAATTGGGAACACAGGACCCACTGCATTACCTGTCATCAAACACCAAAATTTAGGATAGTTTTCATTTCAAGCCTAACTAATCAAAGCTTAGAAAGATTTTGGAAAAATGTAGTACTCCTCTTATACTTACAGAATAAAATGTTTATGAGAATAGGACTTGGCAGAATTAGAACTAGCATGGAGTGGTGAAGTCTTACCATCAGAGGGGTATACTTTGGAGTGTCGGCCATCTGACTGAATGTGCTGCCTCTACCAGATTCCATAATGCCTACCATGAATCAGATGGGCCCTTCCCTCAGCATGTCTTCTCACCAAGACAGAATGACTCTGGTACATCACCTGATCTTGGGACTAGAGTTATGCAGAATACTCATGACCAGTATAGAATCAATTGGGTAGTTGTGAGGGTGGGGTGGGGAACAGTTGCAAAGTCAGCAGTCATGGACCCTTCCTCCCAAATAGTAAACCCAGCTTTAACTGTTTCCTCTCTCCATCTTTCTTCACCCTCCTTTTCTCTGCAATCCCCACAAGGAGTACACATTTTATTTATTACCCACCACTACACTAATATGTCATAGAAGCAAATATCTAGAGCTCAAAAGCTATCTAGCACAGCTGCATCATTTTTAGATGAAGAAACTGAGGCCCAGGGAGGTTGCTACTTCCTTAAAGTCTCACAGGTCATGTCAGAAGTAAATTTAGAAGCTGGATCCTCTGAGTCCTGAGCCACATTGCTTCTGTCACCATCACACAGTAAGCCCTTCTTCCTTTAAAGTTCTCTCTATCCTGTGCTAACCCTTCTTATTATCATCTATAAACTTCCATGTCACTTTCGTCCCAAAAACATTCGGTATATAGCTTCTCCACTTTGATTCCTGCCCCTCTCCATTTTGTCAACCTCCTCAAATCCCATGACCTATGTCTCCAGAACACTTCAAACACAAACTGAAGCAATCAAACCATAGACAACCCATACACACGTTCTCCACCCAAATGAATTTTGGCAGAATTCCTAGTTGTGACTCTGTGACTCAGTGGGATATAAGTTAAAAGACCAGGGGCAGCTAGGTGGTGCAATGGATAATGCACTGGCCCTTGATTCAGGAGGACCTAAATTCAAATCCAGCCTCAGACACTTGACACTTACTAGCTGTCACTAGCTGTTACTAGCTGGGCAAGTAAGTCACTTAACCCTCATTGCCCCACCAAAAAAAAACAAAGTTAAAAGACCAATGCTTTACTTTTCTATAAAGATTCTACAAACACATACATAGCCCTGTATACAAATTGGCAGGGAGAATGTTATTTGTGTCTAAAAAATGACACTACAACATTATAATCTGCAAACACAGACATAGTTATAATCCTCATTGACTTCGCTATGGGCTTTACCTAAAACAAACAAGCACCTAATTTGGCCAACTGCTAACAGAATTATGTTTGCTTAATAGAAATGTGTTTCACCTAAACTTTTTCCCAGAGAAAAACATCTATTTACTACTAGATAGGAGAGATTCAAAATAGCAAACTTCATTCATTTCCCTACCTGAGTTCTATTTGCTTGAAGTTATAGAGTCATTTGTTCAACAATAGAGTGCTGGACCTAGAGTCAAAAAGACTCATCTTCCTGAGTTCAAATATGGCCACAGACAATTACTAGCCTTGCAACCCTGGGCAAGTTACTTAACTCTGTTTGCCTCAGTTTTCTCATCTGTAAATTGAGCTAGAGAAGGACATTGCAAACCAGTTCAGTATCTTTGTCAAGAAAACCCCAAAAGGAGTCATCAAGAGTCATCATGACTGAAAAACTAGTAAACAACAACAAAAACATAATACCCCCCAAACCTACACTAATGGAGCAGAAGAATGGAGTGGATAAACTAAAACATCAAATTACATAAAATAATTTATCCTTAGCTTTTTAATTCTCTATTGCCATTTTACTGTCAATTTACCACCCTATTATGGTTTTTTTTAAGCCAATATTAAATTTATTTTATTTTTTCTATGCTAAGTATGAGATGTTTCCCCAGGAACATGCAGTACAATGGAGAGAAGCTGACCTAAGCAGAAAAAAATTCAATATGGATAGTTCCCAATGTGAATTAAAATTCCAGAATTGGTTATAGGAAGACCGGTGGTTACTTCTGCAGACTTCTTGCAGCTGTGGGGTCATACTGTGCTGCTGAGGAGGGTTGTCAGAGCTCAGGCACTCTGATTTGCCCTTGACCCACACTCGTGTGAGGAAAGCTATTCTTTTAATCCATTCCCTTGGAGCCATCCTTCTACAGGAATGGTTTTCCTTGCAAACCAAGTTATGGGAAATAGCTAGAAGGAAAGTGGCAAAGGCCCTTTTTCCAATGTGAGCCCAGCTTGTTACAGCCAGACTTCTGACTCATTCACTGCCTAGAGAAAAATTCAAGAATTGGGAATTCCCTCTGCATTTGGAAATTGTGAAAAAATGAGTAAGTAATGATTCCTTCAATTCTAAGCCCCCCGGCCAAAGAACCACTTTGGCAAAATGTTCCAGTTGTTAATAGATCTCTCTTCTCTCCTAGGTGTTACCATATGGTTCCTCTCTTCTTCATTTGAGAAAGGATACATAAAGATCAGCAATTCAATAGTCAAAAAGCAAATTAAAGAAAAGGATGAGCAAGCTTTCAAGAACTGGAGATTTTGTGATAAACAGATACATGTCCTCTTGGGAAAGAGAGGAAGGAAAAGAGAAGAAGAAATGGGAGAGCAAAGTTTTAGAGATGCAGCAATCACCCAGACACCATGAGAGACTGACCTATACATCTTTGGTTCTAGAATCTTGCACTGAGGATCTCATGGCTAGGACTTCTTCCTACACAGCTTCCACTCTCTGGATCTCCAACTCAATTGTTTGTCCTCTTTTCCCTTCTTAACCTCTCTGAGACCCAACTTTCTTCATCTATAAAACAATGGGGTCGGATTAAGTGACATCTAATATGCCTTCCATCTCTAAATCTATGCTGTTTTACAGATTTAAAAAACCAAACCTTAAAAAGGCTGAATGATTTTCCCCAAGGTCACATAGATCTTTTTTTGCAGGCATGGGACAGGTATGTATTTCCTATAATTAATAGAAATTCAAAACATACATTATTCACAAGTGCTCATTGTTACAGAGACTTTAAAATTAGATTCAATAACTTATCTTCACTGCCTTAATCTTCCAGGAGATCTGAGACTTAAACCACACCAGAAAATTAAGCAGTTTGTCAGAAACGGGATACAAACTCCTTGTTTTCACCTGGCCAGCAAACATAACCAGCCCATCTTCTTTTTCTAGCTTGTGTTTCCTATATGACATCAAACTCCTGTTCTTTACAGTTACTCATTGGTTTTATGTTGCAGCCTGGTCACATCCGCCACGAGCCTCTCCATCGCCTGCCCTGTGATACTCAGTTTCAATTCATCAGAGATTGTTATATTTCAAATCTTGATGCTATATAATGCCATAGAATATTGGTAGTAAGATTGGCCTTTATTTCCATAGAAACTTAAGATAATGAACAGAGCTTTAAAACCTCAAAACAACCCAACCTGCTCTTCTTCTGTTTAGCCCCAACCCAACTTGTCCATCTAAATTCTCTGTCCTATATGAACATACTGATGGATGATAGGTTGTCAATTTAAATGTATGTCTTAATCTGGGCAATAGACATTCTTTAGCCTATTGTCTTTCCCCTGTAGGTGGGCAGATTAATCTTTCTTAGTCACTTATCTCTCTCTAGAGGTTCCAAATTTTTTTCCAGGGCTTCATGCATCTAGCACAATGACATACATTAAAAGGAGAATCTGGAGGACCTAACTCTCCTCACAAAGGAATCCCTCTTTAACTTCAACACTAACCTGGATCTTCTCTATCAGAATGAGAGATACCATTGGGAAGCATACTTCTCCCTGTTTCATGTCTCAGCTGATATTTATGATCAGAGAATCATTGAATAGGGTTATTTCTGTTATGTCTTTCAAGCAATCTTGAATGATGCTGATTTATGAATGGGACACATCTTCTTGAAAAACAGTCTTCAAGAAGGTTTTTAGCTCTACCTAATAAAATGCTGTTTCATAATTAGCCAAACAGGCACAATGGAATTTTATATTGTGTATTTTAAAATTCTAAATGTGGGTTCTAATCTGTCCCCCCAAAACTGGGGGAAAACTGGCTAAAATCACTGATAAATGAGTTTAGTTTTTTAAGGGTTTATTAAAAGATATAAGATAGTAAAGAAAGAGAAAGATCGACAGCAGATTTCTTATAGCATGGAAATCCTAGCCTTCCTAAACCTCCCATTTCTGAAGTCCTCTGCCCCCAAGCCAATGTCTCGAACCAAAAGAGAAAGAACTCCCCCACCAGCATTAACTTCTTCCTTCATGTTCTCCTCCCAGAAATGGGAGGTTCTTCAAGCTGATTGGCTACCGTCATTCAAATTCATTGGTTCACTGGATCCAAAGGTAGTCTCAAGTTAAGTTCAAAGTTTTAGCTTCTGAGAACAATACCCTCTTAAGGGCCAGCCAGAGTGCTTATAATCTAGTTAACTGGAAGTAAGCTAGTCAGCAGTCAGTCACTCTCACTTAATTCAATCAGTTTAGATTAATCTCCAGGTGGGCCTTTGAGTATCTGCTAAATCCCCTTATCTACCACATTCCATTATCTTGACACAATATTATCTACATCTTTCAGTCTTAAAATATCCTAAGAAATAATCATTTGCCTGGATATTTGATCATTCATCCATTTACATTTTCATTCATCAAATATTTATTGACTAGCTACTATATATAAGGTTCAACTCTTTCTTACAATTCAGACACACCCAAAGGACATGACAAGCTATATGGGGCACTTCACAGGGATGTTAGTATGAGGCTAGGATCATTAAGAATGGCAGATCCCGGGTAACTAGGTGGCGCAGTAGATAAGGCACCAGCCTTGGATTCAGGAGGACCTGAGTTCAAACTCAGCCTCAGACACTTACTAGGTGTGTGACCCTGGGCAAGTCACTTAACCCCCATTACCCTAAAAAAAAAAAAAAAAAGAAAGAATGGCAGATCCAGGATTATAATACAGGTGTCCCACCTAACTTTGTTATATTGAACAAGCCAAGTTACCACTCTGAACTTCAGTTGCCTCATTTTTCAAATCAATGGGTTAGATTAGATGATGTCAAAGATCCACCTGTAAACTTGCAAGAACACCTACTATCATTTATTGAACTGGTGAGCCCTTTTCTAAGGTAACAACTTCCTCAGCAGGCTTATATTCTGATTTTAATACCTGACAGGGTTTAGAAATATAGATGAACACTAAATGACTTTGCAATAAAGGACCAGCTCAGACTGTTGTAAAAGGTCATTAATTGTTAGGCTGATTGGAGTGCATATAACAAAAAGGTTGGACTAAGTGCTTCATTCAGGGCACTGCCTGGAGACCCCTAAGCCAAAGAAGCAAGCCAAAGAGATATGACATGACACTATAGAAGCCATATGGAGATTTTGACTAGGGGATCCTTCTACCTGTGACACAGGAATAAGGCACCATTCTCCCCCCCACCCCAAGAATCTTTAATTTGGGAGCAGTTTTCTATCAGAGCCTGAGCATATGGTGAACAGTTTCTCCCCTTTCCTCCACTCATTTTGAAAACACTACAGGAATGTGTTCTCCTAAAAGGTTGTCCTCCCATTCCAAAAGCTGAACTTTGGGGCTATATTGGCTTGTGCCTCTGTAGCCTGAATGGAAAGGTAGGGTTCCTGGCCTCTGCCTGCAAAGAGGAATAATACTCCTTCTGATTCACTCAGCAGCCATAGAGAGAACCCCATTGCCAACTGGTGAGAATTTCTGAATCACAGCCTTCTATCATGAGGAAGGGAATTCTTTGGCAGAGAGATCTTTGAATTTACCCATCTAACAAGTGAAAGTAAATTTTCTGGGCAGCACCAACCACAGGGATTGCCTCATGGGTAATTCAGAGTAATTCAAGAACTCAGGAATCTAGTATTCTATTGAATGGAGAGCATCCTGAGCAGCATGGCTCTTGGCAAGAGAAAAGAATCAGCTACATAGCCAGCCCTGCTTCCCCAGTGTGCAGAAGTTGTAGCAAGGCACTAAAGCAAGGGACCTGAACTTTGCCCCCTGCTATGACTGTGAGTTATTTGGGTGAGTGCAGATCTGAGAGGAAATGGGTTGTCTCTCCAGTTACAAACCCAGGTGAGTTTCTCTGGAATAGAAGGAGGAGCAAATCCATCCCCTCAGGATATCACTGAATCTGAAGGACTCAAGGACCCTATGGAAGATAGAACTCCTCAGAGAGAGAGAGAGAAAGAAAAGGAAATTATATAGATTGATTATGACCGTGGTTCTCAAACCATCTTTTCTCACATGCACTATTAATCTTCACTGGGAGGAATCACAGCCCTCTAGGGCTGTTCAAATTCCATAAAATTCTGGCATACCTGGTGAAACTCTGCACATTCATTGATGACTGCTAGGTTATGACTATTATTATGAGACATTTGTGTATTTTCTGCATTGTTTAGGCATGCCTGGGACTCCTTTGCCATTTTTATGTAACCTGAGTACCTCTGGGACACAGAGAAATGTACAATGGGGGTTGGAGGGTTGGTGTTGAAATTTGGCAGATCTGATCAAAGTTTTTTGGATTTTGATTGCAAGAATAAATCCTGGGTTCTGAGCTTTGAGCCGTACTAACAATGGGTGACATTTGGTTTCAGTTTTAAGAGTTGCATTGATGCAGGATTTTTGACTTAATCTCCAAAGAGACAGCTAAGAGAAAGGAGTCAAAGGAGAGAGGCCAACAGTCTGCTCCAGGATGGCTCAGTAAAGGAAATCACTCAAGCAGAAGGTGCAAGGGCAGGTGCTTTAAATTGGGGCTGACAATGGTCATGGATGTGGCTAGAACTTTTCTCAGCCCCATACTCTGCTTGATGAAGGAATCCTGGGAAAGAGGATGGCAAATTTATTTCCCCACAAAGGTTGCTGGAACTAGTGACATCCTTTCACCCTTTCTTCTCCCTCTGTTTTAGCTCTCTTTGCAAAGTAAGGAATTTCACTCCTAAATTTGTATACTTTGTTTTTAAGTCTGTTGTAACTTTTTATTTGAGTTATGTTGGAGGTTTTTTTAAAGCACTTTACCTTTAGATAAAACCCAGGGTAAATCGTGAATGCTTTGTATTACATGTATTTATTCTGTGCCAGGAAAAGGAAGAAAGGAAGATGTCAGTGACTAGCTGGTAATACTCAAAATTTAAATAGATCAGAGATGTAAATCTCTATATTTCCATAACTGGGGATTTGATGTTTTCTTTAGTGTCATTTGTACATACTGTCTGAGCACATTACAAACTCTGATGTTAAAATCCAAATGTTCTGATTCCACTCTTATTGATGGGGAAAGTAATTTGTCTTAGAGCTCTTTTTCCTCTTTCTTATTTATATGCTCTTTGCTGTTTCATCCTTAAATACCCTCAGGAGGATTTGACCAAGCCTGGATTTTTCACTGATGCAGCTCATTATCAATAAGACTTAGTGTCAGGAAGACCTAAATTCTAATCCTATATCAGATACATGCCAGTTGACTGACTGACTGACTATATGACCCTGGGAAAATCATTTAATCTTGCTCAGTCTCAGCTATAGCATCTATAAAATAGGAATGAAGCGGCAGCTAAGTAGTGTGGAAGATAGAGCACTGGTCCTGGAATCAGGAAGACCTTACTGCAAATCTCGCTTCAGCTACATACTAGTTGTGTGACCCTGAGCAAGTCACTTAACCAAAATAATTGAGAATGAAAGCACCTCAAAAGGTTGTTATAAGGATCAAATGAGATATTTGTAAAATATTTTGCAAACATTAAAATACTATATAAATGTTTGATGATTGTTGTATTGTCTTTTGAACATCTCCACTGCTTCTTGCTATTATAAGAGGCAATAAATAGTACTCATAATCTTCCAGTATTGAACATAAGATTTTTCCAAATGTTTTGGTATTTTGAATCAGTTTTTTTCTTTTCTTCCATCCTTCTATAGTTGGCAGAGATCAAGGTTTTTTTTTTTTTAACTGAAGTAGTGTCTAAGCTATGCTGGCCTTCTTTATGATAAATGATGTATATCAATTAAACTTCTTTAGGAAGTTATGCTAGTCTTTATCTCTATCCATTCTTAGATCTACTGCCCATTTTTTAGCATCAATAGATCATTTAACTAGATCTGGTTAAAACTTTTAATTAAATATATTTTCAGTGTTATTCTTTCTTCTAATTTGCTTCTTTTAATTGAGTTTTAACTATTGCTCTAATAAGTTGGTCTAAATATACAGACAGATGATTCCAAAATGATTACATCAATAATACATATATAGTCACTTTAATTTTGTAGTGTACTTTGGTGTTCATCATGTCTAATGCCTCCTGATCTTCTTCTTGAAGAAGGTATTTATGACATATAAAGGAGAGGCTTCTGTATAGTCTACAAACCTTTGATTTTACATTTCTTTATCTGGGGTCATTTCCAATGTGTTTTTCACAATCTTCCCCAGTGCTCACCTATGCATAAAAGTAACTGAGTATAAAGTTATATTTAATTTGGAGGACTTCCAATTTCCTTGTAGAATCTTTTCCTCTTCAATCTCTGTAACTTATGTAGGCATATAAGCTATAATTATATTTATTATGAGGTTGAGGACTATAAAATAAGAGATATAGGTTGTCAAGACCAAAAGATTCATAAATGACCTAGTGCCCAGATTATTGGTAGTGAGCCTCTCAATTTAGCTTTGTCAAAAAATTGACATAATTTTCTTTGGGACCATAATTTGAAGCCTTATTAGCATACCGAGTCAGCCATAGCTTACAATATGCTGGCATAGCCTTTGAGAAACCACGGTCTTGTCTCAATAAGCCTTCAGAGGATAACTTCTATATTCACATGAGAAAGCTCATACCAGTTGGTCTCAACATTTTATAAATAAATATTATGGTACATGGTAAACTACTTTATTAAAAAAATGTGGTATTTATAACATAGTAAATAAATTTCCACCTAAAAAAAGTCACACAGTCAATTTTCATCAGTTTTATTATCACATGTGGTTATTAAGCATCTGCTATGAGCTACGCACTGGAACTACATAGAAAAAAAAAATGTCCCTAGGAGCTTATATTCTACTGGGGGCTACAAAATGTAAACAGATAAATTAATGCAAAATAATTTGTTAGAGAAGGAACCACAACACACTATGGAGATCAGGAAAGGCTTCCTCTACGAGGTGGCATGCAGCCTGAAACCTGAAGTAAGCTAAGAAGAATAAGAGGTAGAGGAAAAAAGCCTGTGCAAAGGTATAGAAGGAGTCCAGAGATGGAATGCCCAGTTCTACAAGTAGACCAGGTTGGCTGCAAGAAAGAGTACATGAAGAGAAATCATGTGAAATAAGTCTGTAAAGGCAAGCCAGATCCAAATTGAGAAGGACTTTAATTCAACCTCAGGAGTTGTTTATTATTCTCTACCGGTAATAGGAAACCACCCAAGATTAATGAGCAGGGGAGTCACATGGTAAGACTTGTGCTTTGAGAAGATTATTTTGGCAACCATGTGAAGGATGAATTAGTGGGGCGGGGGGGCGCGGGGGGGGGGGGGGACTGGAAGCTGGGAAACCAACAAGGAGACTTACAATTATCCAGATGAGAAGTAATAAAGGCCTAAATTCGGATAGCAGCCATGTGCATGAAGAGGAGGAATCTGATATATGAAATGCTACAGAGGAAGAATCCACAAGGCTGCAACTATGTGTGTGTGTGTGTACACATATATACACACACATATATACATTTGTATACATATGTGTGTATGCATGTATATGTGTGTGTGTGTATGGGGGAATGAGTGAAAGAAGAGGCAATTGTGACTTTGAGGTTACAGAACTAAATGAATGGAAAGATAGTGGTGTCCTTGAAAAAAAGAGGGAAGCTTGGAGAATGGACAAGCTGAGTTTAAGATGCCTGTAGGACATCCAAGTGGAGATATATCACAGACAGCGGGTGATATGAGACTGAAGCTCAGGAGAAATTACAGAAGACAGAAAAGGCAGAAGTAATAGGGGGAAATTAATCTCCAAATTGCACATTGATCTTTGTATTCCTAGAGTACTCATTAAGGTATCATCTACTAACTTATTATTATTTGTTTCATGTGTGCATGCTTTATCTCTTTACCTGGACTTTAAACTTCTTGAGGGAAGGTATAGATTATCCAACTTGAATCCTACACTCTCTAATATAGTCCTGGGCAAATAATATGTACTTAATAAATATATTTTAAGTTGAGATGAATCTCATTTTTGTCCATTAAATTGTTCTCCCAGTGCCCTTAGATTTTACTAGCTCTCTCAAGAGCTAAGTAAGTCTTTGAGTATCATCTTGTCTTTCTGCTTAAAATCTACTGCCTTTGGGATGGCATAGGATCATGGGGTTTAGGCCTGAAAAGGGATTTGGCCATCATCTAGTGAAACCTGTTCCTTTTAGAGATAAGGAAACAGACCTAGAAAAGGGCAGTGATTTGCCCAACAAAGTATAAAGCTGAAGTGTAACCATTAGGAAAGAAGAAATCAATCCCTGAATAATCCAAGAGTTTATCACTAAGATTTTGGGGCCACCCTATATTAATGAAATTTGCTTTAGGTTCAACTTAAATAACATACATTTGTCCAAAATTAGCAACTACACTTTATGTTTTTAATTTTTACTGGGTTTTATCAGTCTTATTTTCTTAAATCCTTTCATGTTATTAATAAATCTCAGGATGTAAGATAACAAGGAAAAGAAAAGCATTGAGCAATTACTAAGGGTTATAAGACCAAGACAAAAAACAATTTGAAAAAAAAAAAAGACTAAGACTATAAACAAGAAAAATAATTTAGACCAGAGAAAAATATCTGTTTTATTTCATAGTAATTCGGGGTCCTAAGTTATCCAGATAATTGCCTCAGCCCCACACTTAATTTTACCAATGCCGATACAGCCTAAATGTGCTTCTGATATTAAGAATGACTTCAAGCTGTTTTCAGCATGTGTTATGATGAAGATGAGGAACGTGAGGTTAAATATCATCACTGTTAAAAAGTAAATCTGTTGCTATTTTTTTATATATCATCCAGCCAACTTCTTTCAACTCATGGGTCAACGTTTTTGGAAGTTAAAACAAATAAATTCATTCTGTTTTTTCAAGCATAAATGATATGTAATAAGTCTCAAAGAACAGAGGTTAGTCATTCTGGCGATGTTTTACTCTCTCACAAACACATACTCTCACGCTCAATTGAATTCCCTCCAAGTGATTTTTAAGTATTAAAGGTAAACACAGCCCCCTTTTTCAAGGATATTTCAGGCAGATGTTGTGAAATAAAATGCAAATCATTTTTAAAAGATGTCAAATGAAAAAGCTTTTGTCAAGAAACCACCCAAAAGTTCAAGTTCACATACAAAAACAAACTAAAACTAATTATGGGTGAACACCACGCAAAGTTAAGAAAGCAGATCAACTTAGTAACTCTTGACCAAAGATTCAAGTTTCCTGCCCCTTTGAACAACCTTCCTTCTCTGCATCTTGCTTATTATATTCCATCAAGCCCTCTTTTTTCAAATGAACCAGGTTACAATTGGTGTGAATAATAAATCCTGTATTTGAATTTGTCCGCATATTTCTAGTGGGCTGGCTCCAATGGCCATATTTTACATACTACTAAATAGTGCAAACTCCATGGGATTCATTGTTGGTACTAATCAGGAAACTCATTCTGTAACTTTAGGCAAGGCCATTAACTTCTCTGGGCTTTGGTTTCTGCATCTATAAAAATTAGATTTGACTAGATGATGTCTGAGGTTTCCTTTCCAGTTCTACTATCATACTATTGTCCTATTTTACTAGAATTCAAATAACCAGAAACCACAAATAATTGATTTTGGGGGGTATTCTACTTTCACATAGGGAGAAAAACAGTATGAGTACTAACCCACTAAAAATTTATATTGTATCATTTCTTGTTTGTGAGAAAAGGAAAAAATACATGTAAAGCAATTATCAGGGCTTTTGTAATAATAGCTAACATTTGTATAGAATGTCCCAAAAGTGTTAGTGCAATTTTAAGCTATTGCACTGACTTTTGAGACACCCTGTATAGTGCTCTGTTATTTACAAAGAATTTTTCCATAATTTTATTTGAGCCTCATTAAAACCCAATAGAGGGGGCAGCTAGGTGGTGCAGTGGATAAAGCACTGGCCTTGGATTCAGGAGAACCTGAGTTCAAATCCGGCCTCAGACACTTGACACTTACTAGCTGTGTGACCCTGGGCAAGTCACTTAACCCTCATTGCCCCACAAAAAAACCCCCAAAAAACCCAAAAAAACAACAAAAAAAAACCCAATAGAGATAAATACTATAAATACTATTTTGGGGGCAGCTAGGTGGCACAGTGGATAAAGCACTGGATTCAGGAGAACCTGAGTTCAAATCTGACCTAACTAGCTATGTGACCCTGGGCAAATCACTTAACTCTCACTGCCCTGCAAAAAAAAAAAAAAAAAAAAAAAAGATGGATGGATGGATGGATGGATTATTTTACAAATGAGAAAGGTGAAGTCCAGAGAAGTTAAATGATTTGCTCATAATCACATAATTAGTAAGCATCAGAAGCAGAATTTGAACTGAGGTCTTGAAGATTCCAAATGCAGCATTCTATCCACTCCATTATGCTGATTTTATTTCTACAAAGCAACTTCCACAGTACTTCCACCAGATCTTTAAAAAATATATATTGTTGGGTTGTGGGATTTTTTTTGTTTGACCTAACAAAACTTCCCAACAAACTTGCCAACAATTCCTGCACAGTTTTTTCCCCAAAGTAAGTTTATCAATTAGAAAAAAAGAGGGGGCAGCTAGGTGGTACAGTAGATAAAGCACTAGCCCTGGATTCAGGAGGACCTGAGTTCAAATCCAGCCTCAGGTATTTGACACTTACTAGCTGTGTGACCCTGGGCAAGTCACTTAATCCTCATTGCCCCACAAAGAAAAAAATAGGATCGTTAATTTGGAGGTTGACGGAGCCTTAGAATCCTCTAGTCCAGCCCCCATATTTTACAGATGAAGAAACTGAAGACCACAAAGGTTAAGTGACTTGCCCACAGTCAGACAATTAGCAAGTAATAGAGCTAGGAATCAAACCCAGATCCTCTGGTTCTAAGTCCAGTATTATTTCCACTATGCCACACTCAATTTCACTAATAGCTACCATTTATATAGATCTTTAAGGTTTTCAAAATGCTTTACATAGGGTAACTTATTTGATCATAATAATCCTTTGAGGTAGGTACTATCATCATTTCCATTTTACAGATGAGAGAACTGAGGCACAGAGAGGTTAAATGACTTGCCGGGATTACACAGCTAGTAAGGATCTAAGGCAGGATTAGAACTCAGCTCTTCTTTACTTGAGGTCCAGTACTCTATCCACTGTGCCATCTAGCTTCCCCGATAGCATGGCAATATAATAATTAAAATGGAACTAAACCTAGTTCTGAACACTCTCATCACCCGTTTCCAAATAGCTCATACATGTCAAGAAAGTTTTGTACAGATTACTGTTAATTTCTTCTGATGCAACCACTCCAAACTGGAGGGTAATAAAATCCTTCAACAGAATGAATATTTATAGCAGCAGCACTAGATTCCACCTTGTTCTAGACATGGCTGCAATCATTCCTCATCTTCTCCATCTCTCTTTGCTGCCCCCCCCCCATTATGAGACTTCTTGATATTTTTTCAGTTGTTCAGTCACGTCCAACTCATGACCCCGTGGTAGGACACCAGGCCCTTCTATCATCCACTACCTCTTGAAGTCTGCATAAACTCATGTTCATTGACATGATACTATCTATTCTTTTCATCCTCTGCTGTCCCCTTTTCCTTTTTGCCTTTGATCTTTCCCATCAGGGTCTTTTCCAAAGAATTCTGTCTTCTTATTATGTGGCCAAAGTATGTAAGCTTCTGCTTCAGTATTTGATCTTCCAGTGAACAATCTGAATTAATTTCTTTATGTATTGGCTGATTTGACCTCCTTACTGTCCAAGGGACTCCCAAAAGTCTTCTCCAGAACCACAATTCCAAAGCTTCAATTCTGTGGTGCTCAGCTTTCCTTATAGTCCAACTCTCACAGCCATACATTTGTAACTTTTATAGCTGGCTTGACACTTGAAAGCTGCTAGCTGCCTAGCTGCCTACTGCCTTGCCAGTCTGTGAGCTCCTAGCTGGCTGGAACTTATAATCTGTAAGGGGGTTTAAAAAATCCCCCAGGTTCGTTAAGCCCTGTGTGGGCCAATTTGTAAGGGTCTGTCCCCTCCCCAACTGCTTCTCCCAGACCAACAAGAAACAAGATTAAAAAGATTCCTTTCAATTAAAGCAAAAAGAGGGTTTGTTGATAATAAACTTAGAGATGAGGATAAAGAAAAATAGGACATAAAACCTGTCTGCATTTAACTTTCTTGCCTGCCTCTGTGAAATCTCCTCCCTCGTCTCTCTGCATCTCCTTCACTCCTTCTACTAACTGTGGGTGTGGCTGGCCGCTGCCACCTGCACTTCCTCTCTACCAGTCACTCCCTTCTACTGTCCCCCTTTCTCACTCGCTCTGTCACTCCCCTCGTGTCTACCGTCTCCCATCTCTTTTCTCCATAGCATCTCCTTCACTCCTCCTACTGACCCCCAACTGTTTTACATCTCATCCTTAAAAAAACCCTTCTTTCCCAGGAACCTTGGGCCAATTGGCCCACACCCCGCAAGCTAATTCGCTGGCAACTCCAGGGGAGATACCCAAGGCTGGCTGGGGCATGGAGCCTCCCTGCAGGGCATGCCTGGCTGGGCCGAGGGAGCTGGGGCAGAACCAAGGCTTTCCGTGCATATCGCTGCTGGGCAGAGGAGGTCAGGCGGGACGCCCTTAGACTTGCATGGGGGGCGAGGTGGGGGGGTGCAGGGAGTCAGGTGGAGTGCACTGGAGGCTTTCTAATTTTAGCCAAAAATGGGGGGTTCCCAAATCAATTCTTATACATTGCTACTGGAAAAACCACCTCTTTGACAATACAGACCTTTGTCAGCAAGGTGATATAGCTGCTTTTTAGTATGCTGTCCACATTTGCCATAGTATTTCTTCGAAGGAGCAAGAATCTTTTAATTTCATGGCTGAAGTCACTATGACGGTGATCTTTGAGCCCAAGGATATAAAATCTCACACTGCTTCCGTTTCTTCTCCCTCTATTTGCCAGGGAGTAATGGGACCAATTACCAAGATCTTAGTTTTTTTTTAATGTTAAGCTTCAAGCTGCCTTTTAGACTCTCCTCTTTCACCATCATCAAGAGACTTCTTAAGTCTTCTTCACTTTCTTCCATCAGAGTGGTATCATCAGCATATATGAGATTGTTGATGAATCATCCAGCCTGGTATTTTGCATGATGTACTCTACATATAAATTATATAAATAAGGTAACAATACACAGCCTTGTCATACTCCTTTTTCCAATCTTAACCCAATTGTTTGTTCCATGTTTGGTTTTAACTGTTGCTTCTTTGCCTGTGTACAGGTTGCTCAAAAGACAAATACAATGGCTTGGTACCCCCATCTCTTTGAGGACTTGCCACATTTTGTGGTGATCCATAGTCAAAATTCCTTAGTGTAATTAATGAAGTACAAATAGATGTTTTTCTGGAACTCCCTTGCCAATTTGGTCTCTAGTTCTTTTTTTTGGTGGGGGGGAGGGCAGGGCAATGAAGGTTAAGTGACTTGCCCAGCGTCACACAGCTAGTAAGTGTCAAGTGTTTGAGGCTGGATTTGAACTCAGGTCCTCCTGAATCCAGGACTGGTGCTTTATCCACCGTACCACCTAGCTGCCCCTTCTTCTCCTTCTTCAAAGAACAGCCTGCTCTTCTAGTAATTCTTGGTTCACATATTGCTGAAGCCTAGCCCACAGGATTTTAAATGATTGCTATGTAGTGAAATGAGCACAAATGGTAATTTAAGTATTCTTTGGGATTTTCCTTATTTAGGATTGGGACATAAACCTATCTTTTCTAATTCAGTGACCACTATTGAGTTTTCTGAATTTGCTGGCATGCTGAATACAGCACTTTTAACAGCATCACCTTTTAGTATTTTAAATAGCTCAGCTGGAATTCCATCAACTCCACTAGCCTTATTGTTAGCAATGCTTCATAAAGCCCACTTAACTTCATTCTCCAGGATATCTCCAGGATATCTAGATCAGAAACCACACCAGCAGGGTTATCAGTGGTGTTAAGACCTTTCTTTTATAGTTCTTTTGTGTATTCTTGCTACCTCTTATTAATCTCTTCTGCTTCTGTTAAGTCCCTATGATTTTTATCTTTTATGATCCCATTTTTGCATGAAACATTCCCTTGACAGCTCTAATTTTCTTGATAAGATCTCTTGTCTTTCCCATTCTATTGTTTTCTTCTATTTCTTTGCCTTGCTCATTTAAGGAAACCTTCTTAGAGCTCTTTATTATTCCCAGGAAGTCTACATTCAGTTGAGCATACTTTTCCCTTTCTCCTTTCCCTTTCCCTTTCCCTTTCCTTTTTTTCTTTTATAAAACCTCATCAGACAGTCATTTTGCTTTCTTTTTCTTTTGGATGCTTTTTGTTGTTGACTCCTGCAGAATATTGTGAACTTCTGTCCATAGTTCTTAAGGCACTCTATCTACCAGATCTAATCCTTTAAATCTATTCATCATCTCCATTTCATCTTCATAAGGGATCTTATTTAGGCCGTACCTATACACTATGATGGTTTTCCCTACTTTCTTCAATTTAAGTCTGAATTTTGCAGTAAGAAGCTCATGATCTGAGCCACAGTCAGCTCTAGGTCTTGTTTTAACTATGTAGAGCTTCTCCACTTTTGACTACAAAGTATATATAATCAATCTAATTTCGATATTGACCACCTGGTAATGTCTATATGTAGAGTTGCCTTTTGGGTCGTAGAAAAAGAGTGTTTGCTATGACCAGCAAGTTATCTTGATAAAATTCTATTAGTCTCTGCCCTGCTTCATTTTGTACTCCAAGGCCAAATTTGACTGTTATTCTAATTATCTTTTGATTTTCAGCTCTAGTTTTCTAATCTCCTATAATGAATGTAGCACATTTTTTGTTGTTATTTGCAGAAAATGTTGCAGATCTTCATATAACTGATCAACTTTGGCTTCTTCAGCATGAATAGTTCACCTTGGATTTGAACAGATATTCTGTTATTTTTGAGATTATACCTCAGTACCACTTTTCTCACCCTTTTATTGATTATGAGAGCTACTTTATTTCTTCTAAGGGATTCTTGCCTATAATAGTATGTATAATGATCATCTGAATTAAATTCACCCACTACCAATTGTTTATATTGCACATGCTAAAAATGTATCCATTCAAAGTGCTGGATGATAGCCTCATATTGAAAAGAACATGCACAAGTATTTAGGAGTTGTCATCCAAAGAAAATTTCCTCTAATAAACAGGGGTCTCCTGGCTCCAAAAATTGAAGGAACCAGAGATCTATGCATTTATATACCATTCATTTAAAAATTTGAAGTTCCTACAAATCACATCATAATAATTGAATATACAGGTAATCAACAAGAAGCATTCATCATTGGTCATATAGTATAACTCATTGTGATTATATCAAATGTAAAGAACATAGGCAGACACATGGAACATTACATTGACATTAGAGTTGATTCAACTATCATGTACTAGGTCACATGTAATACACAGCATGTAATATCATATATGACATGTACCAACTATATCTATATGTAATATATAAATAACATTGTGGTTATATAAAAACATACCTTATGAGCACTCCATCGATGAGTATCATCCAGTTACATGTATAACCTTCTCTCCCATTATTCTTTTTTCCTACGGACGTCTTATGCTTCCACAGAATCTTCATTTCTCAATATTGTCTCCTCCCAGAGAGCCATCCCTTACAATAAAGAATAAAAACTTTTTTGAGCAAAATCAATCACCACACCATCCAAGTCCAGAATTTTATGTAGTATTCCATACCCATAGTCTACTATTTCTGTAAAAAAAAAGGAGGGAAGTGTATTCTCAGATCTCTTATTTGGAGCCAATCTTAGTTATTATAATCTCACAACACTTAGTTAAATTTCATTTTTATCATTGTCATTCTTTCCATTTACTTTGCTGTAGACATTATGTATATGGTTTCCCAGTTTTTAATCACTTAATTTTGCAGTAATTCATGCAAATCTTCCCATACTTCTCTGTATTCTCATATTCATCATTTCCTATAGCACAATAATATTCCATTTTACAATCAGCCATTTCCAAATCAATGAGTATCTGTTTTGCTTCTAATTATTTGCTTCTACCAAAAAAAAAATGCTTCTAATAGCTTAAATAGCTTTTAACTTTAATTTCTTAAAACTTGAAGCTTTAAGGGGCAGCTAGGTGGCACAGTGGATAGCGCACTGGCCCTGGATTCAGGAGGACCTGAGTTCAAATCTGACCTCAGACACTTGATACTTAGTAGCTGTGTGACTCTGGACTCCAATTGCCTCACCAAAACAAAATAACAACAACAACAACAATCTTGAAGCTTTAATAACTTAAAATAGCACTAAGATTTTGGAACATAATCTATTTTGGCATATATATATATATGTATATACACACATAATCATATATGTACATATGTGTGTATGTGTGTGTGTGTTTGTGTATCCCAACCCTAGGCCTAATTTCCCAAGGAGGTCAATGATAAAAAAGAAAAGTTGTGTGTATGTATACACACACACACACACACACACACATATCTATATATACACACATCTATATATACCCAACTTTTTTATCCACATATTATATATATTAACAATATATAGATATACAACTTTTCTTTTTATCATTGACTTCCTAGGGAAATTATGCCTAGGATTAAGATTTCTGAGTAAAAAAGGGTATGTATGGTAGTCATTTCCATAGCATAATTCCAAATACCTTCCAGAAAGATTAGACCAATTCAAAACTCCGCCAATAATTTATTAATGTCTCTTTCCATAATCCTATAGCATTGACTATTGCTATCTTTTGTCATGTTTGCAAATTTGTTGAATATAAGGTGAAATCTCAGTTATTTTGATTTTCATTTATTTTATTGTAAGGAATTTGGGTTAATCTTTCATACCACTCAATATTTTGCCATTTATTTTTAAGAACCCTGTTCATATCTATCAGAGAGAGGATTTTAATCTTATGTTTTTGTGTTAGTTCCCTATATATCTTGGATATGAGATCATAATTAGAAAATTTGTTGGAAAAAATTTTTCAGTCAAACACTTCCCTTCTTATCCCTGTTGCATTGACTTGTTTGTGCTGGAAATGGGCAACTTCTGAATTTTGCCCACTCCTCCATTCAGGCTGAGGTCCCTCTCAAGCCTGGCCAATCATAGAAGATTTCTCTTACTCTCTTACTAGCAATATTCGCTGTCTTTTCATCACAATCACAGTCACAGTCACTTAAGCCATCATCTGGCTCCAAGAATCTATCCCTGTCTCTTCTCAGATCCTTGTTTCCCAATTCTCCATTGCATTTGTCCTGATCATCACTAAGAAATATGACTAAATTATGACTAAACAGCTAGCTGCTCACATGAGTTGTCTAAGTAAATGGAACTTAAAGTATTAGTCCAATGTTACAAAAATATATAGCCAGTAATAGCACACTCTGCAGTGGAAGTCCCAAACTTTCAGCTGACCTTCCACATGTTAGTGAGCTGACTCCCTACATGTTATACTTCTTTGGTTATCAACATTGTGATGGACACATAGGACCTGAAGGATAAGGCATCTATATCCATGTGTCTTTCCCAGGCATAAACACATTCTGGACTCATACTTAACTAAGTACAGTCATCCCTTCTACATTGCAGAGGTTAGGGGAATAGTGCCCCCACGATCTGAAAAATCCACATAAAAATGTTTGGCCCTCCCTTCATAACAGAGAAGAAGTATTATTTTTTTTCTTTTTCTTTTATGGTGTGTTAACAGTACCTTGTTGTAAAATTGGGGTTAAATATTTGGTTATAATCTCTGTGTTACCTGCTGGCCTTTGCCTATCATCTGTGCCTTTTGCAAAACTCCCCCAAAATTCCCATTTAATTTCTCATGCTGACCCATGAATATCAAAACTGCAATAGGGAAAGAATGAAGACAACTGCATGTATAGACCCCTGCATATACGAACAGATATCTCCAGCTTCCCAAGGTTTTTTATACTGAATTCCAATGCACAACAGAATTTATGACCTGAATGTTCATTTAGACATATGATGAGCCTAAGAGAAACCTTACAAATATAATTTTAAAATACTAGTAAAGAACTGTCATTCTAGGAAATACACCACATATTAAGATAAATTAATTGGTGTTTTTTTCTTAACTTCCTGTTGGCCTAAGCTTTCCCTTAATCTAAACAAATATGCTAATATTTACAACATGAATTGAAAACATCTTTGTGCAGAAAATAGGGAATTATATCATTCAGTAAATCCTTTTATTTACAAAGGCAATAGCCTCCTCATTTCTCCTCTGGCTGCATTACTTTGGGAAGTCTGACTTCTCCACCGTGCCCCAGGAAGTCCATTATTCAGGAAACCTCATCATCCTGCAAGATCTCATCAGCCTTGGTACCCTACTTCATCACCAGCCTCTGTCCCTCTGATTGGATGGTGGAGCCATGATCTCCAGAACTCCATTTGAAATGAAAGCTCAGCTCAGATCATCTCATTTCTCTCCTGGCTGCAATAATTTGGGGCTTGTCTGACTTCTGCATCATGCCCCCACATTAGGTACCTGCCCAACCCCCTGCTTTTCAGCTTCTTTTGTGGCTGTTGTCTTCCTCCACCAAATTATCTCTTCTTGACAGCAAGGATTGTGTGTGTGTGTGTGTGTGTGTGTGTGTGTGTGTGTGTATCCACAGTACTTAACATGTCTGGCACATAATGGGTATTTATTAGTTATTAATAAATGTTTATTGACTGACTACTCACTAAGAAAGGAGCGTAAACCACCAGTCAACTCAATAATCTCTAAGGAGTGGTATTTTTCTCAGAGGTGTCAGCAACTTGTTTCATAATAAACTTCCCAACATATTCCAAAAGTATGCTGACTATACAGAGCCTGCAACCCCCATTCCAATATACACTGGTAGCATCTTTTAAGCTAGAAGGGATCTTAGAGATCACCTAGTTTTCCTGACTCATTTTACCACAACTACTACTAATACTAATAATGATAACTAGCATTTATATATCACTTTAAGGTTTTCAAAGCACCTTACAAATTTCTCATTTTATCCTTACAATAATCCAGGGCGGTAGATGCTATTATTTTACAGGTGAGAAAACTGAAGCATGGAGAGGGTAAGTGACTTGCCCAAGGTCATACAAACTATTAAGTGTCTGTTGCCAGGTCCAGTGCTATCTCCACTGTGCCATCTAGCTGCCTCTGAATAAAGAAATTAAGAAACTGAGTGCCTAAGAGGTTAAGAGAATAATCCAGGGTGACAGAACTGGCAAACATCATAGCTGGAACTCCAACCCAGGACTTGGGGCTCCAATACAGTTACCAAACAGCCTCCCCCAATCTTAAAAGGAGGTCATCTGAGAAGATGACAGAGAGCTAAGGCACAGAGGATCCCAAATCCTCCACAAACACTCCTAGGGTACTTAGAGATACACCACTCCATTAAGAGACAGAATCACCTCTAGACTCTCTCACCCAATCAAAGAATCCACAGAGGGTCCCTTGGAATCCTGCAGAGATTCTGGGATAGACAAAGGGAAAGGGTAAAAGAGGACTAAAAGAAGCTGCCCCTGGACCCTCTAGGACAGTTCTAGCATTCCTTGCCTAGGCCTGGCAGGGCCCAAGTCTAGCCCAGCCCAAGCAGCTCCCAGACTTATTTCTATAAGAGAATGGCTTGGTTCTGAGAAGATCCAGTATAGCACTCCCAGCTTAAGCTAAACAGAGTTGACCCAACAGGACTTGAACCTAGCCCTATATCATAGTAGAGAGAGCAGTTTCACACAATTCAGTCAGGGTTCAGCTATTGGGCACCAATGGCCCAAGCCCAGCTTCCCAAGAAAGGCCCTAGGCAAAATCCAACCTGAATAGTCCCTAAAGCTGGTGGTAGTAACCCAACACTAAAGCCATCCTTGAACCCACCAGCAGACAGGTACTGGGCAGAGCTTACAACAGGGAGAGTTCCTGGAACCCTGTGACAAGAGGTGGTCCCTAGGCAAAGTCTAGTTTATTAGCAACCCCAGGGTCCTTTTAAAGGAGGACCCTAGTCTGGCTCACTATGCTCAAGATCTACCCATACCATTCAGTTGTGGAGCTTTAAACAAGTGCAGGCCTCCAAATGAGCAAACCAAGAAAAATTCCCAAAACCATGACAAAATCTTTTGGTTTGAGAAATAACAAGGAGGTACATCCCAAAGAGGATAAAGACCTTATAACAAGCTTCAGACAAAAAAAAATATTCTAGCCACAGGGACAACAGGAAATGGAGACAATCAAACAAGAGATACAAAATGGAAAAACAAGGAAGAAATGGCAAAGAAAATTGACACCTTAGAACAAATGGTGGAAAATCTCACCAATAATTGATTGACCTAAAAATTAGGATGAGCCAGATAGAAAATAATGACCCCATAAGAAAAGAAATAGCTGGAAAAATTGAAGAAAGAAAATCTGAGAATTTTAATATCAAGAGCAACTTACCTGGAAAACATCAAAGAACTGATGATCTAAAAATTAATGGACATCTAAAAACTATGATCAGAAAGCTCAATTTGAGACAACAGTATGCAATAGTCAAAGAAGTTAATTTGATTCTAGACTACATTGAGAGAGTTATAAAATCCAGGAACAGATAGTCTACGCTCCCTACTCTGTCATGGCCAGACCACTTCTAGAGCCTAGGATTAATTTTGTGTACTACATTTTAAAAAGGACATTGACAAACAAGAGAGCATCCAAAGGACAATCATTTCCTGGGTATGTTGTAGAGTGGATGGTTTTCAGGTATGGATCACTTTACATAGTCTCTGAAATTCCTTTTAACTCACACATTCTGTGATTACACTGCAATACAATATCATAACCTTAATCATGACTAATTTGTATTACTTGACATACTTTTAAGTTATTTTTCAGTCATGTCTATCTGTGACCTCATTTGGCAGATACTGGAGTGGTTTGGCATTTCCTTCTCTAGCTCATTTAACAGATGAGGAAACTGAGGCAAAAGGGGTCAAGTGACTTGCTCAGGGTCAAGCAGCTAGTGTCTGCCTCAGAAGTGTCTGAAGCCAGATTTGAACTTAGGAAGAGGAATATTCCTGAGTCCAGGCCTGGCACTCTATCTGCTCTGCCACCTAGCCACCCCACTTGACATATTACTTCCATGTTTCATCAATATTATTAAACATAATAACAGATTCTTGTATCTTGTATTTTTCATTATGGCAAGACAGACCACTTTTTGAAGAGGAAAACTGAGATCAAAACATCTGATTGTTTTCCCAGACTCTAATAGCAAATTTATCCATACAAGATCCTGACACAGTGTAGAAGGAAGGCAAAGGAAAATAGCAAGGATTGCCTAAGCATTTGAATGTTAGACTAAAAGTCATAGAGGAAGTAACTTGGGAAAGAAAGAAAGAAAGAAAAACAAATATTCTGCAATTTAGAGTACACTCACCAATTAGCAAGAAGAACTAAAGGAAAATGAAAGTTTGTGAAATCCATCAGAGAAAATAAGAAAATCTTCTCATGTCTAATGATTTAGGAAAAAATTATCTGTAGTTCAAAATTAAAATAAAGTAAATGAAATAAAATTCATTCTATAGACTTAAGAAAATCCAAACTGTGAATTCTTTATATTTTATGTTTTTTCAGTGTTAAATTATAGTTTGGTGCAGTGCAAGACAACAGGGAGTTAATAATCCAATCTAAGAATGTAATGAAAAGAAAAACAAGCAGAAAATCCCAAGAAAGTAGAACCTTTCCCCTCTAGATCTTTGTTTGGAATTTAGCCTAAATCAGCAGTGACTAAGAGTCATACTACCTCTTATGTCCCTAGTTGTTACATAGACTTCCATTCCATGGGGAAAGTATTCTTATTTTTTTTTTTAAATTGCATACTAGAATTGGCACATTTTATTAGACTCTACACTAGGAATACCAGACACCAAAGGTTAATAGTGAACCTTACCTAGTCTGTGGGAGAGAAAGAACGCCCATGTGTATGAGGTAGAAACAGAGAGATTTTATTTCTAGAGTTATCATTAAAGATCTAACTTTTTCCTAAGGAAATTAGTTACTTTTTCTTTTTCCTAAGGAAATTAGTTACTTTTTTCCAAGTAAGAATGTTCTGTATATGTGTCAAATCTAGAAAAATATCACTACTGCCTAAAAAATAAGTTTGAATAAATATTTTGAACCATGCTAAAATTCAACAGCCATACTCCATAATCCAAAAAATATTATTACATTATCAGATCATATACACTAACATTTGCTTTCCCACCACTGTGATTCCATGTTTTGTGTTAAATTTATAACATTCACTTGAACATTCTGATAACTAGTCTAAAAACACATATTGGACATTTTCACATCAAATACTTTCCCAACAAATTTCAAAATTTCTTATCATATGATGAATCACTAGCTATGCCCCAACTTGCTGACAAAATGTTGTGTCAAGATAACTTTCAGTGAAGTCCCAATCAGTAATGTCTTTCTGTCTCCTTTTGGCCTCCTTTCAGAGGCTGGATTTATATGGTGAGACCTGTTCTTTCTTAGAGATATGACTTTGAATGATGACTGTATGATATTAAGTATAGATGGCTGAGATCCCCAAATCTGACAACTGAGATTATCATTGGTAGAAATGCAAATTCCAGGGGAGTGCATCTCCAAGTTCCCAAGAGCTATCATAAAATCTACTCACAAACATTATCTATTCATGTTTAAGTAAAGCAAATTCATTAGCTAAGTAGGGGAGAGAATAGGTTGTTGAAGAAGAAATCTGTTGACTTTAGTTATACAAAGGTAAGTCTAACATAAAAAAGCAGTTGTGCCAAATGATATAATATCTTAGTGAATTTCTGAGGCTATCACATTAAGGGAGTGGGTGTTTTTTCAGTTTACTCAACTCACACAGACCCTAAAATATGTCCTAGAATTATAGGGTGTGAGGGACAAAATTTGATATACAGAGCATTATTTGGGTGACTCGCCTTAATATTGGGGTCCTGGAAATAATGAGGGACCTTTTAGGTTCGCCCTCCCCTCTGAACTGCCCTTTTTAGATATTTCTCCCAGGCCAATAAGAAAGGAGCCTTTAAGCTTTAGTTCACAAAAGGATCAGATTTTATTACTTGGGAATTAATTAAACAACAAAGGTAAAACTAATAAAAATCAAAGATAAGGAAATAGGAAAAAAGAAATACAGAGAAATACTCTTTTTTTTTTTTTAACGGGGCAATGAGGTTAAGTGACTTGCCCAGGGTCACACAGCTAGTAAGTGTCAAGTGTCTGAGGCCAGATTTGAACTCAGGAACTCCTGAATCCAGGGCAGATGCTTTATCCACTGCGCCACCTAGCCGCCCTGAAAAATACTCTTAACTCTAAACTTAACCTATGCAATCCCCAGATCGTTTCGAATTAAGCTAGTTCAAAGGAATTTAGGGTTTTCTGTAATTAACTCACCAAAATCTGGACAGTCTACAGTTGCTCGCACCACCGGGACAGCAGCTGAGAGAGCGCATTCTGGAAGAACCCTCCACTTCCCTTCAGGGAGCATTCAATCTTTCCTCCCCCAAAAGGGGAGGTCCTTCAAAAAACTGCCTATGTAGAGCTCTTCTTCTGACCTCAGTAGTATATGTAACTTCAGGGTGGGCCAGTTGTGGCCCCTCCCAAATGAGTCAGCTAAAAACTGCAATAATAATTTTATCACAAATAATTTTTACCACAAGGGTAGAATCAAGAAATCATCTTGGGGGGCAGCTAGGTGGTGCAGTGGATAGAGCACCGGCCCTGGAGTCAGGAGTACCTGAGTTCAAATCCGGCCTCAGACACTTAACACTTACTAGCTGTGTGACCCTGGGCAAGTCACTTAACCCCAATTGCCTCACTAAAAAAAAACAAAAAACAAGAAATCATCTGGTTCAAATCTTCTTCTGCTAGAACATCTGAGATAAGTTTCAGCTACAGGGAAGAATAGAAAGAAGGAAAAAAAGAAATAAACTAACACTGAAAAAAAGATACAAAGGAAATAGGTAGCCTCCCTTGTCAGATTTATGTCTAGCCATGATAGTTTTGGTTTTTCGTTTTGGTTTTTTTTTGCGGGGCAATGGGGGTTAAGTGACTTGCCCAGGGTCACACAACTAGTAAGTGTCAAGTGTCTGAGGCCGGATTTGAACTCAGGTACTCCTGAATCCAGGGCCGGTGCTTTATCCACTGCGCCACCTAGCCGCCCCCTTAGCCATGATAGTTTTAATAAGTTGTCTAAATATCAGATTGGTCATTAATCTTGGATCAACTGTTTTTTAGATCCTCGCATTTCTACAAATAAAAAACTATACTTAGATCTTCAAATTTACAAACAGATGAAGTATTGCTAAGAGGCAAAAAAGCTTTAATGGTTCAGAACAGGCCTATAATTGACAACTAAACTCGTTTCTTGACACACATAAGAATTCCCCGAGACCTCAAAGCCTTTCTCCATTACATGATTCTTTCTTATTCGATAGATCAGAAAGAAAGGATTTAATTAGTATAAGGATGACTCAATTGGACATATTCTCAGAGTAAACTCTGTGTAGTAATATAACACTATTTTGGCAATATCATTTGCCTAGAGGTTAGATAAAGATCAGAAGTACTGTTCCTTAGGTACCAATGGGAATATTTGGAATACTCTAAAGTCCTGAACTTTACTAAAAATCTTCCATGAGTCCTGCATATACTAAGAACTTTATTAGCAAAATATATTTTAGTCTACTTGCATGTCATAAATAATCCAGGCTAACGTATTATTTTAATGTTTCAAGAATTTACCCTAGCATGGCCATAGTTTATTTAAGCAATTTTTTTTTTAATTTACTGATGTTAAAAAATCCATAGTTTTATCTGATCTTTTAAAAAAAATCAATTTCCTAATAACCTTTCAAGCATAGCCTTTTAAATATTTTTTAAAGATTTCTATCTATAGGCTACTAATGGATTTTTGAGTGGTGTGATATTTTCTAGGGGAGAAAAAAAGGAACTAAAATGAAATAAGGTGAAGACTGGCTGAATAAAATGTCTGTGATGCTTTCATTAGGAGTTAGGAACTTTTAAGGTTCCTTGTAACTATAAGATTCTGTAGTTCATTATACAGACATATCCTGATTAAGACCATTAATTGGTACCACAAAAAACACAAAAGTAGGAGAAATGGTATTCTGTGGAACAGAAAGAAGGGAACATTATAAATGAGCTTTTGAATAAAACTAATTCAGTCCAATAAATCCAGTTCATAGATTCACAGAGCATTGAGAACTGCATGGAATTTTATATTCCATATAATCCAACCTCACTTTACGGATAAAGAAACTAAGGTTCAGTATGGTTAAATGATTTCCTTAAAGTCTCAGAGACATCAATTGTTGTCAATCAAACCCAGGCCCTTTGGTTCCAAATCCAGTCTTTTTTTCCATGACACCAAACAATTGTTAAAGCTCTTACTGACACATAGGTGGTGCAGTGGATAGTGTTCAAACAGAAGTCAGGAAGACCTGGTTTTAAATCCTGCTTAGACTCTAACTAACTGTGTGACCCTTAGCTTTTCTCTGCCTCCATTCCTTCATCTGTAAAGTAGAATAATAACAGCATCCATCTCATGGGAGGATCAAATAAGATAATGTATGTAAATAGCTTTTCAAAAACTTTTCAAATCTTAAAAAAGTTCTATTATTATTGCTATATGCTAATCATTGTACTGGGTAGACACAACATTGAGACAAAACACGGTTCCCTTTTGCCTTCATAAAGTTCAAATGACCATCATTCAAAATTAGGAGATGAAAGTCAAGCATAGTTGAATATGTACCATAGGTCTTAAGAATTTCAAATGATTAGAGAAAGAATAGTTAGGATCCAATGGACCAAAATCCTACAGGGAAAGTCAAATAACACAGCTTCATTTTTTTATGGCTTCAAGAGGAGTTCAGCATCTAACTCAGATGTTAAAGACATACAGACAGTGGAAGCAAGAACGATAAATAAGGAATGATTAGGGGGCAGCTAGGGGGCGCCATGGATAAAGCACTGGCCTTGGATTCAGGAGGACCTGAGTTCAAATCCAGCCTCAGACACTTGACACTTACTAGCTGTGTGACCCTGGGCAAGTCACTTAACCCTCATTGCCCTGCCAAAAAAAAAAAAAAAAGGAATGACTAAAAAGAGTAACACATAATACATTCCTATAGGAATGATGTTCATTATCCTAAAGCAAGAATGAACTAAGACAGACTAAATGAATTTCCAAACAAAAACAAAAAATAACTTTGGGCTTTTTAATAGATATGCTTTGGGCAAAAGGATGACCAGAGAAGGGACAGCCTCATTGCTTGTTGTATATGATTATTAGAACAGAAAGCAGTTTTCAAACCTCACTTTATTCTGTTTTCTCTTCCAAAGATAACAGGGATCACCCTTCATATATAATAAGCATTTGTACTATGTGACTACTACATTGTAGCATATATGTAATAGGGTTACATTGACAGCTTAACCCCATGTGTAGCAATACATAGGGAGAGGAACCAAGGGGTACCCTCCTTAAAGGTTCCCAGAGAACAACCCATTTTCTCCACCTACATCTCCTCTTTCTCTTTCTCTCTGTCTGTGTGTTTCTCTCTACCCATCCACCCTTTTTGCCACATTCCATCTAGACCTTTAGGTTGCCACTAACACTCTCTCCAATCCAGAAAAACACAACTCACTTCAGATTATTGGTTTCTGACTACTGAGGTTGCTTAAGAAAGTGGTGGCAGGCTGTACCACTGGGTTTGGGAGTTCCTAGGAGGGCCTATAATTTGGTGGTTCCTCTGTCTCTCTAAGGGACTCTAGATGAGTCTGAAAAAAAAAAAAAAAAGATGAGTCTGCTACATTATTCTGGGGGCAGATAGGTGGCATAGCTAGGTGGCCTTGGAGTCAAGAGGACCTGAGTTCAAATCTCACCTCAGACACTTACTAGTTATGTGACCCTGAGCAAGTCACTTAACCCCAATTGCCTTAAACATATAGGGCATCTCCAGTCGTCCTGATATATATATATATATATATATATATATATATATATATATATCTTGCCACTGGACCCAGATGGCTCTGGAGGAAAGAGTAAGGTTGGTGACCTTGCACAGCCTTCTCTCACTTAAATCCAATTCAGTACAAGTCATGACATCACCCAGATGTCATGGTCCCCTTTTAGAATTAAAGACAAACAACAACATTATTCTATACTGTGCTGGCTCCCAATTTCTGTCACCCACATAACAATAGACAAAGATTAGGGGCAGCTAGGTGGCACAGTGGATAGAGCACTGGCCCTGGATTCAGGAGGACCTCAGACTCTTGACACTTAATAGCTGTGTGACCCTGGGCAAGTCACTTAACCCTCATTGCCCCGCCTAAAAAAAAAAAGTGCTCATGCATGGCCTCAGGATGGAAGTCATCAGCCATTCTGCTCTTGGTTCCTGGCTTTCTTCTACCATAATTCTTTGAGAACTATCCCAGGTTCCCTTTAGTGCATAATCTTAGCAATCAATGGATTCCTGATCTAGAGATCTATATCACCCCCTTAGTGTTTCTAGGGGTCCCCTCTGAGAGGTTGGGAGGTTTTTTCTCTAATGCCATTTGCCCAGCCACTGACTAGAAGGGAAAGAAGGAAGGAAGGAAGGAAAGAAGGGAAGGAGGGAGGGAGAAAGGAAGGAAGGAGGGAATGGAGCTTGAAAATCTCTAAGCTGATTCCGTGTGTTTATATTGATGGTAGATTGTATATTATCAATAATTCTTATAGTTTGAACCATTGGAATGGACTGGTGAAATTTATGAGCATCTAGAAAAGGGCACAGTGAATACTAATAGCCAACATGACTTTATCAAGAACAGACCATGCCGAACTAAACTCATTTCTTTTTTTGACAAAGTTTTTTTTGGCTGATAAATCAGGGAACTATCATGCATATAGCATATTCAGATTTTAGTCAAATATCTGACAGTCTCTCATGCTATCCTTGTGGACAAGATGGAAAAATAGAAACTAGTTCATAATAGTTAAGTGGATTTAAAACCATCCTTAAAAAATAATCAATGGCTCAATGTCAACTTAGAACAAGGTATCTAGAAAAGACTCCCACAGATGTCTTTAGTCATGAGTCTTTCAAAATTTTTGACTATTACTTAGACAAAGGTATAAATAGCATACTTGTGAACTTTATTTTTTGAACTCTCATAAAATTCTACAGTTATCCCTATGAAATTTCATCATTTTAGGATTCTGGTTCTGGTGAATAGTTTTCTTTTTTCTTTTTTTCTTTTTCTTTTTTCTTTTGCAGGGCAATGGGGGTTAAGTGACTTGCCCAGGGTCACACAGCTTTTCAATATCATGGAGACATTAGGCAAAATATATTTAATAATTGTCCTATCTATCCATTAAAAATAAATATGTATGTTTTATCAGCATATAAGTTGATTTGGTATATGGTACGTAGTAGGGTATATCTCTAAGACACAGTGAAACTACCCAAATATTTTGTTAGCATTAATACACATTAGTGCTTTCACTAGTATTCATTGAATTTTCTAATCTGATTAGCTCTTTAGAGATTGTAGATTTGTAATTTCCATAGCAATTTTTGTTCTAAATAAGGAATATAGTATTACATAATTTCAAATTTATTGCTATAGTTTATTCTTCCAAGCATCATTTCCTCAAATTTGATGCTACCCAGAGTTGGTTCCCTAGTACTAAAGGACATTACAATGTTCATTAAATTTAATTTGGAAAGAACTCTCTTATTAAAATATTCTATAAACAGTATATGTAAAAAAGGTATTAAAATTTTACATATATCCCAGGTACCTATACCATTCCTGATACTCTGAGCTCATACAAATTGGCTCTAACCTAAGGACATGACCTTAATAGGGTCAGTTTCTCTCTGACTCACTACCCCAACTTAGAATTACACCAGGAAAATATACTAGTCTGTATTTGGTATAGATCATTTTTAAGTTTCCACAAATGCAGGTAAAAGGGATTCCTGGCACACTTATAAGCATTCAAGAAAAAACATACAGGTGTTGGGTATGGGGCAGACCTTATTTCATCCCAAAGAAAACAAAAAAATACAAAGAACACATCAGAACCCATGAATAGATACAGAAACAAATAGAGTACTCAAAAGAGCCCATTAACAATCCCTACCTTGAAAGGAACTAAATTAACAGATCAATACAAATGTCCATTGAAATTTCTGTCTCACAAGGTCATACACAATTCCTTCCAGAATCAGTAATACCCTGTGGTTTAGACTCCCCAGAAGGTAAATATATTTGGGAGGCTGCTAAACAAACAATTTCATTTCCACAGAACCTGCATAGTCCAAGTAACTCACTGGCTTTGCTCTCCAAGGAGAATACTGAAAAGGAAGAATATAGGCTATCTTCTTTCCCTGAGGAACATGCTGTCTCAAGAAATCTTTCTCTAAATGGCCCAGAGCCCAAACTTTCAAACATAGGAACTCTTGAATTTGAGGTTCCCATGAAGCAATTCCCCTTTCAGGCCAAGTGGGCTATTTCCATGTGATTTTGGAGAAAATGTCTCAAAACACTGGTTCCTACCATCCGTGAAACTGAGAGTCTATACTCAGGATGTCTCTCCTCAGAGTCCAAGCATGTCTGCTGATACCATATGCCTCTCCTACAAGCCACCATCAACTGTTCCTGGGAAGGGAGGGAAGGAAGCAAAAAGAGAAATCCCATCCCATCTCCTTGCTATATTCAGGAGGAAGGAACAAAAAAGTGAAGAAGCCCTGAAGAAAATGAGAGACCAAGCATCTAGCTTTTATGGCCCACAATAAGGGGAAATCTCTGTCTCTGAAATTCAATAGTTCCTTTGGTTGTGTTGTTGTTGTTGTTGTTGTTGTTGTTTTTTAGTGAGGCAATTGGGGTTAAGTGACTTGCCCAGGGTCACACAGCTAGTAAGTGTTAAGTGTCTGAGGCCGGATTTGAACTCAGGTACTCCTGAATCCGAGGCCGGTGCTCTATCCACTGTGCCACCTAGCTGCCCAATAGTTCCTTTGGACATGTTAACTTTCTTTGAAGAGGTCACTACTCAGTTCCCATCAAACACTAGACCTCATATTGTGAGAGTTCCTAACATTGATTGGTGACTATCCTGATCATCTTCCACTTATATATGTAAGCATAATTAAACTAGAAATCATTCATTAAAAAAAAAAAAACTTGAAAGGCAAAGTTGTTCTTTTTGCATTTTCCAATACTGGGATTAGAGTGAGAGTAGCTAGGTTCAAATAGAAAGCTGTTTTCCTATCAGTTGCTTCCTCCCAACTCTATTCCCAATAAGTATAGCCCCAAGAGGCAAATAAATACCTAATTCTGTTTATAAACACAAAGTAAACATTTCAAAGAAATATAAACAAGCTTTCCTTTGCCTAAAGAAAAAGATTTCAGGTTCCTGTAAAGAAGCCCCAGGAGAGAAAGGTGACATAGAATTCCACCTTCAGATTTACAGTGGACGTCTGATCAGCTCAAGAAACTGCACCCCAAAGTCCTGGCCCCATTTTTGTGGCAGTTGCTCTCCCATATCTATGCGCCTTCTTATAGTTTCCCTTTCTCCACCTTCATGGGAGGTTCTTCCAATTGTATCAAGAGTGAATTCCTGAGTCTCTCTCCACAACTCAGTGGATTGGTTTTTAAAGGTTACCCAGTTGTTCAATTGTTTCCACCATCTCCAACTCTTCGTGACTCCATTTGGGGTTTTCTTGATGTACTGGACCACTGAAGTGCTTTGCCATTTCCTTCTCCAGCTCATTTTACAGATGAGGAACTAAGACAAACAGGGTTAAATGATTTGCCCAGGGTCACACAGCTAGTAAGTGTCTAAGGATGGATTTGAATTGACCAAGATGAGTCTTCCTAACTTCAGATCCAGCACTCTATCCATTGTACCCCTTAGCTACCCTAAAGGTTATCCAGAGGCATGATCTATCATTTCTCATCCTCGTTTTTTCACTCATCATCTCATTTATCCACTCCTTATTCACCCTCATCTATCATTCCCTTTTTTATTCACTCAGTGGACTAATTTGTACCTTGCATCATCCACTTTGATACAGTTATCTTAACTCCTGGTTATCTGGACTTTTCTGTGATTAGATCTATGAAAGACCAACTCCCTTACATATAAAATGAAGAGGTTAGACAAGATGTTCCCTAAGGTCACTTTCCAGTTCTAACATCCTGTGAGTCATGATGCACTCTGACTACAGCCAAGCCAACACTGGCTTCCTTCATTGTTATAACTGACTTTCCATTTAACATACACTTTTTCATATTATTTACTTTTAAGAAAATTGTGCTTTATGATTTAAACTTACTTTATCAGTTGGTTCATTGCTTTTTTTTCTTTCTCCTTTAATCTCAAATTCTACTTTTATATTTATTATCTTTTTCTCCTTTCCCTAATTCCCTACTTATCCCAGTCATATATGTTTGGGAATAATTTATAATTCTTCATTTATATCTTTTTTTCTTTGTGGAAAAAAAAATAGTACCACTTCCTGAAAATTTTTCTAGTCAATCATTCTTCTCTGCTCACAGGGTCCTCTCACTATGGTAATCATTCAGTCTTAACTGCTGGCTGATCTTGGTTGGCGGTTGGAATAAAGCTAGAATTGAATGTGCATAGAAGAACTTCAAAAGGCCTGTCATTCACTAGATGAAACTAGCCATCTGGCATAGATTCCCCAGAAGAGTCCAGTTTAGGAGTTCATTAAATCTTCCTTCCAAGGAGACCAGGCACAGATGTTAACTTTCCAGGGAAGCCAGTTAAGTCCCATAGCACCTCTTGGATTCTACCTCCAAAGAGATGTTTAGCCCATTTTGATTCATTTTCCAGATTTGTATAACTCTTTTATCTCATGAAGAAAGGCCTTTTATGTGATTTGCATAGTTTCCCCTTTCCTAGCGACGTTACCCCAGAATCATGTGAGACTCTATACCACAAAAAAAAAAAAAAAGGAAATAGTGGCCCATAAAGCACTTACTGAATACCAACTATATAGAAAACATTATACTGGGGAAAATAAAAGATACAACAGAAATAGAGGATAGTTGTCATCATTGAGAAATTTGTGGTCTCATGGGGAGGCAAACATATCGGCAAAGCAACTCGCGGACTTATATAAAGTCCATTAAATAAGGGGTCCTCTAGAATGTCCAGAGAGAATTCACCAGAGAGAATGGTGGCAAACTCAACTCACAAAGATATTCAAATAATGCTTAAGGCACCAGCTATTAGAATTAACCACATACACTGCCACTCCTATAAGACAAGGGGGAGGAGGGGAGGGGAGGGAAGACTAACCTCTTTAAAAATAAATTTGAGCCTTGTGTCACTTTTTAAAAAATGAAACACAGTCTATAAAAGTAAAAATGATAATGTACAGTTCAAGTCAATATACACTTATTAAAAGCTTCCTACATACAAGGCACTCCATTAGGAAATGGAATATTTTTTTAATTCCCCCCCTCAAGCAGCTTACATTCTAATGGGAGAAATCAAGCATACAAAAATAAGTGTAATACTTGGTAGAATGTGATAAAGATAATGGAAAAATCTAGATGAAGTACATAACAAATTTGAGAGGTAAAATGACCTTTTTCAGCTAGGGCAGATGTTCTTAATCTGGGGTCCACAAATAATCTACTCAAGAGGATTGTAGACAGATTTCAGAGGGTCTGAGAATCTGGATGAGAAAAATAGCATCTTTATTTCAATAAAATTGGTTTCCATTACAGTCCTGGATATTTTATTTTGTTCTTTTAAAAACAAAATTCAGAGGTCTATAGGCTTCACCAGACTGTCAAAGGAGTCCATGACACACACACACACACATACACACAAAAAAATTGTAAAAAATGAAACAAAATTTTAAAAAAAAATTGAGCTCAGGGAATCAGGAGAAGATTCATGGATGTGTTGGCACCTGACCTGAGCCCTGTAGAAATAGGATTTCAACAGAGATGTGGAGAGAATGCATTCCAAGTATAATGTGTCTTTGTTGTTTGTTGTTGTTGTTGTTGTTCAGTTAGTTTGGTTATGTCCAACCATTTAGGACCCCATTTGGGGGGTTTTTGGCAAAGACACTGGAATGGTTTGGCATTTCCTTCTCCAACTCATTTTAGAGGTAAGGAACTGAGGCAAACAGTGTCTGAGACAAGATTTGAACTCATAAAATGAGTCTTCCTGATTCTAAGTCCAGTGCTCTATCCATTGTGCCACCTGTGTACTTAACATTAAGTTGATGTTCCTGTCCTCGCTTCACCTTCCTGGTCTTCAACCTAACATTCCATTGTGCATAAAGGGATGGGGAGCAGAAGCACAGCAACAAGAAGCAGGGCAGCATTATGAGCACAGAGCCAGCCCAACTTTACCATTCAGCCTGTACCTTTATTAAGATTTTAATAGTTTGGCAAACAAGCAAGATCAAGATGGAAGTAGTGAATGCACTGGAGGCAAGTGAGGAGTAAGAAAAAGCTTCCTGAAAATGGTGGTTTAGCTGAGTCTTAAAGGAAGTCAGGGATTTTGTGAGGGAGAGGAGAATAAATTTAACATTCTAAGCATGGAAGACAGCTGATGTAGAAGTACAAATATGAAGAGCAAAAGTTATGTATGAGTAACAGCAAGTAGGACAATATGGCTAGATAGTAGAGTGCCTGGAGGGGAATAATATACAAGAAGAAAGAAAGAAAGAAAGAAAGAAGAAAGAAGAAAGAAAGAAAGAAAGAAAGAAAGAAAGAAAGAAAGAAAGAAAGAAAGAAAGAAAGAAAGAAAGAAAGAAAGAAAGAAAGAAAGAAAGAAAGAAAAGGAAGGAAGGAAGGAAGGAAGGAAGGAAGGAAGGAAGGAAGGAAGGAAGGAAGGAAGGAAGGAAGGAAGGAAGGAAGGAAGGAAGGAAGGAAGGAAAAGGAAAGAGAACTGCAAAATGAATGACTTTGATTACATTAAATTAAAAAGGTTTTGTACAAACAGAAGCAATGTAGCCAAAATTAGAAGGGAAGCAGAAAGCTGGAAAACAATTTTTATAGCCAGTGTTTCTGATAAAGGCCTCATTTCTAAAATATATAGGGAGCTAAATCAAATTTATAAGAATGCAAGTCATTCCCCAATTGAGAAATGGTCAAAGGATATGAACAGGCAGTTTTCAGATGAAGAAATCAAAGCTATCTATTGCCACATGAAAAAATACTCTAAATCATTATTGATTAGAGAAATGCAAATGAAAACAACTCTGAGGTACCATCTCACACCTATCAGATTGGCTAATATGACAGAAAAGGAAAGTAATAAATATTAGAGAAGCTGTGGGGGGAAAAGGAACACTAATGCATTGTTGGTGGAATTGTGAATTGATCCAGCCATTCTGGAGAGCAATTTGGAACTATGCCCAAAAGGCTATGGGACTGTGCATATCCTTTGACCCAGTAATACCACTACTAGGTCTATATCCCAAAGAGATCATAAAAAAGGGAAAAGGACCCACATGTACAGCTCTCTTTGTGATGACAAAGAATTGGAAATCAGGGGAATGCCCATCAATTGGGGCATGGCTGAACAAGTTGTGGTATATGAATGTAATGAAAAACTATTGTGCTGTAAGAAATGATGAGCAGGCAGATTTCAGAAAAACCTGGAAAGACTTAAGTAGACTGATGCTGAATGAAGTGAGCAAAACCAGGAGAACATCATACACAGTAACAGCGACATTGTGTGATAATCAACCATGATAGATTTAGCTCTTCTCAGTAGTGCAATGATCCAAGACAATTCCAAAGACCTCATGATGGAAAATGTTCCCCACATCCAGAAAAAAGAACTGTGGATTCTGAATGCAGATTGAGCCATATTGTTTCTACTTTTGTTTTTGTTTTTTACTTTTTTGAGCACTTTCCCTTTTGTTCTGATTCTTCTTTCACAACATGACTAATGCAGAAATATGTTTAATGTGATTGTGTGTGTGTATATATATATATATATATATATATATATATATATATATATATATATATATATAACCTATATCAGATTGCTTTCTGTTGTTGGGGAGGAAAGGGAGGGAGGGAGAAAATTTAAAATTAAAAATCTTATGAAAACGTGTTGAAAACTATCTTTACATATAACTGGAAAATAATAAACTACTTTTATGATTTAAAGAAAGAAAGGAAGGAAGGAAGGAAGGAAGGAAAGAAGGAAGGAAGGAAGGAAGGAAGGAAGGAAGGAAGGAAGGAAGGAAGGAAGGAAGGAAGGAAGGAAGGAAGGAAGGAAGGAAGGAAGGAAGGAAGGAAGGAAGGAAGGAAGGAAGGAAAAGAAAGGAAAAGAAAGGAAAAGAAATGGAAAGAAAGGATGGGACTGGGGCAGCTAGGTGGCATAGTGGATAAAGCACCGGCCCTGGATTCAGGAGTACCTGAGTTCAAATGCAGCCTCAGACACTTGACACTTACTAGCTATGTGACCCTGGGCAAGTCACTTAACCCTCATTACCCCACAAAAAACAAAAAAAAGGAAAAAAAGAAAAGATGGGACCAAATCATGAAAAGATTTAACTAATGTGATGTTTAAAATCTGTGTGTCCTTACCTTCCCCTCACCCCAGTTTTAGGGGGAAAGTAGCTAAGATTTACTGATAAATCCAACAAGAGTTTAGACTTTTAAGTATTTATTAAAGAGTAAAGACACCACATGGAGTATAGTAACACAAGAAAAGCCTATTTACTTTCCTCTCTCTCTCTCTCTGCTACCAACCTGAAGTCCTGGCACAAAAAGGGCTGGTCCAGAGAACCAGCCTCACCTTCCTACTTCCTGTCTCCCTCCCCAAAAGGGGAGGTCCTTCAAGCTGATTGGTTGAGGGTGGCCTCCTGTTGATATCATAGTCCACAGCCTCTGAGAACAACACCCCACTCAAGGCCAGCCAGGTATGGTCTCAATTTAATCAACCTTAAGTAGGTTCTCAGTCTTTCAGTCTCACCCAATTCAATCAATTCCAAATCAATCTTCAGGTGGGGGCCCCTGGGCGTCTGCAAAATCCCATTATTTTATCACACTAACAAATGGCAACATTAACATCTGAGTCTAAAGGAAACAGGGAACCATTGGAGTTTATTGAGTATGGGGGTGGCATGGTGAGACTTACCTTTTAGAAAGAGTACTTTGGTAGTTGAGTGAATAATGGATTGCAGTAGAAAAGAGTTGAGGTAGGAAATTCTATTGGAAGGTTAATGTAATAATCCAGGTAAAAGGTGATGAAAAGATGAATTGGGGTACCAGCTAATGAGAGTTGGTGAACATGGTAGAATCTAGTGAGAGTTTTTTAAGGATGGGTAAATGGACAAGTTAATTATATTTCTGGTTTTATATTTTGTTACTTTAATTAGACATTTATATTCACTGGGTGGAAGTTGTATAATTAGGAAACATCAGAAGGAGACAAAGAGGGTAAGTTTTCCTATGGTAGGCAAAACCAAGATCTGATTGGATAATCCATACATAACACCTATTCTAGACTAAGTAGAAGAGGAATATTACCTGCAAGGGGAAAAAACTGAGAGAAGAAAGGAAACTAGCACCTCTAGGTTTAAAGAGAGATTGTTGCCAAGTATGTATAGCAGATCTGATCGACTATAATGGGCTCCTATTCCTGCATAGAGTCAGATATTGGTCAGAGTGTCTGCTGGCTGTAAGCATAAGCATAATGGATAGTGTGTGCAAATGCACAGAAACAGGAGAAGACACAATGAAATCAGAAAACAGTAAATGGTCCATTTAGCTAGGAACATATAGTGTGAGAATGGAAATGAAACTAAAAACAGGTTGGAATCAGACTGGCCTTAAATGTCAGATCAAGAAGTTCCTATTTCTGCTCTATATCAATATTGACTAGAGAATGCAAATTCAAACAACTGAGGTACCATCACATCTATAAGACTGTCTAATATGACAGAAAATGATAAATGTTGGAGGGAACGTGGGTAAATTGAGACACTAATGCACTGTTGGTGGAGTTGAGAACTAATCCAGCCATTCTGGATAGCAACTTGGAACTATATCCAAAGGACAACGAAACTGTGCATACCCCTTGAACCAGCAATACAACTACTAGGTCTATATCCCAAAGAGATTTTTAAAAGGAAAGAAAAAGGACTTATATATACAAAAATATTTATAGCAGCTCTTTTTGGTGGTGGCAAAGAATTAGAAATTTGAGGGGATGCCCATCAATTGGGGAAATGCTGAACAAGTTGTGATACATGATCGTAATGGAATACTATTATATGATGAGCAGGGCGATTCCAGAAAAACCTGGGAAGACTTATATGAACTGATGCAAAGTGAAGAACCAGAAGAACATTGTACATAGTAGCAGTAATATTGTACAATGATCAACTGTGAATGATTTGGCTATTCTCAGTAATATAATGATCTAAGACAATTCAAAGGTCTTATGATGAAAAATGCTATCCACTTCCAGAGAAAGAACTGATAGAATTTTAATTCAGATTGAAACATAACTTTTTTTACTTTATTTTGGGGGGGGTTGGGGGGGGTCTGTGTTTTCTTTTGCAACATGGCTAATATGAAAATGTTTTGTATGACTGCACATGTATACTCTATCAAATTGCTTGTATTCTCAAGAAGGGGACAGAGGAAGGAGGGAAGGAAAGAATTTGGAACTCAAAATTTTTTTAAATGTTAAAAATTATCTTTACATTTAATTGGAAAAAAATTTACATTTAAAACAAAAAGAGGGGGTGGAGCCAAGATGGCAGAGGAAAGACATTAAATCCACAGGGCTCCTGATACAATCACCCCAAAAATAGCAATAAAAGAACCCTTGGGGCAGAAAAACATACAAAAATACAGGCTGAGAGTTTTCTCCAGCTATAGATAGATTTCAGGGGGCCGTGCTGGGCCACGAATAAAGCCAAGCCCCGCAATTCGGCCGACACACCAGACACCCACCAGAGGAATTTTCCCCAGTGCCTCTGAATCAGCTGCAGCACCAGTGTCTTCTGGAACCGAGTGCGTGGTTGGACTGAACAACTGGCCCAGGTCGGGGTAAGTGCAGGGGTACCAGTGGACTGGGAGGAAGGATTCAACTGTCCCACCCCAGCGGGGAACCAGGAAGAAATCCTGAGTGGCGGAAGACTCAGGTGGGGGAGGGGATCAGGGGAGCAGTCTCATCGGAAGCTGAGAACCACACCACAGAAAGCTTTGCTGGTTGGTTGCTTAGTAAAGTAGGCCTGAGGTTATCTCCGGACCTGAGAACAGGCCAGGTGAGATTAAAGCCTGCCCTCCCTCAACCCAAAACACCTGGGACCCTCTGAAGCTGAGAACAGGAGTGGAGCTGAGAAGCAGCCCCCCCCCCCCCAGTGGAGAGTTTAAAATCAAATGAAAGGGGGCAGCTAAGTGGCGCAGTGGATAAAGCACCGGCCCTGGATTCAGGAGTACCTGAGTTCAAATCTGGCCTCAGACACTTAACACTTACTAGCTGTGTGACCTTGGGCAAGTCACTTAACCCCCATTGCCCCACAAAACAAAACAAAAAAAATCAAATGAAAGCGAGGCCAGGCGGGCTGAAAAGAAGCCCAACCATCCCCCAGGCCATGCTGAAGCTTGAACAGTGTGTCCTGGAAGCAGCGCCACACTTTAAGAAGGAGTTAAAAGCCAAGAAATAGTAAGCCAGGATGAGTAGGCAGAGAAAGCAGAAGACCATCAAAAACTTCTTTGGGGGTAAGGTAGACCACAATACAACCTCAGAAGAAGAAGGTAATAACAGGGTCAAAGCTCCAACATCCAAAGCTTCCAAGAAAAATATGAACTGGTCTCAGGCCACGGAAGCTCTCAAAAGGGACTTTGAAGAGAAAGTAGGAGAAATAGAAAGAAGATGTAGAGAAAAGGAGGAAAGAATGGAAAGGGAAATGAGAGCGATGCAGGAGAGTCATGAGAAAAAATCAACAGTTTGAAAAACCAAATGGAAAAGGAGATTAAAACAAAAAAGGAGGTGCTGTTTCATCCTAGAGGCAGTAAACACTGAAGCGTTTTGGCTATTTTTAGAAAGGGAACGACATTCATATATATAGATACACACACACACACACATATATATGTATATACATACATATATATATATTCATTGGGAAGATTGATTTGGTAGCCATGTGAAAGATGCATGGAGGCTGGAGACAAGGAAACCAGTTAGAAAGTTATTAAAATTGAGCACTTGAAAGACAGTGATATGCTGAAGTAGGTTATAGTAGTTGCAGTATACAAAATCAGGAGATGGATGTGACTGATATTACCACTATACAATCAATAGTGTCAAATGTCACATAAAGGTCAACACAGACAGTGCTTTTGAAAAGGCCATAGGATTTAGCAATTAATAGGTGTCTGGTGACCTTGAAGAGAATATTGTTCAAAAGAATGACAACACAGAGCAGAACTGATCTAAGTTAGATACCTCACTTAAAAAACACACACGCAATTCTGGTTATCAATATGGTAAAGTCAAACTTCACAGTGGATTTTTTTTTTCAAACTATATAAAAACATGAGGTTAAGGTAGTTTAACTTTTAACCCTTTCTACCCAGAGTGTCTGCTCTGAAACTTTATATATTCACCATTTCCTTATTGAGTTTGTTTGAGGGGATGGGACACTTGCTTTATTATTTTTCCCCACTCCACTCCGTGCTCCAACTATACATATACCTAGTCTTGGGGTGGGGGGTGCATTTTAAAAAATTATTTTAAATATGTGGTTGAAATTTAGCAGAAAACTGGTCCTGGATTTAGGAGAATGCTAGTGCTCTCTCTCTTCTGCCTCTCAGGTGGCGCGAGCAACTGCAGACATCCCAGGTGTGGTGAGTGAACACAAATTCCTTTGAATTAGGACTTAATTGAAAATGAGTTGGAGATTGTATAGACTTAGGTTAGAGCTAGGAGAATTTATATGTATTTCTTTTTCCCTACTTCCTTATCTTTGATTTTTATTCATTTCACCTCTGTTGTTTACTTAATTCCCAAGTAATAAAACCTGATCCTTTTGTGGAAAAGAAGCTGTAAGGCTCCTTTCTTATTGGGCTGGGAGAAATATCTAAAAGGGCAGTTTGGAGGAGAGGGAGCTTTGAACCTAGAGGTCCCTCACTATTTCCAGGACCCCAATATTTTGGCGAGTCACCCAATTAACTTTCCATATATTAAATTTGACCCCCACACATCATATTCCTTCAAGATGGCATTTTCCTAAAACAAAAGAAGGCATCCTGGTTTCATATGCAATTTTTTGATATTTTAATTTTTAATTGAATTATGGTTTTTTTTAAATCACACCCTAGTGGACCTGTTCTTTTGCTCCATTTAGTTATTGTAGTCTAAACCCCTACACTTGGTCAAATTTGGCAAACCTATGTCACAAGGGGAACCAAAGCAAAGAGTACCAGCTCAGAACAGATAATTATTAAATTTTCTGTGTAAGCATTTATACCTCAGAAATCAGAAAATGGTACAAATTATTGTTTTCCTCATTATCTAAACTTAAGAAAATGTTGATAATGCAGATTAAACTTTAAAATGTGTTATACATACTTTTCCCCCCTTAGAGCCAATTGCTAAACATTTACCAACATTAGCTTTGTTCTCTCTCTCTCTCTCCCCCTGCCTCCCTCCCTCCCTCCCCCTCTCCCCCTTTCTCTCCCTCCTTCCCTCTGTTTTTTCATCTGTAAAATGAAGAGGCTGATTTATAAGATCTCTAAGGTCCCTTTCAGCTGTGACGTTCAATAGGGCCTTTAATGTGTCAGGATTTCAAAAAATTACCAATCCTTTTTTCTTTTTTATTCTTTTCTTTCTTTCTCTATCCTTTCCTTCCCTTTTTTTAATGGTGCAAAATTTTTACTAGACATGTGAAGAAGAAAGAGGAATGTGAAATAATTACTTATCTATATTAGGGAAGACAGGAACCAAGTACCTTTTATGTGGCCGATTAAAAGCATAATTTCCTTCAAATTAACTCTACCCTTTTTAGTCAGATTCAGGGTAGTATGCCAATTCATTGCCAAATGTAGAGAATGGTGCAAAGGTGAAAAGGGATAAAACATACCTTCATTTCATATGAGCCCTGCTTTTTACCACATAAAAGTACTGATCTTAGCTTCACAAACTACTGCTTTTTAGTAGAAATGAATGCTTTCCTTAGCAACTAGTAGAAAAATAACTAAGAAAGCAAACAGACTCCACTGGAGAAACATGAAAGGAGCAAATGTGACTGTGAAAGTCAAGTATGGGACAAAACTCTATTGAATACTTCAAGAACAACATGTCTTAAAGAAAAAACAAAAGGCCTTCTAACATTGCTTTTTAAAAAAAAAACTAGCAAATACTTTAATAATCCTAACTTTGTGGGAAAAGCACAGCTCTTTGCTTCCTTATGGGAACTGGCTTCTGGCTTCAGATATTTGAACAGAAATTCAACCCTCTCATTTTACAAATGAGAAAACTGAGGCCCAAAGAGGTTAAATGACTTGGCCAAGGTCACATAGCTAGTGAAGGTGAAAGACCTCGAATTTTAACCTAGATTCTGTGGCTCCAAATCCAATACTCTTTCCATTGCAATGTTCTGTTTGGCTCCAGAAATCAGAAATAGGATCAATGGGTAGAAATTTGGGGGAGCTAGATTTCAGCCCAATATTAGAGGAAAAACTTTCTAACAATTGAAGTCACCCCAAATTAGAAGGGGGTTCTTTAGAAGCTGGCAAGTGTCCAATCACAGGAATTCTTCACAGGGAAGCAGAAAGACCATTTGTGGGAAACACTGTGGATGGTATTTGAAATTTTGGCAGAATTAGACTTTAGCTCCTCAGTTCTAAGATTATGTGATTACCAAAATTGTTTTATTTATAGATTGCTATTCAAAAGGCCTTTATACCATTCCTTGCATGTAAATCATCCCTGATATTCATCTTCTGACTACTTGGGCCTGTGATGATGTGTCTCTCCTCATTCTCTCACTTATCTTCACTCTCTCTATCTACTGGCTCTTTCCCTACTACCCACAAACATACCCAGGTCTCCCTCATTATCAAAAAGCTCTCACTTCATCCTTCCATTTCTAGTATCATCCCATATTTCTCCTGCCTTTCATGGCTAGATTCCTAGAGAAGGCCTTCTACAATAGGTGCTCCTACTTCCTCTCCTTTCACTCTCTTCTTAATTCTCTATAATCTGGCTTTCTAACTCATTCAGCTGAAACTGGCTCTCTCCAAAGTTGTTGGTGATCTCTTAATTGCCAAATCCAATGAACTTTTCTCAATTCTCATCCCTCTTGATCTCTCTGTAGTCATTAATATATCAACCTCTTCTCCTAGATGCTCTCTCCTCCCTAGGTTTTTAGGACACTATTCTCTCCTGGTTCTCCTCCTATCTGCTATATTTCAATTTAGATCAGCCCACTAACCATGGATGTCCCACTGGGCTCTGTCCTGGGCCCACTTCTCATCTCCCTCTCTACTATTTCCTTTGGTGATCTCATTAGCTTCCATGGATCAAAATTATAATCTTGCATTTCTAGCTATCAGGCATCTTAAACCAGATGTCCTGTAGTCATATTAAACTCAAACGTTCAAAACAGAACTCATTATCTTTCCTCAAAAAAATCCCTATTACTGTCAAAGGTATCTTCCTCCTCCCAACCCCCCAGGCTCACAATTTGGTTGTCATCCTTGATTCCTAATTCTCTCACCTTCCCCCCTCCCATATTCAATCCATTACTAAGGACTATCAATTTCATCTTTGCAACATTTCTCAAATATACTCCTGGTCTCCTCTATCTCTGCCATTACCCTGATGCAGGCCCTCATTGCCTCAGTTCTAAACTTTTGCAATAGCCTTCTGATGGGTCTGCCTACTTCAAGTCTCCCCCCACTCTAATCCATCCTCCAATCAGCCAACAAAATTATTTTCCTAAAGTACGGATCCAACCATGTTACCTCCCCCCACCCTCACTCAATAAACTCCAGTCACTCCCTATTGCTTCCAGGATCAAATACAAAATGCTCTGGCATTCATATCCACCAAGGAGGAGAGAGTTCCATACCAATGGGCTTTGGGTCTGGGGTTACATCAAGAAACCTTTCTCAATCCCCCTTTATTCTAATGCCTTTCCTCTAATGATTATTTCCTATTATTCCATATATAGCTTTTTACACATAGTTATTTACATGTTATCTCCCCAATTAGATTGATCACTTCTCTAGAGCAGGGGCTCTCCTGTCTTTATTTGTATCCTCGGCACCTAGCAAAGTATCTGACACACAGTAGGCATTTAAATGCTTATTGACCAGCTGACTTTGGACCACCCACAGTTTTGCTTCTTTGGAAAATGTGTTATTCCCTGATATGCAATCATGGGAAGAATATTGGTGCTTTTTTCTTTTAATGGAGTTTTGTTGCAGGGAATAGCTGATAATCTATAGAGGTGTTACACAATATCCCAAATGCAATCTAATTAAATTTCTTCTTCCTATTGCTTTGTCAGCCCAGTGATATAAGATAAAGGAACTGGAAGAAATAAGCATGAGCCCACTTGCTATGCACCACCCCTGTGTATCTTCAACACAAGAGAAGAGACACATCTCAGTTGACTAACAGGAAGACACTAGAAAGGTTTTACATCCATTCTTCCTGTCCAGCTCTGACTTTTCTACATTAAACTCTATTAATTTTCATCTCCCTCATGAGATCTTTTCCAGCCTTCACTGGACATGCTATAAATACCTACATCCAATCAGAGTTCATGATACCTGGTTGACACCATCTTCAAGTCCACGTGATGTACAGCTTGGAACTTGTGGACAAGTCAGATGTTTGATGGAAGGATCCATTGATAACAGGTGATTTCTGCTGTCTCCTATTGTATACATATTAATATCATACAAGATTCCTAGATAGATATCACTACAGAAATTACTTTGTTCAACAATTACCTGATTATCAATGTTGAGTGAGGAATAAAATAGAGTTAGATATATTCTTGCTAAGAGTGTTTGCACCTGTCATGAAGGAAGGCCCTAATAGTAAAGGGTCTCCTCAATGAGATCCACAGCCTATCAAAAGATAGCATTATAATATATGACATATGAAAAACCCAAAAGTATGAAGAATGTCTATCATTTAGGTCAAGGCTTCTTAAACTTTTTCCACTTGCAACCTCTCTTGCCTGAAAAATTTTTATGTGACCCCAGGTATCTAGGTATATAAATCAGACATTTACTGCCAAATTTTTCACAACCTCCACATTCAGTTACGTGACCAATATAGGGTCGTGACCCACAGTTTAAGAAGCTTTTATTTAGACTATACATATAAATGGGTGAGGAAACTATTGAGTTAATCTAGCAGTATATATACCTCAGATAGGCATTTATAGATAGATAAGGAGCTGAGCCCATAATTGAATAGGAAGAAGAAATTTAATTGGTTTGCCTTTGGGATATTTAAACTTGAATTCACTCTCGCCTGTATCTCAGTAGGCACAGAGGAGGGACCCTAAAACAATAAAAAAATCTCTCGTTCAAGCCAAGACTATACCATACAGAATAAACTCAATTATCCATAGGCTCTGTCAGTTTAAAGAGCTAGCTATCTTGACATTTCAGAATTTTAGATAATTTTATTTATTCTTCTAATTTAGAATATTTTGGGAAATTTATTTTGTGTTTGTTCTATTTCTTCTATTTGAACATAGATAACTTATGAACAGAGACTGTATCTTCTCTTGCCCTTACAATTCCTCCAAATATCTCACTTAATCTGCAAGTCAGGACTTCAGTAAATAAAGGAGGATGAAATATCAATGAGTTAAGGGCAAAAGGGAGTTATATAAATAGTCTAGCATACAAAGAAGCAAGATGGTGAAGTGGTGTAGGCACCACTTGACTGAGAATTAGGAAACCTGTGTTATATTCCATGGGGATCTTCCACTAACTGTTTGGAGTTAAGCAAATCCCTTCCTTAACTTCTCTAGGCCCAAGTTATATCAGGGATAGGCCATATGTTCTTTTCCTCCCATTCCATACTGGAAGCCAAGTCTAAGAACAGAGACCCTCTACCCAATAGAGAAATAATCTAAATCTATTCAATATCATAGTAAGTCCCAATGCAAAAATGAGCTCACCTGGCTGAGAGGGAGTATTCCAAACATGCTTCACCACTCTGTATTTTTTTAAATGGCATTAGGACTCCACCAACCTCAACCTGAACCATCAGACAGGACCAAGAACCGAACATCTATTCTACCACCAGCCCTGTTTAACTGCCACTCCAACTTCCAACTCTTTCATTGGGACTGATGGTCAAATCAATATTCCTTTTGCTACTGTGAAAGAGGTGACAATCTATTGCCCTATGGATCCATTACAGTATCATGCTTCTGAGTTGTTACACGTTAACCCTTCCCATGTCAACCCCAATCTCTGCTGTTCCTGTCCCACCTATTTCTTACCTTACCATTGTGTCCTCTGGAATTCTTGGTCGATTATTGACAAATTGCCCTTAATATTAGACCCATGCCCTACCTATAGAAATCACTGAGTATATTCAGCATTTATTTATATGTATACATATTATTTCATACCAATACAGTGGACAGGAGCTATTTAGTTTTGCTTTTGTAACCCCTGTGTTCAATGTAGGCTGAACAGAGTGCTGACAAAATGACTGGCATATAGTATTTGTTTAATAAATGTTTATTGAATTGAATTGATTCAATAAGCACTAAATGTCTATGTCTACTATGTGCCAGGAACTGTGCTAGGCCTAGGAGATAAAAGGCAAAAACAAAACAGTCCCTTCCTTCAAGGACCTTACATTGTTTTGGGACAAGGGGTACAGGAGGGTGGAGAAGAAGGGAGGAATATATAGCACATGTGATATACAGAGAAGTATAAAATATATCTAGATATATATAATAAAAATATATTGCATAATATATTTGTATAAAATATGTCTAGACTTAAAACACAAACTATAGCCATAGTTAAAACTTTAGGGAAAGTAATAACAAATGGGAGCTCCAGGGGAGGCCATGGGTTGGACATGGCTCTTAAGCTGAACCTTGAAGTAAGTTAGGGATTCTTTGAGGCTGAGGGGAGAAGGGAACATATTCCAGGCATGGATGATAGCCCATGCAAAGGTATAGAGGCGGGAGATGGCATGCTGTATATGGAGAAATAGCCAGTAGAACAATTTAGTTGGAACTGATCAAGGGCATGAGGGCAAGTGTCCCGTCTGGAAGACAGACTGGAGCCAGATTGTGAAGGAATTTAAATGCAAGACAGAGAACTTTGTATTTTATCCGAGAAGGAACAAGAAGTCACTGAGGGTTTTCGAGCAGGGGAGGGACATGGCCAGTTCTATGCTTTAGGAATATCAATTTGGTGGCCATATTGGAAAATAATTGGGATATGGGAGATAGAACATATCGAAGAGACCAAAAGGAGACTATTGCAGTAATTCAGGGAATAGGTAACAAGGGCCTGAACTGGAGTGGTGGCCAGGTAACTAACTAGAGAGAAGGGGATAGATGCAAAAAATAAAAAGGAGATGAAAAAGACAAGACAAGGGGCCAGCTAGGTGGCGCAGTGGTAAGGCACGGCCTGGATTCAGAAAGATCTGAGTTCAAATCAGGCCTCAGACACTTAACACTTACTAGCTGTCTGACCCTGGGCAAGTCACTTAAACCCCAATTGCCACCTGCCAAAAAAAAAAAAAAAGACAAGTCTTAGCACCTTATTAGATATAATTAGATATAAAGAACAGGGATATTGAAGAGTGGGATGACTCAGTAGAATATAAGCACTGGAAGGCAAGGATCGCCCTTGTTTTTATCATTTGTAGCCCCAGAACCTGAACCATCTCTGGCACATAGTACTTGATAATAAATACATGTTGACTGTTAATGCTTGTTGGTGACTTTAAGATTGTAATCTGGATTCATGGAAGAAATGAAAACTATGGAATAAGGAATTTACGCTAACTAATCTCTTAGGTTCCTTCCAGCTCTATCATTGTATAAATATTTCTTCTCTACTCTTCTATTTCCTCATGAAGTAAATTCAAATGTTGTCAACAATGTTTTAAAAATTAAATTGAAACAGTTCTTTCTGTCCCTAAAATCCTCCCAACTGAATTCAGCTGTCCCTTTAAAAATATATAATTGCCGCTTAAGTATCTTTAAAAGCTTTCATAAAACAACTAAAATAAAAGCAATATTTATCCAAGTGAAATATTAGAAGGATAAACTTTCAACCTCTTACCTTAAATAGAATTTCCATGTTTGTCCTTTTTAATCAATAATAAAAGTCAAAGATGTCATTTGTTATGATTTATCCTTTACCAGCATACTATAAATTCCAAGTTGGAGGACTTGTTTTCAGCTTTTCTGTGTTCTATAATGAAAGTAAAATCAGTCGAAGCTACTTTATCAAAATAATTTATGTTCTAAAATTCCTCTAAGTGCAGAGAGAAAATAATAACTTCCATTCCATTTTAGGGCTTAGTTTCAGCAATTCCATTGCTATATGACATGATATAAAAGGGAGGGATCATAAATTACCCTCACCAATATCATATCACAATGCTTAAAAGTTAGATTTCAATACACATAAGGAATCATAGTCTTGTTTCTCCATTGACACCCAACACAACTAAAGTGCTGGCAAAACGGATCTTTAAACTTGTTTATGATTTGGGGGCGGGGGGAATTCCATACTTGGGATTGTTTGGGAACCATCTTCTACCTTATCATCTCAGTTGTCTGGGGCACTGAAAGTTGAAATCACTTGTGCAGCCACACAGCCGGTATGATTACAGGCAGAACTTGAGTCTTCCTGATTCTAAATCTGACTAGCTCTTCCACGTCTTCTTCATGTTTAATATCAAAGTTCAAGTCCAAACATTCAAAGAGTATTCACACTAAACATTTTTGTTGTGATTGACCCTTTATAAAGTGAAGGAAGAAAACAATTAGGACAAGATTCAAGACATTTTGAGATCCATGTGCAAAAAATTATAACACTTTTGAGGAGAATAGATAAAAATAAAACACTGACAAGCCATTTAAAAAATATATTTCCAGGGGGGCAGCTAGGTGACGCAGTGGATAAAGCACCGGCCCTGGATTCAGGAGGACCTGAGTTCAAATCCAGCCTCAGACACTTGACACTTACTAGCTGTATGACCCTGGGCAAGTCACTTAACCCCCATTGCCCTGCCAAAAAACAAAAAACAAAAACAAAAACAAAAATATCTTTCCAAACCACAAGGATATGTGAGAGGCAGCAAGGCAGAGTGGAGTTGGAGCTAGATTTGGAGGCTGGAAAACTGGGGTGTCAATCCCATGTTTGACATTTACTTGATGTGTGATATGCTAAAATCGCTTGTCTCAGTTTCCTCATTTGTAAAGTGGGGATGATAATAATACTTGTAGTACCCTACCTTCATGGGGTTCTTAGGAGGCACAAGGAAGATAATATATGTAATACGTTTTGCAAACTTGAAAATGTTGTCAATTTATTATCCTGTTTTCATTTATGTCAGCCAGTGATAACACAATCCTTCCATTACTAATTGACTGTCCTGGCTATGAACCTCTCTTAATTGAATTTCATTAGGTTTGTCCTAATAAAACAGACTGCCTATATCAGGTCAGTATTTGAAGCTTTTCTAACTGACAGGCTATCTTAATCTTTGGCCACCTAGATAACTGTGAAATGATAAAGTTATGAAGCAGGGGTTTTGTTTTCAATGATATACTTAATTTACTTTAGATTAAATTGTAGGAGAAGCTAGGTGGCCCAGTGGATAGAGTATGGGTTTGGAGTCAGGAAGACCTGAGTTCAAATCTGGCCTCATACACTTCCTAGCTGGGTGGGCAAGTCACTTAACCCTGTTTGCCTCGGTTTCCTCATCTGTAAAATGAGCTAGAGAAGGAAATGGTAAACCACCCCAGTATCTTTGCCAAGAAACCCCCAAATGGGGTCACAAAGAGTCAGAAAGAGCTAACCAACAAAAATTTTGGAAGTTCCTGATAGTCTCAATCTATATTTAACAGCACAGTAATCTATTATCTCAGTTATTTAAAATATATAAGGGTTTTTATTAAGCAGATACAATGCCTAGAGTGGGTCAGGTGAAAAGAACTGTGGCAGAAGCCAAAACACAATGTGTGTGACTACAACTATGCCCACAACAGAAGCTTTTAGATTTAGTATCATGCTGAAAGGCAGTGGTTTTTCCTTATACTCCGTTTGTTTTTTGTAATGCGGTAAATTTGTTAAACAACTTTATCTCTCTAGTGGTTCTAGTCATTCCTGATTAATTTCTTTTTTTGATCATTCAAGATAGCCTCTGTCCTATGATGAAATCAAGCCTCCACTGGAATTCCAGACATTTCAGAGTATTTTTTAATGCTCTAAATGAAAGATTGCGAGTTTTCTCATGCCCATTTTGCAGACAAGAAAGAAGCACCAAGCATATTTTGAGAGATGGGTTTGATGTTCACAGCAATGAAAGGCTTCGGGCAAATGAATTTTCTGTAAATACTACTCTGCTAGAATTCCTTAATCCTGATCTGCAGCTTCCCCTCCACATTCCCCATCTAAGGCATTTGCAAAGCATAGACCACCGTAGTCATAATGGTTAATGTTCAGAATTCTCAAAGAAATCAAATAACCATCTATGAAAAACAAGACCCCGTGACTTCTTATACAACAGATAATTTTCTATAAGTTCAGTTACAACATGCAAAGTAGTTTTTCCTCTTCATCTAATCCTGGCTCCAATCTAGCTCTCCTCTAGGAATGAAAGACTAAATCCATAGCATCACAGAAACTTAAAGCTAGAAGAGACTTCATATACCTGCTTTCTTTTTACTTCCTTTCTGTCAAGTTTATTTTCAGCATTTTTTCACCTTACAACCAGTGCAGAGTGTTGTGAAGACTATCTTAATGAACATCCTCCTTTGGGTTTTAAGGAGTTAAAACTGCATGACTTCTATAACTTACAAAGTTAAAGCTAAGTATGAACCTTTTAAAACTTTATCCCTTGGAATTTAGGCCCAGTGAGTTAAAAGAAAAGAACGTGTTAAAGAAGACTTAAGAATGTAAGATTGCCTTTGTAAAATAGTACACTAAGAACTAACAGGGAACCTGTTTAGAAGCTGCTCACTGGCTCCTTCCTTAAACCACATGAAAGGAAGCCAAAACTGGATTCCTGAAGGAGTCATGCTTGTCATCATCAAGTGATTGTGAAAGCAAGAATTAGTGCCTTAAAACTTTGAAGACGTGGATGTGCAAGGTCACAAAAATAACTCCATTTGGGGGCTGCTCCAAACAACTTCAGCACTCAACCTGCCTCGGACTGGAAAGGCCCTTAAAACTGTCACAACAACCTCTCCCTGGTAAAAGTTCAAGGCATCCCCAATGGCTCATATTCTGAGAACAGAATATGAAAAACTATCCATGGAGCCTGGTACACATGTGTATATATTTACATATGTGCACACACATATCACCTCTCAGCTTCCATAATTCATAATATTGAAGGCTTCACTATCTACACAGCTGCATGTTACATGTCTTCCTAAATCCCTCAAGTCCCTATAATGAAGAAAGCTTCCAGAGTTTTCTTTAGGGGATCATAGTGAAGCACATGCTATAATAGGCAGCTAGATATTGCAGTAGATAAAATGTTGGGCTTGGAGTCAGGAAGTCCTGAATTAAAATCTGACATCGGACATTATGGACTTTAGCTCTATGACCCTGGACAAGTCATGTGATTGTTCTGTGCCTCAGTTTTCTCATCTGAAATAAAAATAGGGATGCTAATAGCAGGGTTGTTGTGAAGACAAAAAATATTTATAAAGTACTTTGCAAACCTTAAAGTGCTATATAAATGCTAGTAGTTATTATTATTTTTATTAATATTATCCCCAAACTCCCAATGATGAGTCAGGTCCCCAGAACATTGACTCAGGGGTCTAGAGGTAGCTCTTAAAGATTGATGAAAGTCTTTTCTAATGCATAGCTCATAAGTCCTTACCAGTGTGCTTTTTGCCATAATTGCTGGTTGATTATTAGCTTTTAGAAAGGGCTATTTATTAAGTAAGGTAAATAAATTATATAGTAGATAGAGCAGTAGGCTTGGAATCCAGAAGACACATCTTTCTGAGTTCAAATGTAGCCTCAGACACTAGCTCTGTGACCCTGGGCAAGTCATTTAACCCTTTCTGCCTCAGTTCCCCTATCTATAAAATGAGCTGCAGAAGGAAATGGCAAACCACTGCAGTATCTTTGCCAAGAAAACTCCAAATGGGGTCATGAAATGTCAGACAACTAAAAAAATGACTGAAAAAAGTAAGAACAATTGGTACAAAGCATCCTGCCCCTAAAAAAAACAAAACTGTTGACAGTCTTCCAGAAATACAAAGTGCAAGGGAGAATGGGCTGATGCTTAGAGAACATATGTGGCAAAGGTGGAACTCGTAGCTCCTGAAATTCCTTTTGCGAGAGCCCCACAATGCTCCTCCTCCTTATGCTGTTGTTTCTCTTCTTGGTTCTTTGTGGAGCTGTCATCTGTGTTCCATATGCCCTTGTCTCTCAATGCAGCTGATCTGGGGACATCGCCAAGACACCCATAGGAAGATGGGAAGTCCTCAGGACCTCCGAAGTACACAAGGTCCTCTTCCAGTCAAGGGGGTAGGGACAGGACTCTGTTCTTCTCTGCCCCACCCCCACCCCCACCCCCAGTTGATTCCTTCCCAGGGACTTAGCTGGAGTGCTTTTGACTCTCCCAGAGACTCTCCTTGATTCTAAACTAGCCTCAGATTTGGTACAGGTTCCCCAAGGCATTACCTAGTTTCTTTAGCCAATCTAAATATTCTTCATGTCTAACTGACTCTAGTTGATCAAGGAATTTTTCTCCTACTTACTCTAAAAACTATAATTGATTGTTGCTTGAGACCTGTTCTCAGCTAATTAAAGTATATGGGTATATCTTTTTATCTATTACTTTAAATGAGGCAGAGTGACTTTATTGATTTACTCAGTCAACCACTACCCTTTTAAAAGAATCACAGACCTAGATCTGGAAAGGACCTCAGAAGTCACGTAGTCTAACACCTTCATTTTACATATTGGGGAAAAGGTTCAGAAAAGTTAAATGGCTTGCCCAAGACTTCCACTAGTAGCAAGTAGAAGAGTGGGGATTCAAACTCAGGTTTTATGGTTCCAAGTTTAGCCTTATCATAAAACCACATGGCAAAATATGTCTTTTCTCTGTAGTTGCTCATGGCTACCCAGCTGAAAACATAACAATACTTTACATTCATGAATGCTTTTATACTTTTCAAAGCACCAAGTTAAATATAGTGAGGATTTTTATCCCCATTTTACACGCATGAAAACTGCAGCTCAAAGAGGTAAAGGATTTTTCCAGTGTCACACAGAAACTGGCAGTTACAGGGCTTGGAAACCAGACTGCTTGGTGGTCCACTGCTCTTTCTGCAATCCTATACTTCTACAATCTCTTCAAGTTTTTTTTTAAAATTATTATTATAAAGTTAATATATCAAGGACTAAAACCTTTCCTTAAAAAAGAATATGAATCTCGGAGAGAGTCGTCTGAGATTCAGAAAGATAAAGGGATTTGCTAAGGTTTGTACAGCCAGGTGTCAAAGGTGAGATTTGACTGACTCCAAGTCCAGCCTTCTATTTCTTATTTCAGAGTGCTTCTGTAAAATTAATAAGCGTCTATCAAAATAAATAGATAAGGGGCAGCTAGGTGGTACTGTGGATAAAGCACTTGCCCTGGATTCAGGAGGACCTGAGTTCAAATCCAGCCTCAGACACTTGACATTTACTAGCTATGTGACCCTGGGCAAGTTACTTAACCCTCATTGCCCCACAAAAAAAAAAAGAAAGAAAAAAGGAAAAAGAAATAAATATGCAAAATAAGGAATAAAATCATACCCCAAACAATAACATACTATTATAAATGTTTAAGCAATGCAGAATGGAACAAATTAACAAACCTACCAAAAAAGGCATTTGCAGCCCATTCAGCCAACAACTTAAATCTTCCTGCTTGTAAATCTGCATTGTAAAATGTATAAAATTAATATTTAAATATCCTATTTGTGCATCCCATATGCTATTACAGTAAGTTCACTACAGAAGAAAAAGGATTCCTAAGAAAATGAAATAGCTTATCAACACCATCTTGAGCAATTACCAAGGAGGAGAATTAAGACAGGCAAACAAGAATTGAAAAGAAATGAAAAGATTAATTTTTTTGTTTGTTTTTGTTTTTGCAGGGCAATGAGGTTTACGTGACTTGCCCAGGGTCACACAGTTAGTAAGTGTCAAGTGTCTGAACTCAGGTCCTCCTGAATCCAGGGCCTGTGCTTTATCCACTACACCACTTAGCTGCCTTCCTCCCCACCTTTTTGTTTTGTTTTGTTTTGGTTTTTGCCATACCTCAACCAATAAATGGTCAGAGCATATAAACAGGCAGTTTTCAAAGGAAGAAATAAATCTAACCTAACAATAAACATGAAAAATGCTCCAAATCACTAGTAGTTAGAGAAATGCATATTAAAACAACTCTAAGTCTCCACTAAAACTCATGAGATTGGCAAAGATGGAAAAAAAAAAGGAAAATCATGGTTTTTGGAGAGGCTTTGAAAAAACAGGCACACTTAGTGGAGCTGTGCATTGGTCCAACCAGTCTGCAAAGTAATTTGGAATTATGCCCCAAAACTGTGTATACCCTTTGGTATAACAATGTCATTACTAAGCCTATACCCCCCCAAAAAAAGATGGAAGAGGACAATTATAGATATGTGTGTGTTTGTATACAAAAATATTTACAGCAGCTATTTTGTATTGTTGTTGTTGGTCCTTAATTCTCAAAGAGGACCATGACATCACCCTGATGTCATGACTTGTGCTGAATTGGATTTAAGTGAGGCCACCAAGCTCACCCTGTCTTCTGGAGCTATATGGGTCCAGAGGCAAGATATATATCAGGATGGATGTTTAAGGCAACAGGGTTAAGTGACTCGCCCAGGGTCACACAGCTAGTAAGTGTCTGAGGTGAGATTTGAACATAGGTCCTCTTGACTTCAGGGCTAGTGCTCTATCCACTGAGCCACCTAGCTGCCCCTAGCTATTTTGTATTAGCAAAGAACTGGAAATTAGAGCCCCATTTACTGGAGGATAGATAACAAATTATATTATATGAAGTTAATAGAGTATTATTATACCCTAAGAAATAATGAAATGGATGATTCAGAGAAACCTGTAAAGATGAGTATGAACCAATCTAGAGAGGAGTGAGTAGAACTAAAACAATTTATATAATAATAGTGGCATTTTAAAGAAAAACAACTGTGAAAGACTTACTTGAGAACTCTGACCAATGTAATGACCAACCATGATTCCAGAGGAGTGATGAAGTTTGCTACTTATCACTTCAGAAAGAGGTAATGGATTTAAGAAGCACAATAAGACATATTTTCAGACATAGCCAATGTGAGACTTTGTTTTCCATATTTCTGTATAGTTGTTATATCTCTTCTTTCAATGTGGTAGATGGAAGGATAACGGAAATAGGTTTAGAAAAAAAGAAGAAAAGAAAGAGAGGAAGGGAAGGGAAGGGAAGGGAAGAGAAGGGAAGGGAAGGGAAGGGAAAGGTATCTTTGAAAGTTACAGGTTGAATTATATACTTAAAAAGTAAAGCTGGAGGGGCGACTAGGTGGCACAGTGGATAGAGCACCGGCCCTGGAGTCAGGAGTACCTGAGTTCAAATCCAGCCTCAGACAGTTGACACTTACTAGCTGTGTGACCTTGGGCAAGTCACTTAACCCCCACTGCCCTGCAAACAAAACAAAACAAAAAGTAAAGCTGGGGGCAGCTAGGTGATGCAGTGGATAAAGCACCAGCCCTGGATTCAGGAAGAGCTGAGTTCAAATCCAGCCTCAGACACTTGGCACTTACTAGCTGTGTGACCCTGGGCAAGTCACTTAACTCTCATTGCTCCACAAAAAAAAAAAGAAAAAAAGAAAAGAAAAGAAAGTCCCATCTCCATAAGATTCCTAAATTTGTGGGTTTCCTAAAAGAGGAGAAGTTCATGATGAACAAAAGTAGATTACAATTTATTAGCAATTAATTGTGTAGTGGTGTGATGTCATCAGGGGCATAGTCTGAAAACAAAATATGATGAGTTCTGTGATGAGAGGGAAAGAGAATGGACAGTGTGCCCCATTAGTAGCCCCTAAGGGCTACCAGAGGAAGGCCCCCAACACGGAGGATAGATAGACCCTTGTGGAGAATTTATGAGAAGTGAGCGTGTATAAGTAGAAATAGGCTGAGAAGGCATAATGGGTTGCTATCTGAAGATATTCGTACAAACTACTAATCCTACTTTAACATGAAACCTTTAAGAATAAATGTTACGATTTGACAAGACTGGGAAGACTTCCCTTTCCCCCAAAATACTTTTCTTTGGGTGCGTCTTGCCTGAAATTCTACATTAGGGAAAGGAAGACAGGAAGAGAAAGAGGGAGAGACTAGGGGAAGGAGAGAAAGGGGAGGGGGGAGATAGGCAAAGGGGCAGAGCCTACTGGATGTTCATCTTCTAAACGCTGGGAGTAACTTGATCTCAAAAAAAAAATTTTTTTTAAGGTATAAACCCAAGCTCTGTTAAAATCTTGTGCGTCCCACAAGCTATACATATGCACGTTTTTAACTAAAGGACTGGAGAAAAATGAAGTCTTATTTCAACCCCAGAGAAAACATAGCCAAATGCGCCCCTGTCCAGCCTACGTTTTATAGTTCCCCGAAAGGCAAAGTCCAGAGGGAGGGAAGGAGAGAGGGAAAGCCTAAGGTGGACTTGTTGAAGAGGAGATGGCTGGGAGCGGTGGGAAGGAGCCGAGGCGCCAGGAGCAGGGTGTGGGGAGGCGGGGCGGGCGGGTCTGGAGAAACCCGGGAGGCCGAGGATGAGGGCGCGCGCCGGGCCAGGGCGAGAGCGCGCGGAGAACTGAGCCGCGGTCTCCCGTAGGGGCTGCCTCACTTGCACCGGCCCCGCGCCTCCCTCAGTTCCCTCCCCCTTTCCCTCCCTCTCTCCTCTTCCTCCTCCTCCTGTTGCTGCTGCTGCTGCCAGACCTCACCAGCTCAGATCCATCCAGCTTCGCTCTGCATCGCACGCACCTTTACTGCCCGGGGTTGAAGGGGAAACCTCACCCTTGCAGGTAAGAGCCCCCTGAGGTGATCATAGGGCTTTTAGTGTTTAGTTAGTGCCGGAGCGGTGGCTAAGCGCAAAAGTCCGAGTGTGCACAAGTTCATTGGTGGGTCCTGGTGAGAAACTGGGACTTACACTGCGGGAGTGTGGGAGCGACTCCGCTAGCACACGGGTCTGCGTATCTGCAACAGTTAAGATTTTAGGTATCAGGTGTGTGTGTGTGTGTGTGTGTGTGTGTGTGTGTGTGTGTGTGTGTGTGTGTGTGTGTGTATTTATGTATTATGGGGTAAGGTGATATTTCAGAATATGAGTGTCCATACATCGGAATCGATCTATGCATATAAGTTTATATTTGCACCAATGTGCTTTTTCTTCGTTCAATATATGTGTGCTTGTAAATCGGCAAGTTTGCGTGATTGTAAATGCGATTTACTATGTTTCAGATGCATGTGCTTGTAGCATTCATTATCAGCGCGAGCGTGCTCTAAGCCTTACCTCTAGACCTTCAGGAACTTAAAGTTAATTAAAAGTAGGAGCGCTTAGTTCTGCGGCTCTGCCCTCTGGAGTTAGGTAGGCTCCTCCGAAGAAGTTGGAAAACACCTCCGTGCTCTCCCAGACCACAGCCAGCTGCGCCCCCAACCTTCCCAACCCCAGCCCCGGGCTACCCTGTAAAGCTTTTCTCTGTGCCCTCTGCCTGGAGGCTATGCGAACTCCCAGGTCTGGGGGGGGGGGGGGGGCGCTGCAAAAAAAGAGCCAAGCTCTTCGGGTTGCTTATCTAATTTGCATGGGACTTGTAAGGCACTGTTAGCTGGGAACCTCTGTGGCAACTCCAATGGGAGAATTTGTGCGGGGGGAGGAGGGAACTGCCGAGAGAGAATCTCGACGGAGATGGGTGGGTAACGAGTGGGGGAAGGGAAGAAAATGCTTGGGATATCTCTACAAAAATCCTAAACTAAGGAAAAGTGTTTTTTTCCCAGGGACTTTGCTGGGCTTTGCAGCTGATTATCAGAAAGGTAGTGAAAAGCCTTAAGAAATCTGAAGTAGTGTTAAAAATACCCTACACACACACCTCCTCTCTCCAAAAGACTAGTGATGAATGCACATTATCTCCTTTGAAATCGATTGTGGTTAATTCTCCCTCTGGGTGTAGTATCCAGTGTATATATACGAACATGGAACTCTGTCTGCCAGGCGACAGACACTGCACGATGTCCAAGGGGTTTCTGCTGCTTTTTTGCAGCCTTTGGTGCCTAATTTGGCAAAGGGAAGTCACATTACACCCCTAGTCTTGCCCTTTCAGTCAGCAAAGATACTAAAAATTCATTTGTCTTGTGTTTCCTTTGAGATTCAGGATGTTGAAAATACTCTTCCTGACCACTTTGACTCTTGCTCTTGTAAGGTCACAGGAGACAGAGGAGACCATTACATACACGGTAAGGTTTGATGCAATTTGAGATAATTCAGTTTATAGAGTTTCTGTGGACCACAAGAGAGAAATTACGACCTCTGGCAGCATATGTGGGAGTGACTCCCAGAAGTCATCTAGTGTAACAGAATTTAAACCAATGCTCCAGCCTCTTTTAAGTTCAGTACTCCTAAATGGGGGCAGACCTTCAAAAGTTTATTGACATCATGAACTGAAATAAAACAAAAAACTTAATATGTTAGCCAAGGCAAGAAAAAAATCTGATTCACTAAACTAAAAGAAAGATATTATACATTCCAGACATATTCACCTAAACTAGAAAAAGGACAAAGTGGGAAGTCATTACCACTAATTGACTAAAGCTAAAAACTTAGTCACAGATTGCTCCCAATTAAAACCCTAAGTTAAAGTAAATAGAACATTACTACCGTACTGGCTTTTTTCATATGAAGGACACTAGTTTATTAAATGTCTTAAGGGTGATATGTGTTTAATAATGCCAACAGCGAGTCAAATGTTATGCATTTAAAGTCTCCCATTAGTGAGAGACTTTACTTGTTAGTCAAAACCTGGTATTGGGTAAAATGTTGTCTTAAAAATGTACTTTGTGCAAGTAAAATATATAAAATGTGTATTAGAATACATAAAATCTCCAATAGTTCTTTGAGAAAATAATTGTGTATGGCTATGACCAATGGTTAATAAAATATTGGAAATATCTTCTCACTCCTCCCATTGCCGGGAATTGATGTGGTAAGAACAGAGGAGGGTCGGGACTGCCTCACTTCTGGTAAGTTTTTTATCCTGCTTGTGTTTTCTGCTTTCTAATAATAAGTGTGATGAGGAAAATAATAACATTTACCCTGGCTTAAAATGATCAAAACAGCAGTTGATCCCAATTTGCAAATTTAGTAAGTTCTCTCCAAATATTGTAGAAATTTTTTTAATTATTGAAAGTGAGTAAACATATTACTGATAATAAACATCATCTCACTTTTTCAATGCCATGCAATCCTCAAAATGCTCATTTTTATCTGGCAAGGTGTCTTCATGTTATTCAGGCTAATTGTAATAAAACAATTTAATATGAATGATTTCTTAATTTCATGATCGGATGATGATTTCTTGTTCTGGGACTAAGCCAGGTTAGAGAAATACTAAATTAATGCATCTCCTTTTTTTTAATCTCTAGGCTTTAATGTAACTTGGTTACTTCAGCCCAAAGCACTCTCAGAAAGCTTAAATTAATTTGCTTCCCCTTTATCCAATTATTTAATAAAAGACTTGCTTTAATAAATTAGTTAACATCAACTAAAGAATGAATTAATCTTGTAAGTGAATACTTGTCATTCACTTCTACTGTCTTATACCTTACTTTACTAATCACCTAAAATTTTTTCCAACCTCAGAAGTCATATTCTGTGGATTTGTAGAGTACATAATAATTTCAAGTTCTTGATTTAGAATCCACCTATTCATGCATAATAAAGACTTCCTAAGTGCAACCAATACCCTCTTGTACTAAGCCTACATTTGCCTTTTCTGACAATATTGTGTTATGGCTACACACTAATACTAGATTTAGTTAGTATATTCTGCTTTATATAAAACATATTGAGTGTTAAGTACCTAAAAACTACTGGGGAACGCAATTTTCAATATCATACCAATTACTTGTGAGAATCAGCTTTCTCTCATAAGAAGATACTTAACAAACACTTTCTCGGGGCAGCTAGGTGAAAGCACTGGCCTTGGATTCAGGAGGACCTGAGTTCAAACAGCCTTAGACACTTGACACTGGCTGTGTGACCCTGGGCAAGTCACTTAACCCTCATTGCCCGACAAAACAAAACAAGACAAAAAAAAAAAAAGAAGATAATTAACAAACACTTTCTCATTATCTGACAAGCATTCCTATGTTACCCCTCCTTGCTAGAACCACATTTCATTAGGCAGTTATGTTAGCCGCTATTGGAGGATGGCGAGGAGCACATTCTTCATGCTCCTTGTACAGATAATGTAACACAGTGTACATGATAAAAAAAAAAAAAAGGTAGTGATCAATCTCAGGTTAGTTAGAGAAAATTTGAAGATTGGCTTTGATCTCATCCTTGAATGAGATCATTCATTGAAAGAAGTTGGCAGTGTGGAGACATAAGTTATTCTTAGGGAACAGCATGAGCAATGGCATGAAAATGAGAAGATACAAAGTGTGCAAGAAATAATGGAGATCAGAGTAGGTCATATAGAGAAAGGAGATTGAACAGAATGGAAGAGGTTAGACTAAAAGGGGTGGATTAAATGGTAAATTGAGATAGCAGGTCACAAGTTTCTGTGCAGAGGTGATTTGGTGAAGAGTGTTTGAGAAATATTATACTGGCAAGTATAGAAAGGATTCTTGTTTGTTGAGTCACTTGAGTCCTGTCTGGCTCTTTGTGACCCCATTTGGGGTTTTCTTGGCAAAGACACTATAGTAGTTTGCCTTATTTTACAGATAAGGAAACTGAGGGAAACAGGGTTAAGTGACTTGCCCAGAGTCACACACCAAGTAAGAGTCTGAGGTCAGATTTGAACTCTTCTTCCTGATTCCAACCCCAGTTCTCTATCTAGAATGCCACCTAGGATGATAACTTTAATTTTGCTCAGGGCTTTACATGTTATCTCATTTGAGTTCTACAACCCTGGGAAATAGAAGATGGGGTTCCAAACTAGGAGTCTGTTGACATAATCTGGGGGTCTAGGTGTGAAGACTCATGACTGATGTGATGATTAAAGAAATGGAACATGTTTGAATAGGAGACAATGATGTAAAAAAAATGAGCAGAACTTGGTAAGTAGTGAGGAATTTGGAGTTTGTGGAAGAGTCAGAATACTTCTAGGATACCAGGCAGGAGAAAGTCACTGTCAGTGTGAGGAAGGAAGAAGAAGGGTTTGGAAGGTCAGATGATATGGTTAGTTTTCACATATTAAGCTGATGGTATTATCAGGATATCCTCCTGTGAAATATTTACCCATAGATGACTATAAATATGTAAATGGGGAGCTGGTGAAAGGTTGAGTTTGCAGATGTAGATTTAGAAGTTATTTAATAAAAATGATCATTGAAGGCATAAGAGTATATGAGCTCAGGGGCAGCTAGGTGGTGCAGTAAATAAAGCACCGGCCCTGGATTCAGGAGGATCTGAGTTCAAATTTGACCTCAGACACGTGACACTTAATAGCTGAGTAACCCTGGGCAAGTCACTTAACCTTCGTTGCCTTGCAAAAAACAAGCAAACAAAAAAGAGTATATGAGCTCTTCAGGAATATAGATTTAGAGGCAAAAAGAAAGAAAGAAAAATGAACTTTGGGGGGATTTCCACAATGGTAGGAAGAAAAATCAGCAAAAGAGTCAAAAAATTTGAAGGAGATCTGTCATCAGTGCCATGTTGGTCAAATGAAAGAAACCATAAGAAAGTGGTTGGGAGAGCTGAAACAACAGAGAAGTCAAGGATTAGAACTGAGAAGAAAGAGTTAAATTTGATTAATAAAAGACATGCCCGGGGCAGCTAGGTGGAGCAGTGGATAGAGCACTGGCCCTGGATTCAGGAGTACTTGAGTTCAAATCTGGCCTCGGACACTTAACACTTATTAGCTGTGTGATCCTGGACAAGTCACTTAACCCCAAATGTCTCACTAAAAAATAAAAATAAAAGACATGCCCAGTTTGCATGCTTACCTGACTTCTTCCCAGTTAGATAGTGCTCAAAACACCCATCTCATCATAAATCCATGACAGAGAACACATAGATTGTCACTATAACATAAGAATGATATTTCAGGATGTTTTAAGGGAAAGTATGCAGTAATTAATTTTATGGACTCATTTTTTGATGTCTCATACACAGCAATGTACAGATGGATATGAATGGGATCCTATAAGGCAGCAGTGCAAAGGTAAATGAATTTTAAAAGCTTTATATTTTAACTTAACTTTACATTTTTTCATTTCATGAGCAATTCATTTCATTTCCATACATTTGCCATTGCGAAAAAAGTATGATGTGCACCTGAAAAGTGTCCTACTTATCAGAAACATTTTTCCCACTAAGAATATTCCTCACTTATATTATTACTGACTACAGATATTGATGAATGTGAAATTGTGCCAGATGCCTGCAAAGGAGGAATGAAATGTGTAAATCACTATGGTGGATACCTCTGCTTACCTAGAACAGCACAAATCATTGTCAATAATGAGCCGCCACAGCCTGAAAGAACCCCAGAAGCGTCTGCAAGCCGAAATAATTTTGTCATTCGAAGGACCCCAGCTGACCCACAACGCATAACTGCCCATCCTCCTCATCAGATTCAGTGTGTGGCAGGGTATGAACCAAGCGAGCAGAATGTGTGCCAAGGTAAGTGTGGATTCCTTTTTAAACATTAAAGTGCTTTCTTTATTATCATTTTTTGATGAGACTGGGTCATACAGACACCTCTTTTATTAGTGGGTATCAGTTTATCCATCCAGAATTTGAAATAATGCCGAGTGGCACCCTTATATTTTTGGTTTTTGGTTTTTGGGTTTTTGGGTTTTTGTGAGGCAATGGGGGTTAAGTGACTTGCCCAGGGTCACACAGCTAGTAAGTGTTAAGTGTCTGAGGTCGGATTTGAACTCAGGTCCTCCTGAATCCAAGGCCAGTGCTTTATCCACTGCACCACCTTGCTGCCCCCTACGTCTCTTAAAAATATAAGGGCGGGCAGCTAGGTGTTGCCGTGGATAAAGCACTGGCCCTGGATTCAGGAGGACCTGAGTTCAAATCCGACCTCAGACACTTAACACTTACTAGCTGTGTGACCCTGGGCAAGTCACTTAACCCTCATTGCCCCACCAAAAAAAAAAAAATCCTATGGTAGACATTTAAGTGGGTCATTTTTTTTCACACTAGCCACTAACTTCTTTCCTTTCTGGGAGTCAGAAACAGGAACCATGTTCCATGCTGCCATTGAATAATCTCTTCTTACCCCATTCACAATTATCACTGTATTTTAAAACTTTGATTTGACCACATTTCACGCTTATCACTAGTACCACTGGCATTGTCTTCCTGACTTTTTGTTTGTTTTTATAAAGAATGCTCATTTCTGTGTCACTGTGGCAACAACAGTAAAGTTAAACTTACAAAGTTGATAAGAATCTGGTGTTCCGAAGAGATACAGGCTATTCACCAAATAGCAGGACTGTGGTGAGGGATTTTTGTGTCAGCTTCTTCCTCTCCCTTCCTAAGCACAACCTGTTTAATTGTTTCCACAAGCCAATCGTTGCCCATCTGAGCAGTGCCTTGGAGGCAGGCTGTCCCAATAGACCTTATCCTTAAGTGTATAGACATGATAGGCATGTGACTGAAGTTGAAGCCAGCTGGAAAGTATATAACTACAAGGGTAATGTCATCCATAGCAATCTAAGTCTCATTACACAGATCTGCTTGTGACTTAGTGACACTGTATAATTCATTTCCATTCTCTACCAACATGGGCCCAAGATGACTACTACCTTCCAGTCATTCATAGTAAGAAGGAAAAGTACCACTGCCTTTGAGAGAGTGCACTGCTTTGCATCATCCTAAATGTGAAAGGGAGAATATAGCCACCATACCAAATGTTCTCAGACAGATCCCCCTGGAGCCATGTATGAGATTGCTTCTCATTCAATAGTATTTGGTCGTTATGACTATTCATTTAATGTATATATCCTACTCAAAAGATACTGTAATTTAGAATGTCCCATTCAGCAAAGAATCAACATCTGTGAAATCCATCATCTTCTGCCTCTTTTTTTATTCTAAAGTACTCCCACATCGTGTACGACTAGTAATGGGATTGTGTCACTTTTCAGAGGATTCTTCATATTAGCATCTGTTTTTTGTTACTTACATGAGTCAGTATTTAAATATTGATGATGAATTCTTAAACATCTGCATGATGTCCAGTATATTTAATTCAAAGGTTATGTCACATGGGATGGAAATTAAACTGATGAGCTGATAATGTACATTATAGTGAAGTCTGACAAAGTGTCTTGAGTTTCTTGCAAACATATCAACTTTTTGTTCTATTATTTAAATAAATAAACTGGAAAGTTTGGTCTTAGTTTTTTGAAAATTCAAGTTTTACTACAACTTTTTTTCAAAGGGTATAACTCACTTTTATAAGTACTGCCTTGAGTTTTAGGTATGTTTGTATCACTATATCAACCATGGATTTTTTTTTAAAAAGTGATAATTTCCCAGTGTTGTATACAATCACACACTATAAATGATACCATTAATAAATGACCTACATGGTACATAAAGAGTAGAACGAGGCCTAGAGTCAAAAGGAAAGAAAGGGGATAGATAAGTAGTTATAATTAAGCACTCTTGGTATTAAAACTAATTCAGAAGCTTATTCATTTATTATATTGTAAGGTCACCATTTGACATTATTGATGAGAATATACCTAAATCATATTTTGTTTTCAATGAAAAATATAAAATCCTAAAATTTTATTTTCAACTATTTAAGAATACCCAAAAAACCCCTCACAGTACTTAGTTTGGGGGAAACAATTTGTAAGCTAGAATCATTAAATACTTCACATATAGCATGAACCCAATAAATAACTGTTGATTGACTGAGTGCATACTAGTATTACCAACCAAAAAGATTCTCTCTCTAATCTATCTTGTAAAAAAAAATACAATGGGGTCTATATAATTTTCTCTTTTTTTCCTTTCTTTTTTTGTGGAGCAATGAGGGTTAAGTGACTTGCCCAAGGTCACACAGCTAGTAAGTGTCAAGTGTCTGAGGTCAGATTTGAACTCAGGTCTTCCTGACTCCAGGGCCGGTGTTTTATCCACTGCACTACCTAGCTGCTCCTGTGGCCATATAATTTTCAAGCAAGGTTAAAAGTCTTTTGGATGACTTAAGGCTTAAATTGGATTTCTTCCCACTTTACAGTTTTGCAAAACTCCTATAAATGTGGATTTACTTAATTGTTGTTAAAAGGAGGTTATTTCATATGATAACAACTGGCTAATCCGTCAAGGGAATCTGACTAACTTAAGAAGAGTCACACTTAGGCTTGTCTTATTGTTTAATCAAACGTGCAGTCCAGCTTCTTCTAATTGCCTACAGATGTATGACATTCTCATTCCAGTCCAGCAACACTAAATAATATTTTATAACCAATGTGAATGTGTGGGGACCTCTGTTTAAAACAATAGCACACTCTGAGGACCTATATTATTGACATCATACCGGAGCTTAAAGAGCCTTCTGCTTTAATAAAGATGCCCACTCCCTTTTAAGTATTGCCTGGTCGTGCCTAGTAATGCAAACACATTTACCATGAGCTGCTGCCTTCAGATAAATGAATGAATGAATGCCTAAAGATGAGTCAGACTGGCACTAAAACTATCTCTCATTTCCCCATAGACTTTTCAACAGGTGGAGTTCATCGGCGCATGATGTTTTAAAACTGAGAACATTTCATAACTTATTTGCTGATAAGTCCATACTAGCTTCCTACTTAAATAAATTTTCCATTATATTTTGGTTAATTTGGGGTGGGTTTTTTGGTTTTTTTAGTTAGTTAATAATTTTAAAACAGTTTTTAATAATATAAAACAAAGTAATTGTATTTACATCCTTTTTGATAAACTATCTTAGAGATGCTTTTTATTTAGTCATCTATGTTTTACTGACAGTTATCAATTGAATGCAAAACACAGGCTTTATATAATCTGAATATATAGTGAAATAAACACTATGCATCTCCACTATCTTTATTTCATTTTTCCAGGTTTTTTTTTTTTAGTTTTCATGGGAAAACAAAAGAGTTTTAACATGGTATAATATGTGAATAGCAATTTTCAGTGGCTTCTTGGGCAAACTTTCACCTCGAAAGTGTATAGTAGCAGCCCACAGAAAGATTTTCCAGTGAAAGAAGCTGTGTACATATAAAGGAGATAAAATTTCCTGTTACCACAAATTATACTTTTAAAAGATTATATAAATAACCTTTTACCAAATTAATTTCATATCATCATAACAATAGCTAGTGTGTGTATATTCATATATATATAAATGCATGTGTGTGCATATAATCTCTTGAAGGTTTGCCAAGCACTTTCCAAAAATCTCATTTTATCCTCACAACACTAGGAGGTAGGTGCTATTATTATCCCTATTTTACAGATGAGGAAACTGAGGCAAACAGGTTAAATGACTTGCCTGGGATCATGCAGCTCATAAAGAGTTTGAGGCTGGATTTGTACTCAAGTGTTCATAGCCACTGCCCTACCTAGATACTTTAAAAACAATGTACCACCAAATGCATCAAAGAGTAAAGGAAAACTGCCAGTTATACTTGTTTGCTCTGTATCTAAGCTCTTATTTAGTTCTCCACATTTTTTTAATATAGCAAATCATATAATCTCTATGTACCCCTTCACTTTAGCTGAAAATACCAGTTAAGACTAGGAAAGGATTTCTGTTCTCAGTGTCTTTTTTCTGTTACTCATAACTTTCTCAGAAGATAAAGACTTCATTGTGAAAAATGAAACAAAATCATCAAACCACAGGCCAGTGGGAGAAAAATAGATTCTGACCACTGTGGGGTTGGGGAAAGGGTGGTGAATATATGAGTACATAGACAAATAGATTTACATATGTTTCTATATTTCCTTCATCTAATGATTTAATTAAAAGAAACAAACATTTATGTAGTAATTAGACTAATCCTGAATTTTGTTCTTATATACAAGCAGCTTTAAACAGAAAGACTGCTGTCCTTAAATTGAGGAAACTAGGTTTGAGCCCTGGCACTGTCACCTGGGAGGGCAAGCCTGGGTGGGGCACTGCTGCCAAGGGCCTTGGGCAGCATGAGGCCACCTGGGGAGTGAAGAATAAATGAACCCTGAAAGGGAAAGAGGGAGAGTGCCAAAGACAAACCTTGCCTTAGCCACAGTTTTGCCTAAGACTGTCCTTCCTGAAAGCTTTTTGGGGGATTTCAAACGTTCATTATCCATTGTCCACAGCAATTAGATGCCATTCTGATCTACCTCATAGCCTAGGTGCTCCCAGGCTTAACCTCTACAATTGTGTCGCCGTGTGGCTAGGAACTGGAGGCCCAGATCACCTCATTTTGGCACCAACCAGCCCTCGATCTGAATAACTGGTACCATTTACTGAGTTCTGGATTTCCCTAAATCCCAGAGCCCCAGGAGTGGGTAGACCACAGTAGTTTCTTCCCAACCTTCAACCCCACCCACATCTTTCCCTGCTTTTCCATCACTAGCATGCCAATTTCTTGAATATCTTGAAGAGGATTTACTAGAAAGCACTATAGGGGAGTCAGTCAGTCAACAAGCATTTATTAAGCACTAACTATGTGCCAGGCACTGTGCTGAGCACTGCAAATGCAAGCAGAAAGACGGTCCTTGCCCTTAAGGAGCTTACAATTTAATAGGGGAAGACAACACATAAAAGAGATCTGAAAGCCAACCTGGGGAGTGATCGCAAAGCTTGGAGTACACTAAGTGCTTACTAAAAAAAGAGAAAGGACTTTTTTTTTTTTTTGGAGGGACCACAAGGCTACTTACTAGGGTGATGGATTTATCCTAGGACAGTTTCTTCTCTCCTACATTTCCCTTAGTCAGACCTGCCATGGGATTCCAGGTGTCTGGATAGACACCTGAAGAGAACCCTCCTTGTCACCCCACTTACCCCTTCCTCTGAGGATCGCCACCCTTGTGACCCCTGTGGAAGAAACTCTTATCTTGACACCCCACCCCCTTTCTCTCTCCTAATTGGTCTTCTGAAGCAAATTCAACAAGTTGGATCTTCCTCCTAGTCTATTTCATCACCTAATATCCAGTTGTCACCACTACCACCTATGACATTCAATCTAAGACTGCATGGCCCTGGCCCAGATCTGGTCCCACTGAATCTGGTTCTCCTTGCCCATACCTCATGGCTCTCTCCTACGAACACAATCTTTTGCTAGCTAGTTCATAGGATCCTTACATCATAGAATTAAACCCAGAAGAAACTCTAGAGGTCATCTAGTTCAACCTCATTTTCTATAGAAAGAAACTGAGACACAGAGAGATGAAGTGACTTCTAAATTCCTATTCTTGCGTAGTCCCACCTCTCATGAAGTATTGACTGTGGCAAATAACTGGATACCTTTTCTTGTTCTAAGCGAAAGTATTCACTCTTTCTCGCACCTGGATGATGAGTCATTGATTGTACTTGGTCCCCTCCCTATTTCACACTAAATATTTTTACGGTCTACATATGAAAATTGAATAATCATAGAGCTATAACAACTTTTCTTGTTCCCCAAACCCTCTGATCTCCCTTAACTGAGTGGGTCATTTCACCACGCTAAGCATTTAGATCTAGTGATGTTAGAACTATCTTGGAGGGGCAGCTAGGTGGCGCAGTGGATAGAGCACTGGCCCTGGAGTCAGGAGTACCTGAGTTCAAATCTGACCTCAGACACTTAACACTTACTAGCTGTGTAACCCTGGGCAAGTCACTTAACCCCAATTGCCTCACTAAAAAAAAAAAAGAAAGAACTATCTTGGAGCTTTACCTAGAAATTCTTAAGGCCTTTCCATAAGCTTCTGTAACTCTTGGGACAGCAGATTCTTAACTACCGATGTTACCATGAGCAAGTCCTCAACTGTTTCCTCAACTTGATGGACTCTAAAGGCCTTTCTAGTTCTAAATCTATGGGCCTGTTATCCTGAAAACAGTAGTATCTCTTAGCAGCTTCATCCATGGGAAAAGTCCACATCAAATATACCTATTGCATGGCCCTGACTGACAAACAGGGCAGGAAGCAAAATGAACATCTAGATATTCAAAGCTTCTACCTTTGTCAAGGAAACACTGTTTATGTAAATGCCAGATGGATCAGTTTAATCCTATAGACTATCCCTATAGGGTTGTTCTATCCACTGCGCCACCTATCTGCCCCCCCCAAAGGATTTCAATGAAAAAGGAAAGCAACAAATGGCTTAAGATATGGGGCAGCTAGGTGGCACAGTGGATAGAGTACCGGCCATGGATTCAGGAGTACCTGAGTTCAAATCCAGCTTCAGACACTTGACACTTACTAGTTGTGTGACCCTGGGCAAGTCACTTAACCCCAATTGCCTCTCAAAAAAAAAAAGTCTTAAGATAAATTCTGGGTCCTATCACTCAGTATTTATCAACATGTTGTCCACTATGATCCCAGAGAGGTTTCCTTGGACTAGTCTAACATTCAGGTCAGTTAATCAGTAAATCAACAAGCATTTGTTAAGCACCTACTATCTGCCAGGCACTCTGGTTGGTACTAGGTATATAAAACAAAAATGAAAGCCACATGAAAATGTATGGTTTTTTATTCTTTTACACTCTGTTTTCCTTTTAAAAGAACAAAGACAAGCATTTAGTCACACACAAAAGATGCTTTTATTGTTGTTCTTTAGTTTTAGTCATGTCCAATTCTTTGTGATCCCATTTGGGGTTTTCTTGGCAAAGATACTGGAGTGGTTTGCCATTTCCTTCTCCAGCTCATTTTACAGATGAGGAAACTGAGGCAAACGGGATTAAGTGACTTCCCCAGGGTCACACAGTAAGTATCTGAGGCCAGATTTGAACTCAGGAAGATGAGTCTTCCTGACTCAAGACCTGCTGCTCTATCCATTGTGCCACCTAGCTGCTCCAAAGAGTGAAGGGGGAAAACAAGTTTATCTAGGGATGTAAGTTACGTAAGGCATGGGAGGGTCGAGTCAAAAAGGAATATATAGAGTAGACTAGTGGCATCAAACTCAAATAGAAACAAGGGCCATAAAACCATACATAAGACTTCCTATCAACTGCATATTGACTTAGAGAACTACATACTGATGTTATCTTTGTTTGTTTTTACTTTTATTTATTTTGTTACATTTTTCCCCTTTACATTTTAGTCTAATTCCAGTGTACTCTGGAGTGTTATGTGGCTCTCTGGAAGAGTAGCCTTTTGTCTCATTAAAGTAACATGCAGATCTGTAAGTTAAAGCGTGCAATAGCAAATAATATCTCTCCGTGTTATGCTGCCCCAAAGAAAAAGACATCCCTATTTCTAGGGAAGTAGTTCTTTGGATTCTCCAAGGAAAAACATAGATTGAGGAACTTCTGACCTTAGGAATTAGCAGCATTTTCTCCCTGCTAACACATCCTCTTCATTTTCAAAATTAACACTTCTAATAAGAGTACTTGTAACATCTTCCATGTCTCTACCAATGTTGGCAAAGCATATAACCATTCATTAACATCAGAGAAAATAATGTTAAAAAGTTGAAGTCATATCTTTTAATTACCATCGGTGATCCAAAATAACCTTTTGATCCCAAAAGTAACTATAAATTTTCAATTACAATATATCACAAATGAAAATAAACTCAATTCAACATTTACTATTCTCAATTCAACATTTACTGTTGCCTAGCTAGGCAGTGGGAATAAAAAAAAGACAAAAATTAAATACCCCCAGGGCAGCTAGGTGGCGCAGTGGATAGAGCACCGGCCCTGGAGTCAGGAGGACCTGAGTTCAAATCTGGCCTCAGACACTTAATACTTACTAGCTGTGTGACCCTGGGCAAGTCATTTAACCCTAATTGCCTCACCAAAAAAAAAAAAAAAAAAAAAGGAAAGAAAGAAATATCCCCTTCCCTCAGGGAGCATCTGCTCTTCTGGGGCACCATAGCACTGGGCTACACATCTAAGTAGATACAAAGTAATTTGAGGAGGAGGAGGGGAACAGGACAACTAGGAGGATTAGGAAACATTTCAGAGAAGAGATGACATCAATGGGAAACTAACTTTCAGACAACTAAAATTTAGAGATTTCCGCCCCCCGCTGTATTCATTCTATTTATTGGTTTAAAAAACTGAACTACAATAGTGATAACTGAGTATATAGTACTTTAAAATTTCAGACTGCTTTCTATACCTTATCTCATCTGACCCTCATCCCTTTGAGCTGATGCTACAAGTATTATGAGGAATCTGTGGCTTGGGGCGTTTAAATGGCTTGTCTGAAGTTACACAGCTGTTACAGTATAAGAGGAGAGATTTTAACCCAGGGCTCATCAACTCCAAGTCCACCTCTCTATCCACTACACTAGACTGCCCCCAGTCATCAGGTTATCCATCTGTTCATATTCATTCTTCCTTTCAAGTTCCTAGTGAAATAAATTTCCAGATTAAGTGATCAAGTTCTTTGTTGCCACTATTCCCTTTCTTTTCATATACTTTTATTTCCCTATGAGCCTGCAATCTGGGGGGAGGTGGAGGAAGCCTTCTTAAATTTAAACATTTAGATTATTTTCCCAAACCAGGGAAGGCGTGTCAAAACATGGCAAATGCCAGGGGGGGGGGCGGTTAGGAGGGAACTTAATTTGTACTAGTCTTTTGCATCAATCTGAGAACTCATGTTAACTGTCTCCCTAGAGTATAGAACATGGCAGAATTCCAAGCAAAAGGCACAGGACAGCTTTTCTGAACAATTTTCTCTCTCTTCCTAAGTTAGTTCTTCATGTTTGGCTGAAAGTGTTATAAATTCACAGAACATCATAAGTACTGTTTCTAAATCTACATAGAAGAGATTCTGTGGCCAAAATAGAAGTGATATTTAGTATCTATCATTTCTCATTATATTTGCCACTATTCTCCTTCTCCAGGTCATATAATCCAAGGTGATTAAGGTTCTTTTTTACAAACAATATAAACAAACTGAGTATGAGAGTACAAATACAAAATACGGCCAGGTTTTCAAATATAAAAGGAAACTATGCTTATGAGAAGCTTGCCTGTTCATAAATGAGCCAATCTGCAAACTAATACATTATGTCCAGACCCAGGAAGAATGAAATCAAAGCTTTCATTACTGGTTTTAAAATTTTAATTAAATTCATTAAAATGAACCAAAAACCCTCTTCATTATTTACAAGTAAAATATACCAACATAATTATTTTAACACCATTTTGCTTTAAATGAACTTCATTCTTGAGGGAGAAGTGGGGAGGTTGAGCCCTAAATTAAATTTGTCTATACTTGGATCATTTCAAATGGACTCTTTCGTGCATACAGGATATCTAGACAGTAGCACCTCCTTACAGACATGTAAGACTTCACTTAGCTATACCATTTTAGAATGATATGCATGAAAATTTTACTACATCCCCCAAATGCACATTCTGATTCATTTCTAAAATCCCCAATTAGGTGAAAATTTTATTTCCCCAAATCCATACGCGGTATTCAGTTGGCTATTCATTGATTGATGGATTTTTACCATCTGTGACTAAGGAGCAATTTAAAGGCTCAAAGAGCCTAGCCTCTGGTAAAAAGTCTATGATGTTAAGCAGATTATCCTCAGTGATTAAATATTTTATGCCCTCTGGGATCATCTATTATCTTTTGATATTTCCTTTACAGACATAAAGAAAGCTAAAATATTGTTTTGAAAAGGAAAGAAGATCTTAGCCAACCTCCTACTCTAAAAAAGAGAAACTTGAACTAACATGTACAGTGCTTCTTAGTGGTTGCAAAAGTCCCACTTTGACTTCTTTAATTTGCAACTTAAGTTCCCTAACAATACAAGAAAAGATTTTTAAAATTACAGTGTAACCAAGTAGTTTGGCATACCTGAGGTTATCATTTCCAAATAGCTTTCTACATTGCTTTACCGTTGATCCACAATAATGTTGTTGTAGTCTAATTAGCTCAGTTCATTTTTCGTAGGGAAAATACCTAATTTTTGCTATGTGTAATTACATAGGAGAGCAAAGAGCTTTGAAATCAGAAACTATATACCAAAAGGGGGGAAACTCTGCTATAATTGAATAAATTATAGTTTTAACCAAAAAAGTATTGAAACATATGAGTACTTAGCCTACAAGGTATCTCAGTGCTTTTTGGTTGTTAATTCTTTCTGTATTTAAAAATTCATTAAAGTTTTCTGCATTACAGACTTTAATTTTTAGGATTAATTCTATCAAACATGGAGTTTTAAGGTTAAAGAAGTCACAAGTGTCGATTCTGAAAATTTGATGCCATATTTAAAAAGTTTTTTAGAATTCCTTTTATTTATAGTTTCCTTTAACTTTAAAATATTTATGTATGTTTAATGATTAATTAATATATAATTATGCATAGGAAAAAGTTTGAGAATTATTACCAAAAGGTTTGATGCTGGTGATTTGAGGAGAGAAGAGGGATAGCAGAGATGTGAATAGCTCTCATTTCTGCACAATTAGCAAAAAACACTCCTATTTTCCTTCTAGCAACCCTACCTTAACTTCAGGAAGGTATAAATAACTCTAGAAAAAGATGATCAGGGCAACTAGGTGGCACAGTGGATAGAGCACTGGCCCTGGATTCAGGAGAACCTGAGTTCAAATCCTGCCTCAGACATTTGATACTTACTAGCTGTGTGACCCTGGGCAAGTCACTTAACCCTCATTGCCCTGCAAAAAAAAAAAAAAAAAGATAGAAGCAAAAACTCTATCATCATTTGGTTTAGGAAATAGAAAGAAAAGAATATTGGCAACATCTGCTTATTCATTGTCCTTGGCTATGAACAGTCAATTAGCACTCCTGTTTGATTCTCTGACCTGGCTACTAAGTATTGATTTTGATTGCCAATAGTCTGACTTCAAAATCTGAGCTACCACCCAGATATTCTGAGAAATTATTAGAAGCATATAATTAACTCCCTAAATCATGGGGAAGAGGTTTTTGGATGTAGGCCACAAAAAATGGGCATCTAAAAAAACCAATAAGCTGCTGTCATGTTTCTGTCATCCATGAGCTATTTTTTTTAATATATCAATGTGACACTAATAACCTATCAGCAGAATTTTCATTTTTTAGTTGTTTTTCTAGTCATACTGATGAGTTGTGCAATGGATTTTTTTTTCAACTGTTCCCCTTTGCAATAAATGACACGAACTTATGAGATGACCTCTGGGAGTTAGGAATTCAGTTTATGGTTTATTCATAGGAAATAGATTTAGTTTTGGTCAGGCAATTGGGGTTAAGTGACTTGCCCAAGGTCACACAGCTAGTGTCAAGTGTCTGAGGACGGATTTGAACTCAGGTCCTCCTGACTCCAGGGCTGGTACTCTATCCACTGCACCACCTAGCTGCCCCAATAGATTTAGTTTTGAAGGAAATCTTGGTTACATAGACTAACACAGTAATTTTACAGATGAGGAAACTGAGTCCCAGAAGGGTCACACAGGGAGTCAGTAGCAGAGCAAGGTTTGAACCAGGTTCTCTGACACCAAATCTAGTAGTCTTTCCATTATACAATGCTGATTATTCTCAGGAAGGTAGCCTCCGGGGGGAAGTCAAACTCAACCTTGGCCTCAACCTTTCATCTTGTCAGTGTAGTAGATCCAATTTCAAAGAACAAAAGAAACATCTAGTTTAATTATAACTGACTGTTTACAATTGAGTTGTCAAGCATCTGAATAATTTTCATTTGCTATATCATCTGTTCAGTTTTGTTAAAAGATAATAATGGGAGAAGATTCTTATTAAAACTAGTTAATACAATCTGTAGAATGAAGTCTCATCATATAATAGGAGCAATGAGAAGCACATTTTAGTAAAAACTGTAAGTCTGGATAACCTCAGGAATGTGTACTGATCTTTGCTTATTATTACTTTCTCTAGGAGAAAGCCTCAATATTTTGTTTTTAGAAATCAACAAGTGGTCCAACCTTGCACTTGCTGAATTATTGGCACAGTTTTCTCCTTTAAAACCAAAGAGTAAACTGGATTTTTCCCAAATGTGCTGCTTGGTTTTGCACAAATGCACAAACATATAATTTATTCTACATCTAAAACTCATTCACATGCTTTTCCAGGCAGTAACTATAAACTGCATGCTAGAAAATAAAACTGCTCCAAAATTAGCAGAAGAAATCATGTCATTACAAAACATTTAGCCACAATTGTAGCCTTGCAGTATAACCCAAATAAATGATTGCAAACATTTAATAGAGCTGAGGGTGTAGGAAATTATATGAAAGGGAGGCACACTGCACAGATCCTGGTCTTACCATAGATGGCTTATTGCTGTGGATTCCATATGGCTACAAATTCAAACTAAGAAGAGACCAGTTTGTCAGGACATTTAGTCATACCCTGACCAGACTTAGAAACTTTTGAATAAAATCAAAATAAATGATTGTGGGCCTGTCAAGAAAGTAGGCATCTATTAAATGCTGTTGAATGCTAATTAATCAGGTTAACTTAAGGAATAAAAAAGATCAACTGGATAGGGTAAAATCCTGATAGATTAATGTATTTGTAGATATGTAGACTCCCTCCAGGTATGCAAATCACAGCCCTTCTTTGCCATAGTATGTGGTGTTCATTTGTGGAAATTTATTTTGATTTGGGGACCCTACTTTTAGGCTGAGATTAGAAAGCCTTAGGCCCTCAGGGTCTCTCCCCCTCCTCTTCAGCTTCAGCTGAGCGAAAAAGCCTTGTGGGCTGTGCAAGACGCCAGGTCAGACAGCTGGGGGGAAAAAGAGCCCCCAGCTCCCTCCGACCTGAGCAGAGCTATCTGAAGGATAGCCTGTGCTGAGGCATGGGGCTTGAGAGCACACCTGGCTTTAGCATAAAGTAATTCCCTTTCTACACCCCTACCCCATCAGTTTTGCTCACGGGAATGTAAATCCTCTTGCTCTGAATCTGCAAAGGGTTTTGTTTAGTTTGTTTTTAAAATACAGACAATCTTAAAACAAAAATGGCACATAAGCCTTCCTATGCTTTGGATAGGAGTCAAACTTGCTCAGGTAGAATTTGTGGCTCAAAACGGCAGCCAAGGCCTGGCTGAAGAGGACATATGATACCACAAGCCACCAGGTAAAATTGTAGAATCCAAAGGTGATAGCCAAGGACACATAGATCATCAGTTCTGCAAAATAATTAGGGCCAGAAACATATTCAAACCAGTCTCCAAAAGGAATTCTGTAGTTAGAGTGAATGACCTTTCCTGAATCATTTTTCCTCATATTAGCCAGGATGACATGACACCTGTGCTGATGGACATCTGGTCACATTAGATCATAAGATCATAGATTTAGATTCAGAAGGTACCTCAGACACCAACCACTTCATTTATAGATGAGGAAGCAAACTATAGAGAGGTTCAATACTTGCCCAAGGCCGCTCAGGTGGTAAGAATATGAGGCAGAATTTGAATTCAGCTCTTTCTCCAAGTCCAGTGTTCTGTCTACTACACCATTCTGCCTCACTGGAGTAGGACTTAGTGGAGGAACTTAATTCAATTAAAGACAAATTTTAATTGAACTTCTACTAAAGACAGGGTGCTTTCTTAGGGCATATGGAAAAGACAAAGTATAGATAAAACCCCTATCCTCAGTCTAATTGGGGAAATGGTATAAACACAAAGAAAGTTAAACAGTAATACAGTAGTTAAGTAACAGTTCCATACAACAATGCCAGAAGTGGCATGTGCAAGATGTGACACATTTCCACAGAGACAATAAAAATATAGTGCTGTCTCTTGGTATCTGAAATAGTTTCTACTCCTGTTAACAAAGCCATGAATTGGGAAAAACAAGGAAAACATGTCCTGAAAGCTTGAAGTAAGACAGGACTCTGCTTTGGGCAGCCAGTTATCCTGGAACAGATCTACTCTTTTTTTTTTCTTTTTTTTTTTGGTGAGGCAATCGGGGTTAAGTGACTTGCCCAGGGTCACACAGCTAGTAAGTGTGTAAAGTGTCTGAGGCCGGATTTGAACTCAGGTCCTCCTGAATCCAGGGCCGGTGCTCTATCCATTGCACCACCTAGCTGCCCCCAGATCTACTCATTTTGAAAGCACAGAATGTATTATTAATCAGTCAACAAGCATTTATTAAGCCCTTACTGTTTGCCAGGCACTGTGCTAAGAGCTTGGTGTACAAAGAAAGGTAAAAATACAGCCCCTGTCCTCAAAGAGTTCACATTCTAATGGAAGAGACAACATACAAATCACTACATCCATGTAAGATGTGTATACAGTGTAAGTGTGAGATAAAATGAGAAGGCAATAGCAGTTGGGGTCGGGGGAGGCAGGGTCCAGAAAGGCCTCTACAAGATAGTGCATAGGTGTGTTTGTAGGTAGCAGGGAAGCAGCCAGTAGATGGGAAGAGATTGAAGTTTAGTGAAAGAGTGGGATAATAGAGGGGGAAGTCTTTTACAGAAAACAGGATGGAATGGGATCAAGGGGATATCTATAAAAGGTTAATCTTGGCAAGGAGAAAGACCATCTCTTCTTGTGACACAGAGATGGAGGAAATAGTGAGGGAGGATGTCTTAGTGATGTGAGATGAGGAGGAGTAGAGAAGAGGGAACTCTTAGCAAATGGCCTCAGCTTTTTGGTGATCAATGAGGCAAGCACCACAGCTGAGGTGGTTGCAAGGGGATGAGGGGGAGATTGTGCCATGGGAGATTTGAAAAAGGATGAAAAGGTTTGCAATGGTTGCTAGTGGAGAGTGAGATAGTGAATTAATGAGAGAGGTGTAAAAGAATTGCTAGTCTGCAATGAGGGATGAAATGAGGTAATAGCACTCTAATTTATAGTGGATCCAGTCACCATGCTCTGAAATTCTTCAGCCATAATTAAAAATAAGCTATGTGTATGTAGTATTTTTTAAGTAATGCCATTTTATAATTGCTAAATGTTTAACTTTTGATATTCTCCATGAGTATTATTAAGAGATATTTTCTTCCCATGAAGAATGGGATTCATTTTCCCTTTATTATTTTTAATTGTAAGACCCTCAAATATAAAAACAGTAATGCTTAACATGGTGCTAGCCTGCCAAAGTCACCAGCTGCCTGGTAAATGGTTGTGGATGGTGAAGTTGATGTAGTGTGTCAGAGTGAAAAAGGATCAATCAGTCAATAACATCTTAAGTACCTACTAATATCTGTGCTAAGTACTGGGGATATCAAGAAAGGCAAAAGATAGTCCCTACTGTCAAGGAGCTCACACTGGAAAGAAAGTTTAAAGATCTAAATTCTAATTCTGGCTTTACCACTAATGAATGTGTGATAGAGGAATGACTTAATTAACCTATGTGGGATTTAGTATTCTAAGCACTAAAGTGAGATGATCTTTGAGGTATCTTCTATATCTAATGCACTGTGATTCTATAAAATTTATCTGGATCCCAGAACAAGACTAGAAATGAGAAACAATGGATGTTCCTTTGTGTTTCTTTCTGTCAACTTATCGAACTGATGAAAGTCAATAAATGATCTATATAACAAAAAATTTCTCTACCCCCAAGTCATAGAAGAGCCATGTATAGTCCTATTCTAGCTGGAGTTGGAAGGGTTTTTGTTATATATCTATATTTACACCAGGGTTTGAACTAAAGAAAGAGACTTTGAAATTTAGTATGTGCTCTGAGGGCTGTTGACTCTGGCAGAGTTGTTAAATCATTTCAAGCTTTGAGAGAAAATATGTATAGTAATCTTGAAGAAGTAGGAATAAGAAGTGGTAGTAGTAGCCAATCTTGGCTATTTTTCCTGGATTATAGGATGAGAAATAGACTAATTCATGGAAATTTTGGTGAAAAGAGTCCAATGGAGTTATTCAATTAAGATTCATCTGGCTGTAAGAACAGTTTTGATCCAGTTCTGAGGAAGTGACCTGGGGACTAGACAGAAGGGACCTAGTTTCCTCAAGGACCAAAGAAACCAAGAAGAATAGAACCTAGACCTAGAGTAGGGTTGATACTTGTAAAAAGCCACTGTGTGTTTGCAGGAACCACACTCAAGTGAGCCAAGAGAATGGACTTGTAATTGTTTTTTGTGTGTAGTCTCTGTTTCAAACCTCCATGCAGATAAGTTCATTTTTTTCACACCAAACAATTGTTGTGCACAATGGAGAGAGGTATATTGTAAAGCAGGAAAAAGGAGGAGACTATGGATTATTCTTACTCCACTTGATCATGTCAGGGGAACCTAAAAACAATTTCTCAGGGCTACTTTTTAGGTTCTTGTTGTGACACTTTTTTCTAAGTTGTATTCTCTGCTAAATATGAGGTTGAAACTCCAAAGTGATATGAATTATCTATCAAAAGAAAAAGGGGCACCTTGGACAGCTACCATTTAGTTTTTCCTCTGACATTGCTTCTAAGGACTCCTATTAAACGTCCAAAAGGTCATTCAATGTAAAATAACCTTAAAATAGGTTTAGATAGAGGCAAAAATATAAATGTTACCTCTGAAGACATAAATTTTCCGCATCTCACATAATGAAACATCGTTATCCAATTTCTTTAATTTTGTCCTTAAGAATTACCCAACTTCGGGGCGGCTGGGTGGTGCAGTGGATAAAGCACCGGCCCTGGATTCAGGAGTACCTGAGTTCAAATCCGGCCTCAGACACTTGACACTTACTAGCTGTGTGACCCTGGGCAAGTCACTTAACCCCCATTGCCCCGCCAAAAAAAAAAAAAAAAGAATTACCCAACTTCAGCCCTCACAAGCAAATGTATATTTCTTCTTGCAAGATATATATTTTTTATATTTATATATATTATATATATATATATTAATTGAGCAACTAAGTTTATGGTAAAACATAATATAATAAAGTAGAAAATAATAATGTTCCAGGAACCAATATCTTAATAGAGCTCTTTTATTCTTTGGACTTAAAAAAGTTTTATCATCAAGAGACATTTTGGAACAAAACTTTGTTCATTGGGCAAGGGTAGAAAAATCAAGTAATTCATGATGAATTAATCCTCCTGTTTAGTTGTGCACTAATCACTATTTTCCTGTCTCAAGGTCCAAGGCAAGGAATAAGCAGGAGAACTATTAATCACAAAGTTCCATGGTGTGAAGATATCTTTGACCATTTCCAGAGTCTCACTGTGATCTTATTTTCCCTTGCTGTTTTTATGGTTTTTAACAACATCTAGATCACAAAAATCATTCAGATTACTCACCAACCTAAGCCCTAAAATTTGACTGGCTAAGAAGGTCAAAAACAACACCTAACAAAAATTTCTTGTTTGTTATTAATTTATCCATTCACCATAATCTGCTTCCTTAGTCCTAGCCAAGAAAATACCTAATGTTACATAATTTTACTTACAAATGTCTCCAGTTGAAAACAATACTAATCTCATAACACTTAGGTAATGTGAAGTTTGTATGCCTATTTCTTACTTTGACTTTTTTAAGGAGAAAGTTTTATGAATAATTTTTAAATCTATATTAAATTTAGAATTCTAACAGCACTACCCTCCAAGGCTTGGCTTTAAAGTGGATACTCAGTATCCCATGAGGATTTTTTAATATAGCAGCATTTTACTCAAAGGTACTAGCCATCTATGATAGCTCAGTTGATTGAGAGCTGTTTTACTTGCTATCTAACATTACCCCCCTTTTCTCTTCATTAGAAAAACCAATGAATTTTTTTCATCCCAGTTAGCTCAGATTTACACTAGTTTCATTGTTTAACATTTCTGGAATGTAATAGGTTCCAAAGAATATTTCTTTTTTTCTCATTAATGTCCTAAAATTATTCTTCTAAGTTCATAAATTTACACCAAGACTAAACTTTGTTTCATAAATTCCTTTTAGTCATTTGCTTTCATTCATAATTAAAGAAGGAATTTATAGTATTGAGTGAAACTCAGCAGGGAAAGTCTTGCATCTTTTCTGGTTGGACTAGTAAAACTTCTATTTAAACTTCAGATTTATTAAAGTAGATGCTACATCTCACCTGCTTGAGGGTTTTGCTTATCCAGAAGGATATTTCGTAAAATTATCCAAGTGAAAAAAGAAAATAATTATTTCATTTCCTATGAGTTATATAAACCCCTTAACTATATTACTGAAATTTAAGAACTATCCATTTATAGGAGAATCAAAACTAGTTGTTGGTAACTAAATTACTTAAGTACCAAGCTAGGTGTAGATATTTTTTTTTTCAATGTATATCCCATAATGTGTTGTTGCAATTGTAAGGCCACATATGTGACTATACTAATTCCTTCCCTCTTCCTCTTCTGAATGGTTTATATAGCATTGTACTGAATTAGTTTGTAGAAATATAAATCCAGGGACTAAGAGACAAAAAGCAAAGGAAGCTGGAAAAATGACCACCATTGTGTCAGTCATCTATGGAACTACAGAGGAGCAAAATATAAAATATAAGTCACTGGTTTATACCCTAGTGTGGGGCTCCTTACTTTGGAATATGACAGCACAAACTGTATGGGAAAATAAGGAATAGGAAGAAGAAAACCAATACTGCAAGAAGAAGAAAGTAGGACTAAGGGGATGATGGAAAGAAATATTGTCCAGTTGTAATGGATCCTAAGTCTCTAGCAACTATAAATAAGTTGTATCAAATAATCTTATGGGTATTCAATTCAACAAGCATTTATTTAGTATGACTGGCTTGGTGCTGAGGATACAAAGACAAAAACAAAGCAGTGCCTACCCTCAAGAAGCTTATATTCCACTAAGATATAATTATCAATATCCACATTTCCATGTGCAAAGCTATTTATGAGGCAGGTCCTGCTTTCAAAGCAATACAAATCTTGCTCAAGGAAACAGGCTAAGAAAGAAAAAGATCAAAACTTAAATGAATTTTACTGTTGTTACAATTTGACTGGCCAAGAAGGCTAAAAACAACAGTTGACAAAAATTTCAGGTTTTCCCTTGTTTAGTACTTATTGAACTTCTAGACTGTTTCATGCTATTTTTTAAACCTACAACACCTTTTTTACAGGAACGGACATTCATTTCTCCATTCAATTACCAAGAACCATTAGAAACTGGAAACCATATTTAATAACCTTTTTATATGTTTTCTGTACACAGAGACATGAAAGGTGAGAAATGGGTAGAATAGAGATAAGAGAAGGGAGAGAGAGAACAAAGATAAGAGAGATGTTATGAAAGTGTGATATAGGAGAGTAAGCCAGCCTTGGAGTCTGGAAGACCTGGGTTTGGTTCCCCCTCTGACACATACCAGCTGGGTGACCTGGGTAAATCAATGGTCACTTAGTTCAGGAGTCTTCAAACTGTTTTTTATCATGTACTTCTATCATATGGAGAAAAAGATAGAGTATTTATTAAACACTTATTATATGCCAGGCACTGTGCAAGGCCCTCAGTATATAAATACAAGCAAATAGGACAAAGAACTTACTTCCTCAAGGAACTTACATTCTAATAGAGGACAACGCATAAAAGGGATCTGGGGAAGCAGGGAGGGGCACACAGTGGCCAGCAAGGAGGAGGAGGAGACATATGGAAAGTCAAGGCATGGTTAAGATCCTTCCTGAAATGGAGTCACCAATGAGGGGAATGATGCCTGAGGACAGAGTTTTCACTGGGGAGGAAAGGGCAGCATAAAAAAATTTTGACACATGTACCTCAATATGTATATATGCACATATTTATTGATTGATTTGTAAATTAGATTCCTGTATTACCACACTAATAATTAAGTGTATTATTAAGTATATATTTTTACATACCTAAAAATATAAAATATAAAAAGTGAGATAAATGAGATAAAGATGAAATCCTATTTGATCCTAGATTTAATAGGGAGCCACTGGAGGTTACTTAGAGGTGGGAGTGACATAGTCAGACCCATCCTTTAGAAACATCACTTTGGCAGCTGTGTGGAGCATGAAGTAGAGAGAGGAGATACTTGAAGCAAGGAGACTAATTAAAAGGTTGTTGAAAAAGTCCATGTGAGAAGTGATGAGGGCTCAAGCTATGGGAGTAGCCGTGTGAGTAAAGAGGATGCAGATATAAGAGATGTTTTGGAAATAGAAATGACAATATTTGGTTGGATGAGTGACAGTGAGCAGTGGAAGATAAATGCTGAGATAGTGAAAATGGGTGATTAGAATGATTGTGGTAGGGAAGTTTGGGAAAAGGAGTCAAATTGGGGAGAAAGGTAATGTAATAAGATCACCATAAGATGAAGATCACAATTGATGCATGCCTCCTTATCCTTTGTGACTTTCTTTAAACAGAGAGAGAGAGAGAGAGAGAGAGAGAGAGAGAGAGAGAGAGAGAGAGGACTCTTACTAAGAGGTAACAAATTGCCCTGAGCTTAGAGTTTGAGGGACCCTCTTGCAGCCACATGGTGATCTGAAAATGCAAGAGAATTTGTGCAATGGTAATTGTGTAGCTGCTGCTGTGGGTTCTAGACAGCTTTAGGTTTTAACTGCCCCTGAGGGTTCAATACTCAGCTCAGAGGCTGGGGCAGGTGGAGAGGAGGGAGTAGGGCAGTATTGGGGGATGAGTGTAGGTGTGGTTGAATTGGAGGCAAGCCCTAGGATTATTTGTTGTGGAGATAGTGAGATGTGACCCTTCTTCCTTCCCCCACCCCCGACAGGTTGATCACACATCCCTTAGGGTCTTACCATGATCCCCACTTTGGAGATCACCTCATAAATTTCTAGGGAAATTGTCAGACAATGAGTTACAGTAGATCTATTGATCTGCATTATTGTGGAGAGTTTCTATACAGGGAATTCCTTTTGCTGATACAGATCTAGACCAAAATAACAATATATATATATATATATATATATATATATATATAAAATACATATATGGGTTTTAACTGGAGAAACAGTTTTACACAGGGTGGTGTTCAAAAGTATATCTTCTACTTTGCTTTTTATATTCAGTATTTTACAATACAAATCAAAATGTGGCTTACTATTAGAGATATTATTTTTGCTTGCTTGGTAATTAATATGACTTTCTCCTTTAATATAGCAAGAGGGCAAGAGATGAGGATACCAAATGGTTTTTAAAACTTCCTGATTACTGACATTTGCATGTTATCAAACTTTAGAAGCTTATTCAATATACAGTACTGACACATACCATACATTTATAATTATTTATTAATAGATTTTTTTCCTTTGTTATTTGGATGGTTTCTTTATCAGGAAAACACACCAGGGCATGTTAAAATATGCTCTCAGAAGAGTTCATGTGTATCTATGACCATAACATGAATGACTTAAAGGCAAAACCCCAAAAGTTTTAATGTTCTGATGTTTTATTTGTAAAATAGGAAGTATGTGATCTAGACCTTTTCAAGGAATATAAAGTATACAGGACAGTGAGAAGTTCAATAAAAGATTTTTTAAATTAAAAAAAAATAGGAAGTATGGTGTATGATATAGCAGAAAGGGTACTGGACCTGGATCATATCACACCTTGCCCAGAGGCAAGTCTCTTCTCTTTCTGCAGCATTGAAGGGACAGGGTTAGGACTCATGTCTTCTGGAGTCCCTCCCAGATCTAGAGTAACCAGCACCAGTTGTTTGCTAAGTAAGGACCATAACACTAAAGCTTTTAAAGAGTAGAAATTTTTCACCTTATAGTATATTCAGGAACTAAAGATTTTTAATTCAATTCAAATCTTTAAGGATTTCTTCTATACTATACAATGAATTTTTAATGCCTCAGATGGATCTAATGTGAATTTTATTTTGGTGGGGCAGTGAGAGTTTAGTGACTGGCCCAGGGTCACACAGCTAGTAAGTGTCAAGTGTCTGAGGCTGGATTTGAACTCAGGTCCTCCTGAATCCAAGGCTGGTGCTTTATTCACTGTGCCACCTAGCTGCCCCTGAGAAATAATTTATTAGACCCTGCTTAAAAAGAAAATGGAAGAGCAATGATTAATCCAGAACTTCAAAGACAAGGCAAGAGCATTTTTAAGCACCAACTATCTTTCAGGCTTTGTGCTAAAAAGCACTGGAGTACAAAAGAAAGCAAAAACGCAATTTTAAAGGAGCACATAATCAAAAAGAACTTATTTGTACTTGTTTTATCCGTCCTCATAAGGCATTTGCTCATCTAACCTCTCCTGCCTACATCAGAGACATTATTAGTCATTGTTCGTATGGAATAATATGCTTCTATATTTCCCCAGCTCAGATTCAGTCACTCAAAAATTAGCAAGGCCCAGAGTTTTGCTTGAGCTAATAAATGATTGTCTTTCACAAAAGAATTACAAATAGAACCCTGATTAATCAAAGTACTAGTTTTTGGTCCTCTCTATTTGTCTTGAGCCGGCCCTTTCTGGTTACATCTGGATTTTTAATTTTTTCCCCAAAAAACTAAGTAGGAGTTAAAAGAAAAACTTGTAACCCCAGAAGGGCAGGAGCCTGGATGATTCAGATACACAGCCTGATGGGTGTGGTCAGAATAGGCAGTGTACTGTCCAAAAGAAGATTTGGGCTGCTTCTAATATCTTTCTGGGAGGTTTAATAAATCTAATCCATTTTCCTCATAAAAGTGAAATTTCTAAGAATGGTATCAACCTATTCCTAAATTACTTAAAAATCGTGGCTATCCTCTTTGACTTCTCTGTTTTGATTTTTTAAATTGAAAACTTTTATTTGAATCTGCATGTAAAGAATACCCACTAAACAAAAAGAAAGTAGAAAAATGTCCATGCTAAATTAATCTGTGTAGATTGGCATGTTCCCACATTTCACTGGCATAAAGGAAATTAATTAAACACCATTTCTGCTTTACATTAATTTTTTTTGTTCAGTTTGGGAATTTGTGTTTTGGAGGAACTTGAAGTATGACAGCAAATTCAGAAGCTTCTAATTACAATACAAACTTTCCAGTGCTCTGAGGAGGAGGTAGTATTAAGAGACACCTGGATAGTGCAAGGGATAGAGTGTGTGTAGACCTGAAGTCATGAAGACTGAAGTTCAAATCCAGCCTCAGACACTTACTAGCTATATGGCCCTAAGCAAGCCACTTAATCTCTGTCTGCCTCAGTTTCCTCATCTGTAAAATGGGGATAATAATAGCACCTACCTCCCAGGGCGGTTTTGAGGATCAAATAAGATGATATTTGTAAAGCACTTTGCAAATCTTAAAGTTCTATATAAATGCGAGCTATTATTATTAAAGCAAATAATGGTTTATCATTAGGAGAAAAATGATGAGAGATGAGCATAGACAAGGATGAAAATGATATGGTTCAAAATGAAAAGTCTGAGCAAAATCTTAGGATGCAGACAAAGACTAGAGGTTATTTTTATCAGCCCCCTTTTGAATTAACAACAAGAGAAACAGTTGACATCAGTGAAAGAACAAGAAAAATACTATGCCATTTAAAAAGAGAAGTGACCAAAGAGGATTCTGTAGGGAAGAGGGAAAGAAATCAAATATTCCTAAATGGCTTTAAAAACCACATAATACAGTACTGTGTGAACTGACTGTCATTTTTCTCTTCTATTCACTCTCTCATCTGGGTTTTTCCATGCTTATTTAGTTCTTAGATGCCAATGTTTTTTTTTTAATGTATGCAGCTCTATTAAAGTGCAATTAGGTGATGAATGGGTGCCATGCAAGCCAGGTACATGCCAGCCTCTGGCTCTAGCCTAAGAGGCTTCCCAGGAGGTGAGCCTGATCCAGGGCTATACCCAGAGATTCTGGTCAGTTCCAAAGTGGCTGTTCTGGTGTACATTCCTTACTGGGATAAGCCCCAGGGTGTCCAAGTTGGAAAAAGAAGCTTTGTTTCTTTTGATTTCCTTCATGTTGTACTTTGATTATATGGCACACCCACCTATCTATTTGTGAATCCATTTCCTTGGTGTAAGGAGTCCTTCTGAATTCCACTCTCCCTTCATCACTAAATCCAGATTGATAGCTTAAGGATTACCCTTTCTGTCACTTACTATGAAAGACAGATACAAACCAGTTTGTTGTAGGTTTTTTTACCTTAACCACATAGCTGCAAAGCTGAGTGGATAATCAATCATCCTATGACTAAATCCATCTGGAACAAATTTGAAGAAGTGGTCATGTATGTTTCTTTCTTTTAAAAAAAACTAAACTAAAATCAGGGTTGATCTTTTCAACAGTTCAGAAGGGGAGAAAACATTTAATATACTCTGTAAACAAGATTTATTCCCTGCCCTTCCCTTGCTACCTCAATTCCCACTATCCAATTAGTGTTGAGCTTAATCCACCTGAGGGCAGCATTAGAATTTCTGGGAAAGAGGCATTTTTTACCCCCTCATCGATGAAGTCACAATCTCTACTCTTGACTCTGATTAAATATGGCAAGGATACTGTCTACACACTCAGCACACAAACAGGTAGAGACCACTTTGGAAATTATGAATTAAAATGACAGTCAATAAGGAAGAGCATTTTGTTAATGGAGCCACTTTCCACAGCTTTCATCAATATGCTATGTTCCCTTCCTCCTTAAACAACTGATATCTATAGCTCCATGCTCTGCAGATTCTAACTGGGAATGTAGGTATCAAGGACCATTTAAAAAAAAATAGCCAACCTTTAATTTGCAGGATTAAAGAATGTCAGAATTAGAAGAGCTAATTAGGAATCTGACAACATCCTCAATAAATTGTCATCCAGTCTCTACTTGAGGAAGCAGTCTTGTTATGGGAAACCCATTAACCTACCAGGATATCCCATTCAACTTGCGTTTAGCTCTAATTATTAAGGCAGGCTCTTCTATACTCCCCAACCTTGTGACGTAGGTACGACAAATATTTCTCTTCATATAATAGATGAAAATAATAAAGCCCAGAAGCATTTGCCAATGGTCATACAGTTGATAAGGAAAACTTGAATCCAAACTTTCTTGACTTGAATTCCAACATTATCTATGATGCTTTAATAAGAGAGGAGTGGGAAATGATATTGAAAAAAGTTAAGCTGTAGCTAGATTGAGTCTTTGAATGCCAGGACAAGGATTTTGGACATTATTCTATACCTAATGGGGAAAATGACAACAGGGCGATATGTTTCAGGAAGAGCTATGTTCAAATCCAATTTCTGGCACATTTTGGCTTTGTGACCCAGAAAAAAAATCATAGGATCATAGACTTAGAGCTCAAAGGGACCTTACAGGTCATCTTGTCCAACCCCCTCATTATACAAATGAAGAAACTAATTTCTCCATGCCCCAAATCGGCTTTCTTAAGATTATCTATAAGCTGCAAAGCAGTTGTGGATCTATTTTGATGGAGGGAATAAGGAGCCATGGAATACTTTTTGTTTGTTTTGGGTTTTTGGCTGCGTTTGGGGTTTTTTTGTTTTGTTTTATTTTGTTTATATAAGATTTCCAATTTCAGATTTTTCTCCCTCCCTTCCCCCCTCCCTTAGACAGCAGGCAATCCGATATAAGTTTTATAGGTAGATAGATAGATATATATATGTATATATATACATACATATACATAACAACATTAAACATATTTCTACATCAGTCATGCTATAAGAGAAGAATCAGAGCAATAAGGAAAAACCTCAGAATAGAAAAACAACAGCACCAAAAACAAAAGAAATAGTATGGTTCAATCAGCATCCATATGCCATAGTTCTTTTTTTTTTCTGGCTTTGGAGAGCCTTTTCCATCATGAGTCCCCTGGAACTTTCTTGTACCATTGTATTGGCGAGAAGAATCCAGCCTATCACAGTTGATCAACACAAAATGTTGATGATACTGTGTATAATGTTCTGGTTCTGCTCATCTCACTCATCATCAGTTCATGCAAGTCCTTCCAGGTTTCTCTGAACTCCTTCTGTTCATCGTTTCTTACAGCACAGTAGAATTCCATTACATTCATATACCACAACTTGTTCAGCCATTCCCCAACTGATGGGCAACCCCTCAATTTCTAATTCCTTGCTACCACAAAAAGAGCAGCTATAAATATTTTTGAACATGTGGGTCCTTTTCCCCTTTCTATGATCTCCTTAGGAAAAAGACCCAAAAGTGGTATTGCTGGGTCAAAGGGTATGCACAGCTTAATAGCCCTTTGGGCATAATTCCAAATTGCTCTCCAGAATGGTTGGATTAGTTCACAGCTCCACCAACAATGCATTAGTGTCCATGGAATACTTTTGAGCCAGAATAACATAATGAAAGCATTACCTTCAAATACTTTGTGTGGGAAGCAAAACAATTACACATATATAATTAAACTTTGCTCATTTACCCTCATTGTAGCAGTCAGTCTGATAGTAAAAAGTAAGGACATTTCTCAAGAAATAGTTGTATTAATTTCAAATATACTCATGACTTTATAGATGGAGAGTGCAAAAAATCTTGAGTCACTATCATAAAGAACTTTATTAGAACTTAATGAATAGTTTAAAATAATTTATAAGCCTGTTTATATTTGGAATGTAGATATTATTGATAAAATAAGTGCTATTTAGAAACAATACTTTCCCTCTTAAATAGGGTAAATGCTTTCCCAGTTAAGAGTAGCTGGAGCAGCTAGGTGGCACAGTGGATAGAGCACCAACCCTGGAGTCAGGAGGACCTGAGTTCAAATCCAGCCTCAGATACTTACTAGCTGTGTGACCCTGGGCAAGTCACTTAACCCCAATTGCCCCACCAAAAAAAAAAAAAGAGTAGCAATTGTTCAGCAATCACATTTATTCTATCTTTTCTTAAGATTAAAAAAAATTTCTTGAGTATTTTATTTTCCCCAAGTACATGTAAAAATACTTTTAACATCCATTTTTAAAACTTTGAGTTCCAAATTATCTCCCTTACCCCCCACCTCCCTACCTCCCCAACGCCCCCAACCCCCACTAAAGGCAAACAGTTCTGTATAGGTTATACATGTGTAGTCATGCAAAACATTTCCAAATCAGTCATGTTGAATCACATTTATTCTAAAGACAAAACCAAACATCCACTCAAAAAACCATGAGTTATTTATCACAAATTCCAAATCAGCGCAATCCTAATTGATATAGTTTTAACTGTGATTTTGGTTCTATGAAGCAATATGCTGCTCTTGAGAAATCTTTTAAACCACTCTTTTCCGTCTCTTACCTTTATCTAGTAAACTGCAGAACATTTATTGATAGTTTTAGCAGGAAATTGGTTAGAAGTTCCCTGCCATAAATGGTTTATAAATAGAAAGTTAATGGCAATATTCTTTTCACATTTTCCTAGGCAATGACTATGTGGGGGCAATGAACTCAATCTAGAGTTAGAGTTACCACCCTACTTTTTGTTTTTTGTTTTGTTTTGTGTTTTTTTTCAGTAAGGCAATTGGGGTTAAGTGACTTGCCCAGGGTCACACAGCTAGTAAGTGTTAAGTGTCTGAGGCCGGATTTGAACTCAGGTACTCCTGAATCCAGGGCCGGTGCTTTATCCACTGCCACCTAGCTACCCCACCACCCTACTTTTAACAAAGTGCTGTGAGGCGACAGGTAATAATAGTTGAAAGGCAATAAGAACTCATATTCATACAGAACTCTTATAAATTTACAAAGTACTTTGGTCAGAATAACGTTTTCAGGTAGATAGGGCAAGTATCCCCATTTATTTTCTGCCACCAACAGCTAATTAATTGATCCAACCCTTCTGTCAGGAAAAACTTGGGAATGAGCAAAGAAGATAAATCCATTTTCTCCCCTTACCTCTAGAGGAAATAATTTTTCCCTAGAGAAAAATTGTAAGAGAAAAGAGTTTGAGACAACAAAATCTAGAAAAGTTGGAGTTTGAATGCTAGCCTAATAAAATCAGAGCTTAGAGTATTTGAAAATATATTGGCTAGCTTATGGTATAGGCCAAAGGAAATTTAACTATGTTTAGATCCCATTTTATTCAATTTTGACATTCCAGCTTTTCTTTGAAGACCTCCCCACAGCCAAAATTTGGCAAAGGTAAAACACCTGGTTTATCCATTTATTGGCCAATTTAAGTTTCCATCTTGGAACACCTCATAAACAAGGACCTTGCCTTCACTCATACTTCTCAGAGGTGAAGGTCTGCTTGAGATGATCTGTATTATCTATATATACACCCCTCATTTTATTTGCCATTAGATTGAAATATCTTAAATCCTGACATATGGAAGGGAATTTCCTTTGTAAGAAATAGCACAAGAGAATAGCAAACACCTAAGGCCTTGCAAATCCATAAAAATCACTTCAAAGAACAAATGAACTTAGTTTGAGTGCCCAGCGGGATATATTCTGTTAATAAAATGCCCCAGACCATGTTCAAATACAAATCTTTCAAAGAGCTCTCTCTAATGTGACTAGTTACCAAATTGGAATGGGCAAATCTGACAGCCTTGCCTTCTCTGCAAAAAGTCACCTTTGGTCCATAAAATACATTTTACTTTCTCCTAAGGCCTGTTTCTGGCAAATAGGTTAAACTAGTTAGGCTTTTTATATAATTAGTTGGAACTGGTGTATAAGTGCTGCAAATGTAAATAGAGATGCATGTCTCTAAACAGAAAGTACAGTTCTGTTACGGTGGACTTATAAAGTCAAAACCTAAGTTACTTGAGGGAGGCAAGTCTTTTATCAGGAAAAAAAAACTCCACAAGCAGCCACTTTAGTTTTTCTTTCACAAAGTATCTTGACTTGTTGGTTATTCATCTCTCTGGGACTATTGTATTTTGAAATGAGGGTTTAAGTACCTTCTTAAAGCTTCAGCTAGATCTTAATTAGTTCAAATCCCATGAAGTGGTCATAAGTATTTGAACTCACTATTCAACGTTATAATTATGTAAAATATGGTAACTGGTTGTTATCCTAATGGAAATATGCAGTGCAAATTCAAATAATGAAACCAGTAGAGGGAAGAAGGAATTCATTAATTGCACTAACAAGGACCTAACTGTAGTTTGGAACTGAAATTGGAACATAACTAAGACTGAATCTAAATATTAATTTAATTGGGAGGGGGGAAAGTTAGGTAGCACAGTGGATAAAGCACTGGCCCTGGATTCAGGAGGACCTGAGTTCAAATCTGGCCTCAGACACTTGACACTTACTAGCTATGTGACCCTGAGCAAGTCACTTAACCCTCATTGCCCCGCCAAAAAAACAAAAATTAAATTACTATCCCACAGAATGTGAAAAAATGAAGTAGTGTCATTAGTATGCAAATCTCCAAACTATTATTTTTTTAATTATTAAAACTATTATTATTAAAATTATTTAAAATTCTTAGTTTGCTAGTTTTACAGATGTGAAGTATGATTTTTCAAATGAAGATTTCATTTTAATTGCTTCAGGAAAACATTGCAAAGAAACCTGGAATCAAAAGTGTCATTATAACCTAAAAGCAGGTGTCTTAAGTCACTACTTCTACTCCCTTCTTTCTTTTCCTTCTTCTTCTTCTTTTTTTTTTTTTTTTGCAGGGCAACGGGGGTTAAGTGACTTGCCCAGGGTCACACAGCTATTAAGTGTCACGTGTCTGAGACTGGATTTGAACTCAGGTCCTCCTGAATCCAGGGCTGGTGCTTTATCCACTGAGACACCTAGCTGCCCCATGCTGTTCCTTTCTTAATCTGTCCATTTCTCTTTTCCTATTTTCCACAGAATTGCACACTCATCCTCTCTGTCAACTCTAGCCTTGGGTAGTTTCCCTTATTTTTTAAGTAGTTCCTTTATTTTCTAAGTAATTTTAAGCAGATTGACAAATGAACAGTCTTTAAAGTGCAGAACATGGTATAAAAAACTGGAGAAACCAACCAACCAACAAACAAAAAAAAGCCTGAGGCAATTTACTGACAAAACTTTCTCTTCTTTCCTCAAGCCTCCCTCAGAACCCCTTCAACCATGCTCACAGATGAGAATTTTATCTCATACTTGAAAAAATAGACTGTTCACTCTGAACTTCCTCTTCTCTCCTTCCCTATATCTCACAACTTCTAGACATCATTTCCATTCTCCACCCTTTTCTTGACTCTCTGATGATGAAATGACTTCTGTCCCTCTCTCTCTCATCCACCTTCTCCCTAGCTCCCTAACCTCTTTCCCTGATGCCTACAAATACTCAGATCTCTCTCATTCTTCAAAGGAAGCCACCAAATCCCTTATGAAATTTCATGTTCTTAGGCTCAGCCCATCACTCTGGCCTACTTGTTACTGAACAAATTAGCAATCTGGGGCTTCATGTCACCTACACATGTGAGAGTCAGAAAATCAGAAAATGTTCAAGCTAAAAGGGACCTTCCAGATAGTCCAGTGACCTTGTTTTTACAGGTGAAGTAAATCAAGCCTAGAGAGTTGAAATTTCACAAGTGGGAGAATTGGTACTTGAATCCAGCTTTTCTGATTCCAAAGCTAAGTTTTATTATGACACGCCAGCCAGGCATATGTCCCCAGAGCAGTGGGGACTAATGAGGAAGGAAGAAATGATAATCAGACTTAACCACAGGAGCATCAAGAAGGGATGCTTCTGGACCTCACTGCATCTGTGATCTCTTTAATAGAGACCCTTCCTGTAACACAGGGATTCTTTACCTTTTTTGTGTCATGGACCCCTTGCACCCCTTGTGGAAAGCTGTGGACCCCCTCTCAGACTGGTATCTTTAAATGAATAAAATAAAACACATAGGATTATAAAGGAAAGCGGTTGTATTGAAAGACAGTTACCAGGGGGCAGCTAGATGGTACAGTGGATAAAGCAGTGGCTCTGGATTCAGAAGGACCTGAGTTCAAATCCGGCCTTCGACACTTGACACTTACTTACCTGGGCAAGTCACTTAATCCTCATTGCCCCATAACAACAACAAAAAATCTTTAGATCACCCACACTTTTGACAATTTGGAGACTGGATGTTTCATGATTTTTAGCCAAGTAGCATTATTGGAGGAATATCAGTGTTCAGGAGGTAGATCTTTATTTCAGTAAGAATCATGGGTTGCTAGAAGCACTGCTCAATTTCCCAAATGATGTAGCTTGCTTGCTTTCTTCCTACTTATGGTTGATTGTGGGTCAATCAAAAATATCCTAATAAAATAAATAGTCCTTAACTTCAGGGAACTGCATTTTTGTCCCTGTGACAGACCGCAATTTTCTCCATGCTAAGAACACCTGAGTTCAAATCCAGCTTCTAATACTGATTGGCTGTATGACCATGAGCAAGTCACTTGAACTTTGCCTACCTCAGTCTTGTCATCTACAAAGTAAGAGAATTGGACACAATATCCTTTAAGATCCCTTCTGGCCCAATAGTTATGATCCTATGAATACATGAAAATCTGTGATCTTATTTCAAGTTTTCCCTTTTCAGAGGAGTTGGTGGCATAGAGAAAGCTAGTATTTCATTGGATAAAGCATTGAGCCTGGAATCAGGAAGACCTGGCCAAATTTGGCCAGCTGGATGACCCTGGGCAAGTCACTTAACCTCTGTTTGTCTCAGTTTCCTCAACTATAACATGTGGATAAGAGCCCTTACTTCACAGACTTATGAGTATCAAATGAGATAATATTTTGTAAGTGTTTAATCCAGTGCCTGTCACATAGGTGTTAGATAAATGCTTATTCCTTTCCTTTCCTATTAACTTTAAGTACCATAGAATACACCTTTTTTCTTTGAGTCCTAATATATACTTAATTTCCCTTCTCCTATAGCAAAAGTATCTCTTTTTTTGTCATTTGGTCATTTGAGATTAAATTAGCTTTCCAAGTAGAATGCTATACTGTTTCCAAATGTTACTTGTCAACTTTAAAATTACCACTCAGTCAAATACTTTTTTTAGCATTTGGTTTCATGCAGCATGACTTTTTTATTCAGCCTCAAATCAAAGTCATGTGAATGCTAAGATTAAATGCTCCTTCATTATGTGCATGTGGAATTGACCAACAAGTAGTTTGGGGGCGTCTTCCAGGGTCTACTCATCAGGAGGCCATAAGTCTGATTTTTGTATTTCTTACATACCCTCAATGAATCTGACCCTGAGCTTTGATCTATATAAATAGCATTCCTTTCTTGTTCAGTATATAATAGTGATCATGGACATGCACAGGAAATTGATGAGCTGACCTTGCTCTAGAAAATAATCCTTTCTCCTTAAAGAGCTGCTTTTATTCAGATAAGCCATCTATTAGTTTGACTGGACTAGATCAGAGCTTTTTAACCTGGGGTCCATGATTTTTTTTTGTATTTTGAAAACTCCATTTCAACATAATTGGTTTCCTCTGTAATCTTAGATATTTTATTTTGTGCATTTTAAAGCATTATTCTGAGAAGGGGTCCATGACACAAACAGATTAAAACCCCCTGAACTAAATGTTCTTTTAGGACCCTTCTAGCGCTGATTTTTTTCTGTCTATAGCATGAAGTTTAGAATATCCCTTTCACATATTTACAGTTCAAGACTGCAAAATAGAATAACTTCTGAACTGTGATAAAGTACATCTGCTGTTCTGTAAAATGGTCAACCCACCATCATTTTTCCACTGCCAAATTTCTTCTACCTACCTTGACTAAAAAAAAAAAAAAGATATAAAAGTGTAATCTTCCACCTACGTCTCTTAATACCTTGACCTTTGAAACACAAACATTACAGCAGTATCTATCTCCCTGTTAGGAATTATAATTTCACCATTTACCATTTGTCTGAGATCAGAGTAAATCACTTTTACTCTGGAGAACTGATCTTTAAGAAAACTGTCCAACCGACTTAACATTGAGCTAGTGAAAGTTGAGAAGAAAACTTAGCCACTTGTGTATTCAGCAGTCACTCAGTCAATAGATAGCATGATAGGTTTCTACTTGTGATAATTGTTACTTTCTGGGAGCTTAGGATGAGAGGAAAGGAACTCAACCTTGTAATTGCATCTTTTTAAATGGCTGTTCTTTCATCAAAGAAAAATTTATTTTAAAAAAATTACCTTCCATGTTCTGGTCCTTATTCAGCAAATAACTATGTTAATTAACTTCAAAATAGTTTTTTTGTTATATTCAGTTTGTTAAAGGAAAATTCATTAACAACATTTCTATCGGTAAATTTTTTTCCTCAAATTTGTTCGTAGTAAAGTGTTGTTTTTTCCTTTATTACCTATAGGATATGTTAACCTTAATGAGAGCCATATTTGAGATGTAAATATTTTTTAAATTCCATTGTTTAATAATAAAAATCTTTTCATTGCTGTGAAAAATTGCAGTAAACATCAACAATTCATTCTATTTTGGTTTATTAGTATGAAACTTCCTTTACCAAAGCAGATGGGCATCTGTTCTTCAATTTATAGTCTTCTTTGCCTGGGACTCCTAAAGGTTAAATGACTTGTCTAGAGTCACATAGGGGAAGAAAGTAAGCATTTATGTAGTACCTGTTTTGTAGTGTATAGGCACTGTATTAAGCACTTTTACAAATATTATTTCATCTGATCCTCATAACAACCCTGTAAGGTAGATGTTATTATTATCCCTATTTTACAATTGAGGAAACTGAGGCAGGCAGGGGTTAAGTGACTTGCCTAGGTAGTAAGTGTCTGAGATCACATTTGAACTCAAACCTTCCTGACTCCAAGCCCAATACTCTAGCTACTATACCACTAGTAGCTACCAGTGGCCAGGATATGTCAGAGGTAAGACTTGAATTCAGTTCTTCCTAATTCTAAAACCAGTTTTTATCTTATGTAGTGTTCTCCTTTCTCTCTCTCTCTCTCTCTCTCTCTCTCTCTCTCTCTCTCTCTCTCTCTCTCTCTCTCTCTCAGGAATTAATAGGACTACATGAATTTAGAGCTGTAAGGGACCTCAGTCAGTGCTCATCTACTCTAACCCTTTCATTTTATGGAAACTGGAGGGTAGAGATGTTAAAGCATTACAAGGTCACACAACTAAATAATTATTAAATGCAAAAAAATCCTGAATTCCTTGTAGCTGGTTGTACATTTTCTTTTTTTTTAATTATCAGTACCTTTTGTTTTTAGATAACTTTTATATTTCAACATGTTCTTCTTAGGGTAGTAGGAAAAACTGACATCAAAAGTGTAGGAAAATAGTTTTAAGAAAACTCGCAGTATCCATTTAAACTTATAATTCCATTCTATTAGAACCACAGTGCTTAGCTACCTCTTGAAATCGTGAAAAGAGTTTTCACAATTAAAAATTACTTATTGGGACCTCTTAAGCCAAGTCTGACAGCTTCACAATAAACAAAGTTAACCAAATCTGTGCCTGAAGCTAGAAGTCTTCATTAAAAGGTTTCCATAAATAAACCACTAAGTTAGTAAGAGAAAAATAACTTAAAGCTAACTTTGAGATTGGATGTTTAAATTGATTCATTTTCTTGTAGAAAAAAATATTACAGAATCTATGGGAGGACTTGATACTGTATTTTAAGAACTATATACTAAATTCAGGGAAAGTAAAGCAGAACAAATGTTTAGATCTACATTACTTACTGCTAAGAAATTCATTGTGAGGGCTGATTTAATTTGGCTGCATTACCCATTGTTTCCTTTAATAATTTTTTTCTAAATTTAGCAAATATTATTAGGCTGTTTTGTAGTTTAATGACAATCTAGCAACACCATAGCTTCTTTAGGAGTAAATATTGTATCTTTTTCCTTTTTTTTTTCCTTTTGGATCCCCAGTGCTCTAGCACAATACCTGGCAAGTTAATTCTCAAAGAGAAAGCTATTCCCAACACACTTGTACAAATGAACAGAAAATTAAATGTCAGCCATCCTGAAGAAACTAGTCATTTATCTAGTTCAGAGAGAAGGGTCACTTCTAGACTTTTTGCTCCTTTGATTAGGGAGCTCCTTATCATTCATATTTGTCTTGGCTCCCCAATTTAAATGTGATGGAATTTTAAAAGTAGGAACCTGAAATTTCATTTTACTCTAGAATCTTAGAATTCAAGATAGTCTTCCTGGTTTGCTTCAGGTAAAATGTTTAAAGCATAATTAAAGAGCAGAAGAATGCACTTTTTTATGTGGCTTCTTCCTGAGAAACATTTTGAAATCAAAACACTTAGCTTTCTTAAGTGCTTTCATTAAACAAATAGTTTTTTCCTTTTTCCCATCTTTCTTTTAGGTATTATTTATATAAACACTTAGACAATTATTTCAATGCTGCTGTTTCACAAGAAGCTAACAAATCTGATAGATGTTCATTTGGTTTGGTTTTTTTCCTAACATGGTAAAATACAAAGAGAGCCTATGGCATTAATTATTAGTATCTGAAGGGGCAGCTAGATGTCGCAGTGGATAGAGCACCAGCCCTGGAGTCAGGAGTACCTGAGTTCAAAATCCAGCTTCAGACACTTAACACTTAACTAGCTGTGTGACCCAGGGCAAGTCACTTAACCCCAATTGCCTCACTAAAAAAAAAAAAATCATTAGTATCTGATATCAACATAAAATTGAAATTGATTAGTAAGACAAGGAGAACCTTGCCTTTTAATGGTCCCAAACTCCTTTTAACATTAATGTTCTCTGGCTTCAGGTAATAGAAATAATAGTCCTCTACATTTTACAAAGCACTTTTCTCACAACAATCCTATAAGATAGATAGTATACATATCATAATCTCTATTTTGCATATGAGAAAATTTAGGCACAAAGTGGTGGCCTGATATGTGTCAGAGGTGGGAGGGGGGCTGCAATGCTGTCTGAGAATAATGCAACATCACAAAAATTAAAATGACCAAGAACTTAAAGGGCAATGGAAAGAATCCTGGTGGTTGGAATTATAGCATGTAACCAAGAACAGGTTGCATGTGAAAAGTAGCCTCAGAGATATCATATTGAAAAAGTATGTTAGATAGTCACGTAGCAAGAATGAGATCTAGGTAGACAGCCCTAGAGCTAAAGCGATACTTCATACTCTAGAGAACTGAGACCCCATTTCTACCAATGATTGTGGACAAACAATAGGGACAATGTGGAAGAGTAGAGTGCTAGGCTTAGCATCCGGAAGACTTACATTCAAATTCTGCTTCTCACTGCCTTTTGTGTGACCCTCAGCAAATCTTTTAACCTCAGTATATGCCAGGCATCTCCCTAGGACTTACTTACAAGGTTAGAGATGGCTGCAAACTGCCTACTACCTTGAATTCTCCATACAGACAAAATCAGAGAGATCACAGCTCTTTTGTGTATTTGGGTAAGAGCCTAAGAAAGAGACCTTATATCCAAAAAGAAACTGATTCAAGTTGTGTTCTGAGAGAATAAACAGAATATTGTGCCAGGTCAAGCCAAAAATCAAAGGATAAATAAATCCAAGGGAGTAGGCAATATTAAAGGAGTTCATGGCAAGAGTTCAGGACAGAGAATTCAACACAGAATACATCAGGGGGAATGTACCACTCAGGGAACAGTAGGTACAGGCGAAATGATCATTTTTCTCATGGAACTTCTCTACTCAAGAAAGTATACATTTGGGGCGGCTAGGTGGCGCAGTGGATAGAGTACCGGCCCTGGAGTCAGGAGTACCTAAGTTCAAATCCGGCCTCAGACACTTAACACTTACTAGCTGTGTGACCCTGAGCAAGTCACTTAACCCCAATTGCCTCACTAAAAAAAAAAAAAAAAGAAAGAAAGAAAGAAAGTATACATTTATGGCATCACTGTGGTATATGGTAATGATATACATATTTGCGCGCACACACACCACCACTTCCCATGGACCTGGGACACCATAATAAAAGGAAGGCCTTAAATGGATTTTCCATGGGAGATTTATGGGAAAACATAAAAAAAAAATGAGGAAGGGAAAGGTTGCAATCTGTATTGGTAGAAGGTATACCCAGATGGATGAAATCATACAACTGAAAACATACAACTAAAAAAATATGATTATATCGAAAACCCTAAGAGAAATGATACCCATAATCCCATTATGAAACCAAAGCAAGGAGTCATTTCCTACTTGACTTCATGGCATGAAAGTCTCAGGCGCAAGATCATCATTGTTTACCTTTAACATCTTAACCAATAAATATGAAATGCCTAAAAGCATATGGAGAGTTGCAGATTCTCCTTCATTGAAAGTCATCAAAAATACACTAGACAATCATGTGTCCAAGTTAGGATTAGGATCCATCTGACTGGAGGACCCTAAGTAATCATTGAAGATCAAGTCTTTTCCAGCTATGCATTGTCTAGCAAGTTAACTTAAACCATCAGAAATTCAGGTTGCACAGTGAGAAATTACACAAGGTTAAGAAAAGGAAATTGAAATGGAGGGTGCAAGCCAGAGCATTTCTGCAGAGGAACAACTTTAGGGAGAAGAAAAAAATTCCCTGAGAGGAAAATGTCAAATAGAAGGTAATTATCCATGCTCTCCAAGCAGCTTGTATGTACGAGGGTAAACAAGCAAGACCAGTTCATAGGAATACACACAAGACAACCTGATGCTTGCCTCCTTGAACCAATGAGCATCACAGCAGGACCAATACACAGAAGATAAAGAAACAAGGAATCTTAACCAGCTTCATCCCTTCCTCCTACTCATTCATGCACATTGCCAAAGCAGAAAGACAGAGTTAACTCAGAAACACTAATAGTTCATTATTGTTGCTTTTGCCTCAATGTATCAGGTAATCACATGCAGTCTCAGAATCAGCACATTTACACGTGTTCTCTCCACCTTAACATTTCAAGAATCTGTTATTTCACCAGTATGGATACTTCTACTGTGATGCAGTTTGCAATCAATCAACACACAGTTTAATAAGTGGATTCTAGGTGCCAGTTACTATGTTAAACTCTGGAGATACAAAGCGGGGTGGGGGGGGGGAGCAAAAACAGGGAAGCTAGGTGGTGCAGTGGATAAAGCACCGGCCCTGGATTCAGGAGGACCTGAGTTCAAATGCGGCCTCAGACACTTGACACTTAGTAGCTGTGTGACCCTGGGCAAGTCACTTAACTGCCATTGCCCTGTTTAAAAAAAAAAAAAAAGCAAAAACAGGCCCTTTGAGGAGCTAATATTTGAAAGTTTCTATGACCAAAAAACATCAATCACTAATATTGCAACTAACCTATCAAGAAACATCTGTGAATTTAGCTAGACTGGTCCTTGGACAGCAAACATAGAGTCCATCTGGCCCCATGGTCAAAGTTTTCCTTTTCATCTCGGTATAGCTTACCAGTGTTGGCACTCTGCTGACCTAACCACAAGGAAGGAACCAAGCAGGACAACAATAGAGATTGTCACTGATATTCTTTCTACTGCTGGCAATATCAGGAAAATACAAAGAGAATGGTAGAAAGCTCAGAAAGCAACAACCACACATTTGAGTCTGATCTCGAAGATATTGGGAAGCCAAAAGAGATTTAGAGAAAAATTACCAAGGTCAATTCTGTTTTCTATAAGTAAACTTAGTAGCATGTCTCCATTTAATAGTCTGGCCAAGAGCTTCTGGAATCTGGTACAGTGATGAAAACAGGAGTGATTAACTTGGTCTGACACTGTTTAATTTTTACAAAAACAATGATGTTTGCTTCATTGAACATTCGTTTCCTCCAAGTGTTTGCACATTGTTTATTTGTCCTACTGTCTTCCAAAGTATCAAATTTAAATCTATCATTTCTGGGGTCATCTCTTCCCCCTTAAAAACTAAATGATATGGAAAAGAAACAGGGAAGCTCTACATAGATATAGTAGATGATTTATTAAAATTCCAGGATATACCCCTAAAGTTAATTTCCTTCTTTACAAAGTGCTCTAATCCCTATAAGTTGTGTCATGGAGTATCCACTTTGGTAGTGTGCAGGCTATCAAAGAATGATAATTAGGGCCTCTGTTTCTTTGCTCACTCTCATGAAAGGTTCTGGCTAATTGGCTCACATGTTTAATGAATGGTACTGATAAGTCATGGAATCAATTTCCACATGAGCCAGTTAACTTTTCTCTCTTCCACAGCCATAGACCACACCTCTAACCCCCATCTGACCATTTCACAGATGTGTGCCGCTAGTCATGGGGGAGATAAGTCAAGAGAGGGTTACTGGAAAAAGCAACTAAAAACACATGCAGTAGCATCATTTTTACATATGAATGACAGCATATTATTCTGTTATGAAATCCAGGACAGTTGACTTGGCAGTCTGTGCAAAGACTTAAGTCCCATTGTTTAAAACAGGAACACTGAAAGGACTTTGGAGTGCTATTTGTTGAATTTGGGGAAGATTTTTGTTTTTAATTTAGGGCACAATGAATTATTTACCATCTCTTTTGCAGAACTGATAAGCAACTGGAACCATTAACCTTTTGTTGGACATCAGTAAGATAGTTTTCTTCTGTTACTTAATATTAACATTCCCTTTCCCTCCCATGACTGTTCAGCATGGATAAGTTCTAGCTGATTATTTCAAAAGGGTGAAAAAGCTAACTTGGACTGGGCATAAGGCCCAGATTAATTTGATCCGAATATTGTGAAGGAAGAAGTAAGGAAAATAAAAAGTCTTTGACAGAAATCGTTGATAATTGGCTGAGGATTGGGGAGGGAACCCAGAAAACTTGGAACATTCTGAATGTTATTCTAATATAAAAGAAAGGATCAAGGGAGGAACCAAAGAACTACAAAGTAACAACCCTCATAAGGAAAAATAGGGCAAATGAGACAAGCAATACATTTTCTCTGGAATGCTCAAGGAGTGGGTTATTCTAGATGGTAGAGTTTTCCAGAGAGTTCAAACTGTACCACTGTCAAGTACCAAACATTATTTTGTTTTCACCTTTCTGTAAATGCATTTTGTTTGTTTGTTTGGTTTTGGGTTTTTGCAGGGTAATGAGGGTTAAGTGACTTGCCCAGGGTCACCCAGCTAGTAAGTGTCAAGTGTCTGAAGCTGGATTTGAACTCAGGTCCTCCTGAATCCAGGTCCAGTGCTTTATCCACTGCGCCATCTAGCTGCCCTGTAAATGCATTTTTTAAATGTACTACATTCAACCAAGCTTTCTTAAACAGAGTGTATTGAACATAGTTAAACCTTTTCTTGATGACTCATTGTCATCATTATGAACATCAGTGATTATATGGCTGTAATATAGTACTGCCTTTTAGGACTTCTGGTTATGTAAGGTTGTTTGTCCCTACAGTAAACGAGCCCAGAATAACATGTATTTTAAATTCTTGTGTCGTCTTCTTCTTTTTTTTTTTTTTTTTAGTGAGGCAATTGGGGTTAAGTGACTTGCCCAGGCTCACACAGCTATTAAGTGTTAAGTGTCTGAGGCTGGATTTAAACTCAGGTCCTCCTGACTCCAGAGCCAGTGTTCTATCCACTGTGCCACCTAGCTGCCCCATTGTGTCTTCTTTTTATAGTTTGTCTTTTTCTCCTCTTGCTGTCAGCTCTTATTTCTTAAATGCATGCCTGCAGCAACTTTTATTTCCCTGTCAAATTTGCTATTTCTGAGACTTTGAGGGCCTGCAAATCAGATTGCTACACTCATTAGAAATGTGTAAAAAAAAAAAATAGTAAATAGTCTCTAAGTAAGGACCTAATAGGTTCCCCTTTGAGTAAAGTACTTGGAATATATCATTTGATCTCTATTTTTGCTTCATAGGAACTCTTTTGTTTACCTGGTGGTTTCCAGCTATATTCCAGTTAGATGCACTATTACTCTATAATGAGACTGAATGAATTCAAACTTAAAAAGGTGTGTGGAGTTTGAATTTGAATAATAAGCTCTTTAGAAATATTTCTTTTCTGTTTTTTGGTTTTTGTTTGTTTTTTTTGTTGTTGTTGGACAATGAGGGTTAAGTGACTTGCCCAGGGTCACACAGCTAGTAAGTGTCAAGCATCTGAGGCCGGAATCCAGGGCCACTGCTTTATCTACTGCACCACCTAGCTGCCCCCTTTCTTTTCTATTTTATCAGTGCCTAGCACATTGGCACTTAAATGTTTTTTGGATTATTGATTTGATACCAAACTTTCATCAAGAAGGAATTATATATTTAAGTTTATTTAAAGTATTCAACTTTTTAAAAGAATCATAACAATGAAAATAGTATAAAAGAACATGAAGAAAAGTTTACTGATGTATTGTACCCAAGATTCTTCTATAGGGGAAAGAGAATAAGTATGCATTAAGCTCTTACTACATGCCAAGCACTATGCTAAGTACTTTAAAAATATTATCTCATTTGATCCACACAGCAACCCTGGGAGGTGGGTGCTATTATTATCTGCATTTTTACAGCTGAGGAAACTGAGGCATATATGTTCAGTAACTTGCCCAGAGTAACACAAGTAGTAATTGTCTCAGGCTAGATTTTAACTTAAGTTTTCCTTACTCCAGTCCCAGTGCTCTATCTACTGAGCCACTTTTTTTATAAACTGCCACTTTTATAAAGAACTTTTTGTTTTATTTAACTATATTTAAGGAGCATGACTGTTTAGAGGGATATTAAAGAATCGAGATAACGAAATGGCTGTTGCAAAAATCAGATTAAACTGAGAGTGTTTAATTAGAAAATAAAAAGTTGAAATATTTTGAATATTTGAAAATAAGCCAACACATCTGTGAAAACAAATCAAACAAATTCAAAACAGCGTTAGGCAAGAAGTAGACTTTTAAGGATAGGTAGATAATGAAGCCAGAGCTTATGTAAGTGAGGAAAGAAAGATTTATCAAGGCAAGAAAGTTAGATGTTCCCTAAACTCATCTTCTGAAAACTGCATATCAAGGGAGCTCTTTGTGCATGAGACAATATCATTCATTGAGTTATTCACCAATATTGACGTAGCATCTACTTTGTGTAGGGCACTATACCAGGTAACGTATGGTGATACCAGAAAAGCTCCGTGGCACCTAGAGTCCCAATCCTTAAGAAACTCAAAATAAATATCAGGGGGGCAGCTAGGTGGCGCAGTGGATAAAGCACTGGCCTTGGATTCAGGAGGACCTGAGTTCAAATCCAGTCTCAGACACTTGACACTTACTAGCTGTGTGACCTTGGGCAAGTCACTTAACCCTCATTGCCCCACAAAAAAAAAAAATTTTAAAAATAAATAAATAAATAAATATCAGAAAATAAGAACTGTTGATATCCAGTCATCTGAGAGTTTGTCGGTCTGTCTACTTCCTCTATTGACACAGAACATGACCTCCATTTCTATTTGAGTTTGACACCACTGCCCTAGAGGTCAAACTAATTCAGTCCCCTCTCCCCAGGAGAGAACTGTGCCTAAACCATCCCAGACAGATTGGCGTAGATCCAAATCCCAGAACATTCTAAGGAAAGAATAACTATAAGTGTTGTGTCTGATACTTGGTAGACAGTTAGATGGTTATTTATATCAAATATCAGTCCTTCCTGCCATTTTCTCTCATGTGCTCCCAATGTGAAAGGGCCCCAGTTGGAAAGTAAGAGCAAACTGAACTTTTTAAATACATAGAAATCAAGAAACACCTGGCATTCTCCCTGCCGGGATTTTTTTTTTAATCTTCATTAAATAAAAATTGTAACCATCAACATTGTTCCAGGTACTATAACCCCACTCAGCATATGCCAAAGATATGGTCTTTGTTCTATAGGAAAGTGATGTTTTTTAATCTTTCCATGACCATTATGAAAGGGGCTGGGGTAGACATTATGTCCACTTTATAGATGGGGGTGGGGGGGAATACTGGAATCCCTGCCAAAGGCTACATGATGAGAAGCCAAGCCAGAAAGAATTCAAGTCCCCTGCTTCCCAGGACTACTTTTACCTTTGTTCTATAATCTCTCAAAAAAAAAAATGATCATGAATTATTCCGTTTTAATACAGATCCAACACCAAGGATCTTCATAAATCAAAAAAAGGCCCTGGGGGGAGCTTTACAGAAATGTTTTGAGTGAGGTTAATTCTTGCACTGGTGAGAACTCACTGAAATGCCCATGTGCAGTGCAAAGTTATCAAGTTGTGGAAAGAACATTGCAGAGATTAAAATGTTGCATAAGACAGAGAGCAAGCAGCATGAGTCAGGGGTTTGGGAAATATGAGTCACAGAATGAGGAGAAATTGCCAAACTCATGGTTTAGAAAATGAGAAACTAAGCAAGGACTGAATGGACATCGGTGAAATGGGGATACAGTCATCCCCGTTAAGCTCTGAGAGAAACCAAGACATGAAACATTAGCATTTATCAAGCACCTACTATGTGCTAGGCACTGTGCTAAGCACTGGGGACACAAAGAAAGACAAAAGATAGCCCTTGCTCTCGAGGAGTTCACTTGGGGGGGAGGTGACAATATGCAAATAAGCATACAAACAAGCTATTTAACAAGCCATATACATAGAGGATAAATAGGAAATAATCACCAGAGGAAAGGTACAAGGATCAGTGTTTCAAAGAGTCTGAAAGAGGAAACAAAACCTAGGTCCAACAGGTTTATTTGAAGCAACTGATGTCTGAACTGAACATTGTTTGCCAAGGTCAGCAATAGGTCCACCGTAGGGCAGCTAAGTGGCGCAGTGGATAGAGCACTGGCCCTGGATTCAGGAGGACCTGAGTTCAAATCTGGCCTCAGACACTTAACAATTACTAGCTGTGTGACCCTGGGGAAGTCACTTAACCCAAATTGCCTCACCAAAAAACAAACAAACAAAAAACAACAAAAAAATAGGGACACTGCAGTGTTGTTGTTGTTATTATTATATTAATCACTAAGGAAAGAGAGGAGGTGGCCACATTTTTGGAAAATGAGGAAATCGCCAACTATCACCATTAGCTGTATTTCAGGTATTAGAGTAAGAAAATGTGGCTTGTCATGTTTTATAACATTAGGAAGTTGCATTATTTTTAGTGTTTTGTAGCTGATATTAGCCTCTGTACTATCTTACTGTATATCCAAGCCATATCCCTTAACTTGGCTTTCCAAAGCCTTCTACAACCTGGCCTCATTTCTTCTTTACATGGGCTGTTTGTTTCAGCCAGTTCAACCTAATTACCATTCTCCACAGAAAACGTATTCGTTCTAAGCTCTCTGTTCTGTGTGCACCATTCTCTCTGCCTAGGCATCTCCTCCCTGCTCTTTTTTAAAAAAAATTTTTGGGGGGTGGGGCAATGAGGGTTAAGTGACTTGCCCAGGGTCACACAGCTAGTAAGTATCAAGTGTCTGAGGCTGGATTTGAACTCAGGTCCTCCTGAATCCAAGGCCAGTGCTTTATCTACTGTGCCACCTAGCTGCCCCCTACTCTTCTATAACAAACCAAACCAAAATTTAACTCCTCAAAAAACCTTCCATGATCAATCCTACCCACTTCTGATTATACTTTTTACTCAGTATCTCCTCAAAATTTATGATTAATCCCATGATCATAAGATCACATCTATTTAGAGATGGCAGAGACCTTAGAGAACATTGAGTCAAGGTCTCTCATTTTCCAGATGAGGAAACTGCAAAAGCTGAAGTGACTTTCCAAAAAGCACACAGGTCAAAAGTGTCTAAGGTAGGACTTTAATTTGAGCATCCCTGACTCCAAATGTAGCACTCCAAGCTCTGTACCATGCTACCTCCAAGATAGTACCAACTTTGAGAGTTATTTCATGGGTAACTCCAAGTTCAAGAATTCCTAAATTTGGGCACTGTATCTGCTCCTCAGAAGACAGCAATCCACAGGGTCCAGTGAAGTGTCCTGACTATCACACAAAGCCAACTGAAAGTTCTTGCTCTTTCTAAAAGAGCATCACAGCAAGCTACCCAAAAACTTCAACTTAACCTTATGTTGGAAGCAGCGGAAACCATAGCCAAGCAGCATCCAACAAGGTAAACATCCTGCAGTGTCTAGTATAGCAACGTCTGGCAGCAACCGATAGAGCAGCAGCTACAGGAGATTAGAAACCAAGGTCAGCAAGAAGCAGTGTAAAGACATTAGAGTTCCTATAGCGTGAGATAGGAGTTGCCTCTCCTCGGGTGCACACTGGCCACACATGTACCTTTCTACTCCTTAATATAACCTTTATATGTATCTATTCTCTGTAATCATCCTGAGTGTATTTGTGGGAGAAGGCACCCCAGGTTAATGGAAGAGATGTTTTGTTTCTGCTTTTCTTTCTCTGCTTTTTCAGTAAATACCTTTGCTTTGAACTCATTGTGTCCTCTGACTATTAAGGGTAAACACACTGGTGAGGGCTCATGAGCTTAGCTTTAGGAATATAGACCAATAGAGTACCTTGAATAGAGGATAACTATTCTTCGAAGAACCTATCCTGTGAGTTAGGGGATACACCCAATACAACAGATAAATATTTCAATAAGCTGTGAAAATTAGGAAGTTCATTTGGGTCTGGGGAAAACAGCAAGAGCAAGGCAAGAATGAGTAGAAGATTTGACAGAATTAATGATTCATTGATGCCCCTTACATCTCATACCCATGGTGCTTAATAAGTGTTTAGAAATGTTACAGGAACAATACTATTATATCACAGAGGTGTCACTTGTCCATGGGCTGCATGCAGCTCACAAAACTCCCTAATGTGGCCTGAGCCAGACCAAAACATAGGGCTTATCTGATTTTAATGTGTTGATGTATTAACGACAAAAGAAAGAAATATATGGGGCAGCTAGGTGGCACAGTGGATAAAGCACCGGCCCTGGATTCAGGGGTACCTGAGTTCAAATCCAGCCTCAGACATTTGACACCTACTAGCTGTGTGACCCTGGACAAGTCACTTAACCTTCATTGCCCCACAAAAAAACAAAAAGAAAGAAAGAAAGAAATATATGAATGTGTATGGTTTCTAAATAAATATTTGACCCCTCAGGGATCCTTATATAGTTTACAGTTTAGTGGCCCTCATTTCTTTTTAAATTTGACATTACTGCTCTATTCCATACATCTTTCTTTTATAGTGACAGAGGATCTCTTAACAATTTATCCTTGATGCATAATGTATTCTGTTTTGTCTTGATCTTTCTGGGTAATTAGTGTATTTGCTGAAAGCAAGATCTTGTTGCTTATAAGCTGCTTCCTCAACCCTGGAGTAACTTCTCTGACATTGCTATCTATACAACATAAAATACTGACCACAGAGGTTGACAGATGCCTGAATATCACTACACTGAACATGCAAAAATAAAATGAAACACCACCTTCAAGGACCTCATATTCTTGATTTATTACAGCAATGGGGGGGGGGGAGTGAGTTGAGGCATATGCTTTGTTGAATTCTAAGTGAGTTCAGGTAACACTAGTAGTGTTTATCTAATATGAAATCCTTGCCTATTGAATATACTTCCCTAGAGAGAAATGGACATGGTTTTCAGAAGTAAAAGGTTTGGGCAGCACAGATTTTATTTATGAAATCTAATTAATTCTAACCTTAACTCACAAAAAAACTCAAAATCTCGATCAATTTTATCAGAGATTTTGGAATACAAAATAAAGGGAAATATAGGGGAGTCCCAAACTATAAAAAAGAAATGTGAATGGGGTGGAGACGTTATGAATAGAAAAGTCTTGGAAAAGTATCAGTCATTTATGAGGTTTCCTTAGAAAATGGAGCAATACAAACACAAATCCATAATTGACAGCCAGCACTTGCTAAATGGGGAACCTTGCCATATCTGAATCTAACATTTCTGTATCTCTAAGGGCAGTTATCACTGGAAGTCCTGGCAAAGTTTCTTGACCTAAAACAATAGGAATCCTGCAGTCATTTTGCATGAGAGAGTCATAAAGCATTCCCTACAGGAATGTTTTCATCAGCTGCAAACGAGAATATAATAGAAGGCATAAAGATTGCACAGATTTCCATGGGGAGGTAGGCTCTACCTCTGGCACAATCCATAGAAAGAAAATAGCTGGTAATTACTGCCTCTCTGGAGACTGTTGAACAACCAAGGAATTTTACAATACATTTAGAAAAATATGTCAGTACGTGTCCACAGGTGTCATGTTAGTGTATATCTGTCTGTCAAGTATATTTATCTAGCAGTGTAATTTTGATTAAATTAAGAATCTGACAGGGCATTTTCATAAGCCCAACACAAGGTTAAAAGTTAATCTTTTAAGAGTTGATAGGAAACAGGTGGATGTCTGCACTTGTCTATTAGCACCTGCCCCTCCCTCTTCCTCAGGGAAAGAACCTGTCATATCATTTCAATGTCCAGTCAGTTTGAACCGATGTCTGAAAATCCTACCCTCTGCCTGAACCCAAACTGCTCCACTGGCAGAATAGGGCAACTCAGGAAGATATTTATGCTTTAGTAATCCATATAGACATGTAAAAGACAAGTCTACAGCAAAGCCTGAACTGTAATTCAACCTGCCAGATTTGGGAATGTATTCTTAAAATGTCTGTATACTTTTTATGTGTTTGGGGGGAGGCAAGCATTGAGAATTAAATTGACATTGTCAGTGGTCTATTTTCTCCTGAATCTCATGGTCAAAATCGTTTTCATTTAGTACATAAAAGATTCCATCATTTTTTCCAAAGCACCACCCAGGGTCTGCCACTGTGATGTTCTAAAATCCCTATTGCTTGTATAAACAGCCAGTTCAGCTAAAAAATTTGTCAACTAGAAATCACAAGTTTTGAGGAATTTGTTAATGCAATTTACCATCTCCAGTTGCTGAAAGATTGCATAATCCTTTCATTTACAACTTTACAATAAGGATCACTCAAAGTAATGATTCTAGGATACAGAAAAGGAAAATTAAATTAAATTTTATAAATTATTAATATTGTATATATTAGGATATATATTATATTGTACATCTGTATATACATGTATATACACTCCCAGAAATACACACAAAAATTATTTAAGCCCAAGTTAAAATTCTTCCAAGTAACTGCATCATGTGTTAGGTCTAAAGTTAAAAAAAAAAACCCAACTTCTGACCTTTTCTCTTGTAACAAGCCTAATATGATATTTCTACACATGTATGCATATTATAAAGGGAAGGGGGAATATATAATCTGACATTTTAAGTTATTCTGTTAAAATAACTTTGGGAGCTTTGAGAAATTAAATTTTAAGTTATAGTATTCTGTTATACCCCACTAGGATATAGTCAAATGTATTTCAATTCATTTTGAAATTTGCACTGGTTCTATTTATATTCATATTACAAAGTTGGCAAAAATGACAATGGTATTTGTAGGTCAGGAAACTGATAAAAATGTAAGATTAAAATTTGAATATTGATAGAGTTCAGTAGAACTTGATTAAGAGGGCTACTTACAGGTTATATAGTGATGGTTTGATTTCATCCTTGTGTATATGCCTTTCATTGGTACATATTGTAGTCCCTCCAAGTATTCTCATGCTGTTTGTTCATTACTTATTATCCCTGCCTCCCTTAAGTCCTTTAGAGAAGATCAAGCCAAAGTGGTGGAGCTCTTTATACAGTACTTCTAGTAGCAATGTCTTCTGAATAAAATGGAACCAGAAAATCTCGAGACAAAGAGATAGAAACAGCAATATCTTTCACAACTGGCTAAAACTACTTCTTTATGTCTATTTGTTTGTCATAGACATCGACGAATGCACGACAGGGACTCATAACTGTAGGGCAGACCAAGTCTGTATCAATTTAAGAGGATCTTTCAGCTGTCAATGTCGCCCTGGTTATCAGAAGCGAGGAGATCAGTGTGTTGGTAAGTACTCTAGTGGGATAAAGCATGCTGGTTCCAGTTGACGTTTCATTTTTAAGCATATAGGTTCTTATGATAAACCATATCCATATTCATCAAAGATGACCACTAATGGTGGAGGAAAAGGAAAGAGAAGAGCTCAAGCCTTTATTATAAAACACCTAACTATATACTGTGCTAAGTACTTGACAAATGTTAGCTATTTTCCTGCTGCCAGCCTGGACCTGAGTGCTAGGGAAAGTGCCTGGCCATTATTTGGACTCTAACCTTTGACTTTGCTGACTAAACCTTACGGTTAGAAAAAGACAGCCTGAAAAATCAGCAGGGACTCAACTTTTGCTCACCTCTTTCTTTGTCAAGTAACAACAGTTTATTGAACAGAAAGAACATAGCGGGGTCATTATTACTGAAGAGAGACAGAAAGAAAATCACGTTCAGAGTCTTTTTGAGAGCATACAATCTTCTCAAAGACAGAACAAATATTGACAAGAGAGCAAATAGAGACTGTAAGCTACTTGAAAGCAGGGACTGTAGTTATTTGTAGCCATAGCACTTAGCAGCGTTTGGGCCATAGTCAGTGTTTAATAAGTGCTTATTGACTGACAACTAACATCCATTAAAAATGCACAAGAACACATGGAATAACAAGGCACAAACACAACTTGACCACAAATAACAACTGTGAAAGTTCAATGTTCACACTAGAGCCTTCCTATAATGCTATTACAATAGGATGGAATTCAGAAATTTTACAAGCTTGTTTCAGAGGTTTCCATTCAGATCATTCAAGTTCATCTTGAAGATTAGTTATTTAAAGGATCTCAGAATAAAGGATCTCTTTTACCATCAGGTAGCCCTACCACATAGTAAGTAGTATTAAATACATATGTGAATTGTATATAACACAATTCCAAATTAATTAGATGTTTTACTGGAAATCTTAGCCTTTCTCTGTATTGCTTTAGTGTAAGCATATATTAGAAAATCAAATCCAGAGCACCATGCTTAGGATCTGAAGTAGATAGAATGTTTAGAGAAGACACCATCCCTACCACTGAGTAATCGCCAGTGTAATAAGACCATATGATGCACAACTGAATGTCTAAAAGATAAAATGATAGTTGGGAACCATCATGGTAGAATGGAAAGTATACTGCATTTGGAATCAGCAGGCCTGGTGTTGGGGTCCTGGGTTCTTAGTTAGACTTTTAAATGATGGATAGAATTTAAAGGGGTTTCAGATGTGGGGAATAGCATTTTCAAAGCTAAGAGCCTTTAAAATGTATATGGTAAAAGGCAGTAGAGCAGTTTGGCTGAAGCATATAATACAGGGAGAGGAATTATAAGAGAGAAGAAATAGAGGGTAGCATCAGATTGTGGGTGATCTTGAAGGCTAAACAAAAGAGCAACTCTGGAGCTCAGTAAACAGATCTTGTCTGAAGGTCCATTATTTCAGTCATTTACATAAAAGTGATGGGTGAAAGCCAGGGAAGTAAATGAGAAATTATAAAAAGAAAGTCTAGGAAGAGAACTTGAAGAATGCCTATCTAAAAAGGTCAAGATGAGGAAGAGGATACAGCTAAAGAGACAAGGAAAGAGATAGGAGTACCAGAGAAGTCTGGTGTCTCAGAAGCCAAAGAGGAGAAAGTATCTAGACTGTATCTAGAGTTTGGGGGGGCAGGGGGAGGTTAAGGAAAGTTAGATGCTACTGAAGTCAAAGGGGATGAGGACTTTTCAAAAGGCCATTAGATTTGGTTATTATTATTGGTAACCTGTAATAATAATAAATATAGTATTTATGCAGTACTTTAAAGTTTGCAAAACAATTTATATATTATCTCATTTGATCCCCGGAAAAACCTTTGAAGGTAGGTGCTGTGATTATCCCCATTTTACCAATGGAGGAACTGAAGCTGATAGAGCTTTTATGTGACTTTCTTAGAACCACAGAGCTAATAAATGTCTGAAGGAGGATTTGAACCCAAGTCTTCCTGAGTCCAAGTTCAATACTCTCTCCATTATGTCACCTTGAAAGGTAATTTTAGTGGATGAGTGGGAGTGAAAGCCAGAAGAAGATAGCAAATTAGGCCACTTAAATAGGATTTTAGCTATGGAAGAGGAAATAGGGTGATAGCTGGGTAGTATATAAAGGTCAAAGGAAGGAATTTTTTTTTTAGAATTAGGAAGATCTAAATATGTTTGTAGATGGATAGATAGGAAGGAAGCTAGTTTGAACAGGGTGTGAGAGAGAGGACTTCTGGCCCAAAGTCCTGAAAAGATGGTGAGAGATCAAGGTATCGCATTAGCTAAGAGGAAAAATGACTCTTCTTTGACACAGGAGGGAAAGTGAATAGTGCAACTTTTCTAAAGTGTGGTTTTATCAGCTCCATTTTACAGAATAAGAAACTGAGGTACTGAAAGGCTAAGTAACTTGATAAAAATTCAGTGATGGACCTAAACTTAAGTTTCTGGGCTATTGAACCTGGATCTTTTCCAATATATCACCCTGAAATTTGAATTCTGGTTTATCTTACTCATGTTTTAGATATTCTAGAGATATAACCTCCTAAATGGAATACTAATATTTGAAAGTAATCATTGTATTATCTTTAAGTTTTATGTACACACAATATTGTTAATAACTGATATGCATAAATAACTTATCACTCTTCTTAGAAGCTTGTGATGAATGAAGGAAAAGCCATCCTCCCACCTTCCTAACATCACGGTGAAATTTAGACCAAACAGTATTCAAGATAATGTTAACTATACCCCAGAGTACCAGGTGCAAGAAAAAAAAAAGTTGTTTTTTTTTTCATTTTTACTTCTTCATGAGATTTATTTGTATTCACACTTTTAATGTGAATGCCCCCACACTAGGGGCATAAAAACAAACCACTGGGGAATATGAATAAGTAACAATCTTTTTGTTTGGTAATATCACAGATATAGATGAATGCAGCATCCCTCCTTACTGCCAGCAAAGATGTGTGAACACACCAGGATCCTTTTATTGCCAGTGCAGTGCCGGATTTCAGTTGGCAGCAAACAACTACACCTGTGTAGGTAAGTCTCCTCAGGAAAGGACAGCCCCCTTAGCTTATTTTAGGTCTCCAGAATAAACAGATCTCCCACCACAGCATGGTTATTTCCAGTTTGGTGTTTTTTTGTGAACTGGTTTTCATCAGGATCCCTTAAGCAATCCCCAAACTGAAAAAGACAATAACCAATCTGTTTTCCAAAACATATCAAGATGTGAATGGAAAATTTTCTACTCTTAGTTTTATTTTTCCTCTGTGTATGCATTTAAAAAAAACTACAGAGCAGTTGATGTACACACACCAATTAGTCAATAGCGTGTGAAATAAGGGTCGGAGGTGCCAAAGGGACTGGGGGTTATTGCAAGTTCATGTACATAAACTTTCCACTGACGGCACCTCCAATTCTCACATGCTGCTTCTCTCTTTTTAGAATGCACTGTCACGGCACACAATTTTAAGATTGGCATGACATGGAAAGAATCTAGCACGGGAAAAATGCCTTTTCACAATATTTTCAGTGCCTCAGAGCATTGCAAAACTCCGTATGGGTCTCAAAGGCCCATGTTATAATTGTAATGGAATTTAACAGAACCTATTTAAAAAGTAATAAATAGCACAGATAAATCTTCACCACAGCATGCTGAGAGACCATATCAGTGTGTGTTTCTTATATCAATTATTTATAGACTTGGCATTTTGTACCTGAAAAAAAGAAAGATGCCGGAATGTACAGTTTAATAGCGGCACTAAATTGTTTTTGGAAAGGTTCATCACACGTTAGAATAGCTATCATGCCTCGAAAAAATGATTCCAGTGTTTCTAAAAAGGAATGTCAAACCCCGATCTAAAATTGTTCCAGCAGCTATGAAATCTAAATTGATGTTCTCCAATGAGCTTCTGCAGGGCAAAGGATTCAGCTAGGGAAATCAACCACTTGTCATCAGCTGATGGTACAAAGAAAGAAAATATGTTTAAAGATACAAAACCTGTCCTTTCAGATATCAATGAATGCGATGCCAGCAATCAGTGTGCTCAGCAATGCTACAATATCCTTGGTTCATTCATCTGTCAGTGTAACCAGGGATATGAGTTAAGCAGTGACAGACTCAACTGTGAAGGTGAGTCATTTCTCAAATCAAGTCTAGTGTGAATAGTACTAGTCTAGGGCTGGTGCAGGGTGGAGAGGAGTCTTCTACCTTTTGTGAAATTAATTTCTATTCAAAGAAATTCAACTTTGAGTTCCAATTCATAAAATATAACTATAAAAGTGGTGCAGCTAGGTGGTACAGTGCCTAGAGAATCAGGCCTGTTGTCAGGAAGACTCATCTTCCAGAGTTCAAATCTGCCCTCAGATACTTCCTAACTGTGTGACCCTGGACAAGTCACTTAAATTTGTTTGCCTCAGTTTCCTCATCTATAAAATGAGGTGGAGAAAGAAATGGCAAACCACTCCAATATCTTTGCCAAGAAAACCCCAAATGGAGTCATGAAGAGTCAGGTACAACTGAAAATGACTGAACAACAACAAATAAAAGTAGATTCGGAGGATGAGTTATCAATGGGAAATGGAAGAAACCAAAATAAATATGCCTCTATGATGGGTAACAGGCTATTTAACTTTCATCAGAGAAGAATGTGATATAGGCATCTGAGCTTTCAGTAGAGATTCAAGATGATTCCATTCCTGCCACCATTTGTTCAGTGATGTGACCATGATCAAATCACTGCAACTCTAGGACGTCAGTTTCCACATCTATAAAATGAAAGTGAACACTGGATTCGGAAGGTTCTGGTCCCAATTCTACTACTTACTACCTGTGTCATAGTCTTAGAAGCAAACGTGACCTTAGATATCATCCAGTCCATTTTTCAGATAAGAAAACTGAGGTCCAGAGAAGTAAAGCAATTTGTCCCAGGTCACACAGGAAATGAGCGGAAGGATTCAAACTTGCATCTTAGCACTCCAAATCCAACATACGTTTCATTTTCCTTGTGACTTAACTGCCTTATGCCTCGGTTTCCTCATTTGTTAAAGGAAGAGGTAGGACTAGGTGATCTCCTGTTTCCAAAGATAGAATATTAAATAATCCAGAGTCACAGAGGTACCGAGCTGAGTCTTGTTTCTTTGTTTTTTAGTTGATAGGAGAAGGGAAAGTAGTTCGTCCCTTGAAGAGCATACATGTGCAAAGTCCCACAAGTATAATTCAAAAGGCATGAGATTTTCCTGAGGGTGATATCATCCACATTTCATTTCCCTTTCCACCCAAAGGATCCTCCAAGTTTCACTTGGGGCCATGAGGGTCATACCCCACCCTGCAAGCCCCACATCATGACTACTGTACTTCAGACTCAATGAGAGTTGCTCCCTGGAACTTGCCATTGCCCCTTCTGAGCAAATGAGAAGGACATCATCACACAGAAATGCAAAGCACTCCTTGCCTCCAGGCCCGAGCATGCCATTTCCCAAAGCCTGCCAGGCCTTCCCACCCTGCCAGGGCTGGGACTTTTTTATTCAATTCTCAGATCATCTTTATGGCAAATTCACCTAATTTCTGAGTTAAATTGTTTAAAATATGCTTTAACTGCTTACTCAACAACAAGGGAAATAGTTATAATTTATTTACCAGTTCATTCAGTGTGGAATAGAAACTCTCCCACCACCCAAGAGTACTTTGTGCTCTGAAAAACAGCTAATATTGTTAGCTTTTGCTAAAACTTGCTTTTGTTTCTCATATTGTAATTCCATTTCAGTGGCTTAAAGATTTATGTTTTTGTTTTATTCTATTTCTCATCTTGAGATATATATATGTATGTATATATATATATATATATATATATAAAATGAAATTAGCACCCAGTATAAGTTTCTAGACTTTGTCTTATTCCACTACTAGACTATAAGCTACATAAGAGCAGTGAGTATATCTTATTTAAGTTTTGTTTCTTCTCCAATGAGGAACACAGTGTCCTGCATACATCAGGTACTTCATAAATATTACAATTGTATTTTTATTATACATAATTTTTGTTTGTTTGGGTTTTTTGTGGGACAGTGAGGGATAAGTGACTTGCCCAGGGTCATACAGCTAGTAAGTGTCAAGTGTCTGAGATCAGATTTGAACTCAGGTCCTCCTGAATCCAGGGCCAGTGCTTTATCCACTGTACCACCTACTTGCCCCCTTATTATACATGATTAAAAAAAAAATACAATCATATAATTTTAGAGCTGGCATGGACTTCAGAGAACATCTAGGTGAAGCTAGATACTAAACTAGATAAGAGTGCTGAGCCTAGGGTCAGGAAGATTTGAATTCAAATCCAGCCTCAGACATTTATTAACCATGTGACCCTGGGCAAGTCATATAACCTGTTTCCCTCAGTTTTCTCAATTGTAAAATGGTAATAATAATAGTACTTACATCCCAGAGTTGTTATAAGGATCTAATGAAACAATAACTGTAAAGCACTTGGCATAATGTCTGATACATAGTTAAGTGTATATAAATGTTTAACTTACTATTATTTTCCATATGATATATGAATCTCTTTTACATTTCCAACAAGTTGTCTCTGAACACATTCAAGTGACAGGGAACTCGGCTTTCACATTAGAATGTAAGCTCTTGAAAGGAGGAATTATTTCATTTTTTTATTTATATCCCCAGAATCTAACATAGTTCCTGGCACATAGTAGGTGCTTTGATTGATTGCAGTGAATTTGTTGAATGGAATTAGCTCTTGTTCTCTTCTATAGACATTGATGAATGTAGAACTTCAAGCTACCTTTGTCAATATCAATGTGTCAATGAACCCGGAAAATTCTCCTGTGTGTGCCCTGAGGGATACCAAGTTATTGGGAGTAGAACCTGTCAAGGTAAGTTTCCTTATCTCAGTACTTTTAAAGTATTTGGCATTAGCTGGGAATTTCACATGGGGGGGGGGCGGGGTTAGAAGAAAAACTTATTGAATCTTCAACTGCTGACCTTCATCTCTCTATGCTAGCTCATTTCACATTGCAAGCTCTTTCCTCCTTCATTCAGCAAAAAAGGTATCAAATCAAAACTCCTTGCCTAATCACACAAATTAATTAAAACACAAACTTTTCTTGAGATTTTGAAGCCAATTTTTTTCTAGCTCATTTCTTAGCTTTTCATATATGGAACTTGTATGAAACACAAATCTTAGCATTATAAAACTTTGTTATACTATGTATTGTCAACAACTTTCCCAATATACCAGGAACAGAAAGTTCTGCAGTGAGCTTGATTCTCACAGTGCCCAATCTTCAAGTAAATTACTTAGGTTCTTTGGGAGGCTACCTAAGTTGTTTTAAGACTATCAAGGTTCTATATTAGAAAGTCACTTAGATTCTGGGAAAATAGAACTTCTTTTGTTAAAGAACTTGCTGCCTACCTGGACATAGCTTGAATTCTTTGGAGAAAAATATCCTATTAATCTCAATGTCTGTGTGTTACATTTAAGAATAAGGGTATTTAAGGGTTATGCCTAGAAGCAATAAGAAACCACCTAGGTAATATTACTTCAAAGACTCAGTAAAAATTTGGCCTTTTGGTCAAAAATATGCCTCTCTCACCTACTCTGTGAAATGCGATTTTCTATTATTGTGGGGGCCAAATTCCACTAATGTGGGAACAAGGTCATCTGCAATAAAACTCAAAATGTATATAATAAATGCACACTCAGGTATAAGTAAGTGATATCGATCCTTTCTTAAAAGCAGGATTTGGATGAACTCAATTATCTTATAGGTGCCTACTTACTTCCACCTTATCTCCCTTGTTACAGGTGAGCTCTTTGTAGGCCGTATTTTTGCCTCAAGGCTTAGAACAGTGCCTGTCACACAGAAAGAACTTAATAAAGACTTGCTGGCCAAGAATATGCTTAGAGGTGAATGTAATTCCCTTAAGAACAGAGCATTTTTTCATTTTTGCCTTTCTGTCCTCATTATATGGATAGAGACAGCAAGGTGGTAGTATAGTGGATAAGAGAGTTGGGCCTAGAATCTGGAAGACCTGAGTTCAATTCAACCTTAGACATTCACTAACTTTGTGACCCTGGTTAAGTCACTTAACTTCTGTCTGCCTCAGTTTCCTCAATTCTGAAATAGGGATGATAGCATCTATCTTCCTGGGTTGTCATGAGGATCGAATGAGCGATTATTTGGATCAATATGAGATAATAAGTAAGGCACTTAGTACATTGCCTTGCATATAGTAGGAACTCACTATTATTAGGAGCTAGCACAGTGCCTTTAACATATTAGGTTTGTAATAAATATTTGTTGAATTGAATTTAGCACAGACTATATCTGAATAAACTTATTAACATTAAATGTGAGGGGCTGAGATCTTTTTTTTATTCTGCATTTATCTATAGCCCAACTCCTAACAAGAGCATAAAGAGATACAGACCAGAGCATTTTTTAAATGAAGCTTAGTTCTTTTAAGGTGGAAAGGAAAAAACACCTTTTACCTTATATTCTATAAGTCTGTCTGATTTAACTAATACTCAAAGAAGTCAGATTGAACTGAGCTGAATAGCTCTGTCCTTCACATCAGCATCCTTACTCCAAGTACTAGAATTTCCATAAACCATCAAAATCATGCAGTACCACTGAGTGCTTATGAGGCAAAAGTAATCTTTTAAAGCCCATGAAGACAGATAAAAGAGTTAAATCAAAATTCACATTAATGGAAATCGTGAATGAAACTGCAACATAAAGGTTCTTTTAGCAGCTACTAGCCTTTAATTAACAAACTGCTTTTGGCTTCTGGTGCAACTGGAGAACAAATGGCAGCTTTATACTTAAAAATAAATAAATAACAAAAAAATTAAGGGGGACAATCTCCTGAAATTTATTCTGGTGAAATCTAAGATTTCTATTAATAGCCCCTAATCATTGGATCTTAAAAGTTATATAACTTAAGGCTTTTCTAGAGGTTTAGGTTAATTATAGACAAGTCAGAGGCCCAGAACATTCATCCTTTACTTTTTTTTAATAAAATTAAACATGGAAGATATTCATTTGGGTGCCATTCATTATGATGTAATGGAAATAGTGGTTATCCTAGCTCAACCACTAACTTTGTGACTATGGACAAATCATATGACCCTTCTATCTCTCTGTTTCTTTGTCTGTTAAATGAGGTTAATGCCTAGCCCTATTCTACCTCACTAGGTTGTTGTAAGGTTCAAAGTATATAATGGACATAAAAGCATTTTGATGAAAGGTAAAGTGATATGCAAATACATTACATTAAGGCAAAAATCTCTGTTCTTTTAGTTTTTAAAAGGAAGACAGATACCAGTCTTTGAAATGGCCTACCTGATATCCTTTCAAGGAATCATGGTGGCCATGATATAGGGATCTTGGCAGCTAAGTGGTGTAGTGAATAGATCCAAGGACTTGGAAGCCAGAAGACCTATAGTCAAATGCTTCCTCAGACACTTAATAGCTGTGTGACCCTGGGCAACTAGCTTAACTTCTGTTTGCCTCAGCTTCTCCCAGAATTGTTGTAAGGGTCAAATGAAATAAGATTTGTAAAATATTTTGTAAACCTTGAAGCACTATGTAAATAACAATAATATTTATATAGTAATTATATAGTGCCTAATATATGCTAGGCACTGTGCTAAGTGCTTTACAAACATTATCTCATTTGATCCTCACAGTAGCCCTGGGAGGCAGGGACTGTTACAATACCCATTTCTTACAGTCAAGGAAATTGAGTTTAAATGACACATATACAGTAAGAGTCTGAGTTCAAATTTGTACTCCAAGCCCAGCATTCTCTCTCTCCTGCACCATCTACGTGCCTTATTATTATGACTAAGATTTCAAAACCTTCCAAAAAATAAAATAAACCTGGAAAAAATCCTGGAAAGATAGTAAAATGAGTGAAGAGCCCCAAAATGTAAACTGAGAGGAAATAAAAAGAATTTTGAGAAACTACCATTGCCATTACATTGCCAAAACTGAGAATTCCAAAGAAATTGATGAAATCTAAAAAAATATAAAATACTCAAACTAGAAAAACAGGAAATGAGACATTAAACAGTCTAGTCTTAGAATAAGAAATTGAACAATCCACAAAAGAATTATCAAAAGAAATAAAAAGGGGCAGCTAGGTGGCACAGTGGATAGAGCACCAGCCCTGGAGTCAGGAATACCTGAGTTCAAATCCAGCCTCAGACACTTAACACTTACTAGCTGTGTGACCCTGGGCAAGTCGCTTAACCCCAATTGCCTCACTAAAAAAAAAAAGAAAGAAAAAGTCCTTGGGCAGATGGCTTTATAAGTGTTATTGCCCTCCAATGCTGTCAAAATCATTTTTATGAGAAAAATATAGTCCTAAAATCTAACTAAGAGTCAAAGTAGAGAAAAAGAAGTGTAGTCCCATCTTGCTAATGAATACTGAAGTAAAAAATATAAATAAAATCTTAAGTAGGAGACTATGGAAATATATATCTAGAAAATAATTCACAATGGCCAATTTGAATTCCAGAAATGCAAGAATAATTCAAAATTAGGAAAACAATTAGCATAAAATCACTAGCATTTCCATAAAGTACTAGCCCAAAAAAGAAAAAGGAAAAAACAAGGAGAAATTCATTCAAATTAACTGCCAAATAAATAGGATGTATATATATATGTAACTGCAAAACACTAAAAAAAAATAAAGGGAGGCAAATTGTTAGAGATTCACTGCTCATGGTTGGGCAATACCAATATAATAAAAATGACAATGCTATTTAAATTAATATGCATACTTAATGCTGTGCCAATCAAATTATCAAAGGGATACTTTTTTGAATTAGAAAAAAATAACAAAATTCATTTGGAAAAACAAAAAGTCTAAAATCTTAAAGGAAATGATGAGAAAAACTGAATGCAAGAAGGGACTTAGCATTACTAGATCTTAGCATTACTATATAGCGATAGTATTCAAACTATTTGGCACTAGTTTAAAAAGCAGAAAATTGATCAGTGAAACAGACTAGATAGATAAGCAAGAAGTATAAGTAATCAAAATCAGTTAAGAGGAAGGAACCCCTTTTTTGACAAGAAGTGCTGAGAATACTGGAAAGTAATGTAGCATAAATTTGGTTTAGACCAACATCATATCCTATATTACCATACAATAAGTTCAAAATGGATAAGTAGACTAAAAATAAAAAGTCACGCCATTTTTAAAAACTAGAAAAAATTAAATCAGAAACCTTTCTCAGCTGTGGAAGGGGAAGAATTCTCAAACAAACAAGGAATAGAAAAGATCAGGCAGTTTTGACTACATGAAATTTTAAAACTTTTGTATTAATAAAATGTTTTAAAAACATAATTAAAAGAGAAACAAGAGTAGGAACATTCTCCAAAAGAATTGCAAACTATAAATGACCATTTCAAAACTTGCTCCAAATCACTAATAATAAGATAAATGACAATTAGAACTCTGTTTTACCTTATACAGTGGAAATTGGCAAAAATAAAAATGACAAAAAGTTGGGTATAGTTAGTTCTGGAAGGGTTATAGGAAGAAAGGCATACAGATGCACTATTAGTGGAGATGTGAAATGGTTGAACAATTGTACATATCATTTTGAAAGTATTTGAGAAAAATGCTGCATTGACCATATCCTTTGATCCATTAGTGCCACAACCAAGCATATACCCTTTAGGAAAATAAGTTAAAGACAGAAACTAGGAAAGTCTCAGAGAAGAAATAGTGAACATAGGGGACTATTGTATTATTGTGTCTATCATCAGATACACTTATTGTATCTAATACTTTCACTTAATTGTTTTTCTTTGTCATGTGAAAAATGGTGGATAATTACTGTGATTGCTGATGCAAAAGGCATCTATAAAACAGTTTTTAAAATCATATCATCTCCATTCTTTGTAAAAAAGTTCCTTTCCTGTAAAATCAGTATTTGACATTTATACACCTTTATTTTTGTATGAAAATTATTCTGACCCCTCATCTCTAGATATAAATGAATGTGAGACAACAAATGAATGCCGGGAAGAGGAAATGTGTTGGAATTACCATGGAGGATTCCGCTGTTATCCAAGAAACCCTTGCCCAGATCCCTACGTCCTAACATCAGAGAAGTAAGAAAAATCATCTCTCTTTCAAATATAGCCCTGTTCAGAACTCAGAAAGCCAAAACAATAAGGAACTTCACAAATATATGTCAATTTTTAATTTTGTTTTGTTTCGTTTTGTTTTACAGTCGTTGTATCTGCCCTGTATCAAATGCAGTGTGCCGAGAGCTTCCTCAGTCTATCGTCTATAAGTATATGAGTATCCGATCAGATAGGTCTGTGCCATCAGATATCTTCCAAATCCAGGCCACCACTATTTATGCCAACACTATTAACACTTTCAGGATCAAATCTGGAAATGAAAATGGAGAGTTCTACTTACGAGTAAGTATTTTACATTAAGTCAGCTATGGAGAGGGGTGGCAGTATTATTTCTTGATAGGATGCAAGTCGGGCATCTCCAATTAGTCTTGAAAAAAAGCAGAAAAATGATCCTTAAAAGTTTATGGGGGGGGTGCAGCTAGGTGGCGCAGTGGATAGAGCACCGGCCCTGGAGTCAGGAGTACCTGAGTTCAAATCCAGCCTCAGACACTTAACACTTACTAGCTGTGTGACCCTCGGCAAGTCACTTTACCCCAATTGCCTCATTTAAAAAAAAAAAAGTTTATTGGTGGTTTTTTTTTCATCTAAAAAATTTTTCATTTTTCACATGCAACCAAACCCACACAGAGTTTGTCTAAATGGGTTGAGAAATGTTCTCCTCCCCACCTGAACCATTTCTGTCAGTGGCACTATCACCATTCTCCCAGGCACCACAAGCTAGAAACCTGAAAGTCATTTTCTCTCCTTCCCTCTACTTCCCCGCTATATGTCACTGAGCCCTTTCTTAGGGTGTCTCTCAAATTTACTCTTTCTTCACAACTGTCACCACTCAAATCCAGGCACTTAACACATCACAACTGGATTAATGCAGTAGCTTCCTATTACAGTTGGTCTCACTGTTTCCAGTCTTCCCCCTGTGCCAGCCTACATAATCTCAGTGAGTTTATTTTTGGTCTCAAATCTGGCACATTTTAAGATAGGATCAACACCCTTCACAGAGCAGTTATAAGTTGGTAGGGGCCATTTTATTCTAAAATAGCCTTATTCATGAAGTTAAAACTTTCTCGAAAATCCCTTTAGGAATAGTTTATTCTTAATCAACTTTAAAAGTCAAGGTTTCATTTTCAGAAAAGGGAAAATAAACTGGGAAAACTCTGTGGTAGGGTTTGCACATTTTTAAATGTTTACATGTTTACACAGTTATGTGATGTGTGTGTTTCTTTGCCAAAGAGCTGGATATAATTAATTTCTTATAACAGACTTCTAAAAAGAAAAAAATGGCTGGCCATCCATAATTTGACCTTACAATTCTTTGCTACTCTCTTTGCTTACCTATAGGGAAGCATAGATTCGTTCAGTATTTAATGTCTAAAGCCTAAAATGTCAGACATAAAAATTATTAGGGTGATTTTTTTTTCTTCCTCAGGTAATGCTGGATCAATAATACTGCCTCATATAAATAAGCCTGCTAGTACACAGCAGTTGAATAGAAACATCTCAAAATCTTCCTTTTGAAAAATTAACTTTAGAGTCTAAAGTAAGCATAATTTAAAATCTGAAGAAAATAGTCCTGGGACAACTAAGAAGCGGTTAAAAATGGGGCAAGGTTCGATCTGTCCTCTTCTATGAGTATAAATATGTAGTCCCTGAGAGCTAAGTGTAGTTCATCTTAGGATACTCCTTAAAAGTTAATTAAATCCCAGGGGCAGCTAGATGGCGCAGTGGATAAAGCACCGGCCCTGGATTCAGGAGTATCTGAGTTCAAATCCGGCCTCAGACACTTGACACTTACTAGCTGTGTGACCTTGGGCAAGTCACTTAACCCCCATTGCCCCACAAAATTAAAAAAAAAAAAACAAAAGTTAATTAAATCCCTTATTATCTGTTATCAATACAGTACATATACATATATATATACATATATATATATACACATACATACCACAAATACATACACGTATAATCAAATATAACTACCACAGCTTGCTTATTTATAAACCAAATGCTTTCCCAAATAAAAATAATGACTCTTCCCTGCCATGAAGCACTAACAAATTTGGGGTTCCAAATTTTAGCCATTTTTTATTAGATTCAACAAAAATTTTTAAATGATCATGGGAAGAATATGATATCCCAGTAACAGTGATAAAAGCATGGTTATTTCATATCCCATACATCAAAAGAGTAGCTGAAACAATTGTGGCAAAATTCCTTCCAATGAATTTTCACTTGTGCAAAAGCTTAACCTATAAGTATCAGAAATTCAAGAAGTAGTTATTTAGCCTCTATTGTACGCCCACCCCTATTCTGGGTGCATTGCAAGATGAAGAAGAAATATAAATATATTCATGCCCTTGGAGAGCTTAAAGTTAGACAGAATTAACAAACGTTAAAACAAGCAAGGAACCATTCTGGTACTGACTGGTACTGACAATCCTATTATTGAAAAAAGAGGGGGGAAATTGAAAAAAGAAAACTGGAAAATTTTAAGAACTGCCACAGTTAGTCAGAGAAAGCTCCCTAGAGGTGAGAAATACACCGAGCTTTGACATGTCCTCTTGAGTACAACAGCTATAATGTGAGTAGCTGCTATCAGGTGAACAATGACTATAGAGAATGGCGGCCAACTAACCTTTCCACAATATCACATGTTGCCAATCAATTTTCATTTTTCTATCAAATCCTGATTAAAATTATCACAAATATTAATCACCAAGTATTGAATTTTTTCCTTCTGGGCAGTGACAATATTTTCGTATCCCTCACAATGTCTTTGTACACTGTAGGTGCTCAATAAATACTTGCTGACAGAACATTGTGTAAGAAAAGCATTTTCTGGCACATACACACCTATATTGCTCCATTTCTTCCAAGCTTCAGCACAAGTTGATGTGAAAAGGCATTTTAGATGGTTTCCTTCAACTTTCATCTTCTTGCTCTGTCAAATGGTGTTAAGCATGCATTCATAATCTTACTTCTCTAGGCTTATTTGCCTTTCAGATTACCTTGCAATAAACAGAAAGAGAGGGGTAAAATGCTACAGGGTGTCTCCCAGGATCTCTATGCCAGTCATCTAGTGCAAGAGTTCTTACTCTGGAGCTCCTGGACTTGTTTGTTTTTAATATTTTCATAACTGTGTTTCAATAGAATTTATTTCCTATGTAATCCTTATTTTATGTATTTAAAAACATTATTTTGAAATGTAATGTTGAGGCAGCTAGATGTCGCAGTGGATAAAGCACTGGCCCTGAATTCAGGAGGACCTGAGTTCAAATCCAGCCTCAGACACTTGACACTTACTAGCTGTGTGACCCTGGGCAAGTCACTTAACCCTCACTGCCCTGCCAAAAAAAAGAAAGAAAGAAAGAAAGAAATGTAACGTCCATTGGCTTCCCCAGACTGCCGGTGACACAAAAAAGTTTAAGAAATTCCTAATCTAGTCCAATTTTTTTTACAAGCGAAGAAACTGAGATTCAAGGAGTTAACTTTGAGTGACTTTCCCAAAATCACACAGATAGTAAGTAAACAGAAAAGATTTTTAGACTTGAGTCCTCTGACTCCAAAACCAGCTCCTTGCACTGTACCAAGGGACCTTTTATTTTCAGTCAGAAGAAAAAAATTTTCACTCATATGACCATTTAACTAATGCTTAAACAAACTTTTATCTCCAAACTTCCTTCCAATTATCTACCTTGCATTTGCACAACATCAGTTTCTTTAATAAGCTTTGTGATCTTACTACTGTTTTACAGTGTGTGTCTGTCAGAAACATCTGAAAATGGTTTATTTCTGACTTTTTAAAGAGGCCAGGCCCTTTTCCTTAAACATTGTAAAAACCCATTCAACCAAACACAGTAGTGTTTAAACAGAGATATATTGTGGTTTCTCCATAAATGTCTTTTTGACTACAGAAAGATTTGTAAGTTGTTCAACTCTACAAATTCACAATATTATACAGAATAAAGAGATGTGGTACTTCCCCTTCAATATAAAAGTGATTGTTCAGTATTTCTAATAGTCTTATTAGCATAGGCATGCTAGCAAATGACTAAAGATTAAACATTTAAATTTATTTTATATATTTAGTATAGTTATAGATATTAACTAAATCCCCACACTTGGGAAGCATTAAAGTCTGAGAATTTGCCAACCTTAGAACCTACTCATGAACTTATTGAAATTTCCCAATTAGAGAATCCAGTGCTAAAACAAGCATTTGTATATTATGTATCTATAATTTTATTGTCACCTTTAAAACATACAAGATCATAACTTATTTAGTTATCAGAACAAATTGTTAAGAAGTGCACTAGTATCATGGCATTGAACACAACCTGAAGAGTGTTAAATATTGTTAAATGATTTATAACCACAAGTTGCAGTAATTCTCAAATGTTTTCACCATCCCTCTCACACAGTTCATGCTTTCCATTCATCAAAAGAAGGTCAATGTATTCCTATCCCATTGAGACTCTCCATGTCTGACTCTTCATGACACCATTTGGGGTTCTCTTGGCAAAGATACTGGAGTAGTTTGCCATTTCTTTCTCCAGGTCATTTTACAGATGAGAAAACTAAAGCAAACAAGGTTAAATGACTTACCCAGGATAGCACAATTAGTATGTGACTCTAGTCAAAAATGAAGGATGAACAAAAATAACATCACACTGAGACAATAGCATCTTGACTTTTTCTGTTTATTTTTTAAATGATCTACTTCTCATCTGAGTAGTCTTTAGCTAAAATAGGGTTTAATTAAAAGGAAATATAGGCACAGATGGAAGCCTAGAAGACAAGGTACTGTCAGGAAAGCAGAAATTGGGTACCTATGAGAAGGTGATAATGGTTGGAAGTGAACAGGGAACACAGTGAGCTTAACAAAGAGTCAGGCTACATTGTAAAGGGGTTGGGTAGTGAAAAGGTTTTCCCACAGCTCTTAAAAGAGCTATAGTTCCTAGTGAGTAAAGTAGCAGCCTGAGAGAAACTTGTCTTCTCACTCTCTTTTTTTTCTAATTTCAGCAAACAAGTGCTATAAGTGCAATGCTTGTACTAGTGAAGTCACTAACTGGACCAAGAGAATATATTGTAGATCTCGAGATGTTGACAGTCAACAGCATAGGAACCTTCCGGACCAGCTCATTGTTAAGACTAACAATAATAGTAGGGCCATATTCTTTTTAGTCATTCATCAGAAACCACCATAGGCACTTAAATCAGCCAAAGAATATTGTTACCTTAAAGCACTTAATATTTTATTTATAGACATATTTAGTAAGCCTGCATCTGTAATCTGTACACTCACCTATAATTCAAAAAAGTAGCACCGTGTTTATAAATGGGCATTGTCACCTATTGTCAAGATTCAAAGTTTGCCTTTATTACTGTATCTGAATTAGACATTAATCCACTAAACAGGTCTAGTTCAAGAGAGCTATGCATATACTATCCTGTGAAGTTTCAAGGTTGGTTTGTTTTTTTCCTGTCACTAGAAGGCAAAGCAAAAGATAATCCATGATACTTATAATGGTGTAAACAACAATTTAACACAGCTCTACTGTCAATCACATAAAGGAAACAAAAAATTAATATTAAGTAACATACAAGTGAAAAATTATCTAACAGGTTAAATGTATTTCTTTTTTTTTAACTGCCTTGTAAGAAAGAAAAAGTCAATAAAAATCTATTTCTTTAGAAAATGAAGACCTATCTTATATTTGTGTTTTTTACATCTGGCTTAGAGGTGGTTATTTATTACATAGCAGAGGAGAGATTGTATTGAAACTTTGATTATAATACAATGATGCTAATTTCCAAGGGCCATCCTAATTTTCTTTTTTTAAAAAATATGGACTGTGATTATTCATTCTTTTATTCAATTCATTTAATAAACATTTATTAAGCACCTACTATGTGCCACACACTGTAAACTTTGTCCAATGGTACATGAAACTTTTAATAGAAAATTAGTGTTGAAAAATATTTTTGGTGTTCTTTACATAAGAAAATCATGACTATTTCTAGCATTGTGGCATACCTGATGTCACCTATCTGAATAGAGTCCTAACGAAAAGGAGAACTTCTGACATCAGAGTGCTATGTGACATGAAACAAAATTGAAATAAAACATGATTTTTCAGAATCCTTTTGCTGAAGGGGTTAGCATTCCTGGATAGAACTTAAATCCCAAAATTTTGCTGCCTCATAAACCTAGCTTTTAATTAGTACATGACACATGCAACCAAAAAAAGCAGCGATGGTCTGGTATATAAGACATGAGATTTTATTCCTTATGTCCAGACTAAGGAGGGGCTGGGAGCTGACATTCAAGTGAACAATATCAAATTGCCTTTTTAGTGTCCTCTTCTTTGTCTCAAATGTAACAGTTTTTACTTTGATGTACAAATATATTTTTTATAAAAATAAATGTAATTCTTATAGTGGATCATTTAGTCTCTAGCCTATGTGAGATTCTGATAACCTATACGATTTTGGTTTCTGGGGAAAAAAATCATTACTCCAAATCTGTGCCCCTTATGGGGGGTGGACTAGAACCTTCTGGTAGTTAAGATCAGTTAATAGGATTGACTCAAGGGAGAGAAACCCTCCTGAGGAATGAGGACATGGCCCAAGTCTTGATACACAGAAAACGAGCAAATAAAAAATACTGTGCCAGTCATTGCAAAGTTTATAGTTTTACCTGTGAACCAAATCCAAAGGTTTCAGCAAGAAGTGGAAGGAGTTTACAATAGCCATGACTGCTGCTTGTTGTGCTATATCAGCTAAGCCCAGACACTAGCTCTCCCTCTAGAAAATATGGTGAATGAAAGATGAAATGACTAAGGAAACAAAGATTGGATCTTCTGAACATACAATTTATTAAGCAATGCATGCCAATTGCCTAACAAATCAGGACTAGGCCCCTTCCTTAGCTTAGGGCTGGACCCCAAATACAGGGAGAGGCAAACTTTTACACATTAAAAACAATTAATCAAATACGGCCAATTAATTAAAAGGAAATAATAAAGCATTGTGTAATCTGATTTCTAATTAGATAAAAGATTAGGAACTTTCCAACTTAGGAAGGGGAGAATGGAGAGGTGCTATTCCCTGAATTCAGAAAAACAGGTGTCCTACTTCCTCCCAAGTGTCTGTGAACAAAGGAACATGGGAAAAATAACTCATTGTTCAGTACAGAGCCAGTTTTTAAGACAGATGGATTAATTGAGATTGACAATTATGAGAAAACTCCTTGCATCACTCTTTGGGGCTGACTGAATATCTGGTCAGCGTGACCTAGGTCCTTGGTTAAGGGTCTCTAAATAACAGGTAGGGGTGGACCAGTTTCCCAGTTATGCAGGGCTAGGTTCGATCAATGTAACAAGGTTTTCTCCCACTTCCCATAATTGAATGAAGGTTCCTCAAAAGACCAAATTTGGATTAGACCCATAATTGACTAGAAAGGGAATCGAACTAGCTCCAAAATTGAATCACAATATGGAGTCAAAAACTGAACTCAAGTCAGGGACTTGATAGGATAGAGTTGGAAGACAGATTCTACCAACCTGAGATACACCCATTTTCCTCTCTTCCTCTTCTTGGGGCCATAACCCTTCATAGCACATAGAATATTATTGATGGAAAGGACTTTAGAGGCGTCAGACTCAAATAGAAATAGGGACAACATAAACCATATATAAGGATCCCTGCATGTCACATATTGACTTAGTTTTAAAATGTAATATTGCCTATTTATTGTGCATTGTTCAATATTTCCCAATTACCTTTTCATCTAGTTCAGGCAACATTCAAGAGTGTTGTGAGCCACATGTAGCCCACAGGCTGTGTGCTTGATACCTCTTATTTACAGTGCACTCATTTTAAACATGAAGAAACTGAGGGGCAGAGAAGGGGCATTTTCATCTCTTCCCTCCTTTGGGTTCATGTCTCTTCCATAATTCCCCAGGACCCTAAATTGCCCCATTTTCCCTTCTCCCCAGGACCTTCCTCAGTGGCTTCTCCACTCCCCCTATGCCTATGATATCCATGGTCCCTTCACCTCCATTCCTCATTCCCCCTGTACTATGCTTTGTCTCATTCACCTCACAAGTCCTTGCCAGTCCACCAGATACTTAAGGGAGCCTATCGTGAGTCATGGTTCTCTTTGACTATATATCCTTATTGCCTCCAAGATTATTAAGGTAGGTAAGGATTAGGGACTAAGGTGAACTAACTACAATAAGGACTGAGCAAATAAAGGATTTCTCTGTAACCAAAGAAAATAGTCCTACTTAATAAGGCCAAATGGATCACCACCAGTATTATGTGAATATGATATGAACTTGCCCATGAGTTTCCAAGATCTACTAGTATATGAGTTTCAGAAAATAATCATATATGATCCTCCTATTGCTAAGGCCTCTTCCCAGGGATGCTATGGTGATCGAGCCCCAATTTTTATACCACTTTTTTCTATACCAGTAGAATGTACTACAAATTGGCCTGGACAACCCCTGACTTACTCAGGTAGTTGTCAACCATGGGACTATTATGTACGGGATGGGTGGAGAGAAAAATCAATGACAGAAACGATAGTTTGTTGAAGGAAAAAAAGTAGACTGAGATGGGGCGGGATGAATATTTCAACTGCATTATTATTACATGAAAGAAAGTCGAATGTTAAATTGATTAGTCTAAAGGCACACTAAATCCTCATAGTTCATGTAGATAATGATGGATACCATGTTCTCTCAATACAGTGCCCTTCATGCCTCAAAACCAGCCTTTACTTTGAATAATAATTTCTCTTGTATTATGTAGTTCCTTTTCATTGCCATCAGCATGAAGGATAAATATGCATGGGGCCAAGCCATGGTAAAGTACAGTGTGGCCAATGAGAAGATGACTCCTACTGCAATATTAGATGCATAGACCATAAAATAATTACACACACACACACATGCTATATACTTATATTATACATATATATGTAAAATCAACATGGCTAAACTGCATGAGTAAAAAGATTTCGACGTATATTGAAATAATTTAAATATAATTCCAATTCATTTGATCATAAGCTCAGTGTGATTCACAATCTACCTGATGATAATGTTGGAAAGTATAGAACTAGTCCTGTTCTATCATCTCTATGACCTTGGCCAAGATTTGCTCTGGATCTTCATTTATCCCACCTGTAAATGGAGATAATGATACTCTTATGGTCCATTGGGGGTGGGGGAGCATACAGGGGAGAGAGTTATGATAATGTGAGTTATAGGAATATATCTAAAAATATATTTTTTGTATTAGTATCTCATCTCACCTTATCATACTGTATATGCATATGTATTTGTACGTATTTATGTACACACACATACACACTGTCCACTGGAAAGGACCTTAAAGTACATGATGTGACCTTTGAAGTTGGCCGTTGCACAGACCCTTTGACTGAGAAGCCAGGAATAGGGTAATATTCTATTGCAGAAATCCAACATATCTGTTATTTCCTTCACAATGTGCTAAATGAAAACTGCAGAAAAAGAAAATAAAAAAAAACAATGGTGCTAGCTTCTCTTCTACACTGCCTCTAGGGGGTAAATGTTTCAGCAAACTGAAAATATGGAAATGGAAAGAAAATTCATTCAACACCCCCCAAGACCACCTGAATATAGGATGATGAGATTATTTTCTTTGGAAACTTCACGAATCAAGTTTATTGTTGAATCTTGTTTCCATGACTCCGAGCAACTGCTTATGTTTTGAATAGCCATGCATGTCTCTAACTTTATAACTATCCTGTTAAAATATAGAACAGCTGCTGTACTGGTCATATGTTATGCATATGGAGCCCACTGGGGACAAAGCCCACTGTTAACATGTAGAATTATTTTTAACACTCTCACATTTCTATATCAAATCATCATCTCAAAACTGTGGCATGGCTCCATACTTCCCAGCTGGGAGAACACCTGTAGAACACAAAACTAAGCTATGACACATCTGGTACTGAAAATCAGAATTGTTTCATCTGACCAGTAGACCAAGATATCAGGTCCACCGAACAACACCAGGGGGGAAAATGAACTGCTTCTCCTATTTGGTCAATAAAGATGTCTAGGTAAGATGTTTGCTAGCAGGAGATGGACCCATTTTATCACAGGTGTGATTTAAGAGGATTTTAAAGATATGAATGAAGTAATTCAATTTTTACCTTCCCTATGAAAACATTCTTCCATGTCAAAGTATTGTCATTTAACAAGGGGACACAACGCATACTAACCCCAGAAAAGCAATTAAAAATTCTCTTAAATCACACTTCTCTGTCTTATAAAATAACCTGTTTCTGTTGAATTGAACCCTCAGTTCAGTTTTTATTTTCCTGAGCTTTATTTTGCTCTTCTATACAAAATAGGGATAAAAATACTTTGACTTTCTGCTTCACAGGTTTGTTGTGAGGAAATTGCTTTGTAAACAGTAACAGTCAACAGACTAAGGGAGCCATAATGCTTTGTTGAAACTCACCTCTGCAGCAAAAGACAGAGGTGCCCTGTCAGCCAAGTTTACCTAATCTTGACCTCATAAAATGTACCTGATTTCTCCTCATCCTAAATGTAGGGATGTTATATAAGGGGAAAAAATGGAAGGTTAATTGTTGATAGGTAGTATGTACACTAAATGAGGTTAATTCAGAAATAGGAAAAACAGGGAAAAGATTCATGGAAGATGGATGTCAGCAGACCTTGAAGGACAGGTAAGCTTTGGATAGATGGAGAGGAATAGGGAGATTATTCTAGGCCAAGCAGATGCTGAAAGTCAAGATGGAGGGACCTTTGCACTGGTATGACCCCAAAACAGGTTTTTATTTAGTCCCATTAATGGCACTAAAAAAGTCTAGGAAAAAAAGTCTAGAAAAGTTGCTGACCCTTGGCTTGTACTGGAAATGTGGGAAAAATGCAAGCAGCTGGGTGGCACAGCAGATGGAGTGTTGGACTTGGAATCAGGAAGACACAAGTTCTAATCCAGCTTCAGACACTAGCAATGTGACCCTAAGTAAGTGACTAAACCTCTCTGGCCTTCAGTTTCTTCATCTATAAAATAAGGATAATAATAGCACCTACCTCACAGGGTTTTTGTGAGAGTAAAATGGGATATGTGTAAAATGCTTTGAAAGCTTCAAAGTGTTACATAAATGCTAGCTATTCTTATCTCTTCTTGTCAGAGTTAGCTTGGTCTTTGAGCCAAATTCCTATCAGTCTCTCTTTGTGGACTAGGGTCAATTAGTTGAATGTTTCTGGACTGACTGCCACCAGAAGTCTTCTTGCCTTTATTTCCCACAAAGATTTGATGTTCAGACAGTAGTAACGAGTTAACAAAGATTCCAGAAAAATCAACACTACAATCCTGCCCGTACCTTTGTTCCCCAAACCAGCCTCATTATTCTAATATATGTTGGTATAGCTGGAAGTTTCCAATCATGCCCAGAATCTTTTTGGTTGGGGAGGAAGGGGTCTGGACCTGTGATTTCATCAGGTTGGGGAACTCCTAGTGTGAAACTCTGTCCACCAGTACAGATCAACTAGTTATCTGTATCTTAGACTTCAGAGAGTTGCCTGAGAATTTAAGTAAATTACTGATGTCATCACAACTAATGTTCATCAGAGTTAGGACTTGAACTCATCTCTTCCTTGCCCCAAGGTGGATCCTTAATCCATTATGCTGTGTTGTGTGGTAAAGAAAGGGCTGGACAATAAGGATAGATAGTCTTCTTCCCAGGTTAGTAGTCTACAGGAGTAAAGGACCCACCCTGATTTCCCATTTTATTTTGAAACCCAATTCTTTTGTTTCATATTTATTCTTTTTATCATCCTGCTCCTTTTAAACTCAAGAATAAACAGAAAGTTAGTTCCCATAGTTCTGTGTATTCATGTCCAATAAGACAAACCACCCCCATGAGAGGCCCTTCCAGGTGGGGGAGCCCATAACAACCAAGAGCCCAATTCTTACAGTTCTCTAGCTAGGCATGCCACAACTTTGATTAATGGGTCTCAAGGAATTCTTTCCATTTTTGAAAGCATTTAAAGAAGGCTACATAAACACAGGCCATGCTCTAACTGGGGGGAGTCCAACTTCTGCCTGCATCAAAGCTGGCAGGATTCAAGGGAACACAAATAGATGTGTTTTGAGGAAATTGTTTTGCAAGTCTTCCCAATTTGTAACATGTGTAGCATCTCAGCCCCTAAAAACAAAAAGAAACAAAAACAAAAACAAAAAATCTGGTCTATTATTTAGCTGCAAAGGACTCTGGGAGAAACTTAATGAAGTAGCTAGCTACCTTTGTATGATAAAATGTCCATGCTATGCCTTGGGTCCAATAACAGCAACCTTCAGTATGCTGTCTTATGTTCTCCAAGAAAACATTTCATTAAGATGTATTGCCATGATACATGATACATGATACATGGAGGCACCAGCAAAGCTTCCCAAGGTTCAGGCCTGGGACCAGCCATGGCAGCTACACCTCTGCTGAGCCCATGTCTCCTCTGCTGTTGTTGTTGTTGTTGTTGCCACTGTTCATCCTTTCTTCTTTAAGAGGATCAATGACATCATGAAGGTAATTTCATGAATTGAGTTTGAGTGAGGCCTAGCTGAGCAAAGTCATCAGCCTTGCTTTCCCCCAGAGTCATCAGATTGTAGTAGTAAGACAACTGGTAATGGTCCAGAATGTAGTGGATAACCTCAGTCTTTCTAAATTAAGGTCTTTCTCAGGTCTCAGTTTGTCTGAGATCACACCCATTCAATGACTAAAGGCTAAGAACTGAGACAAAAGATGGCCCAATTTACCATCCCAAAGATATCAATCTAGGAGGTGTTAAGGGCTAAAATTCTAGCTAAACTGTCTAAAATATCTAATGAGTGGTTGCCAATAAATTATAAGCTTTAGCAAGAGTTAGACTTTTAAGCATTTATTAAGGAAAATAAGAATTTGGTAAAGAGAGAGAGAAAGTCCTACATTAATCTATCTATTAAAGGGAGAGCACATTTCTAGCTCTGCTCTCCACCAGAGTCCAAAGGAAAAAGCGCCAGTCAGAGCGCCCAGCTCTTCCTTCTTCCTCCCACTAGCAAACGTCACTTCCTGACGCCAAAGAAAAGATGCATGTTCTTGCCCTCAAAGACCTTCCTTTCATGGCAGAACTTTTCTACAGTAAATCTCCAGCAGGTGGCATCATTCCAATCATTACAGAGGGAAAGACCCCAGAGTTTCTGGCCAGAACAAAAAATAATTGCTATTTATACTCATTGTAAGCCATCAAAACCTAAACAATACGCCACAGAGGCTTGGTCTGGGACTATTATTGTCCATTCGATGAAAGCCAGAGTGATTGGGGTTTACAGGCTAGTCAAATAGCTCTATTTAACATACAGTGGGCTTTTTTGAAGCCTGTTTTTAGAGCTATATTTCAAGAAATCAAAAATGAAAACTTCAGAGGACAAAAGTAAACTTCCCAGCTTTGGGGGAAAAAAATGAAGGAGAAGGAGAAGGAAGGGAAGGGGGAAAAGGTCAAGGAGGAGGCAAAGGAAGAGAATAAAGAGGAAGAGGAGAAAAGAAATAATAGCAGCATTTCCCAATTTCTGTTCAAATTGACAGGTTGAGTGTCCAGAGGGCAGCTACTACTATTCTTAGATTATGTGGTAAAGACACATACAAAACTTTCTCCTGGGGCAGCTAGGTGGCGCAGTGGATAGAGCACCGACCCTGGAGTCAGGAGGACCTGAGTTCAAATCCGGCCTCAGACACTTAACACTTACTAGCTGTGTGACCCTGGGCAAGTCACTTAACCCCAATTGCCTCACTAAAAAAAAAAAAAAAACCTTTCTCCTAAGAACCTGGTTCACTCCTTCCCACAAATACACCCAGTATCCATGGAATCAGGCTTAAACTTAGACCATAAGAGCAACGAGGCACACATGTAAGAAATATGTGACAAGGTTTAACTCATATCACGTGTTCTGCAAGTGCTTCTCTCTGTGTGGACACCTCATGCAAGACCCTTGTCATGGTTGCCCTAGTGTCTCCCTCACAGATGCAGCTGCAACCCCACAGCCAGAATACAGTCCTCTAAGGAGCCTCCACAATAGGCTTGTTTTTTGGGGGGATTTTTTTGGTGAGGCAATTGGGGTTAAGTGACTTGCCCAGGGTCAAACAGCTAGTAAGTGTCTGAGGCCGGATTTGAACTCAGGTACTCCTGAATCCAGAGCCGGTGCTTATCCACTGCGCCATAGCTGCCCCTAGGTGACTGCAATTTTGAACTCAAGTAACCAAGTTGCAATTGGTCATTTTCTCCTGGCATCATCACAAGGATGAGCCCATGAAGTAAAACTATGAAAGTATGCCTCCCAAGGAGGGAAAAGCCCTGAGGTAACAAAATCAAATGAAACAAAAGATTGCATGAACCAGCTCCCCCATGGAGTACTCTGCTATATCTTTAGGTATCTCCCTCTGTAGGATATTGTATCTGGAGTTCCTCTCCCAGAAGCTGAAAGAGGCAACGACTCTTTTTCCGAGAGTAGTGAAGAGTGTAGGTCTTTGTGCAGGCCCCTTGTGGGAACACATACAACTGGCTTTACCAATTCCAGTTTTCTAACACTCAAGAAGATGCCAGACATTGAGAAGCTCTATGGCATTCACCTTGAGAAGCAATGGTCCATAGCTATGAGGTCTTTAGCATTCCTGATGTGCTAGAAGCTTTGCAAGCTTGCTCAAACTTACTGGGCATGGAGATTTCACATTTGGAGTTGGTGGAAGCCATCTGGATGTATAAGCCTCAAGTTCATATTTTGGGGAAGTTTCGTAATCATAATGGAGCTTTTCCCATCCTTTCTGAAAACAAACTGAAAATACCCATAGAAGCCAAAATTCAAATCCTGCATCTAGTGGAGGTGAATGTTCCTGAAATTCCTTATATCCCAATGTTTAGGTACCTGTATTTGAAATGGGTGAGATTCACCAAGCCCCAGCGTTTTGAAGATTTCCTTTGCAATAGCATATGCACTTTTGCCATGAGGATCAGTGTAAGTTCTACAAATTTTTGAAGTATGTACCATTAGTAACAGGATTAGCTTCTACCTGAAATCTCGAACAATTAGAATTGGTTGAAGTTCCTTTCCTTAGAGGTCTTATCCAACAGGTCATTTAATACAGTTGGTTTGGATATAGGTTGGTTTTTTTTCAATTTGTACACTATCGAGCTGTTCTTAAAGTAAATATTATCAGCGATGCTTGAAGGTTACAAGAAGTTAGAATACCACCTTCTCTAACCAAAGATGGCATCCTTTCAGCACTAAAGATAGCAGAATTGGCATTCCCACAGTTTGAAACCCTCTACCTTGGATATATAGATGAGTTTTTACTGTACTGCAAAATGACCAATGCTGATTTGGTGAAGTATAACTTAGCTGATGTGGGAAATCTTGGCATCCTCACAGATAACAAGGTGAAGGCTGTCAGTGAGTTTTTTTTCCTATACCAAAACACCTGCTCATTTATAATTGTCTTCATTTGCATAACCCAAATAATTGGATCACAGACCATTCAAGATGGACAGGGATCTTTTGGTCAGTTCATTGAGTTGTTGCCAATCCTGGAGTTTATCTCTTTAGACCAAATGTTTTGAGAACCATCCGAGAATCATGTACAAGTAGATCTGAATGCAGGTACAAGGACTGGCATTTCAAAAGCCCTTGTGAGCAACAAGAATTCTAACAAAAATTACAATCATCAAAACATCAACCCCAATGGGCCCAATAATAATCCCCAGCAGGTTAATGATCAGAATGAGGAGAACAAGATCTGATGGGATGAACAGGTGGAAAAGCAACAGATTGCAGTTGAAGTATTTAAATTAAATGTAAGAAGTAGGAAGATAGAAAGTGTGGAAATGGAGGCCCCCGCTCACAGTGAGGTTGTTTTCCCCATGGATGTTATGGGAAATCCATCAACCCACAAAAGTTAATGAAAAACCAGCAGGACCCAGTGGCCTTCAGCATTCAGCAAAAGCAACAATTACTATTCCTAATTCAGATAGGGAAGATGAGGAAGAAACATGGGAGTCCCTGGAACCTGCATTACTAAGAACAATTCTCAGAACTACTTTGACAAGATAAAATCAGAGAGCCAATAGAATACAGGCAATTTGCAGTGGGTGAAAGAGGCAACATACCTTTTCAAAAGAAACACAACTCCTCCCATCAAATGAGCCATTTGAAATCATCAATTGTGAGAAAGGCTGTCAGATCACAAATGAACAGATCAAAGCATATATGAAAGCAGTCAGTGACATGCCCAAGAAGGAAAAAAGCAAAGATATTTATCCCAGTTATGACAATAGACCAGTTCCTGTGAGCAACTCCCCCTCATGCAATGCTGACTTTGTAAGGGCTGTGACTGGAAATTTTGGTGAACACAACACCATAGCACTAGACCTATCCCAGAGTCATGTATCTGCTCTCCTTGTAGGACTGAGGGTCCAAGGCTCATTGATAGAGAAAAGTCAGTTTCCTCCAGATGTTCCTGCAATGGGTGTCAGGAACCATAGATTAGAACTAGCAAATATTCTGACAGTGAACAGCCTTCGACCAGTAAAGCCAGTGTTGTAAAAGGCACTAGTGGTATAAAATTAGAATTTTGCTTTAGGATTCTCCCACCAGGTGGGTTTCCAAGCTCAGTCAATGACAAGAGGACTAATGAGAATGTCTATGGAGCCACAGGGGATAACAGGAGAGGAAGTTTCCAATCTGAAAATTTTGAAATGGAGTATAATGAAGACTACCCTCAAAGACCTCTAAGGAGAGCCAGGAGCAAACATCCATGAACCACTGGTTTCTGAACCAGAGTTTGCCAAAACCAAAGCCTTGTCATGCAATGAAGTGGAAAAGAACAACTGATAAAGCCACAAGCACCTGCTAGCCTAATATTAAAAATGATCATGTGTGGGTTCTTGTCTTGAAATCCAAAAATCTTGTTGGAATCACAATAACCAACTGTGGAATCACAGATCTAATACTAAAAAGTTTTCATAAGATGATATTTATTCATGCCACAAGACATCAAGTCCTGAAACACTTGTAAGTTGAGAATGCACCAATTGAAAACCAATTTGACTGCTCAGTGCCCGAAATGGAACATAAATCAGGTACTGTATCAAATATGAAGTATGCCTGCAAAAAGAAATTGGATCATATACCCTTTTTCCCAGTGTAGCAGGTCAACACTCTAACTTTGGAACAAAAGATATTCATTCAGTGGCCTCATTCCTATCACATCTGTATCACTAACAAATTTAGTAATCCTCCAATGGGCAGAACAAAGTACACATTCAAAGTTGGATGGACACAATAGCAAACATCAATCAAGAACTCATTAAGTATCAGTCAAGAACTCATTAAGTATTCTTTCCTGAAGTCGCTCAAAGTGAAAGAGACCTGAAGAAATATACCAAGTTCCCTTGAGGAAGAGAAATTTATGTTCTAGAAGGTGTTGTGGCTAGAGCCTCATATTCCATGATTATTGACTTCCTTTGACTGAGTTCACTATGGACAGCAGAGCCTAATAGCTATTCAAAATATGACTCTGAAGATGATGAAAGAACCACCATTTATGCTTCCTGGGTAGCTGTCTGCCAACATCTGTATGGCAACAATAGGAAAGGAAGTCTCAAAGTTGCATCAGACAAAAAGGGGAGTTTTTCAGGAAATGGTCACCATTGTCAGCCAGTCTTGTGATGGCAATGGAGAGTCAGTAGAGGATGATTACATATGACTGAGTTGAGTGTGCCCCACCAGCCACTGGTCACTCCCACTTTGCAACTATCCCTCTGGCAGAAAACAAGAGCATTTATTGGCCTACCTTACTATATGGCAATGTCTTCAGGGCCAAATCCTTGAAGGGGGTAGAGGATCCTAGTTTGATTTTGTTTAGAGCAAGTAGTAAACATATAAAAACATTAACAGAGTGTACAAAGATTTGTACATAATGGAAATATGCGGGGGGAGAAGTTTCTTGGAGCTTAGACTTTATATAATATGTTTATACAATTTAATTTTTAAATCCATATTCATGAAGGCAGGTAATACAGAAAAGTTGACATAGTTGTTTGTTTTTTCTTGGCTCTTTGGGTTCCTAAGTCTCTCTTCATTTGCCAAACCAAGACTTCAGTTGCTACATTCAGAAAAATCATTGGTGTCTTCATAAATCTGTCCCTTTTTCTTCCTGAGCAAGTTTGTTTGAGTTAAATCTGTTGAGCAGTCTGTATGTCTCAGGTGCATTAAAAAAAAAGAGTCTTAGTGCTATACCATAGAATATGACTGGACAAAGTGGAATAAGATTTTCTGTATGAGATAGTACTTTCTATTTTTTAAAAATATTACAGTTTCCACATTTCTTAAAATCAAATAAATAAAAAAGGCTTATGGAATGAAATTTCCTGACTTTAAAAACCTGAAAAAAAATTATAACACTGGTTGATTTTTTTCCCATAAAAATTTGATGGATTTCCTTCATCATGGCAGGCAAAGCATCTTTCCTGGAGAAGAACCTAAATATGGAACTGGGGGGGGGTGCAGTGAGGGGGCAGGAAGGAATGAAAATCAAAAGCTTACTTCATTATTTCCTTTCCACACTTTTATTTATGCCCACTTTCCCACCCAGGGATGGGCTGGAGACAGCTTGTGAGAGACAATTGTTAAATTTTCAGTAGGAATATTTACACCTCAGAAATGCTTGCTTTATTGCTTTGTTGATTGTCTAGACTTAAGAAAATGAAGGAGAAAAATCTTAATAATGCAGATTCAATTTAAATATGTGTTCTGGGAACTTTTTTTGAGAGATGGATGTTTAATATTTATCAGCATACCCCTGCCTATACCCCCATATTAGAACCTGTTTTCAAGAAAGGATCTGATGTCATGTATTTATACCTAGAGTATTTCAATACTATAGTCAAAAAAATTGTTGGCAACAAGAGCTACAGAGAACAGAAAGAGTGATTCTAGTCATTATTTGTCAATTATGAAAAAGCATTTGATTTGGTGGAGAAAAACAAAATCTTAAAGGCTGTCCTACAACTAGAAGGTGGCAAGATCAATTAAAATGTAGTTAGGTGGTGCAGTGGACAAAGCTTTAGACTTGGAATCAAGAACATCTGAGCTCAAATCTGGCCTCAGACAGTGACTAGTTGTATGACCCTTGGCAAATCACTTAACCTCTGTTTGTCTCAGTTTCTTCATCAGTTAAATGGGGATAACAGAACCACCTACCACTCAAGGTTGTTGTGAGGCTCAAATAAGATAATATTTGTAAAGCACTTTACAAACCTCAATGGAACTATGTGAATGTTAGCTATTATTAATCAATCAAGTAATGAGCATTATTTTGTACCTACTATATTCTAGGCACTGTACCAGACTTTGGAGATATAAAGACAATGGTAAAACAGCCCCGGTCTCTAGATTATAAGAAATTTAAAATCTAGCTGGGGGAGACAAAATGTACATATATAGGTTTGAAAAAAAATTAGGTACAAGGTAATTTCGAAGGTAGACCACTACTACCTAGGGGTTGGGGAAGGGGAGGGGGGGGATCAGAAAAAGATTAATGCAAAGATGTTCCTTGAGTGATGATTTTAAAAACTAGTGAGAATGACAGCATTCCAGGAATAGGGGACAATCAGCACAAACATATGAAAAGAAGAGATGAAGATCACTGTTTGAGGAACAGTAAAAAGGCCAGGACCATAATATCTGGGAAGAAGAGTAATATAATGTATAATAATAAGGCTGAACAGGAAAGGCAGATTGGGCTGTTAGGACCAGACAGTGAAGGGCTTTAAGTACCAGAAAAGTTTATACTTGATCCCAGAGGAAAATTAGAATTATTGGAAATTTGTTTTGATTTTTTTAGTAGGAAGTAGCATGGTCTGACCCTCATTTTAGGAAAATCACTTGGCTGCTCTGTGGAGAATGGATTGATACTGGGAGAGACTTGAGGCAAGGAGACCACTTAAGATGGCATTTGAATAGTCTAAGAGACAAGTGATGAGGGCCTAAACAAGGGGAGTGACAATGTGAGTGGAGAGAAGAGGGTTAGACTAAGTTTCAAATGAATGGTCCCATCTGCATCAATGAAGAAAGTTTCCACACCGAGAAAAAAAACAAGGATACTATATTATAACTAATTCAGACCTGTCGAAGAGTGAGGCAAAATGTCATTACAACATGTTCAAGATTTGGCATCCTTACCCTCTGTAAGGGCAAGCTTAATTAGCCCTGCAAAAAGCTACAGATAATAAGTCTTGTCCACTTAGTTTCATGCATAATAGAAAAAGGAGAAACTGTTTATAAATCATCAGGGATTTATTCCACTCTTCTCTTTGTGATTGGGCCTAAGCATGAGGCCCATTTAAAAGGGAACCTTGGAGTTTCAGCACATTTGGTCCACTATTTGTTTTCTCCTTCTTAGCAGTGATTCCCAACCTCTCCAGAACTGCAGGACCCTACTGTGGTTAGGTTTAACTTATTCTGCTTCTTCCCCTTTCCCAAAAGAACAAATTTTAAAAGCTTAAATTAATAATAGGAAAGTATTTTTGTTCAGAGACCACTTTGAAAAAAAGTAGAGATAAATCTGAGACATCTCAAAACCAAGACTGCAAATAATTACCTTAAATTATGATGAGTTACAACATGAGCTCAAAGCAATTCATTTCAGTAAACAAATGGTAATTAGCGACTGTCTGCAGACCACTGGACTAGACCAGTGGGGGTACACAAAGTTTAGATAAGACTTGAGTCTGTCCCCTCAAGGAGCTTACATCATAAGTACATGAGTGCATCTACAACAATAACAAAAATGCTTAGAGAGATCCAAAGTGGAAAAGGTAGTTAACCAAATGGAGAACAGGGAGGGCTTCAAGAAAGAGGTAGCATTTGAACTAGACTTAAAAATGAATTGAGGGGGCAGCTAGGTAGCACAGTAGATAAAGCACTGGCCCTGGATTCAGGAGTACCTGAGTTCAAATCCGGCCTCAGACACTTACTAGCTGTGTGACCTTGGACAAGTCACTTAACCCCCATTGCCCCACAAAAAAAAAAAAAAAGAATTGAGGTGTTCTTTCTTGAAGCCATGGTAGTGCTGATTGTATTGATTTGATTACTGTTTCCAGAGAAAGAAATGAAAAAAAGTGGGAGGAGTGTGTGAGGGGAAAGGAAGAAGATGCCCAGAAGCAGGACAGATGTCAGGAAGATAGCCAAAGTGGTGAGCTGGATTGTATGTAAAACATGGTCTAATAAGTCATTATCAGGACAGCTCCAGCCCAGGGCAGGAATTCCAAAACTGACCACAGCAAACTCTTTGGAGGTCTGTGGGTTCATAGTATGCCGTAGCAGGGGGCTGGAAAGAAGATGGCTGGGGTAGATAGCAAATTAGAATGTAAAGTATCTCCAAAGGTATTTGAATATTATCTCTGAGGCAACAAGGATACAGTGAAGATTTCTGACTGAGAGTGGCATGTGCATAATTTTAATTCACGTTTATGAGGCATTTTTTAAGATCTACAGTGTTTTCCTCACATCAATCCCATCATATAGATCCCATGACTATACTTATTCCAGTTTTCCAGATGAAGAAACTAAGGCTCATAAAGATTAAGTCACTTATCATAATCACATCACTAGTAAGTAGCAGAGCTCGGATTCAAACCCAAGTCTGCCTACAAGTGGCATGTTTTCCATTAAACCCCACTACCTCTGCTTTACTATGACAGAGGTATGAAGGATGGTTTGAAAAAGAGAGGGAGAAACAATGGCTATTGCAAGAGTGCAGGTGGGTGTTTATCAAAGCCTGTTGATTGGCAGCAATTGGAATAGAGAGGAAGAGAGATCTTGCAGAGACAGAATTGACAGGACTGGGTGTGAAAGCTGAGTCAGAGAGTAGGGTCAAAGACAGTGATAATAACCCATGTTTATATTGTCCTTTAAAGTTTTCGAAATATTATTCTCCCAATTGCCCTATGAGGTAAGGGGCATCAACAGTATTGTTATATTTTATCAGTAAGGAAATCGAGGTTCAGAGAGGTTAAGTGATTTGCCTGAGCATACACAGCTAGTTAGTGTCAGAATCAGGACCTAAAAGTAGGTTTCCTGTCTGTCAAAGATAACATCGAGAGCTCTAACTCTGTAAGCAAGGTGAATGGTAGGGGAAGCAATTAAGTCAGAAGGAAGAACAAGGTTGACCTGTGTAAAGACAATACCCAAGGTCTTGAATAACAGTTACAGAACAATAGAAAGTCCAGCATAGAACTTGAAATCTGAAATCCTTTTGGTGTACAAGCTGCCCATTCTTGCTCCCGAGGATGGAGAAATAAAACCATCTGCTACAAACGCATCGAAGAAAACTCTTCTTTTTTTCTAAAGGGCCAAACCAAATCAAAGAAGATATTTCATCTTGAGGACACTGAATGATATCGATGCACATTTTTTATTCTACAGGACGTGCTCAGAAGAGGGTGGGACCAGTTTCAGTGTCAAATAAATCAATGGAAATGATAAATGAAAAGCAAGAGATGAAAAATGATGTAATGCAAAGCTATTTAACTCTGCCAGATGCTCCCGTTGCAAACAATGCTGAGCACAAAGCAAATTAAATCTATGACTCTTTATCTTCTCAATAGTTTCCGTAACAAGCTATTTGGTGTGGCAGCAAGATCAGTCCCTAGCTCTTGACAGTTTTATAGTTCCCCGTCAAAGTTTCCAACCACATTTTGGTGAGGACTGACTTTAGATTTTCACATAAGTAGTTTCCACTTGCACATACACAATTTCATCCTTCAGGGTATGCCAAAAAGCCAGGCTACATTAAGCCACAGAGAGAAACTGACCAAAACAAAATGGGAATCCTGGAGTCGACCCCATGGAGAACAAAAGGATCCAGAATGTTTCTATTATTCCTTCTTGCAATTACCACAGAAAAGCATGTCAATTATCAATACGTCTTCTGGGTGATAAACTGAACATGCAGGAAAGAACACAGTGAGCACAGGGTAACAGGAGGTGTTGGAAACACAGCTGGACTTGGAATCAGGAGAAACAGCTTCAAATGTTCTCTTCAACACTTGGTTGCTGTATGTCTAGGGGCAAGTCACTTAACCACTTTTCAACTCATTTTACTCATCTATAAAATAGTGACGATACCTGTCTCACAGGATTATTGTAAGGACAAAATGAGACTTCCTAATAATTAGAGCGATCCAAAGTTGAATGAGCCACCTTGAGAAGTAGTGGGCTCCCCCTTATTACAGATATTCAAGCAAAGGATTCCTGGATTTCTTTATCTGTGAACACGCTCAGCAACCCTATTAGGATATTCTTCCACTTCTCTTGAGGGCAGGGACCATCTGCCTTTTGGTTTTGTATTCCTAGCACCTAGCACAGTACCTTGCATATAACTAATTGCATCCATAATGAATATTTGTTGATCGATTGACCATTCACTATCTGTAAGGTGTTTAGTAGTGGGGGCTTTTTAGTACAGGTTAAACTAGATAACTGCCTCTAATTCTGAATTGCTGGGTTTCTGTGAAGTACTAAAGACACACCAGCTGTTACTTCCTCCTTCCCTGTGTTTTAAATGCCCGCTTTTCACTTCCTCCCTAAATCTGAGAGGGATCTGACACAGTGACTGATTGTGTAGTACAAGTGAGTTGTTGCCAACGTTACCTAAGCCTGAAATCTCTAATTTTAAGATGAAGGACTTTGTTTTTCTGTTATAAAAACTTTGGGCATCCACAAGAAGGGAGGAAAATAATCGGAAAGGATCATGGTAAAGGATTATCTCTACACTTGTATGTGGAATTTTAACTAATGTTTAAAATATTCTGAATGACAAGAATATAACGAAAGGATTTGGGAAGAAAGGTCCATATGTCCCTATTAACCAGCATGCAGTATCCCAAACCTGTTCAGGGTCAGGACTTCTGAAAGGTTTTAGCATCTAGAAATAAAAAGTTATATATGTATGTATAAGAAGAAAGAAAGGGAAGGAAGCAAATATTAAGTGTAACATGTTATGTCAGGAACTGTGCTAAGAGCTGTGCAGTTATTATTTCATTGAATCCTCACAACGGCCCTGGGAGGTAGAAGCTGTTATCCCCATTCTACAGTTGAGGAAACTGAGACACACAGAGGTTGTAACCTGCCCAGCATCACACAATAATACATGAGACCAAACTGGAATTCAGACTCCAGAACTAATACTCTATCTACTATGGAATTTAGCTAGATATCCATTTTGTCCGGCAGTTTTTGTCAGATAGTAAATTCTTCCCCTCAGAAACTGGGGTCTTTGGGTTTATCAAACACTATACTGCTGTGTTTGTTTGCATTAAATGTTGTGTACCTAATCTGTACTATTGATCAACTTTCCTTTTTTTTAAACTGCTACCAAAATGTTTTCATTATTATAGTGCTTTGTAGTAGTTTGAGATATGATACTCCTTCCTTCTTATTTTTTCATTATTACCCTTTTGTTCTTCCATATGAATTTAAATTTTTCTAGCTCTACTAAATATTCTTTTGAAAGTTTGATTGGTAAAATATTAAATAAATTAATTAATTTAAGTAGTATTGTCATTTTTTGTTACATTGACTCAACCTACCCATAAGCAATTTCTGTTTGGGGTTTTGTTTCGTCTTTTTGTTTTTGTTTTTAGATCTTTATTTCTGTATAGAGTGTTTTATGGTTAGATTTATGTAGCCCCTGAGTGAATATTAGAAGATACACTTTCAAGTATTTCATAGCTTCTGTAATTATATTTAATGGACTGTCTCTTTCTAGCTCTTTTGGCTAAGTTATATATAGGAATCCTAATGATTTATGAGGATTTGTGTTATACTCTTTAACTTTACTGAAGTTATTAATTATTTCAATTAGTTTTTAGTTAACTCTCTAGGGTTCTCTAAGTACACTATCATATCATCTGCAGCCTAGTTACTATATCATGCTGACTACTGGAATAAAAAATTAGTCCTATATAATATAAATAGTATCCATAGCAATAATCTTTGAAATAGAACACATAATTATCCCTGGGAAGGAAATAGCATTAGATTGCAATTTACACATATTGTAGACTCAGTGGACCTTTATTGGTATAAAGACATCTGGACTTCTAACAATGAAAGAGGAGGAAAAAGAGAATTTTTTCACATGAAAACAAAACCGAACCCCTATTTCTCTGCTCAACTGAAAAGAAAAGAAGTAAAAGGTTGTGGCCAAGCAGAAAATGAGAGCACAAAAAAGGGTAAGAGTAAACACTGCAGAAGCCCTAGGTTTAAGCCTGTCCACTACCTCCAGTCAAACTAGGTCAGGTGCTTCTTCTAGTTATCTAAATTCAAGCTAACTCCTCAACTACCTCCTCGAAGGGTGGTACAATACCTAGCACTTCCTTGCTCTCAGCTCAGAACTTCCTGGGACCCTGCTTTCTTTCTTACCCCAGGCATTTTCTGCTTTGCCAATATATACATACCAACTCTTCCTCTTCCTCCTCAGCTTTCTACCTTGCTCTGAAAACTCAAAGCAACACTGTAATCATCTGTAATCGAATCAACATTGCCATTGCCTCTAGAAAAGACATGTCAATATATTTCTCCATTGCTCCACTCTGTGGTTTTCCAAATCAATTTTCCTCACTGGCTAGCACTTATATGAGTTGCCTTCACCTGAAGAATATAAGTTCCTTGGGGGAGTGAGAGAAATAATTATTTCTTATATTAATAACCAATTATTAAATTAGGACTAAGGTTTTCCCTTTCTATTTCCTCTTTCAGAAATCAGACCCTGTGGGTTATTCAGTCAGTCTCTGAAGGACATTGCTGATAGATAAGATTGCTCAAATCCTATGGGTACATGCTTTCCATCTTGGGTAGGACTTCACCCAACTAGGAGATCTTACAAACAGAATCCAGTCTAGGCAAGACTTTGCCCTTAGAAAATAAGGCCCTGACTGTCTTGGAATCTTCCATTAGAATTTAGGGGGACCCAGTTTATGAAGAGGAAAACCAAGCATCAGGGTCTGGGTAATGTGACATTTAAAAGTTTGAAAAACATAATTTATGGGTAATTAATTATTTTATTAATAATGCTAGCATATTACCAATAAAATGGATCAGTGACACTCTCAAATACCAAAAGTGAATCATGGTAGTGGGCTCACAGTTTATATGCCATTAGAAGAGTGGGGGTTCTTAAGGATGGCAATCAACTCTGATTGTTTAACAATGAGAGAGAATGAATACTATAATGAGAGGTGGACCTATTTCTAATGAGGAGTTGGGGGGCATGGGAGAGGGGGGGATGTAACTTTGATACTGTTATTTATTTCCGAATCACCCCCAGGATCTATATCCCCCACCCAAGCCTAAGCAGAACACAATGGGCCAGGAGTTTCACCTTAGATTAAATTCCTTGTAAAGTTGGGTGGGGAAACAATACCTAGACTGAGGAAAATGTTAATCTGCTATAATCAGTCTTTTCATTCAGAAACTAAGCCTTGAAATGAGGACTTTAGAAAAAAAAAGGGGGGTTTTGTTACATTTTTAAAAGGGGGAACTCTGGATCTCCCCACATCATTGATTATTAATCATCATTTCTCTCAGTAGAAATGCCTTCTTTTGTCCAGATTGCTGGAAGTGGCTAAACCTCAAGATTAGGTCACATTTTAAACATTCGGTATTCTCTAGGAAGAGTCTTTTGGCTTTCAGGAGTTGCAAATCAGTTAGTTTCCAACTGACCTCAATCTGTTAATTATTTCCTACCAGTAATTAGTAAAATTGATTATAAATTACCCAAAAACTGTCTCTCAAAAACTTTTCACTCATCACAGTAGGGACTGTTGTTGCTTTTGTATGTGTATTCTGAACACTTAGCTCAGTGCTTGGCACATAATGAGTACTTAATAAATACTTTTTAATCCATTCATTCATCCATTGGAAGCTCCACCAGTTTCTAAGTAGTAAGTTTTGGAACAAGGGGAGTATGACATCACCATCGTCGTCGTCATCATCATAACTAGCATTTATATAATTTATATATGTGTATGTGCATATATGTATATGTTAAAGCTTAAAACAGCACTGAGATTTTTGAGACACCCTGTATAGGGCTTTTAAAGTTTGCAAAGTACTTTACAAATATTATCTCATTTTATCCTCCCAACAATTCTGGGAGAGAAAAAAAGAGAAAGTAGTCTCCCTTAATCCAGGCCATACCACTTCTCAGGGATGGCATAACTAGATCAAGGGAGTCCTATCCTATATTCATTATAGAAAACCATCCTCTACATTCTATGACGCTTTCAAGAATCATAGATGTAATGGCGGGAACTACATGGGAGATAGATGGGCTCTTTCATGACCTTATTCATACAACTATAGAGTGCCACTTGCTAACTGATAGTGTCAGAGAAAGTGGGGAACTGAGGATGTCTCATCACATGCCTAAGGAATACCCAGGTGGTGAACTGGAAAGGCTCCCTCCCTCCCCAAATGTTTTATAACACTTTGTCAAGGTCTCTCTTTTGTCCTTACCACATTCTTCTTTCTACCATACTCATTTCCTTCTATCCATATTAGATTGTAAGCACCCAGGGACTTTGTGCCTTTTTTTTTTTCTGTCTTCATATGTCCAACATCTAGCATAGTGTGCTTAATGGTAGGTGCATAATAAATCTTATTTAGTTGTATAGAATTTAATTGATGTTCTCCTCCAGCCAGACCAGTCCTAAGACGTTTGTAAACATTATTTCATTTAATCCTCACAATAACCTTTGAAGGCAGGTGCTATTATCCCCATTTTAAAGTTGAAGAAACTAAGGCAAACAGAGGTTAATGACTTGCCCAAGGTCACAGAGCTAGTAAGTATCTGAGGTCTGATTTGAATTCAAGTCTTCCTTACTCCAAAACCAGGATTTTGTCTACAGCTCTACCTAGCTGCCTCCAGTTGGCTGGAGTGTAGATTGCAAGAGAGGGAGTAATATCAAATATGCAAAGTCAGAGTAGAAGACTGTGAAGTATTTTAAATGCTCAACAGAATAGTCTGTATTTTATGCTGAAAGCAATAGGGAGTCCCTGAAGCGTCTTGTGTGCAGGACAATGCTATGGTCAGACCTATGCTTAGGAATATCCATGGAGTAGCTGTTTGGAGAATGGATTGGAGAAGAATGAGAATGTAAGCAATGAGTCCAATTAACAGCTTATTGCAATAATCCAAGTGAGAGGGCCTGCATTACAGCATTGACCATATGGATGGAGAAAAGGGCTCAGGTGTGAGAAATTCTGTGGGTGATAAAAAGGCTTAGAACAGTGCCTGGCTCATAGGCATTTAATAAGTACTTAGTGGTTTCTTAATAAAACTGATCATTTAGCACCTACACTCTAGCCCCATTCTCTCAGGACTTTACTGCTTCATCACCCCTCAGTGTTCCAGAGTACTCTGAAGGGCTTATGGGGTGTTCTTCCCAATTGCCATTGACTCAATTCCCCACTACCTGTTTCCCCCATTTGGTAGGAACCTGTGACTAGTGCCCCAGTTCCATTTTACCACTTAACATTGGTTGGTTTTTACAAAGGGATATTTACTTCAAAAACATAGCAAAAACTATACAAACATTCCCCCCAATATGTTGGAACATAATCTCCCCCACACTACCTTGGTTTCTGGTGGATATTTTTTTTTTCGGGGAAATGAGGGTTAAGTGACTTGCCCAGGGTCACACAGCTAATAAGTGTCAAGTGTCTGAGGTCAGATTTGAACTCAGGTCCTCCTGAATCCAGGGCCAGTGCTTTATCCACTGCACCACCAGCTGCCCCCTCTTGTGGATATTAATCTCAAAACTTAATTCCATTCTTACATAGTATTGGTCCCACAAAGTTCACATCCAAAAGTAGCATTGCTGCCAACCTTTGGGCTGGGGTCCTGAGACCCCAAAGGTCACTCCTTGCTGCCTTAAGGCATCAATATTGGGCTGCTGCAACATCAAATCTGCATTTACTAGTCCTAGATTCCTATAACTTTGTACTCCCAACTCAGATTGGAAACTCCACTCGCTGCACTAGATCTAATGAGTGAAGAATCACCTTGCTCTTCGAGATGCCTTAATGCCTCCAAAGCCAATCAGACAGCTTCCCCTTCATCACAGAGTTAGTCCACTGAAACCAGTTACAGAAGGTCCACACATGTTTCATTTTCTCCAATGCACTTCACTTACACATCATAACAATTCTCTTGGAAGTAGCTCTCTAGCATCTTCCAGATGGTAGAAAGAAATCAGCTCAGGTGGTCTGGACCTGTGCCAGACCTCCATTACAGTAAGATTTGGCAACTGATCAGATATGGAAATGAATGAAAGTGACAAATCAAAAATGACTCTAGGAGCAGCTAGGTGGCACAGTGGATAGAGCACCAGCCCTGGATTCAGAAGGACCTGAGTTCAAATTTGGCTTCAGACACTTAACACTTACTAGCTGTGTGACCCTGGGCAAGTCACTTAACCCCAATTGCCTCACCAAAAAACAAAAAACAAAAAAACAAAACTTGCATGATTAGAAGGATGGTGGTACCTTGTCAGAAATAATGAGAAAGGATTGGTTTAAGGAGAAAGATAGTGAATTTGATATGCTTATGAAACACCCAGACAGGTATGTCTACCTAGAGATTGGTGATTCAGGTCTGGACCTCAGAAGAGACACCTAACTCAAATTTCACTACAAGTGGATAGAGTACTGGGCCTAGAGTCAGAAGACTAGTTCAAATTCAGCCTCAGACACTATGTGACCCTGGGCAAGTCACTTAACCTCTTTACCTTGGTTCCTCATTGTAAAATTGGGGATGATAATAGCACCTACCTCCCAGGGTTGTTGTGAGGATCAAATGAGATAATCATTGTAAAGTGATAAGTAGAACATTAGATAAGCAGAAGACCTGGAACAGAATTAGTACTGTATAAATATTGGCTATTATTACTTATGAAATCTTCCCTGAATACCCACAGTGCTCTCTCATCTACATGTCCTCCAATTACACTCACTTTCTGTACCATCTGTTTGGCACACTTATCACACCCTGCCTTGAATTGCTGTCCTGGATTGTCATTTATCTTTCTTTTCTTTTCTTTTTTTTTTTTGTGAGGCAATTGGGGTTAAGTAACTTGCCCAGGGTCACACAGCTAGCAAGTGTTAAGTGTCTGAGACCAAATTTGAACTCAGGTCCTCCTGAATCCAGGGCCAGTGCTCTATCCGCTGCGCCACCTAGCTGCCCCGTCATTTATCTTTCCACGTGTGTTTATCTGGTCTCCTATCTAGGATGCCTGCTACATATTTCCACCTAGAGGTCTTACTAGTACATCAAACTCAACACCTTCAAAATTGAACTCATCAACTTCCCCTGAAAAAAATCTGCTCCTTCTCTATTTCTTATTAATGATTCCACTACTTACCTAGTTATGAAGGCTCAAAAACCATGGTCTTCACTGACTATTCCATCTCCTGTGCCCCAACATCCAATTAAATGCCAAGTCCTAGACTTATGAAAAGAAACACAAGGTGATAGCCCTCTGTCCTTCCTTATCCACAAGTCTAGCAAACCAACAACAATGAAACCATTCCGTATTGAGCTCCTTGATTCTCTCTAAATTTGGAGGAAACTACCTACTTTTTCTTGGGTCGAGTTGACCTCATTCATATCAAAAATATGATGTAGGCAACAACTGGCAATTATTTATCTTGTGGCTGGTTTTTTCTCTCAAATATAAACATTTTTTAAAAAACATTTGCACTGGTGTAATTGCCAACCTCATTTACCAACACACAACCCCCATCTCAGATTTAATGAACCTATTTTATTTTATGGGTGCTACAGAAGACTTGGCAAAGGAAGAGACTGAATGGAAAACATGAACAAACTTGCTACATACTAGTTTCAAGGGAGGGGCTTACAATCCTCTTCCAATTCTAAATGTCTATGATTCAAAACCTAGTCAAACCAGAGACACACAACTTCAATAGGAGAGGGAAAATTCTTGTTCTCTGATTTGCATAGTCAAATATTTCAATGGAATGTGGAAGATCCCAGGAGATCATGGCAACCTCCTCAGCAGTATTTAAAGAGAATTGTGGGGCAGCTAGGTGGCTCAGTGGATAAAGCACTGGTCTTGGATTCAGGAGGACCTGAGTTCAAATCCGGCCTCAGACACTTAACACTTACTAGCTGTGTGACCCTGGGCAAGTCACTTAACCTCCATTGCCCCGCAAAAAAAATAAAATAAAATAAAATAAAATAAAGAGAATTGTGTTCTCATTTGCCACACATGAAGGACCCCCAACATACTCCTATGATAGGAATCATTCTGCCTTTCTTGTCCAAGCAACAGAGAACTAAAGATTTCTAAAAGATCCTAGATTACCAAACCTTAACAAATCATTTACCCAATACCTATCATAGCACAATAAACATAATAGGTAATTTAAATGTTTTAAATATAAACAATATTTTTGTTATTAATGAAGATCATTATAACTGTTACCAAATAACTTAGTAACTTTATTTGAAGTAGTTATGATAATTAGAATAAAGCTTCATAAAGATCAGGTCTTCTAGCAAATCCAATCAAGGTTGTAGTGGCGTCAGCCCAGAATGAACTGAATTCAGTATTAATTGAGTTGCTATTGGGGCTTGGCTCCAACTCTCAGGTTAGAAACTTCTGCCTTCTACCACTAGACTAGTTCACTACCTGACTGGATACCTCTTCACAAATTTGCATGTCATCCTTGCGCAGGGGGCATGCTAATCTTCTCTGTATCATTCCAATTTTAGTATATGTGCTGCCAAAGCGAGCGCTTGACTGGATACCTCTGAACTAACTTGCTATTTTTATGTAATAGCCCAAAAAGTCAGTCAGTTAGCCAATAAGCACTTAATATCTGCAAGACATTGTGTCAAGCACTGGGGATAAAAACACAGACAAAAAACAACAATCCCTGATGTCAAAAAATATAAAGAGGGAGCTGAAACAGTGTTTGAAGATTTGTGTATAATTCTTTTTTTTTTGCTTTTCTTTAGTATGTTCACATAATCATTTTATTTGGGTTCAGTTCAGCACAAAAAAAATTTAAGTAATTGTAAAGGAACTGGTCTTTTTGATCATACAAAAGCTGACTGAAATTTTCCAGGTTATATGGCAAGAGGAGGTTATGCCCCAGGAGTTCAAGGATGCCTCCATTGTCCACCCCTGTAAAGGAAACAATAAAGGAAATATATTGTCCTGTGACAATCACAAATGGGGAAGGGGGTGGGGTGTCTCTCTTAGTCATTGCTGGCAAGATTCTTGCCAAAATTTTCCTTGATAGATCTGTTACTGTGATACCACTCTCAAATCTTATACAATAGGCATTTATTAAGTACTTACTATGTCAATATTTTTAAGCAGTTAGCATATAGTAGACACTTAATAAATGCTTATTCCCTTCCTTTCAAGTCAATATGTGCTATTTACTATGTACTAGGCACTAGGAATACAAAAAGAAAATGAAAAATAGTCCCTGTTCTCATGGGATTTACATTCTATACAGGATGTACAACATCTAAACATATATATATATATATATGTGTGTGTGTGTGTGTGTGTATGTATATGTATATATATATGTCTGTGTGTATGTATATGTGTATTTATATATGCATATGTGTGTAAAAATATGTATATATCTACATATACCTATACATACATACTTATGATCATTTGAGGAGGATGGAAAAAAACACTAATACTTAAGGGAAACAGAAAAGGCATCCCACTGGGAGCAGCATATAGGATTTAAAGGAAGGTAAGGATTCTAAAAGGCTGGCAGAGGTAGGAGAAACTGCATTCCAAGCTCAGGAGACAATTATATGTGTGTATGTTCATATACTTTGTCTATAACCTAACATTTCACAGGAATGAAGGAAATAAGCACTTATTTAGCCTTCTGTGCTAAAGGATCCTTGAAACAACCCTCGGACATAGGTGTTATTATAACCCCCATTTTACAGTTGAGAAAACTGAGGCAAACAGAGGTTTGCCCAGGGTAGCATAGCTAATAAGTGTCAGAGGCCAAATTTGAACACTAGTCTCATTGATTGCAGCCCAAGCACTTTATCCACCTGCCCCAACTGCCCTAATATTCTGCCCAAAATAATAGTAGAACATTTTGGTTTCTCTTAAATCTCAATCCTAGTTCATCATTGTATTTTGTCTCACTGATTAATTTTTTTAGAACACTTTAATTTACATTCTGACATAAGTTTTTTTTTTTTGAGAAAACAACCTTAGAGATTTGTATAAACTAATTAAGGATGAAATGAGCAAATCCAAGAAAACAGTTTATACAAAAACAGTGTCAAGATAAGTTCAAAATCTGTAAGGACTCTAAGGTAATAGTCATATATATGCATGTTATATGTGTAGGTAGGCAGGAAGGTAGGTATGTGTATATACATATATACATACATGTGTGTATATACATACATACATATGTGTATATACATATATACATACATGTGTGTATGTATATGTGTACATGCATGCATGCATATACACATATTACTTCTTTTTTAACAGGTGACCAATTTGGACAGCTAGGTGGCACAGTTGATAGAACTCTGGGCCTGGAGTCAGAAAGACCTGAGTTCAAATGTAACCTCAGACACTTACTGTGTTACCATGGGCAAGTCACTTAATCCTTGATTTGCCTCAGTTTCCTCATCTGTAAAATGAGCTAGAGGAGGAAATGACAAACCACTCCAGTACCTCTGTCAAGAAAACCCCAAGGGGACAGCTAGGGGGCAGTGGATAGAGCACCGTCCCTAGATTCAGGAGAACCTGAGTTCATATCCAGCCTCAGACACTTGACACTTACTAGCTGTGTGACCCTGGGCAAGTCACTTAACCCACATTGCCCGACAAAAAAAAAAAAAAAAGGAAGGAAGAAAAAAGAAAACCCCAGATGCGGTCACAAAGAATCAGACATCATGACCAAACAACAACAGTGAAGGAGTTTTCTTTTCTTGACTTTGATAGTTGTTAAAAGGAATTTTTTTCTTTTTTCTTTTCCAATGTGGAAGGGAAATGGTGGGAAGTAGGTAAAATAAATTTCTGTTCATTAAAAAGAAAAAAATTCATTTTAAACAATTTAGAGCATTAATTACTAGACTATGATTTTTCAGACCCTCTTAGCTCAGGCCCTGTATCCATGTACTTTAGCCCTTTTGGGAATTTGGTTGGTTTGGTTTTCTCTAACCCCTTTGCCTCTGACCCCCCCACCCCCTTCAGTTCCTAAGAATGGTTTAGTGAATGGCACCAGTATTAAACATTTTCTCTGTTTGCTTAAACATTCACTATCTGCATCTTTTGATCACCTTCCAAGTTTTGTTCAAATTCTTATAATTCATTAGAAGAAATTACGTTTCACTTTGGCACAGCCTATAACTTGGAGGCATGGTTTCTTTCCACTAAATATAATGAAAGATTCTAGTGACCACAGATTACAACTGGGAAAACTGGTAAACCTTTTCCTAAGGTACAGCCTGAAGAAAAAATTGCTGAAGTAGCTCTTAAGAAAAAAGGATCTAATTGCCAAAACACACCTCACATGAAGTTGGCAGATTCTAAATTAATTCAGTCAAATTAATTCAATTCAAACAATATTGAGTTGTTTTATTTATAAGCATAAATAAGTAAAAGAACTCTGTTCTCAATTAATCCAACAGCTGGGTTTTCTCTGGGTTTTTTCCCACAAAGGCAACTAAAAAGTCATTTAAAGGAAAAGGAGTAAAAGTAAATTTATCAATCAATCAACAAATACTTATGGATTTTGGAGAGTATGTGTGAAGTACTCTTTTTTTTAATACACTTCTTCATGTAAAACATTTCCATATTTGTCATTTTGCACAAGAGGACTCAAATACAAAAAATGAGAGTGAAAAATATCATGCATCAATCTGTATTCAATCAATATCAGTTCTTTCTCTGAAGGCAGATACTAGGCTTCATCATTAGTCCTTTGGGATTGTCTTGGATCGTTCTGTTGCTAAATAGCCAGGTCATTCAGAGTTCTTTATCAAACAATATTGCTGTTACTGCATACAATGTTCTCCTGGTTCTGTTCACTTCACTATATATCAGTTAATGTAAATCTTTTGAGGTTTTTCTGAAATCATCCTGCTTGTCATTTCCTGTAGGATAATAATATTCTATTACAATCATCTACCACAGATTATTTACTCATTCCCCAGTTGATGAGCATCCCTTTGATTTCCAATTCTTGGCCACCTCACAAAGAGCTGCTATATTTTTGTATAAATATATTTTTTCCCTTTTTTTATTGGATGTCTTTGGGATATAGACCTAGCAGTGGAATTGCTGGATCAAAGGGTATGCACAGTTTCATAGCCCTTTAGGCATAGTTCCAAATTTCTCTCAAAAATGGTTGGATTGGGGCAGCTAGGTGGCGCAGTGGGTAGAGCACTGGCCCTGGAGTCAGGAGTACCTGAGTTCAAATCCAGCCACAGACACTTAACATTTACCAGCTGTGTGACCCTGGGCAAGTCACTTAACCCCAATTGCCTTACTTAAAAAAAAAAAAAAGGTTGGATCAATTCACAACTCCACCAACAACGCATTAGTGTCCCAGTTTTCCCACATCCCCTCCAACATCCAACATTTTCCTTTTTTTATATTAGCCACTCTGCTAGGTGTGAGGTGGTATCTTGTTTTAATTTACATTTCTCTGTTCAATAGTGATTTAGAGCATTTTTTCATGTGACTAAAGATAGCTTTGATTTCTTTTTCTTAAAACTGCCTATTCACATCTTTTGACCATTTATCAATTTGGGAATGACTTGTATTTTTATAAATTTGACTCAGTTCTCTATATCTTTGAGAAATTAGGCCTTTATCAGAGAGACTTATTTCCAAAATTTTTCCCAGTTTTCTGCTTTCCTTAAAATTTTGGTTGCATTGGTTTTGTTTGTGAAAAATGTTTTAATTTTACATAATGAAAATTATCTATTTTACATTTTTAATGCTCCCTATATCTTCTTTGGTCCTAAATTCTTCCCTTAGCCATAAATCTGACAGATAAACTATCCCATGCTCTCTTAATTTTTTTATGGTATTAACCTTTATGTGTAAGTCATAAACCAATTTTGACCTTACCTTGCTATACAATGTGAGACATTAGTCTATACCTACTTTATGCCATACTCTTTTCCAGTTTTCCCAGCAGTTTTTCTCAATTAATGAGTTTTTATTCCAAAAGCTTGGATCTTTGGGTTTATCATATACTTGATCACTATGGTCATTTGCTAGAATGTAATTTGTACATAATCTATTCTACTGATCCACCACTCTATTACTTAGTACCAGATTGTTTTAATAATTACTACTTTATAATACAGTTTGAGGTCTGATTCAGCTAGATGACCTTCTTTAGCATTTTTTATTGATTCCCTTGATATCCTTGAGATGAATCCAGGTGAATTTTGTTATTTTTTCTAGCTCTATAAAATATCTTTTGATGGTTTGATTAGTATGGCACCAAATAAATAGATTAAGGTAAAATTGTCATTTTTATTATATTGGCTCAGCCTGCTCATGAGCAATTCATATTTTTCCAATTTTTAGATCTGACTTTATTTGTGGAAATATGTTTTATAGTTGTGTTCATATAGTTCCTGGGTTTGTCTTGGCAGGTAGACTCCCAAGTATTTGCTATTATCTACCATTATTTGTAAACGGAATTTCTCTATCTCTTGCTACTGGACTTTGTTGGTAATATATAGAAATGCTGATGGTTTATATAAGTTTATTTTGTATCCTGCAACTTTGCTAAAGTTGTTAATAATTTCAAGTAGTTTTTTAGTCGATTCTCTAAGATTCTCTAAGTATACCATTATGTCATCTGCAAAGAGTGATAGTTTCATTTCCTCATTGCCAATATAATTCCTTTCATTTTTTCTCTTATTGCTATAGCTAACATTTTTAATACAACATTAAATAATAGAAGTGATAATGGGCATCCTTGCTTCACCCCTGACTGTATTGGGAAGGCTTCTACCTTATCCCCATTACACATAATGCTTAATGGTGGTTTTAGGTTAATATTACTTATCATTTTAAGGTAAGCTCCATTTATTCCTATATTCCCTAGTGTTTTTTATAGGAATAAGTGCTGTATTTTGTCAAAGGCTTTTTCTACATCTACTGAGATAATCATATGATTTCTGTTAGTTTTGTTATTGATATGGTCAACTATGCTGATAGTTTTCCTAATATTGAACCAGCCCTGCATTCCTCGTATAAATCCCACCTAGTCATAGTGTATGATCCTTGTGTCATAATCTTTTTGCTAGTATTTTATTAAAAATTTTTACATCAACATTCATTGGGGAATTGGTCTATAATTTTCTTTATTTTGGCTCTTCCTGCTTTAGATATCAGCACTATATTTGTGTCATAAAAGGAACTTGGTAGGACTCTTTCTTTGCCTATTTTTCCAAATAGTTTAATAGTATTGGGATTAATTGTTCTTTAAATGTTTGATATAATTCACTTGTGAATCTACCTGGTCCTGGGGATTTTTTCTTAGGAAATTCATTGATGGTTTGTTCAATTTCTCTTTCTAAAGTGGGGTTATTTAAGCTTTTTATTTCTTTTGTTAATCTGGGTAATTTATATTTTCATAGATATTCATCCATTTCATTTAGATTGTCAAATTTATTGTCATGTATATTGGGCAAGACTATCAATTGTCATAATTTTCTCTTCATTGATGGTGAATTCACTCCTTTCATTTTTGATACTAGTAAACACTTAGAAAACATACATTTTCCCCTAAGTACTGCTTTGGCTGCATCCCATAAATTTTGGTTCTTTCACCCACTTGTTTTTTAGGATTAGATTATTTAATTTCCAATTAAATTTTAATCTCTCTTTCCATTGTCCATTATTGAATGCAATTTTATTGAATTATAATCTGAAAAGAATGTGTTTACTATTTCTGCTTTTCTGCATTTAATAAATGGTTGGTTTTTATGTAAGTGCCATATACTCCTAGGAAAAAAAGTATATTTCTTTCTATTCCCGTTCAGTTTTCTCCATTTGGTGCATATATGTTTAGTTTTGATATGACTTCATTGTCTATGGTACCTTTCAGCAAGATATAGTTTCCTTTATCTCTTTTAATTGGATCTATTTTTGATTTTGCTTTGTCTGAGAACATGATTGCTACCCCTGCTTTCTTTGCTTTAGCTAAAGCATAATAGATTCTGTTCCAGCCTCTTACCTTTACCCCATGTGTATCTCTCTCCTTCAAAAAGGTATTCTTCTTTTTTTTTTTAACTTTTTTTTTAAGTGAGGCAATTGGGGTTAAGTGACTTGCCCAGGGTCACACAACTAGTAAGTGTTAAGTGTCTGAGGCCAGATTTTAACTCGGGGATACTCCTGACTCCGGGGCCAGTGCTCTATCCACTGTGCCACCTAGCTGCCCCCAAATAGGTACTCTTCTTAAACCATAGGCTTAAATATCTAGGTCAAGAAGGGCTCTCAGAGGCCAGCTAGCACAAGTCTAACTCACTCATTTTACAGAGGATTAAACAATGATCTGACTTGTCCAAGACCACAAAAGTTCAGAGGTGAGATTTGAACCTAAATTCTCTAAATCTGGTGTACTGTGGGACATACAAAGAAGTGAAAGGCATAGCCATGACCTGCCCAAAAAAACAAAAAACAAAATAAACTTTATAATTTAGTTATAGATCTAAGATATAGACATTGTTGAATGCAGCTGATAATGGGCTGACTGCTGCTGACCTTACTGACTAACTAAAGCTGACCTTGTCCCTGTTCCCAAACCCATGAATTGCCTGAGACTGACCAGATGTTGCCACCACCACCACCACCACCACCCCCAGACTCTGGCTATTTTGGAGAAACTCAACTCTCCCCTCCCAGGATTCCCTAGCTTTTTCTATGGACTTTCAGTTGTTAAGGAAAACAATTTACCTTGTAAAATCTAAAATGTCCTGACCCCCCTCAAAAATGCAGCTGGGTCATCCCAAGACTTGCGCCCCTCTCCCTCTACCCTGGTATTCTATAAGAACCTCTCACCTGACCACCCCGCCTCCTTGGGTACTCCAATACTCTGGTGCTTTGAGATGGCCCCAATTATGATCCCCTTGCCTCATTTAAATATCTTGGGTTTTGCTACTTAGGTAGTATTCTTTATTTCATGTTGACAACATGTTTTAAAAAAAAAGATAACATGGCAAAAGTTTGATTTAATATGTAAAACTACCACATGTACTATAATATATAAAACATACCACTTACATACAACACCAAAAATAAATATTTACATGACATGAAATGTGTATAAGATACATTTACCTGTGGTGCATAAAATATGGCATTTGTATGTAGTATGTAAAATAATACATTTACTCATACCATTAAACATTTACATGTAATATTTTTTGTTGTTGGATCATTTTTCAGTCATGTCTGACTCTTCATGACCCCATTTGGGGTTTTCTTTGCAAAAATGCTGGAGTTGTTTGCCATTACCTTCTCTAGCTCATTTGAGAGATGAAGAACTTAGGTAAACAGGATTAAGTGACTTGTCCAGGGTCACACCACTAATAAGTGTCTGAAGCCAGATTTGAACTCATGAAGATGAGTCTTCTTGATCCACGTCCAGTGCTCAACCCACAGCTGCTATGTAACATGTAACACTGAAATGCAGCATTTGTATGTCATATGTAAAATATAACATTTGCATGCGACATATAAAAAGATAAGGCAGCAGAGACATTAAGCACTCACAAAGAAAGGGGAATTGTGGGTTTGTTATCTGGGAGTGAGAGCTGAGCTGGACCTTAAAGGATTTAAATGGATAGGAGAGAAGTGGAGCAGATATTGGAGAACAGAATTTACAGCTGGAAGAAATCACAGAGATTAGTCCAATCCACTCATTTTACCAATTGGGAAATTGAAGTTCACTGAACATCTTCTGTTAACCAAGTACAGAGATACTGAAATAACATCCTGGGAAAAGGTTCAGCAGGAGGATAGAGGTTGCTAAAATGATTTATAACAAGTTATTAATTTTATTTCTAGACTTATTTATAGTGCACAGAGTATTTTCCTCACAACAATATCTCTGTGAGGTAATTATCACAAGTATATGAACATTCTACGGGCCTCCTGGTTACTAGAAGCCTGTGTGGCCCTGATGTTATATCAAGTTGGGAGGAAAGAAGATGTTGCACCTTAGATGATTTGGGATTCATCTCATCAGTATTTCCAGCTTCCCAGAGACTTTCAGAACCTCACAGCCATTTCAATCAACAAATATTTAAGTGTCTACTATGTGCTAGGCACTGTGCCAAGTAGAAGGGAAAAAAAAGCCAAAGAACAGTCCCAGTCTCAGAAACTTACACTCTAATGGGATGTACAATGTACACCACTGACCTGGAGAGTGGTTTAATTAGATGTAGATCTGTTTGGAGGGTTGGGGTTTATTTCTGCTCTGACCCTGATGAGCTGTGTATAACTGTTGCTAAGCACTTGATGATTTCCAACAAACATTAAGTACATTGTAATGTGCTATTATTGTCATTTACAATTTGACAATGATTAAGCCACTACTGTATACATTATACTCTGCTGGTGCAGAGGAAAATAAAAAAGTTTAACTAAGTCATGGTCCCTGCCCTCAAGGAGTTTTTAGACCCTCTGAGACTCAGCCTAGGTCCTGTGAGTTTTCTTATCAAAATGAGAGATCTGTAGCAAGGCACTTAAATATTTGTTGATTGAAATGGCTGTGAGGTTCTGAAAGTCTCTGGGACATCAGGGTGATGTCAAGACTTTCAGCGAATTGGATTTAAGTGACGGAGGACTGTGCAAGGTCATCAACCTCACTCCCTCCTCCAGAGCCATCTGGGTCCAGTGGCAAGATATTTATCATGGTCCTCTTCAAAAAGGAAGGACAAACAACAACAATCTTCAGGTGATTCTTTATAACTTTAAGCTTCAGAACAATTGTCCATCTGCTTTGGTAGAGGCAGTTTCCTCACTGAGAAACTCTCCACAATAATGAAATCACAGGTATGGGCAAAAAAAAAAAGTGCTTATACTACCTACTGAGAAGAGGATGTTGCAAGGAAAGGGCTTAGTAAATCAAAGCACTATATACAAATGTGAGCTGGAAGCTACTCTTAGTATGGGATTTCTCTTTTAAGTTTAGCAGATTTTATTAACTCAAAATTAAGACAATAATATAACTTCCTAATATAGAATAGACAGGGAGGGGAGGAATGATATGAGCCAAGTGTTCAGAGCTAAATGCATACCGAAACATCTGTGCTGGAGAATCTAGAATAATAAGTCAAGAGGGACTGAATTTCATGATGTGTATGTTATCTAGCTATATGACTTTGGGCAAGTCATTTCACTGCCCTCAGTTACCTCATTTCCAAGATCAAAGGGTTGGACTAGTTAATCTCTAAGTTCTCTTCCAACTCCAACTATCTCTAAGGTCCTCTTCCAGCTATGATTCTATGATCAACCACACCCAAGTGCATCTCTTCATAGAATCATGGCATCTCATGGCTGGAATGGCCCTGAAGAGGTCATCTCATCCTCCACTACCACCACCACCCTTGACACCCCACACCCACACCCACACATTCAAACAATTCCCTGTTTTCCTTTCAAGAGTGGGCCAGAGCCATTTGTTCTGCGAACAGAACAGTATTAAGCAAGCTTTGGGGGTGAGCTTCATGAAAGTTCTGTGATGACAGTTGAAAAGAAATGTTCTATCTCTCCCCAAAGGGCTGGAGAAATAAGAAGAGATGCTAGGGAGGGGGGGACAAGTCGTTTAGTTGAGAAGACAGGGAAAGGAGCAAGGAGGAGGAAAAAGAGATTAATAAATAAAGATTAAGGAAGAAAAAAACCAGGGAAAAAATCAGAAGGAACTTGGGCCAGATAAAACCAAAGAAGTAGAAAGAATGGTGTTCTGGTTTTGGTTTGTTTGGGTTTTTTTTTTAACAAAGGTAATGAAAGCTTACCATAAAAAAGAAATATCACAATATTCTGTACCCTTAAAAGATGGGAATTTCTGAGGCAAGGAGAGGTAAAGGATTGAAAAAAAGGAAGTATCAGTCAGAGTAAAATGTCTCAAACCTACCTTATATTTGTTTTTCAAGAGATTAAATTGAGTAGTGAATTCAGAGGAACCCTCTGAAAAGCTTTAATTTTCCTTCCATGCTCCCATGGGTTCCCATTACTTCTTGACAGTGTTCTTGGCTTGTCAATTTGCACTTGTACAAATGGGATTTGGGGAAAGATATATGAGAACATGGAGGATCCTTATGTTGGAAATATTCCAATCTACAGGTAGCCCTGGGCTTGCTTCATTGGTATTTTGAGAACTCCTTTACTTTGGGGACAATGTGTTGTAGGAACCTTGAGCAGAACATTCATTATTAATGAGACCTCTAGACAAAGGTACTCCCTGATTTTGGAAGGTGTGTTAACTCTTCCAAATGACTGGCTATCACAAACAACAACTAAAGCATCAAGAGGACAAGAAGATTTGAATCAATGGGATTGTGACAGCCCTAATAGGTGAACCTACTATGTGGTAGGTACAGGGGAAAGAGTGGTGGCTTGGGAGTCAGAGGATGAGGATCCCAATCCTACTTCCCATGAACACTAGCTCTTTGACCTCAGGTAAGTCACTTACCCTCTCCGTAGCCCACAGGAATGGGGAGGATAGAATAAATGGCCTCTAAGGGCCCCTTCCTGCCCAGAATACATGATCCTATGGTTGTTCCCTAGGCTGCATGCCTTGCTCCAATATCTATTTAAAAAGTGAAGTATTAATGGGGGACCCCTGGGAAATCCAATCCCAACTTGAGATGATGGTTCCAAAACCCAGAAAAAAATGCCTTCCTCTAGAGGGGAAAAAAAGAAACATTGGCAGGAAATAACTTCAGAGTAAATAAAATGTGTGGTTTTTTTTTAAAAACGGGAATTTAAAAAAAAAAAAAAAAGAAGTCAAGGAGGAGACATAGTAACTCCCTCTCGGCCCAAAGCTGACTCCCTGGGAGGGGCTCCCCAGAGCAGCCTTCGAGTCTGTTGACTTGTTTTTTTAAGCTGCTAATGTAACTTGCAGTTACAGTGGTTTGTTTTGTTGTTGTAACATGGTCTCCATAGATGTGCATTGAAATGATGCCCAGCTTCACTGAAGCCAGTAACCATGCAATCAAGCGGTTGTGCAAGCACGGCAGATTACAAGGATCCAAGGTATCCAGTGCCTGCCTTACACATCCCCTCCTCTTTCTTACCTCTGAAGCTCTGGCTGTCCAGCCCATGCCAGAGAGCCCTGCTGCAGGTCTTAGATCAAAGACTCTTGGACAGGTGACTAGGTAAGCAAAACAAGATAATAAAACCAGAGATTCACCTACACAACTGTGTGTTGGGGAGAGAACTATCTATAGTAAACTGGACAAGACAGACAAAACTGTGAAGGTGAAATTGCACTTTAGGGCCTTTCGATTCCCCTTCCTCTGCTCTTTTCCCTCCCTCACCAGGAGCCAACTGTACTCCACTAAAGGATCTGAGAGAGAAATTCATTCACAGCAAGGAATATGATGACTGATGAGTTTAAAGTATTTATTACCAATTCACCTTTACTGAGGACAAAGCCACATTTTTGCCATGAGCCAAAGGAATAAAACCACCTGTGGAACCAAAGGCTTCCAACTAACCTTAGTTTGTCATTCTCAGTAGCAACATATGTTTTAGCCTCCAGATTAAAAAAATGAGACCCAAAGATTTTAGATGAATTTTACCCTCCATTGAGAGACTCACTGTCCAATGAGCTGTAGCTACGGCTATAAGTCTAATCTCTCTGCTTTCAAACAAAACCTCCTCAGCTGTTATACATCAATTCAGAACCAATTCTGGAAGTTAGTCAATTAACAGCATTTATTAAGTGCCTACTATGTGCCAGGCACTAGGCTAAATGCTGGGGATACAAAGTAAGGCAAAAGACAGTCCCTGCTTTCAAGGAGTTCACAGCCTAGGGACTAAATAGAGAGCCTTTACTAGGTTACCAAAGGCACACACAGTGGTGGAGGAAGAAGAGGGGGAAAAAAAGAAAAGAAAAGGAATAGCCCCCCCAAAAAAAAAATGAAAGTGAACAAATAAGAACTCATATGAAAAAGATCAGGGGCTCAAGAACTCATATGAAAAAGATCAAGGGCTTCCAGTGTGACACGGCAACCTGAAAGGCTGGCCCAATTGTAAGCTACTTTAAGAAAGGTATAGTGGGGGCAGCTAGGTGGCACAGTGGATAGAGCACTGGCCCTGGAGTCAGGAGTACCTGAGTTCAAATCTGGCCTCAGACACTTAACACTTACTAGCTGTGTGACCCTGGGCAAGTCACTTAACCCCAATTGCCTCACTAAAAAAAAAAAAGAAAGAAAGAAAGGTATAGTGTAAAAGACAAGGAAGAGGACTGTCCCATTCTACTCTGCCCTGTTCTGAAGTATCGTGCTTGTTTATGGGTGTCCAGCACACTATAACTGTCAGGAGGGGGAGGTGACTTGAAACAATGCCACTGAAGACTCAGAGGAAGGAACTGAGGGTGTTTCGCTTGGACAAGACTTAAGGGGAACATGATATTTGTCTTCAGTTATGTGAAGGCCTCTCACGTGGAAGAGGAATAGACTTAATCTACTGAGTACTAAAAGTCAGGATGAAAAGCATTCAGTTAAAACTGCATTATAGAGAAGTGGATTTTAGGCTCAATATAAGGAAAACTATCCCAACATTTAAAATGGTCCAAAAATGGAATGGACAGCCACAGGAGGGTCCCCATCACTGGACAACCAGCTATCTGGATTGTTCCATGGTTTGGGAGCCAGGGTTCTAGACTGTTTCCTGACGAGGCTTCTGGCCTCGTTTCACAAATGAAACTGCTTTCTTCAAAGTTAACAAATGATCTCTTAAAGTGCCAAATCTAATGGTTTCTTCTTAGTTCTCTTCCTTCTTGACCTCTCTGCAGCATTTGACACTGCGAACACCTCTGCGTTTTCATGATTCTGCTCTCTTTTGGTCCTCCTTATAGCTGTCTAACCAATCCTCAGTGTCTTTTTCTGGGTTTTCATTCATGGGTCTTACCCTCCCACTGTGTGTGTTCTACTAGACTGTTACACTTCTCACTTTGCTCTATCTTCCTGCCTTGGCAAACACTCTACATTCTCCTCCTCGCTACAAACTCCATATTCCTGCCATACTGACCTGTTTGCTGTTCTCTCTCACAACACTCCGCCTCTTGTCTCCATACCTTTGTACCGGATGTTCCCTATACCTGGAATGCTCTCCCTCCAAAACGCGGACCCTTAAGAATCCATGAGTTCGGGGCAGCTAGGTGGTGCAGTAGATGAAGCACTGGCCCTGGATTCAGGAGGACCTGAGTTCAAATTCAGCCTTGGACACTTGACACTTACTAGCTGTGTGACCCTGGGCAAGTCACTTAACCCCAATTGCCTCACAAAAAAAAAAAAAAAAAGAATCAGTGAGGTCCTGTAAGACTCAACTCAAACATTACTTCCCTCCCAGAGGCCTTTCCTGGCCCCTTTTACTGCTAGTGCTCTCCTCTCTAAGATTACCTTCCATCTTCTCTATATTTGTCTCATATATTCTGGTTTTTATACATTTTCTCTATTAGAATATAAGTTTCTTGAGAGCAATACTGCTTTTGCCTTTCTTTGTATTCCCATTGTTTAGCACAATGCCTGCATGGAGTAAGGGCTTAATAAATACTAAATAACTCAAACACCTGACCCCATTTAAAATAACTGATAAAACTAAACTAAACTAAAATAATCAGGTAAGGACAACATTATCCAGTCAATCAAAGGAATTAAACTAATATATTCTCTGTTAAGCCCTGTGGAGTCTTTTCTTTCTTTTCTTTTTTCCAATATAAAATAGCAACCCAGTTTAGAATGCAGTATTATTTGCATATCTGGCAGCTTAGAAAAGAGAGTAGTTCTATTCAAATGACTGCAAGGGAATCCCTTGAGAGGGAGACGGGGAATGGTAAAGCAAGATTAGGATGATCTTGTAAACTTTGGAGGGTCAGAAGATTGGGACTTCTCATTGGCATCTTAGCCCCACAGCTGTGCATGCCGCCCTGAAGAAAGACAACTTTGATTCTCTATAAGAGGGGGGGCATCTTTAGGATCCCACAAAGAGGATTCCCAGAGTCTGTTGAGTTTTCCCCCTGGGTGTTTGAGAAGCCTTCTTAAGGACCATGATGCTTGCCTCTTGGCATGAGGAAGGGGCTAGAAAAGGTACCCTAAAATTGTCTGCCTTATCCAACCCTGGCCTGCTGACCACAGCAGACAGGGATTCCACCTTGCAGTCAAAAAACAAAGAAAGCACAAACATTTCTGGGAATGATTCCACTCACCATTGGTAGATAGAATGTCCACATACTCATCAACAACAAGAAATCCAGTGGACCTGAGAGACAAGCTCTTGCTGCAAGAGAACTCAGAAGGTACTGCATCAAATTAGCAGCCCTGAGTAAAACAAGGCTGGCAAATGAAAGCCAGCTTACTGAAGTCAGAACTGGATACATGTTTTTCTGGAGTGGAGCACTCTGATGGGGAGCACCATAAAGATCACATTTCAGAATCAGATCCAGTCTAGTCAACAAGCTTTTCTGCCTCTCGAAAGGAGTGAACAACAGGCTCATGACAATGTGGCTGTCTGTTGCCAGGCCACCATCATCCATGCATATGATACCACCATGATGAATCCTGATGAGGTCAAAGGAAAATTCTATGAAGACCTGGAGACCCTCATTATCAATGTGCCAAAAGAGGACAAGCTGGTAAATTCTGGGTGAGTTTAACACCAGAGTGGGCATCTACCAGACATGACCGGGAGTCCTGGCAACAGTTACTAACTTCTGAAGACTAAGTGTCTCAGGACCCTCTCCTCAACCAAAACTGTCTTCCACTTACCTAAACACAATAAAACGTTGTGAATGCACCCGCACAGCAAGCACTGGAATTTAATAGATGGTGTCACTGTAAGGAGAAAAGACAGGCCAGATGTGAGAGTCACAAGTGATGTGTGGACTGATCATAGAGATGCCTCCATTGTCCATCTCTTTAAAGGAAAGGAAACAGTCTGTCTTGTGACTATCATAGAGGTGGGTCTCTTTCTTAGTCATTACTGGCAAGATTCTTGGCAGAGTCCTCCTTAATCAACTGATCCTTCAGCTCAAAGGTGGTCATCTGCCTGAGAACCAGTGTGGCTTCAGAAAAGACCAAGGAATGGTCAATATGGTGTTTGCTGCCTGACGGCTCCAGGAGAAATGCCAGGAGCAGAATAGAGGTCTATACACAATGATCATCAACCTGACTGAGGTCTTTGATACTGTCAGTTGTGAGGGTTTGTGGAAGATGTGAAATTTGGTTACCTGCATTTCATCAGTATTGTATGCTAGTTTCATGATTGTATGCTTGTATAGGTTCTAGATAAAGGGTTATGCTCTCACTCTTTCCCAGTCACCAATAGAGTGAAGGAGAGATGTGTGCACACTTTTTAGGAACAAGGATGAAAATAGCACCAAGGTCAGCTCCTATACTGACAATAAACTATGTAACTTGAAATGGCCATAAGCCAAAAGTAAGATGGAGGGGGAGTTGGCATGTGATTTTTTTGTTTGCAGAAGACCATGCACTCAAAGCAGCTTTTGAGGCTGAGATACAACGAATTATGGATCAATGCGCTAATTTTGGCCTGACAATCAACACCAAGAAGACAGAGGTTCCATATTTGGAACCATCAATAACAGCAAATGGAGAAGTTTCTAATACTGTGGCTAAATTCACTTCCCTTGGCAATAGACTTTCGGGGATGGGCACAGAGATGATGAGGTTGATGCACACCTTGCCAGAGCTAGCTCAGCATTTTGGAGGCTCTGAAAGAAACTGTGGGAGAAAAGAGGTATTCGGCTACATGACAAACCCAAGGATTGTCATTGTGCTGACTTCGCTGTTGTACGCCTGTGAAACCTAGACAGTCTACCACTGCCATGCCAGAAAATTGAACCACTTTCATTTGAATTGTTTTAGGAAGATTCTGAAGATCACCTGACAAGATAAGGTACCTGACCCAGATCCTCCCTCAAGTTGAACTGCCAAACATTCAAATTCTACTACAGAGAGCACAATTCCAACAGGCTGGCCATGTAGCCCAAATGCCAAATGCACACTTACCTAAAAGACTATTTTATGGAGAACTTGCACAAGGCAAGCATTCACATGGTGATTAGAAAAAGAGGTACAAAGACACTCTCAAGATCTCTCTGAAGAACTTTAGTATCAATTGTGAGACATGGAAGATGCTGGCACAGGACCACCTAGCATAGTGTGCCTGGATCAAAGAAGACATTCTACTCCATGAGCAAAGCAAGATTGCAGTAGCACAAAGGAAACATGAGCTGCCCAAATCCAGAGACATCTCCACCCCAAATGTTTTAACAGAGTACTTGTGCCTGACCTATGGTAGAGCCTTCCAAACTCTTAATGGACTGATCAGTCACAGCTGAACATTGTACCCTGACTTTAACATCATGATGTTATTGATCTTCTTCAAAAACAAAGGGTGGGGGCAGCTAGGTGGCACAGTGGATAGAGCACCAGCCCTGGAATCAGGAGTACCTGAGTTCAAATCCGGCCTTAGACACTTAACATTTACTAGCTGTGTGACCCTGGGCAAGTCACTTAAACCCAATTGCCTCACTAAAACAAAAACAAACCAAAAAAAGGGTGAATAACAATAATAACAATTGCTCCACTCCTCAATTATTTCCCAGACCAGCACCCCTACTTTGGCCGTACTCTTCTTTCGCAATCTCAACCCCTTGGTGAGCCATTTGTTCTCTCTTTCTTTCTCTTTATCTCTCCTCTCCTCTCCTCTCCTCTTCTCTTCTCTCTCTCTCTCTCTCCTAAACTCTTTAAAGTCAGACTTCCATAAAATCATTTAACTGAAAATGCTCTTTCCAAAGTTACTAATGACTCTTAATTGTTGGATCTAATTACCTTTTCTCAATCTTCATCTTTTTTGCTATCGCCCCCCCCATACACCCCAGTCAGTGTGGTACTACAAATCATGCTTTTCGGAATAGTCTCTTCTCTCTAGGCTTTCATGACAATGTTCTCTCATAACTTCTTCATAAATCTACCTATCTGATCACTCTCAATCTCCTTTGCTGGATCTTCTTCCAGGTCATGCCAGCTAACAGTGGTTGTCCCACCAGGGCTATGTCATAGGTCCTATTATCTTCTACCCTTTTATTATCTCATTTGGTGACCTTATCAGTGCACACTGGTTCAATTACAATCTCTAAGTAGACATTTCTCAGATCTTTATCTAGCCCTAAGCTCTTTCCGCTCACACAGCTACCACTCTCATTCTAACCCCTCACTTGGACTATTGCAATGGTCTTGTGGTTGATCTCCTTGCCTCCTTATCTCTCTGAATTCCAGTCCATTCTCCACTTAGTTCATAAAGCATAGATCTAACCAAGTCACCCCATCACCATTCAATAAACCCCAATGGCTCCCTATTACCTCCAGGATGAAATAGATTCCTCTGTTATTTAAAGCCCTTTATAACCTGTTCCCATCCTTCCTTTCCAGTCTTCTTATACTCTACTCCACACTCTAAATGCCAACCCTACAGTCCTACTTCCCATTCCCTGCACATGACATCCTCTTCTGACTTTACTCGCTGTGCTGTATACCTGGAAATGCTCCCCATTCTCATCTCCAACCTCCCAGCTTCTCAGGCTCCCTTCAAGACTCAGTTCAGATCCCACATTTTCTGCAGCTAGGTGGCACAGTGGATAAAGCACTGGCCTTGGATTCAGGAGGACCTGAGTTCAAATCCAGCTTCAGACACTTGACACTTACTAGCTGTGTGACCCTGGGCAAGTCACTTAACCCTCATTGTCCTGTGGAAAAAAAAGAAAAGAAAAGAAAAAAAAGAAGCATTTCCCAGTCCTCATCCCCACCCCCACAACCCTTACAGCTAGCATCTTCCCTCTGGGATCGCCTCTCATATACACTTGTCTTTTGAACATAGTTGTTTGCATATTGTCTCTCATTAGAATGTGAGCTTTCAGGACTTTGTTTTTGCCTTTCCTCATATCTCCATCACTTAACACAGTATCTGGCACATAGTAAAAGCTTAATAAATACTTGTCAGCTGACAAGAAATCAGGAAACCTCTGTTCTAGTCCCAACTGTACACTACAACCTGTGCTCTGTACCCAGCTGCACTGAACAATCTCGGATAGCTCACAACTTCTCTAGGTTTTTGTCTCCCTCATTTTTAAAAATGGAGAATGAGACAAGATGGTCTCTCCAGTCCATTCCATCTCAGTGGCAAGAAATATAAGACACATTACAAAAAGGGTGAGAGATTTCAATGGCTTAAGTTGTGACTATCAGGATGGGAACTCGAAAGAGCCAAAACTAGGGAGAGGCAAATGGGAATTTCCCAGAGTACTGAAATTTAGAGGGCAGTGACAGCAATTGTGCTTCTTCCCAGGTACAAACAACTGAGCTTAGCACCTAGTTAACAAGAATAATTCATCAAAGTAGGAAACTACCAGATGGAATGCTTTTTCCTCCATCATAGCCACAATCCGGGTGAACTCCTCCTCCAAAAGTCCACTCTACCCCGCTTCTCCCAGCAGCCTATCCAGCAGCAACTTCACAATGTCCTAGAGTCTCTGTTTCTCCTCTTCCCACACCCCATGGTGCCCAGGCATCCACATACTCAAATGCATTGCCCAAGGTGCCAAAATTGCTAGTTAAGACCCTGAGAGAGAAAAAAAATTAAAGCGAGAAACCAAAGAGAACAAGGAGACAAAACCACATCAACTACCTCCTTTATCTAGAGGCAGGAAGAGCTCAACATCAAGGACTTTTGTTATAGAAAGCTTCAGTGACAGCTAATCCTAATGACTTAAGTAAATTATAATATCTCCCTATAGGTCTCATGTCAAAAACAAAAAGTTAATAGTTAAAAACTAAATCCAGCTATTTTATTATCTATGAGTGCATAAATAAAACCATAACTAGGACTTGGCAACTGGTGTCTTGTCCCACGGTGGGAAATCACCCAAGGATGCCTGAAACTCTCTCATTCCTCATTTTGGGCTCCTACCTTAAAGGCTCAGCTAAAGCCCAACATTCTACACTTTCCCCAGTCCTCCTTCATCTTAGTGCCTTCCCTTTGAGATAATCTCCAATTTACTCTGTAAATGCCCCTTCCATAGGAAGCTGTTTGCATGTTGTCTCCTCCCTTTGAGATCTGGGACTGTCTTTTGCCTTTTATCATATACCCTGTACTTAGAACAGTGCCTGACACCTTAGAAGGCACTTAATAAAGGCTAATTGAGGGGCAGCGAGGTGGTGCAGTGGATAAAGCACCTGTCCTGGATTCAGGAGGACCTGAGTTTAAATTTGGCCTCAGACACTTAATACTTACTAGCTGTGTGACCCTGGGCAAGTCACTTAACCCCAATTGCCTCACCAAAAAAAAAAAAAAGGCTAGTTGACTGACTGCTTGAAAGTTAAATGAGCTTTATTTTGTGACCTCAGCTAAATAATTTCTCTCTGGGATCTCAACACACACACACACACACACACACACACACACACACACACACACACACACACCAGAAAATCAAAGAGTTCGACTAGACCAAGAGCTTTTAATTTTTTTGTGCCATGGATCCCTTTGGTAATCTGGTGAAACCTATGGAAACCTCAGAATAATGTTTTTAAGTGCATAAAATAAAATGCGTAGGATTAAAAAGGAAACAAATTATATTGAAATAGTTACAAAAAAAAATTTTTCCCCCATAGTTCAGGTTAAGAACACTTGGAATAGAGGATCACCCACTGAGGGTGTTGTGCTTTTAGATGGGGGGGGGGGACGTGCTTTAAGCACTTTTTCTGTCCCCTCTCCAAAAGCATGTATATATATATACACATATATGTGTATGTATGTATATGTATGTATGTATGTGTGTATGTATGTATGTGTGTATATCCATTCCACCCCATCCCCACCCCCAGTAATCAAGCCTTTTTCAGTGCCAAGTGAGAAGAAACAACTAATTATTCCTGATAACTAGTTAGGGTTGGGGCTGAGAATGTGGGTGGGTATTCCCTCCAGCAATGATCTTGTAGTATCCTAAAGTCCCTGTCTCTATTCCCATAAGGTGATATCCATCCCCCCCACAAGTTAGGGTCCCCTCTCTACTACTTGCTTCAGTTTGTGGTGCTTTTCCCCAGGGCAAAAACAAAACAAAACAAAACAAAAAGCCCTGGTTTCGACTGTGGGGATAAATACCTATAACCTCTAAAGAGCCTCTCACTCTCTTACTCTTAAAAAAAAGATTTGATACACAAAACCTTCATGCACTGGGTGAGTAGGAAATAATACAGAGGATTTCCAAGCAGTCAAGAGAATCTGAGCTTTTATTCCGTCCCCAAAAAACAATCACTCCCATGATTTCATTAGGGTCAGTTTTATTTATTTTACATGTATTTATTCAAAGATTTCTAAATCCATGCTGGTCCCCAAAACAGCTTTTTGAACTCAGGTACAAAATAAAACATTAATTAAAAGATATATAATTAGAAACACCCAACAGAAAACCTAAAATAACATAAAATGTGCTTTGCCAGTAACAATCACATAAGATAAAGGTGCTGGATAATTAGATCATGTAATTTACCCAGCCAGATTCTCAACAGTTTCTTGAACTTTTCATCCTGAATAAGATTCATTACTGAATTAGATGGACATCCTATAGATATTGGTGCCTTCTCTTTCATTTTTTGATTTGCCACAGTCCCAGCCTGCCTCCTGTTTACTTTGCAAAGAGAAATTCATAGAATCCTCAAGCTTGGCATAAGATAATGGTGACTAAAACCTACTATTAACCACTGGCCTCTGGCAGGGCAGGAGTCATAGAACTGGGACCCCTTAAACTGAAAATGTTCTCTTGCATTATCAAATGTCTTGACTCTTTCTAAGGAAGTTGTCTCTTCTTTAGGCTCTAAACAGTTCCAAATCTACTGAGAAACATCTGAGTTAATACAGAATGCACCATGCTAAGGATAAAAAGAAGATATTAACTGGAGACCAAAAATAAATAAATAAAAATAAAGAACATGGATTTCAGACAATATAGTCACCTCAGATCTGGGGTGGGGGGTGGGGGGGCAGGGATTCATTTGCTAAATAACCATTTTAGATTATGACTGATCCCCTCCCCCTCTCCTTCTAAAAATTCCCTAAATTCTTTATTTGTTTACATAGCTAATTATGCTTGAAAAATCCAATCTAGCATGGGCCTGTTTAAGAGGTAAGATCTTGTTATTTGCAGGCATGTTGTGTCAAAGACTGGTATCTAGTGAAGGTTGCCTACCATGAAAAAATGAACTCATTGTAAGTTCCTTTTTTTTTTAAATGAGCTCTTAGGTAAGACTAAAGTTGAGGATGACAACCCCCTCCCCTAATAATCTACCTCAAAAACAACATAATAGACTCATAGAACCAGCAGGGGCTTCAGAGATTATTTCATCCCATCCTCTCATTTTATGGTTTGGGACACTAAGACCCAGAGAAGATGAATAACCTACCGAAAATTACAAAACTAATTAGTGGTAGAACAAGGACCAGAACCTAGGTCTTCTAACTCTTCTAACAGTCAAATAAACTGAAATTTGAAAGAAAAGCATGATCACATGGCATTCAATTAATGGTGGGGATTCTGCTATTTACTATTTCATTGGATTCCATTTATTCTTTTTTTTTTCTTAAAGAATAAATGGGGGCAGCTAGGTAGCACAGTGGATAGAGTACTGGCCCTGGAGTCAGGAGGACCTGAGTTCAAATCTGACCACAGATACTTAACACTTACTAGTTGTGTGACCCTGGGCAAGTCACTTAACCCCAATTGCCTCCAAAAAAAAAAAAAGAATAAATGAAGCCAATATCTTAATACAAAGTAACTATTACCAAAGTTGATAATATTTGTCTTTTATCATACATCTGGCCCATATTATGGCTCTGGAAACTCATAACAACTATATATAGCGGGTTTTAAAAATATATAATTTTACAATTTTATCAAGTTGGCTAGGTGTCTTTAGATGCCTTGCTACCACATTCTAAAGTGAGAGAACCAGAGAATGGGAAAATGGCAGGCTGGTACCAAAGAGGAAAAATAACATTTTTCTTCACTCTTAACCTACATTCCAACTTTTCATCCTGAATCCAATCCCTACCTAATTAGTTCAAAAGCAAGCAACTCTAACCAAGATTAGGTATTGCTTTCCTGTTTCTGAGAGCTAGGCTTTCACCAAATGCAGCTCTCCTGTTACCCTTTGCATTTTAAATAAGTCGTTTTGGAGCATGGTGCTTGTTTTTTCTTTAATATATGCATCCCTTGGGATTGCATTGAGACTTTCAATGGCTCTCTGCCTACAGTCAGGGCAACAGAATGTCTACAAGATCCTGCTTTGTCCCACAGTTGGCTTTCACTGCAAAGTTCTACTTGTAAAAGAAAGTTACTAGTTCGTTTCTCAGAAATGCAGGGTCCCCAGTTCTCCAACAATGAGTCCTGAATCTACTTCTGGTCCTCTGACTCATTTTTGTTCAATAATTTTGTGTTAATATATTTAATAGAATTTGTTTTACCTGATGTTATTGGGGAATGAAGTTACACCAAGGAGAATTTACTAGAAAAGTTAGGGGTTAAGTGCCCCAAGATACTTAAGCTTTTAGCAATATTTTGGTTTAAAGTGCTAATTTATTCAAATTATATATTAAACCTGAATACAGATTTAAGTTATTAAAGCTTTAAGTTTCACTAAGTTCAAGCCACCTTCTATAAAAGGTCACTCCATAAAAAAAAAATAGAAAATAAGATCAGAGACTTTTCACACCTTTGGCTAAGTAAAGAATCCATGACTAAATGAGGGAGTGAACAGATCATAAAAGAGAAAACATAACTAACTATACAACATTTTTAAACTTTTGCATGACTAAAATCATTAAAAACAAAGTTAGAAGAGGAAAAGGTATCCCCAGTTGAAAAATGGTCAAAGGATATGAAAAGGCACTTTTCAGATGATGAAAATAAAACTATCTATGGTCATATGAAAAAATATTCCCAATCGCCACTGATTAGAGAAATGTAAATGAAAACTATTCTGAGATACCACCTCACACCTATTCAATTGGCTAATATGACAAAAAAGAAAAAGAATAAATGTTGGAGAAGATGTGGGAAAATTGGAACACTAATGCACTGTAGGTAGAGCTATGAACTGATCCAACCATTCTGGAGAGCAATTTGGAACCATGCCCAAAAGGCTTTAAAACTGTGCATACCCTTTGACCTGGCAATACCACTACTAGGTCTATATCCCAAAGAGATCATAAAAAAGGGAAAAGGATGCATATGTACAAAAATATTTATAGCTATAGCTGCTCTTTTTGTGGTAGCAAAGAATTGGAAATTGAGGGGATGCCCATCAATTGGGGAATGGCTAAACAAGTTATGGTGTATGAATGTAATGGAATACTATTGTGCTGTAAGAAATGATAAGCAGATGGATTTCAGAAAAACCTAGAAAGACACATGAATTGATGCTGAGTGAAATGAGCAGAACCAAGAGAACATTGTACACAGTATCAAGCACATTGTGTGATCAATTGTAATAGATTTAACTCTTCTAAGCAATGCAATGATCCAAGACAATGCCAAAAGACTTAGGGTGGAAAATGCTCTCCACATTCAGAAAAAGAACTATGGAATCTGAATGTAGACTGAAGCATACTATTTTCACTTTTGTTGTTGCTTTTTTGTTATTGTTCTTGTTTATCCTTTCTTACATTTTTTTCCTTTTGTTCTGACTAATGTGGAAATATGTGTAACATGATTGTAATATATAATCTCTATCAAATTGCTTGCTGGCCTTTGGGAAGGGGAGGGAATGGAAGGTGAGAAAAAAATTTGGAATTCAAAAAATATCCTTACATGTAATTGAGAAAAATTAATAATAAAAATATAATTAAAATTAAATAAAAAGAAGAGGAAAAGGTAGAGTAGACAGGTACACTGACAGTCATTTGGTTTTCCTGATCATAATGAAGTATTCATTATGGAGGAGGTGAACAAGAAATGAATTGTGATGTAAGACAAAAGGCATCAATAAAGTATATGTTAAAAATGCAAGGGGGCAGCTAGGTGGTGCAATGGATAGAGCATCAGCCCTGGAGTCAGGAGGACCTCAGTTCAAATCTGGCCTCAGACTCTTAACACTTACTAGCTGTGTGACCTTGGGCAAGGTACTTAACCCTCATTGCCCAACCCCCGCAAAATGCAAAAATTCCAATTATTTTGTTTGGTTTTACTCAGAATTTCATTCTTGATAGCTTTCTGTACCTCCTGAACTGATTTCTTGTGTAGGGTTTTAATCCGTGGTACCTGCTCTAAATCAGTAAGGTCAAACTCAAATAGAAATGGGAGTCATTAATCTGTACAAAAGTATCCATTGCATATTCACTTAGTTTTAAAATGTAATGTTCCCTATGCTTTATTGTGTTTTTGCTTATTTTGTTAAATATTTTCCAATTATATTTTAATCAGATTTGGGGTGGTCAGGAGTATTGCTGCTTGTGTATTTGATACCTCTGCTCTAAACCCTTTAAAAATCTTCCCAAAATTTAGTGTTCATGTCAACATGTTTAAAACAAAATTCGCTATCTTTTCCCCAAAACTCACCCCTCTTCCTATTTCTGTTGAGGTCGTTATAATCCTTCCAGTCACCTAGGTAAAGAACCTTGATCTTGAAGAGCAGGCAGATTACAGAAAAACCTGGAAAGACTTAAGTAGACTGATGCTGAGCAGAACCAGAAGAACATTGTACACAGTAATAGCAACATTGTGTGATGATCAACTGTGATAGACTTAGCTCTTCTCAGCAGTACAATGATCCAAGACAATTCCAAAGAACTCACGATAGAAATTGTTCTCCACATCCAGAAAAAAGAACTGTGGATTCTGAATGCAGATTGAACCATACTGTTTCTACTTTTTGGTTTTTTTGGTTTTTTGTTTTCTTTCTTGAAGTTTTTCCCTTTTGTTCTGATTCTTCCTTCATAATATGACTAATGCAGAAATATGTTCAGTGTGATTGTACATATATAACCTATATCAGATTACTTTCTATCGTAGGGAGGGTGAGGAGAGAAGGGAGGGAGAAAAAATTTGGAACCAAAAATCTTATGAAAACAAATGTTGAAAACTTATCTTTTCATGTAACTGGAAAATAGCAAAATACTTTTATAATTTAAAAAAGAACCTTGGTCTTATCCTCAACTCCTCACTCCTGTTCACCCCTCATATCCAATCAGTGACCAGATCTTTTAGTTTCTACCTCCACAATATTTCTTGTATAAATTCCTTTCTCTCTATTCATATGAACCTGCCATACTAGTTCAGGCACTTATCACCTATCACCTTGACCACTATAATAATCTGTTAACTGATGACCCTGCCTCAAGTTTCTGGGCATTATAATTCCTAAAGCACAGGTCTAACCATGTGACTCTCTTACTCAAGAAACTCTAGGGACTCCCTATTACAGCTGGAATCAAATATAATTTCTTCTGTTTGGCGATTAAAGCCCTTTACAACCTGGGTTCATCCTACCTTTCAATGCATCACTCTTGCTGTTTCTCACATATGGCTCTCCATCTCATGTCTCCATGACTTTGCATTGAGTTTCCCCTATACCTGAAATGTACTCTTACCTAATTTTCACCTCTTAGAATTCCTTCAAGGCTCAGCTCCAGCACCATCTCCTATATGAATTTTTTACTGATCTTAGCTATTAATGCCTCCCCTCCCAAATCATCTTCCATATACTTCTATATATGGGCTGTTCCACTTTTATCTTAGTATCCCTAACACACAGCACAGTGCCTGGCACAGAGTAGACATTTAATAAATGCTTTTTGATTGGTTGATGACCATACCCAATTTTCCTTTCCTTCTATATTTCATAATTTCTAAAATAGTCGTGTTCCCATCATTTCTACTTTAGCAATTGGTTCTTTATTTTTGTTAAGAAATAGGTCTGGGGGGCAACTAGGTGTTGCAGTGGATAAAGCACTGGCCCTGGATTCAGGAGGATCTTATCTGGCCTCAGACACTTGACACTTACTAGCTGTGTGACCCTGGGCAAGTCACTTAACCCTCACTGCCCTGAAAAAAAAAGGGGGGGGGAAGAAACTACAAAAAAAGAAAAAAGAAAAAAGAAATAGGTCAGGGGCAGCTAGGTGGTGCAGTGGATAGAGCACCGGTCCTGGATTCAGGAGGACCCAAGTTCAAATCCGGCCTCAGACACTTGACACTTACTAGCTGTGTGACCCTGGGCAAGTCACTTAACCCCAATTGCCTCACCAAAAAAAAAAAAAAAGAAAAAAAAAAAGAAATAGGTCCAGGATTCGCTTTTTAGTCATTATTTTGATTCATACTGAACTCCATATTTATCCTTGGTAAATTTCATCTTACTAGATCTGGCCCAACATTGTAGACCATGAAGATCTTTTTGGATCCTTTTTTGGTCAGGCAGTGTATTAGCTACCCCTCCCAGCGCTGTGTCACCTGCAAAGCTGATAAGCATAACATGATGCTTCTCTATATCATTGATAAAAACAGCACAGAGTCGAACACAAATACGTAGAGACTTACCTCCAATCTTAAACTGACCCATTAATGGCCAGTTCAAATCCACCTAATGATACTATCCCCCTTTTCTATCATAGACAATTTGGCATTTGATTATACATTTTCATGTGTGTTGGCCAGCTAGGTAACACAGTAGAAGAGTTGGGAAATGTAGAGTCAGGAAGAGCTAAGTTCTAATCTGGACTTAGATAATTAATAGCTGTGTGACCCTGGATAGGTCACTTAAACTGTTTGCCTCAGTTTCCTCAGATGTAAAATGGGAATAATTACAGCACCTACTTCCCTGTGTTGTTGTAGAGGATCTCACCATACATACCACAGTGCCTGGCATGTAGTAGGTACTTAAAAAATAATTGTTTCCCTCTGTCCTTAGCCTTGTTTCCCCAACTATGATGTAATCCTGTTGAAGAGTTCAAACAATGCTTTCTATTCTATTTGTATTCTACATAGCACCTAATGCTAGGCACAATAGTGGGTGTTAAAAAAATACTTAGTCATGCCAATGACTAGGAAATCATACTGATCTTTAGGCTCAGGGACTTCTATGATGGTGATAGGAAGATGGAACATGTCAGTTGTTCTGTGGGAACCAGGAAAAGGAAAGCACTTTTCACTTATAGTAACATGTAAAAACTAAAGCATAAGTATAATAATAAAATGTTAATTCAGCCATGAATGACTTTCAAGTAATTTGGGAGAGCAAACCAGTCATTTTGAGAGAGTAATTCGGTATATAATTCTATTTTTCCCTTTGTTAGCTTTGAGAAATTAACAAAACTGAAAACTGACTTTCTGAACCATTGCACAGTCAAAGACCATGGGGAAGGAGGTTAAGAGGGGAAAGACATGACAAATAAATGGGCCTGAGTATGTAATGGTGAATTTAGAAGACTATGAATCGGAGCAAATTTGGAGTTGAATGACTTGACTCGAGGTGGCAGAGTTAACAAGGATGTTATGTGTAAATAATTTTTGTTTTCTTTTTTAACCTCAATTTCTCTGCTCTTTTTGTTTTGTTTCTTGTAGCTGCAGTTGCCATGAGGACAGTAAAGTTGTAACCTGCAAGTCATGCTAAATATTTATATTTGAAATGGAGGCTTCACTTAGATCATTCAGGTTTATTGGCTACATGCACTGGGAGTGGGAAATCTACACTCATCACACATAGGCTCACTAGTAAAAACACTTACTTGGCTCTTGGTAGCCAAACCACAGAATCCATTGGCTCTGTGAATCAGAACTTTTCCCATTCTGCTCAGCCCATTCCCTGAAACAAAGAAAGTGGAAAATTAAATACAAGAATATCTGATTAAATTTAGAGGTGGAGGTTACAGATCAAATGTGCTGATGTGAGCTTTATGGAGGTATTAGAACAGACAAGGGATTGAATGCAAGTCTTACCGTAAAGCTCTTCAAAGTCGCTCCTTAAATTGGCATTGGGGTGTAGCAGTTGTTGGTCAATATCAGGTATTAGAGGGACTATTCAGAAGGATTAGATAGCTACTCTAAGCTAAAAATGAAAAACCCCTTTTATTTAACATGTTTTGGAGAAGGTTACCTGTCTTAAGTGTATATGCCCAAAGGAACATGAAGAGAGAGGCAGAGGCAACAAGGAAAGGGTATTATGCCAATATCTGTCTCCCAAATTGGAGCAATAGTTTGATACCTCCTCATACCTACAAAATTAAGGCAACTGCTCATCTGCTTGGACGCTAGGACTGCCACCTCCAAACTGGGGTTGTATGACAAAGATGGAAGGAGAAGGGCGGGGGGGGGGGGGGATATCAAGAGAAAGCCTCAGGAACTCTGAGCCTGGCAGGAGGGAAAGGGCCAGGATCATCTTTTGAGAGACTGCTCTTAGGACTCAGCGCATTGGGACAAGCTCACCCTGGAACACCTGGCTCCATCTTGACTCCTGAGAGCATCTCAGGGATTGGGGCATTTGATGAGTTCTATGAAAGAGGTGAAGTCTCACTCAGAGAAATCTCAGGGGTTTCTCACCTCTAAAGGCAAGGAGCACTCACTTATCTATGATAGTAGAAGCTTTTAGCTTTCAAGTTGAAAGTTAACAGGCATAAAAAAAATTCCAAGGCGGGAGGAGGTAAGAGCAGAAAAGAGTTTCCAGGCAAGAGAAGGGAATGTGGTTAGAGTATAGAGAGCTGGATAGGTTGTTGTTCTTCATTCTTGAAGAGGATCAAAATAACATGACTATGTTGGGGCAAAGGTAGTGTACCCAACTGTGGCTGATCAAACCAATAGGAGCTCAGAAGGCTCTGCCACAGGTCAGGCACAAATAGTCCATATAAATATTTGGAGTGGAGATAGCTCTAAATTTGAGCATCTCAAGTTTCTTTTGAACTCCTGCAATTCTGCTTTGCTTATAGAGGACATTGTCTTCTTTGATGAGGGCACAACATGCTGGGCAGTCCTATACCCATGTCTCCCATGTCTTGCAATTTACTCCAAAGTTCTTCAGATAGACCTTGAGAGTGTCCTTGTATCGCTTCTTCTGACCTCCATGTGAGCACATGCCTTGTCTGAGTTCTCTGTAACATAGTCTTTTAGTCAAATGTACATTTGGTGTTCAAATCACTTGGCCAGCCCATTGAAATTGTGCTCTCTGCAATAGATTTTGAATGCCTGACAGCTCAGCTGAAGAAAGGACCTCAATATCCAGTACCTTATCTTACCATTGATCTTCAGAATCTTTCTAAGACAATTCAAATGGAATCAATTCAGTTTCCTGGCATTGCTCTGTATGCAGTCCAGATTTTCCAGGCATACAACAATGAGGTCAGCACAACAGCTCTGTAGACCTTCCATTTGGGAACCAGTCTAATACCTCTTCTTTCCCACACTTTCCTTCTGAGCCTCCCAAACACTGAGCTAGCTCTGGCAGTGTATGCATCAATCTCACCATCTAAGTGGACATCCCTGGAAAGTGTACTGCCAAAGTATGTGAACTTTTCCACAGCATTCAAAAGTTCTCCAATTGCTATGACTGATGGATGGAGAAAGACCTGGCCTAAAAAAACTGGAAGTTGTAGCTGAGGTTGCAAACCAAGTACCCCTTTTTCTTGTATAGACAATTTAAGACATTGAGGACCCTCTGGAGAGGTATTAAGTTATTATTTCTTTAATGAATAGTACCATAATGTTAAACCTGAAGAACTCCTTAGAAGTCATTTAATCCAAGGGCAGCTAGGTGGCACAGTAGATAAAGCACTGGCCCTGGATTCAAGAGGACCTGAGTTCAAATGTGACCTCAGACACTTGACACTTACTAGCTGTGTGACCCTGGGCAAGTCATTTAACCCTCATTGCCCCACCAAAAGAAAAAAAAAGCAATTTAACCAGAAGTCATTTAATCCAGATTTGACAGATATGGAAAGCAAAACAAGGAGAAGTTAAATGTGCCTGCTACCCACTGGGATTTGAACCCTAGTAGTCTGACTCCAGATCTAGTCGTCTTTCTACTGCACTATCCTGCCTCATTTTTACAGAAGAGGAAACTGAGGTTCTGAAAGGTTAGTTGACTTGTCCATGATCACACAGCAAGTATCTGAGATAGATTCTGAGCACAAATCTTCTAATTCTAAATCTAGGTTCCTCTACCCAGTATTTAAGGATTAATGAACATAGTGGGAAGCACATTGATCTAGAAGTTCTGGGCCAAGATCTTCTACTTCTTAGCTGTATATCTTTGGAAAAATCTCATAACTTCAGAGTGCTCTCCTGAAAAATAAATAAATGAAAGAGCATTTATTAAGTGCTTACTAGGTGACAAGAACTGTGCTAAGCGGGACACCTAGGTGGCACAGTGGATAAAACATTGGTCCTGGATGCAGGAGGACTGAAGTTCAAATCCAACCTCAGACACTTGATACTTACTTGCTATGTGACCCTGGGCAAGTCACTTAACCCTCATTGTCCTGCAAAAAAAAAAAAAGAAAAAAGAATTGTGCTAAACACTAAAGATAAAAATGCAAAAGCAAAGATACTCCCTGACCTCAAGTGCTTATGTTTTGTTTCAGTTTTTTGCAGGGCAATGAGGGTTAAGTGATTTGCCCAGGGTCACACAGCTAGTAAGCAGCAAGTGTCTGAGGACAGATTTATTTTCAACTCAGGTCCTCCTGAATCCAGGGCCAGTGTTTTATCTACTGTACCATCTAGCTGCCCCAAGTACTTATGTTTTCATGAGGACACATAACAGGACATAAGCATGGTGTCCAGGGAGAAGCACTTTGGTCCAGAAAGTTTCAGGGATAGCAAATAAGAGCATCTCCTCCAGGAATGATGGAACAGTTGATTATGGCTCCAGAAAAGGGAAGGGGCTTTGGCGGGGGCTTTGGCGGGGTGGGGGTTAGAGATGCACATTGGAAAGATAAATGAGTACATATGCAGCATTGACTTAGTTAGCTAAGAGGCTTAAGGGACCAGAGAGGAGGGAGCGAAGTAAAGCCTGCCTGGAGCTTTTCTGTACAAAATGTTCTGGAAGAGGTAACCATTAATCAGAGAGTGGAATATCAGGGAGGAAGTTCCTCCCTGCACATTCTCTAGTGTGAGTGGCAAGGTGGTCGGTAGAGACCATGGAGGGGATGGAACAAATTAGAAAAAGCACTTGACTGTGAATCAGAAGTCTTAGGGTCAAGCCTTGGCTATCTGTGTGACTGAGGGCAACTCTTTTAACCTCCCTGAGGCTTCGTTTTCTTCATATGGGGGAATGGGAATGGGAACATCACCCAAATTAGTAGTTATCTGAAAAATTAAAGTATGGGACTAACCCTGGCTCCAGATGTACTCTATGAGATTCTATGCACCAGTTCCACTCTCAGAGAGTAATGGAAATAGCACTGGATGGGAGTTAAAAGACTCAGCTATGTGACTTTAGGAAAATCACTTAGTTCCTCTGGGCCGCATCTGTAAATTGAGGGTATTAAACCAGATGGTCTCTAAATAATCTTTCCACTCTAAAATCTATTTCTCAACATTCCTTCATCTTCAGATGGGGAAACTGAGATATAGACCCACAATAGTGTGCCTCATGGCAACAAGAATGTTTAATTCCCAGAAACATTTTACTTTCCCAGGTAGAGAGAGCATCTGGATTTGTGGAGGTCAAAATGCAACCACAAAAGTTACAGGCAGATATGTATAATAACAGCAGCAAATTCAAACAGGGTCAGAGGCCAATGACTTTGCCTCTTTCACCTAGTCCTTTATTCTTTCTCCTAGGTCAATTTGCATGCCAATCAGGGAGGATCTTGAGAATGAAGGTAGGCTTACCATCTCAGCCCCTCCCTACATAGGCCCCGTGAAGTTTTAGTTTTCTTCTTTTTGGTTTTTTTTTGTGGGGGATGTTTCAAAGACAAAGGATTACAATCAGAAATTTAAAAGGACTTAAAAGAAATTGCCTAATATGAAGTCAGGTAGCTGTCTGTACTTTGGAAGCAAAAAGTCATCCTCTATGCTTCATATGTAGCTAACCACATTATTCAATATTGAGGGTAGGAAGTGAGGAAGGAAAAACAATTTATTTAGTGCCTACTATATGCCAGGTACTAGTCTAAGCACTTCACAAATAATATATCACTTAATTCTCAAAGCAATCCTGGGAGGTAGGTATTATTGCTATCTCTATTTTACTGATAAGAATACCAAAGCTAAGCAACCTGTCCAGTATCACACAGCCCTGAGGGCAGACTTGAACTCAGGTCTTCCTGACTCTAGACTTAGCACTTTGTTCACTGGGGTACCAAGCTGGCTCTATTGGCTAACTAGTTATTGAGCATTAGTTTCTAGAGCCTTCCAAATCAAAATTGCTTACTTGAAATAAGGTTCACATGACCAAAGCTAGGTAAAGTTAGTATATAGTAAATTAAGTAATTCATCTATATGATTCTGGCCAAAACATTTTTGTAAGGTCGCATCTCAAGCTATTTAATTTAATTTAATATATAGAGTGTATAATATGCAGTAAGCACTGAAGATAAAAAGACAAAACACTCCCTTTCTTAAGAATGCAGCCATTAAAAAGATTCAAGAAACATAGTTCTGGGTGATTTAATCATTTAATTAATCAGATGCAGTAATAAAATGATGGTCATTTAGCTGGCTCTCTTAAACCAAAGACCACAGCACAGGCTCAGGGCTTATATGATCTTTTGGAAAAGGAATGGAAATTAACTTGGATTTCTTAACAATAAGAGTGACATCGTGCCACCCTTGGACAGAGAGACAACCTCTATACCCAGACCACCCCCAGTCTTGGGCAATCTTGTTAGTCCTTTGTTCTCAAGAAGACCATGACATCAGGGAGGTGATATCATGAATTGCAGTGAATTGGATTTAAGTAAGGGAGGACTATACAAAGTCACCAACCTCACTTTCTCCTCCAGAGCCATCTGGGTCCCATGGCAAGATATATATATCAGGACAACTGGAGATGGTCCCAGACTTGGAGTTAAGGCAATTGAGGTTAAGTGACTTGCTCAGGATCAGACACTTACTAAAGTGTCTGAGGTGAGATTCAAACTTAAGTCCTCCCAATTTCAGGGCCAGTACTCTATCCATGGCACCATCTAGCTGCCCTAATTGGGCAATCTATTCAAATAATTTATGTACCACCTAAGCCTAAGCAGAACACATTGGCTATTTCACATGAATGGATTCTTAAACAAGAAAGTTAGTCCAATCTCTTGTCCTTCAAAAGACAGAACTTTTAAAAATCAGAACATTAGAAGGGGAGAGCTCTGGATCACCCTAAATCATTGGTTATTATTAATTATTTCTCTCAAGAAATCCACATTCTATTAGAACAAGGGGAGAGATAGAACATGTATATAGTAAGTATAAATAAGGTAAAGTCATTTAAGAACACTAGTAACAGGGATCAGGGGAAGGTTCACATAAGAGATCTGTCTACATGATCAAATTTTTTAAAAGTTAAGCCATGAGGGCACTAGGTGGCGCAGTGGATAGAACACCGGCCCTGGAGTCAGGAGTACCTGAGTTCAAATCCGGCCTCAGACACTTAACACTTACTAGCTGTGTGATCCTGGGCAAGTCACTTAACCCCAATTGCCTCACTAAAAAAAAAAAAATGTTAAGCCATTAAACTAATGCATTTAATCAAATTTAATGAATCACCAAAGCAATAACTAGCATAGGGCCACTGGGACTTTGCCACAGGTCACTAACATGGGAGAGGAATGCTCTTTTCCTCTCTACAGTGCTCACTCTGAGAAAGGCAATACTGTCTCACATGCCCTCCCCAGAGGCCAGGCCAACAATCCCTGAGTTCGCCTGACTTCCCTGCCTGCCACTCTAGTACAAACTGTCCCTATGCTGTCTGGTTTGGAGAATCCATGCCACATAAGAACCGCCCAGGAGATCAGTAGGGATGGCAGTATGTGCCATCTCTCACCTGTGCCAACTGAATTTGCCCCAGGTGCAGGCATTCCCAATTACTGCTCTCTGCATCAACACCAGGAGCAGACAGGGGAGGCAGCCAGAATGGATATTTAAAGATTAACCTGTGATCCAAGAGGCATCATCAGATAAATCTAGGCATTAAAAGAAGACAAGTCTAGATGAATTTATTATGCACTTATTTTGTGCCTAGAGGTTGCCAAGTCCTGGAAATATAAGCAGAAAAGAAAGACAGTCCCTGCCCTCAAGGAGTTTACATTCTAATTGGAGATGACAACACATAAAAAGTAGCTGAACTACTTTTGAACTACTTTGAGGTAGTGGGGGTCAGGTCAGGAGTTAGGGAAGGCTTTTCTCTGCTGGTAGACTGCCTCTCAAGTCTGTTAGATTGAATGACAATCCTAGATCATAGAAGCAAGAAGGAACCGTGGAAATAATTTAATTGCCCCACTCACCCTTCCCCTCACCTCTTTTTAGCTAAACGTAACTCCATTCTTCTGTGTATCTTCTTTAGCTTAGAATTCTGACTTAAACTTTCTGTGTTCTTCACCTTTGCTTTTTTGGTGGTCGTAATGTCTCTTACCCCAATACACGATCTGACCCCAGCCTAGTAACTTGAGTCCAATCTCGTAGTGCTCCCCTTCTTGAAAATTTCATTTGGTCTTCCACCCTCTGGACTGGTTCTGACTCCAATTTACCCCACCTTGGTGCATCAGCAAGCTCCTTCCCTTGCTGATCAGGTTAAAAATAAATAAATAAGCCTGAAAACCCCAGCTTCTTCCTCCAAGGCAAGTTAATTTACCTAGATCATCCTAGCATTTAGTAGGGTCTGGCACATAGTAAGTACCTAATAAATGTCTGCAGATTGATTGATCCATATGACAACCTCATTTTTTTTTTTGCATGATTTTGTCCATCTAGATGCAATCTGAGTGATATAGGTGAGTAATAGATTATCTCAAATTTAACAGACATTTGTGCCCCTTGGTATTACTGTAGATGTGTCCACAGATTTCATACTTTCACACCCTACCCTACCTGGTTACACTGTGCGCGGGAAAACAGTCAACCTGGGTTGAAAGCTAGCATGATATTTATTACAATGTGTATGAAGCAAATGACAACAACGACAATTAAAAACTACCAAAAGTTCATTTATACTTCTACATTTCTTTCTTTCTTTCTTTTTTTAGTGAGGCAATTGGGGTTAAGTGACTTGCCCAGGGCCACACAGCTAGTAAATGTTAAGTGTCTGAGGCCAGATTCGAACTCAGGTACTCCTGACTCCAGGGCCAGTGCTCTATCTACTGCACCACCTAGCTGCCCTATACTTCTACATTTCTACTGTGGTTTCCTATAAAAAGGGCAAGCTTTAGGATGAAGTTGGCAAATTCAGGTGTGTCAATGAACTTACTTTCAAAACTATGGAATGTGGATTTTTTTTTTTCCTGGGAGTACAATTCTTGGGAAAGTTGAAGTTGCTTCTGGCCTAACACCACTCACCTCACTAAAATCAACTGTACATTTTTAAAGGTGTGCTTTTAATGTTCTTTTATGTGCCTATTTTATAATTTCAATAAAACGTTTTTAAACATAATTAATGACACTCTTCTGATACACCAAGAGCCCTCATCTCTCCTCACATCAGTACCAACCTGATGCATCCCATTCATCATCATTATAGCCTATGCTTGCCCTATCCTATTGCTTAGTTACCACTTTGGTTATTGGTTTATCTGATGCACTAATTCTCAAAGAAAGATCAAAATAGCAAATGTCATTATCCACTGATTCTGCTGGAAACACAGTCCTGGGAGTAGCTAATCTGAGAAAATGGAATGTCAAGAAGTTGGAACTATCCAAGAAAGAAGGCTCTCAATGTACATACTCTCTTCAAAGAAATGAATCCCATAAACAATACCCTCACTATTTCGAAAACAAGCTATCCGAGGACCCGAGTTCAAATCCGGCCTCAGACACTTAACACTTACTAGCTGTGTGACCCTGGGCAAGTCATTTAACCCTAAGTGCCTCACATCCCCCCCCCAAAAAAATAGGTATACAAAAACAAGCTATCCTAGTTATTGTCTCAATACTTTCTTTCCTGTCCTTGCCCTTCTATTGATACAAATTTTATCCCTCTTTCATGACATTAATTAAATTCTAATAATCCATGATACTCTTGACATATTATTTCAACTCACTGATCTCCATCTCCTTTAAGCTGTTATGGGCACACATATTCAGTACCACCCAATTTTGTACTTAATTATACAGTGATTTATTTTAATTCTAATTTTTATACTGATTTCTTGTTTCTTACTCTTGTGATGGGTAAAACCAAATCACCTTACCTGCCCCCCAGTGTGGGGGAAGATAGTTAGGATTTATTTATAAATTAAAAGCTTCAGCAACAGTTTAGCATTTATTAAAGTATATTAGAAGTTGGCAAAGAGAAAACACATGTGTCTGAAAGAATAGAAAAACCTAGCTAAGGTCTATGTGTGTGTGGGGGGGGGGGGTAGAGAGTGAAAAAGCTGCCTCCACGTAGCCAATCATGCTACCAAGAGAAAAAACCTAAGTCTTTTTCAAGCAGAAGCTTCCTGCAGGACAGGAAGAGGAGCTGTCCTCACCCACAGCTCCAAGCTAATTGGCTGGTAGCATTCAAGTCCATTGATAGACACAACTAGAAGGTGGTCCATGAACTGTGAGGTAACTTCCTGACGCTGAATCGACCTTGGAAAGGTCACCCCATGCTCTCTCAACAAGGGGCCCCTGGTAATAATAGTCTCACACTCTCGATGTAATACTCCAGTACAATATAAATTCTTGGAGGAAAGAATTCTCTCCGACGCTTCCCTGTATCCTCCACTGTACAGTATGATTTTTTTTTTGTTTTGTTTGGTTTTTTTTTTGTGAGGCAATTGGGGTTAAGTGACTTGCCCAGGGTCACACAGCTAGTAAGTGTCTGAGGTCGGATTTGAACTCAGGTCCTCCTGAATCCAGGGCCAGTGCTCTATCCACTTTGCCACCTAGCTGCCCCCCAGTGTGATTTTAAATATACTATTTGTTAACTGATTGACTCAGATAAAATTCCTGTCCTCCTTCCAGAACCATCTGTAGATAATTCTTGATATCAAGACCCTAAAAGTCTTGAACCTTAATTATCAGCCAAAAGAATCCTTCCTTCACACAAAATGAGAACCTTGAAGAGAGCATTAGTTATTCTAGGCTACTTATTTTTAATATTCATCCTAAGAGACCCAGAGAATTTTAATGTTTTCCCATTGGTTATTCTACTAATTTTTAACAACCAGGAAAAGACAAAATGGTAAACAGAATTCTGTGTCTATGGCTAAAGTATGTGATACATTTCAACACATTTTTCTACAATGTATAATTGTTATAAAACTCCATAACTCAATCAAAAGCTGCAAGATTTTCACTGGTTTCCAAAAGAAGGCCTTGAATTTAGAGCAACGTCTTCTAAAGGAACCCATGAATGTCTTTTACCTCCATCTTTTCTGAGCTCCAATGTGATTAAATCGGAAGTCCCTGTGACTTGAAAATAATGAAAAAAAGGAAGTGGGGATAACTGAGAGAATTGGCAAGAGATCATTTGAGGCTGGAATTAGGATTAGCAAGGAAGAATAGGAGGAGCCAAAAAAAAAAAAAAAAACGCACAGGATTGATAGTTATTTGTGTAAAGGAAAAAAAGAATTGTTCTGCAGGGGTGGTGAAAATAGGGAAGCACCAGGCACAAAATAGGACATTTCCATGTAACAATCTAACATTCTCAAAATTTTATCACAAGTGCTTCCATAATCAAGGAGGGTTCTTTCACCTCATAAGTCAATGATGCACTAGATAGGATTCTGGACCCAAAGATTAGAACTCTAGATACTCTTGCCAGATTTATCAAGTAACCATATTTAATTTACAACAATAATACTTAACAGCCGTCAGCCTTTGTTCTCTAGCCAGGCAATAGGAAAAGAAATTATTTTCTCTACTGTTCCACTCAAATATGTTCCTTAAGAGCATCACAATGTGAATAGACTTTCTTTGTTAGCACTATTCAATTCAATATTAAATACCTGATACATGACAGACACAGTATTGTGGCTGGGAATTTTGTTTATGTACCAGACCTATAATTCCATGGTTATAATGTTATCCCTAGAAACATTACAGCTGGTAAGTTTCATCTAAAAACCCCTTGACATCAACACACACACACACACACACACACACACCCCTTTATCTTTTTCTCTGACAATAAGGAAGTCTTTCTTGCCAAGGCCAGCCTAGTTATCTTTCCATTATTTCTGGCTTTCATTCTTCCCACCCATGTTTTACTAACTAATCTTAGATGCCTTTTTCACTACCAGTAAGATCTCATCTTATTTATCATTATATCTACCCACTGGTCTCAATGAAACCCCTCAGCTAGGTGACAACTTACCCCTTTTCAGAAGGGATCACAATTTTTTTTTCTACATGTTGCCATAAGATCTGATCCATTCAATCAAGTTGGTCTAGATTTTTTTCCTACATGATACCAATCAATTCCATAGGATCACTGTCTTCATGGAATGAAGTTGGTATGGTGTGTCAATAGAGTTGCAATGAATATAAGAGGAATTTAGGGCAGCTAGGTGGCGTAGTGGATAGAGCACTAGCCCTGGAGTCAGGAGTACCTGAGTTCAAATCCAGCCTCAGACACTTAACACTTACTAGTTGTGTGACCCTGGGCAAGTCACTTAACCCCAATTGCTTCACTAAAAAAAAAATAGTGCAGAATATAAGAGGAATTTAAGAGAAATTATTTCCTAATTATCCTGTATATAGCCTATTGTGTACATTTGTTTATATGTAGTCTCTCCCCCATTAGATTGCAAGCTCCTTGAGGGCAGGAACTGTCTGCCTCTTTTCATATTTCCAGCATTTAGCATAGTGCCTGGCACATAGTAGGCACTTAATAAATGCTTATCAATTGATTATTTATTGGTTAGTTGAAAAGGATAATCATGTTTCATATCACACAATAAAAAAATCAGCAAAATCTGGTATTTGACAAGAGATCAAGTGTTTTCAGAATTTTCTGCTCAGAAATTCAATTTAATGAACTTTTCTGGACCATAAAAAAAATACTGAGTCTTCCAACTGTAAAGCCTAAAATTCTAGCTGTGATGTCTAAAATCTAATGAGTGGTTGCCTAAAATTAGAAGCTTTAACAAGAGGTCAGGCTTTTAAGTATTTATTAAAGTGTATTAGAAGTTAGTGAAGAGAGAGAAGGTGGGGGAAAGCAACCTTCATCTAGCTATCTAAGACCAAGCCTCTGTCCTCCTGCCAAGCCCAAGTCCGGACCTGAAAGACCCCGCTTCTCCCAGCAGCCGCCTGTGAAACAGGAAGCAGGGCTGTCCTCACACACAGCTCCAAGCTAATTGGCTGGTAGCTCTGATTGATATGACTACACAGGTGGTAGACACACCTTCCAGATGCCAATCTTACCTTTGAAACCCCAGAAAGGTCACCTCATGATTTCTCCTCATGGCAGAGCTTCCCTGCAATATCTTTCTCAGAAGGTTGGTAGTGCTCTGATTCTCACACAAATTCTCCTTTGCTACTGAGTCTATGTCTACCAACACATGGAGATATGTGCCAACTGTGCTCCTTGCTACTGAGCAAAAATGATTCCCTGGCCCTGAAACTACCTAAAAAGTACATAATATCCCTTGGGGATATATAATGGAAAGACCTGTTATGGGTTAGGACTATTAAAGTTTAAACTGGCCAGCTAACACACACACACACATACACACACACACACCCCTTTATCTTTTTCTCTGACAATAAGGCAGCTTTTCTTGCCAAGGCCAACCTAGCTATCTTCTCCTTGAGAAGACAGACACACCTTGAAGCAAGAGAGATAAGCCCATTAGGTGTGGCTGCTGCCTAAGTGATGCCAAAGGGGACTGATAACTCCAGAAGTCAGGACCACCTCCCCTCATTCCAGCTTCCCCCACCCCCCAAAGGGAACTTTCCAGTCAGATGATCACCTCATCTGGCCTTCCACCATCCATCCTCTATAAAAGCTATGGCCTTTCTCCAATTCAGGGAGATAGTTATCTCAGAGAACCAACCATGTCTCTGTACTATGCTATCTTCCCATGAGAAGAAGTCCAAGGACTTCTCTCTTGGTTTCCTCTCCCTCGCGCCTAAATAAAATATTATTTTATTTTAATTGGATTTATGTGTGAGAGGGTGTGTGTATATATATATATATATATATATATATATATATATATATATGGGGGGGGCAGGGCAATGAGGGTTAAGTGACTTGCCCAGGGTCACACAGCTAGTAAGTGTCAAGTGTCTGAGGCCGGATTTGAATTCAGGTCCTCCTGAATCCAGGGCCGGTGCTTTATCCACTGTGCCATCTAGCTGCCCCCATATAATTCTTTAAAGAGGAATTCTTAAGGACCCCTACACCAACCAATTTCCTTGTGACAGACATTTCCCCCCAAATTCAGAGCAGACACCGATATCTTCTTACCACTTTCTGTCTGCTGTGAGGATACTTTAAATTGGCTCCTGCGCCAGATCTCAGTGGCTATACTAAAGAAGCAATTCCTACCCTGTTGGTTCTCTCCTTCATGCTGGCCTCAAGGTTTAAAAGTGACTCTCTGGGGCAGCTAGGTGGCTCAGTGGATAGAGCACCGGCCCTGGAGTCAGGAGTACCTGAGTTCAAATCCGGCCTCAGACACTTGACACTTACTAGCTGTGTGACCCTGGGCAAGTCACTTAACCCCAATTGCCTCACTAAAAAAAAAAAAAGTGACTCTCTGAGCTTGGGATCACTGGGGAAGGATGCTTTCTTCCTCCCTCCCCACCACCTCACTGGGTTAGCCTCTGAATGCATGACCTCCTAGGCAAGCCTGTCTTGGGAAGGGTTGCTTCCTATCTTTGTCTTCTTTTCTTTGGTACAGGACCTAGTGAGACCTTGAAAGACACCTGGCATCTCGCCCTGCCCCCCCCCACCCCAAAGTGTCCCAGTAACAGCAGCAGAGAAACTGAGAAGAAAAGAGATGACCACAGAGAAAAAGAAATTACCACAAGAAAAAAAGAACATCATTCTTTTTACTATTCTCAGTAAAATAGCTAAGGAGCAGCCTTGTTGAAAAGGTCTCAACAAGGCCTGCATGTTTGTCTCTCAACTGATTATGGTTGGTTTTTGCTCAGCAGTTCCTTTACTTTATGGGAATAAAACTACTTATTCATACCTGACTCATGTTCATATACTGGATGCCTTTTTGTCTTTCTTACCTCAGACTTACTGAAGAGAATTCCTTAAATTAAAGCTGAAAACAATATTCCTCAAGAATGTGACTTGGTGATAAAATGGAAGAACTGGGAGCCCAGTTTCCCCATTAAGGAGACAACAGCCCAACAATGAACCCAGGGCAAAATGTAAGGGTGGGTAAAGGAAAGGGATTGGCCAAGGCTGGCAGCTCCTGTGGCCTCAGTCCAGCAGGGCCTGGCTAACTGTAGTTTAGGGAACATCTCCCACGTGGCAGAATAAGTGAATCCCCGGTGAATATCACATCACTTCTTCCGTGCAATTCTCCCTTGGTATTATGTGGCAGCCTACTAGTGCCTCTTCTGGACCTTTCTATTGCCCTTCCCATGACCATCGCCCTAATTCTTCAGATACTTTTATTCTATGACTTAAATTCATACAGCCTCACCAGAAGAATAGTTTTTAAAGATTCACCTTTGTTTCAGGAAGATACGTGGGGTCAATAAAATCACTGTGCAGGTTCCCAAAGACAATCCATCTCACCTTTGCCTCCTATTTAACTCTAAGCCAGATTCACTGACTATCCATGGCAACCAGTATAGATGTAATGACCAACCAAATCCATGGGTTGTCCATACGAGAGCATATCAGAGGACAGACAGTAGCCAGGCTTCATCTATTTGGTTTTTGTGTATGGCTCATTAGGCTGAACTCTAAAATTAGATTGCTACAGGAGTGAAGTGAGGAGAAATTAAGACCATGATATAGGAGATTTATGCATGGGAAGTGAGTTGACTTTATGGTTCCTTAGTTAAGGCTTTATATTCTGGTAGCGCTTTCCTAAGGGGGAGTGTATAAATTATTTTTCAAATATTAACACATACATGTTATTCTAGTGGCTTGGGTAACTTGCAAGGATAAGAATTTGTAGTTGGACTTTGTGGTAGTCTAGGTCTCCCAGTGTTCAGATTTCACTATCCACTACAGAAAATCCATTCCAGTTCTTTCCCTTATCCAATCTACCTTCCCATGCCAATTATTCTCCTTTCCCTTAATGGAAGCTGAATTTTAGGACTCCTGTAATGCCTTTCAAAAGAAAGATAGATAACTATTCTACAGCATGAAGTCATCATTTTCAGAGGATTGTGTACTACTGCAGGAGGTCATTTTCCTGGTTCTTTGCTGATAAGATGTTCATTATTTATAGCTCACATTTTCCATAAACTTTTCCTCAACCTATCAGAGGTATGTAGATACATGAAAGTCTTGGGTTAGCTAACTTATGCCATCTATAGGATGCAGAGAGAACCACTTTGGGAAGAAAAAGGGGAGGGAGAAAGGAAGGAAGGAAGGGAGGGAGGGAGGGAGGGAGGGGGGAAAGAAGGAAGAGTACTATTGCAACCATGAAAAGAATTTATTGTCTGAATGTAGATTGAAGCACACCATTTTCACTTCTGTTGTTTCTTTTTTGTTATTGTTCTTGTTTATTCTTTTTTGTGTTTTTTTCCTTTTGTTTTGATTAATCATTAACATGATTGTAATGGATAACCTATATCAAATTACTTGCTGGCCTTTGGAAGAGGGAGGGAAAGGAGGGTGGGAGAAAAATTTGGAACCCAAAAAATACCTTTACATGTAATTGCGAAAAATTTTAAATAAAAATAAAATAAAATAAAAATAATTTATTGAGCAACTTTTTAAATAGACTACTGGAATTTGTAGGGTTTTTAAAAAGCATAAGTCATGCCCTCTGAGGACTTATAATCTAAGACATGCACAAAAGACATAGAATTTTTTAATGGCAGAAATCAAACAAATTGTGCAATAGTGAAAAGAACATTGTTATCACTCAGGAAACCCCACTTTCTAGTTCCAGTTCTGCCACTAAATAGTTCTGCAACACTGACCAAGGTGCATCAGGTAATTCAGTAGTGCAGTGGCTAGAGTCCTAGCCTTAGAATCAGAAAGACTTGGATTACACTTACTAGCTGAGTGACCCTGGGCAATTCACTTAACCTCTCTAAACCTCAGATTCCTCACTATAAAATGAGCATAATTATAGCATTTATCTCACAGTTTTGTTTTGAGGAATAAATAAGATAGCAAATAAAGCACTTTACAAACCTTAAAATACTATGTAAATACTCTCTAGCTATCATTTCACTTCTCCTGTGGCTCCCTTCTCCCATTGGTCAGCTCCTCCCAGAGTCTCTACTTTAAGGAAGCGCCCAGATCAGCCATCCTTCATTCCACAGACTTACTTCCCTACTTTGACAAAGTTGTTTTCTCCCTCTATTCCTACAAGTCAACTTCTTTCATTGGTGAGTTCCTCACAAAACCTCCTGGCAGGTATTTGCACCAACCCTCCCCCCTATCTTTTCAGCACTCTTTTAGGTATTATCATCCCCTATTAGAATATAAGTTTATAATGCCTGGCCTATAATAAGTGCTGATTTGACTTGATTCTGAGTCTCAAATTCTTCAGCTACAAAAGGAGGGAGGTATATTAGAGGACCTCAAAGATCCTACTCATTCATCACTCACACTCTCTCTTTTTTTTTTTTTGGTGAGGCAATTGGGGTTAAGTGACTTGACCAGGGTCACACAGCTAGTAAATGTCAAGTGTCTGAGGCCGAATTTGAACTCAGGTCCTTCTGAATCCAGGGCTGGTGCTTTATCCACTGCGCCACCTAGATGCCCCCTACTCACACTCTTTTACTCCTATGAGACCTACCCTTGATGAAAACTGAAGCAGGAGTGTAAAAACCAACTGCCACCACAGAACAATGCATATTCTGGAGAGAAAACAATAATCACAAGAGATGAGGATAAATCACTTATGATGAGGGAAAAGTTGAGGGTGAGCATCTCTCCAGAGTGTAACTGGGGCGAGGAAGGGACCACCTTCTGAACATTTCTAAAGCAGAGCAATCCAGCCAAAATAAGGAGGAATCTCCTGCCCATTTTTGCTAGCCCATGAGTTTCCAGATTTTAACACGCAAATTGCAATTACATTGGGAGATATTGGTTAAGGATGTCATGAACATGACATGTCAAAAACATGGTCATGAACATCTCACATAGATGAACCAAGTGACTGGCCAGAACACAGAAGTGGGGTGTTATAGAAATGACAAGCATCTGTTCCTTTTCTGATTCCAGACTCTGTTCTAATAGAATAAAATTTCCCAATAGAATCAAAATTTGGGTTTTTTTAAATCAATGAAATATTGGACAAATATATGTACACATCTAGCAATACTACCAGATCAGTTATAACAGCATTGCTTGTCCTGTTCCTCTGCCTCCAGAAAAATATCTGACCCTGAAGCTTGAAGAACTTAAGTGTGACCAAAGCAGGTTCTTCATTTAACTTACACAGTTTTGATCATATTTTAATTCTCACCCATGTGTAAATGTTCACATTTATGTGTCCGACCTAATGATCCCACTAAAAGGGACTTATCTCAAAAAGGTCAAAGATTGAAAGAAATATATGATATAGACTAAAATATGCACACCATCACTCCTTGGGGGAGCAAAGAAGCACAAACAGAGGAGATGCCTATGTACGAGGGGTGGTTGAAGAACCTGGCACAGGAATGCAATGGAATATCATTGCCCAGTAAGAAGAAAACAAAGATAAGAAATTCAAAGGAAGATGCAGAGATCTATATCCAACAATTCAGAGTTCAATAAGCAGAATCAGCAAGAGGAAGAGGAGGAAGAATGAGTATTTCTGGAATGCTTATGGTTTACAAAGCACTTTACAAATATTATCTCATTGGAGAGGTCGATGCTATTATAGTCCCCATCTTAAAGATGCAGAAACTGAGACAAAGGTTAAGTGATTTATATAGGATGATATAGCTAGTAGTTGTCTTAGACTAGATTTAAATTGGGGTCTTCCTGACTCCAAGTCCATCATTCCACCTAGCTGCCTCAGAATAACATAAACAATTACTACAATCATGTAAATGAAAAGAATGCGAAAAGGAAACCAAATTCTGAGTAATTGGAATAACCAATCTTGGCCCTGAGGAACAGATAATGAATCATATCTCCCTTCTTTCAGCAGGGAAGTAGGGAACTCCATGGACAGAATATGGTATGTATTACCAGGCTGTTCCACTTGGCTCTCAAATGAGGGCCTCAGTGACAAAGATTAGAATGCAGAATATATAATAGGTGTTTTATAAACATTGTTAACACATTCATTTTTTTTTAATGTAGCTTTTTTTTTAAAGGGGACCAAGCTAACAACCACAGCAAACAAAATTTTGTTGCCTGGTTAAGTAGCAAGTTTGCCTGGGGTTATTTACAGACCAGAGCATAGGCCAGGCAAGTGAAGAACCTGCCCTTCCTTAAATGGTACCACCTGGGACCCCCAGACACAGGGACCCACGTTAAGAAGGAGTCAAAAGTCAAGTAAAATACAGGCAAGATGAGCAAGCAGAGAAAGTTGCAAACCATAGAAAGTTTCTTTAGCAATAAGGAAGATCAAAGTGCACCTTCAGAAGAGAATAACAACATCAGGGCTCCTACATCCAAAGCTTCCAAGAAAAATATGAATTGGTCTCAGGGCATAGAGGCACTCAAAAAGGACTTTGAAGATAAAAGAGAGGTGGAGGGGAAAATTGAAAGAGAAATGAGAGTGATGCAGGAAAGTCATGAGAAAAAAGTCAACAGCTTGAAAAGCCAAATGGAAAAGGAGATACAAAAGCTCTCTGATGAAAATAATTGCCTAAGAATTAGGATTGAACAAATGGAAGCTAGTGACTTTATGAGAAACCAAGACACAATAAAGCAATTCCAAATGAATAAAATAATAGAGAGCAATGTGAAATATTTTCTTGGAAAAACTGCTGACCTGAAAAATAGATCCAGGAGAGATAATTTGAAAAATATTGGACAACCTGAAAATCGTGATCAAAATAAGAGCTTAGATATCATCTTCCAAGAGATTGTCAGGGAAAATTGCCCTGATATTCTAGAAGCAAAAGGTAAAATAGAAATTGAAAGAATCCACTGATAACCTCCTGAAAGAGATCCCAATATGAAAACTTGCAGGAATATTACAGCCAAATTCCAGAGCTCCTAGATCAAGGAGAAAATATTGCAAGCAGCCAGAAAGAAACAATTCAAATACTGTGGAGATATGGTAAGGATAGCACAGGATCTAGCAACTTCTACATTAAACAATTGGAATATTCTACATTAAACGATTGTGATATTCCAGAGGGCAAAGGAATTGGGATTGCAACCAAAAATCACCTACCCAGCAAAATTGATTATAATCTTTCAGGGGGGAAAATGGAACATCAATAAAAAAGAGGACTTTCAGGTATTTGTGATGAAAAGACCTAAACTGAACAGAAAATTTGACTTTCAAATGCCAGACCTTAGAGAAGCATAAAAAGGTAAACAGGAAAAAGAAATCATGATGGATATTAAAAGATTAAACTGTTTACATTCCTAAATGGGAATATAATACTTCTAGCTCATAAGAACTTTCTCAGTATTGGGGCAGCTGAAAGGAATATACTTGGATGGAGGACACAAGTCTGAACTGAATATTAAGGGATGATATCTGTAAAGCATTTATTTTTTGTTTATCCTTGTTTTTTGAGGGGCAGACAGGGTGGGGTGGCTTATGTCTGGGGCCAGATTTGGGCTTGGGGCCTTCTGGATCCAGGGCTGATGCTTTGTCCACTGTGCCACCTAGCTAACCCATGATGACATCTTTTTTTTTTTTAAGTGAGGCAATTGGGGTTAAGTGACTTGCCCAGGGTCACACAGCTAGTAAGTATTAAGTGTCTGAGGCCAGATTTGAACTCAGGTACTCCTGACTCTAGGGCCAGTGCTCTATCCACTGCACCACCTAGATGCCGCCATGATGACATCTTTAAAGTAAAGTTAAAGGGAAAGAGGGATGCACTGGAAGAAAGGGAGAGGTAGACTGGGGAAAAGTAGTTCACATAAAAGAAACAAGAAAAAGCTTATGGAGGGGAGGGGAAGAAGGGGAAGGAGTGGGGGAGTGAGTGAACCTTACTATCATCAGAATTGGCTCAAAGAGGGAATAACATACATACTCAAGTGGGTATATTAGTATATTTTGCCCTGAGGTAAAGTGGGAGGGGAAGGAGATAGGGGGTCAGGAGAAGAGGGGAAGGAAGGAAGGGCAGATTGGAGGAGGGGGAAGTCAGAATCAAAACACTTTTTTTTGGGGGGGTGAGACAATGAGGGTTAAGTGACTTGCCCAGGATCACACAGCTAGTAAGTGTCAAGTGTCTGAGGCTGGATTTGAAACTCAGGTCCTCCTGAATCCAGGGCCAGTGCTTTATCCACTGCACCACCTAGCTACCCCAAGCAAAACACTTTTGAGAAGGAATAGAGTAAAAGAAGATAGAAAATAGAATAAATATCATGGGAAGGGAATAGGATGGAGGGAAACAGGTATGATGCTTGATTATAATGGCAAAACATATAGTACCTACTTTGCTATTGTGAAGAAAATTCTTTGTCAAGTTTAAGGTACTATATAAAAGTTATGATGAACAGGATGCTATCAGAAAAACCTGGAAAGCCCTACATGAACTGAAGAAGAGTGAAATGTACTGTATACAAAATAGCAACAATAGTGTAAGATGATCTGCTGGGAAGGACGTGGTTATTTTCAGCAAAGCAATGATCCAAGATAACTCTGAAGGATTTAAGAAAATTGCAATTCATCTATAGAGAAAGAACTGATGGTATCTGAAAACAGATTGAAGCATAATTTTTTTAATAGTTCCTTAATCTGATTTTTGTCTGTTTTCTTTTACAACCTGGCTAATGTGGAGATGTTTTGCATGACTACTTATATATAACTTATATTGAATTGCTTGAGTTCTTGGGGGTGGGGGATAGGAAGGGAGGGAGGAAGAGAAGTTGGAACACAAAGGTTTTTTGAAATTGATGTCAAAATTTGTTTTTACATGTAATTTGGAAAAAAAAATTCTAAATAAATCAAAAAGTGGGGGGGGGTAACTAACCTACAAGGGACCCACAGAGTTTCATTCTGATTCATTCATCCCCAAGCCCAGGCATCTAGGCTGCTGGCATCCTGGGATTCAATGTTTATAGGCTAACACTCTTGTGTCAGGACCAGAAGGAGCAGAATCAGAATAGTTACACATGAGGGTAGTTCACCCAAGTTAAGATTGTGTCAGCATTTCTACAAAAGGAAGGAAAAAAAGGCAGAAAAATCTTAAATACTGATGCAAAATTTTTAAAGACTAGATTTATGCAATATTCAAGTGGTCCAGGAAATTCAACACAGAGTTGGCCTTCCCACTTAATGAACATACTCCATGGTACATAAACACAGCAGGGAATATTTTTCTAAACTGTGGATATAAAATAAACTTTACATTAAAAGCATATGGGAAAACTCATCAGTTCTCCTAGGCAGCTGCTTGCCAGGTAGCAAATCCAATTCAACAAACTTTTAAGAGCCTACTATGTGCAAGCCATTCTGCTAGTTAGTGGTAATATGACAGAAGACAAAAGATTCTTGGCCTCAAGGAGCAAGTATTTTACTAAAAGAATATAACATATAAGCAGTTAAGTATATACAAAGTAATTTGAGATACAGACAGAGAGACCTAGCAGACAGAGAGACCACACCATGCTTTGAAGGAAACTAAGAAAACTCTCTGAAGCAAACGTAAGTCAACCTTATCACCTGGGGTAAAATATCTGCCTGGTCTGTAAGTTACTACACTGCCTGAGCTATACAGTGCCCAGCTATCACCTGAGATTCCCAAACCTGAAGCATACTCCAAAAGCAACTAATGAACTACTTTCCTCACCTTCCAGGCAGAATTTTATTCACCAACAGAAAAATATGAACCTCAAAAATTCCATATTTTAAAATATTTCACATGGTATATATTATGTAAAACAAACAATGTAGCATCACTAAGAATACAGTCCATATCTAGAGTATGTTATGAAGAGAGTAAGATGAAGAAAAAATGGTAATAGTAGATAAGTGTCAGATGGTTGAAGGCTTTACATAGTAGGCATGGTAAGAGCACCATTTGTTTTACATAGGTTGGGTTGGTTTCTCTTTAAAGGGGCAAGGAAGCTGTTATTTGAAATTGATTGGTTCTAGAGATTAGGGTTTAAATGTTGGGCTGGCTTCCAGGTCTTCTGAGGTATAAAAATCCTAGCCTATGAGTAATTGGATCTCTTCAGGCTCATTGGAATTCCTTCTTTCAATCAAGTCAATACATCTACCTGACTGAGCACTTGTTGCCTTGGCTAATGAGGGGGTAGAGGTGGAAGAGTCCATCTGAAGCAGTAGTTTTATGCATTTAACATCTTTTATTGTTATAGAAATCTCTTGGGGCAGCTAGGTGGCTCAGCGGATAAAGCACCAACCCTGGATTCAGGAGGACCCAAGTTCAAATCCGGCCTCGGACACTTGACATTTACTAGCTGTGTGACTCTGGGCAAGTCACTTAACCCTCATTTGCCCTGGAAGAAGAAGAAGAAAGAAGAAAAAGAAGAAGAAGAAAAAATCTCTTATTAAATTTTATATGGTCCACAATTTTTTAATTACATTCTAATTCTACACCTGAATCATCAGATTGGCTTAAACTAGGCATGGCTCAGATCAGCAGCTAGCCAAGGATAAAGGTTCTTGTCCAATGGGGTTGGGGAGGCAGAGTAGAAGATTATAGAATTGAGAGCTATAAAATCTGACTATAGGGAGGGGCTGGCCCTTAAACTGTGAATTTGGTGGGGAGTTAGTAGATTGAGAAACAATAGGAAGGTTTCTTGGGCTTTATCTACACAGTCAAATTGAAGCATCAAATAGGAAAATTATCCAGATAACTCAACTAAAAATCTTTCTATTAAGGAATATGGAGATGAATTATTTAGAATAATTCTTAACATTTTTAAGCTTTTATTGCCTGTCCATATACTCTAAATCAGTCCTCCAAGAGATATAATATATATCTATAGATTTTCTCCCTCAGTATGATATCTGATTTTAAAGACCTGAAGTGGTGACAGGAGAACATCCAGGAGACATATTGGATACACTTATCAAATTTATGTTAGCTCAGAGCTCACTTGTACCAATACCATTTAGCTATAAAGAATTCTAAAGATTTGGGCTCACTGATTCCCTCACTCAAAAACACTAATTCTGATTGTTTTCTAGTGATAGAAATGATTGGAGAAGTTTTGCTTTCCCATATCAGTTTACCTACGTAGACAATAGGAGTGAGCATGTTTAAGTAACACAGATATATATGCTACAATCAGCCATTTTCTAAGTCATTTTTTGTTTTTCCACTTTTCATGCTATTGAAAGATAATCAAGACAGATACCAGATAGAGACAACAGATATGCAGAAGTACATTTTGCTTGGAACATCCTCTGTTATGTTCCTCATTTCCTCTGAGGGGGAAAAATGCAATGAATAATCTGGTTCTGAAATCAAGGGAAAAAACCAGTTGTTCCAGATGTAATCAAAAACTGGCAGATACATTGCAGATGCTTAAGTGCATATTGTCCTTTTACTTCTCAGTTTCCTTAACTATCACTTATGGATTAATGATGGTTAACTTAAGGCCCAAGGGGATCAAGAGAAAAGGGTGGAGTTGGAGTTGGACTTGGAGACTGAAAGGCTAAATATGTATATGGGTGGAAGGTTCGGCTCGGTTTTTTGTGTTCTGATAGAAAGGGAAATGCTGCCAAAACAAGCTTTGTACTTGTAAGTATGACCTTGGGCAAATCACCCTTCTGCACCTAAACATCTTCATCTAAAATCTATGATGAACCAGATCATGAAGGTCTGATCAAGAGATAAATATACAGAGTTCTACTTCCTCCTTCACCATTAACAAGCTATGTGACACTGAGCTAGTGACAACCTCTCTGGTCTTCAGTCTAGCATCTTACCTACCAAAGGGCAGAAGACAGACCACGCAACTTTTCAGTCCCTTTCAACTCTTTCACTTACCCCTACTGGTATAATTTACTTTCAAATGATGTTTCATTATAACTGGTGTCTGACATGTTCATTTCCTCTAGCCTTTGTTCCAATAATTCAAAGGCACTATGATAACAGATGTAAATTCCCCTGATTGCCCTGTCCTTTCTTCTGGTTTTACACCATAATGGGGGAATGGCAAATGTGCAAACCACATCTACTTGCAGACACTAGGGAACTGTTCCTGGGAGAATAATGATGATGTGAAAAGGAAGTGCCTTAGAGAGACTATAGCAAGCATGGACATTCCTTAGCTCATTCAGATTGCCCTTCCTTGTGGTTGGGATTTATTCCATTGGCTACGTAGCCAAGACTGTCAATTTCAGTTATGTCTCTCTTTGTCCCTCTTTGACTCAATGTCTTTAGCTGCATTCTGGTGATGTGATGGTGAGAAACTGCTATAAGAAGAGGGCTGTGGGGCCATATGGCACCTGGAAAATGGGACCCCCTTGGCTTTTTCAGTCATGTTTTTCCATTTTAGGTGTAGGTAATGGAGTCTCCAGCCTTGGAAATTTCAAAGGCCTGAAGAGCAGAGCCAGTCGGGGTTAAGCTAATGGCAGTTTGTTCTGCATTATTAACATTTTCCCCATGACTTTCTTAAGCTTAGACAATCAACAAAACAATAAATCAAGCTCTGATTTGCAGCATTTGCTGATTTCTGAGATGTAAATTCTCACAGTGAAAATTTAACAATCGGCTCTCAAACTGGCTCCAGCACAATCAAATATATTAAACACCTTCTCTGCATACTTCAAAGGACTGTTTTGAGGAGAAATGAAATAACATATGGAAAAATACTTAGAAAGCTGAAAAGCATTATACAAATGTGACTTTTATTACAAACTAGGTAGACCTCAAATTCAGACTTTTCTATGATTAAAGAGAAAGTGGCTACAGTCTTTAAACAGCTGCCATTTATTACTCCACCATTTTCCACCACTATTTTCTATCCCTGACCAAAGAGGTCACCATCAAAATGTGCTTATGTTTATACTGTATATGTACTCTCTGGCCTGGCCTTCTCAAAGCCAGGCGGGCTACATCAGGTATCCTGAGGGATTTCTGAGGTCTCTTCTTTCTGGCAATTTTACCTCCTCCATAATTATATTTGGGACTATGATGTTAGAATCCAAATGTAGTAGCTCCATTTTCCTTGATTATGTAAGAGTTTGTTATTTAAAAAAAAATCTTTGTAGATCTTTTACATCTTTCATCTATTGTTTGTCTTACCAGTTTCATCTTATAAAACTTTCAAGATAATTTTATTTGGTTGGGTCTCTCAAGAAACTTTCTTTAAACAAATTTTATCTTCCATTGTTTCTCTTTTATGCTGGTAATCCCCACAATCCTTACTCATAAGATATTACAAATGAGTTTTTATTCTAAACTAGTTTTGCATTTGGCTGTCATGCCTCCCAAAGCAATTTGGGGGCTCTTTTGGTCTCTTTGTTAGGGTGATCACATCAAGTTAATTGCTGCATGAAGTTATCATAATTGGTATCATTGTCCTTTCTTCTCTCCACATCCCATTTTCAGCATTTATAACTATGTAGAAATAAATCTTCATCAATAACTTTAAACATCAATAATTGATGCTTAAGTACGTCATATTTTTTTTCTCTAACAATTCAGTGATCATACTGTACAAAAGATAACTGATTCAAGAATGACTCCCATGGGGGCAGATAGGTGATGAAGTGAATAAAGCACTGGCCCTAGATTCAGGAAGACCTGAGTTCAAATCAGGCCTCAGAAACTTGACACTAGCTGTGTGACCCTGGGCAAGTCACTTAACCCTCATTGCCCCACAAAAAAAAAATTACTCCCACACTAATGATAAGTCATTTTCTAGCTATAAAAATAAATCCAATCTCATTTTTATGGTGTTATTTAGTTCTTGCCACATTCAGTACCTTTTGATTCTTTTCTTGAAGGATTTATAATGTCTGACTGTGAGGCTTCTGTGTCAACTACAAGTCTTTGGTTTCTATCATTCCTTACAACTGAATCATAATTTCCAACATATTTTATACTGTCTCTACCTGTTTCCACCTTTCCAGTGGAGCCACCAAGTACCAAAGTATGTTGGTTTAATATAGAGGTTCTTTTTTTCTCTCTTTTTTTTTTCCAGGGCAATGAGGGTTAAGTGACTAGCCCAGGGTCACACAGCTAGTAAGTGTCAAGTGTCTGAGGCTGGATTTGAACTCAGGTCCTCCTGAATCCAGGGTGGTGCTTTATCCATTGCACCACCTAGCTGCCCCTAATTTAGAGGTTCTTACCAAGTTATTCACAGAATTTCTTTACCTCTCCCTCTTCTGCAGCAAATGTTGGCACAAAGGTTGCAATTATTTTCATTGTGATCTTTTTGCAAATACTTTTTATAACTGATGAAAAATTAAATAATCAAATGTCTCATGAAATTATGTTTCTCACTGATGTAGATAATACTTATAGCTAGTATTTATATAGATTTTAAAGGTTGCAAAATACTTGACAAATATCTCATTTTTATCCTCACAACAACCCTGGGGAGTAGTTGCCATTATTAACTCTATTTTACAATAGAGGAAACTGGGGCATAAAGAGGTTAAGTGACTTGCCCAGAGTTATGCAGTTAGGAAGTATCCAAAATAAGAATTTGAACTCATGTCTTCCTCACTCTGGTTCCAACATTCTGCTACCACACCACCTAGAATCCATGATAAAATCATCTCCTACAACTCCTTTATTTTGTCTTTCCAAGGAGAATTTTGAGCCATTCTTCCATTTACCTACAACTTCCTTGTTTTCTGGTTTGGTTTCTGGTGAGAATGTTAATATAAGGTATGACTCAATTCATCTTGGTAGTATGTTTGCTCAGTGCTCATTGGACAAGGATCTCAGATATAGAGTTCCAACAGCTAAGATGATGTTTATAAATGGTTTTTAAATAATGTGATTCTTGGCACCCTCTCCTTCCTTTTCTATCACTCTGCCACAGATACTGCAGGGCACAAGACTGAGAGCCATTTTTACATTTTTCTTGGCTTCAGAGGTTGCTATGGCTAAAAAAATTCATCACCAAGTGTCCAGTCTACTGGTGATAAGCTTCTCTGTATTCAACTAAGCTAGTCCTTGGAAAGCAAACACTGCCTACTTTTATTAAAACTCCCAGAGTCAAAAAAGATATGGATTCTACCAGCCTTCCCATAATTAAAGTGGTATAATACATATGCAAACATGCAAAACTACTATGAAAGAGAACTAATATTGGGCCAACATTGCTTATTCATATTTAAAGTAGCTCAGAGTCAAATGTTGTCCCTAAGCAAATTTCATTAAATAATGTACTAAAATTGTCCCTAAAGGGGTGAATTCAGAGTTCTTGGCATCATAGATTTTAGGGCAAAAGCAAATTTGTGAACTTTTTTATGGCAGTATAATAAGCCCAAGGAACATTTTCCTTTTCATCAAGAAATATTTGCTTAATTGAATTCTACCTGAGTCAAATCACATGACTACTATGAGCTCTTGTTTTGACAAGCTACTAAAAAACGCATTCAGAATAAGGGTTATCTGTCTTTGTTATGTCATTTTAGCCTGTATATTCTAGATCTTGTGAGATTCAAAATTGGATATACAAAACATTAAACTCCCCCTTTTAACTTTTCCCTTTTATATATATATATATATATATATATATATATATATATATCTCCCAGACCACTAAGAAAAAGAAGCCTCTGAGCTTTAATCTGTGAGGGATTAGTTTTTATTGCTTGGGAATTAATTAGACAACAAAATGTGATACCAATTAGGGAAATAGGGAAGTAGAAATACAGATTAATGACCTTAGATCTAAACTTAGTCTATTTTTCTTTATAAAACTCACCAAATCCCAAACTGCCCACCAGGCCGAGAACCAGCACACCCAAAGCCCAACACCAACTATGTGTTTCTGAAATCCTCTCGCTCGTGCACGCCGTCACAGCTAAGTTTAACAGCCAGAGTACCCCAACTTCTGTTCCTGCCCTCACTTTTAAGTCCATGTACCAGAAGTTCCTTGCGTTCTCCTCCCCAAAAAAGGAGGTCCTGGGGCAGCTAGGTGGCGCAGTGGATAGAGCACCGGCCCTGGAGTCAGGAGTACCTGAGTTCAAATCTGGCCTCAGACACTTAACACTTACTAGCTGTGTGACCCTGGGCAAGTCACTTGACCCCAATTGCCTCACTAAAAAAAAAGGAGGTCTTTCAAAAGCTGCTTCAGTAGCATGCACGATCTCTCAAATGATTCAGCTAAAACTTCCAATAAGCTGAATTCTCTATATCTTTACCACAAATAATTTTTACCACATTCTCTGCTTTGTTTAATTTGAAAAATGAATGAGTTTGCTCAATGAAACAATCTAGATCATTGAGTTTTTATTTATTCTATCTAATTATAAATCTATTTTGCCACTCTAGCATTATGATCATTCAGTTGGTTTTTACTTCTTTGCCTAGCAATACACTGTAACAGATATTATGGGTTACATACCTTCAAGGTGTTTACAAATGCCTGCTTTGGGATTAAATCTATATTTAAAAGGGGGAAAAATAAGAAGCAGCAAGGCCTAGGAAAACACATTGGGAATTGAAATGAAAATGAAAATGTATAGAACTTACAGAGAGGAAATTAACAGGACAAACAATGAGACATCATGGTGGTCTAGTCCAGAAAGACAAGGATAAGGCATAAATGAAAGGAGCCAAGAAGTTAAAGGAAGAAGGAAAAAGCAAAGGATAAAAAGTATGGGGAAAGGAATGGAGATGGAAGATGGGAAGAAGTGCTTGAGAAGAGCTGAATAGGGAAGGACAGTGTATGGTCAGTAGACTCACTCACTATAAGAAGTTACTGATATTTTATCTTATCTTTTTTTATCCTCAGAAAACAAATTGGTGGTCTGACCATCTACAGAGCTTTGCACATAAGTGTTTAGCAACTGTTAGATTGGATTTGATTGAGGTCACAGATACCAAAAGGCAAGATAACATCAAAAGGACAGACAGGATGACGAGAACCAGGACATCTGTCGTATCCAAAAGAGCAAGGCAAGACTATTTATTATATGGAGGGAAAGACATTTGGGAATTAAAAGATATTAAAACATTTTACAGAATGATTTTCTTGTTCCCCCAAATTATTAGTGTCCTCTCTCCTCAAATTATCTTGGATTTTTAATTATTTATCTACCTATTATATCCCCCAATGGGTATATAAAATCCTCGAGGAAAGAGACTGTTTAACTTTTGTCTTTGTGTCTTGCACATAGTAGGTACTTAATAAACATGTGTGGACTTGAACATACGATAAGGAATTGGATTAACCAAAGTACCATGTTTACAATTACTGAGGCAGCTAGGTGGCAAAATGGATAGAGCATGACTAAGATCTAACTTCAAATCGTGCCTCAAACACTAACTGTGACACTAATTTCAGCATGTTTCTTCATCAGTAAAATGGAAGCAATAATATCACATACTTTATAGGATCATTGTGAGGATATATAGATATAAGGTGTTTCGCCAATCTCAAAATGCTACACAAAAGGTTGTTATAATTCTTATTGTTTTAATAGAGGAAAAGGGGGAGGTAGTCTCTGCATTGAAAAACCTGCTTCTAGAAAAGTACAATAACTTGTGATAGAAGATAGATAAATAGATAGATAGATAGACAGACAGACAGACAGACAGGTAGGTAGGTGGGTATAGATGGTTAGTTTCTAGAGAAATTCATCAACACCTTCCTGGAGCCAAGTCTCTACACTCTCAATCCTAACATTCTTTCCACCACACCATACTGCCACAGAAAGTAGTCTCGTCATTTCTATGGATATCATGGAACAACCTTATTCCCATTTAGTGACCTAATTGGTTGATGTCATTTGTTCTCAATGAGGACCAAAATGATATCACTATGTTAGAGTAAAGTTACAATGTTTCCGACTGGCTGATCAGACCAATATGAACTTAGAAGACTCTACCACAGGTCAGACACAAATGATCCATGTGTACATTTGAGTTAGATTCTCTAAACTTGCACATCTCATGTTTCTTTTGAGCTACTTCAATTCTGCTTTGCTCATAGAGCACAGTACCTTCTTTGATAAGGACACACCATGCTGAGAAGTCCTGTGCCAATGTTTCCCATGTCTCATAATCAATTCCAAAATTCTTCAGACAGACCTGGAGAGTGTCCTTGTATCACTTCTTCTGACCACCATGTGAGTGCTTGCCTTGTGTGAGTTCTTTATAAAATAATCTTTTAGGAAAGCATGCATTTGGCATTTAAACAACATGGCCAGCCCATTGGAGTTGTGCTCTCTGCAGTAGAGTTTGAATGCTTGGCAGTTTAGGGCAACAAAGGGCCCCAGTGTCCAGTACCCTATCCTGCCAGGATCTTCCTAAAACAATTCAAATGAAAAGATTGTTTCCTGGCATGGTGCTGGTAGACTGTCCAGGTTTCCCAGGAATACAACAACAAGGTCAGTACAACAGCTATGTAGACCTTCAGTTTGGTAGGCAGTCTTATACCTCTTCTCTCCCACACTTTCCTTGTGAGCCTCCCAAACGCTGAGCTAGCTCTGGCAATGCATGCGTCAAACCTTATTATCAATTCATACATTCCTGGAAAGTATACTGCCAAGGTAAATTAACTTATCCACAGTATTCAAAACTTCTCCATTGGCTGTGACCAATGGTTCCACATATGGATGGTGTGGTGCTGGCTGGTGGAGAAGCTGTGCTTTCTTGGTATTACTTGTTAGTCTAAAATTAGCAAAAACAGCAGAGAATCAATCCATACTTGTTGCTTCTCAGCTTCAGAGGCTGCACTGAGTGCACAATCATCTGCCAACAAAATATCATCCACCAACACTCTCTCCACTTTAGTGTTGCCTTGTAGCCTTTTCAAGTTAAATAATTTACCAAGGTAACTGACCTTGATGCCATGTTTGTACTCATTGAAGGAGTCTAACAACATTGCTGAAAATTTTCTAAGAATTGCTGAAAATATGCTCAAAAGTATGGGAGCAAGCACACAGCTCTGCTTCACTACATTAGTGACTGGGGAAACATTGCGTTTTATTCAGAATCCAGGCAAGTGTGCTGTCATGAAACTGCTGTAGAATACTGATGAACTTCTCCAGGCAACCTAATTTTGACCTAATTTTCCATAAGCCCTCACGACTGACAGTATCAAAGGCCTTGGTCAGGTTGATGAACATTGCATACAGACGTCTGTTCTCCTGGCATTCCTCCTGGAGTTGTCAGACAGCAAACACCATATCTACCATTCTTTGACCCTTTCTGAAGCCACACTGGCTCTCAAGTAGATGACCATCTTCCAGATGAAGAATTAGCCGATTAAAGAAGATTCTGGCAAGAATCTTGCCAGCAATGACTAAGAGAGAGACTTCCCCTGTGATTGTCACAAGACAATCTATTTCCTTCACCTTTATAGAAATGGACAATTGAAGTGTCCTTGAACTCCTTGGGGATAACCTCCTTTTGTCATATAACCCAGGGAATTTCAGTCAGCTTTTGTATGAGCAATGGACCCCCGACACACACACACACCTTGTAAATCTCAGCCGAAAGAGAATGAGCACCAGGTGTTTTGCCATAGGAGAGGAGCATTCAAAACCTCTTTTTCAGTTGGAAATTTGACTAGAGAGGGACTGACTTCAACCTTAGGTAAATGGTCAATAGCTTCAGCATAGATGGATGACAATCTATTTAGAATACTATGGAAGTGTTCATTCAACCTATCTCTCCAGTATCATATCTTTATCACTAATCAATGTGACTCTGTCAGCACTGAGTAGCTGAGATGCACCATACATTTTTGGCCCATAAATAGCTTTCAGGGAAAAGTGCTTTGGATTATTACAATCAAAGTAAAACTGAGTTTCATCTACCTTCTTAATGAGTGAAGAATCCTGCATCTCTCTAAGCTTTGCTCATAGTTTACTTTTGATGGAGTTAAATGCTGCCTTCTTAGAGACAGATGAACTATCCGTTAGTTAAGGGGAAAAAAAATCATGTGGAGTTCTCATTTTTCACTGAGCAGCTTCTGAATTTCCCCATTATTTTCATCAAACCAGTCTTGATGTTTGCATGTGTTCTGACCCAGATGAGTAAATGCAGTGCTGTACACCAAATCTCTGAAAGTTGTCCACTCCTTTTCTGCTCCACTGTTGCCAACTGTGTGTTAGTTTAACTTTCCCTCTAAGTTAGCAATGAACTTTTCCCACTCAGAGAAAAGTGCTCTACTCTGTGGACATTGTCTTCTGGCAATGGGCCCTTGGGGTGACAGAATAATGCACGGATGAAAGAGGAGACCAGGTAGAAAGGATTTTTTTTCCTTTTTTTTTTTTGGTGTTTATGGTCTTGTGTAGTGATTTCAGATTCCAATTTCCTATTTGTTTTAAGTTTATAGCATGTAGCTGTTCACTCTATTACCATTTATTCTTGTTTTCCCTTAAACTTAACAATTCCATTTAGCAAGCATTTATCCCAGGCTTATTACTTAGAGACACAAAATCTCCAGTTTTCCTTCTACTGGGAAGTTACAATATGTGTTCAGATAATTAAATATAAATGATATATGATGTGATTTCAGGAGAAAGAGAGCACTTTCAACTGGAGAAGCCAGCAAAGGGATTCAAAATCTATTTGGGAAAGTTCTCAATAGCCTATTTCCCCCCAGAAGGCTAGAGGAGTGGTAAAATGAATAAGAAGAGAAAGAGTTTCTACCACTTCCACCTACAAGTTCACAGAAGCATCCTGTGTTGTTGTTCAGTAGTTTTTCAGTTGAGTCCAACCCTTTTGGGGTTTTCATGGCAAAGATACTAGAGCAATTTGCCATTTCTTCCTCCAGCTCACTTTACAGTTGGGGAAACTGAAGTAAAAAGGGTTGAGTGACTTGTCCAGCATCATGTAGCTAGTACATGTCTGTGGCCAGATTTAAACTCGGGAAGATGAGTCTTGCTGATTCCAGGCCTGGCACTTTATCCTCTGCACTACCTAAGTGCCCAAGTTATCCTTGCTTACCTTAACACCAGCTCTGACCAACTTCCAATCCAAAGAAACACAAGTCATATTGTTTTTTACAGCTAGGTAGATAGAGTAAGGGACCTGGAGTCATGAAAACCTGAGTTCAAATCCTTTCTTTAGACACTTACTTGCTGTGTGACCTTGGGCAAAGCCCTCCACTTCTGTCTGTCTCAGTTTCCTTATCTGTAAAAGGATAATAATAGCACTTACTTTACCAGGATTATGGTGAAGATTTTTAAAAAATAGGATTCATAAAGCTTTGGACAAACTTTAAAGTATTATATAAATGCTAGCTATTATTGTTGCTGTTAAATGTGTGATCTTGGGCAAGTCACTTAACCTCTGACTGCCCCATTTTCCTCATATATAAAGTGGGGAAAATAATAGCACCTACCTCCCAGGGTTTTTGTGAGGATTAAATGAGACAACATTTGTAAAGAACTTTGCAAACCTTAAAACACCATGCATATGCTAGATATTATATTTCAAACCACTTCTATATTTTATAGCTGTTAGTGCTTCTTCCCCCAGCCTCATTTTGTATATATTTTAAATTAATGTGTTCACATATGTGTTGTGTTTCCCCAAGTAGAATGTAAGCTTTTTCAGGACAAAGACTATTTCATTGTTTGTCTCCTCAATTCCAGCACCTGATCCACAACAAACACTTTTCAAAAGGTTGTTGAGGGGCAGCTAGGTGGCACAGTGGATAAAGCGCCAGCTCTGGAGTCAGGAGGACCCGAGTTCAAATCCAGCCTCAGACACTGGACACTTACCAGCTGTGTGACCCTGGACAAGTCACTTAACCCTCATTGCCCCACAAAAAACAAAAGCTTGTTGAATTGCACTCAATTGAAAAACACCTAAAAGACCCTTATAGCCCAACCCTTCTACAGAAGTGAAACGACTAGTACAAAATCATACAAGTATCAAATAGTCAGATCCTCTGACTCCAAATCTATTTTCCAACTATACCATTCTGCTATCATGGATTTAGTAGGAAAAGTTAAACAAAGGGATAAGATTTTCTTTGTTACAAAAAGTAATACTTCAAATATTTTCCTTCTTTCTAAATAAAATGAGCCCATTTTAACTGAAACAATACATTACTAAAAAGCTATCAAAGTGAATATTATTTGCTCACAGAAGTCATTAATGTGAGGAAAATAATAGATTCCTTGTTGATATCAAGTCATATTGTAAAAAATGGAAAGAGGTTGAAGGTTTAGTTGGATCACAAGCCTAAAAAGGTAAAGATATACTTCATTAGCCTTCTATCACATTTTAATCATGCCACAGGGTGATAAAGTCTGCTAGCATATGTAAAAATAGCCAAATGAAACTCAAAAAGTGATTTTTTTTTTCTTTAAAAGGAGCCATAGAAAATTTCCTATAAAACTGTGGCAATGATTAAAGAAATGATACATTCCTGTTTTTAATTTTCTTCTCATCTACAATACAGAATTCTAAAGTACCTATCAAGGGAAAAACATAACAAGATAAGACTGCTTTTCTTAACATTACCCATTTTGGGCTGGTAAGTGAACAGTTGTCTTTTAGAAATCTGAATGCAGCTGTTTCAAATTACACTTGTTTTGACATTAAAAATGGGTAAACAAACCAAAAATAGTTTAATATCTTGATTGGTGCAATTCCTTGATGCTGAACAAAAGTTTGTGGCTTTCAGGGCTTACATTAGGAGATGATGAAATAAGAATATGTTTTAACCAAAGGAATGCTTCTCAAATACAATGTAAATTCATTATAAAATATTTAAGTTTAGTTATAGTACATTCAAACCATAATCTCAGAAACATAATCTCCTACAATAACATACTCTATGAGGCTAGATAGATAGTAGATGGATAGATAGATTATAGATAATCCTCCATTGTGGATTCTGGGTCTTTCTGAGACGTCATAGCAGTACCCAAGGCCAGGATGGCAGCTGAGCTCAAAGTTAGAGATGATGGTAACCAAAGCCAAGCAATGAAGAAGCATCCATCAGAGCCTAGTCCAACAGGGGTCTATTGGGATGGTGGTTGATAGGGACTGTGAGACCAAGGTCAGTAGGAGCATTGAAGGGAAGGAGGAGAAAGCACATTTATATAGTGCCTACTAAGTGCCTGGCAATGTGCTAAGCATTTTTTTACAGATAGTATCTCATTATATCCTCAAAACAACTCTATAAAGTGTCATTATTATTTCCATTTTACAGCGGTGAAAACTGAGGCAAAAGAGGTTAAATGAATTGCCCAGGGACACAAAGCTAGTAAGTGTCTGAGACAGGATTTTAACTCTGGTCTTTCTGACTCCAGGGCCAGCACTCTATCCTGCTCTACCTAACTGACTCATGAAGTGTGAGGAGGATGTTTTTGTATATATGAAAATAAGCATTTATTAAGTGTGTGCCAAGCTTAGGAGTTTCAAAAAGGGAAATACCATATACACACGTGTTTATAGAGAGAAATTATTATTAAATAACTAATTGTTAATATGGGGCGGGGGAGATTCACAGAATTTATTCCTCTCTGAAACTTTATTCTCTACTAGGCCAAACCAGCAGCTGAAAGACTTTGCTGATAATGAGATTGGATTAACTATCTCCTCAATCTTGTTCAGACCCCACCAAGGTGGGGAAGCCCTTTATCTTCTACTCAGGTTTGGGTGAGGATAAAGTGATTAGAGTACCCAAGGTTGAGGGTTGTTTGGAAATAAATGGCATGATCAAAGTCACCAGGTCCTCATTAAAATAGGTCCATCTCTCATTATAATATTCATTTTCTCTCATTACTTGTTGACTAATCAGAGTTGCCAGAAACACCCACTCTTCCAAGGGCATATAAGCATTGAATGGATTCCATGAGGGGTCTTTGGCATTCAAAAGTATCACTGACCCCTTTTATTATATTCTAACATAATTAATAAAATTATTAATCGCCCAGATATTATGTCTCTTGAACTTTTTATACATCACAGTATATACCAAATTTGAACTCATGTCTTTATAACTGTAGGCTCAGCAGTCTATGAAAGAGAGACACAGAGGGAGAGAGAGAGAGAATACAATGTAATGTGTTTGATAGAAATATAATAATTGGTAGAAATAATATAATAGGAGTAGCTATGATCTCTCAAATATTTCCCATTTTACCTTAGAGTAGACTCATACCCCAAATCCTCTCCAAGCTTGTCTTTCTCTGTTCTACCTCCCTTGGGAACTCATCACACTCTAATTTGTTCTATAATTATTTGTGTGCATTAATTTATCACCTTACTAGATTTTAAGTTCCTTGAAAGGATGATCTCTAATCTTTACCTTTGTTAATTAGAGCAAGTCACTTCACCTTAACTCAACCCCCACCACTTTAGAAGAAATCAAAATTTATCAGATTATATACTTAGAGAGCAAAGCCCTGAAGGAATAGGATAGAAAACAAGTTTTGCTAAAGAAAGAGATCCAGAGTATGAGGCACTGCCCAAAGAGAACTCGATGCCACACTGCCATGAGGGTCCTAAACAACCAATGGATAGAGAATGGATACCAGAGGAGAAGTTTTTCCTCCTTTACAATTTGATTTAGTTCCAGCCATGATCTCAGGACCACAAGGGTCCTCCCAGACTTAGTTACCTAAACTAACTCAGGGAGAGGGTATCTACCCATCAAAATTGCATAGAAGGAAATACCACAGCCTCTTTTATTTGAAAAGTGAAGCCATCCCACGAATTAACATTAGCATGAAAACAAGCTAATTATAAAGATTTCCCTAAAAAACAATTCCCTGACTACATAAGAATAAGGATTATTCTGTCTCTCTCATAAAAAGCTTTTTAAAGAAAGTGTTTTGCAAATAGGACCATATACTTACTTGGGTGGGGGTGGAAGAGGAGGAGAAAGAAAAATAACTAGAGTTTTGTGTGGGGCAAATGTAATGTGAACTTTGAACATGGAGATGGATCTTTATCATTAGTAATTGTTCTGCTATTCAGGAGGAGGGGAGAGATGAAACTAGGATGGAAAACAATTCAGGATTGACCAGAGATTAAAGCACTAATCCCCAGGGGGTAGAAGATAGGATACAGAAATACTGGAAAGCTTTCATTTTCCTCACCCTGTGTCCTGGAACCACCAGATCAAGAGTTGGCAATTTTAGATTAAACATCATAACAGCTGGGATGAGGAAACTATTCGCAGAAGGGCCACCGCAAAAGTCATATGATGAAAATATGCCAGAAGGATAAACACAAGGGAATCCCCCAGGAAAACATATCTGGCCACTGGGTGGGTATTTGCTTTGTCTCATATCTGATGAGCACTGGGATTTTTCTGCCTTTAGATTCAGAATTTTTTTTTCCTTTTCAAAAACTTGACAGTTTCTTAGAAGTTTAATCAGAATTCATACCCACTTCAGTATAACTGTATAACATCGAATGAATGAATGAATGAATGAATGAATGAATGAATGAATGAATGAAAAAGCATTCACTAAGCATCTCCTATATTCCAGGCCCCTTCCCCCTTGTATGTAGGGAGAGGAATGTAAAAGTGATTCAATCCCAGCCCTCAAGGAGATTATATTCTAATAGGGGGAAATGACATATGGCAGGAGAGGGGGGTGAAGATGCCAGGGAAAAGAGTTTTGGTCTGGAAATCATAAGTGAAATCTTAAGTGGCAACTATTACAATCTTTCCAGAAGACTTGAAAATCCTTCTCTGATTATTGTTCCCAGAAAAGGGGGGGAAAAAAGGTCATGGGGGAGCAATGGAAAAGCAAAAGGCAATATGACAAGGGTAAATGGCTGGATAGATGGGATGGGAAGCATGGTCTGGAGTCATTTAGGCACAGCGTTGTTAGGGAGTTTGCACTCATTTACTCACCAATGAGTACCACCCAACCCTAGGGAGCTCTAAGACTAAGTCAATTAATGCCCCCCAGGGAGAAGAGGCATGGTCTCTGGAAGTTCAGTGCAAAAGAGGATGCTAGTCTAGGTTGGGGATGGGGGAGTGGGGAAGGAAGGAGAATGTGGTGATCAGTAGCAGGACAGATGACAAAATATTCTAGTTGGATATGTCTTTGACATTTCAACAAAGTAATTCAGGCCAATTTACTAATCTATGGGGCAGAAGTCTGACTATGTGCAGGCTATAACCTAGCTTCTTAAACTGTGGGTCCCAACCCCATATGGCGTCATATAAGCAAATGTGGGGGTTGCGAAAAATTTGGAAACAGTAAAAGGTTATGTATACCTATTTTATATACTTCTATACCTGGGGTCATGTAAAATTTTCTCAGGCAAAAAGGGGTCAGGAGTGGAAAAAGTTTAAGAAGCCCTGGTCTATAACACACTTTCAATGGCTTTAATAGTTAAGGGGGATGGGGGGAAGGGGAGGTAATTCATGTCTCCCTTGGACAAAAGTAGAGTGGTTTTCTGCAAAGCCATTTCATTTCCACTCCCTGGGGAAGCACAAAGGTACTATGCCAAGCCTGACAGAAAAACAATATCCCTTATTTCATTCCTACACCATAACACGATACACCTTGTTTCCACAACCTTTCTAGCACGGCTCCCTTTATTCTCCAATACTTATATTTTTGACATCTTTTTCCTGTGAAGAATTATAGCCTATGAAGTGAATGTATATGGCCCATTTGCACTCTGAGGATTCTTATATAATCCCAACTCTCACAAATGAGTCTCAAATCCCAGAGGAAGGCTACGTTGCCCCTTCAGGTTCCTCCCTGAGGACTCAGTGGTGATTCTTTCACTCCACTGGCTCAAACCCCCACCCATATTCTTTCTTCTCCAAGACTATTGAGAATCATTTGGTCAAGTCAGTCTTAAGTAGCCTTTAGAAAAGGGTATTTACTGAGGTGATATAGTAAGAACAGCTGGTATAAACCCTGCCTTCTCCAAAATTCTCCCACAAACATATTCAGAATCTAAGTGAAAGTGTAAAACTTAGGGAGTACATATGACAAAGGGCTGCTGGAATCTTTTCCTCCTATTCCTACTGAATCTGTGTTGAGTCTATGTTTGGTTCACTGCTGTCTCAGGGGATGATGCTAGAATTCTGATGGGAATTTGAGAAGTCCAACATCTTTTAAACTTGCACTGCTGTCCTCCACTCAGAGGGGAAGGGGAAAAAGAAACTTAAACTAAGTCCAAGGCTGAATCCTCTTCTTCCCCTTCAGACAGTTCCTTCTCAGAGGTTTTCTGGAATGCTCTCTCTTTCTCCTGGCTCACTCACTACTCACTGAAACTCACAGATTCCAGTTAACTCAGTGCTTTTATACAGGACCCAGAGGACAAAATAAATCTGTCCACCAACTGAAAAAGACTTTCTGTCTGGTATCATTTCACTTTATCCAATGGCTTTCAAAAACTTTTCACACTTAGACCAAGTTTATCAATCAATGGATCACCCAATATTTTACAGGCACTGTGCTAAGCACTGGGGGCACAAAAAGAGGCAAAAGACAGTCCCTGTTGACAAGGAGCTCACAGTCTAATGAGACAACATACCAATATCAAATATGTACAAACAAGCTATATACAGGATAAATAATGGCTAATGTTTATATAGCATCTGCTATGTGCCAGGCATGGTGTCAAGCACTTTATAATTTTTATCTCATTTTATCCTCACAACAACCCTGAAAGGTCAGTGCTATTATTATCCCCATTTTACAAATGAGGAAATTGAGGCAAACAGAGGTTAAGTGACTTACTTAGGGTTACAAAGCTAATGTCTCAGGCCAGATTTGTACTCAGGTTTTCATGACTCCTAGCCCAGGACTCATCAACTGTGGCACCTGGCTGCAAAGATATTATACTCCAGTGCAAGAATTGTGCTCCTTAAATAAGTTATGATTAATACACTCTCTCCCTTCAGAACACAAGAAATAGAGCACAGATTGTAACAGGTAGAATTTAGGCTACACATTTGGAAGAACTTAATCTAGTGTTGAGACACTGGGAAAAATTATGCCTAAGATATTTGATTCTATAGGGATGTTAAGGAATATTAATTTAGAGATGGTCCTACCTGGTGGGGGAAAAAAAGTTCTCTCTCAGAGTTGTTTTACACACTAAGATCATGAAAATTTAAAAAGAACAAAATAACTTACACCAAAATTTCTTTTTTCATATATACAATGCACATTTGGCTGACATTTTTCACTAAATACAGTTTAGTTTTCTTAAACTAAATTAGCTAAACTGATTTGGATATTTTGGCATTATGTGCACAAAGGCTATGATAAGTAACTAGGAAAACTGAAGAAAAGAAAATCTAACCTGGGGTTCAAGCCTGAAGCATTTTGCATAAGATTTTCCCTCACTGGTGGAAAGAATAATAATTAACCCCATGCTATCATGAAAGGTGGAGTTTGTGTGAGAGCTTTGGAAAATGGAAACACTCTTCACTCTGGCTTTGAGAGAGACAGTCCATGATTCTAGACTCTCTTTGGGGAAAGACCTGCGGAGACAGGAAAAAAGATTTTAGGAAGCAGTAGATATGTAGAAGAGTCAAAACTTCAAAATTTCCTTAATTTCCAGGGGAAATTGCCCTTGGGTGAAATTGAGGCCTCTGTCTTGGTTGAGATCAGATATCTCACTCCCAGTAGGAAAGCTTATTCACTTTGTGTATTTATAGTATATTCTAATCTGTGTATGTTAGGGCTATACCTATAGCATCTAGCTTCTCCGATTTCTGCTTGCTATTTGCTTGGACAAATAAGTGTACTTCCTAGTCACTGTTTATGGTGGTCTTCCTGCTGAGTTATCCCTTTCCCCCCCCCCCCTTTTTTGGTGAGGCAATTGGGGTTAAGTGATTTGCCCAGGGTCACACAGCAAGTAAGTGTCAAGTGTCTGAGGCCGGATTTGAATTCAGGTCCTCCTGAATCTAGGGCCGGTGCTCTATCCACTGTGCCACCTAGCTGCCCCCTTCCCCTTTTTAAGGGATACTGATCTGGAAATTGGTTTGAACCTAAAATAACCCATGTACCTAAATCAGGGATATTTAGAGAGATAGATAAAATTCTAGTCTGGTACCCTCTCTCTCAAGGAATAGAGTAGTGAGCCTAGTGACCCCTTCTCTTATCCTTGAGGCAGTAACCAAAATTTTCCTTAGAGAGGGGTGAGCAAGATCAGAGATATCTATCCTTGTTTTCCACAAGCCACAACCCATGTAAATATGCACATTATGGGCAATACACATTCCCTACACAAGTAAATGCTATCTTATGACTTGAAGAAATTAATGAAAAGAAAATAAGCCCAAATGTACAGCCTTCCTTCTGCCATGGAATGTTTTGAAACTCAAAGTTCAGTTTATTTTTGCCTTATTTTTTTATTTATTTTATTTATTTATTTATTTTATCTCTGCTTTGATTTTTAAACTTTCTTCTTTATAAGCTTGCTTTGGGATTATTAATGGTACTTTTATAATTTTTCAGTGAATGCCTAACTCATCAGTCCTTTTCTCTTTTGTTGTACTCAGAGAGACAGTCAATATGACTCTCTGGTTGAACATGGAATTAGAAAGGCATGAGTGTGCATTCCACTTCCAGCCCCAGGTTCATCATTAGTAAAATGATAATAATAATAATAATACCTGACAGGATTGTTGTCAAGTTCAAATATGATAATGTATACAAATTGCTACAAAAATGTCAGATGTTATAAACTTTTTCTTTAATAACTAATTTAGTTGCATTCTCTATGTTATGGAATATTGTCTTAATCTAATTCTCTTTAATAAAATTATTTATTATTTCTGATATTTTCTTTGACAATTCTTTGTTTAGTGTTTTGTAAGTCTCCATCTTTTGTTTATATTTTCTTAGTGGTTATAATTTTATTTGTTGTATTATGGTCTCAGAAGGATATATTTAATATTTCAGTCATCATACATTTATTCAAGAGTTCTTATACTTAGGACATAATTCTAATTTCTGTAAAGGTGCCACTAATGCCAAAAAAGTAGCCAATTAATTGGGGCCAAGCCAAAATGATGGAGTAGAAAAAGCACTTAGCTGAGCTCTCCCAACAATCCCCTCCAAACAACTTTAAAATAACAGCTCAAATCAAATTCTGGAGTGGCAGAGCCAACAAAAGGCCAGAGTGAGACATTCTTCTAGCCTAAGATAATTTAGGAGGTCAGAAAGAAACCTGTGACACAAGCATGGAGGCTGATCCAAAGTCCACATAGATGAAACACCCTTGGTGAAACTAGAAGGTGGTGACAGAAAGAGCAGCATCTTTCAGAGCTCTCAAACCAGAGATTACAGGGGACCCCTAGGCTAGCACTGGATGAAGGGCTAGGTGCTGTTTGGCAAATCCCTGATAATATAAGAGGAAGTAGAAGAATGGATTAGAAATAAGAATCCAATATGCTGTTTATAAGAAACACACTTCAGAGAGACACACAGAGTTAAAATAAGGGGCTGAGGCAGAATCTATTTTGCTTCAGCTGATGTAAGAAAAGCAGGGGTAGGGGCAGCTAGGTGGCGCAGTGGATAAAGCACCAGCCCTGGATTCAGGAGGACCTGAGTTCAAATCCGGCCTCAGACACTTGACACTTACTAGCTGTGTGACCCTGGGCAAGTCACTTAACCCCAATTGCCTCACCAAAAAAAAAAAAAAAAAAGCAGGGGTAGCAATTCATGATATCAGACAAAATAAAAGCAAAAATAGACCTAATGTAAAGGAATGTGGAGGGAAAGTACATTTTGCTAAAAGGAACCATAGACATTGAAGTAATATCAAAACTAAATATATATGCACCAAATGGCATAGCATTCAAATTCTTAAAGAGAAAGTAAAATGAATTACAGGAGGAAATAAACAGTAAAACTATACTAGTGGGGAACCTCAATTTTATCCTCTCAGAGCTAGATAAATCTAACCATAAAATAAATAAGAAAGAAGTCAAGGAGATAAATAGAATCTTAGAAAAGTTAGACATGATAAACCTCTGAAGAAGACTGAATGGGAATAAAAAGGAATATACCTTTTTCTCAGCTTTACTTGACACTTTCATAAAAACTGACCATGTATTAGGACACAAAAAATCTCATAAACAAATGCAGGAAAGCAGGAATATTACACTTTAATGCAATGAAAATTATATTTGATAATAGGCCATGGAAGCATAGATTAAGAATTAATTGGGGGGGGCAGCTAGGTGGCGCAGTGGATAGAGCACCGGCCCTGGATTCAAGAGGACCTGAGTTCAAATCTGGCCTCAGACACTTAACACTTACTAGCTGTGTGACCCTGGGTAAGTCACTTAACCCCAATTGCCTCACACACACAAACAATTAATTGGGGGGCAGCTAGATGGCACAGTGGATAAAGCACCAGCCCTGGAGTCAGGAGTACCTGAGTTCAAATCCAACCTCAGACACTTAACACTTACTGGCTGTGTGACCCTGGGCAAGTCACTTAACCCCAATTGCCTCACAAAAAAAAAAAGAATTAATCTAATCCTAAAGAGTGAGTGGGTCAAAGAACAAATAATAGAAAAAGTCAATAATTTCATTAAAGACAATGACAGCATGACAGCAGTGAGATAACATTCCAAAATTTGTGGGATGCAAGCAAAGAAATACTTAGGGGAAATTTTATAAATAAAAGAGAGAAATAGCAGATCAATGAATTGGGCATGCAACTAAAAGAAAAAAACTAGAAAAAGAACAAATTAATAATCCCCAGTTAAACACCAAAATAAAAACCCTAAAAATCAAAGGAGAGATTAATAAAATTGGAAGTTTAAAAAACATACACCATTAAACTAAATCTAAATTTAGTTAAATTTTTATCTAAATTTAGATAAAACTAGGAGTTGATTTTATGGGGAGGACAATAAAATAGATAAAACATTGGTTAATTTGATTTTTAAAATAGAAGAAAACCAAATTGCTAGCATCCAAAATGAAAAGGATAAATGCACCACCAATGAAGATAAAATTAAAACAATTATTAGGAGTTATTTTGGTCAATTATATGCCAGTAAAATTCACAATCTAAATGAAATGGATAAATATTTACAAAAATATATATTTCCCATATTAACAAAAGAGGAAATGAATGCTTAACTAACCCCATCTTAGAAAAAGAAATTGAACAAGCCATCAATGAATTTCCTAAGAAAAAATCCTCAGGACCAGATGGCTTTACAAGTGATTTCTTTTCTTTTCTTTTTTTAAGGGTTTGGTTTTTTTGTTTGTGGGTTTGTTGTGTTGTTGTTGGGTTTGTTTTTTTTTTTGGTGAGGCAATTGGGGTTAAGTGACTTGTCCAGGTTCACGCAGCTAGTAAGTGTCAAGTGTCTGAGACCACATTTGAACTCAGGTCCTTCTGACTCCAGGGTCTGCGATCTATCCACTGCACCACCTAGCTGCCCCACAAGTGATTTCTACCAAGCATTTAAGGAACAATTGGTCCCTATAGTATATAAATCATTTGGAAAAAATAGGTAAAGAAGGAATCCTACAAAATTCCTTTCATGACAAAAATATAGTTTTGATATCTAAAGCAGGGAAAACAAAAACAGAGAAAGAAAACTATAGACCAATTTCCTTAATGAATATTGAAGCAAGAAATTTTATACAAAATGCTAGCAAGGAGATTATAGCAATGTATCACAAAGATCATATAATATGACCACATGCAATTTATACCAGAAATGCAGGGCTGGTTCAATATTATGAAAACACTCAGCATAATTGAGCATATCAATAATAAAAACAACAAAAATCATGTGATTGTATCAATGAATGCAGAAAAAGCCTTTGACAAAATACAATACCTATTCCTATTAAAAACAATAAGAAGAGGGGCAGCTAGGTGACACAGTGGATAAAGCACTGGCCCTGGATTCAGGTGTACCTGAGTTCAAATCCAGCCTCAGACACTTGGCACTTACTAGCTGTGTGACCCTGGGCAAGTCACTTAACCCCCATTGCCCCACAAAAAACAACAACAACAAAAAAAAAACAATAAGAAGCATAGGAATCCATGGTGCCTTTCTTAAAATTATTAGTAGTAGCCATCTAATACCAAGAGCAAGTGCAAGCACTATCTATAGTGGGGATAAACTTGAAATCTTCCCAATAAAATCAGAGGTGAAACAAGGATGTCAATTATCATCACTGTTATTCAATATTATACTAAAAATTCTAGCTATAGCAGTAAGAGAAGAAAAAAAATTTAAGGAATTGGAATGGGCAATAAGGAAAAAAAAACTATCACTCTTTGAAAATAATATGATGGTATACTTGGAGAACCATAGAGAATCAACTAAAAAAATCAGTTGAAACAATTAATAACTTTAGCAAATTTTCAAGATATAAAATAAACCATTAGCATTTCTATATACTACCAGCAAAACCGAACAGGAAGAGATAGAAAGAGAAATTGCAGACAATATAAAATATTTGGGAATCTACCTGCCAAGAAAAAACCAAGGGTTACAAGAACACAATTACAAAACACTTTTCATACAAATAAAGACAGATCTAAGCAACTGGAGAAATATTAATTGCTCATGGATAGGCTGAGCCAATATAATAAAAATGACAATTCTACCTAAATTGATTTTTTTATTCAGTGCCATACCAAACTACCAAAGAATTATTTTATAGAGCCATAAAATAATAATAACAAAATTCATCTGGAAGAACATAAGGTCAAATATATCAAGGGAATCAATAAAAAAAATATGAAGGGAAGCAGCCTAACAGTTCCAGATATCAAACTATACTACAAATCAGTAATTATCAAAACAATTTGGTATTGGCTAAGAAATAGAGTGAAGGATCAGTGGAATAGATTAGGTATACAATGTTGTTATTGTTGTTGCCCAATTGTTTCAGTCGTGTCCAATTCTTCATTACACTATTTATAGGTTTTTTGGCAAAAATACCAGTTATTTACTATTTTTTCTCCAGCCCATTTTACAAATGAGGAAACTGAGGAATAAAGGGTTAAGGGATTTGCCCAGGGTCACACAGCTAGTAAGTGTCTGAAGCCAAATTTGAACTCAGGTCTTCCTGACTCCAGGTCTGGTGCTCTGTCACTATGCCACCTAGCTGCCCTAGGTAAACAATACAGAATGCATAGGAGTAAATGACCATAATAATCTAGTATTTGATAAACCCAAAGATACAAGCTTTTGGGATAAGAACTCACCATTTAACAAAAATTTCTGGGAAAACTGGAAAGTAGTTTGGAAAAAACGAGGCATAGACCAACATTACATACTGTATACCAAGATAAAGTCAAAATGGATAAGAGATTTAGAAATAAAAGGTGTTATCATAAGTAAATTAGGGGAGCATAAAATACTGTACCTTTCAGCTCTGTTCATAAGGGAAGATACACAGAGAAGAGGGTAAGAGAGACAGGATCACAGTAAGTCAAATAGATCATTTTGATTACATGAAATCAAAAATTATTAGCACAAACAAAACTAATGTAGCCAAAATTAAGGAAAATAGGAAATCAATGGGAAAAAATGTATATCAAGCTTCTCTGATAAAGGCCTCATTTCTCATATAGGGAACTAAGCCATATTTACAAAAAAATGAGAGTTATTCCCCAGTTGATAAATGGCCAAAGGATATAAACAGGCAGTTTTCAGAAAAAGAAATCAAAGCTATCTATAGTTACATGAAAAAACACTCTAAATCACTAATGATCAAAGAAATGCAAATTAAAACAACTCTGAGATACTACCTCACATCTATTGAATTGGCTGACATGACAGAAAAGGAAAATGACAAATGTTGAGGGGATGTGGAAAAATTGTGAACTAGTCTAACCATTCTGAAAAACAATTTGGAACCATGCCAAAGAGCTATAAACCTCTACAAGTCCTTTGACCTAGCAATACCACTATTAGGTCTGTATCCCAAAGAGATCAAAGAAAAGAGAAAGAAGCCTATTTCTTTTTTTTTAATCATAAAAGTATTTTATTATTTTCCACTTACACGTAAAGATAGTTTTCAACATTTGTTTTCATAAGACTTTTAGTTCCAAATTTTTTTCCCTCCCCAAGACAGAAAGCAATCTGATATAGGTTATATATGTATAATCACATTAAACATATTTTTGCATTAATCATGTTGTGAAAAAAAGAATCAGAACAAAAGGGAAAAACCTCAAAAGAGAAAAAATAAATACTAAAAAAATGGAAACAGAATGGTTCAATCTGCATTCAGAATCCACAATTCTTTTTTCTGGATGTAGAGAACATTTTCCATCATGAGTTCTTTGGAATTTTCTTGGATCATTGTATTGCTGAGAGAGCTGTCTATCACATTGTATAGGTAATCAACTATGAAAGACTTAGCTATTCTGATCAAGACAATGATTTAAGACAATTCCAAAGGACCCATAATGAAAAATGCTATCCACCTCCAGAGAGAGAGTTGATATACTCTAAATGCAGAGTAAAGCATACATTTTTTTGTTGTTGTTGGGCAATAGGGGTTTAAGCGACTTGCCCAGGGTCCTCCTGAATCCAGGGCCAGTGTTTTATCCACTGCACCACCTAGCTGCCCAAACATACTTTTTTAAACTTTATTTTTCTTGCTTTTTTTGCAATGTGACTAATATAAAATTATGTTTTGCATGACTTTACATGTATAATTGACATCAAATTGCTTGCCTTCTCAAAGGGGGGAAAGGTGGGAAAGGAGATAATTTCAAATTCAAAATTTTTACATGTAATTTGAAAATATTTAACAAAATAAGATATATATATTTGGGGAGGAGGCGGGGCAATTGGGGTTAAGTGATTTGCCCAGGGTCACACAGCTAGTAAATATTAAGTGTCTGAGGCCAGATTTGAACTCAGGTCCTCCTGAATCCAGGTCCAGTGCTCTATCCACTGCGCCACCTAGCTGCCTCTATTTTTTCTTAAAAATAAAAAGTTAGTATATTATTTCAGATTTTAATTCAAAAACTCTTAGAAGTCAGTCAAATCCAGGTTTTCTAATTTATTATTCTGGTCCATAACTTCCTTTTAAAGTCACCTACAATTATTGCTTTACTGGTTAGCTATTTTTGAACTTCATTTAGATGCTAATCCAGTCACTATAAATGTTTAATTTTTTTTTCAGTAAGGCAATTGGGATTAAGTGACTTGCCCAGGGTCACACAGCTAGTAAGTGTTAAGTGTCTGAGGCCGGATTTGAACTCAGGTACTCCTGACTCCAGGGCTGGTGCTCTATCCACTGCGCCACCTAGCCGCCCCTAAATGTTTAATTTTAATATAATTTAATAATTTATGGTGATTTTGAACATATCGTAGTTTGCTACTTTTTTCCTTTTATAATACCTATTTTTATTGTTTCTTTATTTAAAATCTTAATTTGATATCTTTCCTTTTAAAAATTCAGTTAAAAATAAATTATTTTATTCCAGCCTCTTGCTTTAACTTTGTATGTGTCTTTTATCACTGTGCCTGGCACATAATAGGTACTTAAAGAATGTTTATTTACTGACTTACTTTACATTTAAAGTGTGTTTCTTATATGCAGTGAATTGTTCTATTTTATAATACATTCCACAACTGTCTTCTATTTTATGGGTGAGTTTAGGTTACTGACATTCAAGGTTATTATTAAATATTTTTGCTCTCATTCAAATCCTGTCATAATACATATATTTATGTGTGTGTATGTATATATATAAAATATATATATAATATATATGTTATATATATATATTATATATACACACACACACACACACACACACACACACACACATATTTATATACTGAGTACTGAGTCCTGAAGCTTGTTTTGTTTGAAACAATTTGATCCCCAACTCTACTTTTACTTGAAGACATTCCTCACCCCACCTTTTCTCAGTGGAAGCCTAGATCCTATGATACTACTTTTGCTACTGGAATATTTTTTCTACTTTGTAGTGTGAATAAGTTTGTCAACTTGACACATGACTCCATTTTGTATTCAGCCAATGTTTTGTGATGAAGTGTTTTGATGTCTGTTCTTTATAACTTGTTTTTCAACATTAAAATAATATAGGTAGAATACATTGGTAAAAAGTATGTATATATTAATAAACAACTAATAAAACATATGGGACTCTCAGATACAACAGACCACCGATTGGAAAATTTGATTTTAAAAAATCATCATTTGTTCATATTATAAGGTACCAGTCAAATTAACCTGTAAATAAATAAGTCACCAACCAAAACTCAGGCGTAACCACTTAACGTCCATACATGGAACTATAACAAACCCACTGGAGGCCTCAGCCTTCAGACTGTCCTGGGTCGTGACTAAGACTGGCTCCTGTGTTCCAAGCACTTTAGATTCCACATTTGATTGAGGGCAGTGCTAAATGCTTGATGGTCACATGACTTACCAAGCAGCTACCTCTCAGAGGTAGAAGCACTGCCTCCAGCTAGGCAGAGAGAAAACTTTGTCATTGAGTACTGGTGTGAAACATGCTTACCAGGAAGTCCTAGGAATTCGATTAGTGGTTAATTCCTAGTGGGGCTGATGTTTGTTCTGTCTAATAAATAAGTACAAACTACTATTAACATTCTATTTGTTAATAAAATATGATAGAATGCATTAAGAAGTATGTCTAATTAGTATTTCCACCACATTAGTTAATATACACCATGGTAAATCAATTTTACTTGTGCATTGTACGTTACACACTTCCCTTGTGAATCCTATATACAAGGATGGCTAAGGTTCTTTCTTCCTTCATTTGCCATCTCTTTTTAAAAGCAATTCAAATCAATTCCACAAATATTTATGAAAATTGCAATTAATAAGAAAAACACAAATGGCCTTTGCCTATGGCATTCGAATTTTACTTCTTTACCCTCTCGTCTTTGGCCTTCCTTGGATATTTTCACATGGTCACCCTTCTTTTTGCTTCTAAAATGATCCTTAGATAAAGTGCTACTTTTTAGGAACAATATGTTTGTCTCATCCTTCTAACATGTAAATAGTGACTAATTACCAAGACTTTCTACTAGTCCCTCTTCTCTTTTTTGCTCCAATGCTCTATCACTCAATGATCTCATCAGGTCCCAAGGATTTAATGATAGTCTCAATGTAGGTTATTTCCATAACTTTCTATCTAGCCCTACTCTCTCTCTCCTATGCTACAGTCCCACATCACCAATTGCCTTTTGGGAATCTTGATATGTATATCTCACAGGTAACTAAAACTAAACATGGCTAAAACAGAACTTATTATCTCTCCCTCCCAAAACCCTTCTCTCTTGCCAATCTTCCTATTACTCTTAAGGACACTATTATTCTCCCAGCAGCTGAAGTTCTAACTCCTCGGGGCAGCTAGGTGGCATAGTGGATAAATCACTGGTCCTGGAGTCAGGAGGACCTGAGTTCAAATCTGACCTCAGACACTTGACATGTACTAGCTGTGTGACCCTGGGCAAGTCACTTAACCCTCATTGCCCCGCAAATTAAATAAATAAATATATATATTGAACTCCTCACTCACACTCACCCCACATGTCCAATCTGCTGTCAAATCTTGTTTCAATAATCACAACATCTCTTGTAAATGTCTTTTCTCCATTCGCACAGCTAATACTCTATTACAAGCCCTTCTTACCTATCACCTAGACTACTACAATAGCCCCCTAGTTGGTCTCCCTGCTTCAACTTTCTCTTCATTCCAATCAAGGCTGCAAAGATTCTTGCAGTAGCTCCATTCTTATTTCTGGGGAAATAGTTTTCGTTATTGCAATTTTATTCCTTTCTTATGGACATTTCTCTTCATTTTCTACTTTTACTCCATAGTATTTATTTATAATATTAGGAATGCTTTTTTGTTTACTCATTTTTTTCATCTCTTCACTGGTTTTCCTACATTGATCTTCATAAAAAGATTTCTTTCCTTTTCCCAGGTTTTGTTGTTGTTTTTGTTCTTTTACTTTATTTGTTACATTTCTTGCTGAAGGGGATCTAGGTCTAAACACTTCAATTCCTCCAGCCACAGTCCTGGAAATGATCATATAGCAGTCATAGATTTAGGTATAAAAAAGACCTAAGAAACCCCTGATTCCAACTCTCTAATTTTAAAAATTAGGAACCTAAAGCATGGAGAAGCTAAAAGACTTGTCCAAAGTTAACCAAGGTGGTAAGCGACAGAGACTGGATTTTATTCACATCCTCCAATTTCAGATCCAGGAGTCATTTCCTGTGACTTCAATATTTTTCTATATCTTCTATCTATTTTGCCTATCTTTTTTTTTTTTTTAGTTTAAGGCAGGTTCAAGACAAGCCTCTTTTATCCCAACCATGTGTTTTCCAAAACAAAGCAAGTTAATCAAGTAACAAACACTGTACAAAAACTTAATTAAGTTACAGAGTAAATATCATATTCTTTTGACAGCATCAACAGTGTACATATAACATATGCAACCTGACAGTTAAATGTTGATGTGTAAACCTGAACTTTTCAATTTCCTGAGTATTAAGGTTGATTTCAACATTGCAATATCCTAGGTTTTTTTTTTTAATTTTCTTTACTGTATTTTAACACAATACAAAAGAATGACACAAAGTTATTAAAGATACTAAACTTAAAGTAGGAAATAAAAGTAGGGAGCAAGTATATTTCACTCAAAAAGTTCAGTCATATGTCATCTATGGTTCATTCCATAACCCAAGTTCTCATCTGGCTTGTCTTTATTTTTTCCAACAGTTTTCTGGCAGATTAACAAACTAAAATAAATAGGATTTTTCCACTATCTAATTCTGAATTTGGCAGTGAAACTCAATGATGAATCCACTCCTACCTCAATAAATGCTTTCTTTTATACATTTAGTTCACCCAAATCTAGAGACTAGAGTTGATGAGGGGAAAAAAAAAGACTTAATTATGGAGGATATTTTCACCACATGCTTTCTCTGAAGTAAGTGCTGAACGCAAACTCATGCCCAATAAGTGGAAATGTAAAAAAAGAACAATCAGTTCTCCCATCATTTTCTATTCTGGATTCTTTCCATCCCATCTAAAGAGAAATCCCTTAGGCCTTGTCACGTAACAAAGAATATTCTTTCATATCCTGAACTAGTAAAGTAAGCATGGAGTCACTCACAAATAGCAGGTATTGCTACAAGGTTATTACCTCATTTTATCCTTATCTGCTAAATAAGAACAAAGTAGTCCTCAGCCCCTGATTTTAAACTAGCCTAGCCCCTTTAGGGTTAGATGGAGACTTGCAGATCATCTAGCCATGCCCTCATTTTATAGAGGATAAAACTGATGCCTTTAAAGATAAACTCACCTGCCCAAGGTGACACAGGTAGAAAGCAGCAGAGCTGAGATTCAAACCTAGGTCTTTTGATGGCAAATACAATGTACATTCCAAACAACCTACGTGTCCTTATTGCACAGCTATCCTACTGCTACCCCAGTGGCAGTGATGGATTGATAATTCCCAGAGAAAGAGGTGAAAATTGAGAGAGGTGAAAGAGTATGGACAACAGGGCAGATGGCAAGAAGATGCCAGGAATGAAATATGAAGTACAGCTTCATATTGTGGGCCATGTGAGTTTTCCCTCATATACTCACCAATCAGGTCAACTCGGCCCCAGGCAAAGAAGGAAGTTCCAAAAGTTAGTAGGTTAAATGTCCCAGGGCCTGATTTCCAGAGGGCTCAGTGCTAGTGTGAATGAAGTCTAGGTTAGAATATGTGCCCTAGCTAGAGCAAGCTAGATATAATGGGCCATATGAGTCACATACTCACAATCAAGATAGTTCAGTTCCAGTGATATATACCTTGTGAGATGACACAGGGAACTCCTAAGTGGTCCTCATTGACTAGGGCCACCCTGAAGACAATTGACAATTCAATCAGAAGGATGAGTTCTTGTCACAAGGAACCTCATAATGCAAGCTGCCATTGATACTGGGGAAGAGAGAAAAAAGAAATTCCCTCCCCAATCTTACTAGAAATATAAGAAGAAAAAACTCTGGCCAAGAGTCCCCAAAGAAAGGAAAGCCCTTTGTCCCTGTTACTAATAAAGCCCAGAAATGGAATATAGCTCTTCCATCCACCTGATTTAGTTGCCAATAATGTTTGCTGTATCCCTAGTCACTGAGGAACAATCATGAAATTCACTGTCACTCTAGCAAGGCACATGTTGATCAGAAAGGAGCCAGAGTGCATGATCAGCTCCATGGAGGGTGTCCCAGTCATGCAAATCAGAAATTCCTCTGATGACCCTTGCTACATATCTTCACATTCATTGTCCCTTCAATCTTGTCCTTCACAACTGCCCAGTTTTTCTCACTAGTGACATCATTCTCTTCCAATCTCTAAGGCCCACAAACTTGGAGATAATATTTTACTTCTTCCTTTCCTTCAACAGACCCCTCCTTATCCATCCCTTCCTTAATTCCTCCCCCCCACTAGGCCCCATTCAAATCATTTACCAAGTTTTCTGTGCAGCATTGTTTAGTCCACTCCTCTTACCTGACATTGTGAAGATCAGGATGTTAGAGAAAAATGCCTGATGGTTTTAGATAGAGCCCTCTCAGAGTTCTTCTTCTCGATCCTCGAGAATTTTACCTTGCCCTTGGAGACTACCCATGGAAAGCCTGGCTCTGACTTACAGGTGTTTCCAATCCCATCCTTTGGACGTGTGTGAAAGAGAAGCCAAGAAGCCAGGAGAAGCCCAGAAACCCCCACGGAATCCGCAATGGGCTACTGGTATGGAGTAGCCGAAGGGAGATGAGCAGCACCCACGAAGGTGGCTAGTGACTTTTCATTTCTTCCCCTCTCCTCTTTCCCTCCTCTCCAAAGAGGGTTTAAGCCTGATGTCCTCCCAAGGCAAGAGGTTTATTCCTTTTCTTATGACTTTCTTTATCTTTCTGTGTATAAGTGTTTGCTATGTCTCTTGGGCCATCAACTGTGATCAAGCTGTTAACCACCCAGCTTGCTAAACTGTGTGCATTATGATTTGAATGAAAAAGAGGAGCAATTGAAGAGTTTGAGGAAGAGGAGTGAAATCATCTCTGCCTTGGGACTCAAACTAGGAAAGATAGTTATCAATTCATTTTTACAACTTCTCAAGGCAGAAAAGATATTCTTACTAGGATTGCTCTAGATAAATGAATCATAAGCAGTGGTGGGAGCTAGCTAACCACCTGCTCTGGCATTGAGATGCGCAACTGCCATTTTCCCATGCCAGGGATATACTTGTGAATATTTAACAACTAGCTCTCTGGAAAATAAAAATATACACAAGACACACTTTTCAGTTTAGTCATCATTATTAGCATGTTCTTCATCTCTTTCTTGAATCTAGCTACTCAATAAAATAATAAATCAAGCAAGCCCTGATTTGTAGCATTTGCTGATTTCTGAGGCATCAATATTTACATTGAAAATTTAGCTATCAGTTCAGTTGGAACTGGCTCTAGTACACCTCTGACTATGACCCAATTTGAAAGAAAAGCTATTCATGGGGGATTAGAGTGCAGTGAGAAGGTAGTGAGAGTGAGGCTGGAGAAAAAGTCATGTTCTTAACTTCAAAGTCAACCCTCTAGCTTCTTTGACAAGGTTGTTATGATTCTCAAATAAAATTATATGTGTGTGTATAATATACGTGTGTATGTATGTATGTATATATATATATAATATATAAACTCTATATAAATGTCAGCTAATACTGAGAGCAGCCAGAGTTTCTAGAACTGTTCTTTACAGAACAGCATTTACTTGGTATTTGTTGATTGATTAACTAATTGCTTAATTGATTCAATGTGGACCTTCAATGAAGAAATTTTTAAAAAAAACAGGGGGCAGCTGGATGGCACAGTAGATAAAGCGCAGACCTTGGATTCAGGAGGACCTAAGTTCAAATCTGACCTCAGACACTTGACACTTATTAGCTGTGTGACCCTGGGCAAGTTACTTAACCCCTGTTGCCCCAACAAAAAAACAAAAAACAAAAACCATCTGATGCCATTAAAGAGAAAAGGTCTTGGAAAGACAAATAATCACTAACCTGACAAAAGTAAGGAACAAAATAATGATCAATCACAACAGATAGAACTTGTAACTACTGAAAGAACAGAAGTATAACAACATGTAAAAATATATTTGAGTGGTGAAAAAGGATGCAAATCTGCCAGAGGTATTTAGACCACACTTTGGGTATGAGAATTGCTTGTTAAACTCAAAGCAATACTTTTAACTCCTAATTGATGGCAGTGATATCAATAGAAATGGCATCAGGGCAGCTAGGTGGCGAAGTGGATAGAGCACCAGCCCTGGAGTCAGGAGTACCTGAGTTCAAATCCGGCCTCAGACACTTAACATTTCCTAGCTGTGTGACCCTGGGCAAGTCACTTAACCCCAATTGCCTCACTAAAAAAAAAAAATAGAAATGGCATCTTACAAATCAACATTACCTATGTTATATTTATATTTATTTTGTTAAACACTTCCCAATTATATTTTAATCTGGTTCTGCCATAACCCTGAGCTTGCCTGCCTTCTGGTCCTAAATTTACTACCTCAGCCTATGGCGCTCTCCACAGAGGCCATCGTAAACCTTCCTTCACTCCACTAACCTCCCTCCATCCTCTTGACCGATGATCTCAGACTTTACTGGGAAGGTAGAGGACATTTACCCTAAATTACCCCTTCTCCCCCTCTCTACTTTTACCCTTGATATCAATGTCAACCCTCTTCCTTTACCCCAATCTCTAATAATGGAGTGATTCTTCTCACCAAAGCCAGGTACTTCTACAGGTACTCTTGATCCCATCCTTTCTCATATTCTCCAATAGATTGTCTCTTCAATCATCTCCCACTTCTCTTTAATATTCAGTCTCTCTGTGCCCATTGGTACTTCCCTTATTGGCTACAAACAGACCCAAGTCTCCTCTATTTTTAAGAAAAAAATTTTCTCCAGATCCTATTAGCCTCTTAAACTACCATCCTATATCTTTTTCCTTTCACAACCAAACTCCTTTTAAAAATTATTTACATTTGTGACCTCCACTTCTCTTTTTTTTCACTTATTCCTCAATACTTTGCAATCTGGCTTTTACAAAATTTTTGCAACTGGAGATGGCCCCAGATGTCTAAGGCAATTGGAGTTAAGTGACTTGCCCAGGGTCACACAGCAAGTAAGTGTCTGGGGGAGCATAGGAGGGAGCACTCAACTTGTAATTAGGAAGATGTGAATTGAAATCTAGTCTTAGACAATTCCAAAGGACTTATAATGAAAAAAGATAAAAGTTGGGCAGCCAGGTGGTGCAGTAGATAGAACACTGGTCCTGGAGTCAGGAGGACCTGAGTTCAAATTTGACCTCAGACATTACTAGCTGTGTGACCCTGGGCAAGTCACTTAACCCCAATTGTCTCAAACATCCAGGCCTATCTCCAATCATCCTGATAGATATCTTGCCATTGGATCCAGATGGCTCTGGAGGAGAGAGTGAGATTTGGTGACTTTGCCCCAATGTCATGGTCTTCTTTGGGACTGAATAACAAACAACAATAATGAAATATGCTATCCTCCTCCAGAGAAACAACTGGTAGAGTCTGAATGCAGATAAAAATAGACTATTTTTTACTTTATTTTTTTTCATGGATTGGTTTTTTTTTTGAACTGTGTTTTCTTTTACAACATGACTAATATGGATATAAGTTTTGCATGACTATACATATATAATCTTTATCAAATTGCTTGCCTTATCAATGGGGAGAGGAAAGGGAGGGAGGAAGGGAAAGAATTTGGAACTCAAATTTTTTTTTTTAAATGAATGTTAGCAAGGAATTGGAAATTGAGGGGTTGCCCATCTGTTGGGGAATGACTGAACAAGTTGTGGTATATGAATGTAATGGAATTCTATTGTGCTGTAAGAAACAATGAGCAGGAGGAGTTCAGAGAAACTTGGAAGGACTTGCATGAACTGATGATGAGTGAGATGAGCAGAACCAGAAGAAAATTATACACAGTATCATCAACATTATGTATTGATCAACTGTGATAGACTAGATTCTTCTCACCAATACAACAGTACAAGAAAGTTCCAAAGGACTCATGATGGAAAAGGCTCTCCAAATCCAGAAAAAAGAAAGGAACTGTGGAATATGGATGCTGATTGGACCATACTATTTTTGGCTTTGGTGCTGTTGTTTTTCTTTTTTGAGGTTTTTCCTTTTTGCTCTGATTCTTCTCGTATAACATGACTAATGCAGAAATATGTTTAATGTTATTATATATATATATATATACATATATATACACACACACACATATATAACGTATGTCAGATTACCTGCTGTCTAGGGGAGGGGGGGAGGGAGGGAAGGGAAGGAGAAAAATTTTAAATTGGAAATCTTATATAAACAAATGTTGAAAACTATCTCTACATGTAACTGGAAAATAATAAAATACTTTTATTTTTTAAAAAATGAATGTTAGGGACAGCTAGGTGGCTCAGCAGATAAAGCACTGGCCTTGGATTCAGGAGGACCTGAGTTCAAATCCAGCCTCAGACACTTGACCCTAGCTGTGTGACCCTGGGCAAGTCACTTAATCCTCACTGCCCTGCCCAAAAAAAAAAACTGAATGTTAAAAAATTGTTTTTATGTGTAATTGGAAAAAATAAAATAAAATTTAATTTAAAAAATAAATCTGTTCTTGGAAATTTACTAGCTGAGTGGCTCTAGGTAAATCATTTAACCTCAGTTTCCTCAACTGTAAAATCAGGGTGATAATAATAATAGCACCTCCCTTGTAAGATTATTGTGAGGATCAAATGAGATAATACTTTATTTGCAAAAGAGCTTAACGGGGGCAGCTAGGTGGCACAGTGGATAAAGCACCGGCCCTGGAGTCAGGAGTACCTGAGTTCAAATCCGGCCTCAGACACTTAACACTTACTAGCTGTGTAACCCTGGGTAAGTTACTTAACCCCAATTGCCTCACTAAAAAAAAAAAAAAAAAGAGCTTAACACAGTGCCTAGCATATAGTAGATACTGTTTAAATATTTTTTACCTACCCCCTTGACTACTCTCTCCTCCTGGATATTCTCTCTTCTCTCTAAGTTTTTGTGACACTATTCTCTCCTGGTTGCAAATCCAATAAGCTTCCCCAACATAACTTGATAGCCTCTATGCATTAGTCCTCTTTCAACATTCTATATTCCAGCTAAACTGTCTTTCTTGTTTTTCCTCATATACAATCCTCCATCTCCCATTCCCATGTCTGGAATACACTCCCATCTGCCTTCTTCCTCTTAGAATTCTTTATTTCCTTTAAAATGCTACTTAAGTTAACAATAATAACAAGCATTCATGTAACACATGTTTGCAAAGTGCTTTATTTTTTTAATAAGCAATAGTATTTTTTAAGTTTTCAACATTCCTTTTTTGTAAGATTTTGAGTTTCAAATTTTTCTCCCTCTCTTCTGTCCCTCCCACATCCCCAAGAGAGCAAGCAATATGATAGAGGTTATATATGTACAATCCTGTTAAACATATTTCCACATTAGTCATGTTGTGAAAGAAGACTCAAAACAAAAGGGAAAAACCACAAGAAAGAAAAAAAGCAACAAATAAAGAGAAAACAGCATGTTTCAGTCTGCATTCGGATTCCATAGCTGCAAAGTGCTTTATAAATATTATCTCATTTGATCCTTACAACAAACCTGGGATGGGGGTAGCTAGGTGGCACAGTGGATAAAGCACTGGTCCTGGATTCAGGAGGACCTGATTTCAAATCCGGCCTCAGACACTTGACACTTACTAGCTGTATGACCCTGGGTAAGTCACTTAACCCCCATTGTCCCACCAAAAAAACCCAACCAAACAAAACAACAAACCTGGGATGTAGGTGCCATTATTATCCCCATTTCACAGATGAGAAAACTGAGTCAGAGAGCGGTTAAGTGACTTGCCCAGGGTCACATGGTTAATAAGTATCTGAGACTTGATCTGAGCCTAGGTCTTCCTGACTCCAGGTCCAACCCTATATCCACTGAATCACCTAGCTTCCCCTAAATTAAATATTTACACGTTGTCTTCCCTGATACATTATAATCCCTTGAAAACTGGGACTATTTCATTTCTGTGTTTGTATCCTTAGTGCCTTACACAGTACTTCACACATACTAGGAGTTTAATAAATGCTTGTTGCCAAATCAAAAGACCCACTCTCAATCTCCATCCTTCTGCACCTCTTTGGAGTCTTTGACCCTGTCAATCATCCTCTCCTCCTGTATACTCTCTTCTCTTTAGACACTACTCTATCCTGGTTCTTCACAGGTCTGTCCGACCTCCTTCTCACTCCCCATTGCTGACTCTTCAGCAAGCTCAGGCTCACTAACCATGGGTGTCCCACAATGATCTCTTTTCCCTTTATTCTATTTCTCTTGATGATCTCATCAGCTCCCATGGATTCCATCACCCTTTCTACACTAATGATTCTCAGATCTATCTATCCAACCTTAACATCTCTGCTGACCTCCTATCTCTCATTTCCAACTGCCTGTTGGGTATCTCAAAGTGAACATTCTGGCACCTTAAACTCAATGTGTCCAAGACTTTCCAAAACCCTTCCATCTTCCTAAGTTCCCTATTACCATCAAAGGCAATGCTATCACCCCACTCTCCCAGGCTCACAACCTAGACTTTATCCTTGACTTGTCATTGTCTGACATTCCCCCTTCCGTATCTGATCCATTGCCAAAACTTGTCGATTTTACCTTCAGGGGCAGCAAGGTGGCACAGTGGATAGAGCACGGGGCCTTGGATTCAGGAGGACCTGAGTTCAAATCGGGCCTCGGACACTTGACACTTACTAGCTGTGTGACCCTGGGCAAGTCACTTAACCCCAATTGCCTCACACATACACACACACACACAAAAAGATTTTACCTTCAGTACATCTCATATCTTCCCCTCTCTCTCCTCTGGCGCTGCCACCATTTTGGTGCAGGCCTTCATTACCTCATACCTGGACTATGGCAATAGCCTGCTGGTGTCTCCACCTCGAATCTCCCTCCACACTCCAGTCCATCCTTCACTCAACTATCAAACTGATCTTCCTAAAGCACATGTCTGACCATGTCACCACCCCCATTCAATAAACTCCAGCAGCTGCCTATCATCTCCTGGATCAAATATAAAATCTTTTGTTTTGCATTCAAAGCCCTTCATCATCTTTTGAGCTTTCCTATGCCTTACCCCATTTACATGTACTCTGTCATCCACTGACACTGGATCTGTTCCTTGCACAAAACATTCCATTTCCCAACTCTGGGCATTTTCAGTGGCTGTGACCCATGCCTGGAATGCCCTCCCTCCTCATCTCCACCTCCTGACTTCCCGGACTTCCTTCTAGTCCAAGCTAAAATCCCTTCTTCTACAAGAAGCCTTTCTTGATCCCTCTAATGCCAGTACTTACCCTCTGTTCATTATCTCCAATTTATCCTACATAAAGCTTGTTTAGACAGAGTTGTTTACATGTTTTCTCCCCTTTAGACTGTGAAAGCAAGGACTGTCTTTCACTTTTCTTTATGTCTCCAGCACTCAGCATAGTTCCCATGATACATGATAAATACTTATTGCGTGCTGCCTGATTGATTGATTCCTAGCAGCAGCATCAAAAAGAGCAAACTAAGTTTACCACAAAAAGCCTGAATTCTAGTCTCAACCCAGCCAACAGCTTTCCTTTTGAGCTGACACTCATCACAATTGTTTTGCACCTGTTTTCTCATATATAGATTGCATTCCTCTGTGGCCATTCCCCCAACTCATAATTGAACTTTCAAGCTGAATCCTCAAATGGTGGTTAGCTACTACTATCAAAGTTCTCCTGATAAGCCTGAACTCCCTTTGGATTGCCTTGAGTATATCAATGAGATACTTTGGGAAAATTTTACGTATTCTGTGGTACAGGCACCTGGAAGAAATTTTTGTCTGGGTATCAAATCTGATCATATGTGATAGGAATTCCTACAGATATTTTGCTATGTTCTATTTGGAAAAGGACGCCTAAATCTATTCTGTCTGGACCTATAATTGTATCACCCTATATCCTAAAGAGAATCATGGGAGAACTTTTGCCCAGAACAATTTGGTTTCTCACTTAAGGATGAGTGGCTGACTCCTATCCATTACAGGTCCCTAATCCCTATATGGAGAACTCCACATGTTCAGTGAGCTCTGTAGGGATCACCTTAGTAATGGCCTTGCTAAAAGCTAATTAAACATATGGCTTGTAATCAATGAGAAGAACACTGGTGGAGTCTCATAAACAGCAGGGGTAAAATCCAAACTGTTTGGAGTTAGTCCCTAGAACCCTGAGACAAGCAGTCAACCTCTCTGTGGGGACCCAACTTTTGAAGTAGAGTAAGAGTTAAAGGAATGGCCCCAGAAGGGCTGCTACATATAAAAAGAGGATACTACCTTCCTCACCTACCCCACAGGCTTATTGTGAGGGTAAATTAAATATAAATGTAAAAATGTTTTGAAAAATTAAAAACTACACTAATGTAATATATTTTTTGTCATGTCAGTAGTCCATGCCTTAATTATTCCCTTACTTCCATGCCATGTTAGGTTGTGTCTGAGGGAGTTTTAGTATCATGCAGGGAAAAACAGGGAAGAGAAACATGTCCCAATTTCAACAGGTTGTGTTGTATCCAATTAATCTTCCTCTGACCCTATCCATGGAGTTGCCATTTCTCACAAAATCCAAATAGTATTTGTTGACTAACGAATATCATTCTAAGTGGTAATAATAGATAACATTTATACAGCACCTTAAGCTTTACAAAGCACTTTATAAATAATCTCATTTTTTTTTCACAGCAACCTTGGGGGGTAGGTGCTATTATTATCCCCATTTTGTAGATGAGGATACCAATGTAGACAGAATTTAAGTGACTTGCCCAAAGTCACAAAGCTAGTATTTGAGGAAGGATTTTAATTCAGGTGTTCTTGACCTCAGGCCCAACACTGTAGTCACTGCACCACCTTGCTGCCTATGTTAATAAGATGATATCCAGAATTTTTATCAGTTTATAGCTGATGTCCAGAATTTTTCACTTAGGCAACATCTATGCTTTTCAAATATCTTCAGATACTTCAAAAAGCAAAGAAATACCCTAAAAAAAAAAGCCACCGCATCATATAATAGACCAACAATATTCAGGTACAAACAGTGTAAACATTGTTTACAACTTTTGACAACTAAAACAGGCTAAAAGAGTTTCTCATTTTTCTATTATGTCTTTAAGTTAGTATAAAGTATCAAAAAAATAATGTCAGTTCCTTCTTAAAAACTCCAAGCTTTATCATGCTCCTTAGATGTTTCATGAAGTTTCAAATCTCTTTGAAAACTAAGAAGAAAAGTCTCTTTAATTACGATTCACTGGCAGGCCTGTCAAAAATGTCTTGGCTTCATGCCAAGGAGGGGAGGTTGAAAAGGCCATAAATCTGAGTTTCTGTTGCATAAACAACATAATTGTTTACTGTGACTTTTAGTTCCACAATTCTACCAGATTCTCTTATGTCTGTCTTTAATTATCAAAGTAATACTTAATAAATTCTGGCCTGGTTAAGACTTTGAGATAACCCGTTTCTAATTACTAAGACCTCCATTAGAAAATGGACTGATTAATAGTTTTAATAACCATTATTGTTTCCTTAGTTTCTCCTGATAGGGCTTATTTTTCCATATCCCCCTCTAGTATAAATAGTAACTAGCTTCTTTTTTCTCAGACAAACTACCCCACTCCTCTCCCAGCCAGCCCCCTTTTTTGAAAAAAAAAAAAATGTTCACTCTACTAGATCTGGAATCATGCAAGATTTTTCTACAATTTAAAATCTGAGAAATAAAATAGGTTTTTAATTAATTGTGAATAGCTTGTCTTTTGAAATCAACTTATTCGTAATGCCATTAATATGCATATGAGAACCAGTCCTACTCATCAATATGGTATAGAGGCAACTAGGTAGAGCAATCTGGACTAGAACACTGAACTTGGAGTGAGGAAGGCCTGAGTTCAAATCCTACATCCGACATTTACTAGCTCTGTGACCCTAGGAAAGTTACTTTAAAGTCTTTGAGTCTCACTTTCCTCATCAGTTAAATGGGGATAACAGCAACTGCCTCATAGGGTTGTTGTGAGGATCAAATAAGATAACGTATGGAAAGCATTTTGCAAACTTTAAACCTCTATATAAATGCTGTTGTTCTTGTGGTTGTTTGTTATTTCAGTACCATGAGCAAGAGATTAGAAGTCATGAGATCTGGGTTCTAATTCCAGCTCAACTACTAACTAATTATGTAACCTTAACCCCTTGGGGTCTAGGCACACTCATTTGTAAAATGATAATTTGGGGCTAAATGATCTCTTATGTTCCTTTCCCTTTATGAAATTATATCCCTGCCAAATTATTAGCTCATAATAAAAATATTAATAAATTAAGAGGGTTTACTTAAATAATTTACAAGACCATCATAGATTATAATTATTTTAACCCTTCAAATTCTGGCTAAGTGCACCTGTAAATATAAAAGGCAAAATTAATTCAATCTTAAATTTGAGATATAGGAAAACTGCTTTCACTTGATGGAGAGGGGTTAAGTAACACCTGTCTGCCCTCTAGTGGTGAGCTGTAGTGTTTCACTACTAAATTGAAAATAACCACTTGGAAGGCGTTTTATTGCTTGGACCTTTTGAAGCCAATCAGTATTCAATGTATTAAGGGAAATAAATGGATAACAGGGAAGGTTGGAAAACCAGACTGTAAAACAGATTAGGGAAATTTTGCTGACTGTCAATCATCCTCCTAACTGCTCTACCTAGTTGCCCCTATACCATATTGATGAGTAGTTCTATTTTTCATATTTTGGGTATCACTAATGAGAAGCAGAAGTATCAATTGCAAAAATCAAGTTATTTGCCAAATCACTTTTAAAACCTTCTATTTTATTTTATTATTTTAAATTACAGAAAATTTTTGCATGGTTCCAGATTTAGCATACTAATTTTCTTTAGGGATTAGATAGAATTCCAGGATCTCCTCTGAGTTAGGAACCCCATGCTGTTCTTATCTCTCTCTCTCTCTCTCTCTCTCTCTCTCTCTCTCTCTCTTTCTCTCTCTCTTTTGGTGAGGCAATTGGGGTTAAGTGACTTGCCCAGGGTCACATAGCTAGTAAGTGTTAAGTGTCTGAGGTCGAATTCGAACTCAGGTCCTCCTGAATCCAGGGCCGGTGATCTACTGCGCCACCTAGCTGCCCTGCTGTTCTTATTTCTCAATGTTTTAAAATAATAAGCCTCCTTTTAGCCTATGTAATATTTAGTAAACTCCAATCAATATTTATAAGGTTTTAAATTGATTATTCCTTTTTAAAATATTTGTTAAGTTTAAAAATATTTTATCTTGAAGATGGGAGAGAGGAAGCAGCAAGCTGCCTGAGCTCTCCTGTTCCCTCAAAAAGAACATTAAATCAAGCATCTGAATGGATTCTGAAACCACAGAACCTGCAAAGAGACAGAGAGACACAGTCTTCCAACCAGAGATAATTTAGAAGACTTCAGGAAAAGGTTGGTCTGACTCGGGCAAAAGGGAGGCCCAGCGCAGGGCAGCAGCCCAGCGCCAAGGGGGTCGGGGCAAGTTAGCAGGAGCTGCAGGCCACAGCTGAACAACTGAGGCCCCTGGAACCTGGCTCAAAAATCTGGTGGCCAAGAAGGACTGTGGAAAAACCTACCTGCACCGGCCAGGAGGGCGGACTGTAGGGCCACGAACGGGACAGGTGGGATCGGGCACCTGGCACCCAGACAGGAAGTACAGGGGGTTGAACTGCACACACTATAAAGGCCTCAGAGTAAAAAGCTGGTCACACAGAACCTATACACCTGCACAAGAAGCCCAAAACAGGGACCTTGGTACCCCCAGAGCAGACCTCAGCTTAAAAAATAAATAAGCAAGCTGCAATAATGAGTAAGAAGCAAAAAAGAGCCCTCTCCATTGAGAGCTTCTGTATCAACAGGGAAGAAGCCAACACAAACTCAGATGAGGACAATAGTCTCAAATTGCCTACATGTGAAGCCTCACGAGGGAAGGTGAATTGGTCTCAAGAACAAAAATCCTTCCTGGAAGAGCTCAAAAAGGATTTTAAAAATCAATTGAGGGGCGGCTAGGTGGCGCAGTGGATAGAGCACCGGCCCTGGAGTCAGGAGTACCTGAGTTCAAATCCGGCCTCAGACACTTAACACTTACTAGCCGTGTGACCCTGGGCAAGTCACTTAACCCCAATTGCCTCACTAAAAAAAAAAAAAGAAAGAAAGAAAAAAAAAGAAACCAAAAATCAATTGAGAGGGGCAGCTAGGTGGCGCAGTGGATAAAGCACTGGCCCTGGAGTCAGGAGGACCTGAGTTCAAATCCGGCCTCAGACACTTAACACTTACTAGCTGTGTGACCCTGGGCAAGTCACTTAACCCCAATTGCCTCACTAAAAAAAAAAGGTAAACAAAGGGGAAAAAAAAAGGTTGCCCAATTAGGTTAAACTGTTTCTATCTCTACACGGAAAGATAATACTCATAACTCTTAAGAACTGTAAATGCATTTGGGCAGAGAGAAGGAGTTTACACAGAGGATATAAATATAAATTGTCTTTGATGTGATGATACAAAAATAAATTAAAGGGTTAAAAAGGGAGTCTATGGGGAGGAGAGGAAAGGGGAGGTAGAATGGGATGAATTATATCATATGAAGAGGTGAAAAAAAAACTATTACAATAGAGGGAAAGAAAAGAGGGGTGAACATTGTTTCAACCCTACTCTCATTAGATTTGATTCAAAGAGGGAATAACATATACGTTCATTGAGATAAAGAAACTTAGCTCATTCTTTAGGGAAGCAAAAGGGGAAGGGAAAGGGGGGACTGATAGAAGGGAGGACAAAAGCAAGGGAGAAAAGGGTAAAGAAAAGAGAGGGGGGCTGATAAAAAGGGAGGGCAGGGGGGCGGCTAGGTGGCGTAGTGGATAAAGCACCGGCCCTGGATTCAGGAGTACCTGAGTTCAAATCCGGCCTCAGACATTTGACACTTACTAGCTGTGTGACCCTGGGCAAGTCACTTAACCCCCATTCCCCTGCAAAAAAAAAAAAAGGGGAGGGCAGATTGGGGGAGGCAGGGGTAAGAAGTAAAATGTCAGTGAGGAGGAATAGGGTGAAAGAAGCGGGGAAAAGTACAAAGGGGGTAAATAGAATAGAGGGGAATAGAGAGTCAGTAATAATAACTATGAATGTGAATGGGATGAACTCTGCTATAAAACAGAAGCGAATTGCAGAGTGGATTAAAAATCAGAATCCTACAATATGCTGTTTACAAGAAACACATTTGAAGTAGAGAGATACACACAAAGTAAAGGTAAAAGGTTGGAGCAGAATATATTATGCTTCAGCTGAAGTAAAAAAAGCAGGGGTAGCAATCCTTATCTCAGACAAAGTGCAGGCAAAAATAGATCTCATTAAAAGAGATAAGGAAGGAAATAACATCTTGCTTAAAGGTACTATAGATAATGAAGTAATATCAATATTAAATATGTATGCGCCAAGTGGTATAGCATCCAAGTTCTTAGAGGAGAAGTTAAATGAGTTACAAGAGGAATTAGACAGTAATACTATACTAGTAGAGGACCTAAATCTCCCCCTCTCAGAATTAGATAAATCTAGCCAAAAAATAAATAAGAAAGAAGTGAAAGAGGTGAATAGATTACTAGAAAAGTTAGACATGATAGATGTCTGGATAAAATTGAATAGGGATGGAAAGGAATATACCTTTTTCTCAGCAGTACATGGCACATTTTCAAAAATTGGCCATGTATTAGAGCACAAAAACATCATAGTCAAATGTAGAAAGGCAGAAATAGTAAATGCATCCTTCTCATATCATGATGCAATAAAAATTACATGTAAGAAAGAGTCAGGGAAAAGTAGAATGGACATCAATTGGAAACTAAATAATATCATTCTAAAGAATGAATGGGCCAAACAACAAATCATAGAAACAATCAATAACTATATCCAAGAGAATAACAATAATGAAACAACATACCAAAATCTATGGGATGCAGCCAAAGCAGTGCTTAGGGGAAAATTTATAGCTCTAAATGCTTACATGAATAAAAAAGAGAAAGAGGAGATTAATGAATTGGGCATGCAACTTAAAAAGCTAGAAAAAGAACAAATTAGAAATCCCCAATTAGATACTAAACTAGAGATCCAGAAAATCAAAGGAGAAATTAATAAGATTGAAAGCAAAAAAACTATAGAATTAATCAATAAAACTAAGAGCTGGTTTTATGAAAAAACCAATAAAATAGATAAAATATTGGTTAATTTGATTAAAAAAAAGAAAGAAGAAAACCAAATTTCCAGTATCAAAAATGAAAAGGGTGATCTTACCACCAATGAAGTAGAAATTAAATCAATAATTAGGAATTATTTTGCCCAACTGTATTTACAAAAATACAAACTGCCCAGGTTAACTGAAGAGGAAATAAAATCCTTAAATAAACCCATAAAAAAAAATTGAACAAGCCATTAATGAACTCCCTAAGAAAAAATCCCCAGGGCCAGATGGGTTTACGGGTGAATTTTACCAAACATTTAAAGAACAATTAATTTAAATATTATACAAATTATTTGGGAAAATAGGTGAAGAAGGAGTTCTACCAAATTTGTTTTATGACACAAATATGGTGGTGATACCAAAACCAGGCAAAGCAAAAACAGAGAAAGAAAATTATAGACCAATTTCCCTAATGAATATTGATGCTAAAATCTTAAATAAGATATTAGCAAGGAGATTACAGCAAGTGATCACCAGGATAATACACTATGACCAGGTGGAATTTATACCAGGAATGCACAGCTGGTTCAACATTAGGAAAACTATTAACATAATCAACCACATCAATAAGAAAACCAAACAAAATCATATGATTATCTCAATAGATGCAGAGAAAGCTTTTGACAAAGTACAGCACCCATTCCTAATAAAGACACTAGAGAGTTTAGGAATAGGTGGAGCTTTCCTTAAAATAATAAACAGTATTTACCTAAAACCATCAGCAAGTATTATATGCAATGGAGATAAATTAGAGGCCTTCCCAATAAGATCAGGGGTGAAACAGGAATGTCCATTATCACCCCTATTATTTAATATTGTCCTAGAAATGTTAGCTTTAGCAATCAGAGAAGAGAAAGGAATTAAAGGAATTAGAATAGGCAAGGAGGAAACAAAACTATCACTCTTTGCAGATGATATGATGCTATACTTAAGGAATCCTAGAGAATCAACTCCAAAATTACTGGAAACAATTAACAACTTTAGCAAAGTAGCAGGATATAAAATAAATCCACATAAATCATCAGCATTTCTATACATGACCAACAAAGACCAGCAGCAAGAGATAGAAAGAGAAATTCCTTTTAAAATAATGGTAGATAATATAAAATACTTGGCAGTCTACTTGCCAAGACAAACCCAGGAACTCTATGAACACAACTACCAAACACTCTTCACAGAAAACAAATCAGATCTAAATAATTGGAAAGATATCAATTGCTCATGGATAGGCAGAGCCAATATAGTAAAAATGACAATACTGCCTAATTAATTTACTTATTCAGTGCCATACCAATCAGACTACCTAAAAATTATTTTATAGAGCTAGAAAAAATAATAACAAAATTCATCTGGAAAAACAAAAAATCAAGAATATCCAGGGAAATAATGAAAAAAAATTCACAGGAAGGTGGGTTAGCGGTACCAAACCTGGAGCTTTACTATAAAGCGGCAGTCATCAAAACTATCTGGTACTGGCTAAAAAATAGAGTGGTAGATCAATGGAATAGGCTAGGCTCAGGAAATGCAGTAGTAAATGACACTAGTAATGTAGTGTTTGATAAACCCAAAGACTCCAGCTTCTGGGATAGGAATTTGACAAAAACTGCTGGGAAAACTGGAAGATAGTATGGCAGAAATTCGGCATAGACCAACATCTGACACCTTATACTAAAATAAGGTCAAAATGGATACACGATTTAGACATAAGAGGTGATACCATAGGTAAATTAGGAGAGAAAGGAATAGTCTACCTATCAGATCAGTCTACCTATCAAGAAAACTGTTTATGACCAAACAAGAGATAGAGTATATTATAAAATGCAAAATGTATGATTTTGATTACATTAAATTTAAAAAATTTTGTACAAACAGAAGCAATGCACCTAAAATTAGAAGGGAGGCAGAAAGCTGGGAAACAATTTTTGTGGCCAGTACTTCTGATAAAGGCCTCATCTCTAAAATATATAGGGAACTAAATCAAATTTATAAGAATCCAAGTCATTCCCCAATTGAGAAATGGTCAAAGGATATGAACAGGCAGTTTTCTGTTGAAGAAATCAAAGCTATCTATTCCCATATGAAAAAATGCTCTAAATCTCTAATGATTAGAGAGATGCAAATTAAAACAACTCTGAGGTACCACCTGACACCTATCAGATTGGCTAAAATGACAAAAAAGGAAAATAATAAATGTTGGAGAAGCTGTGGGAAAATTGGAACACTAATGCATTGTTGGTGGAGCTGCGAACTGATCCAACCATTCTGGAGAGCAATTTGGAATTATGCCCAAAGGGCGATAAAGCTGTGCATACCCTTTGACCCAGCAATACCACTTTTGGGTCTTTTTCCCAAAGAAATCATGGAAAGGGGAAAAGGACCTACATGTACAAAAATATTTATAGCTGCTCTATGTGGTGGCAAGGAATTGGAAATTGAGGGGATGCCCATCAATTGGGGAATGGCTGGACAAGTTGTGGTATATGAATACAATGGAATACTATTGTGCTGTAAGAAACGATGAGCAGGAGGAGTTCAGAGAAACCTGGAGGGTCTTGTGTGGGCTGATGTTGAGTGAGATGAGCAGAACCAGAAGAACATTGTACACAGTATCATCAACATTGAGTGTTGATCTACTGTGATGGACTAGATTCTTCTCACCAATGCAATGGTACAAAAGAGTTCCAGGAAACTCATGATAGAAGAAGATCTCCAAATCCAAGAAAAAAAAAAAAGAACTGTGGAGTATAGATGCTGAATGAACCATACTATTTCTTTTGTTTTGGGTGCTGTTGTTTTTTCTATTTTGAGGTTTTTCATCATTGCTCTGATTTTTCTCTTATAACATGACTAATGCAGAAATAGGATTAATCTTATTATGTGTGTGTGTGTGTGTATATATATATATATATATATATATATAAAACCTATATCAGATTACCTGCTGTCTAGGGGAAGGAAGAGGGAGGGGAGGGAGTGAGGAAAATCTGAAATTGGAAAGCCTGTATAAACAAAAGTTGAGAACTATCTTTACATGTAATGGGAAAAAAATAAAATACTTTATTAATTTAAAAAAACAAACAAAACAAATTTTATCTTTTTATCTGAGTTTTCATAGAACATGGACAAAAACCACAACAGAATGAGAAGCACAAGATGGGCCATAATCTGCACCATAGAAAGAAGTACCCACATTAATGAGATCACAGATACACTGAACTACTAGTATTTATCATATCTATTAGGCTTATATTTTTCTTTCTTTCTTGTTCACCTAAATAAAGTCCTTAGAGCAACTTTGAATAATTAATTTTAAGTGCCAAGGTCTAGAAAAATTATTCATAATTCCTTTTCTAGGGTAATAGAGGAAGCTTGATGAAATGCGGTTTATCCTAAAGGGTTCTTTTATTTGGTTGAATAATAGGAGGGGTTGAAGCAGGATAGGCTACATCACTTAGCAAGGAGAACTTAATAAATACATATATGCCTTGAGAATCACAACATCATAGACTGAGTGCTAAGACGGAACCTTAAAAGCCAGCTGGTCTAGCCTTCTCATTTTACAGCTAAGAAAACCAAAGCCAGGGCCCATGAAGTGACTTCCCCATGGCCAAACACTCCACAGTAGAGTCTAAATGTAGGTCCCTTGACTCCTTATAATTAAGGGAGAAAAAAAGAAGAAAAACATTTTTCTCTCTCACCCCACCTCAAACATTTCATTTAATTATCCTGTGTAGCCTCCTATAGATCAATGAAATCAGTATAGTGTGATCAGTTTTTGTTGTTGTCGTTTGTCCTTCATTCTTGGAGAGGACTATGACAGATGTCACGACTTGCCATTTTTTAATAAATTGGTAGGATAAAGTTAGATGGTTACAGTGGATAGAGCAATAGATTTGGAGAAGGAAAAACTGAGTTCAAATCCTGCCTTAGTCACTTACTAGTTGGGCCACCTTAACTGCTGAGCCTGGAGTCAGGAAGATGAGTTCAAATCCAACCTCAGATACTATCTCAAACACCCTGGGCAAGTCACTGCAAAATGGGGATAGCAATAGCACCTACTTCCCAGGGTTGTTGTGAAAATCAAATGAGATAGTATTTGTAAAGCTCTTAGCAATACCTGGCATCTGGTAGGTGATTTTTAAATATTAGCTATTATAACTATTATTATGATTACTATATAATCTCTCTCAGTCTTAGTTTTCTAATTTGAAAAAAGCAGATAAAAATAGCACCTAATTCCCAGAGTTGTTGTAAGGATTAGTGAGATAACATACACAAGTTATTTTGCAAACCTTTAAGCACTGTAAAAGCTAGTTATTATATCAGAATTCTTTTTTATTTTTTTGGCAGGAAAATGAGGGTTAAGTGATTTGCCCAGGGTCACACAGCTAGTAAGTGTTAAGTGTCTGAGGTCGGATTTGAACTCAGGTCATCCTGAATCCAGAGCCAGTGCTTTATCCACTGTACCACCTAGCCGCCCCCAAGAGTTCCTTTTTTATCGAAGACAAAACCTGTTATGGGGTTGGGATATATCAAGGAATTTGGGACTATTAAAGTTTAAACTGGCCAGCTAAACTAAAGAACATGGTCTGGGGTAATTCTCCTTGAGGAGGAACACACATTGAGAAGGGAGATCTTAGGTGCAGCTGCTGCCTGATCAAAGCCAGGACCCCTCCCCTCATTCCAGCTTCCCCTACCCCCAAAGGGAACTTTCCATTGTCACCCTATCCAGTCACCTCATCTACCATCTATAAAAGCTTTTGCCTTTCTCCTGTTCGAGGAGATAGGTATCTCAGAGAATCATGTCTGAACT